>NC_141693.1:790043962-791491297 GCF_964263255.1 Lissotriton vulgaris
CAGATACTTGGAGTTCCAGGTGTTGAGTAAGGGATCTATGTAGTGAGTGAGCTTGCTTCAAACCACCTTCATACGGTGTCACTCACAATCAGAATCTTGAAAAACTTGAGGATTGAAATAGCGGAGTTCTTAAGAAGACTTTGGCTATCCATCTTCTTTACAGACAAGAGTACAATGCCCAAAGACGAGGTAGAAAAGAACACAGCTTGAAGAGAAAATAAACTTTAACCCACTGACCCACACAATATCACCAGCCTTATAAGCATTCAAGAAGGCTGTGACCCTGGAGGTTGACAAGCTGAGGGATGACAGCAGACATAGATTCAACAACCTTACACGAGGAGAACACAAGGCAACCCAAGAGATTGACAACATGAAAAACATAATAAAACCAACAGATAAAGGGGAAGCCACAATGGTTATGCCGCTGGAGATGTACTGCAGTGAATGTAAGAACTCCTCACTGATCCCTGTTATAACAAAGTTTTAAAGAGGGACCCCACAAAAAATATTACAAAAGATATTTGAACCTTGGTATATGTAGCAAAGGAGAGAGACAGGATTACAGTACAGGAAGTGGATTTTCTGAAAGAGGAGAATCCACGTACACCTTATTTCTATATTCTCACGAAGATACATAAGAACATAAACCAACCACAGGGTACACCAATTGTCTTGGGTATCGGATCCATCCTGGAACCCTAATCGAAATTCTAAGACCATTTCCTAAGACCATTGGTACAAAAGATGCCCTTTTACTGGAAGGACACTAAAAACATTTTGATATTACTCCATGACATTAGATTCAATGAATGAACTGACATTTTCATTACACTCAAAGTAGAGGCCTCATACACAAGTATACCACAAGAGGCATCACTGAAGGTAATAGAAGCCCTAGTGAGAGAAGAAAAATGTAATTCCATCACACCGAGTACAACTGATTTCAATATCTCTTGATCTCCATAGTGATAACAAATCTATCCAGACAGCCAATATGGATTTGGAGTGGTACATGATTTTAGGGAGTTAGGGTCACAAAGGTACTTCTTGACAACCTCCTCCCATAATGGATCATACATTCTAGACATGCTAGAGGCTATTCAGCAACGTATAGATATAACAATTGTATAGTGTATTGCTCACAAGTTTGTTGATGACATGATCACTATGGTCAGTCACTATGCCCATAAAGTTGCTCTTGAAAATGTAAATGCATGAATGTCTTGGAGGACAACAAGTTAGCCCTGGAAATGAACAAACCCACGGTAGTCCAACACTTAATAATTACAATAACATGTACTATTCAACCGTATCTATTGTGCTGTATGGGGGCTATGATAGATAGGTGTTAACACGCTTTGGGTCTTTTCACCGGCTTGTCAGTTACCCTGACAAGAACAACTGGTCAAGGGATCTAGGCCTGTGTCCATGTGACAACATTTCTTCACAAACTACGATCCATGTAATCCTATTCTGCAAATTCTATGCAAACAAAAGACATAGATGGATTAAACCCTTATTAAAAAAGGCTGGCTGGAGACAATGTCGTCCAGCTCTACTGTATCTACAGATGCTGGATAGTTACTATTGCATTGCAACGATGATGGGTTTCCTGAAAAGTGTTTTGAGAGTGAGGAAAATTACAAATGTCTAGAAGCTGTGGAAACATACACGAGCAGTTTATATGTTGTGAGGTACTGTCTCGGCACTAAGGCCATCTGCCAATACTGTTTACATAGTAGGAAAAACTGTAGCGAATCAAATGCTTTTATGAATTTGTATATATTTTTATGTTTTTTAGAATTGTAACGAGATGACTGTATTGCCTGGGACACTCACACGCCGAGGGCTTACCGGCGTTTTCCCTGTGGTCGCTGCTGACACTGCTTTTTGCCATCAACTAGCCGCACCCGCTCCGCGGGTGCCGCGTCGCAGTTTTGGGCTTGTCTGGCTGTTGGGAGCACGTTTGCTCACAGCCCACTTGAAGAACTTGAGGGAGCAGGGATCATGCTCGCACCATCAGCGCCGCTGCAGGGACTCTCCTAACCAGGAGCCCCTGCTTCCCGGCACACCTGCTGACCTGTTGCCCCTCCCACCCCTCGCTCAGAGGGTGAAAAGGATCGGAACTCCTCACTCCAGCGGGACACTCACACGCCGAGGGCTTACCGGCGTTTTCCCTGTGGTCGCTGCTGACACTGCTTTTTGCCATCAACTAGCCGCACCCGCTCCACGGGTGCCGCGTCACAGTTTTGGGCTTGTCTGGCTGTTGGGAGCACGTTTGCTCACAGCCCACTTGAAGAACTTGAGGGAGCAGGGATCACGCTCGCACCATCAGCGCCGCTGCAGGGACTCTCCTAACCAGGAGCCCCTGCTTCCCGGCACACCTGCTGACCCGTTGCCCCTCCCACCCCTCGCTTCACGCCCCCTTAAAGGGACGCCCCTTCCCCGCTGTGCGGGATCACGCGGGAGCATCGCGGGAGAAGCCCGGGACAAGGGGGGGACCATCTTTGGCCATCAGGGGCCAGAAGAGGCCGGGCCGGGCCACATCTCTTGGCTCTGCTAGACGGGCACGGGATTTGTAAGAGTATGGCCACAGGCACTAGAGCAAGCAAATCTATAAAAGCTGCGGGAGACGTAGTTATAGGTACAATGGATCAATTTATAACTCGGGCTGTCTCCATTGTAGAAAAGGAGATAATCTTAGCTGAACGAAGACTATCCCGGGATTCCAAGGGCCTGTCTCACAAGCGCTCATCCTTGGGCGCCCTTGCCCTAGCACCTAGTCCAGTAAATGTACCACTTACACCACTTGTGGTAATTGACTCTCCGGACATTGATGAGAGGGTGAGTCGGATCAGGGCAAGCTTAGAAAGGGTATCGACCATTGCACTGGACATTGCCCACGACTCAGCACACCCTAACCCATCCGATCCAATTGATCCTTTGCTGGGGGCCCAAAATCATGATCCCGATCGTGATATCAACAATGCCCAAAGTCCTTCTGTCCCGCCCAACGTAGCATTACATCCTCCCCCCACAGCTGCACCTACTGAAGTCAGTACTTCCCTAGTAGCGGCTTCAGTAACTTCCCTATCAGGGAAATCAGCATCAGGACTTTCTGCACCCAGGAAAAGAAAGCGCCCTGTTAGCCCACGCAGGGGGGGGCTCTCTAAAACCATACAGCAAAGTAAGTAGGCAGAATGCGACTAAAGGGGGTATTCCTTCAAATCACATTCTACACCCAAAAACAACTAACACCCACACTAGAGTCACACTACCTAAGGGTCCTGTTTGCCCGCCAGGCATAACAGGCCCGTTAGCGTCTCTTAGTCCCACCCCAGTTCCCCAGGCTGAGCACACCGACACTGCCACTCTACCCCTAGATGTTGAGAGCCTAATCAAGTCTGTGGTGATGCCCCTTGCAGATAAGATCGATTGTCTCACACGAAAATTAGCCACCCTTGAGCAATCAATGCTGGATAATTTTTACGCTGTGAAGTCATTGGTTAAATTTCACTCCAAGATGCAGGGAGAAGACAATGGAGGGTCAAGGAGTGGTACTGCTACACTAGTACCCTCGGAGCCAATGTCTCGTCAAAAAGTGCCTGTACTGGGGGAGGCCCCACAGACACTACAGTCTAATATAGGAACCAGCCCCGCCCCACAAACATCAAATCTTAGACCGAGTTCGGGCCCTCCAAGGAAAAAATCCAATACCCAAGCACCGAAGGCCCCCAAGGTTAACTTTGCTCCTAACCCTGAGCCTATAGCGTCAACCTCTAAAGTAGCTGAAAATGCGCCAACCACGCCAAATGGAAATATAACTCCATCTATTCCCATTCCTGGCAGTCAGGTTGCGCCTAAACCTTTAGCTAAATCTCCAGCTAAATTATCATCAGACAGGGCAAAAACAAATACACCCAATGCTAGCCTCTCCCCTGGGTGCCAACCGTATGTGGTAATTCTCACGGGGGTACCGGAGCTTGAAGAGGGTTCTTGTGAGTTGTACTCTGACCTCAAACACAAGACCCTCTCCTGGCTCAGAGCAAATAGACCCCTCCCAGGGCATATTGATGGCAGAATAGCCTATGTCCGTCGTGTGGGGTGGATTGGCAATAGACGCAAGGATTTAACTGGGGACCGCGTGCTGATAAACTTCAACGATCCTAGAGTAGCAGGCATGATCTGCAGCCAGCAGTCGCTATACAACTTTTGCGACATCCAAACCAGGGACCTGGGTTACTTCTATCGTCCTCCCCCGTCATCTAGGTTTAAGAAGTTTCTGCCGGATGGGGGTAGAGGTGCATGGCACCCCCACCATCCAACCCTGGATGTTGGGGCAAGGGCTTGGACGCCGACCCAAGCGGCTCCACCCCAGGGATGGGGTTGGTGACTTGGCGATCAAGTGGAATCAAACGCCCCCCCACCTAAGGTTAATGTATCATACACAGTCGAGAGGGTCTCTTCGATACTAGTTACCCCCCCTGCGTCCCAACTCACGCCCATCTCCCCCACTCCCTCCCCCCCAGGCTGTGGGACTGTGTTTACTGAGCCCACGGAAGGAGCAGAAAACCTGGGGGCTCCGAGTGGGGGTGCTGGATGTGCTGGGTCTTCGACTAGCCCTACCCTGAAGGCTGTCAGCTGGAACGTGGCAGGCTTAAATAATAATATTGGATGCCCCGGAATGGGTGGCGCTTACTGAGCCCCACGCAGTCTGCGCATTCCAAGAAACGTGGTGTGTGGAACCAAGGCACAGAGTAGGGCATGCTACCTTCTCTGTCCCGGCAGCTATCCCAGTATCAGGAAGAGGGCGCCCATTTGGAGGTCTTTTAGTCTGGGTTGATATATCACTAGGATGGCGGGTGCACCATCATCCCCAAAAATCACCAGATTTGATGTGGCTCACTGTAAAATGCCCAAACAAAGTTGAGAAGCTGGAGATTTTTAATATTTACACACGAGGGGCTTCAGGGAGGGCCTCGTCACCAACCCTCCTGGCTCTAGAAGCAGCCTTGGGGGAGTGCCGTGGAGACTCTCTAATTTTGGTAATGGGGGACTTCAACTGCACATTCGAGCCGTTGATGGCCGATGAATCCTTGGACCTGCATGACGAAGACTCAAGGAGAGGCGTTCCGTCCCTCGATCTCCCAATTGTCAAAAGATGGACACCCAAAATCGTCCAATTAAATTCCCTTACACTAGAGTATGGCTTGAGAGCAGCCAACGGGAGAACACGGTCAGACCTAGAGGGGGCACACACGTATAATAGGGTGGGTCACTCATCTAGGATAGATTACATTCTCTTAAACTTTCCTTTGTGGGCTTACATGGAGGACATGATAGTTCTGCCTTCCTTGGAAAGTGACCATAATGCACTTTCATTATCCCTAACTCATTGGTGGAGGGACAGCGGTTCATTTCCTGGAGCTCTTGACACATCTGAGCAGAGGTCATTGGGGGGGGGTGGTCCCCTCAAATTGTCTCAGACGCCTAAAATGGGACAAAGTGGCTATTGATGAAGAAAAACTATCCTGCATCAGAGCCGTTATTGCTGCAGCTTCTGAAATTCTGGAAAATCATCCCCCTAGCCCGCCCAAGATTTCAGCTATGTTTAGCGAGGTTTCGACATCGATAGGGGACTTGTTCTTGGTTAAACTAAACACTAAGGGAAATAAAAACCACGATAAGCGACAGGGCAAATCAGGCTGGTACTCATCGGCGTGCCGTACTGGGAAGAGAGCCCTAATCATGGCAGTAAAAAGTGGTGATGCAACAGCAATAGCTGCTAAACGCAAGTCCTACAAATCTGCAATAAAGGCAGCCAGGAGAGACTGGGAAGACGCCTTCTGGCAGGAGCTTCGTGCAGCTAGCGCAGAAAAAATGCAAAGGGCTTTTGGGACTTGTTACGAAGAAAAAACAGACCTTTGGACACTGTCATCACATGTAATATAACCGAAGATCTGTGGCACTCACACTTCTCAAAATTGTATACTGCACCTGCTGTAGAAGCGATGGACTTTCCATTACCTCAGATCCATCAAGGTGATGGCAGCCATGAGGAAATCTTATTTTCCAGGAAAGAGGCTGAAACCGCCATAAAATCCCTGGTACCCCGCAAAGCAGCTGGACCTGATGGTCTACCTGGCGACCTTCTCCGTATGGACACAAGTGAATGGGCTACACTGATTGCATCGCTACTGAACGCAGCTATGGCAGGCGCCCCCCTCCCTGCTTCCTGGATGGCAGCTGAGGTGGTCCCTGTAGGAGAGTAGGGTCTGCAATCCTATGATCACCCGGATTTTTTGCTTTTGTTTCACTGGTTTACGACTTTCTCTGGCTGTGGGCCTGCTAATCAGACCCACAGCCTGGCTGTTCTCTTTCTAAATTACGATATGTACCCTAGGTGCATTTACCAATTGGTACTGGGCCGCCTTATCAGACCCCGTAACGCAGGGCATAGGTGTACCCAGGGCCGCCAGGGGCTGCAGCATGTATTATGCCACCCCTGGCTGGCCTCTTAAATTTGACACAACTGGCTGCACGACAGCTGGGGCGAAGACGTGTAACCACCCTTCGCTTTAGGTATAGTAGCTCTATATCTAACCATACCATGGACACCCGAGTTCCTATCAGTCACTCCTATGGCAGGCCTTAACAATCCTGAAGGCAGAGTGCGTGGGCTCGTGTGAGCTAGGTTCAGGCCCGAGCCGAGCCCGGTTGCAGCTTGCGGAATCAAGACCCAATGGCTGTTCCATGATAACGCGTACCACATCGGTAACTTCGGTGTCGCGTTATCAAGACATGTCGAGTAAGGTGTCATACGAATCGGGATGCTGCCCTCTCATCAACCCTGGCGACGAGGTTAACATTCCGCCCTTCTAGAGGGACACGACATGTACGTAACTGTGAACCCCGGTTAAAGTTAACTGAAGCCTCAGCTCCACAAAATGGATGCTGCCACCACAGACACAAGTCTGACCTCCTGCTGCTGGGAGTCCTTCCAGCGAGGAGCACTTGGACAAAGGGTTTCCTGTCGAGGGCGCTGTTCGCACCGTCCCAGACAGGGTTTGTGTATTCTGGGTAGGTAGGGCTTTGGCGGGAAGGTGACTGCGGAGTGGCACCCCGGTGCTCACTACGCATCTGCCGGTTAGAACCAGTTCCAGGGGCGACAGCCCTGGCCTGGGGAAAGTCCGGCAGGGGAGAGGGGCGTAACTACCCCCCTTCCTGGTCCCACCCTTAGGGCAGGACCTAGTCATGTACCCACCCCTTTCTTTAGGATAAAGACCGGAGCGGGGACCCTTCCAAATTAGATCATCTTTGAATCAAGAACTACTTTCTACGAAAGGACACTCAAGACTCTTCTCAAGATTTCTCCCTTGTGACTAAGGAGTAGTCACCCTGCATCAGCAGGCACCATCTAAGAACTCTGCGGTTTGCTGCAAGTCCTTCCTCAAGGATCCGACGGCCCAGCTCGACGAGAACCGGCTTCCCTGGCACCTCTGACCTCTACCCACGTCATCAGCTCAGCTGTGATCTGTGGGTGCGACGAGACCTCGAGGGACCGGCCATCATCAGAACCTGCACGCTCTTAAAAACCAGCACGACCATCGAGGTAACTCTCGGGTGAGTGCTCTGGGGTCCGAGAAACCCCGACCCTGAGCCGCTCTAGCACCGAAGTGCAGTCTCCCAGCATCTCCACGATCTGCGTGGGGCCCTTCTGCTCGCTGCTCAGCACGTTGTCTGGTCACTCGCCGCTGGCTTGTGCCCTTCTGTGACGACATCCGAGAATCATCACTGCTGGTCTGGTTGCTCCAGACTGGCCCTTGCTTCCATCTTTGCGAGAAGCACCCCGGACCCTCCTGGTCCACTCAAGACGCCATCTTAGGCCCACCCCGTGGCCCTGAGATCTGCCAAGGCTTGTTGCCCCATCCTGGGCCCAGCGACGCCGACAGCATCATCCTTCGTGGGACAGCTCACACCTCCACCGTGGTCGCCGACAACGCCTCCTGGTCCGTGAGACTGCAGAGCCTAGCGTCGCCCACTCACCTGGTCGAGGTGACGGCCAACCGGTGCCTTCCTGGTACCCTCTGACTACTGGCTAGTAGTACGAACTTGGTCCCCTCTGCTTTCAGGTTTTCATCAATCTCCGATCCAGGCTTGGATCTCTACGAACTATTCAGCACTGGTCGCCGGCCAGCAACTCCTTCCTTCCGGCTCCTGGCTCATCAGCGAAGACCCCGACGCCTGTAAGACTTGTGCAGCCGCAGCCCTCGTGGCTAGGTAACTCGGCATTTCGGTGCCTGCATAGCCTCCTTACTCTAGGGTCCCGAGTCCCTCGCTTCCGACTTGCCTTATCGGGTCCGCCCGAGACCTTAACCTTTCCGTGTCCTCGGACACTTGTTTTTAAACTGTGCACTTGAAGTATTTGCTAAAGAGATTTGGTCTGTGCTTAGTACCCTGTCCTCATAAAGAGTACAGGGCTGTTGTGATTCTTAATAAATATCCTGTTTATTTTCATAACACTTGTGTGGTGTCCTTTCACTGGGTATTCAAGGGGTACATGTGTGGTAAACAGCTGGCTTAACACGCCCTCTCGAGTCTTTAGCCTTAGACTGCTCGTATCCACGCTACTAGGATAGCTGGTCTATAGGTTGACTTACAACCAAACACCATAAGGGTCGTTGGAACGATACATAGCGGTCGCTAGAATAGCAAACGTTGCATATCGGGCCAACTTCTCACATTGGTGGCAGCGGTGGGATTTGAGCTTGCTGTTGTTTTGCCACACGTATCCTAAGAATATCTTGTTGAAAGATCGCACAAGTACTGTTAGTACATATAACCAAAGCTTAGAATACTCTGAGTTCTACTGAACCAGCTGTTGTAGCTCCTCAAGGCTTAGCACACCTTGGCTACAACTCTTAGCAAGGGTACAGTAGGTAAACACGTAGTGTAGGTAAGTGCACCACTTACACCACACTAGAAACAGTATGTCGGACAAAGGAGGAAACTCTGGGTCTCCCCTTATGTCAGTTGACCCTCCACAGGTCATCCCTTCAGGATATACTGTGCTGAGCTTCAAGGAGTTAAGACGACTGTGTCACTCCAGGAAGATTCAGCAGGGGTCTAACCCCACAACGTCCTTTCTGATTGGTCTCTTGGAGACTTATGATGCCAGAAGAGCTGAGAAACTGCGTAGCTCTTCTAATCCAGAAGGAGACATGCCTCCCCTCGAGGGAACCCGGGACGATCCTGACCTCATCCACCTCGCAACTGAGAACGAAGATGTGGAGGAGGATGAGGATGAGGATCTCTCTGGGGATGAGGCAGATAAGGGACAGGTAGAAGTCGTCAGACTAAGCAGGTCCAACTTAAGCAAACATGATAGCGGCACTGGGGGACCCCTGGGGCCACTATCGAGTCAACTTAACATTGGGAATGGACGAGCCAGATCTCTGTCAAGAGGCTCTGGCAGATCCCTTCAAACCAATGGCTCTCACAACTCGTCTCAGAGAGGGATGACGTCCCCTCAGAGGAGAGTGTACGAAGCTAAGGAAAGGGCAGCTAATCTAAGGATCGAAAGGGAAGAACTTGCCCTGGCCAAAGAAAGGCTTGCCTTTGCAAGAGAGCAACAGTTAAGTGGGGTAGTCCCCACTGGTGGCAGCAATGTACCTAGTAATAGGGAAAAGAGTTTCGATACGAAACACCTTGGTAAGATAGTGCCCCCCTTTAAACAAGGGGACGACATCCACAAATGGATTACTGCTTTGGAGAGGGCCTGCACTGTGCAGGGCGTTCCCCAGAGTCAGTGGGCAGCTATCTTGTGGCTCTCCTTTGAAGGAAAAGGAAGAGACAAGCTCCTCACCACAAGGGTGGAGGATGCTAACAATTACCAAATCTTGAAAAATACACTTGTTGAAGGGTTCGGCCTAACCACTGAGCAGTACAGGGTGCTGTTCAGGGATACCCAGAAAACGCAGTCTCAAGATTGGTCTGATTTTATCGATTGTGCCACTAAGGCTTTTGAGGGCTGGTTGCTGGGCAGTAAGGTTACTGATTACGAAGGATTGTATAATTTGATGATGAGAGAGCAAATTTTAAACAATTGTCAGAACCAGTTGTTGCATCAGCATCTTGTCGACTCGGATCTGACCTCTCCCCAAGAATTGGGAAAGAAGGCAGACAGATGGAATCCATACAGGCAAAAACGCTGCTGTGTCCTTTGGAGCCCAGAAGAAAGTCCTCGTTGTTTGCTGCTTTGCCCTCCCGCCTCCCGCCTCGCGTTGCCCGACTCCACTGCCATCTGGGAGTTAGTGGTGACCGAGAGGAGCGCGGTCGAGGGAACTCCATTTCCCAGGAGGCCTAGCGGCGCACGCCGCGTCACCAGCGTCATCAGCGCGCCAGGAGGCGCTCAAATAGCGCATCACCCCGGTCGAGGGGGGGAATCCATACAGGCAAAAACGCTGCTGTGTCCTTTGGAGCCCAGAAGAAAGTCCTCGTTGTTTGCTGCTTTGCCCTCCCGCCTCCCGCCTCGCGTTGCCCGACTCCACTGCCATCTGGGAGTTAGTGGTGACCGAGAGGAGCGCGGTCGAGGGAACTCCATTTCCCAGGAGGCCTAGCGGCGCACGCCGCGTCACCAGCGTCATCAGCGCGCCAGGAGGCGCTCAAATAGCGCATCACCCCGGTCGAGGGGGGGAATCCATACAGGCAAAAACGCTGCTGTGTCCTTTGGAGCCCAGAAGAAAGTCCTCGTTGTTTGCTGCTTTGCCCTCCCGCCTCCCGCCTCGCGTTGCCCGACTCCACTGCCATCTGGGAGTTAGTGGTGACCGAGAGGAGCGCGGTCGAGGGAACTCCATTTCCCAGGAGGTCTAGCGGCGCACGCCGCGTCACCAGCGTCATCAGCGCGCCAGGAGGCGCTCAAATAGCGCATCACCCCCGTCTCGCGGGACGCGAGCGGGACGCCCGGGGCGAAGCCCGGGCAAAGGGCGGGCCCTCTACGGCCCTCATCGGCTAGAAGCGGCTGGGCTGGGCCAGAGACCCTGGTAACCGGTGTATGTAAGTACTTGTCTTCATTGTGCGCTCACCTTGCGATCACTCCTCACTACTGTATGGCTGCTGCGGCAATAAGCCCCGCACCTGTGGGGTCGGACAAAAACATGACCAGCCGGACTTTAGATGATTATTTTCTAAAACCATCAATTGACGGCAATAAGGAGCTTTCGTTAGCCGAGAGGAGGGCAGACCGCCGCCGCTCCATCGAGCGCATAAAAAACAGAACATTTTCAGAACCCATAATGTCTGTTTCTCTACTTGATGATCTAAGTAGCGCCCCAGCAGATAACACCTCACTGACCTGCAGCATACCCTTGCTCCTTCATGAATGTCTAGCTCCGGCTCTGTCACCCACTCACTCTCAAGAAATTGCCCCCACAGTGACCACTGAACAGAATAATACCTCCAAGATCCTAATATCTCCCACAATAAGGCCTGGCAAAGTTGTACGAGGTAAAAATTCAAGGCCAGTGACAGATAAAACGCATGGGCCACCTCCACCCAAAAGAAGAAGGAAAACCATAACAGCTAACAAGCCAAAAACAAGTCACACTGACTTTGGCAAAAAGAATAACATTGTTACATTACCTTCTATGGGATCCTCTGTCACAAGTCAAACCATAACAGTTAGCCCTACTCTACCGCTACCCTTACCTCAAGTAACTACAGACTTTGATTCCACTACTGTCCAGATGGAGGAGGATTTGCAACCCGCCACCCCTAAGTCGCTTCTGGACAACATTGAACTGATTATACGTAGTTACATGCTTGCTCTGTCAGACAGATTTAAGGGGATGGAGGTCCGTTTAGGTAAAATTGAGGGGGACTTGTCTGTGTTAGGGAACCTTGTACGTTCGCAAGGCCAGTCTAAAGCACAGCACCAACAAGGTATTAAAACAACCCAACCCCCCTTAAAAAATACTGTGTGTCCCACGCTGCCCAAACCTAGCACAAGTAACAGCCAGGCTGTTGCAGTAACTCCAGCTACCCCTAACTCCTTAAACGCGGCATCAAAAGTACTTGTTGGTAATACCGGTAAAAACCCTTTAACAACAATTCCATCTGATGTACAGGGCAAATCAACTACCACATTACCAACTATTCCCGCAAATATTCCACCCAGAGAACCTAGACCTGAAGAAAAGGAGAATAATTGGGGAAGAGGGGGTCTGTCTAGAATTCCACCAACAGAACTCCCCCCAGAAGCTTTACCTTATGTGGTTATACTCACCGGGGTACCAGAACTGCCCAATGGTAAAAGAGAGGGATACTCTCAGTTAAAAAATAAAATAACGCATTGGCTCTCCCTATACAGACCCAAACCCATTGGGATTAACGGTGAGATAGTTCACGTCCGGCGTCTGTCCTGGCTGGGGGGCAGAGCAAAGGACATTGGTGGTGATGTCGTGGTAATAAACTTTAGAGACAGGAGAGCCGTACAACACATCCTGAATTGGCCCTATGGAAATGAAAAGAACTGCATTGTACCACGCCCCCTAACATATTTTTATCCCAGAGCCACTGTCTTTCCTCCACAATACTATAATAGTAATGCCTTCTCTTCTTCTCAGTTTCCCAACATTGAGTCGGCTCTAAACCCCGTATATATGCACCCTTTGGCTCCACCATCAGCCATACCTGGGTGGAACACCATACCCTTTAACCACAAAACTGGCTCTAACGGGAACATGTTAAGCTTGTTACCATTTACGCCTCTAGAGCTCACCAACAGGTTCTCGGTTTTTAATAGCCTAGAGGACTGCGATTGATGGTTAAGGAACGCAGAAGCTACGGGGGGCGGGGTAAGTGCCTCATGTAACTCGAGGTCATCTGAGAAATTAGGGGGGCGGTGTCACGTTACAAATACATATACTGCCCAAATCACCGCTGATAAAAACAGTAGTTCCCCTATAATACCACACACAGAGCTAGTAGGGGAAAACGTGGTGCACCCCACACCACCCTCAGATATAAAGGTAGTTACTAGTGATATATCTGGACCCGGGGAGCCGGATGCAGTGTGTATTGTGGGCCCGATGGTGGCAACTGTACTGTCGCCTTCTTTAATACCTTCACAACCAATTACAGAGTCTGTTGTTTGTCCTGCACTGGATGACAGTGTAAAATTAATTTCCTGGAATATTGCAGGTTTGGCAAATAAGTTACGAGATGTAGTATGGCTATCGTTTATCAGAAAATTTAGCATTGTGTGCCTCCAAGAGACCTGGTTAGAAGAAAATAATGTCCATATGGAGGGTTTCCTAAGTTTTATCACCCCAGCAGCTGCCTCGATCAGGGGTAGAGCCAAGGGTGGTCTGGCCATCTTTATTAGCCAAGAACTGCAATGTAATGTAAGCAACTTCCATAGTGTAAACTTGAACCTACAGAAGATTGATCTAAAAAATGGGAAGTCTGTGATGACATTGGTTAATTTTTATAATGCAAACAGCAACAATGAATCATGCCACATTGCTTCCATGAATGACATTTTGAGCAACACTGTTTATAATGTATCACGGCATTTGTTGATAGCAGGTGACTTTAATGTGCAACCATGTGGTAACCCAGCTAGTACGCCAATGGGGTCCCTAGGGTGTCACAACGAGGAAGGTTTTCATTTTTCTCATAGTAGGGGTGGCGAGCACCTAAATGATTTAATGAACGAGCACAATCTGATTGTAGCTATGTCGCTTGTCCCCGATACAAAAATCTTTGACACCCCAACCTTTAAAGGGCATGGGCAGGGTACCTTTATTGATCACATACTATTATCTCCAGATGCTGCTCAATGGGTCTTGTACTTCTCTATTCTTACTAGTACATACAGTGATCATAATCCCCTTGTTATAAACTTGAGTGGCCCACTTTTTGCTAAACGCCAGTCACGCCCCGATCATGGTACGTTAAGGTGCGTAAATGGCAGGCGTCGCATTAAATGGTCAATGGTAAACCAAGACACCCTGTATTCTAACATAACCAGCGCATGTGAGGAGGAGCTGTCTGTGTGTTTATCATCTGAGTCAATCCCCTCGACCATTTTGTTTAGGTTTGAGGGGTTGGTTGCTAAAATTGGCTCCATGCTCACAGCGCCAATAAAGGATGATAGGGAGAATAACTCAAAATGGTTTAATCATAATTGCTCAAAGGCAAGCAGGGACTTGAAATTGGCATTAAAAACCAAACCAAGAGATCACGAACTGATAAAAAATCTTCGCATGGTATACAGGAAAACAATAGCCACTAGAAAGAAGGAAATTAAGGCAAATGTAATTGAATCCCTTCTGGACCCATCTGTGTTGGGGAACAGCAGCAAGTTTTGGCAAATAATTAACAAACCCATGTTTGAAAACCCAAATGACACAGCTATTGGAACAAACATTCCCGAGGGGGAGTGGGTGTCCCATTTTAGTGCAATATTTAGGAGCAATGAGCAACGGGAAGTTACTGATTTTATAACTCCAACGGCGCCCCCTTTGTGCTTCACAGTACAAGAGACTGTCAGGGGTATACAGGGCCTAACTACCAACAAGGCCCCGGGCCCGGATGGTTTACCACCGGACCTGTTTAAGTCCAGCATCCCGTTTTGGGCCCCGGTTCTTACGGCTGTAATAAATGCAGCGGTGACAACTGGTTGCCCAAGAACTTGGGGTCTCTCGACCATAGTACCCATTTTTAAGAAGGGTGATCGCAGTAGTCCGTTATGTTACAGGCCAATTTCTTTATTGAACTCAGTAGTCAAAGTGGTGGGGGGAGTAATTCTTAATAGGTTATCTTCTTGGGCCAAGGAAAATAAAATCCTTTCACCCATACAATATGGGTTTAGACCGGATCACTCAACCATCACGCAGTGTCTGAACCTATACCTTATCCTAAGCAAGTACACATTGGCAAGACAAGGTACTGTCTACATGGCCTTCATGGACCTGTCGTCCGCGTTCGACTGTGTAGACAGAAGCCTATTATGGGCCACCTTGCTGAGAATGGGTGTAGAGAGGGATCTTGTTAATTTCCTCGCTGATCTGCATACAGACACTAGGGCGAATGTCCGCTACTCTCAAGACCTTAAGGTAACGGACGAATTTAAAATAAATCGGGGTGTCCGACAAGGATGCATTTTGGCCCCATTCCTATTTAATTTATATATTAATGAACTGGAGGAATCACTTTTACTGGTAGAAGCAGATTACCCCTTAGTTGAGCGCAGAGGGGTACCTGTCCTACTTTACGCCGATGATGCTGTTCTTATTTCTAGAACAGCAAACGGCCTCCAGAAACTTTTAAACTCCTTCCACAAATTTATGGAGTCACGTGGTTTAAGTATAAACAACTCAAAGTCTTTCGTTATGAAAGCAGGTAAGGGCATCCTGAGACCTGGTCACTTCAGTTTAAATGGGGAAAAAATCCCTTCAACCAACTCCTTCTCTTACCTCGGAGTTTTGATAGATCAAAAGTTATCATGGGGGCCAGCAGTCTCCAAAAAGAAGGGTGAAACTACTCGGGTCAATGCGGCCATCCTTGGCTTTGCAAAAAAGATCGGCAATTGCCCGTTGGCTGCCCTGCTTAAATTATACCAGGCAAAAAGCGTCGCTATTGCCTGTTATGGGAGCGAGCTCTGGGGCTATCGCAAGGTTAATGACCTAGAGGTCGCAGAAAATAACTTTTTAAAAAAGATCTTAAGACTGCCATGGGGTATTGGGAATTACTCAGTACACGAGGAGCTGGGGGTCCCTTTTCTAGGTGACAGAATAGCAATAAGCCCAGTTTTATGCTGGCTGAAATGTTGGCTAAACAATGAAATACCACTAACTCATGCCCTACTAAAAGAAGCTTTACAGTTAGACGGGAGATTCAAGGTACCGTGGGTAAAGTATATAAAGGACAGCTTAACGGCAATAGGCCGGTGTGACTTGTTTTATGCCCCAAATACAATCAGAAAACATGATGTGAACCTGGTCAAGAATGCCATAATCCTGTTAAGATGTACTGATAGGGAAGACGTTGAGACACAGAAGGTCAGTGTCAGGAAACATCTATTGCTAAAAACATGCTTGCAAATAGAACCTTATCTGACATGGCCCATGTCCAGTTATGAACGGTTCCTCTTAATAAGGTTCCGTTTTGACCTTTACCATCTTCTATTGGCATTCCCAAGTGGTGCTCAGCGGGGCGAAGTGTTGCCAGCTTGTGGCTGCGACGGGAAGTCTCCTCAAGACCTGGCACACTTCCTTTTTATCTGCCCTTACTACGGTACCCCACGGAATCTATACCTTAAACCATGTCTTAAAAAATTGAGCTTCACACAAATTAAACCCGCACTTTATTTTCTACAACTACTGAATATTGACTGTACCATGTTTATTTGTAATTTTTTTTAAAAAGCCGTCTGCTTTAGGAAAAGCATGGACGGCTAATCATGATGTAATAATGTGTGTTGATAATTTTTAAGCTTACAGTTATTTATATTCTTAACTACATACTTCCCTTGCTTCATTGTCTGTTATATTGTACTGTTTATTGTGTCTTTGATTGCCTTTGATAATGAATTGTAACCGTTTTAATTATGTGATTTTAAAAAATGAACTTTTATGATTGTAAAATCTACAATCGAATAAAGATATTGAAAAAAAAAAAAAAAAAGGCAGACAGATGGGTTCGTACAAGAGTTAAACAGAACCAGGGCCAGAATCAAGGTGGTCAGAAGAAAGCAGACCAAAAGGGTAAAGATTCTAAAGGGGAACAAAGTGACCAGAAGTCTTCGACAGGTCCCCAACAACCCAAAGAGGGTGGGGGTCAGGCTCCCCAAAAGAAGAAAGAAGGCCAATCCAAAAGATGGTGCCAGTACTGTAAAAGTAAATCTCACTGGTTTAGTGAGTGCACCAAGAAAGGAGGAGGGCAGACTCCTGCCACTGCAGCCCCTAAGGCACCTGTGCCCCCTAGTACAGTCAGCAGTGGTAGTGCGCCTCCCAAGGGTTTAGTAGGGTTAACCCTGGGTTCTGAGGGGCGTGACAACTTAGTTGGCACACTCACTCAGGCTGTCCTTGTCAGTACAGGGGACGTGGACGTGTCCCCTGACGTAAGCCCCAATTCTTTGGGCAAATACCGACAGACGCCTTTCATAAATGGAAAGATGGCTCAGGCCTATAGGGACACTTGTGCCAGCGTCACCATGGTGACGCCTAACTTTGTGGACCCTGGACAGATCATGCCAGGTACAGAATTCCTGGTGACCAATGCAAGCAATGTCACTACCAATCACAGTATGGCAATTGTAGCTTTCTCCTGGGGAGGGGTAACTGGCCAAAAGAAGGTTGTAGTTAGTCCAGACCTCCCAGTGGATTGTTTGTTGGGCAATGATTTGGAGTCGTCACAATGGTCAGAAGTGGAGCACCGGACTCACATGGAAATGTTAGGTTTGCCAGCACATGTGTTCGCTGTGACTAGGTCACAGGTCAGGAAATGCCCCACTGAACAGGTGCTGGATCCTGGAACAACGGACCAGACACCTCCCAAGAAAAAGAGCAGTAGGGTTAAGGCTGCGCCTTCCCCCTTGCCCCAGGTCGAGGATCAAGTCTCAGAGGAGGCTGACCTACAGGAATTGCGGGAAACTGAGCCTAGGGAATTCGAACTTGATCAAGTTGAATTCTTGGGTTCAGGGGGACCCTCAAGGGAAGACCTGGGGAAGGACCAGTTAGACTGCCCTTCTCTTGAACCCCTCAGACAGCAAGCTGCTGCTGAGGCTGCTGGGAACGCCACAGGTACCCACAAGGTATACTGGGAAGATGGACTCCTGTACACTGAGTCAAGAGACCCCAAGCCTGGCATGACCAGGAGGCTGGTTGTACCCTTGTCTCAGCGTGGTTTCCTACTTACCTAGGCCCACGAGATTCCCTTAGCAGGTCACTTGGGCCAGACGAAAACGTGGGACAGGCTTGTCTCACACTTTCACTGGCCACACATGAACGAAGATACCAAGGAGTTTTGCCGCTCCTGTGTCACCTGCCAAGCCAGTGGTAAGTCAGGTGGCACGACAAAGGCCCCCCTTATACCCATGCCGGTGGTGGGGGTACCCTTTGAACGGGTGGGGATCGACATCGTCGGTCCCATGGAACCACCTACAGCATCAGGGCACAAGTTTATACTGGTGGTAGTGGATCATGCCACCAGGTATCCTGAAGCTATTCCCCTTAGGACCACTACAGCACCTGTTGTGGCAAGAGCCCTAGTTGGAGTGTTCTCCAGAGTGGGCTTCCCTAAGGAGGTCGTCTCCGACAGAGGTGCAAACTTTATGTCGAGCTACTTAACTGCTATGTGGAAGGAATGTGGTGTTAACTACAAGTTCACTACACCCTATCACCCACAATGCAATGGGCTTGTTGAGAGATTCAACAGGACCCTAAAAGGGATGATTCATGGACTACCTGAAAAGCTTCGGCGTAGATGGGACGTCCTGATCCCCTGCCTCTTGTTCGCCTACAGAGAAGTCCCACAGAAGGGGGTTGGCTACAGCCCTTTTGAACTTTTGTACGGGCATCCTGTAAGGGGACCCCTGTGTTTGGTGAAGGAAGGATGGGAGAGACCTCTCAAAAAGCCTGCAACCAACATAGTGGACTATGTGCTTGGCCTCCGCTCGCGGATGGCTGAGTACATGGAAAAGGCATCTGAAAACCTTAAGGCCAGCCAAGAACTCCAAAAAGCTTGGCATGACCAAAAGGCTGTCTTGACTGTTTACCAGCCCGGACAGAAGGTGTGGGTGTTGGAGCCAGTGGCCCCAGCAGCACTCAAGGACAAATGGTCCGGGCCCTACACCATCCTGGAGAAAAAGGGAGAGGTCACCTACCTGGTCGACCTGGGAACTCCCCGGAGCCCCCACAGGGTGCTTCATGTCAACAGGCTTAAAGCATATGTCGACAGGAAGGACATGAGTTTGCTCATGGCCATAGATGAGGGACAGGAGGAGGAGAGTGACCCTCTCCCTGACCTGCTCACTCAGAATCCTGATGATGGATCGGTAGATGGTGTTGTCTTTTGTGGCAGCCTCTCCGAACATCAACAGAGCGACTGTAAACAGGTTCTTCAGTCGTTCAGACATATGTTTTCTCTAACACCCAGCCAGACCGATTGGTGCACCCATGAGGTTGACACTGGTGACAGCTTGCCCGTTAAGAGTAAAATCTACCGGCAGCCTGATCACGTTAGAGACTGCATCAAGAGTGAAGTGCAGAAAATGTTGGAGCTGGGAGTCATTGAACCCTCGGATAGCCCTTGGGCTAGTCCCGTAGTTCTAGTGCCGAAACCTCACACCCAGGGTGGTAAGAGAGAGATGAGGTTCTGCGTAGACTACAGGGGTCTCAATGCAGTCACTAAGACTGACGCCCACCCAATACCGAGGGCAGACGAGCTTATCGATAGATTGGCTTCGGCCAACTACCTAAGTACGTTTGACCTAACAGCTGGGTATTGGCAAATCAGGTTAGCTGAGGACGCCAAGCCTAAAACCGCATTTTCAACCCCTGGTGGGCATTATCAGTTCGTGGTGATGCCCTTTGGTCTGAAGAATGCACCTGCCACCTTCCAAAGGTTGGTGAATCAAGTCCTTACTGGGCTGGATGACTTCTGTGCGGCGTATCTTGACGATATTGCTGTCTTTAGCTCCACCTGGGAGGATCACCTGGTCCACCTGCGGAAAGCGTTGGAGGCCCTGCAAGCAGCAGGCCTCACTATCAAGGCCACCAAGTGCCAGATAGGGCAGACACAGGTTGTATACCTGGGCCACCTTGTCGGTGGAGGCCAGGTTCAGCCACTGGAGAGCAAGATACAGTCAATCAGGGACTGGGCTCCTCCAACCACCCAGACTCAGGTTCGAGCTTTCTTGGGCCTGACTGGATACTACCAGAAGTTTGTCAGGAACTATGGTTCCATTGTGACACCATTAAACGAACTGACAAGTAAGAAAATGCCAAAAAAGGTTCAGTGGACAGCGAGCTGTCAAAAAGCATTCGATGACCTAAAGCAGGCCATGTGCACGGCGCCTATCCTCAAGAGTCCGGACTACTCCAAACCATTCATTGTCCAAACAGATGCTTCTGAGTTGGGTGTGGGAGCTGTTCTTTCTCAACTGAATTTTGATGGTCAAGACCAGCCCATTGCTTTTATAAGCAGAAGGCTGACCCCTAGAGAGAAGAATTGGTCAGCTATTGAGAGGGAGGCCTTTGCTGTGGTTTGGGCCCTGAAGAAGCTGAGGCCATACTTGTTTGGCACTCACTTCAAGATTCAGACCGACCATAAGCCCCTCTTGTGGCTAAATCAGATGAAGGGTGAAAACCCCAAACTGCTTAGGTGGTCCATTTCCCTACAGGGGATGGACTTTACAGTGGAACATAGACCTGGTACTGATCATGGCAATGCCGATGGGCTCTCCAGATATTTCCACTTAGAACAAGAAGACTTGATAGAGCGCGCAGTTCACCCGGGTCACCAATTTCTTACACGCACTGGGCCCCGGCGTGCATTTGATTTCAATCAGTGATTCTCGTGAACCGGGTGAGATCCTAACACGCTACTATGAGTAATCAATGGTTCAGAATTACCTCTGCTTACCATGCACCTGACTTACCACAGGCACAAACTTACGATGGACCTGGAGCTAAAAGGGAAAATAGTAGACAGGACCTTAAAACATTTCTTTTACGTCCCTATATTTACCCACTTTTCTGTAAAATGACCACAGACACCTGATGAAGTTTAACACTTTATATGAAAATTCAAAAAGAAGATGCCAAGACAATAAGCGATATGCAGAACACTATGTCAAACATTAATATTAACACCAATAGGTAACTTTGCACGAAGAAAATCACGACCATTAAGATATATGGGAAGACTAGAGGTAGGGTTTGGAACAGAACTAATCACTGTAATTTTATACTAAGACAAGAGTTGAGGAGGGACCTAAAACATGTACTTATCCTTATCACTTAAGACTATCTTTACTAAGTTCACTGCAATCCACTAAAGGAAAGGGAAAAATGGGAACAAGCTATTATTTATGACAAAATCAACGAGCTCCTAAAGGAGGGGGGGAGAGAAGGAACCAAACTAAATCAGACACATATACTGGATGTTTCAACGGCAATAGAGCAATATCATAGGTAGAATGCTTTAATAGATTATACGAAAGAGAGAGAGAGAGAAAGAAAACAAGATACAGAGAATACGCAAACCCACAGACAATATTTACCTAATTCAGATTTGAGACCAACCCAGGCCACGGGTCAGTTGGGAAAACGGGGACAAGGACCCTCAGAAAAGGCACACCAGAATGCGAACAGGTACAACCCACGGACAGATCAGGACAGGATACCCCTCAGGTTCGGGTCAAAGGACTGGGCCTCCCAGGGAACGACCAACACCCACAGCTTCGGACAGCAACGCCTGCGTTACCCCTTTCTGCAAGTAATCCGCCAGAAACCCCGATTGGATTTTCGAATCTCCCAGCAAAGTGCTTCGCCAGCACTTAGGAATTTCCACCCCTTAGGAGCTTGTTGAAAGTATGGACAAAGTGCTCCGCAGCACTTTCAGATTGAGCACCTATTGAGATCGTAGGGTCAGTGACAGGTCTGCTACTCGGACAAGTCGGACAATTTCCATAAGCTAAACTAGGGCAATTATACAGTTCTGGGGACCCTCAGACCACCCACTAATGTTGCAAGTGACAGTTTCCCATATTTTGATTGGTCAGGAGAGGTGGTGCGATCATTACCACCTCCTAAAATTCAGCTTTCCCATATTTAATATTCAGGTTTGCATACCCGCCCCCCCGGGTTCACGTTCCCATCCATAGAGTACAACAGAAAGTATGAGCGCATAAGACAGTTGCAACAAAGTCTGTTAAATTCAAGGTGATTGTCCACATAGTGTGCTGGGTTCTCAGGCGCATTTTGCTTCAGGAGCCAGCTGGCTTGGTTTAGCTTCTGCGCAGTCGAGTTTCTCCCAGGTCACATGGCAAACCCCAGAGGAGTTTCAAAGATGGCGTAGCTTAAGCACTCCCAGCCCCCAAAAGACGCGGTACATGAAAAGTAAGCGAAAACAAATTAATATCACATCCAGAATGATCACACTGTATACCATGAAAAATCTTATCCAACCCTTACTTTATAATGACTATAGCATTAAAGTTTAGTGCGAAAAGATAGATAGGCTAAAGCAGCAGCAATAGCAGAGAGCGTGGTGAGAGTCAAGCGGCCATTTTAGCAACAGTGCGCATGTGCACAGAACTCCCTCCAGAATGCGAGTGCGTCACATCACACGGGTATGACCGACGCATGCGCAAACTGAATTTCAGCAAAGCAGCCGTTTTTCTTAGTGCAAGCTTCGTTAATATGAAAAAAGACATACAGGCAAGCATCCGGGGACACCCGCGTGTTTGGGAAAACGTGTAAATGAACAACAACAATGATTTTAGTACTATTATACATTTGGCGAGGTTCTTGCACGGGGCAAGGCGCTTCACGTGCAAATCCTTGCTCCATCAATCCCCTCTTTGATGATATTTACTATCATCACTACATAATGGAAACAGATGCCAACTTTTTCTCATTCATCCACATCACTCATTTCAATTTCAATAAATTTATTGTTCAGTTTTCTTTCAGCTTCTCTATGAGAGTGGTGATTTTTCGCTTTTTTATAGATTGTATTCTTTAATTCTTCTAATTCCAGTTCATCAATATTTCTTTTCACCCCTCTCTGATTTACTGTGTATTTCCTTTTGCACTTCCGACATTTGCAGCAGATAAAAATAATCAATATAATTATACCTATCACAACTATTGGCATCAATATTTTCCACAACAGGTTTCTACCTAGGTTAGCAAACCAACTACCTATAGAGGAGAGACCTCCAGTCAGTCTTGTCCAGGCACTGTCAACCTCCAATGGTTTGAGTTCCTTTTCCAAATTAGTTATGTTCTTCACATATTGTTTTAATTCGATACTTTTATCTGGAATGTAAGTGCAACAATGTTGCGCCTTCAGCATTCTACAGACTCCGCCCTCTTTTGCTAATAGGGTGTCAAGGGCAAGACGGTTTTGTAAAACCATTGATCTGATCGCAACCATTTCAGTATTGACCAGCAGGAATCCAGCAGCAGTGTCCGTTGATAACCGGTCCACTACTGTAGACAATTTGCAGATTCTATGGGTGTTCAGAACTACCCCCATTCCAGGTATCAGTGCACTGAAAATATCACCTATAACTTCACCTACACTTTCGCGCTTACTACGCACTAAGCCATTAGTTTCTTCATCGCTTCCAGCTGCATTATTCACATGGTATATTTTCGGGAAAACAATGCCAAAGTAGCAGCTTCCATACCAGTGATCCGGTAATTTAAAATAAGCCTTGTTCCCACATATATAATATATTCCGGGAAACACAGGTTCTGACCCATTTTTGAAACCCCAACCTCCAATTACCTTGTAATTATGTTCACACTCGCTGGAACCGATGAATTCATTGTTATAGTACTCTGTCTTTTCCCTATGGATACAAAGTTTCCCCTTTCGTTCAAAATCCAGCAACAAGGCAGGATTAGCTTCACCCTGCGAGGTGTTATCCATGTGTTCAGCCCATCTAGGGACTCTATTCTTCTCGTCATTTGCTTTCTTTTGAAACTTTTCTCTCCTTCTGTCTGCCATCTTTATGAACATCTTTTCCTGCTCTTGCAGAGAACAGGTCAGATTAGATTCTCTTGCTTCATTTAAATCTATATTACCTATAGTCAGAAAATATTCTCCCATATAACGGGTCACGTCACTTGTAGTATGTACACGGTTCAAGTGTTTTCTAACAGGAAGTTCAGAAAAAACTACGTCATCATTTGAATAATGGAAAGGGGCGACCAACTTGGTCCCCCCGAACGTATGGCTGAGTGCCTCGATCCCCCCGGGAAGCCATTTTTGGGCGGGAGGCGCGTCTCGGCTGGTATGCCCGAAGCGGCGTAGCCGGGGCGCGCCTGTTCCCGCCCTAGAGTGGGCTGGCCTAGACACTGACGCAGCCAGCCACGCCCTCGGGGCAGGCAGGGGCGGGTATACGCCCGCCCTGAAGACGGATAAAAAGGGACGCAAGTCCAGAAGACAGCCTCTTTTTCTTGTGCTCTGAAGCTGCACCTCCTCGCTGCACGTGAGCTCGGGACAGAACGAAGAGCCAATTTTGAGCGTTTTAATCTTTCTTTTTGTCTTCTAGATACTTCGTTTCTAGAATGCCCAAGAAAGGCGCGAAGAGAATGTCGACTGACCAGATGGTTCGGGTTCTCATGAAAGAAATGTCCGAGATAAAGAAGCAGTTGGCGGGGCGAGACGGTGAGGAGGGATCGGGGCGTCCACCGGCCGGAGGGAGGCCTAAGAGGCCGAGAAGGGGGCCGGTCGGGGGAGACGTCCCGGTTCCCTGTTCCCCGCTCGAGCCGCCAGCCCCGGTACCGGCCCCGGTACCACAGGAAGGGAATCCGATTCCGGTCGTAGTCACCCCGACATTCGCTGAGGATATGCCTCCCGAGTTGGCGGCACAGTTAGCAGCGTGGTTGGAGGACAGTAGCGAGGGCGCCACGGCTGCCGAGGCGCAAGCACTAATGAAACAGTTGCGCGAGAAACGTGATACAGCCAAGGTGCCCGCGCCGGATGCGGTGATAGTCAAGCCACGAGGGGCGGAAGTAGCGTCCGGTGCAGGTAAGCGGCCATTGCCGATCGCAAGGGATGAGTCAACACCCTCTCGTAGAGAAAAATTGGGGCAACATGTTCCTTTGGCAATAAAGGAAAAGATTTGGGCGGGGGAATACGTAAACATTTTCTCCCTGCTCGTTGATCATTATGAGGTCGAAACTGTTAAGGGTCAAAAGGATCTGATGCATCCGAGTGTTTGGCGCGCCAAAATGGCCGCCTTTAAAGTGAATGAGAATATTGGCAACTGGGGTAATGCTTGGGGAGTTTTTACGTCAATTTTGGGGGAACGTAGGCCTGAATTGCTCCCTGAATTTCCAGTATATCAGTCACGAATTATGGGGTACTCGACATCGCACCAAGGTAACCAATGGTTCTGTTATGACAACCTTTTCAGGAAAGCGATGGAGCATAACAAAAGTTTAACCTGGGACTGTTACGATTCTTTGACATGGAATAAAATGAAAGAGTCGGGGATGTTGAAAGTGCCGTTGGTGGGGAGTACTGTTGGTGAGTCCTCCCGCCAAAATGGGGGGACACCCTTTCGGTCGGGTACGGGTACAGACGATTATCCGAGACCCGCCGGCAATACAGGGAAGAGGGGTTTCTGTTTCAATTTCAACAAAAGTAAATGTACTAGGCCCCCGGGATCTTGTAAATTCAAACACGAATGTAGTGGTTGTGGGGCACCCCATCCTGAGTCCTCGTGCAGAGCCAAATCGGGTGAAAATGGGGGTAGAGGAGGCGCCAAACAGGTCTAATATAGTCCGAGGGGCGCCTTTACCAACCCCGATTGATACCCTGGCGATGATTCCCTGGCTCAGCGAATACCCAGATCGTACTTCTGCTGGGGTGCTACGAAACGGTTTTTCATATGGTTTCCGCATCCTGGTGGGGGACTTTCAGGGTGTCGGGACGTGCAAAAACCAGCTTTCCGTCTTGCAGCATACGACTGTAGTACAGGATAAGATCCGGAAAGAGGTTACCCGAGGTCGGGTTGCCGGCCCGTTTAGTGTTCCCCCGGTACAGAATTTTGTTTGTTCTCCTTTAGGGGTGGTCCCCAAGAAGGACCCAGGTGAGTTTCGATTGATTCACAATTTATCAGCTCCTCATGGCCTTTCTGTAAACGACGCAATTGATCCAGAGATATGTTCGGTGCGGTACGCATCATTCGATGAGGCCGTAGCCATTTTGAATCGCCTGGGGCCCGGGGCGCTGATGGCGAAATCAGATATCGAGTCAGCGTTCCGTTTGCTCCCGGTATACCCGGAAGACCAACGTCTTTTGGGATTCATGTTTCAAGGTTCGTATTACATGGATAGGTGTATGCCGATGGGGTGCTCTATATCTTGTGCATATTTCGAGAAATTCAGTAGTTTTCTACAATGGGTTTACACGAAGAAAACGGGTTTTCGAAATGTGATGCATTACCTCGATGACTTTCTGTTCCTTGGGGCCGCTGGGGGTGATGAATGTGCCCGGGCCTTGACTGAATTTTGTGTTTTAATGAATCAATTTGGCGTGCCATTGGCACCAGGTAAAACTGTGGGTCCCACGACTTGCCTCGAGTTTCTCGGGATCGAGTTGGACTCTAGTGAAGGTTGTTTTCGTTTACCAGCTGCCAAAGTGTCGAAATTCAGGGCAGCCCTGCAAATGTGTATTACTGCATCTAAAGTTACGCTGCATCAATTGCAGCAATTGGTGGGGAAGTTGAATTTTGCCCTAAGGGTGATCCCAATGGCCCGCCCCTTTTCCCGTTCGATTGCCCAGGCGATGGTCGGCCTAAAGGAGGGTCATCATCGCACAAGACTATCGGCTGAGGTCCGCCAAGATATGCGTATTTGGTTAGCATTTTTGGCGGATTTCAATGGTCGAGTCGTCTGGAACAAACCAGCCTTGTCCTCTAAAGAGCTTGGTCTATGGACGGATTCAGCGGGAAGCATGGGCTTTGGCGCCATCTTCGGCACAAAATGGTCGGCACAAAGGTGGCCAACGTGGTGGCATGAAGAGGGGCTGACGAGTAATATTGCTTTCCTTGAACTGTTTCCCATTTTGGTGGCCCTCAGAACCTGGCCCGATGGATTCAAAAATCACTCTGTCATATTTTGGTCTGACAATATGACCGTTGTAGAATGCATCAATAGTCAGGCAGCACGTTGTAAAATGATTTTAAGGCTGCTTAAAGAAATTGTCTTACTATGTATGCAACTGAACGTGGTATTCAGAGCGAAACATGTCCCAGGGGTGATGAATCAGGCGGCTGATGCACTGTCTCGTTTTCAAATACAGGCTTTCTCGGGTTTCCTTCCCTCGGCGGACCCAGAGCCGGCACCCTTTCCCGAAGCTCTCTGGTCTCTCGGTGCCCCGAACTTCGTTACCTCGTGGGAGAGAGTCTAGCACCAAGAACGAGGAAGGCATACGAAGGGGCGTTTCGGGCCTATTTAGCCTTTTTGGGGACTGAGAGAGGGGGGCTTTGGGGGCACGAGGATTGGGTAGTACATTTTCTGATGTCCTTGCGTAGGGCTGGGAAGTCGGTGGCTACAGCCCAGAGGCATCGTGCTGCCATTTCCTTTGTTGCCAGGGCCCATAATATCCAGGACCCGACAGCGTCTTTCGTGGTACAGAAAGCGCTACGTGGGTGGCAACGCCTTGAGGGTCACAGAGTAGATGAGAGGCGCCCGATAGGTCTGGATAGGTTGGCCCAGTTGCTGGCCACACTCCACGCCACATGCTCGTCTCAGTTCGAGGCCTGTTTGTTCCGAGCTGCTTTTACGCTTGCATTTCACGGGGCGATGAGGATAAGTGAGCTGGTGGCAAGGAACAAACAGGATGTGGTGGGGGGTTTGTGCCGGGAACATGTTCAGATCAGGGGTGAGACGATGACTGTATCCTTTGTCAAGTCAAAAACCGATCAAGGTGGGGTGGGAGACTGCATAGTCATTCGCAGGATTCCAGGGTCCTCCATGTGTCCGGTGAAGTGTTTAGAAGATTACCTAGCACGAAGGGTGGCATCATGGGGAGGGACATTGTTGAGACACGCGGACGCCACCCCACTGACGAAGTTTCAGTTTCAACGGGTGCTCGCGATGTCAATTACCGCAGCGGGCTTGGACCCGGGTGAGTTTGGGACCCATTCCTTTCGGATAGGGGCTGCCACTGAAGCTACAGCCAGGGGTCTTAATGTGGAACAAGTAAAACGAGTGGGGCGTTGGTCCTCCAATTGTTATAAGAGGTATGTGCGGTTGCACATGTTGTGAAGCTGTAATAATGTACTCACGCTTCTTGTCTTTTGTTTGGTTTTCAGTTACGCAAGCCTTCGAGGCGGGGCGGACTATGCAGTCGACCCAACACCAGGCCAGCGGTCAGACATCACCGGCTGTGAGAAAGGAGGTGTGGGTCGTGGGCCACTCATACGTGAGGCGTGCCGCAGACGTATTCGAAGCAGGTGACATGATTCACGTAGCTGGGGAATACGGGTACAGAATGTCCTTCTACGGAAGGGGCGGTCTCTGTATTGACCAGTTTCAGGCATTCTTTGAGGGTTTGTTAGGGCGGACGAGGTCACCGCCGTCTATAGTCATAGTACATTTAGGGGGCAATGATTTGGTCACCACCGGTAGACGACTTCTACTGGAGGCAATGCTTTCCACTGTAAGTTGGTTGGCGAGGGAAGTTCCGGGGTGCATAATTGCGTGGTCTCATATGATCCCACGAAAAGTGTGGCGGGGGGCTGTTTCGATCCCTGCTTTGAACCATTCTGTTAGAAAACTTAATAACAAAGTGAGTAGGTTGTTTCGTTCCAGGACATTGCATTCTATCTCGCACGGTTGTATTAATGATGACAGTATGTATCTAGGGGATGGTGTGCATTTGTCTCGGGTGGGAAATGAGTTACTCATAGGTGACTTCTTAGCATGGTTAAAAACGTTGAAACATGACCTTTAGCTAGGAGTTTTGTGGGGGGCCCGGATAGCCGGTCAACTATCCGGGCCTGTGGCGGTAAGGTCATGATCGGTGAGCACTAATTAGTAGATCCCTATGAGTGGGCGTCACCCAACACGGATGGGAGCGCTCGGGAGAGGTGGCCATTGGCCCCTCAATGGGGAGGCGGTCCCTTCTAAGGATGGGTCGCCGGAAGTAAAGGAAAGGCGGTCAAGGCCCCTTCCTTTGTAGGAGGGGTTACAGCCCCCTCCTGGGGAATTTCCCGGGGCCAGTGACATCTGCGACGGCAGATGCGGTAAGTTGTGTGGGGTTGGGATAAGGTCTACGGTACCTTCTAGATACCTCACACGAGTATTCGAACGACCTTTAACTGGCGTCGAGTCTTTAGGTGCCCCCGTCAAGTCAAGGGAAATTGGTAATAGTTGCACTTGAGGTACGCCTCCGTGCTGTCGCCCAGCCCAAGTGGGAGGGGTAAGTCTGGTTAGGGATCTTGACACCGGTTATGACCTTGCCGTTGGCCCTTAAACGTTAGGTTGTACAATTTCAATATGTCAAGAAATGTTTTGTAGGATGCTAGTTCGGCTAGGAGAACCTCTGTATTAGAGAATCTGTTAAGGTTAGCCAAACATCGCAATATGGTAATGAAATTGTACATAACATGAAACGTTTAATGTTTTAATTTTTGTTTTAATAAATACGGCCGGGATGGTCACTCCATCCCACTTCCAAAAACTCAAGAACTGTTTCCGGTTTCCCTCCTTTGGGGATTGTGTTGAGAGGGGGTGGCGGGTATCTCGGCCATATGGAAAGGGGCGACCAACTTGGTCCCCCCGAACGTATGGCTGAGTGCCTCGATCCCCCCGGGAAGCCATTTTTGGGCGGGAGGCGCGTCTCGGCTGGTATGCCCGAAGCGGCGTAGCCGGGGCGCGCCTGTTCCCGCCCTAGAGTGGGCTGGCCTAGACACTGACGCAGCCAGCCACGCCCTCGGGGCAGGCAGGGGCGGGTATACGCCCGCCCTGAAGACGGATAAAAAGGGACGCAAGTCCAGAAGACAGCCTCTTGTTCTTGTGCTCTGAAGCTGCACCTCCTCGCTGCACGTGAGCTCGGGACAGAACGAAGAGCCAATTTTGACCCACCCACCAGCCCCTGAAGACAGCCAGTTGTTTGTAATAAAGTTGATTAATTTTGCTTGTGTTCTCGTTTCCAGGTTGGAGTATCATGTTGATATTGAGTTAATAAAGAATGGTCTGTTTGAGTACGTTTTACCATTAAAGAGATTCAGATTTAGTGTTGAATTTTATGCATGCCCTTTCGGTCATAGTGGCCAATGTATTCTGAGTTTAGTTAGCACTGTCGTATTTATTTGGTAGGCGGTAAGGTCATGATCGGTGAGCACTAATTAGTAGATCCCTATGAGTGGGCGTCACCCAACACGGATGGGAGCGCTCGGGAGAGGTGGCCATTGGCCCCTCAATGGGGAGGCGGTCCCTTCTAAGGATGGGTCGCCGGAAGTAAAGGAAAGGCGGTCAAGGCCCCTTCCTTTGTAGGAGGGGTTACAGCCCCCTCCTGGGGAATTTCCCGGGGCCAGTGACATCTGCGACGGCAGATGCGGTAAGTTGTGTGGGGTTGGGATAAGGTCTACGGTACCTTCTAGATACCTCACACGAGTATTCGAACGACCTTTAACTGGCGTCGAGTCTTTAGGTGCCCCCGTCAAGTCAAGGGAAATTGGTAATAGTTGCACTTGAGGTACGCCTCCGTGCTGTCGCCCAGCCCAAGTGGGAGGGGTAAGTCTGGTTAGGGATCTTGACACCGGTTATGACCTTGCCGTTGGCCCTTAAACGTTAGGTTGTACAATTTCAATATGTCAAGAAATGTTTTGTAGGATGCTAGTTCGGCTAGGAGAACCTCTGTATTAGAGAATCTGTTAAGGTTAGCCAAACATCGCAATATGGTAATGAAATTGTACATAACATGAAACGTTTAATGTTTTAATTTTTGTTTTAATAAATACGGCCGGGATGGTCACTCCATCCCACTTCCAAAAACTCAAGAACTGTTTCCGGTTTCCCTCCTTTGGGGATTGTGTTGAGAGGGGGTGGCGGGTATCTCGGCCATATAGTATTGCAAGGTGCTTCTATAGAACAAGCTAGCTAAAATACTACAGGAAATTCCATAGGTTAACGGTAGGTGGTGATATGTCACACCTTCAGCTACTGAGGTAGGTAGCTTCATGCAGACATAACAATCTTCTATTTCCATAGCTTCTACATAATGCACTAACAAGTTAGCAAAAACATTTAGATGTGTCCTGTTTCTCATTTTGTGAAAATGTAGTCCATCCTCATCTGATGCTTCTAAGTTAGGTCGTGTATGTGTCAAGCCTACTAGTTTGTCGCGTCTTTCTAAGCTTCGTGGTGTTTCTGCAGTCGGGTCAGCCCCTACGTCTACTGCCTCAGGTTCAGTAGGGGAAAGGTTAGGATTCTTACTTATCATAAACGGTAAGAAGATTGTTAGTCCTATCCATATTACTATTAGCACAGCTACGCTACATAAGCATACTTTACAGCAAGTTTTTAGACACCCACATCTGGATCTCCCAGAGACACTCGGATCAGACATTTTAGCTTACAGGTGGCTTTCGCTGCCCCTCTTCGTTTCTTTGCACCAAAGGCTCACTTCTGGGCTTTTTTCAAGGAGGGTCTTCGTCAGAGCTCCGATCAGCAATGGACTCGTCTTCACTGTTGCCACTGTGGTGTGGTTCGTCTATTTCTTCCAACACAAAGTAAGTCCACTCAGGGCTTCGATACCGTTTGCTCTGTTTCTTTATTCTGTCGCTCTTTCTCAGCGATTTTCCTTGGGCTGTCCTTCTTTCACTTTGAGCCCTTTTCCGGTCTTTGTCGTTTTCTGCGGCTGTCTTTAGTCTGAGCCTCAGTCTTTTTACGTATCGAGGTGCACTTCTGCCTCCTTTCCTCCCAGTAGTTGAGGAAACTTGCCCTTCTTCGTGCACTCTTTTTACTTTTTGTTGTGGCACTTCTGTTTCCCTACCTGACTGGCTAGTTCCAGGTCTTTCATCTATCTCTTCTGCCTGGTCCCTAGTCTGACCCTGCTCAGATTCAAACCGCACTTTCTTTTTCTGTTTAGTTGGTTGTATTTCTGGTGTCTGAGCACATTGATCTATTTCTATCTGTTCCTGTTCATGCGCTTCGATCTCTTCGTTTTCTTCTGCATGAACGTCAGCTCTAATTACTATTTGTCCCTTTCCAGACTCCGGAGTTCCAGGAGGAGTCTCGATGCCTTGATCTGACCCTACTTGGCCTACGTCCTGATCAGGTGTGACGTGATTCTCGGAGACCTGATCTGCTTCGTCTATTTCTAGCTCACCTGGACTATCCCACTCACTGTCTAAGTAGGAATACTTCCTGGTTCGTATTGGATCATGAATCGGGTCGTCGGCGGGATACCATTCAACGTCTCGACTGGTGCTCGGCAGTTCGATGTCAGCTAGTTCTGGACTCTCCTCTTCGGAAGCCTCATCAGCTGAGCTGCCTTCAGCTACAGTCGCGTCTTCTCCGGCTACCCGCTTCGTGTGGCTGGCGTGGATCCACTTCGGTACACCAGCACACTTTACAGCAGTGGTAGTGACGAGGATCACTTGTCGTGGCTTTCCCCACCTGGGTTTCAGGCAAATGCTCCGGGTGTGTTTCTTTAACGCCACCCAATCTCCTGGTCGCAAGTTGTGTGCTGGAGTCTTTGGCCACTCGTCTTCTGTCTCTCCAATCTGCTGAGAGAGAGAACGCACTTGGTCACCCAGCTGCTTGCAGTATTCTAGCACCATATCATCAGAAATGCTTAGCAGTTTGTGTCCGGGTACCCATGCCTGCCGCATCACTCTTCCCATCAACACTTCATGGGGACTCAGGCCAGTCTTTCGGTTCGGGATACTTCTCAAACTCATCAGCACAAGGGGTAAAGCCTCTATCCAGTTCATTTTTGTGGAATCACACATTTTTCCCAACCTGGACTTCAGGGTGCCGTTTATTTGTTCCACTACTCCAGAAGCCTCTGGATGGTAGGCACAATGTAGTCTTTTCTTCATTTTGAATGCTTTACAGAGTTCTTCTAGCACATCGTTGGCAAAATGCCCACCTTGGTCCGTTTCGATAGTCTCTGGGATTCCATACCTAGGTATCAACTCCCTGAGCAATAGCTTAGCTGTAGTTAGGGCATCAATTTTCTTTGCTGGGTAAGCCTCCACCCACCTGGAGAACAGACAAACTATGACTAGGATATATCTATATCCTTTGCAATTTGGCATGGTTACAAAGTCTGCCTGCATTCTTACAAAGGGACCTACTGCCTTCCCAATTGTACTCTGTTTTACTACAGTCTTTTTTCCTGCATTAAATTGCTGACACACTAGGTACCTCTGGCAAAACCTTTCCGCCTGGTTCCTGAACTTTGAGTTACAGAACACCTGTTCAAACACCCGACACATAGCGTCTCTTCCCATATGTGTTGGTTCATGTATCATTCTGACCATGGGGTCTACCAAGCTATCAGGCAGTACAGGCACCCCAGCCGGATTTACCACCACACCATCCTCTCTCAACTTGCATTCATTTGCTGCCCACCTGCCTTTCTCTTGCCTGTCTGTTGCCTGTTGCAACTCCTTTAGTTCTTCCCATGTTGACACATTCTCAAACAACATAAGTTGGCAGCTGTTTCCACTCCACAATGCAATTTGGAGAGACATGTGATGTCGGGCACAAAACTGTGCAATTCGGTCAGCGTATCTATTACCGGCGGTCACATCATCATTTCCTGATCTGTGAGCCGCACACTTGACCACAGCCAATTCTTTGGGCAATTGGATAGCTTCCAGTAAGTTATGCACCACTTTTCCATTTCTGATAGGGGTGCCGGAGGAAGTCATGAATTCTCTTTGCAACCACAACTGGCCGAAGTCATGAACAACCCCGTAACAATACTGGCTGTCGGTGTATACAGTTATTCTTTTGTTCTTACCCCTCTTACAGGCTCTGGTTAACGCGATGAGCTCTGCCACTTGTGCAGATTTCACCTCGCTTAGGTATGATGCCTCTATGGTCTTCGTCAATGTAACCACAGCATAGGCAGCACTCAGGCCCCCATTCTCATGTCTTAAACACGAGCCATCCACGAACATTGTCTCATCCCCATCAAGTATCGCTATTTCACGAATGTCTGGACGGGGCTTTGTACTGAACTCAGTCAGATCAATGCAATTATGGTCCCCTTCTTCTTCAGATTCTACATCCAGGGGGACAGGTAACAGTGTCGCTGGGTTTAGGACATTGCACCGGGAGATGGTGACGTTTTCAGCACCAATCAGGATTCTTTCATACTTAGTCAGCCGACTAGGTGTGAGGTACTGGGTCTTAGTTCTAGTTAGCAGTATTACAACAGAATGAGGAACATAGACAGTGACGTGATGTCCCATGACAATGTTCTCACTCTGTTCCAGACTGACACAAGTAGCAGCAACTGCCTTCAGACACCCCGGTAATCCAGCGGCCACCGGATCTAGGGTGGCCGAAAAATAGGCCACTGGGCGTCTAACTAATCCGTGCTCCTGAGTCAGAACTGAAAGAGCACAATTTTCTCTGGTGTCACAGAATAGTTCAAAAGATTTAGAGTAGTCCGGCATACCTAATGCAGGAGCGGTACATAGGCAATTTCTCAATGTTACCCACGCATTCATGCTTTCACTGTCCCAGCTGACGGGGTCTTCTACTCCTTTCTTGGTCATGTTTATCAGGGGCCGGGCCAGTGCAGCAAATCCTACAATCCATTGTCTACAGTAACCCACAACTCCTAGAAACATTCTCACTTCTTTCTGAGTTTTGGGCAGTTCCATTGCTCTAATTATTTTGATTCTTTCAGTAGTTACTTTCCTGATTCCTTTTTCTATCTGGTGCCCCAGATACTTCACTGAGTTTTTACAAAACTGCAATTTGTCAGGCGACACTTTATGTCCTCCCTTTCCTAGGTGATTCAGCAAGGCAATGGTGTCAGTGACACAGTCAGTTTGGGTTTTAGATGCCACTAACAGGTCATCTATGTACTGCACCAGAACAGACTCTCTTGGTAGCACTAGGGATTCAAGGCACTTTTTCAGTATCTGGTTGAAAATCGATGGACTCTCGGTGTACCCCTGAGGGACACGATTCCAGACATAGATATGGCTGTCGAATTCAAAACTGAAAAGGAATTTGCTTTCTGGATGTAATGGGATGGAAAAGAATGCGTGGCACAGATCAATGACAGTGAACCATTCTGCATTCCAGGGAATCTGATAGAGAATTACTGCAGGGTTGGGTACAATAGGGCAGCAAGGTACAACAATTTGGTTTACCTTGCGCAGATCCTGCACTACCCTGTACTTCCCACTAGGCTTTTTGATCCCAATGATAGGCGAGTTACAGGGGCTGCTCATCACTTCTTCTATTATTTCTGCTTCGAGCAGCCGGGTAATTTCAGTCGCCACTCCAGCTTTCACTTCTGCACTCATTTTATACTGTCTGGTTTTGGGGTATACAGCATTCGTTTTTATTGCTATTTTAACTGGGTCCACGTTTGCCATCAGGCCTACATCTTTTCCTGTGAAATCCCACACTTCTGGTACTACTCTTAATTGGAGCTCTTCAGGTAAATCTTCAATTGTCAATGTCTTTATATCAGCATCTTGTCTGACTAACATCAGTTTGTATAGGCCATCTTCATCGGGGGTCTGAATTTCGACACCATTTGGTGTGCAGTAGATGGTACAACGCATCTTGCACAACAAATCACGTCCTAGCAGGTTTACGGGACTGGAATCACAGACCACAAATCTGTGCATTTCCTTAAAATTTCCTATAGAAATTTCCATTGGTTCGGTTACTGGAGTACTTATTATTTGATTTGAGACTCCCACTACTTGGATTGCTTCTCCCGAGAGGGGTAGGTTAGGAACATCCACTGTTCTTACAGTAGATCTGGTAGCACCAGTGTCCAACAGAAAGGTGACATCTTTTCCTTCAACCTTTCCTTCAATGTATGGTCCAGTCTGGTCTACCGGTAAGGAGGCGCCAAGCACACACTCCTCATCCTCCCCTCTCAGGCCCCGTCAATCTTGATCTTCACAAAGGAAGGTATCATTTAACAAATACTGTGGAATGACTGCGTTTCTTTCATTCTCAACTTCCCATGCTTCCGCCCTTTCATTCTGCTGACCCTGATTCTTAAAATTCTGTCTAGGAGCGCGAGGCACTGGGGGTAGCTTTACCTGTTGCTGGTTCTTTCTCGTCCCCTCTTTCGGCACCTGTGGATTTAAACCATTTACAGGGGCATTACCGGCCTGCAGGTGTGGACACTCGTCTCTCCAATGCCCTATCTGGCCGCACCCATGGCACGGGAATTTCTTCATGGCTTCTTCTCTACTCATTTTAGTGCGGGGCTTCCCTCCTCCCCCAGCAGTGGCATTCTGAGCATTATTATCAGAAGTCAATCTACTTAACTGCTTTTCCTGCTGTTCGGCTAATTTCACCTGTGCCCACATTACCTTCTCCTTGAGGGCCTTCCTTTTGTTTTCGATTTCATCTTCGCAATATTTTGCATATTTCAGGACATTATCTATTGGTTCTCCCTGCCAACTGATTTTATTGTCTCTAATCCATTGGGAAATTTCAGGCCTTAATCCTAGCACAAATCTGTAACTGAAATGTGTCATGTCTTTCAGGTCCACATTGTCGATACCGCTGTATGTTTTAAACACTTGCAGTAGCCTTTCATAATAGGAGTGAACAGTTTCATCACGTTCTTGGGTGGTTCTATCTATTCGGGTCCAATCTGTTTCCTTTGCGGGAACCTTTTTCTTAAGGTACTGTATGACCTGGTCATATTTCCTCATTACATCAGGTGAGGGAGCTCCTGTTTTCTCATCTCTGGGATATTCATCATTAGGCCAATCAATTTCTATTTTACATTCGGTCCATAGATCTACAGGGACCACAATGTCGAAAAACCCATCCAGGTCTTTCAGCAGACATTTCTGAACTTTTATGAAGCGTTCTACCTGCCTGTACCAGTCAACTGGCTTCTCCCGTAATTTCGGGAAGTCATTGGTAAATGACACAATATCCTGTCGGGACCAAGGGACATGAACATATTTTCCTCCCGGGACCTCCCTCATGGGGCACAATTTTTCGGCTGGTGTTACTTCCTTTAACCCCTTCCATGCTGATGACGGAATCGCTCCGTCATCAGCTACAGTTGAGCTGTGCTGATGACGGAGCGGTTCCGTCATGGCCCGGCCGCCGCGCCTGCGCGGCGCTGATTTCGCGCCTGCGCGGGCGTTCTAAAGAGCGGGGCGGGTCATGACGGAACCGCTCCGTCACCAGCACAGCTCAACTGTAGCTGGTGACGGAGCGGTTCTGTCACCAGCATGCGGCGGCCGCGCGGCCGCCCCGCCCCTTTAGCGCTGCGGCGGAATAGCCGCCGCAGCGAAGGGGTTAATAAGAATTCCGAAGTCACTGACCCAGCCCTGCTGCTTTCCTTTTTCTTTGCCCACCGGGTTCTCCACTTCCCCACCTCGCCCCACTTCTGCAGGAGTTTCAACAATTCTTTTACTTGGATCTGTTTTCCCATTACATTCAGGCTTTCTAAATCTTTGTCTGAAAAATCCACTCTGTAAGGTTTCTGAAGGATTTTGGAGCGACTAACATCTATTCCCATTTCTTCTGCTGTATCCATTATCTTTTCATGGAGCGACCTAGCGTTCCGGGTCAGATATTTACTGATAAACAGCAACTCTTCTTCGTTATACGAGCTTAGGCGCTCAACTCCTACGTTTCCAGCCATCATTTCTTCTATTTCTATTCTCAATTTATATATTTCCAATGCTTTAGGTTGGGGAGTGGCCTCCTTCTCTAGCTCCTTTGTCCATCTGTCCAATTCTTCAGGGGAAACTAAAGTGGCACTCCTAACTCCCGTTGCACTTTCAATTCCCACCTCCTTTGGTCTGGGCTGACTTCTAGTCCCTATTACACTGGCCCTTGATTCCCTTATGGGCAGATCCATCAAACTCCCAGATTCACACTCACTCTCTTGATCCTCATCTATGAATATCTCCTTCTTCGAGGTCAGGATGCTAGAAGTAGGCAGCATCGAGGGGAGAACAGGAGGCTGGGGACTGGTCATGTCATTTCTATACAGTGGAATAGCTGGACCAATAGTTACTGGAATAGTCAAGGAATCAGGATGGGGCTGCATTTGGGTAATGGTTCGAATTAACTCATCTCGCTGTTTAGTCAGGACCTCTCTCTCTTTTTCTCCTAATACCTTTCCAGTAGATTTGTCATGCAATACCTGGGGTACTAAGGACGGATAAATATTCGGAGCGGTCGGAGTGACCAGTCGCGGAGGATCTTCTCCGAATGGCTGATAATTCGGGACTGTGGGTTTGGGTCTGCAAAACCCATCCCTTTCACTGGTTTTACTGCCTGTCCCGGTTCCATCTGTATCACTATCCCTCCTACATCTGGGATACTTTGCAAAGGGATTTCGAGAGGGCACAGGTTCTGAGTCTGCATCATAGGGAGGTGGATTTTTCATTAGCAAATCTTCCAAGTGTTCATCATCCAAGTCCCCCATAGGAGCTAGGTGATGGGTCTTTTCTTTGCATTTTCCTTTCCTTTCCTCAGCCACCCCCATCATCGGGAACAGCCCTTCAGTTATCATAGACTGCCTCCACTGTTTCATTTTCTGCTCTTTAGTTGGCGTTGGAAGCTTAGGATACCATTTACTCACTCCCTTATCCATCCTGGGTTTATCTCGCTCTGCAGCCTCAATCTCCCATTCCTCCAGAGCTTCGTACTGGGTCAACCTAGGTCTAGGGTGCAATTCATTCATGCGGGTCCTTAAGTTAAACAGGATCCGACCATTAAAAGTACCTTCAACAGGGAATGCTAGAACTCCGTCATCTACTGTATATTTTGCCCAATTTTCTAACCAGACACAAGTGTGATACCCTTTATCAAACATCATGAAAGAAGCAGGGGTATTCGGCGGGGGAATGAGCACACCCTCCCTCGTTCTGATGGGCTTGTCGGCTTTGAAAAAATTCTTTATTTTGTCAGAAAATGACAATTTCCTCTTTATTCCGTACATCATGTGTGGTCTACCTCGCATAAGCTGATCCTTATAAAATCCTAGGTACTTTGGATTCGGTATAAAATCTGGATACCACATATAATCTTCGGGACTCTCTTCGAACTCGGCTTGATTAATTTTGTTTACCTTTGTGCTTCCAATGCTAGCGCGACTTTTATTTCGCACTACCCAATCAGGTCAGAGAATACAAAAATTCTTAGCCAATGGGTGCGCGGCCTTTTCGCGAGACAGAGTCTCACTCTGCGGCACTCACCCCTCCTTCACAAATTCAGCTTCCCTACACGCCCGCTGTCTTGACCAATACCAGCGCGGCACGGAGTGACGTCAGAGCAGCTCTCCGACTGACTCCCTCCTTTACAAGGTAACGGAAACTTTTAACTTTTCCTAAAGTGCAAATGCAAAACTTAGTTACCAACACACAACGTCTGCCACTATGTCTGAGTGTTCTAAAAAGATAGAAAAACTTCCTTTCACTGCAAGTAAACCACTTCTGTCTACTTCTCATTCACTCTGGATAGACTTCTTTGCCTAACCTCACACTCGAGTAATATAGAACCCGTTATTCTTCCGACTCATCCACTGTCGTCAGGGATATGTACTGAGCCGGGATTTCACCAGTGAACTATTTTACTTACCAGACAAGCCTCGGAGACCCTACTACTCCTTCCGTATGCGACCCTTACTAGGTGATATCGCAATGAAAGTTTTATACCGGACTCGTAGCTATCAATTATTCAGATATAACAAAAGATCCTAATTAGTGCTTCCAGTTATTCTTTTAACCCTGCACTAATGATTCAGACCCTAGTGACTTCAGCAGCTAACCGGATTCTGCTCACCGTTAGCTAAAATACTTCCCCGGGGATTCGGACTACACTGAACATTCACAAACAATTTTGGGTTAATTCAACATTTATAGCAGCAATGTAAAAATCATATACATTTACATATAAACCCTTTAAACATTTCAAAAATTTCAAACAATATAGAAAAAAGTCAGCAGCACATTAATTTTTCACGGTTTGTTTCTTAACTTTCCCTGTCTACCTAATCTAACTAGTCCAAACCATCCTCTGCTACCAGAAAATTACTGATAGAGCGCGCAGTTCACCCGGGTCACCAATTTCTTACACGCACTGGGCCCCGGCGTGCATTTGATTTCAATCAGTGATTCTCGTGAACCGGGTGAGATCCTAACACGCTACTATGAGTAATCAATGGTTCAGAATTACCTCTGCTTACCATGCACCTGACTTACCACAGGCACAAACTTACGATGGACCTGGAGCTAAAAGGGAAAATAGTAGACAGGACCTTAAAACATTTCTTTTACGTCCCTATATTTACCCACTTTTCTGTAAAATGACCACAGACACCTGATGAAGTTTAACACTTTATATGAAAATTCAAAAAGAAGATGCCAAGACAATAAGCGATATGCAGAACACTATGTCAAACATTAATATTAACACCAATAGGTAACTTTGCACGAAGAAAATCACGACCATTAAGATATATGGGAAGACTAGAGGTAGGGTTTGGAACAGAACTAATCACTGTAATTTTATACTAAGACAAGAGTTGAGGAGGGACCTAAAACATGTACTTATCCTTATCACTTAAGACTATCTTTACTAAGTTCACTGCAATCCACTAAAGGAAAGGGAAAAATGGGAACAAGCTATTATTTATGACAAAATCAACGAGCTCCTAAAGGAGGGGGGGAGAGAAGGAACCAAACTAAATCAGACACATATACTGGATGTTTCAACGGCAATAGAGCAATATCATAGGTAGAATGCTTTAATAGATTATACGAAAGAGAGAGAGAGAGAAAGAAAACAAGATACAGAGAATACGCAAACCCACAGACAATATTTACCTAATTCAGATTTGAGACCAACCCTGGCCACGGGTCAGTTGGGAAAACGGGGACAAGGACCCTCAGAAAAGGCACACCAGAATGCGAACAGGTACAACCCACGGACAGATCAGGACAGGATACCCCTCAGGTTCGGGTCAAAGGACTGGGCCTCCCAGGGAACGACCAACACCCACAGCTTCGGACAGCAACGCCTGCGTTACCCCTTTCTGCAAGTAATCCGCCAGAAACCCCGATTGGATTTTCGAATCTCCCAGCAAAGTGCTTCGCCAGCACTTAGGAATTTCCACCCCTTAGGAGCTTGTTGAAAGTATGGACAAAGTGCTCCGCAGCACTTTCAGATTGAGCACCTATTGAGATCGTAGGGTCAGTGACAGGTCTGCTACTCGGACAAGTCGGACAATTTCCATAAGCTAAACTAGGGCAATTATACAGTTCTGGGGACCCTCAGACCACCCACTAATGTTGCAAGTGACAGTTTCCCATATTTTGATTGGTCAGGAGAGGTGGTGCGATCATTACCACCTCCTAAAATTCAGCTTTCCCATATTTAATATTCAGGTTTGCATACCCGCCCCCCCGGGTTCACGTTCCCATCCATAGAGTACAACAGAAAGTATGAGCGCATAAGACAGTTGCAACAAAGTCTGTTAAATTCAAGGTGATTGTCCACATAGTGTGCTGGGTTCTCAGGCGCATTTTGCTTCAGGAGCCAGCTGGCTTGGTTTAGCTTCTGCGCAGTCGAGTTTCTCCCAGGTCACATGGCAAACCCCAGAGGAGTTTCAAAGATGGCGTAGCTTAAGCACTCCCAGCCCCCAAAAGACGCGGTACATGAAAAGTAAGCGAAAACAAATTAATATCACATCCAGAATGATCACACTGTATACCATGAAAAATCTTATCCAACCCTTACTTTATAATGACTATAGCATTAAAGTTTAGTGCGAAAAGATAGATAGGCTAAAGCAGCAGCAATAGCAGAGAGCGTGGTGAGAGTCAAGCGGCCATTTTAGCAACAGTGCGCATGTGCACAGAACTCCCTCCAGAATGCGAGTGCGTCACATCACACGGGTATGACCGACGCATGCGCAAACTGAATTTCAGCAAAGCAGCCGTTTTTCTTAGTGCAAGCTTCGTTAATATGAAAAAAGACATACAGGCAAGCATCCGGGGACACCCGCGTGTTTGGGAAAACGTGTAAATGAACGACAACAATGATTTTAGTACTATTATACATTTGGCGAGGTTCTTGCACGGGGCAAGGCGCTTCACGTGCAAATCCTTGCTCCATCAGACTCACCTGGTCAAGGTTAGCTTATTGTTCCGACGTTTGGGCGGGGGGTCATGTAGGAGAGTAGGGTCTGCAATCCTATGATCACCCGGATTTTTTGCTTTTGTTTCACTGGTTTACGACTTTCTCTGGCTGTGGGCCTGCTAATCAGACCCACAGCCTGGCTGTTCTCTTTCTAAATTACGATATGTACCCTAGGTGCATTTACCAATTGGTACTGGGCCGCCTTATCAGACCCCGTAACGCAGGGCATAGGTGTACCCAGGGCCGCCAGGGGCTGCAGCATGTATTATGCCACCCCTGGCTGGCCTCTTAAATTTGACACAACTGGCTGCACGACAGCTGGGGCGAAGACGTGTAACCACCCTTCGCTTTAGGTATAGTAGCTCTATATCTAACCATACCATGGACACCCGAGTTCCTATCAGTCACTCCTATGGCAGGCCTTAACAATCCTGAAGGCAGAGTGCGTGGGCTCGTGTGAGCTAGGTTCAGGCCCGAGCCGAGCCCGGTTGCAGCTTGCGGAATCAAGACCCAATGGCTGTTCCATGATAACGCGTACCACATCGGTAACTTCGGTGTCGCGTTATCAAGACATGTCGAGTAAGGTGTCATACGAATCGGGATGCTGCCCTCTCACCAACCCTGGCGACGAGGTTAACATTCCGCCCTTCTAGAGGGACACGACATGTACGTAACTGTGAACCCCGGTTAAAGTTAACTGAAGCCTCAGCTCCACAAAATGGATGCTGCCACCACAGACACAAGTCTGACCTCCTGCTGCTGGGAGTCCTTCCAGCGAGGAGCACTTGGACAAAGGGTTTCCTGTCGAGGGCGCTGTTCGCACCGTCCCAGACAGGGTTTGTGTATTCTGGGTAGGTAGGGCTTTGGCGAGAAGGTGACTGCGGAGTGGCACCCCGGTGCTCACTACGCATCTGCCGGTTAGAACCAGTTCCAGGGGCGACAGCCCTGGCCTGGGGAAAGTCCGGCAGGGGAGAGGGGCGTAACTACCCCCCTTCCTGGTCCCACCCTTAGGGCAGGACCTAGTCATGTACCCACCCCTTTCTTTAGGATAAAGACCGGAGCGGGGACCCTTCCAAATTAGATCATCTTTGAATCAAGAACTACTTTCTACGAAAGGACACTCAAGACTCTTCTCAAGATTTCTCCCTTGTGACTAAGGAGTAGTCACCATGCATCAGCAGGCACCATCTAAGAACTCTGCGGTTTGCTGCAAGTCCTTCCTCAAGGATCCGACGGCCCAGCTCGACGAGAACCGGCTTCCCTGGCACCTCTGACCTCTACCCACGTCATCAGCTCAGCTGTGATCTGTGGGTGCGACGAGACCTCGAGGGACCGGCCATCATCAGAACCTGCACGCTCTTAAAAACCAGCACGACCATCGAGGTAACTCTCGGGTGAGTGCTCTGGGGTCCGAGAAACCCCGACCCTGAGCCGCTCTAGCACCGAAGTGCAGTCTCCCAGCATCTCCACGATCTGCGTGGGGCCCTTCTGCTTGCTGCTCAGCACGTTGTCTGGTCACTCGCCGCTGGCTTGTGCCCTTCTGTGACGACATCCGAGAATCATCACTGCTGGTCTGGTTGCTCCAGACTGGCCCTTGCTTCCATCTTTGCGAGAAGCACCCCGGACCCTCCTGGTCCACTCAAGATGCCATCTTAGGCCCACCCCGTGGCCCTGAGATCTGCCAAGGCTTGTTGCCCCATCCTGGGCCCAGCGACGCCGACAGCATCATCCTTCGTGGGACAGCTCGCACCTCCACCGTGGTCGCCGACAACGCCTCCTGGTCCGTGAGACTGCAGAGCCTAGCGTCGCCCACTCACCTGGTCGAGGTGACGGCCAACCGGTGCCTTCCTGGTACCCTCTGACTACTGGCTAGTAGTACGAACTTGGTCCCCTCTGCTTTCAGGTTTTCATCAATCTCCGATCCAGGCTTGGATCTCTACGAACTATTCAGCACTGGTCGCCGGCCAGCAACTCCTTCCTTCCGGCTCCTGGCTTGTCAGCGAAGACCCCGACGCCTGTAAGACTTGTGCAGCCGCAGCCCTCGTGGCTAGGTAACTCGGCATTTCGGTGCCTGCATAGCCTCCTTACTCTAGGGTCCCGAGTCCCTCGCTTCCGACTTGCCTTATCGGGTCCGCCCGAGACCTTAACCTTTCCGTGTCCTCGGACACTTGTTTTTAAACTGTGCACTTGAAGTATTTGCTAAAGAGATTTGGTCTGTGCTTAGTACCCTGTCCTCATAAAGAGTACAGGGCTGTTGTGATTCTTAATAAATATCCTGTTTATTTTCATAACACTTGTGTGGTGTCCTTTCACTGGGTATTCAAGGGGTACATGTGTGGTAAACAGCTGGCTTAACACGCCCTCTCGAGTCTTTAGCCTTAGACTGCTCGTATCCACGCTACTAGGATAGCTGGTCTATAGGTTGACTTACAACCAAACACCATAAGGGTCGTTGGAACGATACATAGCGGTCGCTAGAATAGCGAACGTTGCATATCGGGCCAACTTCTCACAGTCCCCCTGCACAAGAAAGGCTCAAGAGACGACCCAGCTAACTATAGACCAATTAGCTTAATAGATTGTTCCCAAAAAGTGGCGGGGAAGGTCCTCTTATCTAGGGTCCAGCAGTGGGCAGACGAAAATAAGATACTTTCGGACTTTCAGGCTGGGTTCAGGGCCGGTACAGGGACGATAGAACAATCGCTAAGGCTACTCATGATCTACTGGAAGGTCGTCACGATTGGGAAGGGTACCTTATATCTGGCCTTCATCGACCTCGGGACGGCCTTCGATTTGGTGCCTAGAAACAACTTGTGGAAGGTGCTGTGCGACCTCGGCATGCCACCCTACCTGCTCCATCTGATCATGAGGTTCCACGAAAAAAACTACGCCCAAATACGCTGGGGGCCAAATGGACAAAAGACCTCAAGAATAGAGGTGAATAGAGGTGTGCGGCAAGGCTGTGTACTTGCCCCAACCCTATTCTCCCTATATGTAAATGGGGTGGTGGACTTCTTGACCCAGATACCAGCAGACGCGCCCCGTCTGGCAGGCCGCTTAATCCCCACCTTGCTCTTTGCTGATGATACTTTACTTTTGTCAAAATCTCCTATGGGCCTCCAGCAGCTTCTTTCAGGATTTGACAACTTCTGCAAGCAGAGAGGTCTCTGTATCAACACAGACAAAACTAAGTATCTCATTTTGAACCCCCCACAAAAGCTCGGCCCCCCTCCAACATTGGGGCCAGTTGCATTAGAAAGAACTAAGGTGTTTGATTATTTGGGTATCCGCTTGGTGGACTCTATGAAATGGGACTGCCATTTGACTAAAATGTTGCTGAGCCTAAAAAGAGTGACTGGGGCCCTGTTGAAAGAGCAGAGAGCAGCATCTACAAAACCAATAGCGGCAGTAATGGACATCTACTCCGCCAGAGGAGTGAGCGCAGCACTTTATGGGGCGGAGCTCTGGGGGATGTCAAACATGAAGGAGCTAACCCGAGCCGAGAACACCTTCCTGAGAAGCCTAATGTCTCTTGGTCCTTCTGTCCCCATCCTACCCTTACAACTGGACATGGGCTGCCGGGCGATCGAAGATCAAGCAAAATTACGCCCCCTGCTACTGTGGGCCCGCATCTGGAGAGTGCCAGAGCTCTCAAGCTATGCGGATGGCCTACGGGAGATAATTAATTCTACTAGTTGGGCAAAAATAAAATGGCTAAGGGACATCAAGGCTCTACTCGCCAATCTAGGGCTGGAAGAAGCTTGGCACCAACAGTCAGCCCCACCTAAATCCATGCTAAAAAAACTCTACTGGTCATGGGTGGCAAGCAAAAGAAACTCTTCCTCAATGTCTTGTAAGTCCACCAGAAATTTTGTGGAGTTTAAAGATGTCCCCATCAGAGAATTGTATCTGGACATTATCACTGCCCCATGGGATAGATCCCTGTACTTCAAATTTAGAGTGGGTCTTCTCCCCGTAATGGAGCTCACATGCCATTGGAAAATTCCATACCAGTCTGCGCCATGGTGCCCATTTTGCCCTCAGCGTCGTGAATCTGTCCCCCATCTGTTATTCGAGTGCCCTGCCTATAAGGTCCCTCGCAAAAAATGGATTAAACCAATGTGTCTCACCTTGGGTACCAGACATTGTAACGTGGCACTACAAATTTTAATTACAGACACTCGTCCATTCTTCGCATGCGCCACCTCGAAGTACCTAGGTTGGGCATGGCGAATACGGTCAAAAAGACTTAGGCAAATTGTTTAATCATGATTTTAACATATGGTCTGTTTTTGACCCATTACCTTTTTTAGCTAATTTAAATAATTTCCCCTTAAGAAATTGCAGAAAAAACGTTGAGTCGTAGTATATTAAGGGTTTTTTTATGTTTTTTATCCTGTAATGTTTTAAATGAATTTATCATGTATGTATGCTTTTTAAGATATTTCTATGTCGAAATAAAGCCTATTTGACTTGACTTGTATTGCCTGTTTTTATGATTTTATGTGCCTAAAATCGAATAAAGCTTGTTTTGACTATGAACTGTCAAATCAAATGAACAGCAATAGTTACAAGGATCAGAACATATGATATTAATAATGTAAATTGTTTTGGTTGAACACAGAGCACACTGAATGTACTCAGAGTCGTGGGAGGAAGAACCAGGAATGATAAGAAAAGGTAGGAATTAGCTGGTTTTAAGACAGATGTAAATGATGTATGGGTAACTTCAGATTATCAATATGTACTTTCTGACTACACGTTTCAGAATATGGCTAGTCACCTGCCTGGCCAGACCCATGTAGGGAAAGATGGAATGGTTAGGTTTATTTGTTTATTTAGATAGAGATTTATATAGCTCGAAAATGACCCCAGACGGTATCAGAGCGATTTACAAATGATCAGGGTTGTTCAAGAAATACTGGCACAACATGAAGCTCAGTTGTGTAGCAGAAGATTTATCTCAAAGTTGCATTATTTGCTAGAGAGCTAATCGTGGTAGGTGTACATGAGTCACCATGAGCCTCATAGGTAAATGTGAAGGCTCATTCATCAGACATCACTCAGACTTCACAGTGATGATGCTTACAATGGGCTTTAATATTTGATTATCTGACTGTTTTCTAAATGGATGGAGGCCTACCTAGCAAGAAGAAGTGACAACATGACTATAGCCAAACTAATTTTGAAGACATTATACGGCATTTTGGCCTTCCTACTTCTATTGAGACAAACCATAGAACTCATTTTCTTTAAATGAGGCCCTGAATTTATTGTGCACCGATCGCCAGATTGAACAGAAGTCAAAGATGACACTCGTCCCTTGTAGCAAATGAATATTCATGTAGTGGGTTAGTGTTAAGGTAATGGGGTAATTTAATGTGTAAAATAGTGAAAATGTGAACACTCAAATTCAGGTGAGAGCCACAAATCTTTTTGAGACCTTACTTGAGCCCATAGGGATATGGTCATTTTCTCACTGATTTTGCTGCACATTGGAACATAGCATTTCTCAGATTTTTGCTCATTATTGTATTATTCTGATTTTGGATGGTATTTATTGCAAATTATTTCAATATCATTCAATGGGTTTACAGCTGTATTTGAATTTGCTATTTCTATACTGTAATTTTGATATTTTTTTAAATCTTCATTTTTTTATAAACTCTAACCTCAATTTCCTTTTCCAGTACGCCCTTACCTCATGGACTTTGAGATTAACATAGTCCCGATTGACCAAATGTTTGGGTGCACTTTTGTATTGTAGATGTCCTGGGGTCCTGCTTGCCCACACTAGTATGTCTTCATTTGTTTTTGCTTGTTACTACTATTTCATTAGGTTGTCTAATGTTGCTGCCATTTCAGATATTTCAGGTTTTCAGGTGAACTTTTTCTAATTTTTGGTACCCTTTCTCACTCTTCTTTTGATCTGCCGGGTCCTCCTAATCTGAAGCTGCCACATTGCTCCTTCTTTTATTATCTTCTGTTGATCTTTCTCTCCATCATTTTATTGCTGGCTGGCTCTCTTTTTATCTTTCTATTTTTTGTGAAACTCCCATTCTGTTGCCTAGGCTTTTTGTTTTATGTTTCCTTTTGACGTGTCAGTGGGATCAGAGAAATGAAAAGCCTGTGCCCATTTCCTAGCCTGATGTATCAAATAGGAGGCTCCTGAGGGAGCAAGATTGGAACAATGGAGTGGAATATCTGACAAATTCTCCCACTCTTAGCTCAACGGTCGTGATTGTAATGCAAGGGTTAGCCGCGATGATCCAAACATGATGTCTATGCCGGTCTCTTGAGACTCAAAACCTGTGCTCCCCAACCACAAGACCACATCTTTTAGTGCAATGCAATGTGATGTTCACTGCTTTTAAAGAAGTCCTCAAGATGCATGTTTTTCCTATTGGTCGATGTAAGTTAACGCAGACTTGAGCAGTTAAACTCAAGAATGAACCATGCTGGAATGGACAAATCGCAGAGCACTTTTAGGGGGACATTCTCATGGACCGGTGACACCTACAGCAAACGCCAGTTAGCAGTAGTTTTTTTATCACCTCCTAACCCTGAAACCTTTTACCATGTTAGCGGTGTATTACCAAGCCGTCGCTACATGGCAATAGTATCAGGGTACGGTGGTGAAAACCGCCGCTAACATCAGCGTGATGGCGATAGGAAAATCCAGCGTTAGTGGGCGATAACTACCGATAGGCCCATTAGCAGCAAAAAACTCACGATAGTCAGCACAACGTGAGTTATTTTTGTCTCTAATGCAAAAAATAGCCTATCAGTCAACCTCCATTATAAAATAGACATAAAACCTAATAAAACGCTGAATGGAGTAGCCAGGGCCAAGAGCAGCACACAATAAAGTTTAGTATGCTTGAACTCAGAATGTTAAAGTGAGTCTTTTAGTGTGATTGATTTTAACATTCTGTATTTGAAAATAACACTTTTAGAAAGTAGGTACTTTCTTGCCTAACTATCCAGAGTGCCTCTGCTAGGTTTGTGTATTGCATGTCTGGCTTGTGAGTGACAGGAGCTGGGAGAGGACCGCGGCTCCAGCACTCTGATGAGTCAGGGCTGAGCTGAATGGGACCTGGGTCGAATTTAGAGTAGGGAGAGGAGATTTCCTTTCACCTGCCTGGGTCAGGTCTGCTTTCAACAATGCTGTCTCCACTTCCTGCCAGGAAACTACACCAGAGAGGACTAAACTGGATTTGGCTGGGTACACACACTCTCGGCCTTCAGAGACAACGGATTTGTAGGTATAAAAAGGGGGACCCAGACCCCAGAATTTTAGATCACTTCTGGGAAAGCAAGAGGAACCTTTGCAAAGTAGAAGAACCGGAGAAGCTGAAGGAAGATTATTGCCCCTGTGCTGTTTGCTGTTTGGGGCTGGCCTGCAGTGGTTACTTGTTGCCAAGGAAAGAAAAAAAAAAGGACTTTGCTGTTTGCTTTGTCATCTTGAGGAACATCTCCATGGGCTTGAAATTGAGCTTGCCCCCATATCTGAAGTCTCAGAACAAAAAGACTTCACCACCAGCTCCTCTGAATTCTCTTGCTGGGAATTCTCCCGTACAGACAGGTGCCTGCTGTTGTTCAGGACCTCTAGAGACTGTTAGTTGCTGGGAGCTGGAAGTGTGACGCAACAATAAAGAAGCATGTCACATCTGCACCGAGACCCGACACATTGCTGAGCCACGGGGAAGAAGCGTTCCACATCTACACCGAGTTCCGACGCATCCCAAGAACATCGTTGCAGCGCCTGCCGTGCGGCTGCAAAAGTTCATGCATCGGACTGCCATTTTGTCGCATTGCACCATATCGTCACATCGAATCAAGGTGCCATCGTGTTGCATCGTATCTGGACAGCAGTAAGAAATTGATGCATCCTCTCCTCTCCGGTAAGGAACAGATGCATCGCCTCCCCCATGCTGCAGTAGGGAACAGGTGTGCTGCCTCCCCCGAAGCGAGGAACTGACGCATTGCCTTCCCTTAGACCTTTTTGTTTGGTTTGCATGACTGATCTAAGGTACTTTGTTGGAAAAGTGTTGCATTTACAACTTGCATTGAACTGAACTATTTCTACCATTGAAGAACCTATTTTCTTATACTGTATTGTGGATTTTTGCCATTTGGTCTTGTTTAGATAAAGATACTTATTTTTCTAAACTGGTTTGGTGTCCTTTTGTAGTGTTTTCACTGTGTTACTGTATGTGTTCACAAATGCTTTACACACTGTCTCTGAGATAAGTCTGTCTGCGCGTGCCACGCTACCCAGGGGGCGAGCAGGGGTTATTTTAGGAGTGTATCCCCCTTTCCCTGAAAGATAGGCTAATGACACCACAGCTGACTAAATGTTGAGCACCTCAATCTTTCAGTCCCAAAAAAGGTATCAAGTCCTGTGCCAGTAGCTTCCGAGACCTGCTGCGGTCGGGTTCCACTGGAAATCCAGAGACAAAACTTCAAAACATGCGTGGAGGCAGCACCAGGAATTGAGTCACAGATCAGCCAATGTATTATATTTCAATATTCTTTATTCTTCTTTAAATATTCAAAATAGGACAACAGCCATCAAGTTTCGTTCCGAATATGGAAACTTCATAAGGGTGAATAATTTTATTAATAGAACCAGAAGTCCAATGATGTGAAGGACTAAAGCGACGGGAGCAAGTGAAATCCGGATTCTAAGATGCATTTAAGTAGGGTTAATCCAGATGAGTCACCTCAATAACCCAGAAAGATGTATGCTTCAAATATTGGACATAAATATACTCTGGCACCGTGTACTTTAAAAAAGTATTGGAAATCTATGTAAGTCGACCGTCTTCCAATATATATGAGGCCATGATGGGCCACTAATATCAAAACATAAATATTTAGTACAGATTACCCAGCTTCAAATATAGATGGGGCTATGATAAGCCACTACTATCAAGGTCAAAGGTCAAAGACAGCCCACACCCGAAGCAGCGGGTTATTGAGGTGACTTTTCTGGATTAACCCTACTTGAATGCATCTTAGAATCTGAATTTCACTTGCTCCCGTCGCTTTAGACCTTCGCATCATTGGACTTCTGGTTCTATCAATAAAATGATTCGCCCTGATGACGTTCCCATATTAGGAACAAAACGCATTGGCTGTTGTCCTATTTTGAATATTTAAAGAAGAATAAAGAATATTGGAGTATCCCCCTTTCCCTGACTAGAAGCAGGGTCCCTATTTGGACAAAGGTGCAAACCATTGCCAACTAAAGACCCCCATTCCTAACACTGTGCTATGTTTCCCTTGCGGGTGGAAGTGTGGTTAGGACTGCTCCAAGCATGGGGCAAGGAATGGGGGGATTGACATGCCCACTCAAGTGTGCAATGACTGTTTGGTTGGCCTACTCAGGCAGCCAAGAGCAGTCATGCGCACTTCCCAGTTTGTAGTGCCGGCTGCATTACAGCTTGCATGGAGAACATGCCCACCCCTCCAGCCCCTGGCTGCATGCCTTGTCCTGTTGCCAATTACCAATCCCTCCACCACATTTCAGTGTTGTGATTGGATCTGGGGAGGGAGCCTGGCTGCCTACTTCCTGTTCCTGGAAGCAGACTCAGGAGAGCAAGAGCAACGAAGACAGGGGATCCAGCTTCGAGGTAAGACTTCCCTCATTGACATTTTTACTACACGCGCTCACACACACATCCCTGCCTCCACACCCCACCCAGTGTTCTTTCCAGCGTTTACTACCACACAGCTGTCCAGTCCCCCAGCACTTTTCAATGGTGGCCGCTGTGCGCCCTTGCACAGCGGGAGTAACACCCATATGCCAAAGGCACATACTTGGTTGCGACGCATGCCATAACATTGCATTTCATTCCAATGCACACTAAAACTAGGCATTTGCAACAGTGGAGTTGGTGTGGCATAGCGGAGACATTAATATCACTATTCCCACTTCAGTGAGTGTAACCCAAAGCTGACCTTTGTACCCCAAACCCAACTGTAAACCCTGGACTACATTTTTGGGCCCCATAACACACCCAATAATCAAATTAGACCCAAATGCACACCCTAATTTCTATATTAGACCCCAAAACACCCCCCAATTTTAATATTTTACCCCAAATGCACACCCCAATTTTCATATGTTACCCCAAAACACACCCCAATTTTCATATCTTACATCCAAAACCCATACCCACCGAAAAAGCTTTAAATTATCCCATTACAGACCTCACAATGCGTTGTAATCAAATGCAATGTAAAGGCACCTGCGTTGTCGGAGTTGCGTTTTTATTGATGTGCTGCCTGCATTGTAATGGTCATCTCCCATGCCGATGGCAAACCATAGGCTACTCTGTATGAGTCCGTCTGCCCCTGGACTGCGCTCAGCACCAAGGAGCCTTCTTCTTGGACACTCCATCGCTACGACGCCAGCACCCTTCTCACCATCAAACCTGGACACCACCATGCCTGCCAGGACCAACCTCTACTCGAGACCGGCAATCGCAATCACTGACGGCTACAGTATCACCCACAAGGAGAACCCGGACCATCAAGGAGGAGGCATTGCCATCCCCTACAGAAGCACACTCTGACTGACCACGCACTCTAATGACCCAAGGGTGACCATGGACCACCTCAACTCCCAAATCTGGACCAAGCCCAAGCACATCCTCTGCGGCACCCTCATGTGCAGCCCCCCATTCTCTAGTACCATTGTAGACCTCATTGCACCCCAGGGTGTCCCATTCACCAATGATATCCTACTCGGTGAACTCAAGCTCCACTTGAACAACCCCTGTGACCAGTGTTGTGAACGTATCTAGGACCCTAATTAAATATTCCCGATTTATGCCCTTATGTGGTTATAACAAATCATATACTTATAAAGGCATAAGAATCATATCCATATTTAGTCATAGCCAATGCAGAACAAATACGGCAAGGCTACTTCCCTAGACTCCTAGAAAGTACAACGCGTTTTTAAACAAACCAAACCTCCAGCAGCCCGGGAATTCCCCCTGCTTTTGTTTTGATTTGTCCTAGAACTCCTGTGAGTCCTGAAAGGACTGCCAGTTCTTAGTGACAGTTCTTAGTGACGTCTTATGTCCAACCTTACGTCAAACACAGCACCTTCCAGGTATAAATATACCAGCACTTGCCTTAAGCAACACACTGTGGCTTGGAGCAGAGCGGCTATCTACTTACCCAAAGCCCAGCTGATGCGAGTGCCGAAGGAAACCGACCCTCACATTTGACGCACTGAGAGAGACGCTGTCTTTTCTCCTGCCGAGAAAATCCAGCTCCAGTATTTCCAGTCACCCTTGCGGGTTGCTGGGAGATCGGGTCCTGAGAACGAGATACAAGACCTCCTTCATTCTAAAACCAAGGTTTTGGAGCTGATTAGATCCTTAGAGAATTCTTGATTCAGATGCGTGGCAAAACTAACTTAACTTAAACTGCAGCTCACTTACTCCTTCCCAAGTACTAGGTTTAGGTTGGGTACACCGGGGTAGGCATATTTTACAAGCACCAGTTGAGTACGTTTAGTCAACTTTTATCATTGTATGTAATTGTATATATTTTATCCGTTTTAAGTATCATATGGCTCAGAAACCATATCAATGCTTTTACAGTATTATTTCTGAATACTTCTTTTACTGTACGCACTTTACTTTATGATAAGTATTGCAATTGTGGCAATTCATTTCTCTTGCATGAGAAAGAAGACTGCTCAATAAAATAACACCTTTTATTGAAAACGCCTTTCTCTCTATTTCTCTGCACTCTGGTGAAACTAAGCATGCACGATTGACTGAGTGAAATAGCTATCTATTGTTTTCACAAGACTCTGGAGATATGCTCCTTATTCTGGAGGTAGCAAAGTTGTCATGTTAATGCGGTTGTCAGAAACTAATCCCTTCTTGTCTAATCAGGAAAGTTATCTCCTCCCTGTTCATTTGAGAAAGTTTCTAGTGACCTCTGAGCTAGCTGGCATTCCTAATTAAGGCTAACATATTCAGTAGAGACCTAGTCGACCTCAGTCCTACATCTAAACTGCCGTTTATGTTATTCCAATGCGCAGTGCCTATTGGGAATATAGGAACTACACTACATGGCGGCCAACTTTTGGTAAGGCGATAATCTAACACAAGATACTAGAGTAACTCAGTCGTGCTTTTCACACAGACCCCTTTTTCCCGTAAAAACTCCAATAGACGCCTGGAGTGGGTGAAAGGTTAATATCCGCCAGTACTTAGTAGGAAGAGATTCCTATGTATTAGTTTTTGGTTTAGTCAACGTTGAAGGATACAGTGTTCCAAAATATTGTGCACCTAATCTTTTCTTGAAAATTGCTCTGCAAACTTTCTGTCAGTAAAAATGTCAGATAGTGAGGACGAAAGAGAAAGAGCTAGACTTGCAGCTCAACTCTTAGCGGATGACACAACGGTCCAAAATGACGACCCGTATGCTATAATTATCCCGGTCAATATAAGAAAAACTATAACTATAAAACTTATAGAAAATGGAGTATCACCAAGAGGTGGTACAGTCGTATTTGTGGTAGAGGCCCATGAATATCGGCAGACAGAGGTATTCTATTCCTGGATAAATTTTCCAGCAGCACATGCTGTGACACGCGAGTTCCACTTCTACAAAATAGCGGAATCTCCAGAAGAAAACTCTCCTTTCGAGGATGTTGAAATTCCACTAACATACCAAGATCACCTGCTCTGGTTTAATGGCGCCCTAAAACATCAAAATCACATTACCAGGCTCGGTCCACTAGGTAGACCAGGAACCACATGGCTGGTTCTAGCCAGCTACACACCACATTGAAACAATGTCAGACAGAGAACTTTTAGTTCAGTTAAAATAACTAATTAAAAAACATAGACAATTAGTCCAATATGTCATGCGGACTTCAACAGTCCAACATGCAATTAAAATTCCACAAAATACCCCTCAACAGTGGAACACAAATAAAATTACACCACAGAATATACAATCATGTCTTGGTAAAACACCTGCAAAACGGGAACAAATTCCATTCTGGTTAGCTCAAAAAATCACTCAAATAGAGGCAGTATTTCCAGATACTACCCCTCACGAAAAACACAGAATTCTGACTATCTGTCGCCCAATGGGGATAGCACCACATGTGGAGGACTGTGTCACTTGGGGCACAGTCTTTGCTTCTATCTACAAAAAAACTCATGGTGTTCCGTCTATGGCGGTAATACCAGACGTACTAAGACAGATTCGAAATTAATACGGTCCAGAACCTGCTTTAACTCTAGGTATGAAATTACTGAAAGACTTTAAGCAGGTCTCAGTTATATTATTAGCCAACATAAAAGGAAAAGCAGCATCTGTGGCGATCCGCCAAAAATTGCAAGAGACGCATATAGCAGAACAACCTTTTGAACTTGCTAGAATAATTGAAAAATCCTATGAAGAAGTAGGTAGAGATAGCTTGGGTGGTAAACCAGTAAAACCCCAACTAATTGAAAATCCTGAAAAAACTTTCATTAAAAATAATCTCAACTCTCAAAAGAAGAAGTGGGAGGGGAATAAACAAACCTCCCCCAGAGAAAAATTGTTTAAGACAAGAGGAAGGTCTCCCCAACGAAGAGATAGATCTCCGGAAGGGGGGGCAAGTCTCCGCAACGGGAGCCCTCTGAAAAAATATACTACCTTAGAAATAGGGACAATTTGAGAAAACCTGACAGATATCAAGATATTGATACACGTCCCTCTCGATCTTTTCAGACTTCCTCAAAGAAATCGGAAAGAAGAGGATGGTCAGAACATAAAGAAGAGCATGTCAAGTTCAAAGACAAGGAACCTGCTCATCAAAGTAAAAAATTTCAATTTCCGAGAAAGAAGGTAGCCAGTATTAAAGTAAAACATGCCGAGAATTCTGAGGACACAACTGAAAGATGGAGAGTGGGCCCAGACAATGCTAGACAGCACAGCAGAAGTGACCATAGCTCGCAAGATCCTGAATAATCTTCTGGAGACAGTGGACACGAATTATTACATTCAAGTGGAAACTGCAGACACCCGAGTTAGCGTGCCCCATAAACTATATGAAATAACATTACGTATAGAGGGAGATAAAACTAGGAAAATAAGAGGTCTCTTTTGGGAGAATCTATCTAAAGGCTATGATATCCTTCTAGCAGAGAAAGACTGGCCACCAGAATTTGTCAGGGAGTGCCCAAATGGCAAAGAAAGGATTATGCCTGCCTTCTCAAATCACATTCCAATCCATAAAAAATACACATTTGCAAGAAAATGGGCAGTGGCCCAAGCCCCTGCATTATATAAAAATCATGTAGGGTGGGATTAGGATTTTCCTCACCATAAAATCCAGTTAAAAAATCAACCTACTACACAGAGGCAGTATCCTGTTAAGCAAGAAGCTAGAAAACAAGTGAGAGAAATTTTAGATCAACTTGAATATCAGGGGGTGATTGAAACATGCACATCACAAATGAACAATCCTTTGTTTCCTGTCTCCAAGCCAGACGATTCATATCATCTAGTTTTGGACTACAGACACCTAAACTCCTGCTGTAAAACTTTTGCAGTGCAAAACTCACACAGTGCAGCACTAATGAATAACATTGTGTGTAAGAAATATTAAACAACATTAGATATTTCAAATGGTTTCTTCTGTCAAAACATAGCACCTGAAAGCAGATATTTGTTCGCTTTCTCCAGCATGGGGACCCAAAAACAATTTTGTTGTCTCCCACAGGTATTCAAGAACAGCCCAGGATTATTTTCAGCCAGGGTAACAGAGGTACTACAAATATATGATGATGAGGCATTATCTTATGTCGATGACATCTATCTTACAGACGATGACCTGGAGACTCACTTGAAAAGAGTGAACACCAACATACTTGGGTTCGCATCTGAAGGGTACAAATTCAACACAAATTGCCCATCTAACAGTCCTATTTTTAGGATATGAATTATCAATTGAAGGCAAAAGCCTAGCAGACAACTTCTTAGCGAAGTGTGCAGTACTCCAAGCTCCAAAAACGCTGAAAAACTTACAATCAATTCTAGGTTTCCTGAATTTCGGAAGAACATACATTCTAAATTATACAGAGAGGGTTAAACCTCTCTACGAACTAATAAAGCCTGATTTTAAACCAATTAATTGGACTCAGAAACACACAGAAATGTTAAGATCATTACAGACAGACATGTTAATTAAAACAAAACTGCAAACACGCGCAAACGAACGCAACCTTGTAATCCGAGTCATCCTAGGAAGAAGCGGATTCACATACCTAACCTCTAATAAGGGAGAAACGGTACCAAAAGCTTACAAATCACACTTGTACAAACAAGCTGAAATGAAATTCAGTTCTACTGAAAAAATTATAACTGGGGTTCAAACTGCTGTAGCAAAGGAAAGAGCCCTAGCCCAAGGGAAAAGGATGAATGTCTGACATAATATCGACAGACAAAATATCTACATACAAAAATATCGACACAAAAATATCAAAATCAAAAATATCGGAGTTGTATCTTTATAAAGGTAAGTACAAAAATATTGGAAAAATAATATCGTAGTACTAAAATATCGAAAATAAAAATATCGTTTTATTAAATCTATTAATAATATTATAAAAATAATTTTAAAAGACATATATTTTAACAAATATTAAATAAAAACATTAAAACATATGAAACAATAATAAGTTGTACATATACATTTAAAATAAATTAAAAAGTCTACATATAAATTAATATATATACTTACTCCACATATTGCAACAGTAGGAAAAGTGTTGGATAGTGAAGGGGTTCAAATTAGTATTCCCACTCCAGAGGGTGCCACAGTAGGGAAAGCGTTGGATAGCGTAGGGGTTAAAATTACTATTCCCACTCCAGAGGGTGCAACAGTAGGGAAAGCGTTGGATAGCGTAGGTGTTTAAATTACTATTCCCACTCCAGAGGGTGCAACAGTAGGGAAAGCGTTGGATAGCGTAGGGGTTAAAATTACTATTCCCACTCCAGAGGGTGCAACAGTAGGGAAAGCGTTGGATAGCGTAGGGGTTTAAATTACTATTCCCACTCCAGAGGGTGCAACAATAGGGAAAGCGTTGGATAGCGTAGGGGTTAAAATTACTATTCCCACTCCAGAAGGTGCAACAGTAGGGAAAGCGTTGGATAGCGTAGGGGTTTAAATTACTATTCCCACTCCAAAGGGTGCAACAGTAGGCAAAGCGTTGGATAGCGTAGGGGTTTAAATTACTATTCCTACTCCAGAGTGTGCAACAGTAGGGAAAGCGTTGGATAGCGTAGGGGTAAAAATTACTATTCCCACTCCAGAGGGTGCAACAGTAGGGAAAACGTTGGATAGCGTAGGGGTTAAAATTACTATTCCCACTCCAGAGGGTGTAACAGTAGGGAAAGCGTTGAATAGCGTAGGCGTTAAAATTAGTATTCCCACTCCAGAGGGTGCAACAGTAGGGAAAGCGTTGGATAGCGTAGGGGTAGAAATTACTATTCCCACTCCAGAGGGTGCAACAGTAGGGAAAACGTTGGATAGCGTAGGGGTTAAAATTACTATTCCCACTCCAGAGGGTGCAAGAGTAGGGAAAGCGTTGGATAGCGTAGGGGTTAAAATTACTATTCCCACTCCAGAGGGTGCAAGAGTAGGGAAAGCGTTGGATAGCGTAGGGGTTAAAATTACTATTCCCACTCCAGAGGGTGCAACTGTAGGAAAAGCATTGGGTAGCGTAGGAGTTTAAATTACTATTCCCACTCCAAAGGGTGCAACAGAAGGGAAAGCGTTGGATAGCGAAGGGGTTTAAATTACTATTCCCACTCCAGAGGGTGCCACAGTAGGGAAAGCGTTGGATAGCGTAGGGGTTAAAATTACTATTCCCACTCCAGAGGGTGCAACAGTAGGGAAAGCGTTGGATAGCGTAGGTGTTTAAATTACTATTCCCACTCCAGAGGGTGCAACAGTAGGGAAAGCGTTGGATAGCGTAGGGGTTAAAATTACTATTCCCACTCCAGAGGGTGCAACAGTAGGGAAAGCGTTGGATAGCGTAGGGGTTTAAATTACTATTCCCACTCCAGAGGGTGCAACAGTAGGGAAAGCGTTGGATAGCGTAGGGGTTAAAATTACTATTCCCACTCCAGAAGGTGCAACAGTAGGGAAAGCGTTGGATAGCGTAGGGGTTTAAATTACTATTCCCACTCCAAAGGGTGCAACAGTAGGCAAAGCGTTGGATAGCGTAGGGGTTTAAATTACTATTCCTACTCCAGAGTGTGCAACAGTAGGGAAAGCGTTGGATAGCGTAGGGGTAAAAATTACTATTCCCACTCCAGAGGGTGCAACAGTAGGGAAAACGTTGGATAGCGTAGGGGTTAAAATTACTATTCCCACTCCAGAGGGTGTAACAGTAGGGAAAGCGTTGAATAGCGTAGGCGTTAAAATTAGTATTCCCACTCCAGAGGGTGCAACAGTAGGGAAAGCGTTGGATAGCGTAGGGGTAGAAATTACTATTCCCACTCCAGAGGGTGCAACAGTAGGGAAAACGTTGGATAGCGTAGGGGTTAAAATTACTATTCCCACTCCAGAGGGTGCAAGAGTAGGGAAAGCGTTGGATAGCGTAGGGGTTAAAATTACTATTCCCACTCCAGAGGGTGCAAGAGTAGGGAAAGCGTTGGATAGCCTAGGGGTTAAAATTACTATTCCCACTCCAGAGGGTGCAACTGTAGGAAAAGCATTGGGTAGCGTAGGAGTTTAAATTACTATTCCCACTCCAAAGGGTGCAACAGTAGGGAAAGCGTTGGATAGCGTAGGGGTTTAAATTACTATTCCCAGTCCAGAGGGTGCAACAGTAGGGAAAGCATTGGATAGCATGGGGGTAAAACTTACTTCACACACTACTCTCCCTTTAACACACAACACAGTACACATACAAGAAAACACAATTCATATAAATATCAATTAATCAATTAATAACAATTAATATTATTAAATTGTTGTAATTTTAATTGAAATAATTAACACATATTAATTACCAATTAATTAACAATAAATACCAATAAAGAAATACAATCTATTTAATTAATTACATTTAATTATATGACACCATATTACCCTATAAACACACAACCCACTACACATAAAATATTCATATCATTTAATCACTTAATAATTATTAATTGCCAATTAATTATTAATTAACAATAACAAAAATTTTAATATATTAGCACATCAACTCTAATTAATTTAATTAACTAATAATAATAATTAATTACCAATTAATTAGAATTAAAAAATATTTAACTAAATATATAAATTAATTAATTATTATTAAATTACTTCCCACCCTATTCCCCTATAAACCCACAACCCGCTCTGATACTAAAACCCAAAATGTAAAGTAAATTACTAATTTTCAAAAATACATTTAATAACATATTTAACAAACATATAAACAACATAATAAAATACATAACACTAAACATAATTTCGATATTAGTAAATTTCGATATTTGTAACATACATACCAAAAAAACGATATTCTGTCTGTCGATATTTTGGACATCGATATTCTATACCATCGAAATTAAAACATCGATATTATTGTATATCGATATTTAAATTTCGATATTTTGTCTCCCTACCGAAAAGGATATCTGTTTTAACAGCAGTATCAGCCCTTGAGGCAGTAACAAGACCAGGCATTCCAAATGCTATAGCTCTAGATCCAAAATAGATACAATGGGAAAATTCTCTTGCTACAGAAGACGTGAAATACGTTTTTGATCCGAAAATGAAAAAACTAGAAAATCTGGAATACGAACATGAACGCCCTCTGTCAATCGAAATTCTGCCTCTTGAACAGTACACCTGTCTAATCAACACAGATAGATTTGCACAACACTACGTTGTGGAAAAACAAATTTACAATGCTGCGTGCGCGATTATTAAAGGCCGCTGGCGCTTAGGTAAATTCAGACTGATGGTCACTAAAACTGAATCCCTCAGATACTGAACAGCCCAGCGAGCTGATATACGATCTTTAAATATGGCGCTTGAAAATGCCGATCGCGAATTCCCGACACTAATAGTGTGCAATTCGTATTACTGCGTCGAATCTTACAATAATTGCATGCAGACCTGGATTGAAAACGGTTACAAAGATGAGACATATTCCACAATAAAGCATAAAAAGCTATGGGAACAAGTAGTTCTTTTACAGAAAGAACTACTAAAGACTCACGTGATACATACGCAGAGTCATCAACGTGATGGCGTTCACGTTGCAGGGAATTCATTGGCTGACAGAGCCACGGCGGCAGCTGGTCAACCGGCTACCGTAGCCACAAAAAAGCATTAAAAAAAAAATAGATGGAGAAACGCTACTAGCAGTGAAAGCCTCAACTGGAAGGCAATTATGCGGAGTTACCTCTAAACTATCCACTCGGAAATATATACATAATTGATGCGAACTCCGTTCCGTTTGCTCAAATCCCTGGAGTGGGGATAGAGTAATTCCAAACACGAACCGGAGAGTCTTCTTGATTGAAGAAGCACACATGGGATTGGGTCTGAGGCACCAAGACATCCTGAAATCTCTAATAGAAGTATAATCAAAATACTGGTGGCCGGGGATGAGCGTGCAAATTTATAACTTTGCAATGAATTGTCAGGACTGCATCAGAGATCACAGTTGTGAACCGGACCAGACACCTGCCCAGACACCTCTATTAGACAGCATCAGGCTATCTATACGCAAACATCCATATGGAAGAATGCGATCCCATAATTATTAAGACGAGATTCATTTGGATGTGGCTCCAGCGCTCGGCTGACACCAGAACCGTTGTAAAAGATTTGCGAGTCTTTATCGGCACATACGCAATTGGCATGCTACATTCTGACCAGGGTCCTGCGTTTAGCGCTCGGGCTTACAAGGAGGCCATGGCCAGCATGGGCATTGCATTGCGGTACTCTAGTCCATTCCATCCCGAGGGAAATGCGGTAGTGGAGAGAAAAAAACGTAACATAAAGCAATCTATAACAGCGAGGGTATTAGGTTCGGGTGACGGGTGGGTCAAACATCTAATAAGAGTCCAACATAGTCTTAATAACATGCCGAGAAATTCTCTAGGAGGTATCAGTCCGTACGAACTTTTGTTTGGTACTCGAATGATCATCCAGGATCTGGATTGTCAGACTTCAGTGGTGAAACAAAAAACCTTTGATATCAAAGATCGTTTGGCTGTTTTACAGGACTTAAATGAAACATGAAAAAGTCTAAGTAACGAAAAGCTAAAGCCAACGGCCACTGAAGAAAAACCACATGTCCCAGCAAGACCTGTCTGGATTCCAAAGATTGGGGATCTGGTCGGAGAAAAGATCGCGGTGAAGAAGGAATTTGGGCCTTCTTACAGAAAAGAGGTACCTGTCTTAGCTGTCAGCGGAACAAGATCAGTAGTACTACCGCCCCTTGCTGGTAAAAAGGAGAACCGAGTTGTATCAATCGACCAGGTGAAACCACAACCATGTGGCCAATAATAAGTAGTAGGCCCAGTGGACTCCCAAGAAATAGCAAAAGACCAAATCTTGCTACAATCCAAGAGGTTCAAACTGGGAGACTAATCACATTTGATAAACCTGCAGTGAATAAAAAAGGACTATGCAACAAAGCCATGGAACTTGTTCCTCTTGAAACCCAAATTGCAACAGTTCGTCAAGAAACACCAGTCTACAACGATGTAGCCCCTGATTATACAAATGTAATAAAAGAAAATCTAAAGATCAATGGAAATCCGGGAGCAATTCCACCAATTGACAGAACTGCATCTGGCTACTTTATCAACTTTGATGACTTTTCTGATGATCCAAGTGAACATGAAGAAACGCCAGCAACAAAAACTTTCAAAAAGAAAATTACAGAGCTCTTTTATCAACTCAGAGAAACATATCTAACTTCACCATGGATTAAATGATGGATTGTGTTAGGTGTACTTTTCCTCCTTCTGTGGCTCATCTTGGTTTTAAGTTTGGGTAGATTTATTGATGGAAAATATAGTACAATGGACACAGCAAGTCAGGACATCAACTTGGTCCTGAAACCACACAGATCCTTTAACATCGAAAAAAGAGAACTATCATCCGTGAACATCACAGCCATAACTATACCTGGTGGTATAGTATGGGACAAAACTGACTATGAAATCTATGGCCCGGTTGAGCTCTTGAAATATCCACACCAATTCAAGATCTCCTTAAGTGACTTTGTATCACCTAGTGTTTTCTCTGATGATTGGGACTTTGAAAATATTAATAATATGATGTCAGATTTAGAAATGTCAGTAAAATTTACAGAACATGATTATTTACATTAGTTCTTCGAATTATGAAGAGATGTATTGCTTCAATCACTTTGGGCATCATTATCTGCATAAATCTGCTAATCCTAGAAATGTTTTCAGTTATAATCAGTGGGAACATTGTCCAACTCTGCCAAAAGGCAGTTCAAAAACATTTTATGAGAAATTTCCATACTACTCAGGGTTTAATTACACAAATCCAGAAACGTTTTATTTTAAATTAATGAATAGGACAGGAGTGAAAAATATGTTGACAAATACTAAATTGATTTATTCTGAAAATGTTTATGAAAAAATGACTACATTTGATTTAGAATTTTGGAAAAACAACATTGGAGCAAAAACCATCTGGGGTATAAAAGAGTGGCAGGTACAAGGTCTAGAATTATTATTCAGAGCCTGCATGATCCCAGAACAAATAATGTTCCTGAATGACACCATTCAACAAACAAAACAGGTGATGGACAGAATGTGTATCAATGTCACCTGTTTTGTTTACCATTCAACAAACAACCTGTCTTGGCCTAGCCAAGATAAAAGATTTAAACAACCCGTCTATACCAAAGCCTATGCCTGATAGAAACACCACTACAGATGAGGAGTTAGACGTATCCTATATTTTTTTTAAAAAACAGAACACTTCCTGATTGGAACAAATGGTTGATCTGGCCCACAGACACTAATAACTGTCAAGATAGATTCCTGAACAAAACACAGGGATTCAAACAGAACAGGCCGGACCAAGATATTCCCAAAGACAACATCCAGGGATAATTACAACATGCAGTGTAGGAAAACTATGCCTCGAATGGCTACATAGATCCACACTTCCCGAAATTAAGCAACACTTAACTTTACTTAAAGAAGGTGCTGACTTGCGATATTTCATAACGAGACCTCGCAAACAGCGTCAAAAACATTTCATATACGCCGGTATATACGCAGCTTACAATGAAGCTTGGAAAGTATCACAAATTGAAACAGCACAAAAAATACGAGAAATTGATCGTATTCATTTGGAAAAATCACTTTCTGTACTGGACAATGTGTTAAAGACTCTGTCCTCCAGAATTTATTCACTGGACAGCATTGTATCATCTGCTATTGATATAATAGAACAGGATATGCTAATGTTACAACATGGTCAATCCCAATTACGTTTTATTGTACAGCTAGGCTGGACGTTACAAAACCTCCATTCAGGCTACGTGCCATGGCGTCTAATCAACACAACATCATTATTTTCTATCTTTAATCTTACTGATAGGCAAATCTCGTTGGCACAAAAAGGAGCAGACTATACGATGCTGAGCATTGAAAAACTAGAAAGATTACCATTGACAATATCAGAAAGACTTGTCATTGAATGGATAATACATGGTACCATTACAATCCCGATAACAACTTTTCAGTTTCAATACTGCCAAAATTATATACCAGCAGGCCTGTATGAAAGGTTGGGTAAAGGATACATCAAGTCAACCTGGAATTTACCTTATACACATAGATGTTATAGTGAAGGGAAAAAAGAGGAATTACTTAGTGGGAACAATTGTAAAAAATCACTAAGCGGTACACTTCTGTGTCAAGGTATTAACTTGAATGGAGCCTGCGAAGGTTCATCAAACAACCTTTCAGGTCATCTGCACAGCACCCCTGCTACACAGATAGAGCCCTTTTTCCGACAACTTTCCAACGGTAGCTACGTTATAATAAGTGACCACAGCTGTTGTGGCATGATGCCAGGAAAAGCCTATCTCGTGAGCGTTACTTCCAGGTTCATTTGTTGTATGCAACTATTGTATCCAAACAGCAATCCAGACATGGAGGCAGCAATTTGGCCTTCTGTGAATATCTCTTCTATTCGAATTGATACTTTAAGCAGAATGAAGTCTATTCTTTTACAGAAAACTGTGCATTTAACCTCGTCCGAAGAGACTTAATACCTGCAAGTTGCAAGGACAGTGGCAGAGATACATACCCTATTATCGACAAATCGCCCGTGCATTTCTTAGAAATGTTAAGCCAAATCTTAAACATGTCAGATACCAGTGGCATCACACATGTATTTAAGACAATTTTTTCGGGACTGTTAACACCCTTTGAAACAGTTCTTGGCATCTTCCAGAATTTTGTCCATTCTTTTTTCGGCGGCCTGCCTCTAATTTTGGGACTCGTAGCAGGAATTTTATTTTTGTTCCTTCTGATCCGATTTGGCAAGCCAAGTCACAGACAAAACTCAGGCTACAATGGAAGAAACGATCCTAGTAATACGATACCGAGACTGTATCTCTAAGGTCCTCGGATTGGCCCGGCTAAGAGATCTGAATACTACCTGGTTTCTTTCATTCAGACCAATCTGGCAAAATTGCATCTTAACTGTGCTTCGATGTCTGCTATGCTGGGAAGAATGCGTGTTGGACGTCTGTCTTACACTACCATCAGCAGTACCAATAGATATCGATGCTTTGCTCAGTCCGGTAACGACTCATGCAACGTATTGTCCCCAGCAGCTACCTATTCTGATGACAAATGCGAAAACCACAGTTGATGGACAAAATGCAGAACAATGTCATACATTCACCCCAGTACAGAGATCTGGTCCTAAATCCATTGTTTTTTTGCACTCCACACCACCCCAGTTCAGACATGGCCATATGCAAATCAGTCTGACCCTGTGCCTCATGGGATTCAAGCAAGCCGGGCTGAAGACGGCTGGAATGCCAGAAACTGGTCCACGAAGCTTGTTTCCGGTCCAGGTAAGGCATGGCTTGGCAGTTCGGGCTGGACTGTTCCCATGAGGCACAGGGTCAGACTGATTTGCATATGGCCATGTCTGAACTGGGGTGGTGTGGAGTGCAAACAAATGATGGATTTAGGCCCAGATCTCTGTACTGGGGTGAATGTATGACATTGTTCTGCATTCTGTCCATCAACTGAGGTTTTTGCCTTTGTCACCCCGAGTGTGATGGGTATGCTCAGACGTGAGTCCTATGCACTCCACACCACTGGATTCAAGCAAGCCATGCTGAAGACGGCTGGAATGCCAGAAACCGGTCCTCTGAAGCTTGTTTCCGGTCCAGGGAAGGCATGGCTTGGCAGTTCGGGCTGGACTGTTCCCATGAGGCACAGGGTCAGACTGATTTGCATATGGCCATGTCTGAACCGGGGTGGTGTGGAGTGCAAAAAACGATGGATTGAGGCCCAGATCTCTGTACTGGAATGAATGCATGACATTGTTCTGCATTCTGTCCATATACTGTGTTTTTTGCATTTGTCAGCCCGAGTGGGATGGGTATGCTCAGACATGAGTCCTATGCACTCACACCCTTGGATTCAAGCAAGCCGGGCTGAAGACGGCTGGAATGCCAGAAGTCGGTCCTCGGAAGCGTGTTTCCGGTCCAGGGAAGGCATGGCTTGGCAGTTCGGGCTGGACTGTTCCCATGAGGCACAGGGTCAGACTGATTTGCATATGGCCATGTTTGAACTGGGGTGGTGTGGAGTGCAAAAAAACAATGGATTTATGCCCAGATCTCTGTACTGGGGTGAATGTATGACATTGTTCTGCATTCTGTCCATCAACTGTGGTTTTTGCACCTATTCTGATGACGGCATTCGTTGAGACTTCACCATTACGATTAGGTGGCGGTGAAGTACGAGATGAAAGCTGTACCACACAGGTACAACCTTCCGTGACCCTTGCTGATCTAAACACCGATGATAGCAATGCATCGCATGTATTCACTATTTTAACTTTTTCGGAGTTGGCCCAACTTTCACCTACTGTGGCAGACGCGTTTTTTGCTGGCCTATCTGAGGTAATGTTCTCTCCTAAAAACGAGAATAATAATTCAAATAGCAAGCACACAGCATTCCCTGAACTTTGAATTCAGCCTTCAGTTTTGATAAACAGCACTGCTGAAAACATTTGGAACTATTTTTTCCCATGAAAGCGAAATTATTTTTTCCCAATTTCCAAAATATTTACCTTTCTTTGGCACATGGTACTCTGCTTAAAGTAGAACTATTCTTAGAGAACAGAACTTCTATTTTTAGAGACTCTAGAGACATTTTTTGAATCAGCCTCTAGCACATGTACAATCTTGTATAACTATGTGATGAAATGGTCTCGACCTTTTTTTCTGTATTAAGAGGCATTTCATGAATGTAGTTTTCGTGATTCATTCAGTCAACATTCTAAATGAACAAAATGTTATCTGAATGATACCACTGCTTGAAAGCATACAGTATAATACTCATTTTCGTGTATCTATACAATTTCAAATGCATTTGATGTATTTTGGGGTAGGCTGGAAAACACATGCATACTTATATGTTTATATATTGCTTAGTATTTAGTAATGATGGACATTATACGTGGAGTGGGTGTTCTGAACGTATCTAGGACCCTAATTAAATATTCCCGATTTATGCCCTTATGTGGTAATAACAAACCATATCCTTATAAAGGCATAAGAATCATATCCATATTTAGTCATAGCCAATGCAGTACAAATATGGCAAGGCTACTTCCCTAGACTATTAGAAAGTACAACGCGTTCTTTAAACAAACCAAACCTCCAGCAGCCCGGGAATTCCCCCGCTTTTGTTTTGATTTGACCTAGAACTCCTGCGAGTTCTGAAAGAACTGCCAGTTCTTAGTGACAGTTCTTAGTGATGTCTTATGTCCAACCTTACGTCAAACACGGCACCTTCCAAGTGTACATATACCAGCACTTGCCTTAAGCAACACACAGTGGTTTGGAGCAGAGCGGCTATCTACGTACCCAAAGCCCAGCTGATGCGAGTGCCAAAAGAAGCCGACCCTCCCATTTGACGCACTGAGAGAGACGCTGTCTTTTCTCCTGCCGAGAAAATCCTGCTCCAGTGTTTCCAGTCACCCTTGCGGGTTGCTGGGAGATCGAGTCCTGAGAACGAGATACAAGACCTCCTTTATTCTAAAACCAAGGTACGGAGCTGATTAGATCCTTAGAGAATTCTTGATTCAGATTCTTGGCACAACTAACTTAACTTAAACTGCAGCTCACTTACTCCTTCCCACGTACTAGGCTTAGGTTAGGTACACCGGGGTAGGCGTATTTTAGAAGCACCAGTTGAGTACGTTTAGTCAACTTTTATCATTGTATGTAATTGTATATATTTTATCCGTTTTAAGTATCATATGGCTCAGAAACCATATCAATGCTTTTACAGTATTATTTCATAATACTTCTTTTACTGTATGCACTTTACTTTATGATAAGTATTGCAATTGTGGCAATTCATTTATCTTGCATGAGAAAGAAGACTGCTCAATAAAAATAACACCTTTTATTAAAAACGCCCGTCTCTCTATTTCTCTGCACTCTGGTGAAACTAAGCATGCACGATTGACTGAGTGAAATAGCTATCTATTGTTTTCACACGACTCTGGAGATATACTCCTTATTCTGGAGGGAGCAAAGTTGTCATGTTTATGCGGTTGTCAGAAACTAATCCCTTCTTTTCTAATCAGGGAAGTTAACTCCTCCCTGTTCATTCGAGAAAGTTTCTAGTGACCTCTAAGCTAGCTGGCATACCTAATTAAGTCTAACATATTCAGTAGAGACATAGTCAACCTCAGTCCTACATCTAAACTGCTGTTTATGTTATTCCAATGCGCAGAGCCTATTGGGAATATAGGAACTACACTACACCAGGACTCCACCCCTCCTGGGGAAGGTGCCCTACATTAGACGCAAGCAGCAAGTCAACTCAACAAGTCACATAGCAGGACACATGGTTGAGCACGTCACCTCCGCCAGCAGATACTTCAACTACAGCCACAACACCGGACAATCCTGAACCAACCGTCATTGGTAACGTCACGTCTTCACCTTGCCCACCGGACGCCATCGCACCAAATTGCAGCTGGATCAAGGCCACCGAAGAACGCCTCGTCAACTCCCTCAGCACCACCACTCCACCAATGCCTCCAGTGCAAAAAACGATGGATTTAGGCCCAGATCTTTGTACTGGGGTGAATGTAAGACATTGATCTACATTCTGTCCATCAAATTGTTTTTTGTAATTTTCTCCCTGAGTGTACTGGGGTAGCTCAGACGTGGGTCCCAGAGCCTCCACACCACTGGAGTCAAGCTAGCCGGGCAGATAAGAGGTGTTACCTCGAAACCGGTCCGGTCCTCGGATGCTTGATTCCGGTCTGGGAAAGATATGGCTGTTGTAGTTCGGACTGGACTGTTCCCATGGGGCACAGGGTCAGAGCTGATTTGCATAAAGCCATTATCTGACCCAGGATGGTGTGGAGTGCAAAAAACGATGGATTTAGGCCCAGATCTTTGTACTGGGGTGAATGTAAGACATTGATCTACATTCTGTCCATCAAATTGTTTTTTGTAATTTTCTCCAAACTATGACACTGCAGCATACAAACAGCGTCGACATTCGGGCACCCCGCATGAATGGCACTGCATTAGTACCTTCTGCCAGCCTGTTGGCAGGCATGAGGGTGACGCAGTGCCACAGGGATAGACTGACCCCATGCATTGCTGGAGTTGCGTCATGGTTGTGACACAACTGCAGCAATGCGTGACTTTAGCTCAGACAGATACGTCAGGATTCCTGATGTATCTGTCATTACTTGCGTCATGGAGGGCTGCCCAGTGAATACAGTGCATCCATGCTGTCGCAAGAAGGGCATTGTGAGAAGTGTTGCCACGCTGTCTTGTCGCAGCGCTACAACACTTTTTACTACTGGGGCCCAGTAATGCGCACTATCTTATGGATGGTGCGCATTCTTGCACTGTAGTTTTGTCGCAGGGCAGCGCTGCAACATTGCTTGCAGTGCTGTCCAGCACCAAAACCTGCTGAGATGTGGCCCCAAGTGTTATCCCCATTTTTAAGACCGACTATTTTCTGGCCTTAAGTAACTGGCTATAACTGAGGATAGAGACAGCTTTTTTGGTCTTCAGAAGTTCAAGGATCCCCTTGTAAATATGGAGTAGTGGTGTTTGCGCAGTTTTTTGCATGGAAACGCATCGCCTGCTTATAATTATCGCTAACAGAAGTGGCGATCTTTACAACAGACACTTTCGCCTAAAACTTATCGCTGACAGCTGTTAGAGACTGCTTGGTGATAGAGCGATAAAAGTATTGCTGCATTAGCGGTAGAAAAGTGCAGCTAGCGCGGTGATAACTCCTTGTGAATACGCCCCTTAGTTTTTAAAAATAACCCCTGGCGTATAATTTGTTTCTGGAAAAATAATGCGGAGTGGGCAGCCACATAAAATTAATTTCTGATGAAAGTTCTACTCGGTATTGGGAAGAGGATTTTCGTCTCTGCTTCCTTTTCCAATGAATTAAGAAATGTATCCTTGATCTAAAACTTAGTGGGAAGAGCTCTGCTTGGTTTTTATAAAATAAGGCCCTCACGCTCTTGTTTACTTTGAAAGCCACAATGGCATTTCCGTGAGCTGATTCTCCATTTTTCTTAAATTTCCGAAACTGTAGGTTCCTTTGCACCTTTACTCTTCTCTTCTGCCAAGTCAAATGAAAGGTGGCCCATAAAATCATAAAGGGGAACGAAAGCTGAGCCTGGAGCCAATATTAATCCTGGCCCCTGAGAGACCAATTTCTCATCCACATGTGTGGTATTTATCACCTTAATGTGCCCTAATGTGGTTATAACTCATCTGACAGAAAGGTTCCAGCTGCAGTGATTATTATGTAGACTATTTATTGCTCAGAAAAGCCCCATGTCAATGATTGTTCATTGGCCTGCCCAGCTGACTAAATTGAATTTACACTTGTGAACTTTTATAAAGGTATAGTATATAAAGAAAACCCTTTGAATTTTAGTATGGGAGTTAATATGCTGTTCAATTCAACTGAATAGTATCTAGACACTTACCTGTAAGAATGTGTGTGTCCCTGCAATAGAAATGAATACCACAAAGGCACAAAAGACACCCTGGGAAAATGTTACCTTTCTATCCAAGCTGCATTAAAAGTAGCTGACTTTACAGGATTCCTCTGCATTTACCAAAAAGCCTGTCCTTTGATAGGCTCCACTTAGGTCACGGGTGTTGGTTATACTGGAGTGAAGGGTTTGGTTGTTTACAAATAAGCACCAAGGAATCCTGCAACAACAACATCCTCAGTCAACAAGTAAGGAAAGCAATGAGGTTTAGAAAAAAAATAAATTGCATGGCGCGCTCAAGGAGGTTGTATCCTGTGTGCATTTGTCTTACAAACGTATTGATATTAGTTACACAGAAGTTGCTGAATTTTCAGAACAGATGAAATATGCAGCAGGTAAATTATTTAAAACTACACTAAAAATGCAATAACCATTGCAAGAGGATATTGTGCATCTGTCACTATAAGGCACAGGCGCATATTTAAAAGACGAGGCGACAGAGATTAAACATGACGGCCCCACAGTGTAAAATTAGCCAGCATCATTGTTTTCTGAAGTTTCCCCTATTTCAGACAAAGTAATTTGCATGTGTTTAATGAAGCTTCTCAAGAAGACTTACATTTTGGATTAATGTACCATTTGTTCCTTTCTCGTTGTGATATGCCTAAGCCGCATTACTCCGTCACCGCCCGCCAGCAATTCTGTTTCTTTCTTTATAGAAATTGAGAGCTCCACCTCAGATAGAACACATCTGTTACCCCCACTTATGTGTACCAGCTGGGTGTGTGTCTCTTCCTACCTGGTGCCTTTCTATGGAAAACAGACTGCCCGTGTTGGCTTACAATGGGCAGTCAAATGAAATTTTGACCGGAATTTATGATATTGCCCGCATTGGTACAATTATGTATGCAGGCAGACCTTATTGAATTCTGCCATATATCGCCCTCATTTGAACATTTGTGTAGTAACTGTTCTCTAATGTAAAGACCTGAGAGAGGTTAATTTACACTCAAAGGAAAGAATATGAAAGTACCCGGAAAAATGAATAATTATACCCAGATTAATATCGGAGTGCATCAAATAAGGACCATCCAGCACTATTATTATATATAGGTGGTCCATTAAGGGCAATGTCGGTGTCGATAGTAATCAGTGCGATGTCACATATGGGACACTTGATTCTATTCATTTGTATATCGCTCAATGAATTTGAGCATAGAACCTCCTGCCCTACACTCAAACTACAATACACCTCACTTCTTAATCTATACAAAAAGCCATTCTTATAGCTATGACTAATTACTTCTCCCTGAAGGTTCTCTCTGCCGAAAACCAACCCAGACAAATTTTCTCAATTGTGCCTCCCTCAATCCCTCTCCTTCCCAGCCCCTTTGTGACTCGCTGAATACGTTTTTTCATCGAGAAAATCTCTACTATTAAGTCCAACATTTCACCCCCTCTTCCCTTTTCTCGGACCCTCAGCCTCCACCCAATCAGTCATTTCTCAATTACATTCCTCCCTTGACTCTGGAAATGTTCTTATCCCTACTTTTAAGGGTTAAGTCTGGTTCTCCCCTGGACATCTGTCCTGCCCGAATCCTCAGACAAAATTACCTGACATGTCCTGCACCTCCCCTTACTTTTCTCAATGGCTCACTTGCCCAGGGCATCGTTCCGCAATTGCACAACTCTGCCACCATAATTCCCATACTAAAGAAACCTGGTGCAGACCCCACCTCCATGGCCAACTACCGCCCCTTTTCCCTCCTTCCCTTTCTTGGTAAAATCTTGGAACGACATGTCACCCAAGTGCTTAGTGCCTTTGTCGAGGAAACTGGCAGGTTAGCTCCTTGTCAGGCAGGCTTTTGCCCTAGGCACTCTACAGAGTCAGTAGTCCTGTCCGTCGTGGACAAACTCAGAGAGGGAATGGATCTGCCCCAGGACCGGGTCCTTCTTGATTTATCCGCCGCCTTTGACACAGTTGACCATTCCATTCTGCTCACCTGTGTCAAGGTGGCTGGCATCAGGGGATCGGCCCTTGTTTGGCTCTCCTCCTTCCTGAGGGACCGTACCCAGGCAGTCCATCTGGCCGATTTCTCTGCACCTTCTCGCAAGGTTCAATGTGGCGTTCCACAAGGCTCCTCCCTGTCCCCCTGTTGTTTAATTTGTACATCTTCCCCCTGGTTTTTGCGTTACAGCAAATCGAGGTCACGGTGTATAACTACGCCAATGACCTCCAGCTTACTTTTTATTTTTCCTCTTCCCCAGACGCCATTCACAATTTTCAATCCATTACGATTTTCATCAGGGACTGGATGAATTACAACCACCTGAAGTTAAACCCTGACAAAACGGAATTGGTCCTTACAGGTGGTTGCTCCAGCCCCTAGAACCCCTCATTTTGGCCTCCCTCCTTGAGTTCTCCCCCCATTCCCTCTTCCTCAGTAAAAACTTTAGGGAAAAAATTGAATGATCATCTTACATTGCACTCCCAGATTAGTTCTGTTGTTTCTTCTTGCTTTTTGGTTGTTCGCACCATCCGCAAAATTTCCCGTTTTTTTCCCTTTCTGCTTTGAAACTCATTCTTTTAGCCATGGTCATCTCTTGCATTGACTATGGCAACGCATTATACCTTGGTATCCCAGCTTATGATTTGCAGCGACTTCAGCTGGTTCAAAACCAGGCTGCCCGACTGGCATACAACCTCCCCAAGTCCCATCACGTTACTCCGCTACTTAAAGACTTACACTGGCTCCCTATCCGGGAACGCTCCCTCTTCAGGATGGGTTGTATCACCTGTCAGGCTTGGGCAGGGACGGCCCCTGCATTTATCAATTCAGAAATTAAGGCCTACCTCCCCTGTAGAGAGCTGCACTCTTCCTCCCTATTCCTCCTCTCTGTCCCTCGATTTAGGAGAAAGAAACGGGAAGGAATAAAATTCTCCACCCTCGCCCCTGTCTTCTGGAACTCTCTTCCTTTTTCTCTCAGGTCCTCCTCACACTATTCAGGGTTCCGAAAAGCCCTCAAAACCTTACTCTTTTCCCAAGCCTTCCCACACTAGCGGCTTACCTCCTGCCCTGACCTTGGTTCTGCAGCCCCAGAGCAAAGAAACCGCTTGGTAAACGTGCGCTCTATAACTGTTTTAAAATTAAAAATTCAATTCCTTCCCAAAAACCAACACGGAAGGAGTTGTCAGCCAGGGCCCGGCAATGGAAACTGCAGGCCATCATTGAGGAATACCGCCGGCTGGTGGCTCAGGCCAAGGAGGAGGAGGCGGCGGCAGCAGCTGCTTCCTCTTCCAATGCCCTGGGCCCCAGCCAGGCCCCGCCTGCAGGAGTTCGGCACCGCCGTCAGGCACCCGCCCACCACTGCCATTTGTCAACATCTGCTGCCCCCCCACATGGATGCAAATGTAGGTGCCGTGCATTTCGCCAGCAACTACTCCTCCGGATGGCACAGCTGGAGGACCAATTAGAGGAGCGCGTGAAAATCCTGGTGGACAAACACCTTAAAGCCCACCGATTATAGATGGTGTCATGATTCCGTATGAAGCCTCCACTGGGAGCTTCAATGTTATTCTGGCGCTATTGGCCTTAAAAAACCCACCCCTTTGCCATGCACCGGCACTCCATAAAGAATGTATAATGAGAGTGTGTGTTTTGTAGAAAACGGAATGTTCTCTTTGTGACATTATTTGCTTATCGAAACATGGTACCTTTGATTATTGTTTTGTTGAGTTTCTCCTGATGTTTTCATTCGTTTTTTTAAATGCCCTTTGCATCTGAAAGCTAACTTGCCCTTACATTTAAATCATGCAGTTTGCTCCGGGGCAAAAGCAACGAAGCTGTTCTCATGCGTGCGCCCCCACCTTTTCTGGCCGAGCGCACGCATAAGTGGAGTGCGGCTGGGTGCGGTCAGGTATTTAAACCGCACCCAGCCTTCTGGAAGGCGCTTTGCCTTCTGCCTGCTCCAGAGGAAGGTCGTGCTGAGCTCCCGTCCTTAAGAAGACTGACGCTTACCTGATTTACGATCCTAAGAACTTCTGTCTTCAATCTTCAGCATCTTCTTGAGAATAAAAGCCTGGCATCTTCCATTCTGCATCGGAACCTGCAAAGACAAGAAAAGATAAGTGTAATTACTTTCTAGTTTAAGGCGCCCTTCACAAGAAAGGTTACCGGAACAATTTTGGAAACTAATTATTCAAGAGAAATCCTACAAGACTTTGGAAGTGAACATTGAGTTTTGTTTTAGGTATTTAGGAATCAGAGTTTTGTTAAAGAAAAGGTCAAAAGGTGATCTCTGCAATTTGGAAAGGCGTAATTTCTGAATGTTGTACTTGTTTCTTCTTGCTATGTAAAACCTTTATTTTTAAACAGAAGAACGCAGTTAAAAGAACACAGATACAAATTTAAGTAAGTCAATAAGGGAGATAGGCCTTTTTGTTTCTTTAGGTTTAAAAGTGGTATTTCACAACAAGAGGAAGGGTAGGAAAAGACTTTAATTATTCTTTTGTGTTATTACAGAATTCTCTTCAAAGGCTCGAAATTACAACAAGACAACACGACAGAGCAACTGTATTCACCTGACAAGAATGACCAACAAGACAAGAAAGACATACTGGACGAAAAACAGACAACAGCTGTTCGCAGGTAGGCAAGAGAGTTTGTACATTAAAGGAGAGAGTAGTAGGTACTGAAGTTGTGTCTTTAATAAGATTAGAACTAGAAGTAAATTAATGATTCTTGTTGTTCGCAGGTCTACAGCAAGAACACTTACTTCCAGTACCGGCCCTCCTCCCCTTAGTCTAGCTCATATCTTGTCGTGTTTAATTCTTCCTCCAGGAAGGGTTTAGTCTCTAGGGAGGTTGGTCCCTTGCGTCCCTGCGAATTCACTACTCGTCTCATATCAAGACAAGGTAAGGGACGATGCAATTATTGTTCTGACAGATGGACCCTGTTGATTTGCCCCTTTTTTTAGAACTTTTGTTGGTGGGTGGGAATTGGGTGTTGGGGTTTCTCTTATTTTATGGACATTCGTTGGACTTGGACTTTGGTTGGGGTTAGGGAGAGGGGTAGGTGAGGTGTGGGATAGGCTATTTTTGGTATTAAAATAATTATTTTTTATTTATACTTACACATACGATGTTAATGTTTTGTGGTGGGGTTACTGTTTCACAAATTAATGTACGTCACAAGGTTTACTTGCAGATGCAGGGCAGCAGCCAGTGTTTGATTTAAATAATCTCATTCGCAGTTATGAGAAATATGTGGAGAGTAAATTTAGTTTAGAATGGGTTCTAATTGTTTTTTAAATTGTGTGTTTTTTCAACTCGACAGTTTCCTGAATTAAAGATGTCCAACGCTGGTGCAGTAACAGAGTGTTAACCCTGATGAATCTGCTGTAAAATTTATTGGGCAGTGAAACATGTTGGTTACAGGTAGTGGTATGCGACAGTAAGCTACCAGCCTTTTTAATTCACCAGCGCATATCTTATTCGGCAATAAAGTGGTATAGTTGGTGTGACTGCTGATTTTACCTTCACTCTGTATTGTTTGTCACGTCTCTGAGCTCCTTGTTCTGCACCTTTACTTTTACTATCTGTCTCACTAATTTTTTTGTGTTGTGACACATTTGTTTATTGGAAAAGGAATGGCAACCGATGATGAGAAAGGGGTAAAGTATTGGTAAACATCTGACCAATTTCTCCGAGGGTGTTCGCCCGTGAGGTGCCTTCTTCTCCGCCACACATTTTTTCCTTTTTGAATTGTCTGTGTGTGGTTGTATGTATTGCCCCAGTAGGGCTGACATCATAGGTTATGTTGTGTTGAATACACACTGGAACCCCCTATTAGTAGTCACAAACAGTGTTTTGGCATGGACAGTAGGGCATTAGAGACAATAGATACCAATCATAGAATTAAGAGGGGGTAGATCCAGAATTTTACGATAGAAGATTCTAGTGTAGGATGTTCTCATGCCCGTTAGATGATTGCTAACTAAAGTCCTGGGTACAGGGATTTCTTGTGTTCTCCTGCCAATTTTGTAATATGAAAACAGATAGATGGGGTACCCCTCACTGAGTTGTATTTGTCCTACTAGTACTACTAGTACTATCAGTCGCTCCTCATACTCCATTATACCTCCCAGCAAACTTATCTTACCTGTGATTGATGATGATTAAGTTCGGCACAGCAATGGTGTATGGTTTCCCAAGAGAATGGAAAAGATGCCGTGGTTGTGGTGGTACTAGTAGACAGACACTGGCACAAGCATTTGCAAACAAAAAAGGAGATAGTCATTTGCCTAGAGAGACTGTAGTAGAGAGGTACAGTAAATAAGAAGACTGCCAAACGGACAATATTGCAACTGCTAAAGTAAAAGAAAACAATGGTGACAGGGACAGCCTAGTACACGAAGCTAAGAAGTTAAACTGTAGTTGTGTCGAAGGAGTCACTTAAACACAATCCTAATCATTTAATGCTGTAATGCAATCAATGCAGGCAATTAATTATGATGTATTCGGTGGGTCTCTTTGGGAAATTAGTTGGCTTGTACATACAGTAAGCATGGTTGTGCAAGCAGAAGAACATCCTCTCCCTGCCTCATTGACATTTAATCAGTGTTGCTTTCACCACATCTGCCCCAGCAAGAGTGCGATCAATTGTTGGTGTAGATTTAATGTAGTCACATCACACCTCAATATAAAACCAAACAGCCCTGGGGAATAGGGTTAGGGTTTGATGAATGGATGGAGAGGGGGGTTTGGGGAAAGGTTTGACAAAGAAAAACAGTACGCATGGAGACAACAAAAGCAAAACAATATTTGAAGACGATGATGGTCCACTATCCAATAAATCTATAAATGTTGAAAAAGGAAATGCATGCGTGATGAAGATAACTTGATGGTTAATGAGTAGTACTTATCTACTACTACACAATTCGACAGTACAGGGAAGTAGTATTATATAAAATTTGCCTTGGCTGTATGGCCTCAGAGAAACCCTAATTACCTGCTGTACCGGGCTGAAAGCTAGCAAAAAAAATAAAAAATTAGTTGTAGGGAACAAATATCAAACAAAGTCACACAGTCGTAAAATGAATGAAGAGAAAAAAGGAATAGAATTATTAAGAAGACGAAAATGATACAAAAGTTACTGTATTATCCAGGTCCAAATGTGTAGTTGTATCTCGTCATTCATCTTGGTCCTCCCTTCCATGGACACTCTGCAAATCATTCATGGGTGCCACTGGCTAGCGGATGAGGATTGGTAAGGTAAGTGTGAGTTGTTGCTCCAAGTATATAATAGCACTGGGTAAAAGGCCGGCCTGTAAGTGTTGATGGGAAAACAAAAGGGATATTGAAAAATAAATGAATGAAAAAAAACATCAATTACGGTGTAGTGCAAAAAGACAAGACTCTTGAGTGAGAAGACATTCAGACTGAGGCGGCTTGGATACATTGTGTCTACTCTACTATTTAGTTACACACCATTAATCTACAAGAAAAACAAGACAGGAGCCAGCACAGAACAGTTCCATGGCACCGGGCCGTGACCCAAACTCCATTTACCTTACTTTTGACAGAGCCACACAAAAGGCATATACAGCAAACTAGCATTTTCCAAATCAAGTGACTAAATCAATGCGCCCCTATCAGTCATCATCATACCACTATTCGACTCCACCACTGCACAGACATGTAGCCTAGGTCTGCTGTGGTTCTTGTTGATTGGTTGTGTTTACCTTTTATGCCACTTCCTGAAACGTATTCCATCAATCATCTCAGATCCAACTGACTGACTGCATGCAAATATAGTATGGTCATCATCAGGTGTGGTATGTGTACGTGTTGTCCAACAGACCAACACCAACTCAGTCTGTAGTGAGTGACTCCGATTAAGTAGGTCCAGACTGCACCTGCAGTAGTAGGAGTACAATTGGTTATTATTAAACAACATGGAAACATTGACTATCACTTGAGTCACTTTTACTTTGTTATTTTTAACTACTAGTATAGTTCAACTTCATGCACATTTGCTCACAGTCAGCAAGCATCCAATGCAATGCATCATTCATTAATCAAATACCTGTCTTGCTCTTCTCTTTGGCTGTCAGATCAGAGATGCCGAGCCTTTTGAAAGTGATGACGAGTTTACTTTAGTTTTAGATGCCTGCTCAAGTTTTGACAGTGAAGAGTTGTGTATGCCTTAAGACAGTGATTAGTTTTGTATTGGAAACAAAACAGAAGATGGCGATAGTCACATACGTTTAACTTGTTATCGAGGGACTGTTAAAGGGTACATTATTGTACTATTATCCATCTCCATCCAATGTCTGGCAAGATGGAAATGTATTTAGGGCGAGTCAGGAAGATGGAGCAGGAGTCTGAGGAGTGGAGTGGACAATTAAATGCACAGATGTGCAACTCCGATAGGTAAATAAAAATAAGAGACGGTGGTGATGGATTTATTGTGGTTTGATTTGAACCAAACAGACAGATATACACAAAAATAAAGGAAGGGAGAAAGTAACAATTTGAAAGCCTAGTTGACAGGGAAGAGGAGCTCGTCCTCAAACCCTGGTGGTTTGAACAGAAGTAGGTCATGTAACTCACTACTTATGTCTTCGGAGTCACTCTAATCTTCATGCTGTGATTCACGTATTTTGTAGTCCGGTGGTATGGAGTGCTGATTCATTTTGATCATGGTTAACCTCTCCACGCTTTTGGGCGAGAGACTGGTCCTTTTCACAGTTACAATGGCACCAGCAGCACTGAATACACGCTCAGAAGATACACTTGCGACAGGACAAGCCAGATACTTTATCGCCAGCCTGCTGAGCACTACCTGTTGGCTTCTTTTCCCATAACAATACACCAACGGGCTTTGCTCCATGAAGACCTTGGTTGTGTCATCGAGATAGGCCTGGACCAGCTGATAAATATTCAGTGGTGCACCGATTTGCTTGGCCTCTTTTGACTTTGCACCAGCAACGGACTTACCCATCCCTTTCTGTAGAAACCAAGCAGCTATTTATTTTGATGTGTCTGATGAATCAGATCCTGTTGGTGCTGTTATTGGTAGCGTTGGTGACTGCTGGGAAGCAAACGCACTGCTCTCATGCTCTGAAGAAGAACTTGACTCTGCATGCCCTGTAGTACTTGCACTGTCCTGGGCTGGCAATGGCAGGCCTCTAATTGAGAGCTGTTCGTTTTCAAAATCAGTGGCTTCCTCAGCTATTAAAGTTTTGTACTTGGCAACATCCCCTTCTGAAAAAGGAATTACTGCATTACTGTTCAGAAATAATTTGTACTGTGCATCCCAAATTGTGGCAGTTATGTAATGTCGATGTGACACAATCTTATTTTGAATCCTTGTATTGTCAGATAAGCGGCCGACTAAGGCCTTTACCAAATAACATGCGTCTACCTTGTCTTCCACACCTTCGTATGTTTCACACACCTCCTTCAGCTCTTGCTCTAGCATTTACAACAATAGGATAGCTTGGCCCATAGTACAGTCCTCCCTGCTGACTGCACATGTGAAGACCTCAAAAGGAAGTAGCATCTCTGTCAGGCATTTAATGAGGTCCCACTGCCACATCTCAACGGTCATGGCTTTCACAGTAGGATACCCTAATCTTCTTGTCATGTCATAAGCATTAAGTGGTACGTACTGCTCAAACAGCCGATCAAGCATGTAATAAGTTGAGTTCCAACGTGTTGGCTCCTCCTGGATGAGTGCTTTTACTGGCATTTTATGCTCACGTTGAATGACCCTTAGCTGCTTCCGGGATTTAAAAGAATGGTTGAAATGTGTGCATATTCTTCTGCAGGTGTTCAGAAAGTTGCTGACTTTGCTTTCATTTTTCAGAAAGTCTTGAACAACAATGTTAATGCAGTGAGCCAAACACGGGACCCTCAAATAGCAACCATCTTTCATGGCCTTAACTATATTACTGCCATTGTCCGTGGCAACAAAACCAATGTTAAGCCCTCTTGGTCGCAGCCATTCAAAGACCTTGCTGTTAAACTCAGGCAAAATGTTTGCAGCAGTATGAGATTTCTGCATAGCAAACATGGCTACAGTTGCATGTCTGCGAGTCTCGTTAAAAATCTCAACAGTGACAATGCCTGCAGATAGCTTTTCTCTAACACCTGAAAAAGAGATCCAGTGTGCAGTGATGCACATGTAATCAGTGGCATGGCAACTGGTCCACATGTCTGTTGTCAGGTGGATACTATGAACAGCACTCTGATGTTTAGGCTTTTCCAAGCAATTCCGGCATGTCGTGATATAGTGCTGGAACAGCAGCTCTGGCAAAATAGTATCGGCTGGGAACCTTCCATTTTGGGCAAATGGTTGTCCAGAAAATCCACACCTTCAATAAAAGAAAAAGGGAAAAGGTCCAGTGCTAACATTTTAGCCAGCTTAGAATTGTACAAAGTGCTATTGGGTGGTTGCGTTCTTACTTTCCCTCCTGCCTAGTAAACATGCTAAGAATGGTACGCTGCGTGGTATTTCTTTCTGTTCGGCTCGACGCAGCACTTTGCATCGCAGACTTTGCAGTACTCCTTGGTGTCTCCGGCTGATTCTTACTCTTGTGCCACTGAGATGTTGCTGATGCGGAGGATGTGGGCTGTGCCACTGCAGTGCTGGGGACAGGGCTACTTTGTATACCACTACCAGATAGAAAGTCTCTCTTTTCTTCTTTCTGTTCGACCGTGAGTGGACCTTGTACTACTTTATCCCCACCAACATTAATGGTTCCAGTTTTTATGCTATAAAGGTGGTCCTCCCACCTGATTGCGTGGTGTTTTTTCAAATGGGTCATTTGGCCTCCTGTACCATAGTTTGTACCAAGCTTACCACGACTAACAGAGTAATGACAAATGGAGCATATAGCAATGTTCGGCTCCTTTACGCTAACCGTCAAGAAGTCCCACACTGGGGAGCTTAACTTTTGTCTCCTGCTAGAGGTACCACTTTCAATGCCGGATGAACTGGAGGGTGTGTGTTGATTTTGACTATGTGGCTGCGCAGTAGTACCACTACCTACATCTGAGGTGGTGCTTGTGCTGGATGTTGGACGCTGCCGGCCCTTTGCTAATGTAAATATAGAAGCTGAAGGTTGTGTTGGTATTGCCTGTGTTGGAGATATGCGTGCTACATCCCTAGTTGCAGCCATTCTGGATCGGGTAAAAATGTTGGTCTCCATGTCCATGGGCCAGGAGTGATGCTTGTGATGACTGGATATGACTCATCGTCATCATTATCCTGCTGTTCTACATCAACCTCCATCAGTTTAAGGCTTTCTGGAACCTTCCTTTTCCCTAGCATGGTCTTGGGGTGTGTCTCCCTCTCATGTTCAGGTTGTTGTGGCTTCCAAGTGAGATCTAGATCCTCAGAAGGGATGCTTTTCGAAGAACTAGATGGACTAACCCTCCTTTTCCTTGGTGGGGATTTGGAAAACAATAGATCTCCTGCATGAGTGGATTCCTCTTCTTCTTGCTCTGCATGAGGCTCAATTTACTGAACTCCCCCTACTTCAGGAGGAAGAACAACTACTATTGCGGGCGGTGGTTGCGGTTGTTGTTGTTGTTCACGACTTATCTGCTGTGTTCCCTTATACGTTGATTGTGTACTACTTTGAGATAGCGATGAGTTTAGGTCGGGCTCAGCATCACTGCTTTCCACCATTAGGTTGGCTACCTCTGCCACACTTATCTGCTTGGGCCTGGATTGGTGGGTTGGGCCCACCAATGCGGAGGTGCTGGCCCCAGCTTGGACCCCGGACACCGCTGCTGCAGGCGTACTTTTTGGTTTCCCAAAAAAGGTTTTGGGGTCTACACCAGACTTGAGTGTCACTTCCTTCTTCTGTTCTTCCTTCTTCTTCTCAGCAACTTTCTTGGTCTTGGAGGACCTGGTACCTGCTTTCTTTGGGCCCATCTTCTTCAGATGTCAGAAGCACTCAGTTGCACAGGTTGCAGAGATGTCTGGTCAGGTCACACCACACGTCATGTACAACAGAAGGACGTCCGTCTGGCAGTATAACGGTCAATGAATGATGACAGACACCTCCTCCTCAGTCTTTTGTGCACCTACTGTCAGAATACGCTTCGCGGGATCCGGATGTTGAGATAAGGGTCCACCTCCTGACGTTACCAACACCCTGAAGGTAAAACACAGGGTGTTCGCACTATCAAGCAAGGGAAATAGGGAAAGGGAAGGGTCAGCTTGGAAAAAGGATCTGAAATGACATAACAATACTATGCATAAATAAAGCAAGTACAATTTGACTACTCTCATGTATTCTCGCTAAAACCATGAATACCTGATATATACTTGTGTTAATCCAATCTGAAAAACATGAGGCTTGTATATACTCTGTGATTCCTAGGAATAATCACATCAAGAAAACAGATTATATATAACTTGCAATGAAATATCTACTGTAAAGTTGAAGTTGTCTAAATCGCCATTCACGGAGAAGTAAATAACCTTCCTTACCCTGTGACTTGTAGGAAATGTATATCCCTTTCCCTATGTAAATAATAATAAGAAAACCAAGTACTCTATTCCTAGAGTGTTGTTCATGTATTGTATTTTCAAATGATCATCAGCCGATATGAGGAAATCACAATAAAGTACGAACGAATACTATGTACGGAAACGGGTAGTTGCGACCACCACTACCATTCCGCCAAGGAATTACCAAAATCAACTCCAGCATTCAGTAAAGAAACGGCAACACGTGGTTTGCATCCACCGCTGTGTTCCGCTCTGAAATAGTCCAAAACCACAAGGAACATCTAAGCTCTTATCGGAAACGGGTAGTTGCGACCACCATCACCGTTCCAGTCCACCTCAGAGCTTAACATAAAATTAATCCAGCGGCAGTGTGTAGCAGAATACCACCTCGCTCCGCATTAGAACAGAAAAGGATTCCAGCGCTAGAACTAGCACGGCAACCCGAGGCGGGGACCTCTGAATTCTGTCTAGCAATCAAAAGTCAATAACGCGAGTTAAGAAATCACTCCGCGTTCCATAGTTTGACCAAGTCAATCGGGAGTCTCTACATATGTGCTCCAAGCATTCCTCATACCGGCACCATATTCCTGTAGGCATTATTCCGGACCAGGATTCGTCCAGAAACGTAGCAGGTCCCACTCGGCATCGGCGAGTGAAACTAAACCAGGAAGTAGAATTACGCGGATCGACCAATCGCGCAGGGCATCAAAATACACTTCCTAACCAAGAGGCTCATGGGATTTGTAGTTCTAATTACATTAGGCAGGCGCAATACAGTACAATCCTGACACCTACAAGCAAAGAAGGCAGAAGTACATCATTCAAATGTGGAATTGGTTGAGATTTAATTTTAATTACTAGTAGTGTTAGTACACCCAGTAAGAGTAAGAATAGCAAAGAACTAAAATACAAATGTAGTGGAAGTGGAACTTGTTTATCCTTAATTTGTGCATCATGTCGGATGGATGCAGCATCAGTGACCTGGGGCAGATAGCAATGGGGATGGAAACAGTAAGCCAACAGGAACAATGGAAAGCCACACAGGCCTATGTGGCAAAAACAAAACAGCACACCACTACTACCACCACCACGGCCTCCAGCCACATGGTCACTCATCACAGGCACATGGATAAAGGCCAGAAAATAATAAACTCAAGCAGGCCTATATCACTATATGGCCAGACAAAGGAGGATGCCTGTTACACATCACAGCTTAATGCAAAAAAGAAAATCCCCATGGCTAAAAAGGTTGGAAAGTTACACAACAACACATACAATAAAGATTTTTTTTTAAACTCTTTTTATTAAGGAAAAACATAAGAAATACTTACAAAAGGAAAAATAGCACAAAATAAACAAACCAAAACATCAGGTGATATCATACTTTCTTCATCACATGGGTTATTATGGACAGGTACAGGATCACATGCAGCAATGTTTAATACTCGGATCATAGGGATTCTTGCGTTTCGAATTCCAGCCGTGGCATCGGTGGTTCACAGATCTCTCCTCGGTGACTATTCCACGCCCCCCATACCTACCCCCATTTCTTAGGGCAACCGCTGGCCACATACACTGATTTCTCTCTGAACATACACCAGTCAAGGTCTTCCGCCCACTTAGAGACTCGGGCGGCTGACTGGCTCCCCAGAGCTGAGCAATATTTCATTTAGCCACCATATACGCCAGCTTCACCCATTGCTTCTGGTACACGTTTAGATCTGTAGGTTCCCACACATGCAACATACACCGTTGGGCTTTTGGTCGCATCTCTTCACCCAAAACTTTCTTTAGTTCATCAAAAATCTTCTCCCAAAATATCCATATCACCACATAGTGCCAAAGAATATGCATTAAGGTGCCAGGTTATCCACACTCTCTTCTATACTCTCCACTCCCCCCTTGTCCCATCCGCACCAATCGAGGCCCAATGATATAGGATCTATGCAATATCTTGAGTTGCACAAGTCGGAGCTTCATCTGAATCGCTCCTACCTTCGGGGAGGAAGCCGCCTCCACGCACTTTTCATCATCGAATCCTAAACCATCTGCAATCCACTGGGCTCTGATATGCCCCAGCGAGCTCTCCATGTTGTTAAGCAGTTTCCTATATATCAAAGAAATAGTTTTCTCTGGAATGTGTCCATCTAGCACCCGGTCCTCTAGAGGTGATGCCTCCGGGAGCACCGTGACTCTAGGGAAGTGGGTAATGAGGGCATGCCTCACTTGCCGATATCTATAGTGTTCGTTATCGTGTAGACTACAAAGTTTTTGGAGAGACTCAAATGTATGTACAGTGTCCTTCCCCCAAACATCCTTTATCTGGGTGATTCCAATAAAGTCCCACTTATCAAACCCTTTAGTTATCCAAAGGCTGCCTAATTTCTCTGAATTTAACAGGGGAGTGGCCAACGTCAGTCTGCCTTTCCAGCCTAGATGTCTGTTGGCCGCGTGCCACACTTTTACCGCATGCGCGGTTGAGCCAAACAATGCAAACTTCCCCGGTTTGGAATGTAGAGCTCTATCTATCATTCCACCCAGAGCCAGGCCCCGGTCCATGGCATAACTCGGATCACCCAGGGGTCCGTAGACAATATGGTTCACAGCAGCCAACTGCAAAGCCCAATAGTACTTCCTTATATCCCGGAGTCCGATTCTGCATCATACCACAGGAGTGTCAATTTAATAAATGCTATTCGAGGTGTACCGTCCCACAGAAGCCGCCTCTGGAGAGCCTTAACCTCTCGGAAATAGGAGGCCGGTACCGGGTCCATCGCATTCTGGAGGGCATACAAAAACCGGGGCAAAGCCATCATCTTGAAGAGAGCGGCTCTTCCAAGCAGAGACAGTGGAAGAGCTTTCCAGCGCTCCACATCTTTCTTACACCTATTCAACGGGGAAGTCAGGTTATTGGCATACAGCAACTGTGAATTAAGCATGATATATATATTCCTAAATACTTAAATCCTACAGTCTCAATCTGAATTGGGCACGATTGCGGGATTACTGTGTGGTATTGGGTTCCAAGGCCTACATGCTCCGAAGATAACCCACTTACACCGAAAGAACTGTTGCCACGGAAACTGAAAAATGCAAAGAACAAGTTTATTAAGACCCCATGGGGTGGTGGTACATTCCTACAGCACCCTTCGGTAATGCAAGAAGTATCACACCGAACATCGGTGTGACTTGCTCTTTTATACAATTTACAGGTAATAAAACAATGGGCGGCACAAAGTTACAAGCGTTATGTACATATAAGGTCATCTTTGGAACACAGCCAGCTCATTGGAGGGGTTACAACTCCACTGGTCAGTTTAGGCGGCACATTCCAGAGGGGTGACTGGTCAATGGGGACTGCGCATGTACGGGCTTGACCAGTACTAAAAATAGCCTGTTGCTGGGCAAACTCAAGTGGTCAATGGCACGGACAACGGACTAAAAGCCATGCTGGCCACGAGGCCGCTTATGATCTAAGATGGCCGCCGTAACACACAAAATGGCGTTTCCGAGTATGGCCAAGTTAAACGGGAAACGTGTAGCACAGCTAAGCGCTAACTCGGCCATCGCCAAATTACGACAGACGACCCTTTTAGCGTTTAGCTGAAGCTACCTCATAGTGAACATAATCTGGGTGTTCATCTTCAATATCGATCAACATTATTTGGGTTACTTCTTTATGAAGCATCATTTTATCGTGAGCAAGAGCTCGTCTTGATGGTATACACGCCGATAGGCACATAGAACACAAAGCTGGACCACATTGAATGCATAAGCATACACCAAACAGTATCCCCACAATGATACATAGAATTGTTAGCAATTTCCAACCCCAAGTAGTAAGCATTGACCAGAACCACCCTGAAAGAGTCCAAGTTCCATTATCCGGGTGTATTTCTGCAGCTATCTTATGCAGTTTCGAAATGGCATCATAAACAGATGGTGAATTGTCAGGTACGTAGACACAACAGCTGCTTCCGATGATTCTACATGCCCCCCCCACGATCAGCTAGAACTACATCTAGAACCATTCGGTTCTGGAGCGTAACGATCCTAGAAATCTGAAGTTCCTCAGTAATATTCCCCAATGCAATAGCAGTATCATTTGCTACAGCCTCAACTACACGGGTCAGTCGTCGTATCTTTTGACTATTCAAAGCAGCCCCAACAAAGGAAAACAGTCCCAAATTGAAATCCACATACTGTTGCAAAGCAGTGTCTGTCTGGTCAATGTCATCTAGAACAACAGCACGTTTAACACGATTCAATACAAAATCATGATACAAAATATAATCATTATGGTACATTGGTGGGGCAATGAATACAGGAGGCAGTACAAAAGATACATAGCAAGTACCTAACCATCCCAACGGGAGCTGATGATAACCCTTCGTTCCGCAAATAAAATACGTATTTCGTGATGCTACAAACGATATGCCATTCGGGCTATCAAACGTGATTGTAGTATTGCATTCGCTTTTCCCAACCGAGATCGTACCTTTATTACGTATACACAAATCAGCTTTTGTGGCAATAACATTTATAACATGTGAGCTGGAAACATTAATGTTAGGTTGGTTGCTGTAAACACGTGGGGCAGATACATTGTCGGGGCGGTACTCCTCCAATTCAAATCGAGTACCCTCAGCTCGTGGATACCCATCCCGGTCGTGATAACATACTTTATTCAAACGGAAAAGCACCCCCCCTTTTGTTGGCCATCTCAAAGTGAAGAGAAGAGTGTACCAGGCATTGCAGGATCCATTATGTGAGAACGGGAGTGGAATGAGTGGAGTGCCCCCTTTCTTCTGGTGCCCGGGCAACATCCCACACACCCAGCAATTAGACGTATTTGTCATGTTATGTGTATGATGCAGGATCTGAATAAAGCTATTGTTCAAGTAAGTCTGTCGGTGCCGTTCTTCATGGTAAGGCAAGGTGAAGTGACAATGTTCAGATGGAGCCGGGGTAGTCGGCAGCAAATGTTTACGTGCAGGCACCACAAGTTCAACTACCCAGGCTATCACTGCTATCACCACAATCGTTAGGACAAAGGGGATGGCGCCAAGTATTCTTTTGTCCCGTGATGCAGAAGACGCCATAGTTCAATTATTGTTCAAAGTCTTAAAAGTTCGGAAAGTTCACAAGTTCTCAAATGTACATATGTGTATGTTACACCTAAAAAGGAAAAATACGGTGCTGAGCTCCGAGGTAGCCGTTGTTTTCTTCTCCGGGGTCAAGACGGGTGTCGATACTCTTGGCAGAACTGATCCCCCCCCTTGAGATTCCCGGTTTCCGTTTCACAAACCCCAGAGCGGTAACCAACCAGTCTCGAAAACCAAAAAAAAAATCTTCCTATCGCGGCCGCAGATTGTAGCGCTCTCGTCCAGAAACAGTGTGGTCCGGGAAGGCTCCCTCAGCTCCGGCCGATGTCACAGCTGGGCTCTTTTCTTTCTCCAAAATCTCTTGGAAGTCGGTCAACACAGCAGGATTCACCAGGTCAGGAGAGACACGATGGCAATGTGTTGAATGTATCCACCGCTTCCTATTGGTCACTCTGAGGAAATATACATTTTTGGTCAAGTTATATTCCCTATCGTGTACCCCACCGTCTCCATGTACGAGCTTAAAGTGCATGTAACTTCCCTCCTGTGCCAGCTATGAAGACGCAAATACATTTGCGTCCAACGTTAACATGTCCTCTTTCAGACCCACCCTGAATGGGTTGAATAGTCCGTTCCTAAGTATGCCATGCCAACGTCTTTTGTGGTGTACTTTACACGTTTTTCAGCTCTGGCAAAGTAGGCCCTGAATTCTGCCATCGAGCCTTTTTTCTGCTTTCTGACTCTGAAAGGCCTCAGCCCAGGCTGTCTCTGTACCCGTGACCTCTGCCTTACTCCCAGCGTGGCCCACCGCGTTTAGCTCAGCCTGCTGCCTGCCAAGATTGAATTCAACCTTCGAGTTATCTGTTTCCCTCTCCGAAAATGCATTCCTGCCTACTAGTTTAAGTAAACATCCCTCCAGCTGCAGAGCGAAGGGCCTGGTCTTACTGTCTCCGTGCAAGTGATTCATAGCCCCTGTTACCATGGAAGGCCCATGCCCCCACGCTTCTCATGCAGACACTTAGACGCTTATACACGCACTCACAGTCAGTATAGAATAGCTTCTGCCCCAGAGACCTTTCCGTCCAGATAGCTCAGTTCCTAAACATCAGATATCAGATATGATATAAGCACAGGTTGATCTGACATGCCAGACTTCTGTCTCTTTCCGTTAGTTAAAATGTCAACTCCCCCTGCACCCTTCAGCTTCACGTCAGTCACACGTCATGCAGCTGCGCGCGCATCCAGGCCTCAGATTTCTGCTGACATTGCAAGATTCTGCTTTTGTTGCCACCCACTTATGACACCTACCTGTGACGTTTCTAGCACACACCTCTATGTTCACGCCTAGTTCACGCCTTCTAATTACGTATCACTACCACGTGTGTGTTTTATCTTGTTTCTCTCAGCTGTTACGCCTACTATATTGGTTTCTATAATGTAACTCAAGTATATAAGCTATGTATTGTCAATAAAATATTGCTCTATCCCTTCCTGCACCCCCAGTGGTGGCAGGAACCAGATATCCGGTCATGACCATTCCTTTTTAAGGAATAAAACCCCTAAGAACTCTAACACCACGGACTCTGCGTCTTTCTTTCCGATTGAGTTATTATTGATTAAGTACTTACCTGCATTGAAATTAAGACGGTAAATCAAATATTTACCACAACTCGTACAGCTGTTCGAGTTGCAAGGAGGACCTGCTCGGGGCCTCTCCACCTCGGTTCCAAGCTGTTCGCCCTCTCAAACGACCGGATCATAACATGATCACCAGGGCGAAGATCATGGCCTTCTCCAGTAGAGTTGTCAGGGAGCGCTTCTCGAACCTGTTGATGAATAGAAAGCAAATCATTTGTTAATCGTTATACAAGGCACATCATGTATCAATCGCGGCTTAAGCACCCCCCAGATATTCATAGGCCTTCCAAACACCACTTCATATGGTGTGAGGCCTGTCCGAGAGTGGGGCACTGATCTAAGAGAGAGCAATGCTAGCGGTAAGGCATCCGGCCATTTCAATGACGTGGACGCCACAATCTTAGCCAGTTTTAGTTTCAACGTGGCATTATACCGCTCGACAAGACCTGCCGACTGAGGGTGGAACACAGCATGAAACTTCTGTTGGATCCCTAACCCCTTCATTACAAACTCCACAATTTTCCCGACAAAATGAGGCCCATTATCGCTCCATAAAAATTTGCAAACTCCAAAGGGAGGAAAATACTCCTTGAGCAACACCTTAGCTGTTGTTAAAGCTGTATTATCTTTCGTGGGGAAGGCCTCAACCCATTTGCTAAAAGCGCACACCACCACTAAGACATACTTAAGGTTATTGCAGCGCTCAAGCTGGATGTAATCCATTTGAAGTACCTCGAATGGTGCAGAAGGTGGAACGAACCCTCCTTTCGGAGTATGGGTCCCCTTAGCAGGATTGTGCTGCAAACATATCAGACAGGTCTGCACTACTCTCTTGGCAGTATTAGCAATCTCGGGATGCTCCCAAACTCGTGTTAACAATCGAGTAATTGCAAGAGCCCCCACGTGCGCCAACCCATGTGTCATCTGGACCATCGCTTGCAAGTAAGCTGCAAGCAATTTCCATTTCTCCATATCCTTGCTTCTCCAACACCCTTCATCGTCTAGCACCCCATCAGTTGCCCATGCCGCAAGTTCTGATTCAGTAGCTGATTTCTGAATGTCTAATATTTCCGCTCTAGCATCATTCCATCGCTCTGCTTGGGATTTTGTCACGTACATGGGGGAGTCAGTTCGGGACATAGCCGTTTGTCTCGCTATGCTGTCCGCAAAGGCATTTCCTTCTTTTTATGGGCGCTACATTTTATTATCGCTACTTTCTTTGGGCAAAGCAACGCATTTAGGAGATCACGCACCAATTCTCCGTGCATAATGTGTACTCCATGAGAAGTTAAAAACCCACGCTCTCTCCAGAGTAGACCGAAGTCATGTGCTACTCCCAAAGCGTACCGGCTGTCTGTGTATATGTTCACACATAAGCCAGCACTTAGTTCGCAGGCTCTTGTCAAGGCTATCAGCTCCACTGCTTGAGCCGATTTCTGTGGTATTCTAGCTGTTTCCACCACTGTCTTAAGTGTCGTGATTGCATAGGCTGCGGAAGTCGTGCCATCTGGCAGCCTCAAACATGATCCATCAACCCACAGTTCCCCATCCACATCTGAAAGTGGCATATCCTGTAGGTCAACACGACCCTTTGTCTGTTCCTCGGTCAGGAAAACACAGTCATGATGTTTTTCTTCCTGACCCTCCTCGACCGGATAGGGCAATAAAGTGGCAGGGTTCAGAGTAGCACATCTTTTTAGTGTGATATGTGGCGCCAACAGTGTAAGCTCATATCCTGTTAACCGTGCACTCGTGAGATATTGGGTCTTTGTTTGATTTAGCAGGGCATCTACTGCATGGGGAACTAACACCAACAATTTGTGCGATAACACTATTCCCTCACTCTGCCGTATCGCTACTGCTGTTGCTGCAACTGCTCGGAAACCCCCAGGTAACCCTCGCGCTACAGGATCAAGAATAGCAGAAAAGTATGCACATGGCCTCTGCTTGTCCCCGTGTGTCTGCACTAACACTGATAACGCGCACCCATCTTTCTCGTGCACGTACAATGTGAAAATCTTCGTATAATCTGGTGTACCTAATACGGGTGCAGAGCAAAGGGCTTGTCTCAGTTGATCAAAAGCATTTTGACATTAATCTGTCCATTCAAGGGGCATTGGTGTAGTTTTGGACAGTAACGCTAACAAAGGCTTTATAATGTGCGAAAACCCCATGATCCACTGCCTACAAAAGGACGTTAACCCTATGAAGGCGCGTACATCTCTCTGTGTGCGGGGGACTGGTGTATCTAAAATTGCCTGAATTCGATCTGATGTCAATGCACGCCCCTCCTTAGACAAAAGATGACCGAGGTAGGTCACCTTGGGTCTACAGTATTGTAGCTTTTTCTTAGAAACCTTGTGAATATTCTGCGCCAGAAAAGAGAGCAGCGCAATCGTACTCTCCTCGCATTGCGTGTAAGAATCTGCAGCAAGCAGAAGGTCATCCACATATTGGATTAGAACAACCCCCGATTGCAACTCAAAGGAATCAAGCTGTCTTTTCAAAGCCTGGCTGTAGATACTCGGGCTCTCAGTGTAACCTTGAGGAACACGACAAAATCTATACGATTTATTATTTAACGTGAAGCCAAACAGATATCTGCTATCAGGATGGACAGGGATGGAAAAGAAAGCGTTTTTCAAATCAATTACACTAAAGGTCGTTGCCGTTGGTGGTACCAGTGTGAGCAAGGTCGTAATGTCGGACACCACCGGATATTGGGGAATGACAATTTTGTTGATCTCCCTCAAGTCAATAATAAAACGATAGACTTTGTCGTCAGTGTCTTTCTTAAGGATCGGAAGAATAGGGCTGTTACAGACATTATAAGGAACCTCTTCCACCACTCCTGCAGTTATCAAATCCTGAACAATGTGAGTCCGGGCAATTTCACCTTCCCTCGAAATCTTATACTGTGGCACCCGTGGCAGAGAGGCCCCCTCCTTAACAGTGATATGAATAGGTGGAATACGCATCTCCCCCACATCCGTGTCTGAGGTCGCCCATAACGTGTGCGGGAGAGAAGCCAAAGCTGGAATGTCTAATATGGCATAGAACCTATTCGGGTCAGGGTAATTGTCATTCAGAATAACCCGCACTCCTTCAGGAGCGCACCGTATCGTTGCTCGAAAATATTTAAGCAAATCGATGCCCAAGATATTATCTGGTGTATAGGGCGATAACAAAAATTGGCCCAAACTAAAAAATGTGTCAAGACAGAGTGCAAGGGGTTTGGACAAGGGGCTAGGGGAGGGTGTGCCATCGAACCCTACACATGTTATCATTTCGCCAGACAGGGGAGCCCTCGGAACCAATTTCTTTGACAAAGCGCTACGAGTAGCTCCGGTGTCGACTAGGAATTAATCAGTAGAACCCAAAATGCCCGCTGTTACATATGGACCTTCCTGATCTACCGGCACTTCAATTGGTTCCGCACCCCATCCTACGCAGTCCTATGCATGCACATAATCCTGGTGCTCCACATTCTCACCCTCTGATATCTGATATTGGTTTCGTCTATCAAAAGTATTTCGTTCATCCTGGCCACGACCCCTCTGCTCAGCCCTTCCACGATCACCTCCGCCACCTCTCGCCCCCGTATAACCGCCCCGCGACCTACCACCTCCTCGACCACGCTGGCTACGTTGTTCACGAAGTACCGGACAATCCTCAGCCCAATGCCCAAACTCTTTACAATAAGCACATTGATCCTCCGCTATATCCGTACGACCATACGACTCATTTCCTCCACCTCGTCTACCTCTTTCATTCCCTCTACCCTGTGTTCCACGAACCTGTGCCAACATCACCTTCGTTTTCAATTCTTTCGCCTTTTTATCAACACTTTCTTTAGCCTCCAACTCCTGCCGCTCATAATACTGAGCCATAGTCAACAAAGACGCAGGGGTCGCCGTGGCCCAGGAACGTTCACTCGATTTCAATCGCTTTGCAATCTCCGGCAGGAGATTAGCCACGTATTTATCTACAAACAAATGCCGACCTGTATCGTCTGTTAAAGATTGACCACTGTAATCGTGAAACGCCTATTCGAAGCGTGTAAAGAAATCTGAAACCGTTTCATCTGGCTTTTGTTTACACGAAGCTAACATGGTCCAATCGATCTTTTTAGAAGGTACGAGCGTTTTTAATTTAATCAAAATAGCCGTTGAGAGGTCTAAAATCAACTGGCAAGGCTTACATGCCGGTTTCCTCTCTAAATCAGCTTCATTTATCTCTTTCCATGTACTCCCAAGTATTGTTTCATCATTATTTTTACGGATTTGTCTCCACATGTCAGGCGGAAGTATTAACCCAAAAAACAGATCTATGTCAACAAGAGTCATCACACAAGACGAAATAGCCCCTTCCACCCCTTCATAGAACGCTGCCGGATTTTTACGAAGGTCAGGTAAAGAATTTTTCAATGCCATAACATCCGCTCTATTCCAAGGCGTATACACCCAGTTATATATAAAATACCCCTTCGCATCCTTTGACATTTTATCATCATCTGTACCTTCCCCTTTTGGTGGAACATACAAAGGTGCGGCTTCACGCATAGGCATAACATGCATTGCAGAACTCTTATCTGAACCCCGGAGAGAACACTCCTTAGATTGCCCATCAGATTCCGGCCCGGACTCCTTATTCCTTTTCCGCTCGTCCCGCAATCTGATAGCCTCATCTCGCAGCTGGATCAGTTGATTGTAAAAGGCATCGACATCTGCAAGAACAAATACACCTGTATCTAGATTCTCACGATGAACTGACACAGCCTTAGGTTCTAGCGTATCTGAAAATTTACGATATGTGGTAACAACTTCATCTGCCAAAGTAGCCAAAAAATACAGTAACTCTTGGTCTGTCCAAGTACCCCTTTCAGAAATAACTTCAGACTGAGTAGCATACTTCGTGTTCACTCTACGAGCCCAACTACGTAAATGTGCGGATCTCTCTGCAGAAAACCTGAGACCAGATACACCCTTCTTTCCCGACTTATGCTGTCCGTCCTCATCCGATTCTGCAGTTGGAGCCGTAGGCGAAACGTACGGAGGCGGTGATCGATCTAGCAATGAAAAATCATCAATTTCATTATTAAGGACAGGATAAAGCGGTCGACGAATAGGGAATTGACCAGTCGTTTGCAATTTACGTTCCCGTTCCTCCCTCTCTTTCTTTTCCTGCTCCTCTTTTTCCTCAAGCTGTAAAGCCTTATCCCGAGCAGCCTTGCGCTGCTCTTTGTCCGCCAAGGCAACTTCACGCTTCATTCGCTCACGCACCACTTTCTCCCACATTCGTACACAATCAAACATGTTCTGTCTAGACCTGCGTTGAAACAAACATTGCTCCACAAACTGTACTTTGCGTAAATCGAACGACCCATGTAGAGGCCATTGCAATTCAGGATCTGATTTAGTATACTTATTCCATAATTTACTGTACATTATAGGTGGAAGGCCATATTTTATATTCATGTCCCTATTTGGTGTTCCCTCTGGGGGAGCCGGCTGTGCTTCCGCTAACCTAATTGTGGTACCATTTCCAAGACAGCACATCCCTCGGAGTGTGCTTAAAACAGGCATGTTCAAAAGGTACCACGAAAGCGCGATACCGTAAAAAATGGCACTTACAGTACTTCACACAAACGTGCCGCTCAAAGGAAAAAAACAAAATTAGAGAAACATCTCTACATGCCTGCCTATGTGAAGTGCACTACACATATATATTTTCAAAGTTCACAAATTCACAAATGTTAGCTAACTCAAATCAAAGTCATAGGTCATAGGACTTCGGCAAGCGTCCGAGGACTACCTTACCGATCACAAATCATAGAACTTCAGTAAGCGTCCGCAGACTACCTTACCGATCACAAATCTTACCCAAAGCCTCAAAGGTCCAGTTTCCAACTGCCAAGGTCTTGTAATCGAATCAGCCAAACAGCACTTTATCCAGCAACACGGACGATCGAGGACTCAGTCGGAGACCGGCGCCACCTGGAAGGTCAGATCGGAAGGAAAGGAAAAAACACCGTGGGTGCCAAGACTCGGGTCACTCAGTGGCAGCGCGCGTCCACGGCGAGTATCCAGACCTTCGTCACGACCTCTCCTTCGGGCATCCGAGTCGCCGATGAGTCCCACCAGAGTCGCCAATTTGGGGTATTGGGTTCCCAAGGCCTACATGCTCCGAAGATAACCCACTTACACCGAAAGAACTGTTGGCACGGAAACTGAAAAATGCAAAGAACAAGTTTATTAAGACCCCATGGGGTGGTGGTACATTCCTACAGCACCCTTCGGTAATGCAAGAAGTATCACACCGAACATCGGTGTGACTTGCTCTTTTATACAATTTACAGGTAATAAAACAATGGGCGGCACAAAGTTACAAGCGTTATGTACATATAAGGTCATCTTTGGAACACAGCCAGCTCATTGGAGGGGTTACAACTCCACTGGTCAGTTTAGGCGGCACATTCCAGAGGGGTGACTGGTCAATGGGGACTGCGCATGTACGGGCTTGACCAGTACTAAAAATAGCCTGTTGCTGGGCAAACTCAAGTGATCAATGGCACGGACAACGGACTAAAGGCCATGCTGGCCACGAGGCCGCTTATGATCTAAGATGGCCGCCGTAACACACAAAATGGCGTTTCCGAGTATGGCCAAGTTAAACGGGAAACGTGTAGCACAGCTAAGCGCTAACTCGGCCATCGCCAAATTACGACAACTGGCGGGTCGCCCATAAGGACAAAGAGCACTGACTTTGACCAGTTTATCGCCCATCCTGAGTACCTACCAAAAATGGCTAGCACATCAATGAAATTCCTCAAGGACTCTCTGGGATTAGTGAGGTAAAGCAAAACGTTGTCAGGCGACCATCTTAAGCCCCGTATCGATCGATCCCATCTGACCCAAGCCGCCAATGGCTCCATTGCAAGCGCAAAGAGCAATGGGGACAACGGGCACCCCTGCCTCGTGCCCCTCTCCAACAGAAAATAATTGGACTTATAGTTATTGACAACTACCCTGGCTAGGGGGTTCGCATATAGCAGTCGCACCCAACTAATGAACTCACTTCTAAAGCCCAGCTTTGTCAACACAGCAAACAGATATTGCCATTCCACCCTATCAAATGCCATAGTGGTGTCAAGGGACACCAATACCGCCGGTTCAAGTTTCCTCGAAGAGCCCCCTAGTACTCCGTGCAACCTCCGCAAGTTCCGCGCCGTATTGCGAGGCGGCATGAAGCCGGATGGACCAGAGTCGCGATCACCTTGACCAGTCGAGTGGCGAGTAATTTTGCTAGGATTTTGGGCTCCGCATTAAGAAGCGAAATAGGCCTATAGGAGGAGCATTGCATCTTGGGCTGACTCGCCTTATGTATGACTGCAATATTAGCCACCCGATGGTCATATGGAGACTGACCCCTCTCCTTACTTTCCAGGAACATGGCTCGAACATTTGGGGCGTGTCTGTTGGCATTTAATTTGTACAGCTCAATCGGTATCCCGTTAGGGCCAGTCGCCTTACTGGATATTTTCCGTCTTATAGCCTGCGCAACTTCTTCATCAGAGAAGGGGGGGTCTAGATAGTTCCTATCTTCCTCCGATAATCCCGGCATAATAATGTCCCTGATAATTTTGCTATTCTCAGCCTCGGTAGACTCACTACCGGCAGTATAAACCTTCCTGTAGTCGTCCGAAAAAGCATCCGCCACCGCCTGCGGATCCGTAATTCTGAGTGAGTCCGATCCTTCTTACTCAGGTACCAGCCTAGATGCCCATTCCTCATGCTCGAGCCACGCGAGCAACTTACCAGCTTTATCGCCATGCTCTTATAAGCAGCTTTGTACAGCATTATTTTGAATAATCGCTCTATCTCTCACAAGGCCTTTGTATTCCTCCTGTTGGAGTCTCAGTAAATGGAGCTCCGCAGGCGCGCGTGATAGCAACTCTCTCCTCCAAAAGTATGGCCTCTGCCTCCTTCTGAGCTGCCTCAGCCTGACTTTTCCTCTTTTTCCCTGCTACCAGAGATAGAACCTCACCTCTCGCCACCGTTTTGTACCCTTCCCAGAGGGACTGCACAGAGGAAACTGTTCACACATTTTCCAGGAAGTAACAGTCCGACATCCGGAGTACCTCTGTTTCAATGGCCGGGTCCTTCAACTGCCAGGCGCTGATAGGAGCTACCCTACCAACTGCGGGTCGACAGAGTGCAAGCTGCAACCACAGTGGAGAATGATCAGATATACCTCTGCCAAGGTACCTCACATCTTGGATCATGGTATCCATCACCGCCGGCAGCAATACGTAGTCCAACCTGGACAGGCTACTGTGTGCTGCTGATATGTGAGTGAAATGTGTCAGAGTTGGGTTGCGAGCCCACCAGCTATCCACCAACCCTAGCGTCTACAAGAACTCCGAAAGCCATCTCTGTGATTGCCTAAGCACCCGTGGCGGGCTACAGTCAAACTCTCCATCTAATACTGCATTAAAGTCACCCTCCAAAACCAAGCTGCCAAGGGGCAATGTAAGAAAGATAGAGCTCAAATCTCGAAAGGTATCAGCCTGAAGTCCCGGTGGTACATATATTGATAGAAGGGTGACCGTCTTACCCCCCCACCAACCCCGACACTCCCGCATATCTGTTCCTCTGATCCAGCCACGTAGCCTGCACCAACAGGGGAAAGAAATTCTTGACCAAAATCCCAACCCCCCTGGAACCGGTGGTGAACCCAACGTGTGCCACCAACTTATATCCCCTTTATGGAGGGCCATGCATCTATTACCCACCAAGTGCGTCTCCTGCGGCACTACCACATCTGGGGATTGTCTTCTAATAAGCTGGCTAACCATCCCTCTCTTGATCTTATCACCTAAGCCATTCACATTCCAACTCAGCACTTTCATCCCCGATCTTCGACTATCCTCTGCCATCCGTCCCACGTAGAAGGCATATCGCTACTTTATTGTCACCTGACGTGAAAAAAAGGAAAAAACAAACTACGACTATACAGCAACTTTCCCATCCCTCCTCCCTCCACCCTGCACACCTGCGCGCTGCAATTGCCAACCCCCAATTTGCAGTGTGCCTGTCGCTCCATACACTAACTAACCAACTATCTAAAAGTAGATTCGAGGAGGATGTCAGTGCGCCGCATCCCCGCCTCCACCCCGAAAAACATATCCTGCGCAAATTACTATCCACAATCTCTAGGAGCCCTCCCATGGAAAGCCTCACAGTGGGACCCCCTCGGTCAACCCACGAACTCAGCCACAGCAGTACACATCACTACTGGTCCTGTGAACTGATTCCATCCTCGCCACTCTGCCTCCTAGGCTCCCCCCGAGGGGGAAGCCTGTCTAACCACTCAGATGCAGTTTTGGAATTGTCAAAGAACCAGGCTTTGCCCTCCACCTCAACTCGCAGCTTGGCCGGAAACAACATGGCATACTTCAGGCCTCCGTCTTCTTAACACCAAGGAAACTCTGCCACTGCCTCTGAACAGTCTGGGTAAAGTCCGGAAAAAAGGAGAGGATGGAGTTCTAGTACCTCAGGGGGCCCCCCTATCTGGAGGCCTGTAGGATAGCGTCTCTGTCTCTAAAGTTAAGCACCCTCGCAATCATCGGGCGAGGTGGGGCCCCAGGCCTTGGCCTCCTGCCTGGGACCCTGTGCACCCTTTCTATGGTGAAGAAGTTCCCCAATCCTTTTGGTTTCAAGTGGTTAAGGATAATATCTTCTACAAAGAGGTCCAGAGCTACCCCTTCCGCTTACTCGGGAATGCCAATGATGCGTACATTATTCCTTCGGACTGTCAGGCTCGCCGCTTTGATGTCCAAGGACTTCACTTTCTCGCTCGTTTTGATGAGATCTGCTCGAATTAGGTTTACTTCGATGGCCATAGTGTCAAATTTGTGGTCCAGTGACTCCATCTGCTGCCCGAGGGAAGTCTTAATCCCATTTATGCAGCCATCACATCCTGCAATGCGGGCTCCGAAGCTGGGGCCGTGGATTCTCCAGCACCGTACTGTATCTTCCCCGATCCTGTAGGCAAGCCCTTGGGCAGTGTGTATCGGTCTAGTTTATTAGATTGGCCACATCGAGACCCCTTAGTTGTCCTGGGCTGCGGTTTTCCCCCTCCGGTTTCGCCGACATCTTAATTCAGCGGATGGACTGACCTCCGCTGATCACCGCTCCAGTCACTGCTTTATCTGACAGGGTATGTCTGGGTCTCAATCCAACCGGTCTGCATGTATCAGGCCCTGTACTTCTTCGAGGCCCTCCGCACCTCTCTCAGGACCACCTGAGCAAATCCGCTGCCAAGGGGGCTGATCCACCACAGCTAAACCAGACAGTCCTTATACTATAGGTTAGAACAGTGTTCATTCACCTCACACTTCAGAAAAGGGGGCCCACCGTCTCAACCAGGGTTCCGGGCACCAGGGCGAGGCTCCGATTCCAAGCCCCTGCCTCCAGGATCTCTCTCCAGGCACCAGACCCGCCCCGCCCCGCACTGCAGATCGCCACCACTTCAGGGCCGGGTCAATCAATTCAATTCAAAGAAGTCTTTATTCGATTATTACATCATAAAAGACATGCATCACAAATTACAAAAAATACATATATTATTCTTAAAATAATATAAAGCAATATTAAAAACATTCTAAGACCATATTAAATCATTTATACAAAACTTCATTTGAAAGATTTTTCCCCTTTTTTGTTTAATAGATTACATTAAATACTTAATTGAGTAACCAAGGTAGCTCGGGCACAATAGAGGTTACACATTAGCACACAATCACTGAAGAGCCTAAGGTTTTAGGCTAAAGCCTAAGTCGAGTTAATAAACCTTGCTCTTAGGATCCAGGCCCATCCTAAGTATTTCGCTACACCAGTTACAATCACAGGCGACAGATCTGTTTTTAATATCCTACTAGCATTTGCTGCTGAACGTGTTCCCAAGCTTCTACAAACTGGACTTAACCACTTTGATCTAGGGGCAGCATACAGCGGGCAGACAAATAGAAAATGATTTACACTTTCGCCCTGTCCTGGGCACCTAGGACAGTGCCCAGACCCACCCTTGCCCCATGTTTTAGTGAACTCCCTTAAAGACAAGGAACCGCTTCTATATTGATGAAATAATTTACGGTCCAGGGGCTTGGTTATAGCATCCCAGTATTTTTCAAAACTGGGGGCATCCTTCATAACAATAAATGTACCTGTAAGGTTGCTAGCAGTCATACCCGAATGTCTCTTGTGAACAAACCAATCCCAATATTGTAACTTCAAATCCTTTTTGGAGGGGAAGGTTGCAGTAGCAGGGTTTAACCACAGTTCTAATAGCCCCAAGGCACACAGGGTAGTTCGTAAATCTTTAAACCAACTTAAGTTATGCGAACCAGAAAGATCCCTAACCTCAATGCAAGCTCTTGCATAATCTTGTAGTTCGGGCGTTGTCCAGAGGCAGTGCCAGAATGCTAGTGGTCACAATCTGGCTAGGTCCTCAACAAGCTGACACCCAAGATCATACAAAAGTGGAATCTGTGGTGTTGACTGTGGGAGACCTGTGGCTACCCTAAGAAATCTATTTTGAGCAACACTCAGGGGATCCAGATTACTGTAGCCCCAGAGCTCCGCCCCATACAAAACAGAGGGTAGGACTTTCGATCCATAGATCTTCAATAAAGGAGACATGGTCAATCACCAATAGCAGGTCAATCCCTTATACAGCTGGGCCGCTCCGCCTCACCGAGAGAAGACTGCCGCCACCCCCAGTTGGGAGTGCGTTGCACCGAGTGCCCCCTCCGGAGTCTCAGTTGGGCCCCCGAAATAGTCTCCACTCCTTGACTCGGACCAGGTGCCAGCCAAGCCCCACACTCAGCTCCAATATCAATTACGGGCCAGGGGGGTGGGGAGAATGGGGTAATGCTCCCTTGCACTGTGTCCCACAATCTCGCCGGGGTCTCGCGTGGCAGCGCTGAAATTCTGGACCGATCGGCAGGTCCTGGCACCCACCCCGGGTGTTGTTAAACTCGGGGCCAGCCCGTACCTCACGCAAGTCCCCGGCTTCTGCACACACAGAGACCCAAATTTCCAGGACTCACCGTCACGCCGTCGGACCTCGCAGCGGGACCGGAGCGGCATGAGTACGCTCCCCTCCGCAAGCTGGTGCTTCACTCTGCGCCTCAGGATATTTTCAGGACATTTATTAACACACCTCCAAAAAGTTACCTACACCCCAAACACCACGTTTAGGAATTCAAGCCAATGTCATCCATGCCCTAAATGATGTTAAATTCAACAGAGAACATAGAAACAGCTACATCAAGCACCCCCGATGACTACCTCTGGGACTCTAGGCCTTCTGACAGAATAGGCCACAAGTTTGGAGGCCTATGGCAAAAGCACAGTGGAAGGTCACACAAAATGGCCGCCACCACATGGTCAGCCCACCCTCGAACAACAAAGTACATACAAAGGACAGGAACAGGAAGTTGAGGTTGCTGTGGAACTAAATTCCGCTTTAAAAAACAAAAACAAAGAAATGACCATAAAAATTACTCCAAGCTCCAAAAACTACAACCAAATGACAACCTGGGAAGTTTTATTAGCAAAATGAACAAAATTATCATTTTCGAGAAGGTTTTATGCAACTCGAGACATATTGCTCGCGCGATTGCAAATTCGGCGTGTTTGACAGCGCGAACTCCACAAAAAGTCATTATTGCGTGTGCGAGCACGCAGATTGAGCGCGTGTGAAGGCAAAAACTGTGAGGTTGGTTTGTCGCACTGTGCAAAGTTACCAAAACTACGCGAGCTGAATTCCTAGGGTTACCTACTGGCAGAAAAAGCCATATTTTTTAACACACACTCAAAAACGGAAATTCCAGCCCAACCAAAAACCACATTTTGCAAATCAATCCAAAAGCATCCGTGCTATACATGATGTTACAACTTAATAAAAACACCACAAAAACAGTTGCTTAAGTTTCATGCACCCATGATGACTCAAGTAGTACCCTTGGGCCTACTGGCAGAGTAGGCCACAAGCTTGGTGGCCTATGGCAAAAGCACAATGGCTGGTCCCACAAAATGGCCGCCACCAAATGGCCAGGCGCTCACAAAAAATAAGAAAAGGAATAAAAAAACAGACATTTCAGGCCTATGGGAAAAGCTCAATGCCTGGCTTCACCAAATGGCCAACACCCACATGGTCAGCCCATCAACAAGAAAATACACACATAAACTTAAGCAGGCCTAACTATATCCCTTTATGGCGAGACAAAGAAGGATGCCTGTTATTTACAAATCACAGCTTAATGCAAAATAAAAAATCCGCATGGCTAAAAAGGTTGGAAAGTTACACAACAACAACAAAGGCATTTATTAACACACATACAAAAAGTTAACTACACCTCAAACACTACATTTGGGAATTCAATCCAATGCCATCCATACCCTAAATGATGTTTAAATTCAACAGACAACAAAGAAACAGCTACATCAAGCACCCCCAATGACTACCTCTGGGACTCTAGGCCTACTGGCAGATAAGGCCACTAAGATTGAGGCCTATGGCAAAAGAACAGTGAAAGGTCACACAAAATGGCCGCCACCACATGGCCTGGCACCCAAAACATGAAAAGGAAGAAAAGACAGACAATGCATGCCTAGGGCAAAAGCACAATGCTTGGCTTCACAAAATGGCCGTCACCCACATGGTCAGCCAGCCCACCCTGAAACAACAAAGTACAGTTGATGTCTCTGTGGAACTTCCTTCCTCTTTAAAAAAAATTTTTTTTAAAATAAATTAACAGAAAAATGACTCCATGCTCCAAAAACTACAACCAAATGACAACCTGAGGAGCTTTTTTAGCAAAATGAAAAAAAACATAATTTTTTAGAAGGTTTTATGCAAGTTAAGACATATTGCTTGCGAGATTTCAAATTCGGTGTGTTCAGAGGCGCGAACTGTACAAAAAGTCGTTATCGCGTGTTCGAGCATGCAGATTGAGCGCGAGAACAAGACAAAAACTGTAAGGTCGCTTTGTCGCACTGTGGAAAGTTAACAAAACTATGCAAGCTGAAGTCCTAGGGTTACCTATTGGCAGAAAAAGCCCTATTATTTAACATACACCCAAAAACTGAAATCGCACCCCAGAAACAACATTTTGCAAATCAATCCATAGCCATCCATGCCATACGTGATGTTACAAATTGAACAAACACCACAAAAACAGTTGATTAACTTTCATGCACCCATGATGACTCAGGTAGTACCTTTGGGCCTACTGGCAGAGTAGGCCACAACCTTGGAGGCCTATGGTAAAAGCACACCAGGCCACCTACAGAAAGTTCATGCAATGAACCCAAGCAGGCCTACACTAACTATTTGAATTCCTAGGGTTGAAAAGCCAATATTTAATTAACACACACACAAAAACTGAAATTCCACTCCAAAAAACACAGTTTGCAATTGAATCCAATGCCATCCATGATGTTTAAAAACTTGACATTCAACAGACACCACAGAAACATGGTTGGGCCTATGGGTACCTCTCAGCCTACTGGATGAAATTTCAAAGAAAAACAACTTGGCCCCTCATGAGCATACAGGCCTCCCTCAAAAATAATTTTTAACAAGGATTGAAAAGCCCAGAAAACTGCCCAAATCAAACAAACATGTGCACCATTTCTCCAACTTACTTGTAAAATAAAATTTAAAATCCAAAAGTCCTCAATAAATCCAATCCAATTAGGATATGATGCAGCAGACATACACAAAAAGTGATCTTTCCAGCTCCAAATCCAAATGAGAGTGAACAGCACATGGACAAAGCACTGGGAGGAGCCTGCTGGACAGAAACAGGAAGTTGAAGACTCAGGGGCCCTTCCTTACTCTTGAAACAAGCATTTGCAATGCAATAGGTCTCGCATTAGCAAAGTTTGAGCTATTGGTATTGAAAATGACAAATTATTTATTTATGTGTTGGTTTTGAAAATAGCGAAATTAATAGCTTTGTCATTTACAATGCCAATAGTTTTAACTTTTGCAAATGTGACACCTATAGCATTTGTAATGCAATATGTGTTGTATTTACGTGACTTAGATGTATTGATATTACAAATAACAATGGCTTAATTTTTTCAATAATTAATACTTAAATAAAAGTTATTGTTATTTATAATGGCAATAGATTAAACTTTTGTAAATAACTTTTGTGAAGATTATGTGCAGTGTATTTTATTGTGACGAAAATCCAAGAACAGAAGTGAAATATTAACATCTTTTAATGACATTTGTAACAAGGAGAAGAGCGGAAGCAAAATGGGGGGCTGGGGCAGGTGAGGAAGCAATAGGGGGGATGGTGATGAGAGCTGAAGCCACACGGGGGTCGAAAACGACATGGAAAAGAGAAGTGCAAGGCAAGACAAAAGAACACGGAAGGAAGATAGCTGCAAGATAGAGCAACACAGAGGCAGGGGACGCAACACAAGGGACAGAAACATCGGACACAGAAAAGCACACAGTGAGACAGAGCAACATAAGACTGGAGGGTTGGTGTGCATAGAAGCACACAGCGAGACAGGGCAGCATGGAGACAAAGGGGCAGATAAGCACATTAGGGAGACAGCATCAGAGGAACGAGTGAAACCCAAGGAGCCACGTGGGTCTAAGTCAAGGTACCACGATGGAGGCAAACCCTCGAAACCTGCTTCGACCTCGAGAACGAATAATTGGCATGGCGGGAAGAAATAAAAGCCCGCTTGATGCCATGCAAGAAAACAGATCCACAGCAGCAGCGAAAAGCCACTCAACATAGATGCTGAAAGCCACCAAAATACTGAGGCACCCAACTAGAATATTGAAAGATTACTCAGCATTGCTATCAGAGCTCGACAAAGAAAATAAATCGCTTGCAGTGGACTAAAACTGAAAGCTTCTCGAGGCCGAACTCAAAGCCTTTATTAACAAGTTCATATTATAGGGTGCCGCCGCGCTGCCTACGGCGACCCGGAAGCTCTTGGCCACCCGGCCAATCCGCTCACGGCTGACCGGAAGTCCCGCCTCCCGAGGTCTGTGAGAAGGCATGCCGGCGCATGGAGCACCCTGCCGGTCCGGGGTAGCCCGGGTCCCCAGGAGGGGGCCGGGGAGAAGGAGGAGTGTGGCGCCTGTTGCGGGGCTCCTCTGACCTGAGGGAGCCCCAATTTAGAAGAGGAGACGCGCCGCGCCGTGAGGAGCGGAGCGCGAGAGGAGCCCCGCCGGAAGAGCGCAGTCGGTGAGTGGAGCCCAGGGCTGATGTGAAGTCCGTGCATGCCTGTGTGTATGCCTGTGGGGGAGGGGAGGGGAGGGGAGGGGAGGGGGGGAGTGGGTGCGCGCGTGTGTGCGTGTGTGCGCGAGGGAATGTGTGTGCGCATGCGTAACTGTGTGTGATTGAGAGAGAATGCGAGGCAGGGGATAGTGTGCCGTGTGCCTGTATGTGTGCCGTGTGCCTGCGTGTGCATGCGCGCGCCTGTGTGTGTGTGTGCGTGCGTGCATGCAGAGGGGTGGGGGCTGCCTGTGTCTGTGTGTGAGCAAGGGCTGTCCACATTCCTAAATATGGGCCACAATAGGTCTGAAGCAGGCACCTTCAATGCTCACGCATTGAGGGTAGGCTGCTCGACCTAAAAATGAGTAGGAAAAAAAAGAGGACTTGCACAAAAGACTACGTCCAAATCACAATCTGAGGTTTTTTTTGTTAGCAAAATGATCATTTTCGAGGAGGTTTTATCATGCTCGAAAGATATTCTGTGCCAGATTGTAGTTTCTGCGTGTTTGGAAATGCGATCTTACCAACACTGCACCATCAAAGAAGATCCCACGTCCTAATGACGTGACCGCGTGTCCAAATGACGTGATCGCGTTCGCACTGTCTCGCAGGATTGTGCAGCCGGATGCCAAACCTCGTGGCGCACGAGACCGGGAGAGAAAAGCGAGAAGGCGAACGCAGAACAACGGTAAGTCGTTACAGCGCATGAGAGATTGCTATTGAGCATGCAAGGAAGAAATCAACTACGCTACGCTGTAGATTGCGAAGTATTCAACAACTTCACGTTCATTGCGAAGCGCGAAGTTGCCCAAACTTCGCAAACTCAGCGAGCGGAGCGTAGTTCACTGCCCAGGGTTAATATTACTGCTTGTATGTTTTCTATGGCAGGGTGTTGGTCAGCAATTTCATCAGGAACTTGGGAAAGCATCATTTTATGTATAGTTCCTGCTGCTTCTTGTGAGCTTGTGCACACTTCCCTTAAGTCCTGTAGAACGTTCCTAACTTGGATTTCAGCTATGTTTGTAGGGAGACAGGGTTCCCATACACTTTCAACAATATTTTACTTGGTGGTAGCTCTGCCACTGCAAGATTTGCAATACTTAGTGCATTTTGAATGTGTCCTTTTACTACAAGTGATTTCTTTGCTACACATGTATCTACTGTAACATAATGGTAGTGTCCTCTTTTGTGATTTGATGTCTATTGTAATTTCCAACATTACATCAGTGGATTAGACAATTATAAAAATATATGTTATTGCTATGTATATTATAGCCAGTCATAGTGGGATATACCTGCCAATAAAGGCCCGCTCCAGCGTTAAAGGCCTAAGCCGATGGCGAGGCCCTTAAAAAGGGAGCAGGCTTTTAATGGTCGCTATAGTCCAGTAATGGTGGGCTATAAAGCTATTAGAGCATTCTGGCCCATCAAGGCAGAATGTTTTAATTAGTCAAACAAAGGCCTCACTGAGCCCAAAGGTGTTGAAATTTCCCGCTGGCCCTGTGAGTCCTTTGTTCACAGTGGCTGCTGTGAATGTTCTACAGCTAACAGCTGCACTCAGGGTCACAGCTGTTAGCTTTTGAACATTCACAACAAGAGCTGTGCAAAGGGGCTGACATAAGTCCCTGGTTTTCCCAGCTTAGCTGAACTGCTTATTGTAGTTTTTATCAGAAGACCTGGGGGTACGCTAGGTAGTTGGAAATTTGTGGATCCACGTAATTTCTAGAACTTTCCCACATAGAAATTTAAGAAAATTGTGATTTTTTTCATCAAAATATGGGTTTGCTAAGGATTCTTTGTAGGGAAATGTTGGGGAATCAAAGCATTCCATCCCTCCCTGGACTTCCCTGGTTCACTAATTTTCAGAAATGTGTGGATTTGTAGGTTTCCCTAGATGGATGCCGACTACGGGACCAAAAACGCAGATGCCCCCTATGTATCCAAAAAATCACCTGATCTTGCAGGGGATTCACATGAGTTTTTGGGCCCAGGCTTGATGGCGATCTAGGGATACCTACCAAACCTTCACAATTCTTAAAACTAGGGGAGTACAGAGAGCTATGGCTTGCGTGGTTTCCCCAACATTTTCCTACCCAGAATCCTTTGCAAACCTCAAATTAAGCAGAAAAAAGCCCCTTTATCTCAAATTTCTTTGTGGGAAAGTTCTGGAATCTACGTAGATCCACAACATTTTCTACCACCCATAATTCCCCCAGGTCTCCAAATAAAAATGGTACCTCACTCGCGTGGGTGGGCCCAGCACCCTGGCCGCAACAGGCAAGGGCCCAAAACATATTGAGGAGACATAAAAATGACCTATCACAAAACAACCTGGTTTTGCAAGCGGAGTCACCTTGGTTTTTGACCCTGGGCTCGGCGGCCATCTTAGGAAAATTCCAAACCCACGCATTTCTGAATATTAGACACTCAGGGGAGTCCAGCTAGGTATGGCGTGCATGGGTGCCCCATTGTTTTCCTACCCAAAATCCCTGCAAATCTCAAATTTAGCTGAAAAAATCACTTTTTTTTCAAATTCCTTTCTGGGAAAGTTTGGAATCTATGTGGATCCACACATTTCCTTAAACCCAGCATTCCTTTAGGTCTCCTGATAAAGATGATGCCTCACTCGCGTGGGTGGGTCAAGTACCCGCGACAAGCAAGGGCCCAAAACGTATTGAGGAAACATTTAAATTACGTAAAAACAACCTGGTTTTGCAAGGGGGGTCACCTGGGTTTTTGGCCCAAGGCTCAGCGACTATCTTGGGAAACTACCAAACCTACACATTTCTGAAAATGTGATACACAGGGGAGTCCAGCGAGATATGGCTTGCATGGGTCCCCAAAGGTTTTCCTACCCAGAATCCGCTGCAAATCTAAATGTAGCTGAAAAAGCCACTTTTTTTCCTCAAATTTCTGTGTGGGAACGTTCTGGAATATACGTGGATCCACAAATTTCTTACAACCCAGCGGTCCCCCAGGTCTCCCAATAAAAATTGATACCTCACTCGCGTGGGTGGGTCAAGAACCACAACATGCAAGGGCCCAAAACGTATTGAGGAGACATCAAAATTGCCTATCCCAAAACAACCTGGTTTTGCAAAGGGGGCCACTTGGGTTTTTGGTCCCGGGCTCACCGGCCATCTTGGGAAACTACCAAACCCACACATTTCTGAAAACTAGACACCCGGGGGAGTCCAGCAAGGTATGGCTTGCGTGGATGCCCCAATGTTTCCCTACTCAGAATGGCCTGCAAATGTCAAATTTAGCTGTTAAAAAAATATTTTCCACATATGTTTGGGTAGAATCACAGTGCCTGCACAAATGCCCTACCCCACAGCGTTCCTCCCAGTCTCCCGAGTAAAATGATACCTCACTTGTATGGGTGGGGCAAGGACCTGTGACTGGAGAGAGCCCAAAACATAGGGATTTAGGGTATAGTACAGACAATTCCAAGCGCTACATTAAAAAAAATAAAGTACAATTCTAGCCAATTCTGCATTGGAACCCATACAAGTGAGGTATCATTTTACTCGGGACACTAAGGAGAATGCTGTGGGGTAGGACATTTGTGCTGGCACAGTGATTCCACACAAAAATATGTGGAAAATATATTTTTTCAACTAAATTTCAGGTGTGCAGGCGATTCTGGGTAGGGAAACTTTGGGGGATCGACGTAAGCCATACATCATCGGACTCCCCATGGTGTCTAGTTTTCAGAAATGTGTGGGTTTGGTAGGTTTCCCTAGATAGCCACTGACCTCTCTGGCATAAAACCAGGTGCCCCCCCCAAACCAGGAAGTTTTGTTATAGGTAATTTTGAAGTCTCCACAGTAAGATTTGGGCCATTTCCTGTTGTATCCACTATGCCTACCCACACATTTGAGGTGCCGTTTTTATCGGGAGACCTTGGGGAATGCTGGGTAGTCGAACATTTGTGCCAGCCTATATACAGCTCGGCACTTTGCAAAACAATGGTCCGTTTCACAGTGAAAAAATGTGGTTTGTCCACATTGTGTTTTGGGCCGTTTCCTGTCGCGGGCACTCGGCCTGCTCCCACAATTGAGGTCCATTTTTCATTGAAGACATTAGGAAATGCGGGGTAGGTGGCATTTTGTGGATCCACGCAGATTCCAGAACTTTCCATATTTTAAACATATTTTGAGGTTTGCAAGGGATTCTGGGTAACAGAACCTGTGAGAGCCAGACAAGTCACCCCATCCTGGATTTCCCTGTGTGTCTTGTTTAAAAAAATGTATAGGTTTGCTATATCTCCTGTTAGACCTGGCACCTTGGCGTGAGTCTCCCTCCCACTTTTTGCTGATGTGCCTCAGATGTTTTTGCTGGTGTTCGATGCTCAGGGCACTGCGCCATGGCCAACCCGTGCCGCAGTGCAAGTGCTCCCGATATAAAGTGTATCCGTAATTGATTTCCATGATTGGCTTATTTGATTTACTGTCAGTCCCCAGTAACGTGCACCAGGAGTGCCGGGGGTTGTAGATACAAATGCTGCTAGTGGGCCTGCAGCGCTGGTTGCGCCACCCACCGAAGCGGCCCCGTAAAAGATGTCTTGGGTCCGCCATTGCAGACCCTGCATACAGTCTGGTACTGTCACGCTGACTGTGCAAGTGCCCACACTTGCCAATCCCTAAACCTTCCCTAACCTTCATATCAGTCACCCCTATGGTAGGCCCACGTGCAGGGTGCATTGAAAGCGTAAGGTAGGACAAGCCCTGATGTTTGTGGCATGTTCTAGTAGTGAATTACCGCCCTTTTTCATTCTTCACTATTGAAGGTCTGCCTGTTCTCTTAGGCCAAGGTGAGCGGTTGGAGCTGTTACACGCTATAGTCACGGCCGGCTCAGGGAACACGGTGGCATGTCGAGTTTGGTATGCCTGAACTCCTTAGCAAGGTTTATTTTAATATCCTCTGTTTGCAACTGCTACTTTTAGAAAGTTAGCATTTGCTTGCCTGACTATTTCAGCCCGCCTCTGCCAGGATGTGTATCTGCTGTCAGGGTTTGTGTGAGTGACAGGGCTGGGGAATTCCCGGTGACAGTCGAGGTGCCCAGGTGGTGAATAGAGTGCTTACACCAGGATGGGTGGACGGAGTAGTCCTTGACTTTGAATAGGGTTATGCTCCACCACCACAATGCTGGCTCCACCTCCTGCGGAGCATCTGATGTCCCTGCCCTGCACCCTGAAAGAAGACGGCAGCGTCCTGTCAACAGAGTACTCCAAAAAACGGGGTTGAATCAGGCTCAGTACCGAAGGCCCGGTGTTGCACCTGTCTGCCCGAGAACGCGTCGCCCCCCACAGATCCACAGGTACGAACTGGTGTGCTAAGAAGTAGTATGCCCGCAGGCCTAAAGGGCGCCTCGCCCCATGAGCTGCATCAGATCCAGGATCGCCACAACCCTCTACACCGTCCCGCTCACCCGCCTCGCACCTCGAGGGGGCTCTGAGCAGGATAGATCCTTTGGAGAACCGTTGGCCTCGTCCAGGGTCCGCCCTCACCAGTAGCCGCGCCTGAAATGCCTCGAACACTCATCGCAAGGTACATTGGAACACTATCTCGAGTTCACATCGGATCCAGGGTCCCCAACGTTTGTTTTCCCTGTCACCGTACCTTGCTAACCAAGAACACAAAAGAGCAATTGCCTATTTAAAGATGGTGGCCTTCATTCGCTAAACGTTATATGGTCTTGTGATAATTCTGCATATATTTTTACATAAAGTATACATATTTTTTATACAATCCTACGACTGGTGTCCGTTTGTGGTGGGTCAGTGGGTTTCCTGTATGTGACCATAAGTGCTTAACTAACTATCGCCCTGAAGATTAGCCTTGTCTTCTCGCGCCACACTACCTAGAGGGTGAGCAAGGGTTATTTCTAAAGGAGTAGTCCTCTTACCCTGACTAGAGGAGAGGGTCCCTGTTTGTCACAAGTGCATACCTGTGCCAACCAGAGACCCCCGAGTACAACATTGGAGGCAGCGGTGAGGATTCCGAATTTGCATTTATGATTTATGTACAGTAAATTACTGATCACCACGTAGCGAGAGCAGACCTATAACGAAGCCACAGATTTACTATCTTGACGAGAGATCTCGTATCGTCAAACCATGCCTGGTTCACTCGCCGTGAGAGCACCCTCTGTCATCTCTGGACTAGATGATGTCGAATGGGAAGGGCTTGAAAATTACAAAGTGGAGCAGCTGAAACATTTCTGCCAAAAGTTCAGAGTCGCCCAAACCGGGTGCAAAAACAAAACCCAACTCTTCAAGGCACTGAGCGCCTGGAAAGAATCAAGAGATCCAGAGAATCAGCTGGTTGTGGATCAACCAGATAGCCTTATCGAGGTGCACGGTAGCCTGTCACCAGAAGAGCTGGCGGACAGTGCCGCTACCAGAGCGCATGAAGTTGAGATGGCAAGATTAACCGGACAGATGGTGAAGGAGGAAAAGAGTGTTCCGATGCCAACCAGCCAAACACCGCAGTAGTGAAGAAGGTCCCATCCCCTACCCTCGCCATGACCCCCAACACCCACGAATAAACCGGGTGGTGGAGAACATGACACCGGGAGAAGGTGGGCCAACAAAACTAGGGAACCCATGGTCTTGGGGAACACAGCTCGTCTCCTCCAGCTTCCCGGCAGCTGACTGCTTGACCTAGACGAGACCGCTATAAAAGAAAAAAGGGGGACAAGATTAGACACACCCCACGGATAATACCAGTGCCAAGTACACACGCGAACCACCGGCCTCCCTGCTTACCCCAGTTAACAAACGGGAGTAGCTTGATACGAAACAGGAAATACTCCACTGCAATCGTATTGGTTCTTTCTTGTGTAACCCCAGATAAACCACGCCCCCTCAGGAAACACCGAGAATGTCAAAGGGGGTGGAATTCATGATGAAAAGTCAAAGAAGGGGCAGGGGAAAAAGGCGTCAAGGGAATTTAAAAGACACCCAAAAAAACCCTGGACTAATACAACCGTCTCTTCATCCGCTTGGAATCTAACACTGTATTAACCTCATACTCCATGTTTTCATCAATCAGAACAGGACGATGAGGTGGCAACTCTTGAGTGGTGGTAACATATGGCTTCAACAAAGAGGTATGAAACACAGGATGAATACTGTAATCAACCGGCAAAGACAACCTAATCGCAACTGGATTCACCACCTTCTGGACAGGAAAGGAACCCACAAACCGAGGTTGTAATTTCCTTGGTCCCGGCAACCTCAGGTTTTTTGTTGCTAGCCAAACCCTATCCCCAACTGTATACAGGGGAGCTGGCCGTCTATGCCTGCCTGTCTGTGCCTTCATGACCTTCTTGGACTCAAACAGCTGCTGTTGGGCTTTCTTCCTGATATCAATCAACTCCCTACTAAGGGAATCCACTGCTGGCACCCTTTCGGATGGTTGAATGGGAATTGTCTTGGGATGGAACCCCATCGAACAGTAAAACTGCGACATACCTAATGCTGAGTGCATACTATTATTATAGGCAAACTCAGCCACAGGAAGGGCTTGTACCCAACTTCCCCGTCAGCGACGTTAGCAAACACCGCAAATACTGCTCCATGGTTTGATTGGTGCATTCAGTTTGCCCGTCGCTTTGTGGATGTAAGCTGTTGACAACCGTACGTCCATCTTTAAAGACCGGCATAGGGCAGTCCAGAAATGTGATACAAACTGTGCCTCTCTATCTGAAACGATGGCAGTAGGCACCCCAAGTAATCGGATCACTTGGGCCATAACAACATCAGCCAATACTCTAGACGGGGGTAACCCTGGCAAGGGAACAAAGTGTGCCATTTTAGTGAATAAATCCACTACGACCAAAATGGTCGTAAACCCTAAATCAGGCGGCAAATCGGTCACAAAGTCTATACTGATCGTATGCCAGGGGGAGGGAGGTACTGGCAAAGGGTGCAACAACCCAGATGGTGACATGTGTGAGGACTTACTAACAGCACACACCGGGCATGAGGCCACAAATACCTGCACATCGTGGGCCAAAGACTTCCACCAGAACCAACGCATACACAGCACGTTGGTCTTATTGACCCCGGGATGCCCAACCAAGGACGATGAATGACAATAAGTAAGAACCAACGTACGCAACTCAGGGGGCGCAAACAACTTCTTTGCCTGATACAATAACCCATCCTTTAACGTAAACCCAGGTTCCGAAAGCCACGGAGCCAGATCCAACTGTTTCATTTCTTCTTGCACTTTAACCAAGAAGTCATCTATAGAGGTACAACCAACGATCTTTTCACTTGGGATCATAAATTGGGTCTCCTCGACCCGCCTTCCTTGTGACGGATCCGCATAAATCCGAGATAATGCATCAGACTTCCCCTGTTGAGCTGTTGGCCTATACGTGATGGTAAAATCGTATTCATTGAAAAACAGCACCCATCTCATCTGCCGGGGAGTCAAAGCCCTGGCAGACCGGAAAAACTCCAAGTTCTTATGATACGTATAGATCGTAATGGGGTGATGAGCCCCCCAAAGATAGTGTTGCCATTCCTCAAAAGACAGCTTTATTGCCAATAGCTCCCTCTCTGCCACAGTATAATTCTGCTCAGCAGGTAGTAGTTTTTTCGAGACAAACGTGATTGGATGCATCAACCCAGTCTCACTATCACGCTGAGACAAAACACCCCCAACTGCTAGCTGGGACGCATCCGCCTCTACATAAAAGGGAAGGGCAGGATCAGGATGCATCAATACAGGAGCAGATGTAAAATGCCCGATTAAACTTTCCAAAGCCAACTGTGCTGCAGGCGTCCAATCAAACACCACTCCCTTCTTCAACAATGAAGTCATAGGCGAAACAATATCAGAGAAATGGCTAATAAAACGCCTGTAGAAAATGGCGAATCCAAGTAGTACCTGTATATCCTTGACACGCGTGGGTATGGGCCAGTTGATAATGGCTTCAATCTTCCGGGGATCCATCTTAATACCATCCGCCGAAATCAGAATCCCAAAAACTCAACATGTGTCGCACCAAACTTGCACTTATCCAGCTTAACAAATAAACGGTGTTCCAACAACTTAGACAAAACCTGTGAAACATGAGCATCATGATCCTCAAAGGACTGGGAAAAGACCAAAATGTCATTGATGTAAACAATCACACTAATATCCAAAAACTCCCGCAAAACCTCAATAATAAAAAACTGAAAAGCTGCAGGGCCTTACATAAACCAAAAGGCATAACACAATACTCAAATAAACCAAACTTAGTGCGGAACGCCGTTTTCAATTCGTCGCCCTCTCGGACGCGAACGAGATGGTAAGCACCTTTAAATCAAGCTTTGGCATGTCGCAGCTGATCTAACAACACCGGTATGAGAGGTAATGGGTACTTGTTCTTTATTGTTACTTTATTCAACGCTCTGTAGTCCACGCAAGTGCGGAGATCACCCTCCTTCTTCGGTATGAAAAAGATGGAGGAGGATACAGGCGAAGAAGATGGACGAATTAACCCATTCTTCAACATTTCATCCAAATACTGCCGTAGATGTTTCTCCTCCGGCTCTGACAACGCATAAACCCTACTACAGGGCAAAATTGCCCCCGGAACCAAATCGATACGGCAATCAAAAGCCCTGTGTGGTGGCAAAACACACGCCTGATCCTTATCAAATACCTCCTTGTATGCCACAAACGAAGAAGGCAAACTGTTATGAACGCAACCACTCGCTGCACAAGACAACAGAGACACCCAATCAGTCACCTCACAATAACAGTGAAGAAGGCAATACTCCGAATCGAGCGTGACCAACCTCCGCGCCCAGTCGATCCTGGGATTATGGGCCTGTAACCAGGGCACGCCGAGTACCACCCCAAAAGCTGGTGCGGCTATCAGATCGAAACAGACTGTCTCAGAATGCTCATTATCAAATGTCATCAGCAGAGGTTTGGTCTGCCGGACAATTGACCCAGAAGACAGCTCTGTGCCGTCAATGGCCCTCACGGGTTCAGGTTGTCTCTTCAACACACACGGAACCATCAACTTCTCGGCCAAACCGATGTCCATAAAGTTCCCTGTGGCCCCACAGTCCAACAACACCGACAAGGATGCTCTACCACTAGATGAATATGCAAAGCAAGCTGTCACAGTGAAATGGTGCGGGACTCTTTGAACCGCCCCTTGTACATCATATGGATTACAACTACTGCTCTCAAGGACAGAAGGCCTCTCACACCCCCCTCCCACGAAAGCCACAGCCTTATTCACTGGCAACCGGGACGGTTTCACTGGACACTCTTGAGCGAAGTGCAGACCCCTCCCACAATACAAACACAACTGCAACAATCGCCTCCGCTCCTTTTCCTCCTTGGATAAGGGACCCTGCACCCCACCCAATGGCATAGGTTCGGGATCTGTCTTTACACCCCCGCTTTCCAATGTTTCCCTCTTAATTACAGTTGTCCTCGGGTGTTGAAACGTGATCTTTTCCCCATTCCTCTCACTCAATCGATGGTTGAGTTTTACAACCAAATCGATAAACTCAACACAATCTACGGGGGGGTCTACTACCTGAGAAACTATGTCTTTTAAGTCCTCGCTAAAGCCCTGATAAAACAAAGATGTTCTTTTTGCCATGGGCCATTGTGTTTCTGCTACTAAGCGGTTAAAGGTAGCCACGTAAGCCAGAAGGTCCTGCTTACCCTGCCATAGCTTTAACAATTCAGCATTGCTTGCTTGCATGAACGCATGCTTAGCAAACAGACTATGCATTTGGAGCTTGAAGGCCGGAAAACTACTTAACACAGCGTCATTATTTTCGACTAAGGGAACCGCCCAACCAGCAGCAGTACCTGAAAGATACGAAATCACAAGCGCTACCTTAGTAGTATCGTCGGGAAAAGCAGCTGGTCGACACATAAAGTGCAAATGGCACTGGTTCATAAAGATAGCATATCTGCTACTGTCCCCGGAAAATCTCTCAGGGGCTGCTAGAGGCACTGGCACAGGAGTGTTAACAGTAACAGACAAAGGAGACCCACTCTGCCCCCCACTCCTCTCATACTTAAATGTGGCTGGCTGAATCACTGGGGTCTTAGCCTTTAGTGAGGGATCCCTCCCTCTTCTCTTGGTGTTTTCCTTCACCTCACTCAGTGACACCCGTAACTCATGATTCTCCTGTCGAAGGGATTGGAATTCACCCTGCATAAGTGCTAAGGCCTGCATGAGTTCCTGCATCGAAGAAGCCCCTCCCGTTGCCTCCTCAACCATTCTTCACTCGGGCGGTGTATTAATTCGTGGGCTTGGTTTTCTGTTCCGATGCCAAACAGCCAAACACCGCAGGAGTGAAGAACGTCCCAATCCCCTACCCTCGCCGTGACCCCCAACACCCACGAATAAACCGGATGGTGGAGAACACGACACCGGGAGAAGGTGGGTAAACAAAACAAGGGAACCCAAGGTCTTGGGGAACACAGCTCGTCTCCTCCACCTTCCCGGCAGCTGACTGCTTGACCCAGACGAGACCGCTATAAAAGAAAAAAGGGGGACAAGAATAGACACACCCCACAGATAATACCAGTGCCAAGTACACACGCGAACCACCGGCCTCCCTGCTTACCCCAGTTAACAAACGGGAGTAGCTTGATACGAAACAGGAAATACTCCACTGCAACCATATTGGTTCTTTCTTGTGTCCCCCCAGACAAACCACGCCCCCTCGGGAAACACCGAGAATGTCAAAGGGGGTGGAATTCACGATGAAAAGACAAAGAAGGGGCAGGGGAAAAAAGGCGTCAAGGGAATTTAAAAGACACCCAAAAAAACCCTGGGGCCTTATTTATGAAGGACTTGCGCCGCCGGTGCGTCACTTTTTCCCATGTTAAAAGTGACGCACCGGCGGCGCAAGTCCTTCATAAATAAGGCCCCTGGACTTTAAAAAGAACACGAAGGTAGCACAAAAAACGGCCGTTGTTCAGCTCCTTCGTGAAACCACCCAAAAGACATACAACAAGATGGTTTGGGAACAAAAAAGAGAAAATAACGGGACGCCAGAACTCAAAGAAAACGCAGCCGCGAATCCCAAAACGTCACCGAAATACCAAATCAGGTCCCAAATAAGGGTTCAGTAATGCCCAAAAGTATAAGAAACAGGATAAATGGAAAAAAAGGGGAATCGAAATCCAGCCCGAAATCCAGCCCTAGGAAGGACCGCTGGAATAGATCTCAATAGAAAGGGAACAAGGTGGAAAAAACAGGAACAGGAAATACACGGCAAGGGACCATCCAAGAAACCAAGCACCGGTTTCCTGCGGGCAAGCCCTTTTAAAGCGAGCCCGAGGGAGCGTCCATAAATTCGCATATGCACTTGGCACTTTATGCTAAAACCAGTGACCGGGGAACTAGACAGAAGGCACCTGCCCCCCCGAACCCCAACAAAGAGACTCCCGCTAGAGCATGAGATACGTCTCAAAGAATTGGAGCTGAAAGCAAAAAGTTTGGACACAGCTCCTGGTGGCAGCACAACTCCAGTGCAGGTAGAGTCAAGGGTCTACGTACAGAAAGATGTGGTGAAAGAGTACTTTAAGGGGGATGACATAGGGCAGTTGTTTCGGGCCTACGAGGTAGCCATGTCCTCCCACCGGATCCCTGAGAAGGATTGGGGAGCGGGGTTGTGGGGACGGTTCCTGATTGAGGGGCGGGACACTCTGCTAGATCTCCCTACCAAAGTATATAATTCCTACCCCCACATGAAAGATGCCTTAATGACCAGGTTTGGGTTAACCCCGGAGTTGTACCGACAGAGGTTTAGGGGTTGTACTAAGATTCCTGGGAGTACGTATGTGGAGTATGTGACCTTTTTCTGTAGAGCGCTGGATGGTGGGGTGAAGGGTAGCAAAGTGGATGATTTTCGAGGGCTATTTCATTTAGTAGCATGGGAGCACTTGTCCGCTAATTGTTTTCCTGAGCTACGCCAGCACCTGACTGATAGCAAGCTGTCCAACCCGAGGAAGCTTGCTGAGGAAGTGGACCGCTGGCTCAGCAACAGGGTCCACAAGGGTCCAGTCGGACACTCAGGCAGAGGTGGGCAGGGTCCCCAGCAGAAGAGTGGGGGGACAGGGGAAAACAGATAGGGTTCCAAAAAGGCCCCCAAAGTAATTCCCAAGGGAACCAAGGGATAGGTTCTCAGCCTCCTCCACCCCCAAAGCAAAATGGGGCCCGACAGGTAAACCTGTTCAAAGAGGGCCCATCGCCTGTTTTAGGTGCGGCGACCAGGGTCACATTGCCACTGATCCTAAGTGTCGCTTATATGGAAAACCCGTACCCACTGGTGCTCCCCCCCAGCAAATAGCTAGCAGGAATTTTGGGGGAGAAGTGACAGTCCCAGAGGGTGGGGATCCCGTACAGATGACCCTAGTCTCGCTAGGAGACAGTGAGATGGTCCCCGAAAACTACCTCCCCAGTAACACTACGCAATATGGGCAGGAAGTGACCGTCAACGGTAAGAAGGTGGAGGCTCTTCGTGACACAGGACCCAGTGTGACTGCCGTCCGGCAGCACTTGGTGTCTCAGGAGCAGGTGGTACCACACGCCTACTGTAGGGTTGTCAATGCTGACAATTCTGAGAGCCAGTGTCCGATGGTTCACGTTCCCTTTGAGTGGGGGGGTCTCTGGTACTCTGCAAGTCGTTGTGAGGACCTCCATGCCTGCAGATTGTCTGCTAGGGAACGATTTGGAGAACTCCCCTTGGAGAAAGGTGGAGAAAACGACTCATCTGCGGATGGTGGGTCTACCCGACTGGGCATGTGTGACTACCAGGTCCATGGCAGCCAGTAGGGGTGTTGAAGAAGTCCTGGAGCCTGAAGGAGAGGCCCAGGAACCGGCCTTAGAGAGAAGGCACAGGGGGCACGGACAGCCGGCCCCCAATGTTCTCTCGGCCCAGGAGGTAGCAGACCTAGAGGGGGATGCCCTGGAGCCTACCGGGGAACAGATTGCTGAACTGGGAGACCTGCCTGAGCTGACCCATTGGCAGCAAGAAGGAGGTCCTTCCAGGGAGGAATTCTGCAAGGAGCAGAGGGAGTGCCCTTCTCTCACGGGTATGTGGCAGCAGGCTGCAGACCAGGCCAATGGTGTTCAGTCCAGAAAACACTTTATCTACTGGGAGAACGATCTCCTGTATTCAGAGCCTAAGGCTACTGAACCTGGGTCAGTCCGTGTGCTGGTGGTACCCCAGAAGTTCAGAGCCTTTCTACTGGGGCTGGCTCATGATGTACCGTTAGCAGGACATTTGGAGATGGACAAGACCTATGACAAGCTTGTTACCCACTTCCCCAAATGCACAGAAGTTCAGATGCGCACTGTAGGACTTGCCAAACTTGCCAGGCAAGTGGTAAGTATGGAGGGAAGAACAAGGCTCCCCTCCAACCATTCCCTGTCGTCAGTACCCCATTCCAGCGAGTGGGAATTGACATTGTGGGGCCTCTGGACCCTAAGACAGCCATGGGCAACAGTTTCATCCTGGTCTTGGTGGACCATGCCACCCGGTACCCGGAAGCCATCCCTCTGAGGACAGTGACGGCCCGTGGTGTGACGAGCGCTGATGGGAATTTTCTCACGAGTGGGATTCCCTCTAGAGGTGGTGTCTGACCGGGGCACCAATTTCATATCGAAATATATGAAGTCCCTTTGGCAAGAGTGTGATATAACCTACAAGTTCACCACCCCTTACCACCCCCAAGGAAACAGGTTGTTTGAGGTATTCAACCGAACCCTGAAAGGCATGATCATGGGCCTAGAAGGACCGATGTGGCGTAAGTGGGACGTCCTCTTACCATGCCTACTCTTTGCTTACCGCGAGGTGCCACAAAAGTCGCTCTGGTTCAGTCCCTTCGAACTTTTGTATGGTCACCCAGTCCAAGGACTTTTGAGTCTGGTAAAGGAAGGCTGGGAGCAATCTCCCAGGAAACCTCTCCAGAATGTATACAGTTACATGCTGGCCTTCCGAAACCAGACCTGGTGATTCAGACAACTTGCTGAGGCAAATCTGGAAGCCAGCCAGGAAGAGATGAAGCGGTGGTATGACCAGAATGCCACTCTGGTAGAGCTTCAACCTGGACAAAAGGTGTGGGCCTTGGCCCCAGTGGAGCCTTGTGCACTTCAGGATAAGTGGACAGGTCCATTTGAGGTTGTGGAGCGCAAGAGTCCTGTCACCTACCTGGTGAACTTGCAAACTCTCAGGAACCCTTTGAGGGTCCTACATGTTAACCGCCTTAAGCCCCACTAGGAGAGGTCCGAAGTGGGCATGCTCTTGGCAACCGATGACAGAATGGAGGAGGAGACCGAACCTCTTCCGGAACTCTTGGTAACCTCTGAGAAAGACGGGTCAGTGGATGGAGTTAACCTCTCACCCTCCCTGACCCCTGAACAACAGAGTGACTGCTGCCAGCTGCTGGGGCAGCTTCCTGATCTGTTCTCCCTGGTTCCAGGTGTCACAGATTGGTGCGTCCATGATGTGGACACGGGAGACAGTTTGCCGGTGGCTTACCGCGTGACTGACTTCGTAAGAGCCTGCATCAAGGAGGAAGTCTCGAAGATGTTTGCTCTTGGGGTGATTGAGTCCTCCAGCAGTCCTTGGGCCAGCCCAGTGGTCTTGGTCCAGAAGGCTCTAACGCCGGGAGCCACACCCAAACTCCTGTTCTGTGTGGACTATCGAGGACTCAATTTGGTTACGAAGACCGACGCGCACCCCTTCCCCAGAGCTGATGAGCTCATTGATTGGTTGGGGGCTGCTCGGTATCTCAGCACGTTTGACTTAACGTCTGGGTACTGGCATATCACCTTGACTGACGGGGCCAAAGAGAGGTCAGCGTTCTCAACCCCAGACGGGCATTTCCAGTTCCAGGTTATGCCATTTGGGATGAAGAACGCCCCTGCCACCTTCCAGAGGTTGGTCAACCGGGTTTTGGTTGGACTGGACGCATTCAGTGCCGCCTACCTGGACGACATTGCAGTGTTCAGCGGCACATGGGAAGAACACTTATGACACCTATGAGAAGTGTTGTCGGCACTGCACCAGGCAGGCCTCGCGATCAAGGCAAGCAAATGTCAGATCAGGCAGGGTTCCGTGGTGTACTTGGGACACCAAGTTGGGAGCGGCCAGGTGGCGCCCCTTCCACCCAAGATTGAGACCATCCTGAATTGGGAACCCCCCAAGACCCAAACGGAGGTGAGGGCCTTCCTCGGACTCACCGGGTACTACAGGAGGTTTGTCAAGGGGTATGGCAGCATCGTTGCCCCCTTGACAGAGCTGACTTCGAAGAAGCAGCCCTGGAAATTGATCTGGACTGACGCCTGTCAGGAAGCATTCGACACCCTGAAAGCAGCCATGTGCACGGCGCCTGTGCTCCTGGCTCCTGATTTCTCCAAAGAGTTCCTAGTGCAGACAGACGCTTCAGAGCATGGGGTAGGGGCTGTTCTTTCACAAATGACTGAAGAGGGCTGGGACCACCCTGTAGCCTTCATCAGTCGGAGGTTACTTCCACGGGAACGTAGGTGGAGTGCGATTGAGAGAGAAGCTTTTGCTGTGGTCTGGGCCTTGAAGAAGCTAAGACCCTACTTGTTTGGGTCTCACTTCCGAGTTCAGACAGACCACAGGCCCCTCAGATGGTTGATGCAGATGAGGGGTGAGAACCCAAAACTGTTGAGGTGGTCTATCTCCCTACAGGGTATGGACTACGGTGGAACACCGCCCTGGCATAGACCACGCCAATTCTGACGGTCTGTCCAGGTTTTTCCGCCTTAGTGATGAGGAACTCCCTGGGGAAGGGTAGTTCTCCTCACCTCTCAGCTGGAGGGGACACGTGTTAGACCTGGCACCTTGGCGTGAGTCTCCCTTCCACTTTTTGCTGATGTGCCTCAGATGTTTTTGCTGGTGTTCGATGCTCAGGGCACTGCACCTATTGCCAACCCGTGCCGCAGTGCAAGTGCTCCCGATACAAAGTGTATCCGTAGTTGATTTCCATGATTGGCTTATTTGATTTACTGTCAGTCCCCAGTAACGTGTACCAGGAGTGCCGGGGCTTGTAGATACAAATGCCTCTAGTGGACCTGCAGCGCTGGTTGCGCCACCCACTGAAGCGGCCCTGTAAAAGATGTCTTGTGTCCGCCATTGCAGACCCTGCGTACAGTCTGGTACTGTCACGCTGACTGTCCAAGTGCCCACACTTGCCAGTCCCTAAACCTTCCCTAACCTTCATATCAGTCACCCCTATGGTAGGCCCACAGGCAGGGTGTATTGTAAGCATAAGGTAGGACAAGCCCTGATGTGTGTGGCATGTCCTAGTAGTGAATTATCGCCCTTTTTAGTTCTTCACTATTGAAGGGCTGCCTTTTCTCTTAGGCCAAGGTGAGTGGTTGGAACTGTTACACGCTATTGTCCCGGCCGGCTCAGGGAACACGGTGGCATGTCGAGTTTGGTATGCCTGAACTCAGAATAGTAAAATATTTCCTTTAGCAAGGTTTATTTTATTATCCTGTGTTTGCAACTGCTACTGTTAGAAAGCTAGCATTTGCTCGCCTGACTATTTCAGCACGCCTCTGCCAGGTTGTGTATCTGCTGTCTGGGTTTGTGTGAGTGACAGGGCTGGGGAATTCCTAGGGACAGTCGGGGTGCCCAGGTGGTGAATAGAGTTCTTACACCAGGATGGGTGGGCGGAGTAGTCCTTGACTCTGAATAGGGTTGTGCTCCACCACCACAATGCTGGCTCCACCTCCTGCGGAGCGTCTGATGTCCCTGCCCTGCACCCTGAAAGAAGACGGCAGCGTCCTGTCAACAGAGTACTCCAAAACCGTGTTGAACCATGCTCAGGCTCCCTGGACTGCCAAGACAAAAGAAACTGAGTATAAAGGTAGGAGCCCTGCTCCTAAGAAATTAGATCCAGTTTTGACCACGACAATCCTCTGCCCGACTAGAAGGACCAAGAAAAGCTGAGGAGAAGGAATCCTGCAGTGGTGCCTTGCTGAGGAAGGAGAGGTAAAGACCAGAAAGGACTTAGAAGACTTGTGCCTGAAACTATCTCCAAGGGCTTGATCACGAGCTTGCCCCCTGAACGGAACCCCAGGACCATTGGGTTCTATTCTACCTGTGCCTGTTTGCTGTTGGGCCTTTAGTTCTTATTCCCTCGCCAGAGTTGTGACTCAGGTTCCTTTGCCCTCCAAGGTCGTGACAGCTCGGAGCTTGGTCGCCCCGCCGCAGAGAGCCCCACTCAAGCTTGTGTCGCTCTCCGCTTCAGTGCCGGGCCGCCCGCTCTCCTGTCACCTCTCCTGCTACGGAGCACGCTGTGCACCTCTCATCTTCTCTCACCAGAATCTGCACAGAGCGCATCTAATAGCCTCGGATGGTCAGTACGTCGTAACGTACTCAACTGTCTCGCTTTGCCCTCCTGCATACCAAGGCCGTGCCGCACCTCAAGAAGGTCTTCCGTACTGTGGTACCGAAGGCCCGGTGCTGCACCCGTCTGCCCGAGAATGCAATGCCCCCCACAGATCCACAGGTACGAACTGGTGTGCTAAGAAGTAGTACACCCTGCAGGCCTGAACGGCGCCTCGCCCCGTGAGCTGTATCAGATCCCGGATCGCCACAACCCTCCACACCGTCCCGCTCACCCGCCTCGCACCTCCAAGGGGCTCCGAGTCGGATAGATCCTTTGGAGAACCGTTGGCCTCGTCCAGGGTCCGCCCTCACCAGTAGCCGCGCCTGAAACGCCTCGGACACTCATCGCAAGGTACATTGGAACTCTATCCCGATTTCGCATCGGATCCAGGGTCCGCAACGTTTGTTTTCCCTTTCATCGTACCTTGCTAACCAAGAACACTTAAGAACAATTGCCTATTTAAATCTGGTGGCCTTTATTCGCTAAACGTTATATGGTCTTGTGATAATTCTGCATATATTTTTACATGAAGTCTACGTATTTTTGATACAATCCTACGACTGGTGTCCATTTGTGGTGGGTCAGAGGATTTCCTGTATGTGATCATAAATGCTTAACTAACTATCGCCCTGCAGATTAGCCTTGTCTGCTCGCATCACAATACCTAGGGGGTGAGCAAGGGTTATTTCTAAAGGAGTAGTTTTCTTACCCTGACTAGAGGAGAGGGTCCCTATTTGTCACAAGTGCATACCTGTGCCAACCAGAGACCCCCGAGTCTAACATATCCTAGGTGCCGGCTGCGCTAGGACCCTTAATCCACAGGTAGGAACATCCTTATAAAAAGTCAGTGCCTAGTGGGCCTTCTGCTGCCCTGGGGAGAGGGTAAATCAGGGGCTACTGCATATGGGCAGATTAGGGGCTACTGCCCCCATCTGCCTCCTGGGGAGGCACAAAGACTGTGGAATGTTTTGGGGGGCTGGAGGTATTGGCATGCCCATTCTGGGCAACCCCCACCCTGAACTTTTGAAAAAAATCCCTGGTGACTAGTAGGCTTTCTGTTCAACCTCGGGGGCAGATAAGGGGCTATCACCCCATCTGCCTCCCAGTGGGGGCAAAAAGACTATATCATTTTTTGGGGGGTGGGGACCTTGACATACCCATTGTGGGCAACCCCCACCACTACCTATACCCTGGTGCTTTGTGAGCTTTCTGTCCCCCAGGGGGCAGATCAGGGGCTTTTGCCCCATCTTCCTCCTGGAGGGGTAGCAAGTCTTTAGTTTTCTTTGGGCCTATAAAAAAAATCCCTGGTGTCTAGGGTACTTTCTTCCACCCATGGGAGGCAGAAAGACTTACATTTTGTAGGGGTGGGGGCATTAGCATGCCCATCTTGGGCAGCTCCCACCAATAAATAAATCGTAAAAAAGCTCTGACGTCTAGTGTGCTTTCTGCCCCTCTGGGGGCCAGATTGGGGGCTACTGCCCCATCTGAACCCAGGGGGGGGGCAGAAAGATGGGTATTGTGCAGGGGGCTTTGGAATTACCATATTGCAAAGCCCACACCCCTAATTTACATAATACAATAAATTCCTGGTTTCTAGTGGGCGTTCTGCCCCGGGGGAGATTAGGGGCTCTTGCCCCCATCTTCCCCCCGGGGGGGGGGCAGAAAGACAGGAATTTTGAGGGTGGACGGTTGGGGGCACTGGCATGCACTTATTGGGCAGCCCCCACTCCTAATTTATGTGGTAAAAAAATCCCTGATTCTAGTGGGCTTTCTGCTCCCCAGGGGGGCAGAAAGACTGAATTTTGCCCAAAGTGTATAGGGGAGTAAAAGCCCTTGCCCAATGGCCGCACCCCCCTCCCTGGTGCCTAGTGCGTGGATCTCCAAGCAGGGATCCACTTAGAAATTCTCCCTTTTCCAATGACACCTCTCCTGTCTTTCTACATGCTCCGGCTGAGATAGCCCCCTAAGCATGTAGAAAGTGAAACTAACATTAGCCTCAAGGCTCATTTCTGTTCACTGAAATGACATAAGCGTGACGAGTGGGCTGATAGTCATTTCAGGGAAACAAAAGAAACCGCCTCAGGAGCTGGGAAAGCTCTTCCCCAGCTCCCAAGGCTGTGGGGGGGGAATCTCCCTGGTCCCTGCACCAGAGTGATTCGCAGTTCCATGTGATTGGCTAGTCGGAGTCCGTCCTACACACATGAGCACTGGTGCGACGGACGGCCCCTGGCCGTCTGAAGCACCCAAGGGGTTAAAAACAATCTTCACCCTCTTTTAGGACCTGTGATGTCCTTACTCAATCCATCTTTAAGCCAGGACATAGTACCCCTTGCCTTTAGAAATACCCCTAATAAACAACCATGGAGAGGATCCCACTATGCTGAAAAACTAGTTCCCCATATCTTTACTACCGTATTTGGCCAAATTATCAGAGGCTCATGTTGCCCGAACACCCATGGTCCTTTTGGGAGAACTTTAATTTTCTAAACCTCCATAAAGTCGGATTTAGTCCTGCCCACTCCACTGAGACTGTCATTCTCTCTGTAGCTGACGACTTGAAGGAAGCAGCAAATCAGGGCTGGGCTCAGGCGCTGGTCCTCCTGGACTTGTCTGAGATCGACTGTGTAAAGGTCGCATGTCTGCAAGGCCCAGCACTAAACTGGGTTAAATCCTTTTTGTGTGATAGCTCTCAGTCAATCCGTTTACTTTTCTTTCGCTCCACAAAGGTTCAACGAAACTGTGGAATACCTCAAAGCTCTGCGCTATCCCTCCCAAATATTCAATCTTCATATTTGCCCTTTGTTATATGAGCTACAAAAACGGAGAGCAAACATTTACAATTATGCTGACGACATGCAGCTCCTCTTCAATATTAATAATACCTCAGAATAATTAGAACTATTTCAGAACACCATGTTGTATATTAGGAATTGGATGAATAGCAATGCGGGGAATGAGATTTTGATCTCAATTTATGATTATGATCAATTTAATAACTTATCTCATTCGTCAATTTCGGACCGAGTTTTATCTGTCATTGAGTAAAAGACAACTCCCACATAAGTTTAGTAAAACCCCATTAACTGACGCCACTCTGAAGAACCACTTACAACTGATAAAGTTTTAAGGTTTTTTATATAAAAGTCAAATTTAAATGCAAATTACAATCCTCTCAGGATAAATCTCAAAGTATACAAAGAATACAAAATCAGTTCCTTAATCCTCAATTTAAAGCTTCGATGTGAAGTGATTCCTTTGCGTCATCTATAGAAAGAGAAAATAATCAAGTTAAATCTGTCCCTACTCTATACTAGGTGACATCCCTATTTCGCAAGTTTCTTCCCTAAAAAGGTGTCAGTAGTTTGACTTCCAAAGAAGTTCAAACTCTCTTAACCTCTAAAGGTAACTTAAGTTTAAGAAGCAGTACCCTCTCTGCCTACCCATCCGCTCTTCTAAGGGTCCTCGGCCTACTGCTCCCTTGCGCTCTGATCTCTCTCAGCGCATCTGCTCAAGGCATCTACCCTTGCCTTCGCTCTGAGCAATTCACCTCGCTGTTCCTAATCTTCAATTGCTCATTGCTATCTTATCCCCGGGGTGCTGTCCCTAAAATACACAATCACAGTGTGGGTGGAACGCCCCTTGACGCCCACCACGGACTTTCCCCGATGATGTCAGTTTCTGGCTCTTTCCATTGCTTCATCTCCTCGCGTCGTCCGTTAGGTTGATCCTTCTCCTTAGATGTCATCTTCATCTTCTTATTGGCAACTTTTAGTTGACACTTTCATCCAAAGTCAGATAACCTTAAACAAGACCTTAACATTACAACTCTTTCTCTGACCTTACTAGATCCTGTGAATGGTCATTCAAAACAAAGCTCAAATTCCAATCGCCTCTCCTCATGTTTAGGCAATAAACTTCGTTCGACATTTGTCACCTTAAATCTAACAAATGCTAGACTCTTCGGCTCGCACCTTCATGTGAAGACTATTCACGACTCCTGTGAGCCCACTAAATTACATACATTGGACTACACTCTTGCGAACCCTTGGTTAGTCAGGTTATAATCACAAATGACCTAAATTCTTCTAGCATTCCTACAAACTTCTTCTACACAGTATAACCTTTAACATACATTTATATACAATCGTATTTACCAAATACTTCGTTCATATGTGAATAGATCTTAGCTAAAATACAATTACGTAGAATATAAACCTTAATACATAGAATATAAAGTTCATAGAATATAACTTTATTCTCATTGGTTACTTCGTTATGTATGCTCTCTGCACGTTTCTCCATGTTACATTTCTCGCCGTTTCTGCATTTAAAACTACACACGTACATGAATTCTACTCTGCACGTTCTACTGTTCGTAGGCATTTCTCCATTAGCCCACTACGTATACGACCTTCTAATACATTCTAAAGTGAATACAGTTATACATTTCCTATACCATGATATCATTTTAATTGACTTTATGCTATAGTCATCAACTTCACATTACAATATCCATTTCATTCCTACGTTTATAACATATACGTCTAAATATGGCTACGATATACTTTATGTTCAAATTGCGCTCTCTCAGTTCCCCCCTTTGATGACTTTTAGGAGTCATCACTAAAAGCAATTTGAATATAACCCTTTATACAGAACTAGTTACTTCATTTCCTCTTTTCATCATTTCAAGTGCTCTCAAACTTTTATACTGTTGATCTTGTAAAGCAGCTAATCTCCTTTCCTGTTCTTTCATCGATCTTTGTAACCAGTTCGTCTTATACCATTTATATAGTTTCACGAACCCTATCAATGTGATTATACAAATTAATACTATTAATACAGGTTTTAATATATACCATATAATACTTTTGCCAAGGTTAGCAAACCAACTCCCAACTTTTCCTACTCCATTACCTACTTTTTCCCAAACATTTATTTTTGTCAAATCTTCGATCTCTTGGTGAATCTGTGTAATGTTTCTTATAACCTTCTCAAGTGGTTTTGAATTATCAGGAATATAAGTACAACATTCCTGAACCTTCAAAGATTTGCAAACTCCGCCTTCTTTTGCTAATATCACATCAAGAGCAAGTCGATTCTGAAGAACCATTGCTCTGATCGATTGCATCTCACCTTCTATTAGCATTAATGATCTTGCAGTACTCGCAGATAATCTATCTACGACTGTAGCTAGTCTCCTGATCTTAACATCGTTAAGTATTAAACCTAATATAGGAAACACCGCTCCAAATACGTCTCCTACTATTTCTGCATCTCCTACTTCCCTTTTCATTCTTGTCGAAGCCTTTCTTTCTATTATCGCTAAATCCTTTGCATGATATATTTTGGGGAAGACAATTGCCAAGTAACACGAACCATACCAATTGTCAGGCAGTTTTACATAGGCATTTCTCCCACATACAAAATATACATTAGGAATAGCCTGCATTTCCTTCATGAAATCTTTCGTATAATACTCTAGTCTAAAAGCATGTTCGCAATTTACTTCACCTACGAATTCACTCTCATAATATGTCTTGCTTCGAGTTAAACATAACTTTCATTTCTGCGTTCTATCCAATGCTATTGGACCATTACTACCTTTCTTTTTATGTGCCTTCTCTTCCTCGGTCCAATCAGTTTTCCACTGTCCTGACATTTTTAGAATTTTCTGTCTTCTGTATCGATCATCTACTTGTCCTATGAACTTTTTCTCTACCTCTGACACTTTGCAAGTCAGATTATTTCTACGTGCGTATGATGTATCTAATGTATCCCAAGGAAGGAAGAATTTGGCTAGTCTATCCTCCTTTTTGTAATAGTCCCACTTATTCATTTGTTTATAATTCGGAACTTCAGGCAGTACCGAATCATAATTTGAAAAGTAGTACTCAAACCCTTCTCTACCATAAAATATACTAAGCAGTAAGCTACATGTTATCCCATAAGTCAATGGGAGATGATGATATCTGATGCCCTCATCTACCGAAGCCGGCAATTGCATACAAACGTAGCAATCTTTGGCCTCCATGGCATCAATATATTCGTATAATAGTTTTGCATATGCGTTTGACCTAAAGTTTCCCTGTGACTCATCTACATGTAATCTACGAACTTCATCTGCTAGTAACGCTTTTTCACGTATAACATTGCTCTCCTCCTTCTTTCCCTCAAGAGCAGGTTTCAAAGTCGTTACAATTTTTACATCTGCTATTTCTTTATCGGTTTCATGTCCTACTATGTATGATATTGTCACTACTGTAATTATGAGAAATATCACTATCGCTATAAGTGTACCTATTATACATCTAGCTTTTCTGTTTGGGTTGCCGTTCTCCATGTTGTCAAAACAGCGTGACTCTTTCCCTTGCGAAAAAGTTTATCAGTTCAGTTCTTAGCTTGCCTTGTTTTCTTCTCGGTTGTAAAGTTCCTTTTATCAACAAAAGTCTCTTTTTCGCAACAGTGTCTCTTTATTTTTAACAACAGACAACCCTAACCCTTCTCCGTCCTCTAAATGTAAACCCTAATTTTATTCTTCTTTCCACTCGGCGCTAAGTTATCTTCTTCTTTATAACTTATATACAAAAGTCTTTATACATCAACAATTATTCTCGTACCTGCAGCTCTCGCAACAAGTTCCAATAATTCAAAACGAATGACTTTGTCTTCTTCCTCTGATATTTGATGACCAAAAGTTGGAAATTGTAATCTGTTTAGCACTAAATCTTTAATCTGACTCAAGTATGGGGGTATGGGAAGTGTGAAAGTCAGTAACCCCTCAGTCTCGAGTCCAGGCGTCAACATCCATATCTCCACTGCCACAAATGGATCGAGATCGATTACTTTCACACTCTTCACTCTCTCAGATTTCTGTCCCCAAGACATCTGCTAGATAAGTCCACTCTGGGGTGGCGTACCTTCTGCAGGGCACACGTACCCTTCTCGACCTTCGTGGACTCTCAGTTCCTGAGTCTGTCGTTTCTTCCTCCTGATCCGATTCTTCAGCGATCGGGACAAGAGTTCTTTCTTGCTTTTCTTCCGCGCTTGGCCTTTTCTTTCTCTCCGGCCAACTGGCTCCTTCACTCCTTGTTCTTCTGCTCCTTGTTCTTGGACCAGTCTCTTGGTCACTCTCAGTTTGTTCGGTATCCGATTCAGTCTCCCAGTTACTTTCTTCTCCTGAGACAACTTCGGTCTCGCTAGGGTTCTGACCTTCGTCGACTTGTTCCAACACAGGTTCAGCCTCTTCGATCACCTCCACAGCTTGGCTTTCCCCCTCTATGTCTTCTCCGCTTTCCGCCAGATTCTCATCCGAGAGAGGAGCTGTTTCTTCTAGAGGTGTTGGCACTCTTCGAGTGTGTGAGGCATGTATCCAATTTGGCAGACCTCCACACTTCACCGCTGTGTTCGTGACAAGTATGACTTGAAACGGTCCTCTCCAGCGCACGTCTAAGCAGTTCTTCCTGACATGCTTTTTCACCAGGACCCAGTCTCCAGGACTCAGGTCATGGCACAAGTCTTGTGCTGATGGAACCTCTGCAGCCTGGACCTGGAGGGACACAGAATTAATGGCATCAGATAGTCCCTTGCAGTAGTCCAAAATCAAGTCGTCTGTGATGTTCACTAGCGCTGCAGTTGGAACCGATGGCAATCTCATAGCTCTCCCCATTAGCACTTCATGTGGAGAGAGGCCTGTCTTCCTATCAGGTGTGCTACGTATGCTCATAAGAACCACTGGAAGTGCGTCTGGCCAACTCAGGGATGTCGATGAACAAACTTTAGCCAGTCTGGACTTGATTGTACTGTTGATTTGTTCTACAATCCCTGAAGCTTCTGGTCGATAGCTGCAGTGTAACTTCTGATCAATATTCAAAGCTGAGCACAACATCTTCACTATTTCGCTGTTGAAATGAGTTCCTCTGTCTGATTCCAAAGAGGATGGCACCCCAAACCTCGGTATTAACTCTCTAAGTAACAGTTTTGCTACTGTAAGTGTATCGCATCTACGTGTAGGGTAAGCCTCAACCCATCTAGAAAATATGCAGACAATCACTAAAACGTATCTGAGTCTGTTACATGGAGGCATTTCTATAAAATCAAGCTGCATTCTATTGAAAGGCCCCCCAGACCTTCCTATGTGACTCAATGTAACTGGTGTTCTCCTTCCCACGTTTAGTTGCTGACAGATCGAGCATCGCTGACATACTGCTTCTGCCGCTACTCTAAACTTAGGATTAAACCACGTTTGTCTGAATACTCTCACCATTGCATCTCTTCCTATGTGTGCCGATCCATGCAATTTCCTTGCCATTGGACTAACAAGCTCATTTGGTAAAACTGCTCTCCCATCGGCAGAAACCCAAAAATTCATCTCGCTTTTCTCACAACCCGCTGTTTCCCAGCCCTTTTTCTCGACATCTGGTGCATTCTCCTGAACACTCCTTAATTCATCCCACGTATCCACCGTGTCTAATAACATGGTCAATTCAGTTCTTTCTTGAATTCCCCCCACTTTCACATCAGTGTGAGAATGTCCTTGTTCTGCACAATAACGTGCTACTTCATCAGCATAGCGATTGCCCTGCGACACAAAGTCTACGTTCTTCGTGTGCGCGGCACATTTGACAACGGCTATGGCTGACGGACCTTGCAATGCATCTAACAATAGTCTCACGAATTCTCCATTCCTAATGGGAGAACCCGAGGAGGTCATGTAACCTCTTTGAGACCATAACTGCCCATAATCGTGAACTACCCCGAAACCATACTGGCTATCGGTGTATATGGTGACTCGAAGTTTGTCGCCTGCTAAGCAAGCACGAGTCAAAGCAACAATTTCAGCTACCTGTGCGGAGTGTACTCCTTCCAGGCAAGCGGCTTCTACAACTCTGGTAATCATGCAAACTGCATAAGCTGCTCTCAGCTGACCGATATCGTCTCTTACGCATGAACCATCAACAAAGAAAATTTCATCAGGGTCAGTCAATGGCTCATCTACGATATCGGGTCTCGGTTTGGTGCATAGTTCAGTCACATCGAGGCAGTCATGATCTGTACAATTTTCATCTTCCACTTCATTCGGAAGTGGCATCAAAGTAGCAGGATTCAAGACAGAGCATCTTTTTAGGGTCACATTCTCGGCAGCCAGTATGACTTGCTCGTAGCGTGTGAGCCTACTATTCGTTAGATGCTGAGTCTTCGTCCTGGTCATTAACAATTCCACAGAATGCGGTACATACACCACTAATTGATGTCCCATCACCACGCTTTCCGATCTCTCAATGCTGACACCCGTTGCAGCTACGGATTTGAGACATCCGGGCAACGCTGCGGCTACTGGATCTAATGTAGCCGAAAAGTACGCCACTGGCCTACGCGCATCTCCGTGGATCTGAGCTAAAACTGCTAAAGCGCATCCCTCTCTTTCGCAGCAGTAAAGCAAAAATGGTTTTGTATAGTCAGGCATTCCTAAAGCCGGGGCGCGACATAAGTCCTCCCTCAGCTGCAAAAACGCCATCAAGCAGTCTTTGTCCCATGGTACCGGATCACTCACTCCTTTGTGCGTCAGTTGTAATAAAGGCTTTGCCTTCAGTGAGAAGTTGGCTATCCACTGCCGACAATAACCGACCATGCCTAGAAACATCCTGACCTCTCTTTGTGTTGTAGGCGCGTTCATTTTCATAATTGCCTCTATTCTGTCTGGAGACACCTTCCGTTTCCCCTTTTCAATCCTGTGGCCCAAGTATTGCACCTCAGTCTTACAATATTGCAATTTACTTGGTGACACCTTGTGCCCGTTCTCGGCCAAGTGATTTAACAAGGTGATGGTGTCTTCTCTGCAAGCTTCCTCTGTTTCTGACGCAACTAGGAGGTCGTCTATGTACTGGACTAGAACTGAGTTCTTGGGCAGTACTAGACTTTCAAGATTTCTTTTTAAAAGCTGGTTAAAAATCGATGGGCTTTCTGTATACCCCTGAGGGATACGACACCATGTTAAAACGCGATCTTCCAGCTTAAAAGCGAAAAGATACTGGCTATCTTCATCTAAAGGAATCGAAAAGAAAGCCTGGCACAAGTCTATCATGGTGAACCATTCAGCTTGGAACGGTATCTGAAATAATATCACTGATGGATTCGGTACCACTGGACAACATGAGACAACGATATTATTAATCTTTCGAAGATCCTGCACTATTCGATATTTTCCACTAGGCTTCTGTAAACCCATAATCGGTGAGTTACATGGACTACCCACGATCTCCTTCAGTATTCCCTGTTTAATCATGGATTCGATCACAGGCTTTATTCCTGCAATCGTCTCTGGTGTCAACTTGTATTGTGGTGTTCTTGGATATTCAGCATTGAGTCTTACCAAGATCTTTACTGGTTCTACTCCTTTGATCAAGCCTATTTCTTCTCCAGTAAAATCCCACACCTCAGCTGACACTTTCTCCCTCAAGTCCTGTGGAAGCTCCTCCACTGTCAGGGTAGGATATAATTCCACACATTCCTGCGAATTTACAACTTTGAAATCGGCATCTTCATCGTTGGTCTGTACTTCTACTCCTTCAGGTGTGCAATGTATTGTGCAATTCAGTTTACACAACAGGTCTCTTCCTAACAAACACACCGGGCTAGAATCACAGATCACAAACTGATGTTCGTCACTGTAATTCCCTATTTTTACTGACACTGGTTCTGTCAGAGGATTCGTCATCCTCTTGTTTGCGACTCCTACCACCTGAATCATTTCTCCTGATATCGGCAGACCTAGGACTACCGCTGATCTCAACGTGGATCGAGTGGCTCCCGTATCCACCAAAAAGGTTGTAGGACATCCAGCTACTTCAGCTTCTACGTATGGTCCTTTCTGATCTACTTCCAGGGCTGCTCCTAAAGTACAGTCTTCTTCCCTATTCACTCGTTGCCCTGTAAGAGGATCAACGTAGTAGCATTCTTCTCCTCCTACGAACAATGGCATTTGTCTGTAGGTTTTCCCTCCATTCGCAATTCGAGGCGGTTGAGGAAACGGGGCTCGAGGAGTCTGAGTCCCTCCTTTGATAAACTTTCCCTTCGGGACTATGGCTCCCTTAACCACGTTGTTCTGTACCTCTTCCTCCTCCTGTTCTAATTCCCCTGTCTCAATATTGTAAGGACACTCACGTCTCCAATGTCCCACCTCGTTACACTGATGACACCTGGTTGTCCTTTTCAGTGTTGCGATATCCATTCTCGGTCTCGGTCTTTCTTCCTCTTCTCTGTTCTGATTATTCTGTTTCTTTGCCTGCGCTCCTGTTCCCTGCTGTCGCTGTCCACCCTTTCCAGCTGCTTGCATCTGTACTAACATTAACTTTTCCTTGAGCTTCTTCGCCTTCGAGTCTATCTCATCGCTACAGTATCTTGCATACCTCAGAACTTCGTCTAAAGGTTTGTTCTGCCAACAGATCAAGTGCTGTTGAATCATTAGGCTTATGTCTGGTCTCAGTCCGAGAACAAACTTCGACACAAACTGTCCTATATCCTTAGGATCCATTACGTCCAACCCACTATACTGTTTGAATGCTTTCAGTAACCTCTCATAGAATTCGTGAACTGTCTCTTTAGGCTCCTGAGTTGTTCGATCTATCTTAACCCAGTCTATGTCTTGCACCGGCACTTTCTCTTTCAGCCATGTTATTACTCTTTCGTATTTTTCCATGACTCTGTCTGATGGACCACCTGTCTGGGTATCTCTCTGAGGCTCACAAGTGGGCCATTCAATACTAAGTTTGCATGCCGTCCACAAATCTCCGGGTACCACGATATCGAACAATGTGTTCAAATCGATCCAGAGAACCTTAGAGATCTTCACGAATCTCTCTACCTGCTTGTACCACTCAACGGGATTTTCTCTAAGTTTCGGGAAGGAATTAGTGAAGGCCGCTAAATCCCCCCTACTCCATGGTACATGCACGTAGTTTCCGTTCGCGATTTCTCGCAAAGGAAAAGCTTCCATTCGCATTAGGTCTGTATCCTGAGACTTCACAAGTGTACTTCGTCTGACAGATCCCTTCTTAGACCATCTTTCCTCCCATCTATCCAGATCTCTCCAAATTCTAATACACATGACCAATTCCCTTATGTGTACTCTCAGCCCAATCGTTCTGCGCTCATCTAAGTCTAGATCCGTGCAATTCAGCCTATGATTGGCCTGCAAAGCCTTAGTTCGTGATATGTCTATCATGTACTTGTCAGCCAGTTCAGATAACTTTTCATGAGCTGCTCTTGCCTTTCGAGTAACATCCTTGGATAAAAACAGTATCTCATCTGGAGCGTACAGATCTAACCTCTCGATTGCCACTGTGCCGTCAATTATTTCATCTAAGTCTGATTTTAAACTCATTACATCTATGCGTCTTGCTTTTATTTCGGCTTTCAGTACGTCAGTCCTAGGTTGTTCTCTTGCATCCCTCTCTCCTCCACTATGCGCCCTACGCCTGAGCACAGGTGAGTTATGAGGAATTTTTCTTCCATCTCTTTGTTCTCACCTCTCTAAATCCCAAGCCTTTCCATCTTCCCTTGGGGTGTGGTGGAACAATACTCCATCCCTTAATCCTACACTCCGTCTTTTCGGTTCGGTTTCTCCGGATACAAGATAAGATCCTCCGTGCTGTTCTAAACCACTGTAACTCGCTTGCTGTCTGGTATCACTTAACAGACGATAAGGTCCTTCATGGCTCTCCATGCTCCCGCGATCTCTTTCGTGATCACCGGATGTATGGCGAGACGTTTCGCGACTCCCTAAATTCTCATGACTTCGTCCACTATCACCGGATGCATGTCGAGACGCTTCGCGACTCTCCATGTTTCCGTGATTCCAATGTTGAACATTTTCATCCGGAGTATGGTGTGTGCATCTGAAAGTGTTCCGGTATTCCTGCGTCCTTCGTTCTCCTTCACTAAAGGTGACGCGAGGCACTTCGCCACACCCTGCACTCCTGTCATCGCACATTTGCCTATTGCCACTAACGGTAGGGCAATTATCTCTTCTGCTTCCTTGACTCCCTCTCTCCCACTCTGGGCTGCTTTCGCCAGCTCCACAATGAGAGAGGACCTTGTTATCCTGGTCTCTCCATTCAGCTCCTGTTTCTAAACTTTTATTCCTAGCCTCCTCAGCAGTGTCCCATTCTTTCAGATATTCCCTTAATTCCTTATAGGATTTCGGTTTTGGTCCCCTCAAATCCATCGATCCTCTTTGATCCCCTTGTTCTATCCAGGGACCCGTTGCGGAATCCAATGGGGTACTCCGACTTACTGGTGCTAATCTCTGTCTTTGAGGATTCATCGCGTTATTCCTATTCTCCATCTCTGCCCTTTCCCTGTCCCATCGTGCCTGTTCCTCCTGCTGGACCCCCTCTGGGTTGTAGATTGACACAATAGGGCCTATGGTAACAGGTACTTGTAAAGCGTCTGGCATTTGGTACGACCTTGCACATTGCGTCTCTGGCACCTTCTGGACCACTAATCTTCCCACTACTCTCTGTTCGGAACTAGTTTGGGGTATTTCCTCACTCTTGTTGGAGTCCCACTCTGTTACTGGGATCGATTTATATTCTCCCCATCTAGCTCCTTCCCCTTGCTGTAATATGGGACTTGCGGATTCACCGCTATACGGGGGTGGTCTCTCTGTTAACAGCCTCTCTAACAGTTCTTCTTCCGTTTCGCTATCCTCGTCTTCCTCTTCTAGGGGTTTCTTTTCTCCCGTAGCTTCTATCATGGTGAACAGTTTGTCTGCTTCTATCTTTTGCACTCTCCACTTCTTAGCTTCCTCATCCCATTTAGCATCCTGTAATGCCTTTACTGATCGTCTCACTCTTTCCTGACGCCTCTTTACGCCTTTTGCGTGTGCTGCTTTAAACCATGCACTAAGAGCTTCGAATTGTGTTGGCCTCGGTAGAGGTCTTGTTGCAAGCATTACTGCTTTCAATTGGTTCAACACGTCTAGCTTAAACGTTCCGAATCTCGGAAACGTCAATTCCTTTTCTCCTTCTGTTAGCCTATTCCACTCGGAAATCCATAATATCGAGTGTAAGCCTACATTTACTGCCATATGATAAGCTGGTGTGCCTTCTGGTGGAGCTTCTTCTCCGGCATATAAGTTTCTTCTATTCTTCTTAAAGATCTTTCTTAAACCCTTAAAGCACTTCATTTTTGATCTACGATTTTCCTCTTATTAATTCTCTTCCTTATTTACGTCCCGATGACAACCACCAATCCCGGTGCGACTCTCGCTAGTCAGCCTATCCCAACGCTGTTCTACGCCGACTGACCAATCTCAGCGCGACTCTACGCTGACGTCACTTGATCCCTCTGCAGCAATTTCCTTCGTTTCTCAACTCGTCTCGCGATCTCACATGCGTTTCATTCATACGCCGAAAAATGACTACTTCCGTCCAAGCGATCACTTTTCTCTGACTGTACGGCCACAGTCTAACTGTAATTGCTACCTCAACTGGCGAGACGTCTTCCCTCACGGTCAGGCGCTTGCCTCAACTGATAGGTTACTTTCACACAGTAAACGTACGACCAGCATGCGTTTACTCATACACTCACTCAACCGCTCCCCCTATCATCGGTCTGCGGGCGATCAATGGTACCTCATGACCCCCATTAAATGGTAGACAAATTACTCTGGGTGTTCGATACACCCGAACCACTTAAGTCCTCTGGACATAAGATTTTATCCGGTTGCGCGCGCTCACAACCTTCCCTCAATCACACTACAGGCATTCAACTCCGCTTGACATTACAACACAGGAACAACATAAAACACCGCAATCTTACAACGCATGACCCTTATACTCACTCTCGACCGATTCTGCTGCTTTTCTCTCGACGCACCGTCAGCACCTTCTTCGGCAGGGATTCGTCTTCTGGTCGTCGATGACTAGGGACCTTGGGGTAAACTAAACCTGACCTAGGTTGTCTTCCTCAAGAAGATAACCATCATACTCTGCTACCAACTGCGGGGAATGAGATTTTGATCTCAATTTATGATTATGATCAATTTAATAACTTATCTCATTCGTCAATTTCGGACCGAGTTTTATCTGTCATTGAGTAAAAGACAACTCCCACATAAGTTTAGTAAAACCCCATTAACTGACGCCACTCTGAAGAACCACTTACAACTGATAAAGTTTTAAGGTTTTTTATATAAAAGTCAAATTTAAATGCAAATTACAATCCTCTCAGGATAAATCTCAAAGTATGCAAAGAATACAAAATCAGTTCCTTAATCCTCAATTTAAAGCTTCGATGTGAAGTGATTCCTTTGCGTCATCTATAGAAAGAGAAAATAATCAAGTTAAATCTGTCCCTACTCTATACTAGGTGACATCCCTATTTCGCAAGTTTCTTCCCTAAAAAGGTGTCAGTAGTTTGACTTCCAAAGAAGTTCAAACTCTCTTAACCTCTAAAGGTAACTTAAGTTTAAGAAGCAGTACCCTCTCTGCCTACCCATCCGCTCTTCTAAGGGTCCTCGGCCTACTGCTCCCTTGCGCTCTGATCTCTCTCAGCGCATCTGCTCAAGGCATCTACCCTTGCCTTCGCTCTGAGCAATTCACCTCGCTGTTCCTAATCTTCAATTGCTCATTGCTATCTTATCCCCGGGGTGCTGTCCCTAAAATACACAATCACAGTGTGGGTGGAACGCCCCTTGACGCCCACCACGGACTTTCCCCGATGATGTCAGTTTCTGGCTCTTTCCATTGCTTCATCTCCTCGCGTCGTCCGTTAGGTTGATCCTTCTCCTTAGATGTCATCTTCATCTTCTTATTGGCAACTTTTAGTTGACACTTTCATCCAAAGTCAGATAACCTTAAACAAGACCTTAACATTACAACTCTTTCTCTGACCTTACTAGATCCTGTGAATGGTCATTCAAAACAAAGCTCAAATTCCAATCGCCTCTCCTCATGTTTAGGCAATAAACTTCGTTCGACATTTGTCACCTTAAATCTAACAAATGCTAGACTCTTCGGCTCGCACCTTCATGTGAAGACTATTCACGACTCCTGTGAGCCCACTAAATTACATACATTGGACTACACTCTTGCGAACCCTTGGTTAGTCAGGTTATAATCACAAATGACCTAAATTCTTCTAGCATTCCTACAAACTTCTTCTACACAGTATAACCTTTAACATACATTTATATACAATCGTATTTACCAAATACTTCGTTCATATGTGAATAGATCTTAGCTAAAATACAATTACGTAGAATATAAACCTTAATACATAGAATATAAAGTTCATAGAATATAACTTTATTCTCATTGGTTACTTCGTTATGTATGCTCTCTGCACGTTTCTCCATGTTACATTTCTCGCCGTTTCTGCATTTAAAACTACACACGTACATGAATTCTACTCTGCACGTTCTACTGTTCGTAGGCATTTCTCCATTAGCCCACTACGTATACGACCTTCTAATACATTCTAAAGTGAATACAGTTATACATTTCCTATACCATGATATCATTTTAATTGACTTTATGCTATAGTCATCAACTTCACATTACAATATCCATTTCATTCCTACGTTTATAACATATACGTCTAAATATGGCTACGATATACTTTATGTTCAAATTGCGCTCTCTCAGCAATCAACCGAAATTAAATTCAGTGAAAACAGAAATTGTGACCACCAACCATAAAATCCATAACTGGAATCCCTGCTTCAGATCTCTAAAGCTGGGTTCACCTCTCATCCTAAAAAAACTGTTAAAATCTTCGGAATCATCATTGAGGACCTCTCTATTAGTCTGCAGAAAGGAGCAGTGATTTCTTCATGCATTTTTCAACTTTGCAAGGTCAAGAAATTCAGGAAATATTTTACATCAGAATCCATTCTCCATATAATATTGGCCCTAGTGATGTCTTGTATTGATAATGCAAACACCCATTGCTTCCTGCCAAAAGGACTGAATCAGAGGCTGCAGACAGTACAAAACAAGGTAGTTATGTGGGTTTCGTGCCAGCCTAGACATTGACATACTATGCCCCTGATGAGAAAGCTGCACTGGCTCTGAGTTGCACGGCAAACCATTTTTACAACTGGCTACATTCTTTTTAAATCATTCTGTGGGAAAAGCCCAACTGTTGTATCCGTGGGAAAAGCCCAACTGTTGTATCCTCCAAAGTTCAAAGCTGCATTCCAAAACACAATCTCATATCAACCCACCAAAACATGCTAGCTGACCCTAAATTTAAAAAGAAGAAATTGGATGGTGCCAGATTTTTTGTGATTCCCGCATCTTTGGAACGGATCACTGAAATTATATCGACCTCAAAAATATCGAGTTGCCATAATATCATTGCTAAAATATCGATGGACAAAATATCGACTGGCTATCTTTAAACAGGTAAGTACTAAAATATCGACTCTAAAATATCGAGTTACTAAAATATAGACTGTAAAAATATCGTTTTTTTTTAATGTCTTTAAATTAAGTTAAAACTAATGTAGTAATAAATATGTTTGTTTATAAACTTACTTAAAATTAATAAATTAATGTTATATTAATAAATATTTATTGTAAATTAAAAAAATATATAAAAAAATAATACATATATATTTATATAATTTTTTTCATTAAATAAACATATATAATAATTTTACCGTAGCATAGCAAAATAGTTAAAATTTATTGTAACAACTGTAGTGAATTCTACAATAGCTAAAGCGTTGGATCGCGTAGGGGTAAAATGTACTATTCCCACTCCAGTGGGTGCAACAGTAGGGAAAGCGTTGGATAGCGTAGGGGTAAAATTTACTATTCCCACTCCAGTGGGTGCAACAGTAGGGAAAGCGCTGGATAGCGTAGGGGTAAAAATTACTATTCCCACTCCAGTGGGTGCAACAGTAGGGAAAGCGTTGGATAGCGTAGGGGTAAAAATTACTATTCCCACTCCAGTGGGTGCTACAGTAGGGAAAGCGTTGGATAGCGTAGGGGTAAAATTTACTATTCCCACTCCAGTGGGTGCAACAGTAGGGAAAGCGCTGGATAGCATAGGGGTAAAAATTACTATTCCCACTCCAGTGGGTGCAACAGTAGGGAAAGCGTTGGATAGCGTAGGGGTAAAAATTACTATTCCCACTCCAGTGGGTGCTACAGTAGGGAAAGCGTTGGATAGCGTAGGGGTTAAAATTACTATTCCCACTCCAGTGGGTGCTACAGTAGGGAAAGCGTTGGATAGCATAGGGGTTAAAATTACCATTCCCACTCCAGTGGGTGCAACAGTAGGGAAAGCGCTGGATAGCGTAGGGGTAAAGATTACTATTCCCACTCCAGTGGGTGCAACAGTAGGGAAAGCGTTGGATAGCGTAGGGGTTAAAATTACTATTCCCACTCCAGTGGGTGCAACAGTAGGGAAAGCGTTGGATAGCGTAGGGGTTAAAATTACTATTCCCACTCCAGTGGGTGCAACAGTAGGGAAAGCGTTGGAAAGCGTAGGGGTTAAAATTACTATTTCCACTCCAGTGAGTGCCACAGTATAAAAAGGCAAAACTTCATAATTAATTATAATATATAGAAAGATTAGTACCAAGTAAATTTAATTTCCTATACCAATAACTTTTATTTACCAATTAATTTTAAGTTCATGGATAATTATTAATTTATTAAACAATTTAATTAATTAACTAAATTAATTAATTAATTAGTGATTTACTTCCCACCCTATTCCCCTATAAACCCACAACCCGCTACTGAAACTAATTTACTATAAATTAATTATTTATCAATTAATCAATTATTATTAATTACCAATTATTTTTTATTTAATTACCTATTATTAATTATTTTACAATTAATATTAATTTACATAATTAATTAATTATATTTAAATTACTTCCCACCCTATTCCCCTATAAACCCACTACCCGCTACTGAAACTAATTTACTATAAATTAATTATTTATCAATTAATCAATTATTATTAATTACCAATTATTTTTTATTTAATTACCAATTATTAATTATTTTACAATTATTATTAATAATTACATAATTAATTAATTATATTTAAATTACTTCCCACCCTATTCCCCTATAAACCCACTACCCGCTACAGATTTATATTACACAATTATTAAAAATTAGTAAAAACTTACCTTATTTTCCATTTTCTTTTTTCTATATTCTATCTAGTCGATATTATGTCTAGTCTATATTTTTGATTCGATATTTTGTCTATTAATATCAATATAACTCGATTTTTTTGTAGTCTATATTATGTCTGGTCGATATTTTGTCTAGTCTATATTTTTTCCTCGATATTATGTCCAGTCTATATTTTGGATTCAATATTATGTCTGTTTACCCTTTGGAACTCCTTTCCTTCTGACATAAGAACTACAACTGTCTATCCAAGATTTAGGACACTTCTAAAAACCTTTGTTTTTTCAAACAAGCTTATTGATAGACTCTTGAGCTTGATGTTCCCCCCTTTGTTACAAAGCGCCATGAAACCCTTTTGTTGTATTGACGCTATACAAATAATATGTAATATAACAAGAGTTGCTATAGGCTGCACTTTGTTTCTTTGGCAGTAGTGGATATATTAATCGGAAGTTTCTGTTACTATATTTTACATAGATAGTGTATATCTGTGTAAATTGTGGTGGGCACCATTTAAATGTGCCAGCCATCATTCATGTGTTGTACTGTACTAGGATTAGTCAATTGTCATGGATGGCTCTGATAGAGAGCCACTAGTGTGAATAACTGGATTCAAATCCAGTAACTTACTGTCATGATCTGGCAACAGTTGTGAACAAAAGCTATTATTCACTATTGCTAAGTCATAAAGGAATTCCAGGCTACTCAGGCTGTGATCTCTGACAGCCTGTCAGACCAGCACCGGAGAACAGGGAGCACAGCTTCTGGAGGAGAGGGAAAGAAAGGAACAGAGAGTGAGAGAGGGTTGAAGAGGCAATGCATTATCTTTTTAATTTAGGACAAAGAGGAGAGGCTAAGTTATGTATGGCTCACCATTACCCCTCTACCTCTGCATAACAGTTGAGAGCAGGCACAGATGATTATGGGGCCATATATAACATTTCAAATATAGATGGGCAAAAAGGTGAATTATGAGCATGTTTTCACCTCGAGGTTCTGGTTCTCTCTTTGTCTAGTTCGTGTCACTCAGAACCTCTTGGTGAAAAACATCCTAGTAATTCATTATTATCCATCTATAATTCTATATGTTGTTACTTACATGGGTAATGCTTTTTTATCATTGTTTGTATTGTCATGCAATAATAAATCTTGGTTAGTATGTGCTATTTAAAAATTGGGGGGGATTTGTATTTGATCTTATGTTTTGGGTGCTCTTGGTAACTCTAACATTGTTCCTTGTTTTAAATATTACTATTTGTATGTTTTCTATGGCAGGGTGTTGGACAGCCATTTAATCAGGAACTTGGGGAAGTATAATTTTAAGTATAGTTCCTGCTGCTTCTTGTGAGCTTGTGCACACTTCCCTTAAGTCCTGTAGAACATTCCTAACTTGGATTTCAGCTATGTTTGGAGAGAGACGGTATTCCCTTACACTTTCAACAATATTTTACTTGGTGGTAGCTCTGCCACTGCAATATTTGCAATACTCAGTGCATTTTGAATGTGTCCTTTCACTACAAGTGCTTTCTGTGCTATACATGTATCTACTGTAACTTAAGGGTAGTGTCCTCTTTCGTGATTTGATGTCTATTGTAATTTCCGACATTACATCAGTGGATTAGACAATTATAAAAATATATGTTATTGTTATGTATATTATAGCCAACCATAGTGGGATATACCTGCAAATAAAGACCCGCTCCAGCGTTAAAGGCCTAAGCCAAAGGCAAGGTCCTTAACAATGGAGCATGCCTTTAATGGCCGGTATAGTCCAGCTACGGTGGGCTATAAAGCTATTAGAACATTTTGGCCCATAAAGGAATAATGTTTTAATTAGTAAAACAAAGGCCTCACTGAGCCCAAAGGAGTTGAAATCTCCCACTGGCCCTGTGGGGCCTTTGTTAACAGTGGTTGCTGTGAATGTTCTACAGCTAACAGTTGTGACCCTGAGTGCAGCTGTTAGCTTTTGAACATTCACAACAAGAGCTGTGCAAAGAGGCTGACATGAGCCACTAGTTCTTCCTAGCTTACCTGAACTGCTTTTTGTAGTTATGTCAAGCCAGGGTGACTGAGGAGCTGAGCAGCATTCCCCTTCCCTCCTTCTGATGCTCAAGTGACTCTGAGCTGGGGAGGAGGGTGAGGGAAGGCTCTGGTGTGCCCTGCAGTACTGCCTCTGCCTTTTGCTTTCCCCTGCCCACTCCATGTATTAAGGCAGGTAAAGAGAAAGACAGTGGCTGTTTATTAGAACTTTGAAATGTTGAGTGCAGTGGGCCTATACCAGTTTATATAGGGTGCTGCTGCTCCATTGTCCTCAATGGAGCTCTCTATATTCCAATGTTCTAATATGGGTTATTTAAAAATTATTATTTAATTTTTGCAACACATTTTACATTCTGTGATTTTATTTTTTGGCATTGTCTTTTTTTCTGGTATCTTGCTTCTGTGTTATTTCGAGGGCTGTTTCAAATAATGCTTATTGTGGCTTTGTTATAACTGTAGGGTGGTGCAGGCAATTACATTTGGATAATGTTGTTATACAGTGCACAGTCATCAGTGTCAGGAAAAGCACGTCATGAGCTAATTTAGCTTGTTGAACTCTATATTATTAAACAGAGGCTAAGCTAAGCTTGGACTTTCAGCAGAGAGGTGGAACTTAACAGAAATAAAACTTAGCCCCCAACTTTCTGGACATTTAAAGAATATATTAAACAACAAAAAGCCAGTACTGATACCCGATTTACAAATTCAGCAAAGCAAATTGACCTGAAACAATGTGGCCACGGACCTCTGCTTCCATTTGAAATATTCTAACTTTATTAGCAAACATCATTACATTTACAAATCCAGAGAACACAATTCAATATCATTAAAACATTTTCAACACACTTTTCATTTGCTCACACCACGACAATCTTCCTTCTGTAACATTCACACCCTCTTCTATCAATTCACTTTTCCAACCAACTTTTCTGAATTTGTGAATCAGGTATCAGTACTGGCTTTCTGTTGTTTAATATTTAACTGGGGCTCAGCCTTACTGATTGGAGCCCAAATCCTTTTTAGTTTTTTGGACATTTAAGGAAAGGGAATACATGTTCTTGATATATAGGTTAGAAACAGTGATTTTGGTATTGATATGGTATGCTGATGGGGTACCACAATATACTAAGGGCAAGAGGAAAGAGTGGGGGAGCACACAACCCATAGAGGAATTAGAGGAGATGCTAGCTGTAGATGCCAGGCAAGAGTCCAGGACAGCAGCAGTCCAGCAGAGTAGCAGTCCTTCATGCAACACAACAGTTATTCTTCCTGGCAGAGTGGTCACAGGTCCAGAAGCATACTGAAGCCGTGGTGTCAGAGACCCAGTACTCATACCAAGTTGTGCCTTGAAGTGGGGAGACTTCAAAGAAAGATTTGAAGTGCACAGAAGTCCTCCTTTCCTGCACTGGCTCCAGACTCATTACACAGGGGTATGCAGCCCTTTGTGTGTGGAAATGATACAACCTATTCTGGTGTAATTGAGATGCTGTGCTCAGCTCCTCCCTGTCATCACCCAGAATGTCCCACTAAGACACACCTACGCTTTCCTTGTGTGTGGCTGTGTACAGAGGATACACAAAGCCTAGCTACCACCCAGCCCAGACTGAACAGAGACAGCCAGCAGGCACCAAATGGCCAAAGTAAGTAAATGCCAACTTTCTAAAGTGACATTTACTAAACTGTGGATTAAAATATAACTTTACCATGAGTTGTGATTTAAATTTGTGAGTCTAATGACACCAAACCTGAAAAGTTCATCTCTTTACCGTTTGGAATTTACATGTATTAGATGTAAAAAGGCAATCCCAATTTATCCTCTGGGTGAGATAGGCTTTGCAGTAGTGAAAAAGAAAATTGGGACTTTTTCACTGCCAAGATGTGTACAACGTAAAAGTACATTCCTTGCCTTTAAATGCATTGCACCTTGTGGATCATATAGGGTCAACCTTAGGGGAGAGTTATATGTGTAAACATGGAAGGTTTAGGCCTAGCAAGAGGTTTATCTTGCCAGGTCGGAGAGGTAGTGTAAAACTGCACCTACACACTCTGCAATGCCAGGCCTGAGCCACATTGACTGCTGCATCCCACAAGTAGCATTTAATATACAGGCCCTGGGCACATGTAGTGCACTTTATTAGGAACTTATAACTACATGTAATATGCCAATAGGGGCTTAAGCCATTATTACCATGTTTAGAGGAGAGAGTCCTAAAGCCAACATCAAGGTCTGAAAATGGAGGGAGGCAGGCAAACAGTTGGGGGACAACCACCCTTATGCTGTCATGTCTAATAGTGGCTAAAACAAATCTCCACCAAACTCTCTCTTTCTGCCTGAGGTGCAGGTTTATCCTTGAGATTGGAGGCACTACCACATCATCCTGCTGTGCCAAATATTGCTCTTCCTGAGCCTTAGTTGCTTCCTGGCTTTTTCCAGTTGCCTGACATGCCATGGTGGTGACAGATAAAATGTGTCTCTCTGGCCCTCTAAAGAAGCAAGGGCAAAATGACGTCCTATAAATGAAAGCATCTTTGTTTCCTAAAAAAGTGAGCTTTCTATCTCGAGAGTATGTGTTGTTTAACCAATCACACAACTTCTTTAATTTTATTTTTTTATGTTTTGAGATCGTAAATCCTTCATGGATCCAAAACAAACAATGTTATGCAGTTGCCGTACATATTCAAGATCAGGAAATGCAACCCAAAAACAGGTACAGGGAATCCCACAATATTTTACAAAACAGAGTTGGATGAGAAAAAAGACTTTTTTTATTGTCTGATGCCAGGAGTTTGCTTCAAGTAATTTAACACTCTATACTGTAGTGGTACATTTAAAAATGTTGACGTTTTAAATAATTTGGAACCATGATACCCAACTCTTGTAATCTGTCTCCAGGGCTTGCCTTGGTAGCACTGAAGATTCACAAATCCTTGCACACCACTGGAAAGATTAAATTGGTTCATGTAACTGTATTATTCAACCTTCAAATCGTCCTTGACCTATTTATGCTCATCGCTGCACTTGATGCTTTAGGAGCAAAGGAGGTGAGCTGTGTTTTTGTGCTGTTCGCCCCAATTTTGGAGTTAAAGCAACGTTTTCCATCTTGAGCTAAGGATTCACGGCAAGAATATAGGCACAGTGGAAATCAATTAGAAGGTGCACAGGAGAAAAGTGATGATCAGGGCTCAGAAGTAAGCTCTCAGATTTCAGGTCCCACCCACTCATGATCCCTGTTGCAGAGAAATATCATTCACCCAAATCTGTCACATGTTTATTATGTGATAAAAAAACTAAGCTGGGGAATATAAAGACGATGACACCAAATTACTGAAGAAGATTTATTTTAGATAAGCAGCACACCAGATGGGAGGACACTGCAGTAAAACACAATGTGTCAACTCCCTAACGCCTTTTTTTCAACTGAACAACGTTCAGCTGGCACTCTAGAACACCAGCTGATTACATCACATTAGAGGTAAGAGGCACAAGGAAGGTACAGGGGTCTGGGAAGGGAGGTCGGGAAGGTTCCAGAAAGGTTGGGAAGGTTCTAGAAGAGAATACCAACTTAACACATCTCCTCCGTCAAGGAAGGGAAGAAGGAAGGATAAGTGTGGGAAAGGGAAAGGCAGGGAGTTAGACCTGGTACTATTGGCGTGAGTCTCCCTTTCATTTTTCTCTGTTGCCTCCTCTGTTTTTTATGTTTTTGCTGGTTTACATGCTTTGGGCACGGTGCCACAGCTATTCAGTGCCACAGTGCCAGTGCTCCCTATTGTAATTTGTTGTAATGGATTAGTGACTCCATGATTGGCCTATTTGATTTAATTGTCAGACCCTAGTACAGTGCACCATGTGTGCCAAGGCCCTGTGATTCAAATGCTGCTAATGGGCTTGCAGCACTGATTGTGCCACCCATAGAAGCAGCTTGTAAAGTGTGTCTCGGGCCTGTCATTGCAGAGCCTGTGCGCAGTCTAGTACTGCCATGTCGACTTTGTAAGTGCACCCACTTACCAGTCCCTAAACGTTCCCTTTTCTACATGTTAGCCACCCCTAAGGTAGGCCCAAGGGCAGAGTGCATTGTAAGTAAAAGGTAGGACTTGCCCTGGTGTGTGTGGCATGTCCTGATAGTGAATTATTACAGCCAATTCCGTTTTTCACTATTGCAAGGCTACCTGTCCCCAGAGGCCAGAATGGGAGTTTGAACATCTTATAATCCTAACTGACCCAGGGAACATGGTAGAAAACAAATTTAGTGTGCCTGAACTCCAAATGTAAAAATGCATCTTTTAGTGCAGGTGATTTTTACATTCTGTGTTTGAAAATACCACTTTCAGAAAGTAGGTATTTTCTTACCTAACCATCCAGGCTGACTCTGTTAGGTTGTGTATTGCATATCTGGTTTGTGAGTGACAGGAGGGTTTGGGCTCCATAAGTCTGATGAGTCAGGGCTGGGCTGAATAGGACCTTGGCTGAATAGAGAGTAGGGGGCGTAGATTTCCTTTCACTCCCCCAAGCCCTTATAGAATAGAGAGTAGGGGAGTAGATTTCCTTTCAGCTACCTAGGCCAGGTCTTCTTTCAGCAATGCTGTCTCCACCTCCTGCCAGTTTTATTGATTCCTGAGTGTCCCTCATTACACATCTCTAAGATGTTACCTTTCAGTACTTCCAGGGGTACAATTTTTCTCTGTCTTAACATTAGACCACTTTCTAAGGACAACTTGTGTCTAAGTTCCCAAAAAGTTCTCTGTTCCTTACGTATGTTTTTCTTTTCGGGCCAACCTTTCCATATCATTTTGATCACATCTTGCAGACTTCCGTCCTGTTCCAGTGCCCTTTTCCTCTCCTCATTTGTAATGCTGGGGAATTCTTCAATGATATTAGCAACATAAAACTCCTCCCCCATGTCCTCAACAATATCATTCATATGAAGGGGTCACCGACTCAGGAAGTCAGCAACAAATTTGTTTGCACCTTGTACGTATATCACAACATAGTCGAAATCTAACAGCCTCACCAACATGCGAGATAGCCTGGGTGAAGCAGTGTACAACCCCTTAGTGGTTAACAAACTTGTGGGTGGTTTGTGATCACTCTGTAGCAACACTATTTTACCCCACAAAAACTGGCGGAGGGGCTCCAGTCCCCACACTCACTAGAGCCTTGCGCTCTATTACAGAATATGCCTCCCTAGTAGTGAAGGACTGGGTTTTTAAGAACCCAGCGGTGCCAGGGCACAACACCTGAAACCTTCGTGGGTAACCTGCTCCGGCGTACGAATCACAGAGACACGGGACACTTCCTTCGGCGTCAAAGATTCAAGGTTTATTTACTGCAGGGAACACAGAAGTCACAACAAGCAACACACGTGCAACTTGGGGAGACGGCTTCAAATTGGTTCTGTGAATCGCTCCTTTTATACACAATTTCCCCATAGAGTTACATTGAACACAAATGTTTATGACCCGGTTCCCACAATCATCCCCCAGAGGGGTCGTTTTGGTCACTTTGATACACATAAGGCCCGGAACATAAGTGCGGAAACATTTGGCGGTTCCCAACTGTAAAAACCCATCTTCCCAACATTAGTGCATTCCAATCGGTAATAAACAGATCGAAATAGGAACAAGAACAGGTGTAGAGGAAGACGGAGACAGTGGGGAAATCGGAAAGGGTGTAAAAGGGAGGTATCGAAAGACACGAGATACAGGCATCAAAGGGACGTGCCTAATGAGATGCACGACTAAGACAATAAACCGGCACGGCGAGATGAGCCTTGAGCGGGGCCATCTGCCTTACAGTATCATCCCCCTCATCATAAAGACACTTACAAAGGACATGTGTCTTCCGCAAATATCTTGGGAGTCCCAGGGTCGCGAAGCGGACATCGTCCGTTCGCTGGCTACTTGAGGGCAAGAGACAAAATGGATGCCGTATCTAAGATGGAACCCGTGGGTACAGATAGGAATGCCCACGTAACAAACGAACGGTTTAGGTTAGCACAGCGAAACTGCGCACACTTACTAAACTCGTCATTTGCGGTTCATAGATACCAGACTCGACCATATTCGTACGAGTCGAAAACACCACTTACAATTGTCACGGAACCTCAGACGCTCCTTTTGCCCTCATGTAGGCAAGCACTAGTCGGAATCATACTCAATATTCATCAGACCATCTAGATGTTGTTGTAGCATAGCTCTGTCAAACCGAGTTCCATCGGTAACAGGCGGCTGTCTCATACACGTTGTAGCACAGAGGCCACATAAGGCAGGACCGCACTGCACACAAAGGCAACACGTGAACAGGAACGCCACGACAACTCCGACGATCATCAGAATCTTCCAACCCCAAGTCGACATCAAGCCCCAAAACCACCCAAGTAGCGTCCAATCCCCTACATCCACGTGTATGGATTCGGAGATCTTATGCAACTTCGAGATGGCTTGATAAACGGTCGGAGCGTTATCAGGAATGAAAATGCAGCAGCTCGAATGGATCACCTTACATACCCCACCTCGGTCTGCTAAGATGACATCTAAAACCATACGGTTTTGTAACGTCATAAGTCTATCCGCCTGGAGTTCTGTGGTGATATTACCAAGGGCACTGGCAGTAATATTAGCTGTCGATTCTACCACTCGAGTCAACTGTCTCAGGTTCCTACTATTAACCATAGGTCCCCAAAACGGGAGGAAACCCTTGAAAAAGTCTCCTGCCTCTTGACCGGCAGTATCCTCTTCGCTAATTACGCCTCTCACAATTCTAGTCTTGTGATAATCTGCATCTACGGTAAACGTCGGAGGCAACAAATTTGCAATGAAGCATGAGCCCATGAAGTCAGCGGGCAACCATGCATATGCACGATCATGGCAGATAAAGTATGTACCCTTGGCCGCCAGGAACACAGGGGACGAGACCATCGGCAAAATGTAATTTTCAGTGCAAGCACTCTCTCCAAGTCGGGCTTTCGATCTTCGGCCACGACCCATTAGACAAAAATTACCAATGTGGGGTACGACCCATATCGGAGGTGAGCTTTTAAGCTGCTTTTCACTAGTGAACACACTATACTCGCCTCTACTCAGGACCCTATAGGCTTGTACCTCTTCTTCAGGAATAAGCGAAGGATCATAGATATCACTATCTAAATCCTCTATTGCTATAGACAAAGGTTTTTGATACGAAGTAGGACCAGAGTAGGGAGAGCGTGGTTCTCGAATGGGGTGGAAACCTAGTGCGCTTCGAAACATTGTTTGAAATGCTCGAGCGGACCCTTGGGAACTGTACGGTAACACCAGATATGGAATTCCCTTATCCGTAGTATGTGGCATCAACCCACACACCCAACAATTAGTAGTGTTAACCACTAACTGATGCTGGTGAAGGAGCTGAATAAAGGAATTATTGCGGAATTCTGCACGTCTAGCCTGCTCGTGTTCGGGTAAGACATGAAAAGAATGAGGAGAAGCAGTGGAGGTGAGTTTAGGATCAGGGGTAGGAGTAGGTACGACAGGGGGTAAGAAGTAAGATATCATGTAATACACCCCACCCGCCAATAATGCAGAAACAGTCAAAAATAATAATAATACTTGAAACATAAAACATTTGGTACGACTAAGTTGCTGCAGCTTGAATCTTTGAGCTTGAGCTTCTTCCAAGTCCATCAACTTCGAAAATGCCATTCCCTACGACCGTCCGCAACGTTTCTTGACGCACTTCGTTCTGTGTAGCAATAGTCAATCCCTAGGAGTTCCCAGGAACCGACGGTCTTTAACCTAGCGTCAAGACCTACTAACCAGAAAGAAGTACGCGCGCGGCCCTACGGCCTTTATTGCACAAATATATATATATATATACATGCAAAAACAATGTTTCTCAACTGTGGAAGCAAAAGGTATAAGAAACGAAGCTCAATGAATATATACAAAAATAATCACAATAATACAAATGTTCAAACTGATCACGGAAAACGGGATAATGTAGTTGTCAATACAGCAAAGCAGGATCTTTTATTAGTCTTTAGTGTTAGATCGCAAAAAGTATCGGGTTTTCCCAGGACGTGTCTGCTCGTCAAACAAAGGATCCGTTGGAGAGACGACGTCCTGCTGATTAGTTGAGTGTTTTGTTCTTGAGTATTTAGATGACAATTGTTCAACAGTGTCTTTCTGCTGCACTGAGGATTCTCCGACAGGCTGTGCGTCGCTAAAAGGTACAAACGCCGGCAATCCTTCGGTTTCAGTTGATGCAATGCCTCTCCTCACCCACGGGTCTGCCGGCAAAGGGATAGGGACTTTTTTGGTGTGGGTGGCGTGCACCCAGTTTTTCCGTCCCTCAAGACGAACAGCAGTCCTCGTGGCAAGGAGAACCTGGTAAGGACCAGTAAACCTTGGGTCCAAGTTTTTCTTGCGCGAAAAGTTCAGCGTCACCACCCAATCTCCGGGCTGGAGCTGGTGGCCTGGACCCTCCGTCTGTGTCGGCAGTGCGTCGTGAACCTGTTGGTGAATTAACCTCAGTTTAGCAGTCAAGTCATGAAGGTAATCGATCAGCATTGGATACTCAAGATCACAGAAAATACCTGGCCTAGGAACCCCCCAGACATTCGCAGGACGGCCGAACACTATTTCATAGGGGCTAAGCCCTACTCGGGAGTGTACAGTCGCCCTAGTTGACAGTAATGCTAAAGGTAAAGCGTCAGGCCACGAAAGACCAGTCGTAGCCTGAATCTTTGCTAGTTTCAGTTTAAGGGTGCCGTTATACCCTTCAACCAAACCAGCTGACTGGGGATGATTGGCACTATGGAATTTCTGATTAATTCCAAGGCCCTTGCACACACTCTTCATCACACTTCCCACAAACTCACTTCCGTTATCTGACCACACGACTCTAGGCATTCCATACCGAGGAAAATATTCCTTCAGTAGGATTTTCGCAGTAGACAAAGCAGTATTGTCTTTGAGAGGATAGGCCTCGATCCATCGGGAGAATGCGCAAACCACAACTAAAACGAATTTCAGGTTATTGCATCGCTCCATATGGATGAAGTCCAATTGAATCACCTCAAAGGGACATGAAGGGGGAGCAAAACTGCCAGGAGGAGTTGGGGTTCCTTTGCCAGGATTGTACATCATACACACCATACAATTTTTCACCAGACGTTCAGCACATTTCGTAATACCATCATTCTTCCACACAGGAGACAGCAACTTACAAATACCTTTCGCGCTAATATGTGCTAACCCATGCGCCATTGTCACAACGGCCAGCACATATGCATCAGGCAACAACCATCTTTTCTGATCCGACAAATCAATCCAACAACCATTCGCATCCAACTTTCCCGTACTTTCTTTCCACTTCGTCTTTTCAGTCTCGGTGGCCTCATTCTGAATTTCTTTCACACTTTCAATGGTGTCTTCACACATGCTCGATTCTGTAGGCCACCTAACCGAACTCGTCACATACATTCGAGTGCTAAGGTTCCGGGCAGTCTCCTTAGCAATCTCGTCTGCAAACGCATTACCACGACCAACATCATCCGTCACCTTACGATGCGCACTACATTTAACAATCGCTACCTGCTTAGGCAACGTCAGCGCATCCAAAAGATCATTCACAAGCTGGCCATGCTGAATCTTCGTACCATGCGACGTCAAGAAACCTCTCTCTCTCCACAATCGTCCAAAACTATGTGCGACACCAAACGCATATTGGCTGTCGGTAAACACATTCACACGTTTCCCTTTTGCTAACACACACGCTCTAGTGAGAGCGATCAACTCTGCAGCTTGGGCAGAATTCTGATTCAACCTTGCAGTCTCAACAACAGTATTCAACGTTACGACAGCATAGGCAGTAGTCACATCGCCATTCGGCAACTTAAAACATGACCCATCCACATACAGTGTACCATCCGGATCTTCCAATGGAGTGTTTTTAAGGTCCACTCGACCTTTTGTTTCTTCTTCTGTCCTCAAGTAACAATCATGTTCTGCTACTTCATCTGACTCTGCGCTAATTGGTAACAAAGTTGCCGGCTTCAGAACATTACAATGTTTTATTTGAATGTGGCTTGCCAACAGCGTCAACTCGTACCCAGACAACCTCGCACTCGTCAAGTGCTGAGTTTTCGTACGATTCAAAAGAGTATCGACTGCATGCGGAACCATCACCGTAAGCATATTATCCATGACCAATCCTGCTGATTGTCGGATGGAGACCGCAGCTGCCGCAGTTGCTCTCAAACAACTCGGCAACGCTCTAGCTACTGGGTCCAAGGTCGAGGAAAAATATGCACATGGACGCTGTTTACCACCAAAAGGTTGCGTTAAGACACTCAAAGCACAACCTTCCCTCTCGTGAACATATAATGTAAACGGCTTGCTATAGTCGGGAGTTCCCAACACAGGAGCCGAACACAATGAATCACGCAGTTCAGAAAAACTTTTCTGACATTCTTCCGTCCATGGTAAAGGAGTTGAAACATCCTTGCACGTAAGAGCCACTAATGGTTTCGCTAGCAATGAAAAGTTAGGAATCCATTGCCTGCAGTACGACGTGATACCTAGAAAGGCACGCACATCTCTTTGGGTTGTTGGCACAGCCATTCGCGCAATCGCTGCAATCCTCTCTGGGGTCAACCTCCTTCCCTCCTTTGACAATAAGTGACCTAGATAGGTTACTTCTTGTCAACAATATTGGAGTTTAGAAGGGGACACCTTATGATTCGACTCACAGAGATGTTGCAGCAACGACACCGTAGCAATTTTGCAAATGTCCTGAGTATCAGCAGCCACCAATAAGTCATCGACATATTGGATTAAGGCCGCACCGACCGGCAACCTAAACGCATCCAGTTGACCCTTCAGGGCTTGACTGTAAATCGATGGGCTTTCACAGTAGCCCTGAGGAGCGCGTTTAAACCGGAAGCTGCGTCCACCGAGAGAGAAACCGAAAAGGTCTCTACTCTCCTCGGCAATCGGGATGCTGAAAAACGCATTTTTCAAATCAATCACCGAAAACCACGATGCAGAAGCTGGAATCAGAGTCAGTAGCGCCGTGATGTCAGGCACAACAGGGAATTGAGGAACCACAATTTTATTCACCTCCCGTAAATCAATAACAAAACGATAAACGGGCGGCTTCGAAGGATCAGTACGTTTTAGAATGGGCAATACAGGGCTGTTGCACACGTTTCCCCGAGTCTCTTCAATAACGTCTTTCTCGATCAGATCATAAATGATCGCTAACAGTGCTCGTTCACCATCAAGAGAGATACGATACTGGGGAATACGTGGCAATCGCACATTGGATTTCAACTGAACGACATAAGGGGAGATGTCAAGCAGGCCCACATCATTGGGACCTGTTGCCCACAAAGACGCAGGAAGAGAACTCAATTCCGGTGGAAGCTTATCGAGAGACAAATACATAGGAGAGACAACCCTCTCTCCTAACGTAAGCTTTACACCCGCAGGAGAACAATACAAAGTTGCATACAAACGTTTAAGCAAATCCAGGCCCAAAAGATTTTCACCACAACCAGTAGTCAAAATCAACGGAGCTTCTAGCTCACGAGGCCCGATTGTAAGGGGCAAAGGGCACGAAACTGGATTGCTAACGGGGGCGCCAGAGAATCCAACGGAAACATTTGTTAAGCCAGACAAAGGTGCGCCAGGGAGTTTCGAATGCATAATAGAACTTTTCGCTGCACCAGTGTCCAACAGAAAAGGCTCAACGACGCCCGATGTAGCAACTGCGACGTAAGGCCCTCTCTGATCAACCGGAACTGATACCACTCCCTCTCCTTGTCTATGGCTGTCCTAGTAATTACTGTCGTCAGTTCCCTGATCGACGTAATAATCGTCTACATTGTACTGCGCAGATCGTCCTTGCGATGATCCACGTTGATCGAAACAATTATTAGAATTAGAGGAGGTGTCAGAACGATCATTCTGAGCACCACGACCCCTACCACGTGATACCTGATGTGAACCACCACGACCTCCTTTGGACGAATTACCACTATTGCGATCATTCAAAACAGGGCAATTGCATTTAATGTGTCCCTCCTGTCTACAATAAGCACATTGATTGTACCCTAACGATGATCTTTGGGAGGAGGAATCATTACGAGATTGTGATCGGTTCGATTGCGGCTGTGATCTATTTTGTTGGGATGCATTCTGATTCGAACGTGGAGGATACGCCTGCTGTAGCAACACTTTAGTTTTAAGCTCTTTCGTCTTTTTATCAGCGCGGTCGTTCTCTTCTTTCTCTCGGTTCTCATAATATTGTGCCGTGGCCAATATCTGAGCTGAAGTAGAAACGGCCCACGCACTCTCTGAATTCTTTAATTTATTGCTCAAATCGGGCAATAAGTTGGAAACAAATTTATCCACGAACAACCTTTAACCACCCTCTGTGCTCATATCCTGACCACTATGATCAATGAAAGCCTCCTCAAACCTCGTAAAGAAGTCGGAGACACTCTCATCCTTCTTTTGTTTACAAGCTGATAATTTGTCCCAATTTACCCTCATAGCTGGCATAAGAGTTTTCATTAACGTTATTATTCTTTGAGGGAGAGCAGCAATCAACTGGTCGGGTTTAGCACCACCAGTTTGTCCGGCATCTGCCGCTACAATGGCAGCCCAAGCACCACCTAATTCATTCGGATGGTTTTCCTGACGAATCTTAGCCCATACCGGTTGCGGTACGACATTGCCGAACAACATATCGATATCGGCAAGATTCATTACCGTAGCATCTACGAGCTGCGATAATTCCTTGTAATACCCTGTAGGATTTTTGCGAGGGTCGGGCAAAGACTGCTTCACCTGTAACACTTCCGAGCGTTTCCATGGGAGATGTATCCATACTCCCTGGAAATGCCCCAGTGTCGGAGGAGCAGCATTAGGATTAGGCGGCATCCAAACCGGTGGAACTTCTCGCATAGGAAATTGACCAGACTCATCTGGCAGTCTTTCGACATCCTCAACAAACAAGGCTTGGGGTATAGGAGTGGGACGGAAAGAAAGCAACCGCTCAACAGCACGTCGAACGTTGGTATCCACTATCAGTTCGTTCGAGAACTGAAGCTGAAGATCAGACAAGGCGGTCAGCACCTCGTCAGGTGCATCGGCCGATATCTGATCGCGAAGGACCTTACACATTTCCTCGAACACATATCTCTGGGTTGGCATATTAAATTGACAAAATGTGTCGAGTACAACACGTGGTGGATTTCGAAGAGGATGCATCATCCAACCCATCGCCATATTATATAGCGAAGCGCTTTCTCTGTTACCAGGAAGCTGACTACGTCTCTGAGGACCATCGGAACCAGCGGACCCAAAAACAGGTCCGAGCGAATGAAAGAAACTAGCTGCAAGAGGAGAATTACGAGGACGAGTAGAGGGAGAAGTATAGGACACAGGACTAACAAGCGAAGGAGTAGAAACAGTAGCAACAGCAGAAGTTAACAAAACAGGAGCAGTAGCGGGAGCAGGAGTATGTGGAAGCGGAGGAGCAGTAGGGATAGCAGTAGGCAAAGGAGCAGGAACAGTCGGAAGAGCGGGTGCAGGTTGAGGAACAGGCACAGGAAGAATAGGCGGAGGAATAGGTACAGCAGGAACCACGGGAGCTGCGGTACCCTGTACATACGGAGGTGGCGACTTCATAAGATAAGACATTAAAGGATCCTCAACTGACTCTTCCTTCTTTTCCGGCTCCGTAGGCAAAGCGGGATAACATTTATCCACAGTCATACGCTGTAGTCTATCAAACACTTCCTTATCCTTAACCTCCTTATCGCGCTGAAATTGCTCTGCTTTCTTCACTATAGTAGCAACATTATCTCGCTGATTTCGTTTAGTCTGTCTGATTTCTTTCTGTCGGGCTTCTTTACGCCACAACCGAAAGGCATCAAACATGGCCGGCCTTGACTTTTTCGCAAATAATTTAGCCTCTAGGTTATCTAAAATCGGGGTTTCAAAGCTACCATGAGGTGGCCAACGAAGGTCACCGTCCTTCTTCGTATATTTAATCCAGTATTCATTAAAAGTAATCGGGCCTAGCCCATGTTTACTGTACAGTTCATAAGTCGGAGTTCCAACCGGGGGTATCGGACACGAGTCCTCCAGTCGGGAATCCATACCACAAGGTCTGAAACAACTAAACAAAGTACTGCGACCAGGCATCTTGCACACTAGCCGAGTTTCACAAACTTCAAGGGTTACGGGATTTACCAAGTCCCAGCAAAGAACAAAACCCTCGGTTTTTGGCGGCTGCAGTCGTCAAACAACACAACAAAATACGCTAGCAAAGTGTCACCGACAAAAACACTCTCACAGCGTCAACAACAAAAACACTCGCTAAAGTGTCAACAACCAAGGACTCTGGGAGCGACCCACAAATACTTAACTCAAAGATCGATGGCGTCACCAGGAAGGCCCGTCAATCGTCTCGCTCTACCAAGGTCTACGCCAGGCGCCAAAACAGGTCTACAGTCAGGGCAGCAGTCCGTCGCAGCCGTCAGGAGGCGGGAATCTTCGCGGGAAAAGTCTTCGGGCCACTTATTTCGACAACAGGATCGATGAAGCGGGGTGCACCTTCCCTCAGAGATTTCACACGAAGTTCCTCACGATCGTCGGGCTTGGACCGGTACCACTGATGCAGCCCCACGTTGGGCGCCAACTGAAGGACTGGGTTTTTAAGAACCCAGCTGTGCCAGGGCACAACACCTGAAACCTTCGTGGGTAACCTGCTCCGGCGTACGAATCACAGAGACACGGGACACTTCCTTCGGCGTCAAAGATTGAAGGTTTATTTACTGCAGGGAACACAGAAGTCACAACAAGCAACACACGTGCAACTTGGGGAGACTGCTTCAAATTGGTTCTGTGAATCGCTCCTTTTATACACAATTTCCCCATAGAGTTACATTGAACACAAAAGTTTATGACCCGGTTCCCACAATCATCCCCCAGAGGGGTCGTTTTGGTCACTTTGATACACATAAGGCCCGGAACATAAGTGCGGAAACATTTGGCGGTTCCCAACTGTAAAAACCCATCTTCCCAACATTAGTGCATTCCAATCGGTAATAAACAGATCGAAATAGGAACAAGAACAGGTGTAGAGGAAGACGGAGACAGTGGGGAAATCGGAAAGGGTGTAAAAGGGAGGTATCGAAAGACACGAGATACAGGCATCAAAGGGACGTGCCTAATGAGATGCACGACTAAGACAATAAACCGGCACGGCGAGATGAGCCTTGAGCGGGGCCATCTGCCTTACAGTATCATCCCCCTCATCATAAAGACACTTACAAAGGACATGTGTCTTCCGCAAATATCTTGGGAGTCCCAGGGTCGCGAAGCGGACATCGTCCGTTCGCTGGCTACTTGAGGGCAAGAGACAAAATGGATGCCCTATCTAAGATGGAACCCGTGGGTACAGATAGGAATGCCCACGTAACAAACGAACGGTTTAGGTTAGCACAGCGAAACTGCGCACACTTACTAAACTCGTCATTTGCGGTTCATAGATACCAGACTCGACCATATTCGTATGAGTCGAAAACACCACTTACAATTGTCACGGAACCTCAGTAGGTGTTAAGGTGTGCGAGGCAAAAGCAATGGTGTCTTCTGTACCAAACTTGTTCTTTTGAGTGAGAACAGCACCTATGCCCTTCCCACTGGCATCAGTCGTGACAATACTTGCTAAACTGGGATCAAAACCTTGTAAAGGAGGAGCACTACAAATGTCCTCTTTAAGAGAAACAAAAACTTTCTGGAAATTTGGAGTCCATTCAAACGTATTTTTAAGTCTCAACTGTTGTCTGATGTCATATGCTTTGGAAGAGAAATCCTTCATAAATTTGAAATAGAATTCTACCAATCCCTGTGTCTTTGTTTTTGGGAACAGGAGCATCCTTTATGGCCATTAACAATTCTTTTTTTGACTTAATGCCTTCCTATGTTATTTCGTGACCCAAATATGTCGCCTGTTTCATAGTAAATTTGCACTTTTTGTATTCAGCAGTCAAACCTGTATCTCGTAATGTGCTTAACACATTAAATGAATTACGATCGTGTTCATCTTTTTTTCTTCCCATCACCTAGAGATCATGAGCATGTTATCAAACCCTTTAAATATGACATACAATAGTCTTTGGAACATTGCGGCCACAGACACTAATCCCAAAAAGGACTCTTTTAAATCTGAAACATCCAAACGGTGAGATAAAAGTTGTAAACTTTTGACTTTCTAGATGTAGCAATACCTGATGATGGGCTGCCGTGAGGTCAATGGTCGAAAACCATCTCAGGTCAATGGTTGAAAACCATCTCATGTTTTTAGTGAGAGCCAGCATTTAATTAATATTGGGCAAAGGATAGTGGTCTAACAGAATGCACTGATTTTAGTCATGCAGGTCAATGCATAGTCCCAACATACCATTGTCTGTCCTAGACACGACCAAGAGCGTAACCCACTCAGATGACACAGTTGGTTCTATGACTCCTGCCTTATGTAAAGCTTCTAGGTGTACCCTTACCTCTTCTTTTAAAGAGAAAGGAATGTTCCCCACTTTGTGTACACATGGTTTGGAATTGGATTTGAGTTGTATTCTGTGCTGGAAAACCTTCAACTTACCAATGCCACCATTGAAAGAATACCCATGGGAATTTTTTCAAAATAGCAGAAATTAGGGCCAGATGTACGACCCATTTTTGCATGTGCAAACTGGTTTGAGACCCGTTTGTGCATGCAAAAATACCAGTGGGTCATGTACAAACCTATTTAGTGAGTCGCAATTTATTAGGAAGGGGCGTTCCAAGGGCATCCCTCCCTAATAACAACTTGCTACCCTATGTAAGAATGTTTGGCGATCTCAGTTGTGGTTGTAAAACACTCACAATTCACTGCCCTCTTCAAGAGTTTGGTAAAGTACTTACAAAAGAGAAGGGGTCACCAGGGGACCCCTTCCCCTTTGAGAGTGCAGGGGAAAATACTTTTTTGGGGCAATCAGTGTTTCCCAGGGAGGTCTGCTGAGCCTAGCAGGCCACCATACCTGGGATGGCCAGCCATTCCCAATGGGGTCGCAAATTGTGAATGCCTCATGAATATTGATGAGGCATGCAATTTGCGACTCCATTGGGAATCGCAAACAGTGTCTCTGACACTGTTGTACATTGGCATTAGCGACTTACGAATTGCGATTCGCAATTTTTCACAATTTGCTAGTCGCTAATGCCAATGGTCGTACATCTGGCTCTTAATTCCTCCTCTGGTTGCATTAATAAAACTGTTTAGGACTGTTTGGATTGAGGGTAATGACCAACTTGCCCTGATCTTTCCAAACCAGCACTGAGGGACCTGTAACTGAAACATATAACTTGCTTATGGTTTCTCTGCATTTAAAAACAAATGTAAGGTTCCTGTAACCCACCAGTTCAATAGGTTCACCTGTGCATGTTTCCAAATAAATATCTGGTTGTGAAAGTTCTTTTCCTAACACATGAACAAACTTACCATCCCAAACCTCCTTATTAACAATTGTGTATGGGGATCCAGAATCTATAATAACAGCTATGTTGACCCCCCCAATTGTCATAACACACATATATTTCTTTCTTTTAGCCTTATCAACTGTATCAATGTCAAGTACTTCTGCATCGTTCAGATTAAGTACAAACATATTAACATCAAAGTCCTCTAATGCATCAGAACTGTATTCTTCCACTTGCTCAACCAACTTGACCCTTCAACCTGGTTTTCCTTGACAAACTTTCTGGAAATGTCCTACAATGCCACACCTAGAGCACTTCTGTGTACGAGCAGAACACCTTTTGTCATTGGCCAAATGTGTTGTGCTTCCACATCTGTAGCATTTCCTTTCTGATTAACTTTTACTACTGTATTTCTGCTCTGACTCAAACACATCCCTGTTTTTAATGTGGAATGTATTTTGTGGGCGAGATTTCACACTACTTATTTTGACCACTACTGATGGTTCTATCTGCTTCATTTTGTTTTTGGCAGCCACAGCGTTTTCACATCTCCCTGTCAACTCTGCTCTTTTTACAATGTTGATTTTTCCCTTTGCCCATGGAGAGTATGAATGGCGGGATTAGCTGCACGAATGACAATCTGATCTCTTATGAGTTCATAGTGCACCTCGTCAAAACGACATGTTAGTGCCAAATTCTTCAGAACAGCAACGTAATCCTCTATAGATTCCTCCTTACCTTGTTTACAGTGGGAGAGTTTAAACCTATCCACAGCAACACACACTGTGGGTTTGTAGTAACTGTCTAAATCCTCCAACGCATTAGTGTGCACATCCCCTTGGCCACTAGTATAGACTTATTTATTAATATGATTATATACTTTAAGCCCACCAGCTCCTAAGCAATGCAAAATAATTTTTTTTCTTATCAGGAGACAAGTCATCGTCTTCATAATCAAAAGCGAAAATATAATTCGTGAAATAGTCACGCCAAATCTCCCACTTTAATGCAGGCTCTTCTGCAGCAGGTAAAAATGCTTGTGGAGGAGTTAAATTATATACATTCCCTGATGCCATGCTGATGGTAAAATAGTTGACAAAAGAGGAGCCCAATTTTTTAAATAACAGTGGCCTTGGTTAAATTGTAAAGTAACACATACTAATACTGCATTTTTTTTAAATAAAGACAAGTGCACGCAGTAGCACGTTTGAGAAAAAAAACAATTAATAGTAGCACACAAGATGTACAAACAAGGCACAATTATTTTTGGGATTCTTTTATTTTTCCTTTGAGAATTTCCATAAGGTTCCTGACGAGTGGATAAGCAGCAGCACAAACCAGCACTAAGAATGTAAAGAAAAAACTGGGCAAAGTTACCTTACAAGGTTAAATATGAGGAGAAAGTACATCTCGCGCCAAGCGTGTGGTTAAATTGCTGACCTCCCTTGTCTAAAGCCCTAAGAACGCACACACGGCTAAAATGAGCAAGCGTACGCACACAGAGCTTTGAGCTGGGAGCGTCAGATAAACTAAATGCATTCCCCCAACAATGGTGGCACGATAATGATGTGAGAGGTGTAACACAGCGTATGTGCTCAATGACATTTTTACATTTCAATGACATTACCAGGCAACCAACGGCCGCACATAGGATCACAGAAGGTGACTGAAGGAAAATGCCAAGGACTCCCTACGCACGTGACGTCGCAGCTGCGATGTCGGCCGAAGCACCAGAAGTGCAAGCAAAAAGTCAGTGTTTCCCAACTCACGTGACCTCCACAGCCGATGCACCGGATGAAGCGCGGGACTTGGACAAGGAAATCCAGACCAAGGCACCAGGTTGTTGCCGGTATGGGCTGAACAATCTTGCTCACACCCAGCAGGTGGGAAGAATGAGTGATGCTGATAACATCAGCAGTGAACGAAAGACGCTAGTCAGGAAACGTTCGGAACGTCAATGGAATGGGGAACACTCTTCGACTGCAGGCATAAGCACGCGCTGGTCCACTGGTGTGCTGTCATCTATGCCAAAATTAAAAAAGACAATGGCACCAAATTACTGAAGAAGATTTATTGTACATAAGCAGCACACCAGATGGAAGGACACCGCAATAATACACGTGTCAACTCCCCAACAACTTTTCTTCAACTGAACATTGTTCAGCTGGCATTCTAGAAAGCCAGCTGATTACATCACAATAGAGGTAACAGGCGCAATGAATTTACGAGGTTCTGAGAGGAGAGTTTGGGAAGGTTCTGGAAAGGTGTGAAAGGTTCTTGAAGAGAATAAACTTCATTATTCAAGACACTATAGATAATGTAGCTGCTATGAAGCCACAGACCCACTCCCCTAAAGCCACACCCACTAGCTGATACTCTCCAGCCTTATGAACTGAAAAGAGTCTATGTAAAAAACTTACAACAGATTTGGCGACATTCTTGCAGTGGCAAGATAAAAAGCGATACAAAGTCGCACTGTCCTCCTAGCTCCTACCATAAAAATATTAAATCCGCTCGCGAGCTACACATCACCCTTCAACTGGAGCAAGTTGGGAACAACTCTAGAACCCTCTTTCAGATCCTGAAGACTTACACGAATCCCAGAGCCTGCGAAACTGCGGAATCCCATCACAATTGTTGTGTGAAAATATAGCTTCCTTTTTCACCCAAAAAATTGATGACATTTACCAGAAAATTATCTTGTCCAATAAAACTTCCATGCACTCTTTAGCAGGATATCCTGGCCCCCCTAACAATACCTCACAGCTCCACTGCTTTCCCCCTCTCACTCTGGTAGAGGTTGAATTTCTCCTGAACAAAACTAAATCTGGTTCTCCCCTAGATATAATTCCTGCCAAAATATCATCCAGACTTTCCGCACAGCTAGCCACACCCATCTGTACCATTTTTAATGGCTCCTTGAATACAGGCAAACTCCCCCTAGAATGGAAAGCTGCACAAATTGTACCCATTTGCAAAAATCTCAAGATATCTACAACCGAGATTTCAAATTACCTTCCCATATCTTTGCTCCCCCTTCAGAGCAAGCTTATTGAAAAACACATAAACAGACAGTTGTCTGACTTTGTTGAAACCTTTCACTGCCTTGCTGTCTCCCAATCAGGCTCCCGGGCCAAGCATAGTACAGAATCCGCTCTGGTTGAGGTAAGAGATAATATCAGAATGGCCCTGGATAATGGTCAGGCAGCACTACTGATGCTGCTTGACATATCAGCCACATTTGATACCATCTTGCACCAGATCCTACTGGAGAGACTTCAAGGCATTGGAGTACAGGGACTTGCACTGAAGTGGTCGACAGATTTTCTTACTGATAGAACTCAAACAGTTACCTTGGGGACCTTTAGATCTCATACCACTAAAGTCACCAAGGGGTTAACGCAGGGCTCTTGTTTGAGCCCTGCTCTCTTTAACATTTATGTTACCCCCTTAGCCAAACTCATGAGGAACTTAGGATTCAGTGCCATCTCATAGGTGGATGATACCCAGCTCCTCCTCACCTTTGATAAAAACCGACCTGATATACATCTCATCTTCTCTGAAGACATAAAGACTATTGCTGCCTGTATGAGTTATATTTATAGTTATAGTTATTGATTTATATAGCGCTGAATCACCCATGAGGGTATCTCGGCGCTTAGGCTGTAGAACCCTTCCTGGCTTTCTCTGTGAGGGGCGGAGCCAGGCATCCCAGCACTGGTGGGGCCATTGTGGAGATTAAGCAAGCTATTGCCCAGAGTTGCAGCGTGGGGCCCATGATTAGAGAAGGCGCCAAAGCGAGAATTATCGAGTCCGCGGACATTGATCCTAGACCCTGCCGCGTCGGGAATTGAACCCTGGTCCCGTGCCTGATCTCTGCTTCAGGGTCTGCCGCCTCTAAAAAGTGAGCCAGACTTCTCCATGAGGACTAACTTCCTCCAATTGAAAGCCAAGAAATCGGAGATCATGCTGTTTGGAGGAGTAGCTATAAGCTGGACTCCCAGATGGTGGCCAGTTGAGTTGGGCAATGCCCCATCTCCTAAGGACGTGGTCAAGAATCTAGGAATCAGGATTGACCAGAACCTCACTCTCCATGCTCACACCACTTCTACTAATGGCACATGCTTCTACACACTCAGTTTACTTAGAGGAATCTTCCCCCTGTTACCTTCCTCTACCAAAAAAACATTGTCGCAAACCATAATACTAAGTTGCTTGGACTATTGTAATGCACTGCTGGCATTGGCCAACGAAGCCTCCCTAAACAAGTTACAAGTTATACAGAACACGGCTGCCCGTCTGGTAGCAAACGCTCCACCCAGAACGGCTTCTACTCCCCTTCTCAAACAACTTCACTGGCTCCTTGTGAGAAAACGGGTGAATTTTAACATAGGCTGCACTGTTTTTAAAGCCCTTAAAGAACAGGAGCCTTCCTACTTATCTGCTAAACTCATCAAATACATCTCCTCATGGCCCCTTCTATCTGGGTCCCAGCTCCTCCTCTGCACCCCTAGAATTAAAAAGGTGCGCAAGGGTGGCAAAGCCTTTACACATCTTGTTCCTGCTTTCTGGAACAAGCTGCCGCTCCAGATTCTCGACTGCCAGAGCCTTTCTCAGTTCAGGAAGCTTCTGAAAACTCATCTTGTCAGATTCCCCTAGGTCTGGCAGCTGCACTCCGTCCTATGCACAGAGATACCCCTTTGGGGTGATTCAGCACTATATAAACTGACCGCAATCTTCGCAATGCAGTGTTCTCAATGAAGAGCGGAGTGCACAAACATGAAAAAAGTCCTATTACACAAGCAGACGAGCAAAAAATGTTTTTCCTTTCTATATATAATTCAAGTTCCTATTCCTCTAATGCAAGTGAACTTTTGTTTTTTATCCCCCAAAATTTTTAAATTGGAAAACGAAATATCTTTTTTAAAAAATGTGTTAGTTTTAGAGCCAACTCTTATTGTTTAATCCATCAAACGTCACGGGAGGCATGTGCGGAGGATCACCAGGGGCCATCCAAAACACGCCCACTCATTAATTCTCCGCACAGCAGGTGAATTCAAGCAGCATTGAAGGGGTTAAACGAGATAAAATGTTATGTTGTTTTGTATGTCAGTGAGTCTGTCAGTGAAAATAACGTATAGAAGCAAAAATAGGTGAGTGAAACTGTAAGGTATAGAGAGATTAAACTAAGGTAGTGAGTGGAAGGGACTGGACTGCGGGTTTACCATCAGGCCTTTTGTCTGCTCAGGCCCTGCACCCAACCCATGATGGGTTGACAATCCTTAAGGCACACCACTTACGACGAAGCGCAGTTGGTGAAGCCCAGCCAGGACGTGCTCCTTGTTCGTTGTTTGTGTCTGCCCGCCACTCTGCAAGACCTTCAACCATGTGTAGCATGGTGGGTTGCAGGGTTTGACCTCTAGCAAGGTCCAGCAGCCCACTTTACGCAGCTTACCTCACCTGTAGGAGTTTTGGGTTACAGGGTCTGGCAAAGGCAAGGCCATGTGCCACACCATCTGTGGGCACCTGGCACCAACAGCACATGGCCAAGTGGATGGGCCGCATGGCCTGGTTACTCCCCAGCTTTCTCAGAGAGCTAACCACCCTTTCTCAACGCCTTGGCTGTAGGAAGTGGAGTTGGCACAAACCCCATTGCTCATCCTCCACAGATGGCCCACACCCACAGTGTACAACTTGTGACTGTGCACAGCAGGGGTGGGGTTCACGGCGCCAAACGTCTTGCCAGGTCGCATGCCCCAACCTCCATGCATGGACAACCCATACTGGCTCTGTGGTCAACCAACCTTCAGTGCACCGGGTTCTCAGGAGTGTGCCAAACCCTGCTGGTCTTCAGCTTGACCCTGCACCCCACCTCCATGGGTGACTGATCCCCATTGCATAAGGCTTTTGCACATGTCCTGCAGAAAAAGAGGTGAAGGGCCTGGTCTCTGGCCAGGCCCTATGCCCCAACCTCCACAGGTGGGCGACAGTTATGGTCACAGCCATTAGCCATTCATCAAAGCTGTGGGGTTCAAAGCCTGGCCTCCGTCATAGCTTTAAGCCTCATCCTCCATAGGTGCCTGACCTAGATGCATTTCATCTTTTCTCTCTGTCATTTGGTTCACTTACTTCCTTAATTTCTTACCCAAATCTACCCCTGGACGGGAGGAAGGCTCACTAGATACCAGGAAAAAAAACATAGGCGTTTGGGTTGCCCACCATGGTCATGTCCATGCCCCCACCCCAAAAGGGCTCAACAGTCTTTCTACCCACCTGGGAGGCGTACGGGGCAATTAGTCTCAATCTTCCCCTCAGGGGTAAAAAGCCCGCTTGACACCATTGACTGCATTCATGCAGTATTTCTTTGAGGGGAGCAGCCCTCCTGATCATAGGCATGTGCTCCCCCCTTACCTGGGGCACAAATGACTTTCTTGGACATGAGTACTCCTCCATAATACGCCCCCGGTAGGGCAGAAAGCCCACTAGACACCAGGGAATTCAAAATGCTGCCAAACCAAACAAAATAAAGTGGTGGCCTACCCTGGCATAGAGCCAAATACATACCCCAGAAGGTGCAATAGTGTCTCTCTGCCCCGGTGGAGGCACTAAGAAAGATTGTTTAATTGAGAAGAGGGAATACGGTCCAGGAATCCCTAAGACTGGATATGAATCCCAAATTACGTATTTGTTTGGAGGAAAGTTGGCTCAAGGCTCTGGACCTCATCAGTCTTTAATGAACAAAGTTAAGCAATTGTTGTGAGCGTTTAATCCTCCATACTAATATTTTCATTCAATCCCATCAAAGGGCTGATTTTCCTCATTTATTAAAAATACTACAGTGCCAGTTGGTTTATATTAGCGGAGTTCTTTTTATTGATGTCAATACAAGGTTTCATCCACTTTTTGCTCATTTTTCATTTATCCATTAGTGCAATTGGTTCTTACAACAAAGGACAGAACAGCCGACACATGTTTCACGCTGTTTGGAGAGTCGAGCCAGGGCTTTCTCAAGGCTGTTGATTTAAGAGAGCAAATGTAAATGTTGGACCGGCCATACAGGAAGACCGGAAAAATAAAAAGAAACTATAGGTGAGAAGTGAAACCTGATCCCAAAACCAGTCCTACATAGCAACGCATGCTTTCTAGTGTTCTGTGCCTTAATATATAGAGTCGTAAGTTTAGAAGCTTAAGTTCGATATTAGGATGTTGTGACCAAAAATAATTAAATAAGTCTTATGTAGGAACTGCAGGATGGAATGTAATCAAAAATAGGTACATGCAGTGCATTCAAATGCAAATCAAGACAGGAGAAAAGAAGAGGAGAAAAAGGGTTAGAGTGCTGGCAAGCATCAATGCGCTTTTTGTTTGTAAGTGATTATGAAGAGAAAGTAGAGAGTACTGAGTACACTCTTGGTTTGAGTACAAAGTGTATGCATGCATGGTAAGAATCTCAACATGCAAAACCATGCTATCTCTTGTGCTTAAGGCAATAAGGATCAAAGAGTTACCTAATTTGCAGTCTATTTCCTATTTAACCAAGCAGCAAAGTGTTATGTACATTCATAGTCACGTGGTGATGTATGCATCATCAATAATCTTATTTGAGATCTACTAACAAAAACACATTGTATCAGCCTATTTACATACCATTTTCAAGCGAAAATAATGTTTTATATATATCAAAATCTAAGAAACCCTCTATTTTTGTGAAGTTGTCAGATGTCAATAAAGGAACAAATACAATCTCCTACACAGACTTGTGCGAACATTTTTAGGATCATTCTCATTGTTATATTACTACTAAGGGTCAAAGGTGTGAACGTGTTTGGTCTGTTTAGCCCGGAAGTGAGCCATATATGCCACGAGATATATTACGCTTAGTGCACGGTTGTTAAAAAGGATTATCTATTAGTATACTAGAATCTAATTGGCCGAACCACATTTCCAGATATTTCCATCAAGTTCTGTGAGAAAGACTATACGTCCTTGAGCTGGGCGCATTATTATATAGGCAGACAGTCCCCACTCCATGGTGCACATACATCAACAGATCCTTGGGGGTTTGAGTCCACTGAAGGACAAATATGTTGGGCCACTTATGATTATCTGCACACTATTTATCAGCGTTTAGATAAAATTATGATTTTGAAAAAGTTAAATATGGCTCTTAATTATTAGCAAGAGAATTTTTTGAAAAAAAGTTAATAAAGTTATTTCTGATTATTAAATCAAAATTCATTCCGTCCTTACCATCTGGGAACTTCATAGATATGTTCTTCAAAGCAGTCAGTAAAGATCTGGATAAAGAATTCAAGAAATTCCAAAATAAACAAAAGTACTTATCCAAAAACATCACAACTAAAGAAATGAAGGCATTGGCTGATCTTAGAAATAATCCCACCATTACTATAAAGGAAGCGGACAAGGGGGGAAACGTGGTAATTCCCAACACCACTGACTACCTGGAAGAAGCCCATCGCCAATTAAGGGATAAAAACTGTTATCTTAAAATTGATCACAATCCCACCAAGGAAATTCAGACTAAACTTCTGCATCTCTTAAATCTCTGGTATGAAAAAGGACTCCTTACGATGGAAGAAAAACACATTTTATACATCAAAAAACCAACAACTCCAACTTTTTACCTTCTTCCAAAGGTACAAAAACCAGGAACAATACCCAAAGGCAGGCCGATAATTGCTGGAATTGATTCCATCTGTTCCAATGTGGGAGCCTTTATTGATGCTGAACTAAAACCCCTTATGCGTGACCTACCATCTTTCATCAAAGATACTAATGATGTGTTACAAAAATTAGAGAATATTATCAGGCAGGAGGACTATGTTTTGTCATCCATTGATGTAACCAGCATTTACACTTCAATAAAGCACACAGATGGGATTGCAGCCACCAGAAAATTCTTACAAACAATATCTATTCACTTAACAGCGAGGAATACCATGATACTAGACTTACCCGAGTTCTGCCTTCACAGTAACTATTTTCTTTTAAATGGAGAGTTTTATATCCAGCTTGGAAACACGCCCCTGACTAGAAGAGAGTGCACTAATTATAGGCTACAAAACAGTTGAAAAAGGACTCCCTATCGAGCATGAATAGCACCTCTGGTTTTAAAATGTAGCCTTAGTTCTACTTCTCTGTACTTTTGTTTTTCCTGAATTATGAAACAAATGTCTCTGAAATGTATATGTTTGAGTAACCCTATCAAAAATAATAGGTGAATTTGTGTTAGGAAATCTACCTGCTTTCGAAAGCAAAAATCTTGTGTGTGCTAAACTCTTTTGAAATCCAGTGCCCTTGCACCTACTTTGCAACTATTTTCAGAACATTGCACTTGATGTTTTGAGTTTTCCCTCTTCAAAATATGGGGGTCCATCATATTATGCAGGGCACTAGTCGCTGTCCTCTAAAAACTATGCAAAGACTACAATAGAGCATATAGTTTGGATTACCTTTAAAGATCGCTAAATATCTTAAGAGGATCTCATTAGCGACCACCTCTCAGGAGATCCCCTTTCCTCTGTGAATATTAATACATCCTATTGAATAAATTACTTAGTAATCAGAAGTAACTTTATTATTTTTTTTCAAAAAAACTCTCCGGCTAATAATTAAGAGCCATATTTAACTTTTTCAAAATCATAATTTTATTTAAACGCTGATAAATAGTGTGTAGATAATCATAAGTGGCCCGACATATTTGTCCTTCAGTGGACTCGAACCCCCAAGGATTCCGTTGATGTATGTGCACCATGGAGTGGGGACTGTCTGCCTGTATAATAATGCGCTCAGCTCGAGGACGTATAGTCTTTCCCATGGACCTTGACGTAAATATCGGGAAATGTGTTTCGGCCAATTAGATTCTAGTATACCAATAGATTATCCTTTTTTACAACTGTGCGCTAAGCCTAATATGTCTCGCTGGCAAATATGGCTCACTTGCGGGCTAAACAGACCAACACGTTCACACCTTTGACCCTTAGTAGTGGCTAACTTTAATATGGAAGGTGTTCTGAAATACACTTTTAACTCAGGAAATGTCAACACTAACTTTATTTAATTCTATGTGCACGTCTATGACGTTCGGGGATGCATCCTGATCACGTGCTGACATTTTACTTCTGCGTTAATACTGTGTACGAGATTTAAATGGCCCCGTAACAGGGACGCCATATACCACGGATTTAACTGGAGACTCCTGACCTGAAGATTACAGCTTTTCACAGTAAGTGACACTGCTAGCAGACTTAGTCAGGGATGCACGGCCGACTATGAGACTATGAGGGCATTGTTTTTAAATCACAACGGTAGCCTTGTAACACTTAATTTCCCCTCCTTTTTGCGATGTACGGGGCGCTTCTAGCACTTATGTGAGAGACCGCTCTGCGCATGAGAAACTTTGAGAATGCGTTGCGCTGACTGGCATAATGTTTGATAGAATTGAGAAATGCAGAATAAACCGTTCTGTATGGTTCCGTTGTATGTTATTTTGAAAGGGGTTCTGCCCTGCCTTCCCGTGTCCCTGGTCCGTCTGGGGCTTTTTCAGACTAAAAATTGTTTAAACAATATGATTGATATTAGGCATCAGGCTATCGCCTTATAATCTCTGGACCATCCTTAGGAGTTTTAATACATAGGGTATCTTAAAGAAAAACTTCCACGCTTGGATAATCATGTTTATAGTGCTGATCATATGCAAATCAGAAATGGCTAGAATCTTTGAGTAGTAGGGCAAAGGCAATATAACAATGAGAATGATCCTAAAAATGTTCGCACAAACCCGTGTAGGAGATTGTATTTATTCCTTTAATGACATCTGACAACTTCACAAAAATAGAGGGTTTCTTAGATTTCAATTATATAAAACATTATTGCCGATTGAAAATGGTATGTAAATAGGCTGATACAATGTGTTTTTGTTGGTAGATCGCAAATCTGATTATTGATGATACATACATTACCACGTGACTATGAATGTATATAACACTTTGCTGCCTGGTTAAACAGAAAAAAGACTGCAAATTAGGTAACTCTTTGATCCTTATTGCCTTTTGCACAAGAGATAGTATGGTTTTGCATGTTGAGATTCTTACCATGCATGCATATACTTCGTACTCAAACCAAGAGTGCACTCAGTACACTCTACTTTCTCTTCATAATCACTTACAAACAAAAATCGCATTGATGCTTGCCAGCACTCTATCCCTTTTTATCCTCTTCTTTTCTCCTGTCTTGATTTGCAGTTGAATTCACTGCATGTACCTATTTTTGATTACATTCCATCCTGCAGTTCCCACATAAGACTTCTTTAACTACTTTTGGTCACAACATCCTAATATCGAACTTAAGCTTCTAACCTCACTACTCTATATATTCGAGCACGGAACACTAGAAAGCATGCGTTGCTATATAGCACTGGTTTTGAGATCAGGTTTCACTTCTCACCTACTGTTTCTTTTTATTCTTTCGGTCTTCCTGTATGGCTGATCCAACATTTACATTTGCTCTCTTACTCAACAGCCTTGAGAAAGCCCTGGCTCGACTCGCCAAACAGGGCAAAACACGTGTCGACTGTTCTGTCCTTAGTTTTAATAACCAATTGCAATAATGGATAAATGAAAAATTAGCAAAAAGTGGATGCTACCTTGTATTGACATCAATGAAAAGAACTCCTTTCATATAAACCAACTGGCACTGTAGTATTTTTAATACATGAGGAAAATCAGCCCTTTGATGGGATTAAATGAAAATATTAATATGGAGGATGAAACGCTCACAACCCTTGCTTAACATAGAAAGTTTGTCCCTATTGAGGAGGTTGACCCAAATCTGCCCCCGGCGGGATAGAAAGCCCACTAGATACCAAAGGAATGTGCATTTGAGGCAAAAGAAAGGGGCGCTGGAGTTGCTCTTTGTAATTGACCACACCCACAACCAAAAAGAACAAACCAGTCTTCCTGCACACCTCTGAGGTAGGCAGGGGTCTTGCCCTTATTTGCCCCTGTGTTTGGCAGAAAGACACCGGGGAATTCAAATGGCACCAAAGCAAACAAAGGGAATTGGCATCCTACCCTGTTTTCGATCCATATTCACATCCCAGACGGGGTAATAGTGTCATTCTGCCTCCCTCTGGGCAGGTAGGCAGCTTATACCAATTGGGGAGAACGCTTCAAATCTTTCTGCTGGGGGACGGAAAACCATCTGATCACCAGAGATTTTGCATTTGGGGCAAAAAAGGGGAGAGTGTTGCACTTTGACATTAGTTCATATTCCCACCCCAAAAGGGACAAACAAGCATTTTACCCTGTTTGTTGAGCAGAGAGGGAATTTTCCCTGAATATTTTCCCACTAGATGACAGGACTATTTTTGTTAATACTATATTTGGGTCGGCTGGCCCATCCTGAAATCAGGTTCCTCCCTCTACCCTAAAGCCACAAGAGTCTTTCTGCTCTCATGTGGACTATAACATCCCATCCATCCCACAGGCAAGTGAGAGTACATTTGATTATTTTGGGTGTTGTTTTTACATATGGATCTGAAGAGTGGGGCTAAATCCCAGTATCGTTCCACTTGCGAGGGTGAATGATTGCATTTTTTGGGATTGGGTAGGCCCCCACCTGGAGAAAACTACCAAACCCACATATTTCAGAAAACTAAACATTGTGGGGAGTCCAGGGTGGTTTGACTTGCGTAGATCCTTTGACATTTTCTTACCCACAATGCTCTGCATACCTAAAGTCCGCCCACCATCCTCACGGTGAAAGGGACCATCCGCCATAAGGGGGAAGGTCCCGTGGGGGCAATTAGGATGCGCCCGCCACGGTGGCAGGCGCATCCCGTATTATCAACATTGCGCTGCCTGCCGCAATGCTAAAGATACATGTTGTGCTTTTCAAAGCACAACGTGACAGACACCGCATGTGCACCCCCTGGAGTCCATGGGGGCCCGCAATGGGCCCCCCAAGCAGACTCCTCATCCCTTTCCGTGTCAAAGGCATTCCCAAATGCACATTGTAATGTAGCTGGCGGTGTCTGAAAGACACCGCCACCATATTGAACCCTTTTGTCGACCCAGGTGGAAAAGCGGCGGACAATCTTTCCGTCCGCCGCGGACCCCCCAGCCTTAATATTATGGTGGGGGTGTCTTCTACAGGGATGGTGGGTGGATTGCCCCCGCCATCCTAAATGGGCCCCTAGTGTCCACAAGAGGAAACCCCCCACAACGTAATGTGGAATCATCAACATTTCTTATCAAAAAACTAATCTGATTTGGAAATGGGGTAGCTGCAGAAACTGGGCCCAGGCTCAGCCACCACCTAGAGAAACATAACTACCCTACACATTTCTGAAAAACTAGACACCCAGAGGAGTCCAGGGTGGTGTACTTTACATGGATCCCATCGTGTTTTCTTACACGCAATGACGTGCAAACCTCAAACTTTCGCTAAAATCACACATTTTCTATGCATTTCTGCAATGGAAACTTCAGGAATCAGGAGGAATCGACAAACTTTCGACCACCCAATGTGCTCTCACTTGTCCCTATAAAAATGCTACCCCACTTGTGTGGCTGGACATAGTGACCACAACAAGAAAGCATTAAACCAAGGTCAACGGAAGTCCCACAATGCCTTGCCAATTATCCTTGGTTTGATGCTTTCCTTTTGTGGACACTATACCCAGTCACACACATGGGGCACATTTTTATTAGGACAATCGGGGGATATTTGGGAGGCAAGGATTTTGTGGATTTTTCCTGATTCAGGGAGTTTCCATCACAAAAATATAAGGCAATTGTGTCACTTTAGCTAATATTTGAGGTTTGTAGGATATTGTGGGTAGGAAATTGTGAAATCCATTCCCCTGGATGTCTAGTTTACATAAAAGTCTGTGGTTGGATAATTTCCATGGGTGAATTCACACAAGGGGGCTAAGGGAGATTTAAGGAGCAGTGTGAGCCACCTCCCCACTCTTAAATCATATCACAGCAAAAAGCCATGGGTCCGAAATGCTAGGAGAGGTCAGAGTTGTAGCCTAGTCCACTTAATCAAGCGTAGGTGGAATCTCTTTTCAGCACGGTTCCCCTCACACACCAAAGGTGTCATGCTTCATAATAGGGGTGCCTCCTTGCGTGAGAGACCTAGTCTCTAAGCAGGCTACAACCACCTCGCTATGAGGGAGGAGCTGAGGGATGCTTTAATTGTAGTACGCCGTACTACACATTTTAGAAAGAGACTTGGGGTACAGCTTGGTGGTATGAAATCTGTGGCTTCTAACATATTCCAGAAGTTTCTTTCACAGAAAAGTGAGGAAAATGTGTGATTTTTTTTTAAATTTTTTTTTTATCCTCATTTTGCGAATGAATGTATAAGGATTACAGCAGAGAACTTTAGGACTTCCACTTTTATTCCTTCACTCTTTTCTTATATTTTCCGGCCACATAGAGTACCCCTTTGGTGGAACTGTCATGTTATAGCCCTCCTGTATCCTTTACCATATTCAATAATTCATGGCGGCAAGGAAGTAGAGCTAGCCTTTTTGACTACTCGATGGGAAATTATTCCCATCTGAATTATTGTCACCGCTTTAATCATCGGACAAATTCTTTTAATCAAGTATCTCTTATGTATTAATTAGTATAATAATTTTCCCAAATTTCCCAGAAGTTAACTTTTTTGGAGAGTTTCCCCTTTCTATCTAGTTTGTTAATGGTTATAATGGAATTAAGCCAATCTTCATGCAACGGAGACGTTGGCTTTACCCAGTTCAGACAGATCTCTCTTCTGGCAAGAAGTATCAAGACAAATAATAGATTTTCTTGTTTCCTGGTTAACCTCTCGTTACTTACATTTAGCTCAGTGCATATCCCAAAAATAATTAATGTTGTACTTACTTTTAGGTTTGTTCCCAAAAAGGAAAATGTGTGATTGTAGTCATTTGAGGTTTGCAATGGCATCTGGGCAGGAAAACCTAAAGAAAGCCTTGCATTTCACTGCACCCTTGATTCCCCTTGGTGTCTAGTTTTAAAAAATGCACAGGTTGCTATTCCCTTGGTGCTGTGTGAGCTAAGGCCAAAAATCCATAGCTATCTACATTGCAGAAGAGGGGTCAGTTTTCAGTGGAAAAATTGTATGTGCCTAGGTTGTGCTTTGGTCTGTTGCAGGCACTAGGCCTACCCACACAAGTGAGGTACCATTCTTTACCATTTTTTTGCACATTTTATAAAGAAACATCCTGTTCTTATCTCTACAGGATGTTTCTTTATAAAATGTGCAATTTAAAAAAAAAATAAGAGAAACCTTGTTTGATAATATGTCTGCCTTTTGCCCACTTGTGACAATATGTATTACTTGTAAATGGAGTATTTAGTAATTTTTATGTTTTTTGTTATTTAGAATTTGTCCTGATGAAGGTGTTTTATTCCTAAAAAACCGTAACGCTGCGCCGACTTCTACTTCTCGAATGTTATCATTGTACAAGCAATGTGATTTTCTTGTGATTTTATTTATTGTGTTCTTGACATATATGACATTTTGTAAACATTATACCCGAATAAAATGAAGAAGATATTTTAATGTGTTAGTTACATTTTCTTTGTCTCTTTGTTTGCATACTTTTTTGTTTTTCAAAAGTGGAGCATTTATTTTAATCTTATGGGTATTTATATGATTATTTTAATTTATTGTAATTCATATGTTTGTGTTTAGCTTGAGGACATTAGCCTTTTCTGACTGTGAGTCCTTAACTTTCTGTGTATTTTGCCCCTTGTCCCACATTCGATTAGTCACGGGACCTCCCTCTTTTTTGTGAGTTCTAGCCACAGCTTGTTAGCTGGGGAGGTGGTTTGATAACCTACATCATTCTATATAAAAATGGAAGGAATAAAAACCTACAGTTTCACAGAGGACCAATTTAACAGAATAATTAATGGATCCTCTAAAAATATAACTTCAGTGAGACTTCATAATAAGTAATCAGGGCAGAATTGCATGCCGATTTTCTGGTGGAGTATTGTAAAAAGGGAATTATATCCAACGGCCTGCAAGTTAACAATGAGCCGGGCATTTTTATAAAAAACAGAAATTTATTGAGAACTGGATATTGGTAGTCAATCGCTGTAGCCGCGATTGGATGTTGCTTATTATTGAAACGGCATATGAAGTTTTACTCATAGAACGCAAAGACAAAGAAGATCAAGAACAAAAACTCAGAGATAATAAAGCCCTCGAAGACGCGAGGAAAAAACTAGATGAGATTCAAGCGGATGTTTTAGGCTACCAAGATTATCTAGCTAATAAAATGACCAATAAATTAAGAAATGATATTGCCAGATATAATCCTGAGCATGTATATCCATATCTACAAAAAGACTTTTACGACAGGCCAAGGGAAATGCCACAACCACATAGACAGTGGCAACAAAAACCTAGAAATGTTCCTAAAAAGAAGGTTAGGTTTATTGATTCATCTTGTACTAGCTCTGATTCAGAATGTGAAACACAAAATGAAACCAGGAATAATAAAGAAAGAGAAACATCCTCTGGTTCCAATAGAGACAATCTGTCTTATTTGGAACAGCGCCACAAAAATTTTGGACAGCCGAGGGGGAGGGAAAGAGGGAGAGGCAATTACACAGCCCAACCCCAATTCTTTAAACGTCCATACAGGCGGAGCCTAAATAATTGGGAACAATAAACAAGGCTTCTATCATAAACCTGTCCCACCGAGCTCTGTCTAATACTGAGGAAAGACTTTTAGAAAAGGGACTGGGCTTTGCAATTACTGCCCTAATAGATAGGTACACATTGGAAAGGGATTTACAAAGTTTTTTTCTGCAAAATAAGGCTAAATGCCTTCTTTGAAGGCAAAGAAAGAGAACCTAGCTGCAACAAGTCAGGCTTAAAATCTAAATCCACTTTGACTCCTCAGATCAACTTAGTAAAGAAAGACATAGAGGCGTTCAAGATAATTGTAGACAAAAGTATTGATGATCTCTTGAACCAAAAAATTGGATGAGTAATAACTTAGACAAAGACGAGGTACTAGCCTTAAAAAATTTAGAACAAACTTATGAATTAACTATTAAAACTGCCGATAATGGCGGGAGCTTAGTGATAATGGATACTGATGATTACAATAAGAGAATATACTCCCTTCTAGATAAGTAGGAATGAATGGATTGAACTGATGGAGAGTATTAGAAGGCTTTTGAATCAAGCGAAAGATGATGATATCATCTGTGATCAAGAATATAACTTTTTACACAATACCAATCCGACATTGTATGGTTTGTCAAAGGTACACAAGAACATAAATAATCCTCCCATGAGACCGATTGTATCCAGTATCGGTTCTTCAACTGAACCACTAAGTAAATATGCAGATGTTTTTCTGCAACCTTTGGTTACCATTCAAAAAGCATATATCAAAGACACCACGGCTATTATCCAAAAAATAGAGCGCCTCAAGTTTAACCCTGAAACTCCATTTTTAGTCACCCTCGATATTGAGGCACTCTACACGAATCTCCCTCAAGACAATACCATCGCAATGATTGAATCCCTCTTTAGCCTTGATGATACAGACCTTACTCCACATCAGACCTTCATCGTAGAGTGTGTTACTTTATGTCAGGCTCGGCTCTGGTTCTCTCCGGGGCAGTGCTGAATAACCTTTAACCTCCCCCCACACTACTCTCCAGAGTCTGACGTAGAATACACAGACTACTAAGATCGTCCCGTGAGGGCGGGAAAGGAAGGGGACAGCGGGGAGGGAGAGCTGAAACGACAAGAACAAGGGATTAGAAATCAACCCCCCGAAACCCCACAAGGAACTATCTCTACAATCCTTCCTTACTATATACAACAATGATCAATGCCCATACCTGTAAGAAAAAATATGAGAGGCTTTGTATTGTGGGAGGAAGGAGGAGGGTTGTGATTTTGGAAGTGAGCCAACTGTAACAACAAGCACAGGGAAACACAATGAGCTTATGATAGCACGTGACTCAATATTTCTAACTCTTAGTACATACTACCTACCACTCATTTAGGGTGTCTCTTTTTAGGCTACACCAATCCCCTTGATCACGTACCCCTGTATCATCTCCCCTGGTTATTAAATACAAAGCGTAAAATGGTTTGGATGAAAATAAAGGAATCATAAAGAAAAAATGGCAGGATAGGTTAATGCACCCTTTCATATGATTCCTGCCGACTAATGTGCTCTTTTCTCCCACAGGTGAAGATACCAGAATTGTAGCTCTCTCCGTATCCGGACCAATTGATAACTCTTTCCAAATTGCAGAGACAGACTGCCCAGTTACTGTTATACTCTGCAAGCTTGCATAGTCAATCGTTAGGTTTAGCAGTAATGGTCCGTTCTAAACACAAACCGGAAACAAACCTCTCCCTGCAATGAAAACGCAAAACCCTTTTTTCGTCTAACAGGTAGAGGAAGAAAAACGTTGTTGAATCACAAGACTTCCCAAAGTACTTTGTAAGCGCTCACCGCTGTGTGCTCTAAATACACTGAACAAATGTTTTTTCCACCCAACCAACACAGGGTGAAACAAGACACAGCCGGAAACCAAGTCCCACAACAGAATCTTACCGCTACTCCATCTTACCGACCAGTTTGTAGAGAAGGCAAAATTATCTGCACTGCGCGTGAAGAATTGCAGAGTCTTATTTCCTGGGTCTGCGTGCGTAGCTTCAGAACATGACGTCTTCTTCAATCCTTATGGGTAATGTTGTTCAGCCTGTACGGTCGCATCTTAACCCGCATTACGCGGACAGCGGCCATACAAGGCGAAACCCGACAGTACATCCCCCCTCACAAGGGGCGCTGGCCAGCAGCAGGTTTCCGAGGAAACAACCGATGGAACTTGGCCACCAAACGAGGAGCGTGAACCAAACGCGCAGGCTCCCACAAGTTCTCCTCCTGGCCATAGCCCTTCCCGGAGATGAGGTACTGCAAATGCCCCCGCACCCACCTGGATTCAAGCACCCCCTGTACTTCGTATTCACGGTCCTAATGCACCCAGATAGGCAATGGTGCACGCCGAACCGGACAAAGAGATGGTTTTAACAGGGACACATGAAAAACGGGGTGAATTCTCAAATGGGCAGGCAGACGCAACCTAACCGAGACCGGGGACACATGTGCAATTACCCTATATGGGCCTATGAACCTAGGATTAAACACACTATGTTTCTTAAACCTGATATGTCGAGTAGACAACCGCACCAGGTCACCCTTCTTGTACACAGGGCAAGGCCTGCGGTATTTATCCGCCTGAGCCTTGTACGTACTCTTAACCTTGACCAGATTCCTGCGGGCATCCGAGAGTATTTGGCGTATGCGCAGCAATCTGGCCCTGACGTCTGGCAGTTTGACATTGTGACTCGGAAGCAACAAGGGACTGACTCTGGGATGATGACCATATGAACAGAAAAACGGTGAATGGAGAGTTGATAAATGTTGTGTGCTGTTATAGGCCACTTCTGCCACCCACAGCCAATCCACCCATCCATCTGTGTTGGCCTGAACATAGCAACGCAAATATTGCTTCTGGGTCTGATTAAGCCTTTCGGTCTGAGCATCTGTCTGGGGATGGAAGCTGGTAGACAAGGAAGTGGAAACATCCAATGCAGACCACCAGGTCTTCCAAAAACGGGCAGTGAATTGGGCCCCTCTATCCGACACTATCACCCTCGGGAGACCATGCAACCTCACTACATTCACCAAAAGGAGGTTTCTGGGGTAGGCAAAGGTCTCAGGAGCCCCTGTGGTCACTGGTGATCCGATTTCAACTGGGCGCACGTAATGCACCTCTTTCCCCATCGACTCATGTCGACCCTTTTCAACGGCCACCAGAACTGTCTCAAAACTTTTTCAAGAGTCTTAACAAAACCCATGTGACCAGCACAGGGTGCTTCATGACACCAAGTGAATATTGTCTTTTGTAGAGTCTTAGTAGGAACTAACACTTGGGATCCCCTCATAGGCACTCCATGTCTCATTCTCCATTCCAGGTGGTGTCGAAGCCAGGTTCTCCATACGCAAGTCTGAATTCCTTTACGTACACTTTGCAGAAAGTCCTTAGTTTGAGTCACACCCACAACCTTGGCAGGATCAATGATGGTTCTGTGAGGTGTCAACGCATGCATGGCTGGATTTTCTTGTCTCGTCAGAGCATCAGCTTTTTTGTTCGCACTGCCAGGCCTGAACGTGACGATGAACCTGTATTCCTCAAATAATAACATCCAGCGCAGCTGTCTAGGTGTAAGATGACGGGCCGCCCGAAAAAACTGTAGGTTCCGGTGATCTGTGTAGACCTTCACCTAATGAACAGCGCCCAGCAGCCAATGTCTCCATTCCATGAATGCATCCAGTATGGTCAACAATTCCTTTTCCGCGATTGTATAATTCACTTCAGCGGGACTAAGCTTTCGGGACAGGAAGGCAATGGGTGTAACTGTCCTGTCGATTCCTCCCTCTGAGACAACACCGCCCCTAAGGCTACTTCAGGGGCATCGGCTTCCACCACAAAAGGCAGGTCAGGATTGGCGTGAGTCAGAACGGGAGCCGTGGAGAATGCGTCTTTCAAAGAATCAAAAGCCCCTTGTGCCTCGGGGTCCCATAAGAACGGAACATTCTTTCTTGTGAGACGGGTCAAAGGAGTCACCAAAGCAGAGAACCCTCGATTGAACCGCCAATAAAAGTTGGCGAATCCCAATAGACTTTGGATGTCCTTCACGGTGTTCGGACAAGGCCACTCCTTTATTGCTTTTACCTTTCTCTCTGCCATGAGTTGTCCAGAAGGTGTTAGCATCACCCCTAAGAATTCCACTGTGCTCACATGAAATTCACATTTCGTGATCTTACAGTACAACCGGTGTTGCTGCAAGGCTTGGAGTACTTTTCTCACATGGCTCGTGTGTTCTTTGGTATTGTTGGAATAGAGCAGAATGTAGTCTATATACACGACTGCGAAAAGATCAAGATACTCCCTCAGAACTTCATTAAGGAAGAACTGGAAGGCGGCCGGGGCGTTGCATAGCCCAAAGGGCATAACCAGGTATTCAAAGAGCCCATACCGCGTCTTAAAGGCCGTCTTCCATTCATCGCCTTGCCGTATTCGGACAAGATGATACGCACCACGCAAATCAAGTTTGGTATAAACAGTGGCGGATCGTACTTGTTCCAACAACACGGGTATCAATGGCAAAGGATATTGATTTTTAATCGTGATGGTGTTCAGGGCTCGGTAATCAATACAACACCTCTTCTCTCCGTTAGCCTTGGGTATAAAAAAGAGAGGGGAAGCAGCAGGTGACCTTGACAGCCGTATATACCCTATGGCCACATATTTGTCCAGATATGCCCACAAATATTCATTTTCCGGCACTGTGAGGGCGTAGAGCCTTCCGTTGGGTACCACCGATCCTGGGAGGAGGTCTATTCGGCAGTCATAGGCTCTATGCGGCGGAAGTTCTTCAGCCCGCTCATCACTGAAGACCTCCTTGAATGTTACATAACAAGGTGGCAGAACTACTTCTTTCTCAGCAGCCGTGGCTATGCCATGTATTGTAGCCAACGACTTGGAGGGGCCGTCTGAATTAAGCAGACACTGTTTCTGACAATACTCAGATGTAAATTGTATTGTTTTGGTGGTCCATTGTATGGTTGGTTCGTGTCTCTGTAACCAGGGAAGCCCCAGAATAATACCATATTAAGGCGATTGATTTATATTGAATGACAATAATTCGTGATGGCTCCCCTGATAAGTGAGGACATATTCAAGGGTATGGAACTTAATAGGTCCTGCTATTAATTCGCTTCCGTCCACCGCATACACCATTTCAGGTTGACTTTTGGAATAAAACCGAACCCCCAATCTTTTCGCTTCCGTATAATCCATGAAACATCCTGTTGCACCGGAATCCCCCATGGCTTTAATGTCTTTTTCGCTTGAGTCAACAACCAACGTCATAGCCAAAAACAAATGATTGATTTCTTGGTCACAGCCTGGTGTTACTGAAGGGATGACATTCTTGCTTGACAGGTTCCCTTTGCTTGCCTTCAAGCACTGGAGTTTTCCGACTTTGTCTCACTGGTTCCTGCGGCGGTTTGTCCTGCCCTAACCTTTCCCGGTTTGGGCTTCACTGGACAATCCCTTAAATAGTGACCCCTTTTTCCGCAGTATAAACATAGTCCGAATTTTCTGCGGTGCTCCTTTTCATGTACAGTCAGAGCTGCCCGTACTGCTCCAATTTTCATGGACTCCGAGGAGGTACCTGCTTTCTCCCCCACTCCCCCTTTCTCATAGGGCAAGACGGGCTGCTCTCTTTTCTTGGTGTCTCCCTTTCTTTCTCGTATTCTGTGATCCAAGCGCAATGTCAACTCAATAAGGGCGGTGCAGGAGCGAGGCTGTGGATCTATGTGGGCCAGCACATCTTTCATCTCATCTTTTAGTCCTTGATAGAATAAGGCAGATTGCTTTACCTCTGGCCAATCAGTCTCGGCTACCAAACTACGAAACCTGTTCAAATAAGTCACCAGATCTGAGGTGCCTTGCTTCAGGACTAACAGTTCCCGATCAGCGGTAAACGTTTCGGCTCTCCGATCAAAGTTTTTTTCGAATTCCAACCTGAACTCATCCCAATCGTAGAGTAGTGGATCGTCTTGCCTGACCACAGGGACTGCCCATTGTGCCGCCTCGCCCCCGAGATAGGAAACAAGAAAAGCAACCCTAGCCTGGTTGGTGGCGAACATCTGGGTTTACACATGAAGTGTAACAACACCTGTGTCATAAACACCTGCACTTTCTTATTATCCCCATAGAATCTCTCAGGAGGAGCTAAAGGAATTTGCGTAGGCATTTCTACCACAACTGAGGCGGAAGGAGGAGGAATACTGGGACCTGCGTCAAAGGGGTTCCCCTGCATCCTGTCCATTCTAGCTTTTAACTGTGCATTCTCAGCTCTAGAGGCCGCCACTTCTCTGTTAGAGGCCGCTAGTTCATTCTGCACCAAAACCAAAGCTGCCAGAACATCGTCTAAGGTAGCCATGAAGTCTTCAACACAGCCAAGAAGAGAAAACAATCTTGGGCCGATAATTCTGTCAGGCTCGGCTCATGTTCTCTTCGGGGCTGTGCTGAATAACCTTTAACCTCCCCCCACATGACTCTCCAGAGTCTGACGTAGAATACACAGACTACTAAGATCGTCCCGTGAGGGCGGGAAAGGAAGGGGACAGCGGGGAGGGAGAGCTGAAACGACAAGAACAAGGGATTAGAAATCAACCCCCCCGAAACCCCACAAGGAACTATCTCTACAATCCTTCCTTACTATATACGACAATGATCAATGCCCATACCTGTAGGAAAAAATATGAGAGGCTTTGTATTGTGGGAGGAAGGAGGAGGGTCATGATTGTGGAAGCGAGCCAACTGTAAAACAAACACAGGGAAACACAATGAGCTTATGATAGCACGTGACTCAATATTTCTAACTCTTAGTACATACTACCTTCCACTCATTTAGGGTGTTTCTTTATAGGCTACACCAATCCCCTTGATCACGTACCCCCGAATCGTCTCCCTTGGATATTAAATACAAAGCGTAAAATGGTTTTGATGAAAATAAAGGAATCATAAAGAAAAAACGTCAGGATAGGTTAATGCACCCTTTCATATGATTCCTGCCGACTAATGTGCTCTTTTCTCCCACAGGTGAAGATACCAGAATTGTAGCTCTCTCCGTATCCGGACCAATTGATAACTCTTTCCAAATTGCAGAGACAGACTGCCCAGTTACTGTTATACTCTGCAAGCTTGCATAGTCAATCGTTAGGTTTAGCAGTAATGGTCCATTCTAAACACAAACCGGAAACAAACCTCTCCCTGCAATGAAAACGCAAAACCCTGTTTCGTCCAACAGGGAGAGGAAGAGAAACCTTGTTGAATCACAAGACTTCCCAAAGTACTTGGTAGGCGCTCACCGCCGTGTGCGCTAAATACACTGAACAAATGTTTTTTCCACCCAACCAACACGGGGTGAAACAAGACACAGCCGGAAACCAAGTCCCAAAACAGAATCTTACCGCTACTCCATCTTACCGACCAGTTTGTAGAGAAGGCAAAATTATCGGCACTGCGTGCGAAGAATTGCCGAGTCTTATTTCCTGGGTCTGCGTGCGTAGCGTCAGAACGTGACATCGTCTTCAATCCGTCTGGGTAATGTTTTTCAGCCTGTACGGTCGCATCTTAACCCGCATTACGCGGACAGCGGCCATACAAGGCGAAACCCGACACTTTAGTTCTTAAAAACAATTTATTTCTTTTTAACAAAGATCTTTACAAACAGATCAAGGGGACCAGCATGGGAGCCACCTGTGCTCCCAGCTTGGCCTGCTTGTACGTTGCCCAATTCGAAGAGACACACATTTTTAACACTGTTGCTCCTTTTTATGAAAACATTTCTCAATGGTCAAGGTATATTGACGACGTTTTTTTTATTTGGACAGGCACGTCGGAAACCCTAACAGAATTTATTGATTGGCTGAACATGGGGGACACTAATCTCAAAATCACATCACACAGAGACAATGAAAAATGCTAATTTTTAGATATAGTAATCAAACATGTAGAAGGCAGTCTGAATGTAGAACTTTACATCAAACCAATGGATAGAAATACGATGCTTCACTTCCAAAATAACCATCCGCCTTTCCAAAAGGATAACATTCCTTTTGGCCAATTTTTACGATTAAAAAAGAAATTGCACTACCATGACAGATTATGATAAACATGCTGGTGATTTAAAGAAAAAATTCCTTGAAAGTGGATATCCCAAACGTATGGTCAGTCACGCTTACAAAAGAGCTAAGTATTTCAACAGGGAGAACCTCTTTGTGGAAAAGGAAAATAGCAAAACAGAAAAACAACCAATTATCTTTGTCACCAATTTTAATTCGATTAGCAATGAAATCAAAAACATAATAAACAGAAACTGGCATCTAGTGACCAATAATAAGAAAGAGAAACTCCCTAAACCTATGTTCTCCTTTAGAAGGAATCGCATGATAAGAAATAGTCTTGTGCACACATACAGGGAAGCAAAAGTGAATATACAACCAAGCATCTACAATGCACCTTTACCCACGGGGACATTTCCATGTAGGGGATGTGCTAATTGCGATATATTTTGAAGGGTAATTGCATCACACATAATAATGTGTCCATGAAAATGAAGAGTATTATGAACTGCCGCACTAAAAATTTGATTTACTTAATAAAATATCCTTGTAACCTTGCCTATATAGGCGAGATATTGCAAGAAGTTCGTATTAGAATGAACGAACACCGCTCGGCAATCAGAACTCAGAAAAAAGGTGCCCCCCCTAACTGAACACTGGAAAGAAGCAGGACACACTTGTGATGATGTCTTATGGTGTGCTTTAGAGGTAGTAGAGATGAATTCTAGGGGTGGTAACATGAATAGCAAAAGAAAAAAACGAGAACAGTTTTACATGTTCCGCTTTAATACAGTAAGATATGGCATTAATAGTATAGAAGACTGGGAACGGATCGTTTAGGATCTTTCATTTCCATATCTGGCGGAGGATATCAACCATTAAGTCATCTTGGGTTGATATTGTATTCATAATTGCGACACTATGTACCCATTAATAATACATATGAGGTAGACCTCCATCAACACCGATGGCTGATACACAACTAGGTTACCCCCATATTTACATCCCAGAAGAGGAGAACCGATAGGGAAATTTAATATTGCTTTGAGGAATATATTTTGAGCATGTGGGGAGTTGCTAACTAGTCCCAGTATTTCTCATGATCTTAAACACACTGCTAATATTATGCAGACACCGGTAATTAATTTTGTGTGTACAAACCCTGTTAAGTAATAAAGTGATAACTGAGAAGAAAGATTGAGAAATTGATCTTAAACTTACTGTTTACACTGTGCAAACTTACTGTTGATACTGTGCAGACATTTTTAAAAAAAATCTCTTTTGCGCACGTAGTCGACTAACAATAAAGCTACATTTGAAAGAAAGAAAAAAGAATGGGAAGCCGCGCTCCGACACGATAGCGACCACGTGTCACAATTTCAAATTCTGATTGGCGGTCGGGCCCTTCTTATTGGCTAGTTTTTCGCTTCCGCTATTTTCAAGAAACCAACAAGAGACAGCAGTTTACGTATGGAGCAGGGAGACCGGATCCTTTTTAATTGGTGAGCGGGACATATAACGGGATTCCCTGCTAGACGAGGTTTCATCTAAGCAGGTTGCAATTGACTAGAAATCTGTGCCTCTACAATGCGAGGCACTCTTTATAATAAGTCACAACTATGTTGATGCTTTGGTAATTTGCCCTGCTCGCACGAATTTCGGAATTACTAACGGGACTTGCGCGGGCTTTTTGTTGGCTTTAATTAAAATTCCGCGTAACACGCGGCTGTGTTCATGAAAGCCCCATATTGAGAATAGCGCCATAAGAAATATATTAACATCCATAGCCCTGTTATCACTACTGTTGGGATAACATAAACTAAAATAATGTATATATATTGTACCTATATGATTTTTTATAGGATTACACATCCAACTCTATGTGTCACATTATGTTATAAAGGCACTTAGATGCTCACTTATCTTTTGTGTTGAAACGATCAGGCACACGCAGCCCTACCTTAATTAAACTGAGGGCCGATAATCGGTAATATTTATATCGAGTGCATAGTTATGACACCAACTAACCATATGTGGTGAGATAGGAGTTTATTTCTTAAAAATTAGGTTACAATTAGGGAGCTGCAATGACCTTCTCATGAAGTATAATTTAACTGTATGAAACTTGAAACTCGTGCATTTGTATTTTCCCTTTGTAGATTATATAAAGTCTCTTGGCAACTTGTACGCTATATGCTGTTTATATAAGCCAAATTGAAAATGTGCCGGCGGCCATAGTGATTTGTTGCCTCATTTTAATTGGTAAGTCCTATCTAGCGACCTTTGAGTATAATTACAATTGAACTAGCCCTTTAAATCTTGTATTACTTATGTATATAATTGTTTCCATAGTGCCAACCTTGAACCTCAGATTAAATACTGGTGGCTCCAACGTACAACGTGGGGCCTCTATTGTCAAGATCTGAGGTACAAAATAATTCACTTGAAGCTAGTTTCCCATATATCTACAATATTGTCTATATAAGGTTTAAAAAATGTTACTATAATGTTTTATTAAGGTTAAGGAACCAGTCGTGAGATGTGATATCCATATTATTCCATTTGGTTCCCGAAGAATGTAACGTTTGAAACCTTAATCAAGATTTGTATTTGGTACCTTGTGAATGAATTTTAGTTTGAGGTATGTAATTGGATCAATGAATTGCCGTAAAGATGTATTTTACTCTGGGAGAACTATTCTGCTTATGTTAATCATCACTGGATTAAGTTGAACAATATTCATAGATTTTCCCTAGGGTACTGAAGTATCAGTGAATCAATCTAGATGTGGTAGAGATAACCTTTGAAATTACCATTTGGTAGAATAACAGTACATTTGGTTTTCAAAAAGTTAAAATCTGACATTGACATGTTTTTTCGTCTTCTTAACAAGAAAAGATACCCATTTGTAGAGATAAGAACAGGATGTTTCTTTATAAAATGTGCAATTTAAAAAAAAATATATAAGAGAAACCTTGTTTGATAATATATCTGCCTTTTGCCCACTTGTGACAATATGTATTACTTGTAAATGGAGTATTTAGTAATTTTTATGTCTCTTGTTATTTAGAATTTGTCCTGAGGAAGGTGTTTTATTCCTAAAAAACCAAAACGCTGCATCGACTTCTACTTCTCGAATGTTATAATTGTACAAGCAATGTGATTTTATTGTGATTTTATTTATTGTGTTCTTGTCATATATGAGATTTTGTATACATTATACCCGAATAAAATGAAGAAGATATTTTAATGTGTTAGTTACATTTTCTTTGTTTCTTTCTTTGCATACTTTTTTGTTTTTCACAGTGGAGCATTTATTTTAATCCTATGGGCATTTATAATATTATTGTAATTTATTGTAATTCATATGTTTGTGTTTAGCTTGAGGACATTAGCCTTTTCAGACTGGGAGTCCCTAACTTTCTGTGTATTGTGCCCCTTGTCCCACATTGGATTAGTCAGGTGTGTGACATTTTGATATATGCCCTCTCAATCACATGCTAGTACCCACAAATGTAGACAGTACAAATATCTACTGCCTCTAATCTCCATAATTTGTGCTCATTAAAAATAATTGCAGAGATTTTCTTGATACCCATTTGTCATTCTACATATTTCAGTATATGAATTGGTCTAAACAGAGCACACAATACAAAGTCATCATACAGTTCATCTCTTTTGTTGGCTCTGGGTACCTCTGGTTCTTAGAAAAGCTACAAACCTTATATGTCCTCTCAAACAATAGGATCTAGTGAAAGTAATGGCATACTGCTTCTGTAAATTTAACTGCAAAAACAAGTGATGGACTGAATGTGGATCAATGTCACACACTCCCCCAGTCAAAAGACCCGGGCCCAAATCCATCGTTTTTTTGCACTCCACACCACCCTGGGTTAGACAATGGCGATATGCAAATCAGCTCTGACCCTGTTGCCCCATGGGAACAGTCCAGTCCGAACTACAAAAGCCATGTCCTTCCCAGAACGGAATCAAACATCCGAGGACCGGACCGGTTTCGAGGTAACACCTCTCATCAGCCCGGCTAGCTTGACTTCAGTGGTGTGGAGTGCCTGGGACCCACGTCTGGGCATCCCCAGCGCACTTAGGGCGGCAATTGCAAAAACAACAAGTGATGGACTGAATGTGGATCAATGTCACACACTCCCCCAGTCAAAAGATCTGGGCCCAAATCCATCATTTTTTTGCACTCCACACCACCCTGGGTTAGACAATGGCGATATGCAAATCAGCTCTGACCCTGTTGCCCCATGGGAACAGTCCAGTCCGAACTACAAAAGCCATGTCCTTCCCAGAACGGAATCAAGCATCCGAGGACCGGACCGGTTTCGAGGTAACACCTCTCATCAGCCCGGCTAGCTTGACTCCAGTGGTGTGGAGTGCCTGGGACCCACGTCTGGGCATCCCCAGCGCACTTAGGGTGGCAATTGCAAAAACAAAAAGTGATGGAATGAATGTGGATCAATGTCACACACTCCCCCAGTCAAAAGATCTGGGCCCAAATCCATCGTTTTTTTGCACTCCACGCCACCCTGGGTTAGACACTGGCGATATGCAAATCAGCTCTGACCCTGTTGCCCCATGGGAACAGTCCAGTCCGAACTACAAAAGCCATGTCCTTCCCAGAACGGAATCAAGCATCCGAGGACCGGACCGGTTTCGAGGTAACACCTCTCATCAGCCCGGCTAGCTTGACTCCAGTGGTGTGGAGTGCCTGGGACCCACGTGTGGGCATCCCCAGCGCACTTAGGGCGGCAATTGCAAAAACAACAAGTGATGGACTGAATGTGGATCAATGTCACACACTCCCCCAGTCAAAAGATCTGGGCCCAAATCCATCGTTTTTTTGCACTCCACACCACCCTGGGTTAGACAATGGCGATATGCAAATCAGCTCTGACCCTGTTGCCCCATGGGAACAGTCCAGTCCGAACTACAAAAGCCATGTCCTTCCCAGAACGGAATCAAGCATCCGAGGACCAGACCGGTTTCGAGGTAACACCTCTCATCAGCCCGGCTAGCTGAACTCCAGTGGTGTGGAGTGCCTGGGACCCACGTCTGGGCATCCCCAGCGCACTTAGGGCGGCAATTGCAAAAACAACAAGTGATGGACTGAATGTGGATCAATGTCACACACTACCCCAGTCAAAAGATCTGGGCCCAAATCCATCGTTTTTTTGCACTCCACACCACCCTGGGTTAGACAATGGTGATATGCAAATCAGCTCTGACCCTGTTGCCCCATGGGAACAGTCCAGTCCGAACTACAAAAGCCATGTCCTTCCCAGAACGGAATCAAACATCCGAGGACCGGACCAGTTTCGAGGTAACACCTCTCATCAGCCCGGCTAGCTTGACTCCAGTGGTGTGGAGTGCCTGGGACCCACGTCTGGGCATCCCCAGCGCACTTAGGGCGGCAATTGCAAAAACAACAAGTGATGGACTGAATGTGGATCAATGTCACACACTCCCCCAGTCAAAAGATCTGGGCCCAAATCCATCGTTTTTTTGCACTCCACACCACCCTGGGTTAGACAATGGCGATATGCAAATCGGCTCTGACCCTGTTGCCCCATGGGAACAGTCCAGTCCGAACTACAAAAGCCATGTCCTTCCCAGAACGGAATCAAGCATCCGAGGACCGGACCGGTTTCGAGGTAACACCTCTCATCAGCCCGGCTAGCTTGACTCCAGTGGTGTGGAGTGCCTGGGACCCACGTCTGGGCATCCCCAGCGCACTTAGGGCGGCAATTGCAAAAACAACAAGTGATGGACTGAATGTGGATCAATGTCACACACTCCCCCAGTCAAAAGATCTGGGCCCAAATCCATTGTTTTTTTGCACTCCACACCACCCTGGGTTAGACAATGGCGATATGCAAATCAGCTCTGACCCTGTTGCCCCATGGGAACAGTCCAGTCCGAACTACAAAAGCCATGTCCTCCCCAGAACGGAATCAAGCATCCGAGGACCGGACCGGTTTCGAGGTAACACCTCTCATCAGCCCGGCTAGCTTGACTCCAGTGGTGTGGAGTGCCTGGGACCCACGTCTGGGCATCCCCAGCGCACTTAGGGCGGCAATTGCAAAAACAACAAGTGATGGACTGAATGTGGATCAATGTCACACACTCCCCCAGTCAAAAGATCTGGGCCCAAATCCATCGTTTTTTTGCACTCCACACCACCCTGGGTTAGACAATGGCGATATGCAAATCAGCTCTGACCCTGTTGCCCCATGGGAACAGTCCAGTCCGAACTACAAAAGCCATGCAAAAACAACAAGTGATGGACTGAATGTGGATCAATGTCACACACTAGATGTGGTAGAGATAACCTTTGAAATTACCATTTGGTAGAATAACACTACATTTGGTTTTCAAAAAGTTAAAATCTGACATTGACATGTTTTTTCGTCTTCTTAACAAGAAAAGATACCCATTTGTAGAGATAAGAACAGGATGTTTCTTTATAAAACGTGCAATTTTTAAAAAAAAATATAAGAGAAACCTTGTTTGATAATATATCTGCCTTTTGCCCACTTGTGACAATATGTATTACTTGTAAATGGAGTATTTAGTAATTTTTATGTCTCTTGTTATTTAGAAATTGTCCTGAGGAAGGTGTTTTATTCCTAAAAAACCGAAACGCTGCATCGACTTCTACTTCTCGAATGTTATAATTGTACAAGCAATGTGATTTTATTGTGATTTTATTGTGATTTTATTTATTGTGTTCTTGTCATATATGAGATTTTGTATACATTATACCCGAATAAAATGAAGAAGATATTTTAATGTGTTAGTTGCATTTTCTTTGTTTCTTTCTTTGCATACTTTTTTGTTTTTCACAGTGGAGCATTTATTTTAATCCTATGGGCATTTATAATATTATTGTAATTTATTGTAATTCATATGTTTATGTTTAGCTTGAGGACATTAGCCTTTTCAGACTGGGAGTCCCTAACTTTCTGTGTATTGTGCCCCTTGTCCTACATTGGATTAGTCAGGTGTGTGACATTTTGATATATGCCCTCTCAATCACATGCTAGTACCCACAAATGTAGACAGTACAAATATCTACTGCTCCTAATCTCCATAATTTGTGCTCATTAAAAATAATTGCAGAGATTTTCTTGATACCCATTTGTCATTCTACATATTTCAGTATATGAATTGGTCTTAACAGAGCACACAATAAAAAGTCATCATACAGTTCATCTCTTTTGTTGGCTCTGGGTACCTCTGGTTCTTAGAAAAGCTACAAACCTTATATGTCCTCTCAAACAATAGGATCTAGTGAAAGTAATGGCATACTGCATCTGTAAATTTAACAGCATGACAAAAAGTTAGGATGGGCGGGAGAAAAGATGGCGGCCAGTCAGTAAGCCCGGTTGGAGCTCCGTGCCGTATATGCCGTAAATGATCTAAATACTCTGCAATAGGAAACTAACGATCACCGGGGAGGAGTCAGAGGGCTGTCCTTACTCCAGCTCCACAGTCAGGACGGCACCAGGGGGGTACGTTCAGCGCTCGGTACCACAGACGCGACCTTCGGTGGAGAACAGCGGGTGAGAACTTCGGGGTCAGGCCAAGGTGTAACCACAAATATGTCTACTGAATCGACAACTGACAACCCTGCCCAAGCTAATGGCTCTCCAGTGTCTTTCTCACCACCAGCACCACCAGGAAAGCACCACCTGCCAGGGAACCACAGACCCAGTGATCGCTCGCACTCACCCATGAGGGGGCTCCGTGTTCCCAGCCCGATACCTACCCGGCGGAACAGGACATACTCCGCGTCGACGCGAGCTTCAGAAGGCCCAGAGTACAAAGGTGTCTGCAAATGTTTCTGTCGTTCCAAAGGTCATGGCTTTATCACTCCTGCAGATGGTGGACCTGATATATTCCTTCACATTTCAGACATCGAAGGGGAATATGTTCCAACTGAAGGGGATGAAGTCACCTACAAGCTCTGTACTGTTCCGCCCAAGAATGAGAAGACACAAGCTGTTGACGTTGTGATCACCCACCTGGCCCCAGGAACCAAGCACGAGACGTGGTCTGGCCATGTTATCAGCCCTTAAACCCCAATCGCCATGATCACTGATCCTTGACAGAGACTGTGGGCAGATACAAAGATGCCTTTAATTTGCCCTAAATACCTCCAGCCCTCCCCATGAATATTTGACACACACTGCCTTTCACGACGAGAATATATTACATTTGTCAATCATTTTGTATAAGTCTAAGAGGAAAAAATATTTTTAAAATAAGCTGAAACATACATTAAAGAGGTTAAATCAAAAAAAAAAAAAAAAAAAAAAGGAAACTAACGATCACCAAAAGACTTCTGTAGTGATTGTTAGCTATGGGAGTTGCAAATTCGACAGAATCCTCTCGACCATAGGGATATTCCACATCGAATGACGGACTGTCAGTGAAACTTAATCCGGAGTGTAGAAACCACTTGGAGCCTCCGCCCCCGCCCCCGCCCTCCGTCCTCCGCTCCTACTCCCTAGCGATATCTACTCGCCCAGAGATCCTAGCACAAAGGAGAAGGCTAAAGGAATGCCAAAAAAAATAACTTCATTCTTACCCGGAGTCTACGTCCCGCATCGGCAACAGGCGCCGTGTTCCGTGCATCAGGCACTTGCCGGGCGGTGGGAGGCAGCCTCCAAAGCAAACAGGAACTGCCGGAGGGTCGCACAGAGGATCTCCGTCTTCTTCTGGGGCAAGGGAGGTAGGGACACCAATTACAGCAAGCAGAGGGAGTGCTGCATACCCAAAACACACGACGGAGTAAACGGGGGAAAAGGAGCAAACGGGAAGAAAACACCATATCCTGAGACTGCTGTGGGCCCAAAGAAGGAGCACAAAACTGAATCGCGGAGCCGAATAGGAAATTTGGGGGCAGAGGAGGAGCCCATTCAAATCTCCCAAATAGAAGTCTCCGGAGGACCTAAAGTTAGGTAGATGAACCGGGTAAGCCAGGGACAAAGTCGGGGGGTGGAGGTGGAGGAGGGAGGAGAGAGGGCTGAGGTCGTGGGGAGGAAGGCTGAAAAGCAGCAACAACAAAGGCAACAACTACAGAATAGTTACCTTAGAACAGATCCCTGCGAAAAGGAGGGGGTTATTGCAGCTGGGGGCCAGAAAAACCGGGGGAGTCAGGTCAGACCCCGGAGTCCAAGGGGAGGTCCACATACTGTTTAAGGAACATACAGTTTTTTAAGGCAAACCAGCTTCCAGCTACTAAACACCCCATCCCACCTCGAAGCACTAAAAGAAAATCCAAGAAAACCCCTAAGGTTCAAGCGAAGGCAGGAAAAACATTAAAAAATTTAGGGGGCTTAGAAGATGTGCGGGAAGGGATGGACAGTGTAAAGATTAAAGTAACTCCCTAGTTAAGATCCTTTTTTTTTTGTAAAATCTTTATTTGAGTAGAAACAGGAAAATCAAAAGAAAACTGCGGTGGTGCCGCACATTTCCCCACGCAGGGGGCACAATCAGAAACCAAAGATCAGCGGCATTCTATGGTAACAGATGCGCATCGAGTCCGTAATCAATCAATCAATGTTATAAGCAGTAAAACAATAATGCCGGTGTGCCTGTCAAAGGGCAGTGTACGCTAAGGAAAGCTAAAGATGGTAACTGTCCGGCCCACGATACTCCGTACCCAGATTGAACAAGCCATGGACTCGTCTGCGGGCACCTCAACAAACCCAAGAACCAGGAAACTAACCGTCCACGCCCCACCCCCCTCCCCCCAGGGTGGTGACTCCATACAGACAACACACACATACAATCATTCATACTAGACCTGAAAGAGGTGCAGTGACCGCAATGATGCCGGGCAGACAGCCGAAGGTAAGCCCTTAGAGAGATAGGCAGCCAAGGGTCCCCACTTGAACTGGAAATTCTTGAAATTGCCGAGGAAGATATCCGCCACTCTTTCCATGCTAAGCAGCTTCCAAAGCCGTGCGTGCCATAAGGAAAGTGCTGGTGCCTCTTTCTTTTTCCATGCGGTGGCTAGCGTGAGCTTGGCTGCTCCAAGGCCGAGCCACAGTATCTGTTTGTACGCGCGTGTCTGATACTCAAGGCCGGGCTCACGCAGGCCCAATAGGACATAGGCCATAGAGTCCTCCAAGGGGTAGCCAAGCATGTCCCTGATATGCGAGAGAATCTCCTCCCAGTATGGTCGAATTACCGGGCAATCCCACCAAATGTGGCGGAAGTCCCCAAGAAGCCCACATCCCCTCCAGCACCTGCCAGAGGTGGCCGGGTATATACAATGGAGTCTGGCTGGGCATAGATACCAGTGCATGAGCGTCTTGAGGTGGGCTTCCCTCAAATGCAGCAAGTGATTAAACGCTGTCAAATCCCTCCACAACGCCGACCACTCTGTATCGGAGATATCTCTCCCCAACATCTCTTTCCACTGCCCCATGTAGCGTGGCCGAGGCGCCACCGCTGACTTAAGCAAGAGTTGGTATATGAAGGAGATGACTCCTTTCATGGCAGAAGTCCGTAGTATGAAGGCCTCAAAGGACGACGGGGGTCTTGTAGCTGCCTCCAACACCCCAGGCGATGTGGCCCAGTGGAGCAGCTGGACATGGCGATACCGTTCCGACGGGGGGACCCCGTAGTCCCTCATACCGTTAGCAAAGGTGAGGGGTTCCTGGCCATGAAATAAATGGGTCAGAGCCCTGCAACCACCTTCCCTCTAAACATCGAAGGCCCCCTCTGGAATCGCCGGCGGGAAGGCCGGGTTGAAGTGTAAAGGCGTGAACGGCGAGGGGAATGTGGTCCAGCGCTCATCCGCTGCCAACGTATCCCAAACCTTCAGGGTGGTACTCGTCGGGGTACTAATATAGGCGTTCAATGGACGGTCCTTCTTAGGCTTCCAGGCCAAGTCCCAGACCGATCTGCCAGCCACGCTCCGATCCATGTGCAACCAATGTTTTTCTGATGTTTGTTGGGACCATTCCACTAGCACTCTCAGTTGCGTCGCTTTGTAATAGAGCTGCAAGTCAGGAAGCCCCATGCCGCCCTCATTCCTCAGACATCGCAAGACCGCAAATGAAAAGCATGCCCGACCCCCTTGCCACACAAATCGCAACATCTGAGTCTTGAGGTGCCGGAAAAATTTGTTGTCTAGTGGAATAGTCAGTGCTTGAAATAAATACAGATATTTAGGCAGAAGGACCATCTTAATAGCATGGATTCTGCCCAGCCATGATAAGAATTTAGGTTTCCACCAATCCAATTCCGCTCGGGTTTTTACTAACAAGGGTGGAAAGTTAGCCGAGAACAGTTTCCCCACCGTCGGTGTCAGATGGACCCCCAGGTAGACAATCGAACCGGTGGCCCAGGCCAAAGGTGTCAAGGGCCGTACGCGGTCCACCTCCGCCTGCGAAAGTGTAAGATTCAGGATATACGACTTGTCGTAGTTGACTTTGAAGCCGGCCACCTCCTCATAATGCAGCAAGGACTCCCTGATACATGGTAGCGAGTGTTCCGGGTCCGCTACAGAAAACAAGATGTCATCTGCAAAGAGCGTAATTTTGTGTTGCTCTCCTGTGAACGGAAGGCCCCGGATCCCTTCATGTTCCCGCACCGCCATCGCCAATGGCTCTATGCTCAGCGCAAGGAGAAGGGGGGAGAGAGGGCAACCCTGCCTAGTGCTACGAGAATGCGGGAAGAACGCTAACAGATGGCCATTCACCGCCACTCGAGACCTGGGACCGCAAAAATTTGCCCTCACCATGGTGATGAACTTATCCGAGAAACCGAAGGCCGACATCGTATTAAATCCCCAGTCTACACGGTCGAAAGCCTTCTCGGCATCCAGACCCACGAGGACCGCCAGGATTCGGAACCTGTCTGCTTTTTCAATTAAGTGAATCACCCTTCGCGTGTTGTCGTGAGTCTGGCGCCCCTTGATGAATCCCGATTGGTCAGGGTGTATGATCGCCGGAATCAAATCTTGTAGCCTGTGTGCCAAGATCGCAGAGTACAGTTTGGCGTCGATGTTGAGAAGCGCTATGGGGCGGAATGAAGAACACTGGGTGAGGTCCTTCCCTGGTTTAGGCAAAACCGTTATCACGGCCTCTGCAAGGGAGCCAGAGGAGGAGCCAGACACGGCCATGTCATTAAAAAGGGAGACTAAAAAATCGCAGCGCTCCGTGGCGTACGATTTGTAAAAGATGGCGGTATAGCCATCAGGCCCAGGCGCTTTGTGAAGTTTCAATTTCTTGATGTCCTCCAGCACCTCCTCTCTGGTAATCGGGGCCTCCAACAATTCATTCCACTCTTTAGATATCTGGGGGAGGGGTAGGCGCCGCAGGTACTCCTGTTGGTCACCCGCGTGGAGCCTGTCCCCCGCGTAAAGTTCCGCATAGAAGCGGCCAAAAATGTCCGCTTTCGTTTCGTCCTGGTGTTGTATCACGCCCGACGCATCGCGGATTCCTCCAATATACTCACGCTCCCTCCTATCACGCAGTTGACGAGCCAGGTGTCTACCCACCTTATTCCCACAAGAGTAAGATTGTCTTCCCAACCTCAGAAGCGTAAATTCCGCCCTGTTATTATAGTGGGCTCTCAGCTTCCCCCGTACCGCCGTCAGTGGCCGGAGGGTCAGTCTCGAGGGATTAAGCTTGTGGGCTTGGTCGAGGACCTCCAACTCTGCCTCCAGTTCTTCCCGATCCCGGCGCCGCAGACGATTGAGATGTGCATTGAGGCCCAGGCACGTGCCCCTGATCGCCGCCTTAAAGGCATCCCAGGTAGTGGAGACCGAGGTATCAGACACGGGATTAAGCTAAAAAAAGTCCCTTATGGCTTTCCGCAGCGCCTTATTAGAGGTATCATCCCTGACCACCAAGGCTGGGAAGTACCATTTCCGCTGCCCGTCGCCAGCGTAGGCTGAGCACCAGCATACTGTGATCAGAAACTGAGAGTGGAAGAATGGCAGAGTCAAGGACATCTCCCCTAAGAGCCTGGCTGAGGAAGATGTGATCCAATCGTGAGTAGGAGTGATGTTCATGTGAGAAGAATGTGTAATCCCAGGATGTAGGGTGAGTAGATCGCCAGCTATCAACCAGCCCCAGTTCCCCAACCAACTGCTGCGATGAAGCAGAAAACACGCCCGTGTCGGCCCTATTGGCACCAGAGCTATCCACAGTCCTATCCCACACCAAATTAAAGTCCCCCATTAAGAACAAGTGCCCCTCAGCAAAGTCTCCCACCCTCTGCAACAAGCTTTGTAGAAACCCATTCTGACCAGCATTGGGGAGATACACCTCTACAAAGGCACACAACCTCCCTTGAACAAGACCTTTCACCATCAGCCAGCGGCCATCCTTATCATTGCGTACCTCCAAAGGTTGGAAGTGCAGCGTAGTGCGGGCGAGGAGAGCCACCCCTCTATGTTTCGTGGAAGCTGAAGACCTGTATATAAGGGAATATGCCCTATGCCGAAGGCGCAGCTCATCCTTGCGCGCTAAATGAGTTTCCTGGAGCCCCACAACATCCAACTGATGATCGGTCACATACTTCCATACCTTCTGCCGCTTTTGCGGGGAATTCAAGCCCTTAACGTTCCAAGTTCCTATACTAACAGGCATAATGGAGCGACAAACCAAACCTCTCTGCAAGCACCTCAAAAGTTCCCCCTCCCGCACCTGAAAGTCCATCAATCGCAGGCAATGCAGGAGAACGTCCCAAGACACCCCCCGCCACCACCAATCTGACAGTAAATCGTCAGCGACCTTAGAGCAAACCGCCCCCACCCCATGCACACCACAGCCACCCTCACACATCCCAGCCACACACTCCTCAGCTCACCCGTGTCACCACCACTGGCCCCCCTTCCCATCCCCCGTCAACTCCCCAACCCCTCCCCACAGGACCACCCTACCCCCAGAAGAACCCAAACACAATTCCATACCTAACAAACCAATCAAAAATGGAAGGACCAAACCACCCGCGAAGATGGCAGTCCAAGAAGTCCAAGAAGTCCTCTAGGGGCCGAGAGAGGAACACCTGTCGGTGCGTCCCAATGACCATATACCGGGGCGTCTTCCCACAAAGTACAAATGAACCCACGGTACCTGCACGATCATGTCCCTCCGGCGCCAGTCAGACCACACTCCACAGGTCATGCCGCCCCGGAGCCAAGCTGTGATGCCGCCAGGGTGGCGGAAGCAACAGAAGCCACCACCTCATCTCTTTCTTGGAGACTGGTAGCCCGGTCCGGCATTCTCCTCTCTACCTCTCTGCCCACTCTGTGCCAGGATGGGGACCGCCGCCATCCCCTCTTAGGAGGACTCCCGCTGCCAGGTGGAGATTCCGTGTCATCGATGCCCAGGAGGTCCTGTGCCACCTGTAGGGACCTGATCTGCGCAAGCCTGTTTTGCCACCGGAAAATTATGCGGAACGGATGACCCCAGGAATAAGCAATGTTACGTTCCCTCAAGAATGCAGTCACGGTTCGAAACTCATGCCGCTTCTGTAGAGTGGATGCTGCCAGGTCCTGATATAGTTGAGGATGATGACCCCGAAACTGCAGAGATGGAGTCTCCCGCGCCTTCCGCAGAATGCGCTCCTTCAACTGAAAATCGTGGACACAGAATAAGATGTCCGGCGGAGGCCCCCCTCCAAGCCTGGGCAGCCCAACCCTATGCGCCCTGTCCATCTTGATCTCACTAATGTCTTCATCGTCCAAAATCTGTAGAAACAGCGCTAGTACATAGCCCCTCAGATCGCCAGAATCCCCATCCCATGGCACCGATCGTATGCGGATGTTGTTTCTTCTGGAGCGATTCTCCAGATCCTTCGCATGCGATTGAAGGTCCAGATTTTGTTCCGTGAGGCGAAGCACGTCTTGTTGCAACTGGTGCACATCATCCGACACATTCAGGTCGTGGTCTTCCAACGTGGCCACTCTTTCACCGATACCATCCACGTCCCTCCTCACCTCTCGAAGGTCCAACACCAGCTGGGTTTGTAGTTCGGAGATGTCTTCCTTGATGGAGGCAAAAAGCTCCGCCATGAACGCCTTGGTGGCTGGGGCCTCCTCGTCCCTCGAGGCAGACGCAGCACACGTTCCAGGGGACGGCGAATGCTGGGATCCTTTGGTTAGGCCATCCTTGCCATTCTTCCCTCTCCGCAGATTGCCCGCCATCTCGACTCTCCTGGCCACTGATAGACTCCCCCAATGGTTGAGTGCGTCCTCCCCAACTTGTAACTGGACCGACAGTGCCGACCGCTGGACCACCAGGAGGCACCTCCGGACCGGGCCACCGATAGCACTCCCCACAAGCAGACTCCTCCGTGCACAGCTGCGGCCCCCAGGAAGTGGCTCTTCTCGACCACTTCCCCGTCGCGATCAGGCCCAAGTCTTCCGACAGCAGCCCCCAGCTCTCGGTCCACCATAAATCAGATGGTTGCTGCAGATGAACAGGCTCCCCAATGTGCGGCCCAGACCAGAGCTTCCGCCACCAGTCTCAGTCGTTGGCGCCAAATGCGTGCTGTTCCACAAGCTGCTACCGGCGTCTGGCCACCAGGCCGCAATGGCTTCACCCTGCCGTGGCGCCCATGCTGATGAAGCTGGGGTGATGGGGTGGCACCTCCAAGGCTGCAGCTCCAGCCCGCCACGGGTGCCCAGTTCCCTATGCCCTCCAATGGCCAACGTCCGCACCGATCACCGCAGAGCTGCCCGCTCCGCCGGGCGAGACAAACCACCTCCTCCTTCCTCCCGTCTCGTGTGGTACCGTAGGTCAGAGGGGGAAGGTTCCGATCTAGGGCAGTGGACCGCCGCAGGTCCGATCCCCCTGCTCCGCCCGTCTGCAACAGGGGTAGCCCTCGCGCTTCAGACCGAGGGCTAGTCAGGCCTCAGACTCCTCCAGGCCGCTCACCTCTGCAGACGTCCCGGTTCCTCCGCTCCTCTGCTCCAGTTCCCCCTTCAGCGGTAACCCACGATCACACAGGGTTCCGCTCCGCAAGCAGGGAGGGGGGGGGGTCCGCCTCCGGCAGCGCTGCCGACTCTCTCCGGGCACCGCGACTCTAAGCGGAGCCCAGTCGTCACCACTCCCCTCCGGCCGCCGGCCCGCTCTTCCGCTTCGGCGTCCACCCTCTACTCCAGGGCAGGGACGTCCAGGCCTCTCTTCGCTGCCGCTGCCGTGGCGGGCTCGTTCACTCCAGACGTCTCCGGGAGCCGGACCAAGCTGCCAAAGTGCTCTCCGCGGGTGCGGGATCGGTCCCGTGGGGGAAAGCTCCCAGGCAAGACACAGCTCCGGGGTGCTATACAAAGCTTTGTGGAGGTCGGCGCCGGAGGGACCGCAAAACGCGTCTCACTCCGTCGCCATCTTGGCCACGCCCCCCCTAAGATCCTTTTTTAAGCTACAAGAACAAAGCCAGGAAAAGAAGTGGGAGCAAGATTTAAAATCAAAAGTACCTGGTCCTGAGCAGAAGAGGTCACGGGATCCCACTATCTCACCAAACACTTTAACCAGACCCACAACTAGCCAGGCTATGTCAGTATCAGGGGAAGCAGAACTATCCACTCAAGCTCACGGCCTAAACCAGACCAAGACCCCAACCCCTCCTGTAGATCAAACACCAAGTCAGATGAGAACTTCCACAGATATACTCCTAGAGAAAATGATGGAAGAAATCAAGTCGAGATTCGAAATATCAGAAGGAAACCAAAGTAAGATCCAGGAGGCATGCAAACTTCTAGACACAAAACTAAATTCCTTAGGAGAAAGAGTAACAGCTGTAGAAGCAGAAGTGGTCTCACTAAGTAGAAGAGTGGAGTTTAATCAGAGAGAAATCAGAACATTGAGAGAAACAGATAAAATAATCACTGACAAACTAGAAAGGTTAGAAAACCACTCTAGACGAAGTAATCTTAGGGTTCTTAAAGTACCAGAAGGCAAGGAAGGCACGGACATTAAGAAATATATTGTTTCCCTGCTAGAGGAGTTCTTCCCTTGGAGCAAAGACCTCGGACTAGAAGATGACATACAGAGGGTACACAGGGACCCATTCAGAAAAAGTAAGGAAAGGAAGAACCCAAGGAAAATCTTGGTCAATTTTCGAACATATTCTCTCAAGGAAAGACTCATAAGTGAAGCCTTGAAAACTGGTTCATACAATAAAGATGATTGGTCCTTCAGGATCCGTTCAGACATATCCAAAGCTACACAAGACAGGCAGTGGGAGTAGGGGCAGATGATGCCTGAGTTGAAAGCGCTTGGCGCTACTGTCCAGATGAAATTCCCGGCCTCCCTCCGGATAATGTGGAGAAATAAAATGCACAATATCAGAGACCCTAAGGAAGTCGAAAATTTCTTAGAACAATTACGTGATCAAACGCGGAAATTGTTTTCCCGGAATAACTGCAGAAAATTTTGCGTCAGAATATTCCTAGCTTAAAAGATTTAAGGCACGGAGCTCAAAGAGGGCTATTAACAAAGCCCAAAGAAAAAAAAGGGAGGTTTCTCCATGGTAGGGGGGACTTTTAACTCTTCTTTTTAACTTGTGCACTACGAAAAAAAAAAATAACAAGAAACAAAAAACAGAAAAACAATGCACGGGAGATGGGAGCAAGTTAGGGAAAACCAAAAAAATGTCCTCAGCAACAATCAGAAAAAAGAGAAGGAGTATTCTGAGGCCCGCAAAAAAAACAAAAAGAAATACAAAGAAAAAAAAATGATGATGATGAAAAAAGATAAAACGCAAGTGAAAATAATCTCCTGGAACGTTAATGGTTTAAGAGTCAAGAGGAGAATAAGGAGAATATTAGAATACTTAAAAACTGCAGACAGTGAAATCATAATCCTCCAGTAAACACATCTGCTAAAAAAAGAGTGGGAAGACATCGTAAAAAAACTGCATTGGGTAGACTCTTATATCTGCACTGACCAGGAGTGTATTGTTAAAGGCGTCGCTATCCTCTTTAAAAAGTCTCTAAATGCAAGAGTGGAAGCATCAGATTCCGACCCAAAGGGGAGATGGGCATTGGCCAAAGTAAGGATACAAAACAATGCCCTAACAGTGGCAGGCTATTATGGTCCAAACATGGACGACCCGGCCCGTTGCAAACTTTGCATTTGAAATTAGCCTCTTAGGTGCTGCGCACGTTCTGTGGCCGACGGTACCACCACCTCCGTAGTGCTGCCGTCAGCCGTTGAACTTTCGAACCTCACCTTCGCAATGGAACGTCCAGCACTGGAGCTGGAAGTTCCATAGCAGCTATGAGGTTACTCTTGGTTCCATCGCCCATCATACTAGGAGGAGACTTTAATATCATACCTGACCCAAAAACAGACCGTCTCCCCAGTAGAAGACATACAACCCTGCCAAAAATGAGAGACTGGCTTGGGGTGTACAAAAGGGATCTGTTCTTAGTGGACATATGGAAAGAAAAGGGTGATAGACAAAACAACTTTACCTTCAAAAATAAAAAAACTCGGAATTCAATCAAGAATAGACTTCTTCCTCTTGGATCAAGGGCTAGTCGAAAAAACTGTAAAAGTAGAACATATTCCTGCCCATCTTTCAGATCACTCGGCGGTTTTGATCACCTTGAAACTGGAACCTAGTAAGGGGGGCACAAGATGGACCTTGGATCGAAAAACCCTCCTGGACTCTCAGATTATTGACCAGCTTAAAAGACAGATGAAGCTCTTCTTTGAAGACAATAAGGGAGGTACCTCAATTCAGACCACCTGGGACGCATACAAAGCGGTGATTAGGGGATACATCCTTAGCCTAGTGGCTCAGAAATCAAAGGGAATAAAACAAATGATCCAAACATTGGAAGATAAGATCAAAAATTTGGATCTACAAATAGCCGCAGCAACTTCTCTCTCTCGTATAGAGCAACTGGAGGCAGATAGATCAAGTCAAATTTTGTAGAGATCTTGGAAAATAAAGTTAGAGAAAAATGGGAAGCCAGCAAACTCGCCCATTATGAATATTGTGAGGGATGCGGCAAGAGGCCCGCTTGGAAAATCAGGACAGATCAAACCAGTAACAAAGTTGCTTGTATCGACCCTCGAAATCCAGCTGCGAATGGATCAGAAGAAGCTGTAATAAAACAATAATTTCTTGCTTTCTTCTAAGATCTGTACAAGGAAGATTGTAACCCAGAAATCAGAGAAATAAAACACTTCTTAGATCCCCTAAATCTTCCAACATTAACACCAGAATTGAGAGAGGAACTAAACGCGGAAATCTCAACTCAGGAAGTAGAAGAAGTATTAAAAAACCTCAAGAAAGGCAAAGCAGCTTGTCCGGACGCTTTGCCATACAAATTCTATACAAAACTAAAAGAGGCATTGCTTTCCCTCTTAACAACTCTGCTGAATAAAATCTTCCTGGAAAAATGTGATCTTCCAGACTCCTGGAATGAAGCCACAATTACTATCCTTTTAAAACAGGGTAAAAGTCCAAAAAAATGTGAATCGTACCGCCCAATCTCAATCCTGAACTGTGATTATAAGATCTTTACACAGATTATGGCTAAGAGATTGGGGAAAATAGCGAGGCAATTAATAAATAACAACCAGAAGGGCTTTATACCCGGAAGACAATTACAAGATCTAACGCAAGAACTGTTTGCCTCCCTAGATATAGCTACCAATGAGAAACTACCTCTATCAATAATCACTATCGACGCCGCAAAAGCGTTCGATAGAGTCAATTGAGTATATCTAAGTGAAGTCCTAAAAAAATTCAACCTGGGGACAAATATCCTGAATATGGTGGCAAAAATATATACCTCCCCTAGAGCACAAATCCTAATTAACGGTAACCTCACTACAAATATCCAGATAAAGAGAGGAACAAGGCAGGGATGTCCCCTCTCCCCCTTACTTTTCAATTTTTACATTGAACCCATGGCAGAGCGTCTTAGAATAGATCCTTCTATATCCCCTTTCTCCTTCCGAGACTGGTCTAAGAAGATAGCCCTCTATGCAGACGATCTGATGATTTTCACAGACAACCTCAGTGGATCTCTAATAACAATTGAAGAGACCTTGACCAGTTTCGGAAGCTTCTCTGGCTACCAAATTAATCGAGACAAGACGGAAACAATGAGCTGGAATGACAATTCTATCAGTCCCTAGAATAAGGATAAAATCAGATACCTTGGAATAGACCTAGTTAAAGGCTTACTGGACCCCGAAAAAGTTATCGAAATTCTCCGGGGCGACAGTAAAAGCCTGCCCAAAGTGCGGGCTGGAAAGGGCCGACGTCATCCATATGTTTCAGCAGTACCCCCTTCTCGACGGCTTCTGGAATGATGTGGGTAAGACACTAGATGGGGTACTAGGAAGACATCTAAAAGTAAGTATTGATTTAATTATTTTTGGGGTAATGAATCCAAGTGTTCCAGAAAAACTTTCTAAAGTGCAGGAAAATCTACTTTTCCTATTAATATTGTTGGCTAGGAGAGAGATCTGTGTGAAATGGGTGAGTCCGGTCCCCCCGACTCACAGTGAATGGCTAACATCAATACTAAGAATATACAAACTAGACAAAAGGAAAGCACCTAGTAAAAAATGTAAGTTCTGGGAGACCTGCTAGGATCTAGCTAATTTGTATTTGAGCATAACTTCGAGGGATATTGTCCCTATGGCTGGTCCGGAACAGATCAACTTATGTAATAGTCCAATGATTATGTGCGAGCAATGGAAAGTCAGGAGAAGGCCTGCATGAGCAGCCAAAATGGCTAGCTGCCCCCCTCAGACTAAATCCTTCAATTAAGTAACGGAAATAAGGGGACCCTCCTTTCTTCTAAACGATGCAGGGGTACAGTCTAGATACACACGTTCCGCTATACGACAGTGAAGGCATAGAACTAAAGAGAGATTGGGGCCCGACAATGCCTTACTAATAATATTGCACTAATGAGGACACAAAAAAAAAAGCATGACAAAAAGTTACAAATAAAAATGATATCATAAATGGGCATTTTATTCTACTCTTGTTCAATATTTCTTTTATTTCAACAGTTAGGGCCTTATTATGATGGCGGTCGGATGAGCATTCAACAGCCATCATTGTAGGATGGATACCAACCGACATGCAGTCGAAACTTCCACCCATCAAATTACGATACGACCATCGTGCAGGTAGTCGGAAACATGCCGTTTGTGCAGCAGTCCGGAAAAGGGCCACAATAGAAATAGGCATGTTTGAAACATCCATGCACTGTGTGCCAGGCACAGGGTGCATGGATGTTGGGGGGGCACCACATGTACGCCCCAAGGCCCATAGTAGAACCCAACGGGGGATGGGGTCCCTGTTACTGCTCCCTAAAGTCCCTTTCCATCTGCCTGTATATGGCAGTCAGACTGCCATGTACAGGCCGAGGAAAACAGACAACGTAATCCCTATGGTGATGCCTGAGCAGGCACCGCCCTATTGTAGGAATTACAGTCCCACTGCTGCCCATGACAGAATCCTTGAGCAAATCAGAAAAGCAGAAGTCAGTTCCTACAACCGATGCCTCTGACCGGGACTGATTCAATGGATGTCAGTGGTGGACCCACAGGCATCGGTATGAGGCTCTTTTTTTCTATGTGTAAAACTTGAGGGATCTGCACATATGAATTTAGAATTGTATTTACTTTTCAAAAATCTATAGCTTTCCTGGATCACCCTTCGGTTTCACAAAGCTTTCCACCACAAACAGGAAGTACAATGCCAAAACTGTGGTGAAAAAACAGATTCCCTAATTCAGCTTTGCAAGGTCCTGGAAAATGGGAAGATGGTGGCTTGAGTGCAGAAAACCTTTTGTTGATGTAATTTTTAAGGAAAAAAGAGACACTTTTGATAGACCACTTTTTGCCAATATTCCCCCCCCCAAAATGTAAATGTAGCTCTATTTAAATGTAGCTCTATTTTGCCTAGTTTTTTCTAAGGGAATTCACAGTCATAGGGGACCTTTTGAATCCCCATGATGTTGAAAAAGACAAAAAAAAAATAACAGAAATTTAGCATGGATACCATATGTGGAAAAATGTTATGGAGGCCTGAGGGCAAACCACCTCAAATAGACAAAAAAGGTCTCAGGAATGGGGAGCTAAGAAGCTAAGGGGTTAAGTCTTACCTGGACCTTCATAATGATTATTGGCATTTCCAAAGCTTATTCACAGCCTACCCTGGCTGGTTGCAAAATATCATTTTAATAATTTCACAAAGTAAACACCTGCAGTCCTCAGCTTACATCACACATAGACTCCTATATTATTCGCTACTTCCTTCCCTGAACCTTTTAGTGTGACAAGCATCTTCTGTGCGCGGGTGGGTAATTCTGTCTACATGATTCATGCTTCCTGTGTATAAATACACAGTTCTGTTTATCAGCAATTAGACCATTTGCATGCAGCAAAGACCGCGCGGCCTGACATTCCCTTCAAGCGACCTCTTGAAGAAAAGGTACCCTTTTAAATTGACTCTTTTAAACCGGAGTCTGCAATCGTGACATGCCCTGCAATTCATAAGAGCCATTTGTGCAAAACAGCTCCTTTTTACGTACCGCATCTTTTAAGTTCTGTGACCCTGGGAGAAAGCAAAAGAGCTTTTATGTTTGCTCTTTGGAGATAAGCTAGGCATTTGATTTGCAGGTTTAAAATGTTGAAAGCATTTTTTAATCCTTCTTAATAGCTAATTAAATCATAAAGGGACATCGTGATAACAATGAACATTACATTTAACTTGTCTCTAAAAGATAAAAACATTTCAAAAGTTGCCAAAATGTTAACATCTTGTTTAACACGTTCCTATCCTCGGTGTTCAATAGTAATTCAGAAGCGTGGTCCTCGTGTGCATAGTGAATGAGTGTCGACATTTCACCATGGTTACATCCCGTACATTCACATAAAATGGACATTGAAATGGAACATTCAGCATCGATTATATTGAGCTCGTCGATCAATCACGGTGTTCGCAATTTTCAAGTTTTATACACCTGGAGGCTTCTGCCCATCCTAATGCGCTCACATGTCCGTGAATAGAATAAACATTGTTGAATAGCTTCCGGTATTGTACTGCATCGATGCAGAACTGAATATACAGATCAAGTAGTAGGTGACCTAAGCCATTAGGGCCTTATTTATGAGAAGTGTGTCCTCCTTGAGACACTATTGGTGAGCCGTATTTGCAGTACGGCGCATCATGTCGCAAGGAGTTACAGATACGTCAGTATTACTGACGTATCTGACTGTGCAAAAGTGGCGCATTGCTGGGGTGTGTCTGAAAACAGACGCAACTCCAGCAATGTGTCCCTGCGTCACGTTTTGATGCAATGGCGCCCCTAGAAGTGGCACACTGGAATCTGATAGAATTAAATGTGCCACTTGTATGAGGCTTTGAAGCGGGGTAACGCCAACCCTGCATACATTATACCTGACGCAGGTATAGTGTAGCGCAGGGCTTTATGAAGTGAAGTAGCTGCCTAGATGTGTCACTTATAAATATGGCACATGGCGCATTATTAATGCTGCCGCAGCATCACAAAAAGTGAAGCAACGGTGTAGTAAATGTGACACAAGGGCTCATAAATAAGCCCCATGATGTGTGCATGGATGCCCTAGAGGCATTGAAGAATATGGCACGGGTCAGTGCCATTCTGAGGTAAAACTGAATTCCAGCCCTGTAATCTCCGTACGATCTATAGCAGTGCAATATTGCTTAATTTAGCATTACGATTATTGCGAGAAATGCCTGAAATTATAACTTAAGTCACATGCTACAATTGAGATTTTTGGGTAGAAATCGTATTACACAAGTCCAGGAAAAATGTGAATAAACCAACCACCACAGGAGTTCAATTAGGGATGCGAGGCGGGAGGTGGTGTGTAGCAGCCTCTAAATAACCATGCTGGAATTCTGCTGGTGAATGAGCAATAAAGATGACCTCAAATTGTGTTTTGATCTTTTCACATTTGCTGTGCTTCAAAGACAAGTCAAATGGAAAGCTTTGTCTACTGACAAATTGCTGCTTATTCTTTGTTAAGCATACTAAGGTTTTAGATTATTTAGCTAGAAATAAAGCAAATATTTGTTTACTTCATTAAACTTATGTAGATGATAAAGTTTTATCCCATATGAATAAAAAATGGGTAGAGACTGTTATTTCATCTCCAGCTCTCAATTGAAAAAATGGGGTAGCAATTCTTCTTGTAAAGAAATTACATGCTCAAATTTTGCACAAACATTTTGACTCAAAAGGTCGCTTTATCATAGCTAATATATAAATTGACAATAAGGCTTTCCACCTAATTAATGTTTAATGGCCTACTAATGATGACTCAGAGTTTAGGTCAAGATTCAAGTCAAAGGTTTTAAAATTGGGTAATGTACCTCTAATTATTGGTAGAGATTTTAATCTATTATCTGACCCATTACTGGAAAGAATATCTCAAGCCAAATTTCGCCCTCCAAAAGCGTTTTTCTCTCTCAAATCTTTTTTTAATACTACGAAAGTGGTAGATATTTGGCGTCTGCATAATCCTACTAATAAATACTTTACTTTTTTTTCTAACCGTAATGACTCTTATTCTAGGCTGGATTAGTCTCTAATTCCTTGTAATCTAATTTCCTCAATTATTAATCCAGATATTCAGAATATAGATATTTCTTAGACTTTTATCTGCTGTTCAGGACATTTTTTTTCAGTCAACACTGAAGACTCCACGTCTATTATTAACAGATGGGATGCATTTAACACATATATTAGTGGTAAAACCATATCCATTATGGCACATTAAAATAAAATATTTAATGCTAAAATTGAAGAATTGGGAAAACGGATGCCTATTTTTCACCTCTAACAACCTCCAATATAAGGAACAGTTACAGAAACTTCGTTAAGAACCTAATTCTATTTTAAGCAATAGAGCTGGGATTGTAAATATCTAACAATAAACCTAGATTTTGTTTTAGTGCCAATAGGTCTGGTAGGCTTTTAGCTCATTAAAAAAGATAAAAATTCTAATTAGTGTTATTCATTCTCCAAATGGCTCAATTGCTTTATGCCATTATGATATAAATAAGGAATTTATGAATAATTGTTCGGACTTATATAATAATCCACCTTCTTCGGATACAACTCCCATTGATAATTTTTTGAAAGGCTGTGGGTTACCTAAAATTTCACAAACCAATAGAACTAAATTGGAACTCTCTATTACAGTTGAGGAAATTCTTTCAGCTATTAAGTCACTAAAATTAAAGAAATCTCTGGGTCCGAATGGTATTCAGGCAGAATTGTAAAAGGAATTTTACCTAACCTCTCACCATACTTTCTTGCTTTGTTTTCACATTTTAGCAAAACAGGGTCTATTTCTGGATCATTCACTGAAGATCTGATTATTGTCCTCCCAAAACCAGACAAAGACCCTTCACAAGTCATCAATTCCCATCCTATTTATTTAATAAATCAAGACTGTAAACTGTATGCTAAAATTCTTGCGACTAGGTTAGCTTGCTGAAATTATTCATGTGGATCAGTGGGTGTTTATGGAAGCAAGATGGCAGATTGAGGCCGCTGCAGCTAGGTTCCTCCATAGAGATCTCCCTCCTGTGAGGATAATGAAACGCTAACCTGATTGCTTGCGAAAACAGAGAAGAGAGAACAGAGAACAGTTAACGGCTAACGGCTAATGGCTAGCGGGTGACGGACACTCGCTGATGGAGATTTTCGCTGACCGAGATTGCTTGGTGTTTGTTGCTTACCGCTCGACTCAGCTAGGCTCGGCTGGGCGGACTGCGAACAGCGGTTGCAGACAGGGCGGAACCGAGGCAAGGCGAAAGCGAGGAACGGAGAGCAGCACGGCCGCCGAGGCAATCTTGGGATAATTCTGCTGCGGCTCTTGCGCGGTTTTTGTAGTTTCTGTGCGTCTCCTCGTCAAGTCTACTATACAGTTTTCCACACAGCGCTGTTTGCCCCGAAGTGAGAGCTACTTGGTGAGAGCATTATCAGGGGATAATCGGTTCTGAGATTCGAGGAGCACCATCCTGCATGACGAGCCTATCGGTGCGGCTTGGACTGATGACTGATTACCACCGATACAACTAGGACTTGGTTGGTCAGGAAGAACGGGTGCGAAGGACTACTCTTATGGCTCTCATGGCTCCCAAAAATACAAGGCAGAATAAGGCTCTGCTGAAAGGCATTCCCCTGAAGGAAGGATCAGAGGAGGAGAGGAAAGGAACGGACGAAGGGAGAGCAGAGCCGCTCAGACCTATTTCACCTGCAGTGGTTGCACGAACGCCTCGCTTCAGTCAACCGGAGGACCAAGCTGGCAAGCCACAGCCTAATTCCCCCCTATTAATCTGAATGTAAAGGAGAAAGTGACTTTGTCTAAATTAAAAATTAAAACAAAAGAGGATGCTCTTTCTGCTGATAAGGCTACTAATAAGACCAAGAAGACCAATAACATTAGTAGTAAAGCTACTCAACAAGGGGAAATAAATAATGATGTATCAGCAGGGGGAGAGCCAGACTTTAATTCACCGGCGGAGAATAACCTGAACAAAGGGTCATATGCGCGATCCACGCTGAACACTATAACCGGGCCTCCGGAGGCCTCTTAGGCTTCAAATCGGGAGCCTGAATCAGAGATGAACATTGATACTAACGCTCTTTCCTCTGATATCAATGTACTTTTACAAACCGATATGGCCCCTATAGTGACTCCACTAATTCCTCAACCCCTACAAGCACAAGCGCAAATACAACTACAGGCACAAGTACTGGTGCCACCACTGAATACAATTCTGGAAGAGAAAGGTTCCAGTATCGATAATGACATGGGGAATATTGAGGCTAACTCAGTACAGGAAAACAACTCTAATGATGAGTACGAGGAATTTGTGGAAGGAGTGCTTACAACTCTATTATCAACAGCTACGGGAGCTACAGGAGGGAACATAATCAGAGATCAAAGCCCCTTACTTAAGTGGATGCAGGTTAAAGGGGGCCCTCAAAAGCTGTCTATTGTACTACCAGGAAACCACTCCTTAGAAGCTGACAACTCACAAGACTATACTATTAAGACCTCTCCTAGCAAAGGGGATTTACCAAGTTTAGACCTAGCTCCGGACTCAATACCCAATATGGCTTCTATCACTGTGGTCTCTACGGACGTCACACCTGCAAGGCTTCACACTGGATCAGATGGGTGTGTAACATCTAACCAGAGAGATAATTCCTTTATATCTACTAACCCCTGTAACGAGGCAACAGTACTACCGGCTATATCTGCTACAATGGCTACACCCGTTACATCTCCTGTTACATCTCTCATTTTCTCTCCTACTCCAACTGAGACCTCTTCTTCTTCTCTGGATCTAATCTTGAAAACATTAATGGTACATCATGAAGAGTCTCAACAACACTTCCGCCAACTAAAGGAAGATAACTGTAAGATACATAACTGTTTATAGGAAGTCACCAGCAAGCTAAGTGGAGTCACTAAAGATATTGAAGAATTACAGCAGAGGGTAGTTGACGTTGAGGAAACACTGGCCACTACTATGGCCTCAACAGGAGAACATAAGGAAGATATTGAGACCGTGAAGAATAAAGTCGAGGAACTTGAAAACTGACAGAGGCGTCAGAATTTGAGAATTTTTGGAGTCCCCGAAGGGTCTGAAGGCTCCGACGCAAGGGCCTATTTGGTCCGATTATTTCAAAAGGCATTCCTGGACCTTGGGGATTGGGATTGGGATTGCCAGCTTCAACGGGTACACAGATTATCGATCATCTCTAAAAACAAAGAGAGCAAATACCCTCAACCCATTCTGGCCTATTTCGGCAATTATTTGCTAAGACAGGCAATTTCAATTAAAGCTCGACCGAATACACCAGTGACTTGTGATAACGTAACTTTCTTTGCTAAATCAGACCTCAGCAAGGCTACTATGGACAAAAGATGGGGGCTGCGGAAACTGATAGATTCTTTCAAGTCCAGGGGGGTCACAGTATATCTTCATGAACCCGCGTGTCTCAAAGTTATAAATGCAGGGCATACTATTTTTTTAATGATGTTATTGAAGCAGAGCAACTTTTGGCGAAAATCGATACCTAAACTTAGGTAGTTAGCCCTACAGAAACCTAGAATTTGAAAGTTATGAATAACCCCTTTGTTCTTTAATTCTACTAATTATAAAAGCAAATTTTTTGGGTTGGGTTGGGTTGGGATTTCGTATATGAGTTTAATATGGAGGGGGAGATCATGGGGAGACCTCTCTGGTTAGGTGCACTTCCAGCGGCGGCAGAAGATAGAGGGAGGCTTCTGGGTAGGTACTTGGGGTGGGACCCCTAGAGCAGGGGGAGAAGCTCAAGGGCAGAGGGCTGAGGGGGGAAGGGTTAGGGGAAATATGGGGGAAAGCGACAGCACAAGCATATGCACAGACCTGAATAATGATTTAAAGAATAAACGCAATGGGCACAGTTTACAGAGGTTAAAATCGAATGAATGTATCAAATAAACTGTCTAGCATGGAACGTCTCCTGTCTCAACAATAGAATTAAAAGACAATTAGTCTTTGAAGAACTGAAAATGTATAACCCTCATTTTGCCCTTTTAAATGAGACCCATATTCGCTTTCAGGATCGTAAAATGATGGAACAAGGGGGATGTGGAAAAAGATTACTTTTCGTAGTTTATGTCCCATCGTACACCCTCTCAGTCACGTCCCCGAATCCATCATGTCGGAAAACAAGCAAAACAAGAACACGAACAAACCTGATCACGCGCACACAAAAGTTACACACACACTCTCCTTCCTCTTATATTCCAAGGTACATTCTTATGGTTAGGGCGATTCTGAGAAACAGCTTCCCCACTCAAACTGTACATTCCTATGGTTAAGCCGATTCCGAGAACGAGACCCCCCATTTGTAACCATTTCCCTATAATCGAGCCGATTCCGAGAACTAGGCCCCGTTTTGCTAAACGACAACAACCAATTCCGAGAAGAAAGAGCCCCCGAATGCTGAAACACGACAAACAGACATCCTGTCATGACCATCTCTCTCTTATCTAAGGAACCAGCCTAGGGTTATTTCTCCACATTTCTACTTCTCTCGTGCTTCCTCATTTAATCATGATGAGCCTCATCTCCTCTGCCATGTTTCCTATTTTTATGGTGCAGCCTCTTTTCTTTAGTCATGACTTCTGTTTTAGTGCAGCATATGACACGTGCCTGCATTAAAGGGAAGCTCCTTCCTCATTTCTATGTATAAATATACTGTGTTCTGAGAATAAAGTTAGAGATTCTTCCGATCCTCCTCAGGTGACGGAGCTCTCCCTTAACTCGAGTTACTGAATAAAGACCCTGAATTCGAACCATCACGGACTCTGCTCTTCATACTTGACCTTATATTTCTATATGATATTATAGAAATTCCGATCAAGGTAAATTACTAAAATATTTTCTACAGCAAATTGGCACCCGAAGAGGGACTTCCCTTTCTCCCCACATGCCGGTGATGCGGACCCAAACCGGTCTCTTCAAGACATCGACGGACTTGAAAAGAGTGCACGCTGCAGGGTGTTCCTGCATGAACTCCTTCGTGTCCGAGAGAGGCTGTACCGAGCTCCGAGCATCCATACGAGGCGGTGAGAACGACAGCGGAAGTCTCGACCCAGAGCCCGAAACCTGTGAAGATTGCCGAGTCCGAGGTCTTCAGAACCCCGCCAAGTCCCCCGATCAAGAGCGCAGCGCAACTAGTACAATGTCCAGATCTTCAAGATCTTCCAGTTCTCTGCACCTCGGTGGTTACTGCTGGGGGTGTATCAATACGGGTTCTGATTTTACAGAGCTCGGTCAAGACGGGTTCTGATTTTTCATAGCACGGTCAAGACAGGTTCTAGGTTTCTAGAAAATGGTATGTTTGTATTCTGATACTCAGAATATATCAAGTTATCAAGTGTAAGTTTTTTGTTGTTTGTTGATTGTTGTCGCAATGCCTTAGTTTTCAAAGTTGTGTAAACTGGGTACCCGGAGAGGGTTACTGGAACAAGATGTACCAGTCCCCCCAAAGAATACTCCTGGTTTTCTTATGTATACAAAGTATGGCATAGGTGCCGTTTGTTATTTGGATTTGTGGAAAGAGTACACTCAAGATTTAGAAATTGCGATTAGATGGCCAAAGAGTGGCACATGGGATTTGAATTGTATCATGGCAGTTGAAAAGAAATGTTGGGAAAAGAAAGCAAGACCCTCGATGTTAGAAAGTATCGAATTATGGCGAATGGAAGCACATCAGAGGGAACAGAAAGAGCATAGGAAAGAAGAGAAAGCAAACAGAATGTCAGAAGAAAGTAAGATGAGAAAGTTACGAGAACAGAATGCTGATATTAATTTTGCACAAATAAAGAGGGAAGCCTCGGCCTCCGTGACAGGAATGAATCCCGTCCTTTCACAAAAGACAGAGTCCGATGGTAACCCTAGTATTCCCACAGCACCTCCATGTCCAAAAACTCCTTCTGCTCCCAAAGACTTCATTACCACTTACTTAATGGAACCTCCTCCTGCTTATACCAATCAAATAATGGCCAGACGAATAGTCACCCAGACTGAAACCATCTCTGACACCTCAGGCAGAGATCCACCCATGTTAGGATGTGATTACGACCCGACCCCAGGGGAAGGTTCACAAGTAGATATCTCCCTTCGTCTATGAGAAGCTCTAGAAGGTATACGAGAGGTACCGAATGTCGCAAATTGCCTGAACAAGATTTACGAGACTCTCTGAACAGGAGAAAATTTAGAAGCCCTACAGGAAGCTATTAAAAATAGACCCATAGCGCATAGAAAATGCCTCTCACGATTCATGATCACCTGTTTTATCAGGATGATAGCCAGTGCAGGAAAAAGAGTTCCTGATGATGTATTACAACTAGATCAAGCAGTGGTTTTAGGTAGGTATAATAAGATAAAAGAAATAGATCTTTTTATTCCACTCTTTACAAGCAAGGTTTCTGACTTCCATTGAAAAGACACCCCTACTCAGGAAATAGAGAATGAGAGTACAGACAGGGAAGAAGAAAATCCTTTTCAAGGAGCAGTACGCTCCCGTATCCCTCGTTCCCAGAATAGTGGACAAATAAAGATTAAAAATAAGAAATTGTTAGCTCCTACAGACAGGTTGTTCCAAAGAACACAAGACGCTCTAGACGATTGGATGGACGATGAACCTCCACTCACTACCCAAGAAAAAGAACTAGCTCGATCAAGCACCCATTGGGTATCTCAATACTCGATATGGCCCTGATATAGTAGCTCACATTTTTTTATCAATCCCTCTAACATCCCAAAGGCTAGCAAGCATCTATATGGTTCAACACCTCATTACGATGTACGAAGATACTGGTTGCCCGCCCAAAAAGTTACATTCTCTCTTACAAGCCTGCTTAGAAGGGAGGTGGGTGGCCAGGGGACAAGAATTCCTTAATATCTTCCTTGACCTACCACAGCGATATGTCCAATATTTTTCAGACAGTTACAACGCAAATCCCCATCACTATGACCAAGGACAGTTCCCCCTCCGAGAAATAGATCCCGTTGTAGATTCTGGAGGAAAACTACAACAAACATGTAATACCCCGTATAGCATATACATACTGATCTGTCCTTGCAACAAATGGTACGTGGGCAGCACAAAACACACAGCAAAGAAAAGGGTATTGGAGCACGTACTTGCTATTCACAATAACAACAAACAATACCCAGTTGCAAGACACTTTTCAGCCATGCACATGCAAAATGAACAACTGGTTCAGCTGGTAGTAATTGATAGTGTTGATCGTGGAGTGAGAGGAGGCAATCGAGAACTGTCCCTCAGGAAATTAGAGTCCAAATATATTGTGGATTTTGAATGTTCGACACCGAAAGGTTTGAACATCACAGAAGAACTGTCAATACATTTATATGAATGAAAACTGATTTGAGAAATTGTCCGCGGTTTTCTTGATTTTAATGTTTAATAATTTTATTTTTAGATTTCACACATCACGGGGTAGCGGAAGAACATGGATGTCTGTGCGGAATCATATGCGCTATCGTTGATTAATTGATGTACCTGTTCTGATTTATTAATTGGACATTTATAACAAGTTTATTAGTTTATGATCATCTATTGAAGTGCCCACTAGGGCAAGACCAAGGTTCATATATAATATGCCCACATGGGCAAATGTACCAATTGGAAATTCAGTAATGCTATACAGTTTGATAACCAAGCACTGAAACGTCCACTGGGGCAGGACCTAGACTTCTGAAAAGCAATTGCCCACTGGGGCCATACTACTAACAATGGTCGTGGTTAATCAAGCAACAGTAAGACTATTGATTTCACGGGAGCTTGTATATCAGACGTTGTCACTTTTGGGTTTCCAAGCAACGATGATGTAACCAATAATATACAAGTTTGCTCGCAACATCCAATCAGAAGGATGGATACATCCATTAGGATACTTCCTGTTCATTTATAATTTTGAACGATATATTGATACAATGTGCTCAACGATACTCATTATTAATTGTGTATTAATATCCATGCAGGATAATATAATTGTGTTTATTATTCACAGTGAATCATGGGACTCAAATTTATACCAATACTATGTGGTAATATTAGGAATATATGCTTATCTAACCTTATTATATATTTTTGGTTACAAGACATCATCATATTATCAACATTTATGATTTGCCCTATTTATGAACATGTTACAAGATGGCCGCCACTTTACCCTGATGGAAACTATGTGCACTGGGGTGTTGGGTTTTAAAAATGGCAGTCAATACCATGAGATGAGCGTGACCAAGCCGTAATGGCGAAACGCGTAGTGGAGATTTGTTCATCTGCCAAATAAATCCTCGAACTGAAGCTCTGGGTGTCTTGTTTTCTTCGTAATTTTGAAGATTTGTGGAACGAATATATATATATATATATATATATATATATATATATATATATATATATATATATATCCAACATTGATAAAGGCCAGTTAGGCTGAAACGCATCTGACACAGCGTTTCATATTCATCGGGTATGCTGCACGATCATCTTGATGCATTAAAGACCATACGGTAATCCACCAGAGTTGTGTCAGACCCATTCTTTGTGAGAATGGAGTGTTGTAGATAATGTTTTGGCCAGTTGTGCAGACACTGGCAACTGACACGCCCTTCCGATTTGGTGCAACGTGACTGCCGGTGAAATTGGATGCACATGAATGATACTATGCGTTGCCCCCCCAGCAGCATAAGAAACAGAAAATGAGCACTTCTGCGATGGGGAGGGAGGAAGAAGTATTCAATTACATGTAGTGGCTTTACGTGAGGACTTGTAAACCACATTAGGAACTTGATTGCCAGCCTCCCAGGGCAGGTGTGGGGCCCACGGGCCAACATGGATTTGGGCACCACTGTGCTGCGAGGCCTCCGGGTAGTTATGCACTATACAAATATAATTTTTCATTTAATTTCATTTCATTTCATCTGAATGCCAATTACTAAAGCAGGCATTCACAGCAGAGAACTGCATATTGGCGCTGAGCTGCTGTAAGAGAAGCCTATGTTGGAGCATTTAAGGGGCACTTCAACCTTAATAAAGAGGAGGGACCAAGACCACGTTCCAATGGGAGTTGACATTGTAATATTTGAAAGACCTCCCTGGTGGTAAGAACCTCATTATGAAACTGGCATTGATAAAGGCCAGCTAGGCTGAAACGCATCTGCCACAGCTTTTGATGTTCATCGGGTATGCTGCACGATCATCTTGTCCATACTGTAATCCACTGGAGTTGTGTCAGACCATTCTTTGTGAGAATGGAGTGCTGGAGATAATATTTATATATATGGCCTTGAAACGCGTCGGCAGAAAGAAATGAAATGCAGAGCAAAGAGAAAGGCTGCATGATGAAGCGGGAGGGCAGGGCGCTGTCGTGTGCCTTTCAAATGCACAGGGCATTTGTTTTTCTGCATTCTTACACAGCAGCCTTGGCCATGGAAAGTGCACCATCATCAGCAGGAGAGACCCTTGCACCTGCTGAGTGAGGCCAGTGCTTCGAACTTATCAGAGCTGAAAATGGCACAGTGCTCCATACGCTTAAATGAGCCAGATCTGAGGCTTTGCTACCTACTTAAGGAAATAACGGACATTTTAATTGTTAAGCTTTTATTCGAACTTACTCAAAGAAAATAATGCCTTTCATTCACGGACTCCATGCCCCAGAAATCACCAGGGGGCAAGCACTCAGCATCCGCCCTCTGAGAGGTCATGGAAATGAATAAAATGCCGGAAATAGAAATGAAAGCCTCAAGTAAAATGTTTATTCGCCCAGGAAGAAGGGGCCTTTTGGCCTTGAAACGCGTCGGCAGAAAGAAATGAAATGCAGAGCAAAGAGAAAGGCTGCGTGATGAAGCTGGAGGGCAGGGCGCTGTCGTGTGCCTTTCAAATGCACAGGGCATTTGTTTTTCTATATATATTTATATATGTATGTGTATATATATATATATATATATATATATATATATATATATATATATATATAACATTCCACAGTATGCCTCAAAGCAAAAATGCGCACTCGGGAAGTAACAGCCAGAAAGTTTTATTCTTAGTTACACTGCGTGTAACTAAGAATAAAACTTTCTGGCTGTTACTTCCCGAGTGCGCATTTTTGCTTTGAGGCATACTGTGGAATATTATGGAATCTTCGGTCGTGAGAGGTCCGCCAAATGCATGCACCACCTGACTGGGGAGAAAGGATCCTACGTGTTGAAGAATATATATGCCAACAGTGAGCAAGGGCGTTCACGCCCGAATCGCGTCTGTTCGACGTTCTTTATTTTGCACCCCCTGCACTTTTATGCTCGAATAAAATAAGAACAACTTGAAGACTGGCTTTGGACTATTGATTTGGTGTCTACGTACTGGGGAACGTGCATTGGATGGTTTGTTGCACGGTAACCGGTTGGAGGAGTATATATATATATATGAATAAACAAGCAAGGTCCCAACCGCTCCTGGTAGCAGTTCAAATGGGCGCAGACCTCCACTCCACAAGTTGAATGTCAGATGTTAAATCACCAAGCCATCACGCCGAATAAGGTGTCAGCAGTGCATATTTATTTGGCAAAGTGAAAGAGCAAGTGTCCTCCCTGACGCGTTTCGCTCATGACGATGTCATGAGTGATGTAATATGTGATGTCATCAGTAGTGCATTGCAGGCGCGCTTGTTATAGGTGAGTCCAACTAACTATAACGTTGGAATTTCTATGGTTTTATGTCAGTAAAATTTCCAGCTAACTATAACTGGTGTGAAACCTATGGTTTTTTCAGTGAATTTAATAGGTTTTTTAAATGCTAATTCCTAACTATAACTGGTTTGAAACCTATGTTTTTTTCACTGAATTTCATGTTTTTTAAATGCTAATTCCTAACTATATATAAGGCCTCAAATCTATGAAATGTAATATTTTTTATAATGAATCCTATATTGTATATTTATATAATACTTTTTTCTTTTTTTTTTTTTTTTGCCTTGGTGAGCGCCCCGGTGTGCACACTGGAAAGCGCAGTTTTCTGGAGCGCCCCGGGTTGCGCACCGGTGAGCATCCCGTTAGCGCTATTGCCGCAAACGAAAACAACGTGACGTATCGTGTAGCCGCGTCCGCGTGATACGCACGGCGTAAGCGCACCCGGAAGGACTCGAGCTAATACGATCGCGCAACGTGAGCATCTGACCCGCTAACGCGTCGGGTCATGTGACCTGAAAATAACACTTTTTATTGGTGCAGAACAGTTTTGGTTCCAAATGATGAAAGCCCCCACCTTTTTTCCTTTTCTGACTTTGTCCTTTAACTGAGGAAGACCTGTTTGGAGATATAAGAGAAATATTTTGTACTTTAAAATGGCTGCAGTAGCAGCAGCAGCTGGAGCATCTGCACCATCACCACCACCACCAAGAGGACCACCACAACATCACATTGGTGGTCAAGAAGAAGAGGAGGAGGAGGAGGAGGAGGAGGAGGAGGAGGGGAGAAGGTGGCTGCCAGAAGTCAATACCCCATACAGGCCAAGGCAGCACATTGTATGGGAGATTTTTTCTATCCCAGAGGGCAAGAAGAAAGTCAATGAGCCAAAGGTGACTTGCCAAATCTGTGGCATTGAACTTTCAAGGGGGAACCCTAACAAAAAATATTCATTTGGTAATAATACCATGATTAGGCACATGCAGTGAAAAAAAAGAGAGTCTGGAAAAATCTGGACATAGCTGCTTTCAATAAAACATTGTACGATCTTATGCCCAAGTACCCTCTCAGTTTAGACAACCTAAATGCTTCTGCCGATTCAGTAAATTCGTGGCTCTCTGAGGCTATAAATATTTGCCTCCCTCTCTCCAATAAGAAAAATATTGTTCACAATTCTCCTGCTCCATGGTACAATGAAGCCCTCCGTGTTCATAAATCTCAATGTAAAAAACTTGAGAGAACTTGGAGAAAAGATTACTCTATTACTACTGGGCTTGCGTATAAAGCTGAATTAAAACTCTATCATAAGGCCTGTGCTCTCACCAGAGCCACCTATGTTAACAATCTGATTACAGGAGCTATAAATAAGTCTAATGTTCTATTCAAGGTGGTAAAAGATCTTGCGGGCTCGCAGACAGCTGCTATACCCCCTCCTCTCTCTAACACGAAATGTGATGAACTGGCACAGTACTTTACATCTAAAATTGATAAAATTTATAATGATATAACAGCCCAGGAAAAATCCGTTTCTAGTGTATCTTCATTCTTTGCCACTCCCCGTTCTCAGGCTTTAATAACGACCTGGCCTAATCTTGTACCCGCTACCCTCCTGGAAATTTTAAACAGCATTAAGTCTGGCTCACCGATGGATCCCTTACCCATTTCGGTTTTACGTCAACTGGAGCTTCCTCAATTAGAGGCAATTTGTACTTTGTTAAATGCCTCTATTGATTCAGCCACGGTCCCTCAGAACTGGAAACATGCAATGGTGACCCCACTTTTAAAGAAGCCTAATGCTGATCCAAATGTTGCTGCCAACTTTCGTCCAATCTCGCTGCTGCCGGCCTTTTCGAAAGTTCTAGAGCGGCATATTCATTTACACCTATCTCGTTTTGTTGTCACTAATAATCTTCTCCATCCCTCCCAGTCCGGTTTTCGTCAAGGCTTCTCCACTGAATCCACTCTTTTGGGAGTAACTGAGAATATTCGCCAACTGCTCGATCGAGGCGAAACGGCTGCACTGATATTGCTTGATCTCAGTGCAGCCTTCGATACTGTCTCGCACAGTATCCTTCTCAGTAGCCTTGCCTCTTTCGGCATCTGTGACAAAGCCTTACATTGGCTTTCGTCCTTTCTTACCGATCGTACTTTTCAAATCTTCTCAAACACTTCCACTTCCGAAACCTATTCTTCTCCTTATGGTGTTCCCCAGGGTTCTATTCTGAGTCCTCTTCTTTTCAATTTATATGTTGTTCCTTTAGCACATGTTGCCTATCACTCTGGTCTTGAACTTTTCACTTATGCCGACGATTCTCAGATTGTGTTTTCCCTAACCCAGGCTGACCCTTCATCACCTTCCACTTTACAAGCAGGTCTTAGCGACATCTCCCGCTGGATGAGCTGTAACTTCCTTAAGCTCAACAGCGATAAGACGGAGGTGCTCGTCTTTGGCAATAAACCTGACCTATGGAGCTTGAGACATTGGCCATCAACTATGGGTGATTTACCCATTCCATCTGAACGTGCGAGAAATCTTGGGGTCATTATCGATAGGGAGCTATCGATGAAAGATCAGGCTAACAAGGTTGCAGCCACCTGTTTTACTATTCTTAGGTGGTTGCGAAAAATCTTTTGGATCTTGCCTTCTGATACCCAGAGATCCGTTGTAACGGCTCTGGTGACCTCCAGATTGGACTACAGTAATGTGCTCTATCTGGGGGCGACCAAGGAGGTTATGCGCCGGCTCCAATTAGTCCAGAATGCCGCTGCTCGGCTTCTGTGTGGATGTCGGAAATACGATCCAACTTCCGAACGTATAAAACAACTCCACTGGCTCAACCTTGACAAACGAGTGAAGTTCAAGACACTATGCTTTATGCATAAGATAAAGATTGAAGCTGCCCCTACCTATCTCCAGTCTCTTGTCAAACCCTATGTTCCTGCACGCTCTCTTCGTTCCTCTTCCCAACATCTTTTTTGTGTGCCAAAATTTAGGCTTACTAGAATGGGTGGTCGTTCTTTTTATGTACTAGGACCCAGACTTTGGAATTCTCTTCCTTTAGACCTTCGCATGGAGCACTGCCATCTTCGCTTCCGTAAAGCCGTTAAGACCTGGCTTTTTGCCCAATAATTTCTTCGGATAGTTGCTACCTTAGATCTGGTCTGTTGTGCTTAGTTCCCTCTGGTTTTTATGCTATATGTCAATTAGCGCCGGGAAACCCTCACGGGTAGCTGTTCGCGCTCTACAAGATTAATAATAAATAAATAAATAAATAAATGCAGTGCAAGCATCCGAACAACTATGCTGCCGCAGAGGTGAGAGAACTGGCCAGTAACCCTTCCCAATCTTCAACCAGCACCTCCAAAAGAAAGCAACCCACTCGATCGGGACCAGAGACAAGGGAGACGATCCCTTGCATACAACCACGGTTTGGTGAATTGAGGATCACATGTATTTTTTGTGGTAAGACCATCTACTATGGTGAGCAGAGCATAAAGTTCATCCTCCTTGCTGGTGACAACCACAATTGCCCCAAAAAACCATAATTTTTTCCAGATTTTTTTTTTGCTCCAGTTGAGGTATTTTCATTTCCCTGTTTTTTGATTTTTCCCCTGAAAATAACAAAAAATATATAAAATAGTTCATAAAAGCAAAAAAAAGTACAAAATGTTCAGAAAAATTAAATTAAATATAAAACAACAAAAAGATGGAAAAAAAAATTATTTTTAGAACTACCTCCAAATTATAAAAAAAGGCTACATTTTTTTAAAACTCTATCATTCTTTTTTCCCCATGGAACGCTCCCCGGTACGCTCCGCGGTGCGCGTACCGGGCGCTCCCCCCACGAAAACAAAAGACCTAGGGGGTCAGGGGGGTCTACTCTGCCCCCTTATGGTCATTTCTCCCTTTGTTTTTGCCACCTCTTGTGTCTCGATCCTACCGAGACACAAGATGGCGGCCGCTCCGGACTGTTTGGAATGTTGACAGACACCTGAGAGCCAATCAGCTTTCCATGCGCGGACTGGCGTAGCGTGCTGGTTAACGCCCCGGTGCGCGTACCGGGAAGCGCTTAATTTTTTTTAACCTAAATTACTCAAAATCCACTGGAGCACATATCTTGAGACATAGCAAAGGCACATCGGGCTACCAGTCCCTACAATTTTGCCAAGTTTGGTGGAAATCCATTCAGCCGTTCGGGCTAAAAGTGAGGTTGACCGCCCTATGGAAATTAACATGGGGAAAACATGTTTTGGGACCCCTTTTTATCTTGGGCCCCGCTTGACGAATCCCCCTTAAACTTTCAGGGAAGGACCGGAGCGCTGCGAGGCAAATTTGAGGACATTTTCAGGCAGATTCCTCAACCGGTGCCAAAGTTATTCACAATAGAATGTTGAGATTTTGCATTGAAAATAATCCTAACTATAACTACCTACTGGCGACTGCCAGTAGGTAATATATATATATATATATATATATATATATATATATATATATATATATATATATATATATATATATCCAGTAGGTAGTTATAGTTAGGACCTAGTTTCCATAGGAAATCCACAACATTCTATTTGAATAGCTTTGGCGTCGATTGGTGAATTTGCGTGTAATTTTCAAAAATTTCGGCCCATTACACTCTGCTTCCCTGAAAGTCTCGGGGAGATTTGTCAAGCGGTGGCCGAGAAAAAAGGGGGGTCCCAAAACGTGTTTTCCCCAATTTTCCATAGGACATTTAGACACGACTACAGCCCGAACCGCTGAACGGAATTACACGAAACTTGCCAAAATGGTAGGGTCTGGTACGCAGTACGCCCTTTTGGTAAAATGGTGTAAATCCCTCCAGTATTTTTTGAGAAAATCGAATTTGAAAAATATATATCTATGGGCGGGACACCGTGCGCTCACCGTGCAAGCACCCATGCGAGGACCCTAGCATGCGCGAGCAGAATTTTGATTGGCGGTTGGACGTCTGTCAATATTACAGTCAGTGGAAATCATGCAGTGCTGCCGCCATCTTGTCTCCGAGGCAGAAGCTAGCTGAAAACAAAAGCCTAGAACCTGGAAAGGGGGCAGGGTAGAGACTCCTTGACCCCCTAGGCTTTGTCAGGGGGTCCCTAAAGGACCCCGAAGATCGAAAAAACTTTTTTTTTTCAAATCGGTGCACGGACTTAGGCAAAAAAAGACAGGTTCAGATAGGTGTTTTGAGGGGAGTTACTATGGTAACAGGCAGAGAGCTGTGGGGATAGGTTGGATATTATGTGAGTTTGAAATTATTACAAATTAAGAACCAATTAAAATGTTACTTTGGTTTTGAGAAAAAAAGACAGGTTCAGATAGGTGTTTTGTGGAGAGTTACTATTGTAACAGGCAGAGAGTAGTGGGGGTAGGTTGGATATTATGTGAGTTTGAAAGTGTTGAAATTTTGAACCAATTAAAATGTTAAATGGTTTTTAATTTGTGTGTGAAGTAATTTGATTGGTTATGTATGGGGATATGTGTGAAAAATGAGATGGAAACACGGCCATTCTATGTTTGTGGTTTCTGAGGTATATTTGTGAGGAATTTTTGGTTTTCAATTTCTGGTGTGAGATTCACACAGTACTACATTTTCTACAGCATTCTAAAAGGTGAGTTGTTAATTTGTAGGGGGAACTATGTTGTACACTTTAAGTTAATAAGAATAATGTTTTTTAATGTGGAAGTTTCTTACTCTCACTGTCTTTCTCTCTCTCTCTTTTTAAACTACCCTAACAGCAATGATGGATCTGAATGAGGAGTCAGTTGACATCATTTTTGAAATTTTTACGACTTTTATTGAGGACTTGAATGTTCCTGTTGAATACAGTACTCATGATGAAGACATTTTTGATGGAGGAGATGGCATGGGGGATTTTTTATGATGAATCTTTGGATTCTGAATTAATTGAATGCTTGGAGTTTATTGAGTTCCAGGATTCTTTTTTGGAGACTTTCGATGAGGAAATTCCTGATGATTAAATGTTAGAAGTTCCTTTAAATTTTGGAAATTCAGAAGATTAAATTTATATTTAGTAATTAAAACTTGTTTGAGAAATTATACTTTTTTAAATGTAATTTATGAGGTAGTGGCCAGTTTTGAAACTCTTTCCATCCCCTCACTGCTCTTCTATGAAGGACTTCAAAGGTTAAAAAAAATGGCCCCCGTTGGGTCGTTCGGCAGTAGTGGGCTAGTTGCCCGTTTTCCTATTCCCAATGGCTCAGTGCTTGGGATACATATGTATGGTGTAGTTATGACAGCTGATGTTAGGCCGGGCGTCCGGCCCCACTGGGGTTGTAGGCAAGGCGCTGTGTTAACTTGTTTGTCTATGCAGGAATTATGACCTAGTTGCTATTTTATACACGGCCGGCCTTACTACGAGGTTGTAAGCTTAACGCTGTGTCTATGAGCCCCTGTCAGGGGAAATACTACATAAAATAAAATAGATTTGTAATAATAAAAAAAAAATGCTAGGTCCGTGCACGGGGAGTGCTTGTAGAGTGCACGGTGAGTGCTCGGAGAACGAACCCTATCGCCGCCATTTTGTGGTTTCAGAAGAGAGTGAAAAATAAAAGTTGAAAACGCGAAAAAGGGGCAGGGTAGAGTGTCCCTGACCCCCTAGGCCTTCTCAGGGGTCCCTGAAGGACTCCAAAGATTTAAAAAAATGTTTTGTTTTTTTAAATCTAATTTGCTAGGTCCGCGCACGCTGAGTGTTCGTAGAGTGCATGGTGAGTGCTCGGAGAGCGAACCCTATCGCCGCCATTTTGAGGTTACAGAACAGAGTGAAAAATAAAAGTTAAAAACATGAAAAGGGAGCAGGGTAGAGTGTCCCTGACCCCAAGGCCTTCTCAGGGGGTCCCTGAAGGACTCCAAATGTTTAAAAAAATGGTTATTTAAAAAAAAAAATTGAAAGGTGCGCGCACGGTGAGTGCTCTGTGCGCGGACCTCTCTAACAATTAATAAAAAAAATACAGTTAAAAATCAAATTTGAGTGTTTAGATGTTAGTTGGCTCTAAAAAGAGCTGTTGTATTCATTGTGTTTTTTTCTGTACCTACAAGTAAGTACCGAAGCAGAGTCTCATGTTACAGAGGAAGACTCTGTTCCCCTCATCTGTGAAATTTACACCATCTCTCCTATAGATGCCTTGCATGTTGTAATGCAAGTTGTTGTGGTATATAGAACCCAAGCCATAGTCTCTAAGGAAAGCAGAAACAGATTTATGCACATGTTTCCTTGCTTTCTCAATTTGCGGACAAAATTGGTTGGACCATTTCCATTTCTGCCTTTGGGTTATATTTGAATATACAAATGCAGTTTTTGGAAAAAGTGACATCAATTGTCCAAAGGTGTCCTTTAATAGCATTTCCAGACCTACTTCAGTCAAAGTGACTAGGTCATTTCCACCACAGTGCACAATTATGAGGTCAGCGTGTGGCAGATGCAAAAAGGATTTTACCAATGGCATCAATTGGTGACATCTCAATCCTCTCTGGCCAATCCACATAATGTCCACATTTGGTAAATCAAGGTTGAGAAAGCATCTATTTGCTGCATACCTTTCACTCCAGAAAATAAAACTGTGTCCTACAATCCTTACTCTAAGCATCTTGAAGTCAGATTTGGTTGTTCTTAGATGGGCTCTGGAAATGAAATGGCAGTTTGAGAAGCAGGAGTTTAGAAAAAAAAAGTGGATGAGATTTAGTGCACTTGAAATAAAATAAGTGATTGGTGGTTTCTGAAACTTGAACATTCAAAGCTAGGGTGCATTTTTCTGTTTTTTGAAAGATGTAATGTGAATGGTTGAGAAAAGGTCATTGAAAGGAACATTGCACAGGATAAGCTGGTGTATTGAGAGGTCAAACACCCTTGCTGAGTACATTTGTAACGTTGTATGTTGAACTTTTCACTTGTGAGCTCAGTTAGGTGTCCTGTGCAGTGTTACCATGGTAACGGGCAGAAAGAGCAGAGGGGGGATGGTTGAATATTATGTGAGTTTGAAAGTGTTGAAATGTAGAACCAATTAAAATGTTAGTTTAGTTTTGAATTTCTGTGGGAACAAATTTGATTGGTTATGGACAGAGATATGTGTGAAAAATTAGAGGCAATCAGTGCCATTTCTTGGTTGCCGTGTCTGAGGTGCATTTCAGAGATTCTGCTTAAGAAAATCTGGTGTGTCATTGCCACTGTTCTAAATCTTCCAAAGCATTTCTAAAGGTGAGTTATTAATTTGAAAGGGGATATATGTTGAGCTGTTTAAGTTAATAATAAAAATGTCTTCTAATGTGGAAGTTACTAACTTTCCCTATTTCACTGTCTCTTCTCTCTCATTGTATTCCTTTCTCTCCAACAGTGTTTTTTTTTCTTTCCTCTCTTTTTGAATAAATCTTTTTGTTTCACTTAGTCCTTTTACCTTTCTCTTAATATGCTTCTTTTTCTCTCATTCTCCTTTCCTTACTACTCATAACTGTTTTCTCACTGTAATTATCCATTTTCTTTACTCCTCTTCTGTAACTGTGTTTACTCCCTCTTTCTCTCTCCCTTACCCTTTTTGTCTTTATACAACACTCCTAGGAAGAGTCCCCCTTTCACTGTGTATTGTGTCTCATGTTTGTATGTAATACTGGCAAAAAACGAATGGTGCATATTGGAAATTTATTTTGGAAATGAGTCAGGTTTCTGGATTGTAATGTAGTGGCCATTTATATGGGCTGTGCTCTGTGTCTGAAACGATTTACTGTGCTATATGTTTTTTATGAAAATGTATGGCTTTAACATTTTTGACTAGGATCACACTGAGTGTCTGTGTAAATTAAAGAAATATATTTGCACCTTTTTCTAAAATGTCACCTGTGTGTCTGTAATCGGCGGGACCGGAATAGGGAGGAGTCGAGTCTTAGTAGTACTCAAACTAGGCTTTATTGAGCGATATAAACGGTCAGTACAAGTAGGGCGGGTGGTAGGTCGCCGCGGAGATCTGCTTCTCTCTCTTCGGCTTTTCCCAATTACTCCTTCTTCCCGCTTCAGATTAATCCCTCGTCTTCCGCTTCTCTGTGAGCCACGCCCCTCCGGGGGAGTGGCTGGGCGAAGCGTGGGGTCGTTGGCCTCCTGGCTCTGCTGATCCCTCCGGTCGCCTTCGGAACCACCGGTGTCTTGTTCCTTCCGTCGCCGGCTCTCGTGGTCTTGGAATGCCTGTCGGCGATACCTCGGGTCTGGTCTCGGCTCCCGCCTCTTTAGCTCCTCCCGCACAGTCTACGTCTTCGTTCTTGGATGCTGATAGACCTCGTCCTGATCCAGTCTCCTCAGCCGCCCTTGGCTCGCCTTCTCCTTGACCTCCGCTGTCCTCACGATACCTCGCCTTCTCTTCACGCTCGCCTCTCAATACTCCACTGCTCCACGCCTCACCGCCACTCCAATCCACTCTGACCGCTCCTCCGGTGTATAGACACACCTGTTCCTGGGGCAGGGAGTCTTTTATGTCCGGTATAGGCTCCTCCTTCTCCTTCAGCATACCTGTCCAGTTAAAGGGACCATGTTCCCATTCCTCCTCGTCGCAGCTGTATGTTTCCTCCACTCGGTGCCACGTAGGTTCGTTTGCTGCCTGGGGAGATAAGAGGGGGGGGTCACACGTTAAGAGTTCACTCCCACAGTCCGGGGTCAAGGGCCCCTCGCCCCTGCTACACACCTCCCCCCTGGACTCTTCCGTTCGGGAAGGGGATTACGTGACAGGTAGTCAGCCCCCGTGTTGTCGACCCCTTTCTTGTGGCACACTCGGAAGGCAAAAGGTTGTAAAGCCAAGAACCACCTCAGTACCCGCGGATTGTTGGCTCTGTTCCGTGCCATCCACTGGAGGGGGCGTGGTCGGTGTACAGGGTGAAGGTGCGTCCCTCAAGGTAATAGGCCAGTTTCTCTACGGCCCATCTGATCGCCAAACATTCCTTCTCCACCGTGGGATATTTGAGTTCACGTGGAAACAGCTTGCGGCTTACATAAACTACTGGATGGTCCACTCCGTCCACCCCCGGTTGCGACAGAACCGCCCCAATGCCGTAGTCGGAGGCATCCGTATGTAGGGCAAAAGGACGATCGAAATCGGGGGACGTTAGTATAGGCGATGACGTGATCCTCTTTTTCAGGGTGTCAAAGGCTCTCAGCATGTCCACCGAGGGGGACGATAGTACCGCTTGCTTGACCGTTGATTGCAGGGTATCAGTTAGGGGGGAAGCCAGTTGCGCGAACTGCGGAATGAAGCGCCTGTAGTAGCCGATCAGGCCAAGGAACGCACGCATCTCCTTCTTGGTTCTAGGAAAGGGAGTCTCTGATATAGCTCGGACCTTCTCGATTTGGGGTTCAATCATCCCGTGTCCCAGGACGTAGCCGAGATATTTCACTTTTTGAAAAGCCAACCGAGTCTTCTTGGCGTTGATAGTCAGCCCTGCTTGGTGTAGCGTTGTGAACACTTGATCCAGATGAGACATGTGGGATGCCCAATCCGGACTGAACACGACTATGTCGTCTAGATAGGCCGACGTATACTCCTTGTGGGGTTTCAGTACATTATTCATGAGCCTTTGAAAAGTTGCGGGGGCCCCGTGCAGCCCAAAAGGCAGTACTGTAAACTCATAATGCCCTGAGTCAGTTGAAAAAGCCGTTTTATGCCGATCCTCCTCTCTCAGGGGCACCTGCCAGTACCCTTTTGTTAGGTCTATGGTACTGATGTACCGGGCCTCTCCTAGTTTTTCAATTAGTTCATCAATCCGGGGTAGGGGGTAGGCATCGAAGGTGGATATTTCATTGAGCGCTCGAAAATCCATACAGAACCGGCGGGTTCCATCCGGTTTGGGGATCATCACGATAGGGCTGGACCACTGACTGTTAGAGGGCCGGATCACTTTCAACCTCAACATGTCCTCCACTTCTTTTTGAATGCCTTTTCTTCTTGCTTCCGGAATTCGATATGGCTTGATTTTTATTACCTTGCCCGGGGTGGTCCGGATCTGATGTTCCGTCAGAGATGTTCTTCCCGGTTGATCGGAGAATATAGGAGCATGTCTCCCAAGTGTCATCTGTAGATCCTTTCTCTCGTGGGCCATCAGGTCCTCGTTAATCACTAAGTTACAGATGGTGTTGGTGTCTTCTCCCTGAGACGATTCGGTGTTCAGTACCCCCGCCGGAGGTGGTCCTAACCACTTTTTGAGTAAGTTAATGTGGTACACTTGAGTCTTCCGTGGAGTCATCCGAAGCTTGTAGCTGGTGTTTCCTATAGTCGACACAACAAGATATGGCCCTCCCCATTCTGCTTTGAATTTCTGGGTAGAGGAGGGGAGCAGTACCAGGGCCCAGTCCCCGGTTTGTAGTCGCCTCCATCTCTTTCCCTTATCGTACACAGTTTTTTGTCTTCTCTGGCTTCTCTCGAGGTTGGTGTAGGCCAGGTCTCTCATCTTTCCCAACTTGGACCGCAGGTTTCGGGCATACTCCAAGGTGTGCAGGGTATCTTCAGGTTGCTCCTGCTCCCAGGCCTCCTTGGTCATATCTAGGAGAGACCGGGGTTGTCTCCCATAGAGGAGCTCGAAGGAGGAAAAACCCGTGCTGCTCTGTTTTTGCCCTCTGATCACGTACAGGGCTAAGGGTAGCACTTGGTCCCATTCTTTTCCATTAACTTCCAGCATTTTCCTCAGGGTAGTCTTCAGGGTCCTGTTGTATCTCTCTACAAGGCCGTCTGTCTGTGGATGATACACAGCGGTTCTTATTTGGTGTATATTCAACAGTTGACATACTTCCTTCATCAATTTGGACACAAAGGGGGTCCCCTGATCGGTAAGTATCTCTTTGGGGAAACCCACCCTGGAAAACAGCTCCAACATTTTATCGGCCACCTGTCGAGTCGTCGTAGATGATAAAGCGAAGGCCTCGGGGAATCTGGTGGCATAATCTACCATCACCAGCACGTACTGTTGACCTTTCCTTGTTGTTGGAAGGGGTCCGATCAGGTCCATGCCTACCCTTTCGAAGGGGACTCCTATGATGGGTAGGGGTTGGAGGGGCACCGCGGAAGGCCTGGTCATGTTCTTTTTTTGACAGGTTTCGCACGTTTGACAGTATTCCATGGTGTCTTTGTATATCCCTGGCCAGTAGAAATGGCGGAGGATGTTCTGCGTTGTCTTCTCTGCCCCGGTGTGGCCTGCCACTAAGTGGGCATGTGAATAAAATAAGACCTGTTCACGGAAGGCCACTGGGACTAGCAGTTGCTCTGGATCGTCTTTAGTCCCTTGTCGGTACAATAGGTCGTTTTTGACGAAGAACCGAGGATAGAGCACCGGGGTGTGTCCCTGGGTCCTTTGAGCGCTGTCCCAGGCGTTGTGCAAGGAGGCATCGTTAGCCTGGGAAAACCGGAAACTTCGGTCTAGTATCCAGGGCTCCTGGGACACCAACGCGGGTTTCACGTGGTGTGCGGGATTCCTTCCCCTTCGCGGGTTCAGACTTCTGTGAAACATTTCCAGAAAGGCTGGGTTGTCCGTTCCGATGATTAGGTCCTCCGGTAGGGTGGGCAGTACTCCGACTTTTACTGACTGGGGTCTACCCACGACGGGACATATAGGAAGGAGGGCTACTGGATAGGGCCTAACATCGCCGTGGACACACCGGATGTATACCTGATCCTGGGGTATTATTTGAGTCGGTTTCACATGTAATGATTGAACCACGGACTGGCGGCAACCCGAATCCAACAATGCCTGTATGGGGGTACCATTCACCTTAACACTCACCCTGAATGCTGGCCCCATCTCCGCAGAGTATAACACGGTTCGGGGTAGGTATCCTACTTCCATGGGCTCTTCTCCTGATTTCCTCCTTGGACACATTCGAGCAATGTGGCCCCATGTACCGCACTCAAAGCACTGGGGTCCTGTGGGTACCGGAGGCTCTGGTCTCCATGGCTTAGACCGCACGGGTTCAGGGGGCCTCATGGGTTTCTTATCAATTTTCATCGGCATTTTCGGTTTCTCAACATCCCAAGAAGGAAGAGACCTGGGTTGAGCCCTTGTGAAGGTGGTGGCCATTTCCACGGCTTGTGCCGTGGTTAGATTATGGTGTTGCTTCAACCATCTTTGTGTGGCGAAGGGCAGGGCCTCCAAGAATTGTTCCAAGTAGACTCGGTCCATGATCTCCTCTTTTGAGCACACTGAGGGGGTTAACCATTTGTCGGCCGCCATCTTCAGCCGGACAAATAGCGTCTTTGGTGTTTCCCCCGGAACGCCCCTCTCCTTCCTGAATCTGATTCGGTAAGCCTCAGTGTCAAGCCCCAAATGATCCAGGATTATGAGCTTAATGTCTTGATAAGATGTTTCTCCCTTTGGATCTTTGGATTGGCGACCTGGTAGGCCGCCTGGGCTTCCCCCACCAGTAAGGGGGCCAGAAAGAAAGGCCATTTGGCCACGGGCCAGCCACAGGCCCGGGCGACTCTTTCAAAGTTGAGGAGAAACGAATCCGGGTCCTCTCCCGGAATATATTTCTGGAGAGACACTCCGCCTATGCTATGGGGCACCGATCCCGTCGAAGAGGTCACCGTGGGGATCACTGGATCCAGGGCATGGGCCGTCAATGCAGCCTTCATGATCTCCCGGTCGGCATCCGCCGATTGTATCTGCTTTTCGACCACCCATTCCAGCCGCTCCTGACCCTTCGCTAGTCGTTGCAGGATTTCCTCCATCTTGGTTATACAGATGGCCGGCTTGCCCGCATTCTCCACCACTGTAATCGGCGGGACCGGAATAGGGAGGAGTCGAGTCTTAGTAGTACTCAAACTAGGCTTTATTGAGCGATATAAACGGTCAGTACAAGTAGGGCGGGTGGTAGGTCGCCGCGGAGATCTGCTTCTCTCTCTTCGGCTTTTCCCAATTACTCCTTCTTCCCGCTTCAGATTAATCCCTCGTCTTCCGCTTCTCTGTGAGCCACGCCCCTCCGGGGGAGTGGCTGGGCGAAGCGTGGGGTCGTTGGCCTCCTGGCTCTGCTGATCCCTCCGGTCGCCTTCGGAACCACCGGTGTCTTGTTCCTTCCGTCGCCGGCTCTCGTGGTCTTGGAATGCCTGTCGGCGATACCTCGGGTCTGGTCTCGGCTCCCGCCTCTTTAGCTCCTCCCGCACAGTCTCCGTCTTCGTTCTTGGATGCTGATAGACCTCGTCCTGATCCAGTCTCCTCAGCCGCCCTTGGCTCGCCTTCTCCTTGACCTCCGCTGTCCTCACGATACCTCGCCTTCTCTTCACGCTCGCCTCTCAATACTCCACTGCTCCACGCCTCACCGCCACTCCAATCCACTCTGACCGCTCCTCCGGTGTATAGACACACCTGGTCCTGGGGCAGGGAGTCTTTTATGTCCGGTATAGGCTCCTCCTTCTCCTTCAGCATACCTGTCCAGTTAAAGGGACCATGTTCCCATTCCTCCTCGTCGCAGCTGTATGTTTCCTCCACTCGGTGCCACGTAGGTTCGTTCGCTGCCTGGGGAGATAAGAGGGGGGGGTCACACGTTAAGAGTTCACTCCCACAGTCCGGGGTCAAGGGCCCCTCGCCCCTGCTACAGTGTCCTCACAGTTTGCATCTGTTTGCTTATAGGGTACTGTTTTTTGTAAAATTGTTTCTCATGGTTCGATTGAATGCTGATATAGAGATAGTGCTGTAAATTGGAAATGTATTTTCTGTCTGCAAATCCCTCTCTCTCTGCCTGCACCATCTCACCCTCTGCAGTGTCACCTTCTTCTTGCACCATTTCTCCTTCTACCTGTGCCATCTCACTCTCTGTCTGTGCCATCTCACTCTCTGTCTGCGCCATCTCCCCTACTACCTGAGTCATGTTACCGTGTGCTGGTGCCATCTCTCCCTCTGCCTGCGCTATCTGCCCTCTGCCTGCAATATTTCTCCCCTCTGCCGGCACCATGTCTCGTTTGCCTGCACCATCTCTCCCTGTGTATCTCTCTCTCTGCCTACGCCACCTTAATGATTCACTTAAAATAGATAGACTGCTGAATACAGTATTAGTGAAGATTAATAAGCATATTGGACTTGTTTCTTTTTGCATTGTGTCTGATGTTTGTATGTAATAATGGCTAAAAACGAATGGTGCATATTGGAAATGTATTTTGGAAATGAGTCAGGTTTCTGCATTGTGATGTAGTGGTCTTTTATATGGGCTCTGCTCTGTGTCTTAAACGATTTACTATGCTAAATGTTTTTTAATAAAATGTATGGCTTTATTTTTTTTTTTTACTAGGATCACACTGAGTGTCTGTGTAAATTAATTATATTTGCACCTTTTTCTATAATGTCACCTGTGTCTCCTCACAGTTTGCATTTGTTTGCTTATAGGGTACTCTTTTTTAATATTGTTTCTTATGCTTTGATTAAATGCTGATATAGAGATAGTGCTGTAAATCGGAAATGTATTTTCACTATGCACAATCCTTCTCTCTCTGCCTGCACCATCTCACCCTGTGCCGTGTCACCCTCTTCTTGCACCATTTCTCCTTCTGCCTGCGCCATCTCACTCTCTGTCTGTGCCATCTCATTCTCTGTCTGCACCATCTCTCCCTCTGCCTGCGTCATGTCACCCTGTGCCATCTCTCCCTCTGCCTGCGTCATATCACCCTGTGCCGGCGCCATCTCTCACTCTGCCTGCGCCATCTGCCCTCCACCTGCATTATTTGTTCCCTCTGCCTGCACTATGTCTCTTTTGCCTGCACCATCTCTCCCTCTGCCTGTGGTATCTCTCTCTCTGCCTGCGCCTTCTCACTCTCTGTCTGCGCCATCTGTCCCTCTGCCTGCATCATGTCACCCTGTGCCGGTGCCATCTCTCCCTCTGCCTGCGCCCTCCACCTGTATTATTTCTTCCCTTTGCCTGCACCATGTCGCTTTTGCTTGCACAATCTCTCCCTCTGCCTGTGGCATCTCTCTCTGCCTACGCCATCTTAATGATTCACTTAATATAGATAGACTGCTGTATACAGTATTGGTGAAGATTAACAAGCATATTGGACTTGTTTCTTTTTGCATTGTGTCTGATGTTTTTATGTAATGTTGGCAAAAACCGAATGGTGCATATTGGAAATGGATTTTGGAAATGAGTTAGGTTTCTGCATTGTAATGTAGTGGTCATTTATATGGGCTGTGCTCTGTGTCTTAAACGATTTACTATGCTAAATGTTTTTTGGTAAAATGTACGGTTTTAACATTTTTGACTAGGATCACACTGAGTGTCTGTAAATTAAAGAATTATATTTGCACCTTTTTCTATATTGTCACCTGTGTCTCTTCACAGTTTGCATTTGTTTGCTTTTAAGGTTATAATTTTTTTATATTGTTTCTTATGCTTTGATTAAATGCTGGTATAGAGATAGTGCTGTAAATTGGAAATGTGTTTTCTGTGTGCACAATCCCTCTCTCTCTGCCTGCACCATCTCACCCTGTGCCATGTCATCCTCTTCTTTTGCCATTTCTCCTTCTGCCTGCGCCATCTTACTCTCTGTCTGTGCCATCTCATTCTCTGTCTGCGCCATCTCTCCCTCTGCCTGCGTCATGTCACCCTGTGCCGGTGCCATCTCTCCCTCTGCCTGCACCTTCTGCTCTCTGCCTGCATTATTTCTTCCCTCTGCCTGCACCATGTCTCTTTTGCCTGCACCATCTCTCCCTCTGCCTGTGGTATCTCTCTCTCTGCTTGCGCCATCTCACCCTCTGCCTGCGCCATCTCTCCCTCTGCCTGCGTCATGCCACCCTGTGCCGGCGCCATCTCTCACTCTGCCTGGCCATCTGCCCTCCACCTGCATTATTTGTTCCCTCTGCCTGCACCATGTCTTTTTTGCCTGCACCATCTCTCCCTCTGCCGGTGGTATCTCTCTCAGGACAAACAAAAAGAATATGCCCAATGTCTTCCTGCTGACTGGGGCAAAAAGGACACGCACCGCTAGGTCCTCCGCTCCATTTCGCATAAAGGCATTGAGTGGTAATGTCCCAACCCTGAACTGATGATATTTTTTCCTGTCCCCAGGAATAGTAATCCAGTCCCAATAACCCTAAAAAACTGGGGAGTGTTTTAGTCCGAGAAACTCCACCGTTAAGGATGGACCAATACAATGACCAAATCTTTATTGCACAAGCATATTCCAGTACAAATCTCTAAAAACTTTTCTAGGCGGGAATGTATTAGCTAGTGGGTCTTCCCACAAGGCAGATAGGCCCAGGGCAGTGTAAGTGGCCCTTACCTCCCTCATCCATGGTATTTTATGTGCCCTATCCGTGTCTCTAACCTCAAGAAAGGCCGGTGCATACTGGGAGAGTTCTGGAGTGACCCTCAATCTCCTCCTGTAGGCTGCTGGTCTATAGAGAGCCATATCCTCAAGGCGTTGAGATCCTAAATCATAAAAAAGAGGAGTTAAGGGTGTCGATGCTGGGAGACCTGTAATACCACGCATACATTTGTTTTGCGTGCCCGTCAGCTGGGTTAAATTACTAAATCCCCACAGTTCTGCACCATATAAAATGGCTGCTCCAACTTTAGCATCATAGATCTTAAGAACAGGGGTAATAGGCCTGGTGTGTGACTGGTAAAATTCTTTAGTAAGTGCTCCCGCCAATTGTGCGTGTTTCATAGCTAGCTGATTGGTGTGGTGTTTCTAATCTAATTTGGTTGATAGGGTAATGCCAAGGTAGAAAAAAACTTGGGTCTGATCGAGTTGGACCCCATTCATTGCCACCTTCCCTCTGACATACTTAGATTATGTAGGACCATGAACTTAGTCTTGGTTACATTTATGACAAGTCCATGATCATTGCAGAAGACCTCAAAGACATCAATGGCCTTTTGAAGGCCTTGTTGTGTCTTTGAAATTAAAAGCGTATCATGTGCAAACATCAACAGGGGGATCAGCTTACCATCCAGCTTAGGAGAATCGGTTGGTTGGTGTTCACAGTAGCTGATCACCCTGTTGATATAAAGTGAAAAGAGGGTCAGTGCCAGGACGCACCCTTGGCGTACTCCCCTAGCGATTGGGAATTTATCAGTTACACTCCCCTGCTGGTTCCAGCGGACTTGGGCAACATTGTCTTGGTGGAGTTTAATTAAAAAGGACAAAATATCTAAAGGCATGCCCTGTGCTTTAAAAGCTGCCCACATTTTAGCACATGGCACCAAGTCGAACGCGGATTTTAGATCGACAAAAGCCGCAAAAAGAGTACCCCCCCAAGCAAAACCACCCGCCAATAAATTAAAACCAATCTAAAAACTTGATCGACAGTACTTGTATGACTGCGGAACCCGGCCTGGAGAGGGGAAAGAACTTCTTCCTCCTCAATCCAACCCTGGATTCTCTGCAGTGCAAGTCTTGCTACCACCTTCTGTATACAGTCAATCAGACTAATTGGCCTGTAATTCCCAGGGTCCGAGCGATCGCCTTTCTTAAAAATCGGAATTATCTGGGCCCCCTTCCAGGAATCCGGAATGGGTGAGCCTTTGGCAATGCCCTTTGCAAGCAATTGGATATAAGGAGCCCAGACCTCCTTGTCATGCATAAATAGGTCTGCTGGGACTGCATCTAAACCAGGAGCTCTACCTTTTGGAATAATGTTCAATATTTTAATGACCTCTGCACTAGTAAAAGATAGAGGAATAGTATCCAGGTTAGGGGCATAAAGAGCATCCATCACGTCACCAGCTGCATCAATTGATGTAAACTGGGACTCGTAGTGAGATACCCACAGGTTTGGCGAAAGATAGTTGGTCGGTTCGCCCCTATTAATCCCCTTTCCCCATTTCACCATAACCCAAAAGGAGCACATTGATCTTTCTTTACTTGTGCTCAGCAGCTCCTTCCAATATTCCTCGTCCCAATCTTGTTTTGCCTGGCATTTAAATTTTTTTTATACCTGGCATGGGCATCCTTAATCCCATCCCTATCTTTAGATTTAACAGCATTGGATAGGGCTTTATACGCCACCCTACATGACTTCACATACAATTGGTCTTCCTTCTTAACAGGCCTATTCTGCTTATTGGAAACCTTTTTTATAAAAAAAACATTGCAACTGTCTAAAAAGTTTGTTATGTGTCTGGGTGACATTTACAATAACTTCATCCACATCAATACCTCAATGAAATTCCACCGTTGCCTGTACAGTCAAATAATTTATATGGGCTGTGCTCTGTGTCCTAAACGATTTACTATGCTAAATATTTTTTGGTAAAATGTATGGCTTTAACATTTTTGACTAGGATCACACTGAGTGTCTGTGTATATTAAAGAATTATATTTGCACCTTTTTCTATAATGTCACCTCTGTCTCCTCACAGTTTGCATTTGTTTGCTTATAGGTTACGCTTTTTTTATATTGTTTCCTATGCTTTGATTAAATGCTGTTATAGAGATAGTGCTATAAATTGGAAATTTATTTTCTGTGTGCACAATCCCTCTCTCTCTGCCTGCACCATCTCATCCTGTGCTGTGTCACCCTTTTCTTGTGCCATTTCTCCTTCTGCCTGCGCCATCTCACTCTTTGTCTGTGCCATCTAATTCTCTGTCTGCGACATCTCTCCCTCTGCCTGCGTCATGTCACCCTGTGCAGGTGCCATCTCTCCCTCTGCCTGAGGTATCTCTCTCTCTCTGCCTGCGCCATTTCACTGTCTGTCTGCACCATCTCACTCTCTGTCTGCGTCATCTCTCCCTCTGCCTGTGTCATGTCACCCTGTGCCTGTCATCTCTCCCTCTGCCTGTGGTATTTCTCTCTCTGCCTGTGGTATTGCTCTATCTGCCTGCACCATCTCACTCTCTGCCTGCACCATCTCACTCTCTGTCTGCGCCATCTCTCCCTCTGCCTGTGTAATGTCACCCTGTGCCTGCCATGTCTCCCTCTGCGCCATCTCTCCCTCTGCCTGTGTAATGTCACCCTGTGCCTGCCATGTCTCCCTCTGCCTGTGGTATGTCTCTCTCTGCCTGTGGTATCGGTCTCTCTGTCTGTGCCATCTCACTCTCTGTCTGTGCCTTCTTACTCTCTGTTTACGCCATCTCTCCCTCTGCGTGCGTCATGTCACCCTGTGCCTGCCATCTCTCTCTCTGCCTGTGGTATCTCTCTCTCTGCCTGTGGTAACTCTCTGTCTGCCTGCGCCATCCGACTCTCTGCCTGCGCCATCTCAATCTCTGTCTGCGCCATTTCTCCCTCTGCCTGCGTCATGTCACCCTGTGCCTGCCATCTCTCCCTCTGCCTGTGGTATCTCTCTCTCTGCCTGTGGTATCTCTCTCTCTGCCTGTGCCATCTCACTCTCTGTCTGCGCCATCTCTCCCTCTGTCTGTGTCATGTCGCCCTGTGCCGGCGCCATCTCTCACTCTGCCTGCGCCATCTGCCCTCTGTCTGCATTATTTCTTCCATCTGACTGCACCAAAATTGTGTTATAGGTTTTTTGGGTAAAATGTATGGCTTTAACATTTTTGACTAGGATCACACTGAGTGTCTGTGTAAATTAAAGAATTATATTTGCACCTTTTTCTATAATGTCACCTGTGGCTCCTCACAGTTTTTGTCTGTTTGCTTATAGGGTATATTGTTTCTCATGCTTGGATTGAATGCTGGTATAGAAATAGTGACTGCACAATCCCTCTCCTTCTTCCTTCGCCATCTCATCCTGTGCCTGTGCTGTGTCACTGTCTGCGTGCGGCATTTCTCCCTCTGCCTGCACCTTTTCACTCTCTGTGCCATCTTACTCTTTGTGTGCGCCATCTCTCCCTCTGCCTGCCCCATCTCACCCACTGCCTGCGCCATCTTTCCCTCTGGCTGTGCCATCTCACCTACGCCTACACCATCTCTCCCCTGTGCCTGCATGTTCTCCCCTCTGCCTGCACCATGTCTCCCTCGGCCTCCGCCATATGTCACTCTTTTTGTGCCATTTCACTCTCTGTCTGTGCTATTTCACCCTCTGTCTGTACCATCTCTCCCTCTGCCTGCGCCTGTGCCTGTACCAGTTTAGTGCCTGCCTGCATTATCTTATTTTCTGTGTATACCATCCCTTTCCCTCTACCTGCATCCTCTGCCTGCACTCTCTCATGAACATCTGCGGAGGCCTATTATGATATGGCTGCTGATGTGTATTAGAAAGTATGACCTTCTTAAATCTTTTCATTCTCTGACTGTAGTTTCGCACCTTCTGCTTGTACCATTTTATCTTTGTCATTAATATCTCCCCTTGTATGTGCTCCTATTTGCGTCTGCATGTAGCATTTGTCTCACTGTTTCCAGCATTTCTTCTCTGGTGTCCCATTTTATCCTGTGTGTGTTCCATGTCTGTGTTTCTTTGCATTATTTGTGTGTCTATTTGAAACATCTGACCCTCTCTCTGCACCATCTTTTTTTGACTACACCAACAGTCTCTGTGCCTGTAGCTGTGCACCATCTATTCTGTGCCTATACCAGTTCAGTCTCTCTCTGCATTATCTCATTTTCTGACTATACCATCCGTCTTCTTTTGTCTGCACCGTCTGCCTGCACCCTCTGATGTACATTTGTAGAGGCCTATTATGATATGGCTGCTGGTGTGTATTAGACAGTGCTACAATGTTAAATCTTTTCTTTCTCTGGCTGTAGTTTTGCACCCTCTGCTTGTACCCTTTTATATTTGTGTTCACTATCTCTCCCTTTATGTGCTGCAGTTTGCTTCTGCAAGAAGCATTTGTTTCAGTATTTCCAGCATGTTTTCTCTATTGTACCATTTTATCCTCTGAGTGTATGTTGTCTGTTTCTGTTTGCACTATGTGTTTCTCTGCCTAAAGCATCTCACTCTCTCTGTGCACTATCTTTTTTTTAGAACACCCTATGTCTCTCAGCCTGCAGCCCTGTACCATCTATTCTATGCTTGTATCAGTTTAGTCTCTGTCTGCATTTTTTTATTTTCTGTCTATACCACCCATCTCCTTGTGCCTGCACCCTGTCATGCACATCTGCAGAGGTCTAATATTATATGACTGCTGGTGTGTATTAGACAGCGCTACCATGTTAAATGTTTTCTTTCTTTAAATGTACATTCACACACTCTCTGCTTGTACCATTTTATTTCTGTCTTCACTATCTCCCCTGTGTATGTTGGAATTTGCCTCTGGTTGTAGCATTTGTGTCACTGTTTCCAGCATTTCTTCTCTGTTGTACCATTTTATTCTCTGTGTGTGTTTGCTTGCACTATATGTGTGTCTGCTTGAAACCTCTCACCCTCCCTCTGTATCATCTTTTTCCTGACTGCACCAACAGTCTCTCTGCTTGCTGCCCTGTACCATCTATCCTTTGTGTGTACCAGTTTAGTTTCTGCCTGCATTATGTTATTTTGTTTCTATACTATCCCGCTCTTTCTGCTTGCATTCTCTGCCTGTAGTCTGTTATGTACATCTGCAGAGGCCTATTATGATATGGCTGCTGGTGTGTATTAGACAGAGCTACTCGCTGCCTGATTTCCTACTCTGGTCAGACACAGTTGCTGTGCTTTAAACTTACTTATGAAGTAAATCAGTGTTTATATCATTTATTGGATGTAATTGCTATTTGGTATGTTGATAGTGGTCTATAATATGTTATTTTTTCTTCACAACAGATTGTAATTATCTACTGAAAGAAAAAGCAGTATGCCGACCAAGGATGCTAAAAGAAGAAGATATAAAAAGGCTTTATTTCCCAAGAAAACACAATTAGAAGATTTATCGAAAAAACAATGTTCAGAGAAAAAGAAGAATGCTTCTGGTAACCCAACTAAGGATTTTATAAGAAAATTAACCCAGTGTAAAAAAAATTGTGGATAATGTTGCAAAGAAAAAGAAATCATCTGTAACTACAAAAAAAAGCAGAGCCCTCAATAAATGTTAGACATGTACATGGAGATGATATTGTCTATAGTAATAGACGCAAAAATCAGTTCATTGACATTCGTAGGCGAATGTTTTATAACAGAGTTGTTGTAAATTTATAAAAAAAATGTAAAGATTTTCAAAAGGAAAACTGCATTTTTACAAGAAAAAGAAAAGTATAGAGAGGACAGTTGATCAGGCTTTTGAAGTGAAAAAAAATTATACATTTTAGTAATCAATAGAATTCGTACACTGGACAAGGCAATCAATGTTTTGAAAGCAAAAAGTAAGTGGAAAAGAGTAATTAATAGGACTCATTTTTGTGATGTTTTTTTTCTGGAGAATGGAAGCATAGTTCAAGTTGTGAACCATTTTTTAATGAAGAGACTTACTTTCAGACTAATGATTTGTTGCATGCAGTTGACATCAGTGGTCGAGTATATGAGGTGAAGGACGGTTGTCCGATTGAAAAAGAGAAAAATGTGTCTAGAAATGCAGAAGAGGTGTTATCTGATGAAGTTTTAGGGAGACGGCCTAAGGCTCCAGTGTGCACTTGGAATTGTAGTAGTATTTGTAGTGTGCGACAGGATTCAATTGATTAGTTTCACAATTTCCAACGTAAATATACTAAGAAAAGTCTAAAAAAAAAGATGAAGATGTTGCAAGAATTAGATCCTTGCAGACTGAGAGAAAAAACAGTTTTGCAAGGGCATTCACTGGCTTGTCTTTTCAGAAAAGTATGTCAGAGTGTTTTTCACCATTTTAGGATGTTAGCAGTGCATCATACTGAAGTGAGGAAATTAGTGAGAAGGTTGTATTATGCAAAAAGTCCAGCACTTAAGCTAAAACAGTTAAACAGTGCTTTTTTGCATGGATCTGTATTAGATGTAAAGAACATTTGTGAAGAAATTGAGTTTAGTTATTTTGGTGAAAAAGAGGACAGTGCAGAAACTGATACAGTTATTGAAGGCAATGTGGATGAAAATATACAGAATTTTAGTACAGAAAATTTTGACCAAGAAATTAGAAAGTTTAAGGCCATTTCAAGTGAATAGCAATTTTTTTTGTGTGTGTTGTCGACGAACTCATTATAAAAATCAGACTAGGTTAGTTGATTTATATGTAAAAAGTGAAAAGGAAAATAATAATGAGTCGAAGGATTTTGCAACTTATTTGTTGGTAGAGAATTGTTTTGATTTGGGTTCTGATCAACTTATTTGTAAATATTGTTATAATAAATTAAATGCCTGCTAGAGCTGTACATAATAATCTTGAGTTGGTAAAGATTCGTTCTGAATTGATGGATTTAAATACCTATGAGTGTATTCTGATTCAATCTGTGCATCCATTTCAGGCTATTGTTCGCATGGAGCCTAAGACAGGCAAATTGCCTCCTTCAGATTTACAGAGAGGATTAAAGGGAAGAGTTGTTTATTTGCCTCTAGATTTTAGGAAAAATATTGACACAATTGGTATAGAGAAAGTGGAAGAGGAACCTCTAGTTATTCTATTTAATGGCATTCCAAAAACAGTAAGAAAATCTTGCAAGAATTAGTGGATGTTAGGAAAGTCAAAAAGGCAACATTGTATTTGGTAAAAAACAATCAGTACTACAAAAATGTATATGTAGGAGAAGAGGAAACAACTGTAGAAGAGGACAGTGATTTGTCTGCTGGGCAAATTGAAAATGTGGATGTGTCCAGAAGTGAACACATTTATGAACATTATAGTGTTCATCCTCTGCATTCCAAAGAAGTAATGGGGAATGCTATTGAGTTATTCAAAATCAAAGAAGCAAAAGGAAGTCCTATAAGTGTATGGGAAGAAAGCTTGGAAGCTCGTTGTTTTCCTCAGTTATTTCCAACAGGTGTAGGTGGAAGATATGATGACCGACCTGTGCAAATTCCTGCATCTGAATACCGGACATCAAGATTATATGCAGAAGATCCAAGGTTTCGCCAATGCATTCCATATTTGTTTCATCTTCTGTTTGACTTGTCTGGACTTTCTTATGCAGTGAACCATATACTAAAAAGTGGAGTACATCTGCAAAATGTTTTGGCAAGGGACTTTATAGATAAAGTCCAAAAGAAAGACACTGTTTTGGATTCTCAACTGATTAATCTTATGGCTTGTCAGCGTGGTACTAACGAGTATTGGTTCCGTCGTCATGGGGAATTGAAATGTATGCTAATAAACTTAGGAACTTCTACATGGTCCCATACTCTTAGCTGTGCTGAGTATGCTTGGGAAGACTTACTTGAATTTCTTCGAGAGGCAAATGCAAACATAGAAAATATAGGATTCAAGACACCTGGAGAACTGTGCTCTTTGAATCCAGTTAATGTATGCAGGTATTTCAATCATAGATTTGAAGCTATGATGTCTTTTATCACAAACAAAAAAAATCCTTCTCTTGGAGAGGTTTTGGATTTCATTTGGAGAAAGGAGTATCAAGCAAGAGGTGCTCCTCACATACATATGCTGCTATGGATAAAAGATGCTCCAAAATTTTAAACAGATTCGGATGACACAGTGATGAGTTTTATTGAACAGTATTCTACATGTGCTGTTCCGAAAAGTACAGAAGAAAACAAATTAAGACATCAAGTCTTGCGGTTTCAAAGCCATCGTTGTGAAAAATACTGTCGTCGAAAGTTCAAATCTAAGGACAAGTTCTACACAAAATGTCATTTTTGATTTCCACGACAAGTATTATCAAAAGGAAGAGTAAACAATTTCATGTCATCTTTGCGACATACTGTTACAAGAAAATCACCCAAAAATACCTACAACTCAAGAAGAAATGAAGAGTCCAAATACATAAATGACTATAACCTAGTCATTTTATCCATGTGGAATGCTAACATGGATATTCTATATGTTGCAGAAAACTCCATTGCTGTGGCTCGATATGTAACGTCTTACATTACAAAATCTGAGAAGACAGAACTAAAGGAAATGTGGGAGGAAATTTCTCATGAAATTGTACAGCTACAGTTTGAAGATGTTGTCTCATCGAGAAATTGGAGCATATGAATGTTGAGATCGCTTATCATCTGCAATTCTATATGCCAAATCTAGGACAATCATCTGGGTGAGTCTAGGGCTTGCTGCAACACGAAACCGAGTTTTGAAATCTGTACAAGAAATTGAGTATTTAGCAGCGAAAGAACCAAACAGTACAGATATTTTGAAGACCAATATGTTGGATACTTACTATCCAAATAGAAGTAATCATCTGGAGAACGTTTGTCTCTATGAAGTACTGCAAAGCTATACTTTTAAGAGGAATATTACAGAAGATATCAATAAAGGAGTATTTGTTGTGATTGGATGTGAAGGATGTCTGGTGTAACAAAGAAAAGGACATTTGATTAATCATCAAAATTTGAGTTCAGATACTCCTGACAAAAGGGAATTTTACTATTTAGCTCTTTTGCAACTCTTTAAGCCATGGCGTACAGAAGAGGAACTACTTGGAGATTTTCTCAGTTATGAAGATTCTTTCAATGCAACCAAAAATACCATAGAATGTCCTGTTTTTACAAATTATCTGCAAATGTTGAATGATGAAATACAGCAAGAAGCTACAATTGCAGCAGAGATTGCTTGAGACAGTTCTCAAGACAGTCAGAGTTCTGCTTCATTGAGTCAGGATCCACTAGAAGGACCAATTATCCAAAATGAAGCTGCCACTGCCATGGATGAGGTGGAAAGAGCCATGGAACAAGCACAGGAGGATGTAGTAAACTTAGAAGAATTGGAGAAACAACTAAATGTTGAACAAAAACAAATATATGACGAAGTGACAGAGCAGATTGAGCATGGTTTTTGTCATGAGAAAAAAGAGTGCTCATATACGTCATTTAAACCTGTCCGCCTGTACGTGAGTGGAGAAGCCGGAACTGGAAAAAGTTTCCTATTTAAAGGAATTGCAACTTATTTACAAAAAAGAACGGAGTCATCGCTCGCTTGTGTTGTTACCGCTCCAACTGGGTTGGCAGCACATAACATTAAAGGGATTACTTTACATCATTTGTTGATGCTGCCAGTAGAGCATGAAAATAGATTAGAATACCACAAGCTATCTGGAGAAGCTTGTTGTGAAGTTTCCAGAGTCCTCAAAAAAATTAAACTTCTCATTATTGATGAGGTAAGCATGGTGTTAAATTTAATGCTTGCTTTTGTGCATTTAAGAATGCAACAAATTCTTAAAACAGAGTATGATGTGTTATTTGGAGGCAAACGCATCATTGTTTTTGGAGATCTATTACAGCTGACTCCTGTGAAAGGACAACCAGAGTTTAAAATGCTTATACACGAGGATACCAGGAAGTGCCTAGGAAGCTTTGGAAATGTGAATATATATGGTTATATTTCAAATATTAAAATACAATGTTAGAAGAGGGTCCTAGGGCTATATTAACGATCCAACAGGCACATGACCTATTAACACTATAAAGACGAGAAAAACGTCTGGGGGTCAAAAAATGCTACAATCTTACTGTGTAAACATCAGAAATGGTGCTGTGAGATGGACAAAGGTAAGACTAATATGTGAAAATATGTATTCCAGTCGGTACACCGAGCGTCTCTCTAAGCAATCTGGGGGGGCGACGGAGTGTAGTGCAAACGCCATTTTTGTTTGCTATGTCTCACGTGACGTTCCTAGACACGTGATTTCAAAACTACAAATAACCGTCGGCAACTTGGGAGCTGTAGTTTTCTAATGTTGTTTTAGACTGCCGATTATTAATAACATTGTTCTTACACAAACTTCTTCATTGTTGTTATTCGACATAGTAGCAGTGACATATTTAGAGTCACATTTGCTGAAACATGTTGACCCCACTGACTTGCGGATATTATGTTAAATCTGCTTGTTTTCCTATATTTTATTATTGGGAGAATTGAGGGAACCAAATGAAATAATTTTCTCATCCACTCAACTACTACCTAATTTTATTATCTGCACTTTTTCATCACTAAATTAATTTTTGGCACTGTAATCCAGTTACCCGGCTAAACAAAATTTTCTGGTCCAACCCAATGTACAACTCTTGATTTTCTTGAAGTTGTCCATCTGTTAACATCCCACTCGTAGACAGACTGTACTTTCTCCTGGGTAAGAAGAGCCCAAATGATGTATAGGGCGGTACCGGGCGGGAGCTGATGGGCACTTTTTTCCAAATTCAGGAATTTAAGTGCAGTATGACACATATTTTCACATATTAGTCTTTCCTTTGTCCATCTCACAGCATTATTTCTGATGTTTACACAGTAAGATTGTAGCATTTTTTGACCGCCAGACATTTTTCTCGTCTTTATATTTCAAATATACAGAACTCCTTCAAAATATGCGACAGGCAAAGGATGATGATTATAAAAGAATTCTTCAAGATATAAGAATTGGAAAATTAAGTGAACTTGGCAAGGAAGCTTTACAGGCACCATTACTTTCAAATATGTTTCCAAACGAAAATATTCTGCCAGAGAATATTTATAGAAAAATTGCTGAAAATAAATCAGTGATATGCTTGATGCCAACTCTACAAGAATGTTCAGTCTTCAACAACAAAATGTTAAAGTTAGAAAATCAGAAATTATAAAACTGGAAGCGATTGATAGAATAGAGCATGAAGGAGCTACTAATATTTTGTCAGAAAAGTTGAAGTCAAAATTGGATTCTTTAGAGAAGTTAATATCTAAAACTGCTGGTTTAGAAAAGAGTCTGTATGCATGTTTAAATTGTCTTATAATTTTACGACGGAATTTACATGTTGAAAGAGGTTTGGTAAATGGAGCAATGGGTCATGTTGTTGATTTTGTGAATTACCGAAAAAGACATGAAATTGAATTTTTGAAAATCAAATTTGATGAAATTGAAGAAGTACAACAATTCAGTCGTTGTTCTGCTCGGTTTTTGCTTGTCAAAGATTTATATGTCCGCCGAAAACAGTTTCCTGTTTGTTTGGCATATGCAGTGACTATTCATAAATCTCAAGGTTTAAGTGTAGATAGTGCTTTGGTGAATATTGGAAGTTCTGTGTTCAAGGAGGGTATGGCAGATGTTGCTTTATCTCGAGTCAGAACTTTATCTGGATTATACTTGATTGATTTTGATGAGAGAAAGATTAGTGCAGATCTAGATTGTGTAAAATAATATAATAGGTTAAGAAGAGAATATGCTCCAAATTTACCTCAATATCCTTTATTTGAAAAACGTGTGGTAGGTCAAAAAAGAAGAAATGAAAAAAATTGTAGCGAGTTTGTAGCGAAAAGAAAAAAAGTAGATGAACCAGTAATTGTAAGCAGTAAGGAAAAGGATTCTGTTGAAGATGTTGTTGGATTTCAGTTTGACCATAGTTCTGGTGTCAATTGCTGTGCTAATGTAGCGGTTAATGTTGTTTTTTTTCTCCAAACTTTACAAGAACAGATTGTTGAAAATCAGGATCAAAGATTTTGTTGTTTGTTGAATTCTGTCTTTGAGAAATGTAGCAGTGATAAAACAAAAATAGAAAGTGTTGCTGATATTCGAAATGTTTTAGACATATGGTCTGGTGTAATTCAATTTTCACAGAATATTCAGCAAGATTGTCAGGAATTTCTAATGTATATGCTTGTTGTATTGCAAGATGAAGGTATAGATATTGAAAATCTTTTTGGCCTTTCTTATCAATGGCAACATGACTGTAACAATTGTTCCTTTTCAAGTAGTACTATAATAGACACTGAAAGATTTATATATTTGACTTTACCAGACTGCAAATCAGTGTATTTTAATAATCTAGTTAGGGAAGCAGATCAAAACATTGTCTGTACCCAATGTAACTCTGAAATGCTATCAAGATTATTTATACAAAGATATGGACAGTATTTAATTTTAATGTTCCAACGATGTAGACCTGATGGAACTAAATTGACAACTTTAATAAAAAAGTTGTGCTTTCTCAATTTTCAATTTCAGGAAGAACTTTTGTAACTGTTGCAATTATTTTTCATGATGGTCCTTCTACAACATCAGGACATTATACAGCTTATTTAAAATGTAAAAAAGGCTGGACTCATTGTAATGATACAGAATTGACTTTCAGGCAACGTTTGCCTTTTGACTTATGAAATTCTTACCTAGTGTTTTTAGAACCTACATTTTAGGGAAAATAATTGGCCTAGGATGATTAGTGCATAAAAGTTAGTCTGCTGTTAAAAATTACTTTATGAGTGAAGGTGATCATGCAGAAGAACCCGAAATGGAAGGTTAAGAGTTCTATTAAGTACTTTTCAAAAAAAGGAATTTTTATATACTATTTGGCCATGTGGATAAGTATGTGAATTAAAAATGCGTATTTCGGGTAAATGTTGGTAATATATGTTTATACATAACTTTACTTTGAGAGTATAAAAAAGAAGTAAGAATGTTTAATTAGTTTGTGTTTGTTTTTGGAAATTGTTGTTTGGAAGAAAACATTTAAGATATGTTTTTTCCTAATTTTGAGAATAAGGATTGAAATGTAGTATGGGTTTTTTAAACATAATCATTTTGTGTTTTTTTTGCCCGCCTTCATATGATGAGTAGTATTGAAGTCACTGTTTTTAGTGAAATTCAATATATTCTGAGAACAGCAAAATAAAACATATAACATATTGTACAAGTTATTTTGTATTTTGTATTGTGAAATATATATTATAACTATATTGTTTATTATCTTCCACAGATATTACATTTATAAGGTAAGAACGACAAACAAAAATACTTTTTGATCACTTTGTTACTTGTCTTTCTCTTTATCCTTTCTTCAGTTTCTCTCTTACTCCTTCACCTTAACTCATCTTACTCTTCTTCCCTCATTTTAATTGCTCACGTGCATTCACCTTTACACTCCTTTTTCACCATCAGTACTCTACCTTCACCCTCACTTATCTTGTTCAACTGTCTCATTCCCCTGTCTGTCCTTCACTTGTTTTTTTATCTTCCTCCATCACTACTCTTGTCTTGCTGTATCGATCAGTCTGTTTTCACTGCCCTCTTACTGTATTTTCTTCACATCATCCCCGAGTGACCTTCACTCACTTCACTTTATCACTCCCTTTCGTTCATTCCCCTTTCTTCCATCCATCTGTAAGTCTGTTCCTCTGTGTCAGTCACTATAACTGATTTAGTTTTTCACAGTCCATCACTCTTCCTCTGCTTGTCTCTTTTACTGTCTCCCTCTCTGTCCACCACTCTTCCTTTTCTTTTCTCTCTCTTTCCATAAATCCTTCTGTCTGTCACTTATTTATTTTTCCTTTCTCAATATGCTTGTTTTCCATCACTCCCCTCCCCTTCCCTTACCTTTACATCCCTCCCCTCACTGTCACTACCCTTTATTCAATCTGAGTCCTATTCCTCCACTTCAACCACTACACTTACTGCCCTTCATTCACTTTTACAGTCTTTCTGTCACTGTCAGTACTCTCTGTTCATCCTCAATCATCTTTTCCAACTCCCTCTTTCTCCTATTTGTCTCTCATTGCTTGTTCCTATTTTCCTCTATCAGTACCCTTGTGTTAGTGTATTGCTTAGTGTCTTCTCATTCACCTCTTACTCTCTTTTAATAACATCATCCCTAATTCACCTTCACTCACTCCCTTTCTCTCAGTCCCTTACTCCCCTTTGCTCACTCCCTTCCTTTATACCCTCCCTCACTCCCCTTTTTTTCTTCTGTGTGTAAGTCTCTTCCTGTGTCTCAGTCACTATAACTGCTTCACTCCCTCACAGTCCCTCATTTTCCCTCTTTTTCTCTCTCTCCTTGTGTGTCTCTGTCTTCACAAATCTACCTTTGGTCAATGACACAATTGTTAGTGATAGACTTATGTGCCTTTTTAGCTTTTTTCTTGATGTTTTGCTTTGGCCCTCCCGTAGTTGTTTCCCCACTCTCATCTTGAAACGTTCTCTTTGCATAACCTTGGATCAATCTTGGTGCAACAAGTGCTAAGGTATATGTGCTTTAACGAGAAAACCCAGAATTCACTCTTTACCCAGTACTCAGGAAATCACAAAGGTAGAAACAGTAAAAAAAATAACCATAGTACAATGGTTGTCCCAGAGTCCTTAGCTGACAAAAATATTGTTTACAACAGTACCTTTTTTAAAAGTTGCAACGAAAGTCTGGGTACGTCCACCAGAACTAAGAGGGGGGCCCAGTCCAGGCTCTTTCTACCTAAGAGAGGCTCAGATGAGCCTGCCCTTGGCCCATGTTTTGCCTGCGTGTGTTCCACGCTGCGGGAGCCCTGATGTAAATGTAAGCTCCTCCTGGTGCACACAGATGGCGGCAAACTTTGGCGCTCTCCCTCTCTTTCTCTCTCTCTCTCTCTCTACCCTTCATTCTTTCTCTCTTTTCCTTTCTGTTTCCTTCACTCCTACTATATCCCTCAGTCCCCTTTCCTGACTCTTAATCTCCTTCCTTCTCTATTATATTGTGAAATATATATTGTATATTTTATAATTTATTTTTTTCTTGTCTTTCACAGATATTATATTTATAATAAATATTTAATTTACTTTTTTTATTTCTTAGAAGGTAAGTATAACAAATAAGTTTTCATTATTTATAAGGTAAGTATGAGAAGTTTGTCATCACTCTATTATTGTGACAGAATAACTGCCTCACTCTTTCTCAGTCCCTTGCTCACCCTCTCTCTCCTGAGGTTACGTGGTTTTCGATTTCGCTTCGTATCCCGCCGCCATTTTGTATTTAACCGCCATTTTGTGTTGCCTCACTCAGGCAGCATGGCGGACGTGGTGAACGTGATGTTTTTGCTTTTGCAGCTGCTACGTGTCCTTTCTGTTAAAGAATAACTTCTGCCTATGTTTATGAAACCGATGTCACAGTTTCCCGAGTTTCGTAAATCCATGTCTAGACTGATTAATCCATGTTTTGCTCAACTGTTTGGGTCCCACCATTCTTCTTGACTTTATCTTCAACATGTTCTACCACCTGCAAATTGAATTACGGGCACTAGTGTTGATTAACCTGAAGGGAGGAGAGCACCCAGGGTCTGAAAGGAGGGTGTGTTTTAGACATTCGATAACTTGTTTTCGAACTATTCCTATTTGTCAGTTTTGTATGTTTTGGGAGTTGGCATTGTAAACTTGTGTACTATAATACTCTGTGCGCCACGGATTGAAGTGGCAGTCTCCTGATAACCTACCAGTTGGTGTACTTACAGGACCACTGTGCTTAGCTGCAGCTAATAAATCTGCTTTTCTATGCCTAACAGAGTGTCACGTGTCTCTGTCTGCCAAAGCAAGTGAACCCGGAGATCTTAGGCGTGCCCTGCGCCACCTGGCCCTTAAGGCCGGGTTCTCCAATTGGCGGCCCAACGTGTGGGTGACTTCAGCGGTAGTAGTTTTGCCCGAAGGTCGTGAGGAGCTTCGCAAGAAAATTCCGGAGGATTTCGCGAACCACGTGAGCGACCCCTGTATGTCGAAGTGGACCGAAGGTCTTTTGAGGCGCGGCTACTCCTTCCCGACGGCTGCAGACGACTGCTGCCCTGACTGTCGCCCTGCTTTGGCCCCCTGGTGATGATTAGTATCGCGAGACGTTAGACGGACACCTGTTGGTGTGAGAAAATATTTAGTTAAGTATTTGTGGGTAGCACCCACCTTTTTGTTTTTGGTTTTTGTTATTCGATTAGTGCACTAACCGAAGCCAAGGGGTAAGTACGTTTGTGCTGTGACTATATTGTTCAAAATCCCTTGGCATTTGTAAGTAGTCCAGTTCGTTACGAAATGCCTGGATTTAGTAAGTTTTGGAAATTTTGTTGTTTTGGTTGTATTAGGGATTCCCGGCTAGAGGATTCTTGTCCAATTCCTCTGGTTGGAACTCCCACTTATGAGCCCTATTCAAAACATGGTTTAGGTCCTATTATTTTTAATGAAACATGGATTCGCTATACTAAAAAGGATGGTGTTTTACAGTGGCCACAAAATGGCACCTTTGAGCCTGCTATATTAGACAATTTGGAAACGATTCTATTTAAGAGCCGGCCGGCAATGTTTGACTCTTTCCGCCTCTGGCGTAAAGAATCTAAACAGAAAGAAATTAAGCAAATGAAGAAAGATAAGAAAGAGTAGGATATGACGATTTTACAGGCTGCCCAACAGTTTAAGTATGATGAGGATAATAAGATGGTTGAGGTTTCGGAGAGAGAGCATCGTATGCCAATAGACAGATGTTATCCTGTGTTACCTACTGTCTTAAAAAGTAAGGGTTCTGACGAAGATCCTTTTGTGTCCCACCTCTTGACGTTACCTCCACCTTATGTGTTAGGCGCTAATGCACCTCCATTACAACCTGTTGTTAATCCAGCTGTTCTGGTTCCTGCACAGTTGCCTCCTCCTGTGATTCCACCTCCACCCCCTTTGCCACCGACTTCTGTACCCCAAACTCCTGTGCCTCAGTTTCCTTTACCCTCTGTTGCTACTGGTTCTTCTCCCGCTGTACAGAATACGTCGTCTCCTGTTTTATTGTCAGATTCCCCTACAGCTCGACATTGTTTAGTTGAAACTGTTTCTGGTCTCTTGTCACCTTTTCTTGGACCTCTTTTCTTTTCTCCTGCTTCATCTCGAAGACAATCTCGTAGTCAAATCCCAGATTTGGAAGAACGGACTAAGTTTGATTCTCTTGCTCGTAATTGGATTGCAAGTAGTATACAGTATAGTGTGCGTGATATTTTAGACACATTTCTGCAATGGAATGGTATGTCTTTAATATTATGTGCAACACTCTTATCAAAGGGTGGAATGATATGGATTTGGATTCACCTCCTCAGGGGTTATTCGAGATATGGGATTCATTTAATAAGGGACTTATTGTAGGTCCTGATGTAGAATCTGCTGTTCAGAAGATTGTTACTTTCCGATCTTCCTTCTTTTCTCGAACTTCTCTTGAGCCTGATCCTGCGGTTCGTCTTAAAATGGCACAATATCCCATGCGAGAAGTTCCTCCAATATGGAGAGAGGCGGACCCAACCGCTAATCCAGCTGTCCCCTCTCATTTTCAGCGCATATGGGTACATGATTCTTGGAAAAGATCTGAAGTGTTGGCGCTTAAGCAGTCCTTACCGGATCCTCATAAGAATCCTGCTGGGTACTATAAAGAATTGTCTCAGACTGTTAACGTGTGTATTATGAATTTGGCAGATATTGATTTGCTTATGGGAAATGTAGTCCCACCAGATCTATGGGCTAAAATTCGTAGACAAGACCATGATCAAGCCTTAGGTGGTAATTGGGCTGCTATTGCGGCCGCAGATACAGAACAAGTAGGTGGTGCCAAACCTGATGATCTGATTACGGAGTTGCCTGGTAGAATAATAGATCTCATGAAAACGATGATGCCTGCTGTACGCGTTAATTGGGATAAGTTAGCAGCGTGCCAACAAAAAGTCGATGAGAGTGTCTCTGATTTCTTTACTTGTTTTGAAGAGACTTTTATCGACCATAGTGGTCAAGATATGAGTACTGTAGGTGGACAGCGATTATTTGTAGATACAATCTTTTTAATTTGCTCCCAGAACTGTCGCATAAATTGAAACAATCTGAGAGTGCATGGGCTGTTTCCTCAACTGCCCAGATATTGGCTACTGCTCAATATTATGAGAATAGGGATAAGGAGGACAAGGAGAAAGCGGAGAAGAAAAATAAAGAATTAAAAACGAAGGTTCTTCTGCAAAAGGCTTATCCTCCTCGTTCTGCTCAGCCTCAATTTCAACAACCCCCACAGTTTCAGAAACTGTTGCAGAAACCTGAGTCTCCAGCTCCGCGATTCCCATTGGGTCCTAATCAATGTGCTTATTGTAAAGAGGAAGGTCATTTTAAGATTAGTTGCCCGATTCTGTTACAACGTTATGGCGGATCACACCCACGGGGTCGTGGAGATACTCGGTCAGTATCCAGAGGTAGAGGGCGTGGTGCGTCATCACAGGAACGATGTCCCTCTTCCCCTCAGGACTCTACGAATTATTTTAACCAGCGGAATCCCCAGTCGGCACAGTATTACAATGATGATTATCGTGCAGATGGGGAGAATGCTGATTTCCTCACTTGCTAGGACAGCCATAGACAGAGTAAGGGAGTCGTATCAGTTCCAGTGGATCAGGAGGGACCTTATGTTAATGTTGTACCATTGGGTGTTACAGAACCATTTCTTTTGGATAATGGTGCAATGAGAAGTTCTATTATGCACTCTAAACTGCCTGGGGCACCTTTGTCTGGCTTAACAAATGTTTTGGTAGGATTCTCTGGTGCCCCTGTTAGCAACCCTGTTTCTTGTCCTTTGCCTATTTCCATTGGTCCGTACGATTTAGAAGCTCCACTTCTTTTGACGATGGGTTGCGGAGAGAATTTATTGGGTTTCGATTTATTGAAACGTTTGCATGCCACATTGTATTGCTCACCATCTGGTGTACATCTTACTTTAGGTGCTAAGTTGACTTCTCCGATGCACGTATCTAAAGACCAACTGCCGCCCGAACTACGTTTGCTCCCTGCTACGCTTTGGGCTATGGGTCCGAATGATGTTGGTTTGCTTCAAATTCCACCTTATGTGATTACTGTGAAGCCTGATGTTAAGTTACCACGCACTCCACAATATAAAATATCTAGCGATGGTGAAAGAGCGCTGTTGGCTATTGTTTATGACCTGGTTGAGAAGGGTGTGGGAGATGAGAGGAAATGTTTGTAACAGTCCTGTTCTGCCTGTTCTAAAGTGTACTGATCCTTCTCGGCCACCTGTGTACCGTTTTGTGATAGACCTTCGGGAGGTCAACAAAATTGTTGTTCCTCAGTTTCCTATTGTCCCAGATATCACTGCCTTGCTTACTATGATTCCTGCTTCGGCAGCTTGGTTTTCGGTCATTGATCTAAAAAATGCTTTCTTTAGCAATTCCCATTGTTGAGGAAAGTAGGGATCTCTTTGGTTTCTCTCTTGGAGGCCGAAGTTTTCGATTTAAGCGTGCACCTCAGGGTTATTGTGAGAGTCCCTCCATCTATAGTCAAGCCTTGAAGTCTCAGCTTGACACCTTTTCTTTGCCGTCTGGTGCTACTCTTATCCAATATGTGGATGATTTATTAGTGGCTTCCGATTCGGGAGATGTCTGTAAAAATGCAACTTTGTCACTTCTTCGACATTTGTCTGATCTACATCACAAAGTGTCACTTTCTAAGTTACAATATTGCCGACAAGAGGTTACCTACTTAGGTCATCTCTTGTCGAAGGAGGGAAGGCGATTTACCCCAGAACGTATTCAAGCAATTGCGCAAATGTCTGTACCATCCACACAAAGAGAGGTGCGTGCTTTCTTAGGCATTACCTCTTACTGTAGACAATGGATCCCGAACTTCTCCCTACTAGCAAACCTTTGTTGGCATTCACTCTGAACGATACGCCCGAAACGTTTCCTTGGAGTGATGAATGTTAAAAGAGTTTCTCTGATTTACATACTGCTTTGTGTTCGGCTCCTGTGTTGGGTACTCCAGATTACAGTAAACTCTTTACACTTTATGTTCATGAGAACGAAGGTTGTTCATAGTCAGTTCTGACACAGCAATTTGGAGGGAAACAAAGGACATGTGCCTATTTTTCGGCAACGTTAGATCAAGTTGCTAAAGCATTACCTAGCTGCCTTAGAGCAACAGCGACAGCAGCGATTTCTATTCGTCAATCTGCTGGATTGGTGTTGGATCATACTCTTAATGTTATGGTGCCACATGCAGTAGATACTCTTTTGAATAGGACAAAAACCCAGCACTTAACGAGTGCTTGTTTGTCAGGATATGAGTTGACGTTGTTAGCAAGTCATATACATATCAGGAGATGTAATGTTCTGAATCCAGCAACATTGTTGCCTATCTTGGATGAGAAAAATGTACAAGATCAGCATGATTGTTTTCTTCGTACGGAAGAAGAAACTAAAGGTCGAGTCGATTTGACAGACACACCATTTACAGATCCGGATGGGATCTTGTGGGTAGATGGGTCTTGCTTTAAGCTTCCTAATGGCGAGACGACAGCAGCTTACGCTGTTACAACTCTACATACGATATTGGAAACTGTATGCATTTCACAGAATTCAGTGCAAGCTGAAGAGTTGATTGCATTGACAAGAGCATGTGTGTTGGCGAAAGGGAAAAGAGTGACTGTTTACACAGATAGCCAATACGCATTTGGCGTTGCCCATAGTTTCGGCCGTTTGTGGAGAGAGAGAGGATTCTTTTTCTCCCACGGCACTAAAATACAGCATGGTCAGTTGGTGAATGACCTTCTTGAATCACTTACCTTGCCCACTCAAATAGCGATTGTGAAGTGTAGTGCGCATCAAAAGATTACTGATGACGTGGGTCAAGGAAATGCATTTTCGGATGAAATAGCGAAAGAAACGGCATGGAATGTTGAAGGTCGAATGTACGTTGCAGGACCGGCAAATTGGGTCCCAGAGGCTGGTATGTGTGAAAACACAGTAGAAAGTGTGAAAATGATTCAGAAAGAAGCAACTGAGAAAGAATTAAGTAAGTGGAAAGAAAGTATGGGGATGTTGGATACAATGGGATGTTGGACGGAATTGTCAGAGCATCAGCGATGGTTGTTACCAGATGCGTATGTGTTACCTGTGGTCACTATGGCTCATGGACCAGCTCATATTAATGCAAGGGGTATATGTAAACTCCTAGCTCCAGTATGGCAAAATGAAAATATTCCTAAACGTGCAGAAAATGTAGTGAAGCATTGAATTGTTTGCTTGATGCATAATCCAGGAAAGGGAACTCCAACTCCAGCGGATCACTTTGCTCCCCCTACGTATCCTTTTGAGGTACTACAAATAGTACTACATATGGAGCGCTTCAATAATCTCAAGTATGTCCTGGTGGTGGTTTGTGCCTTTTCCAGATGGATAGAGGCCTACCCCCTAAAGGACAATACTGCTTTGTCTACTGCCAAAGTCCTTCTAAAGGATTTTTTCCCGAGGTTTGGTTTGCAGCGCATTGTCTGGAGTGACAATGGGAGTGAATTTGTAGGTCAGATCATGCAGAAAGTATGTGTGGGTCTTGGTATTAGACAGAAATTTCATGCGGCCAACCATCCTCAGTCAGCAAGTTTGGTAGAGTGTTATAATGGCACTCTCAAACTTAAGTTAGCAAAGATTCAGACTAGTAGAGGCCTTTCCTGGCCTGATGCCTTGCCCTTGGAACTTCTCTCAACAAGAACGACTGTCCATTCTCGTTTGGGGCTTAGCCCATACAAGATTGTTTTTGGGCACCCTGCTAATGTTTGGGGAGTCCCTCGCCCCAAAAAGTACTCAGACATTCTGTATCCATTGTTGGTTGACTATTTGCACGACCTCACCACTAAATTGCGTGTTATTCGTCAACAGGTCCAAAACGCTTTTCCGGAGGCCTCCTCAGATCCAGAACATTCCATCCAACCTGGTGACTGGGTGTGTCTGAAAAACTTCCAGAGGAAGAAAAATCTGGAACCTCGTTGGGGGCCGCCGAGACAAGTCCTACTCACCACCCGTACAGCAGTGAAGGTCGTTGGAAAACGAAACTGGATCCACGGCATGCACTGCATGCGGGTACCATTGCCTTTACCTTACGACCAGTGGGTCCGAGAAGGCGTTGGTGACAGTGAGTGCGAAAAGGTACCTAGATTCGTACCTTTCAGCAGTGCACGCCTGGATTGGATGAGTTCTGAGAAAGAGGACAACGACATTTTACAGGAAGCTGCACCTCCACATCTACGATTAAACACATCGGATCCAGAGGCTTTATTCAAAGACGAGAGGATACCTGGCAAGACACGATACAACCTGAGAGAGAGGTTGTGTCAAAAAGTGAAAGATTCCTTTTCCACTATTCATCAAGTTGCAGGGTCACGGTAGGAGTCTTAGGCTGTGACCTGAATAGTGACCAGGTCAACAGGACTTGCAGTGTCATAGGATGGCTAACAACCACAGCTAAGTGATTAAGGAAGATTATCGTGAACAACGCCTTTAGAGTAATGGATAGCGCAGGAAAAGAGAATGATGGCAAAATTATGAAAAGAAATCATTATAAGAAATTATTATTCAGTGGTTGTGGCGTAGCATTATGTATTTCAGTATGTTTATGCAGTTTATTAGCATGTGTAGGATGGATTGTACACAGTATGCAGCCAACACCTGTCCCTATTTCTACTTCTTTGATTCCCTCTACTACTATTTCTCCACATAAATTTTATGCACTCCCAGACCATGAGCAGATGAGAAGAATGGAGTATTTTAGTAATTATTTATCCAACTCTTGCATCATGCATCAACATCAATTGGTAGTGAATACTACTGATTGTTCGGTTTGTGGGCTCATACCACATAATAAAGAGAGAGGGATGCCGTATTTGGTTCTTCCATTCATGTACGAAGGTTCTGCCTGGGCTTATCTGGCTATGTTTTCTAATGCATACCAGAACCTACTCCGATATCCTCCTGGTGGGTCCTATAATGGAGTGGATTTCAGTCATAGTTTTTTGATCAAGGGAAAAGTGACCATGGCAAAAATAGCTAATATTATCAAGAATCCCAAAGACGAAAAGAGAATATATGATGGATGGAACGTGACCCGGTATGTCACTAGTCTCACTGATAAGATTAAACAGAAGAAATTTGCACCCATTTGGGTTTTACCCCAGAGAGGTAATCTGTGTTTACAAATAAATGGCCAGAATTCCAAAGTTAAGCAAGAAAGGAGTAATTGTTCTCACATATACGTCTATACACCCTTGACTCCATCACTGTTAGTTCCATCACAAGGAACATACTTTATCTATCATGATAAAGCTTATACATGGCTTCCCACACATTTCTCGGGGACATGGTATATAGCTTTCCTCCTCCCTCCGACATATACTGCTCCTGCAGATCACCATAGAAAGAGATTGGTTAGAGGGGTTATTGATGCGGAAGACACGGCCGGACAAGAAGGAGGAGATTTCCTGAAGGGAATTCTTCCTTTTTGGTGTCCAATGGCTAATAGTAGAAACATCAGACGCCTGGTTCGTGTGGTCGATGCTACCATAAATATAACTTCTGGAGCATTGAATAATTTGACAGCTGAACTACAGGCGGATCGCTTTATGACTTTGCAGAACCGAATGGTTCTAGACATTGTCTTGGCTGATAGAGGCGGAGTCTGTAAATTGATTGGGTCCAGTTGCTGCGTTTACGTTCCAGATAATGCCCCTACAGTATACCAAGCCATCTCTAAGCTACATGTCATCTCCGAGTCCATTCATCAGGACACTGGGGATTGGTCTGTGATGGGATGGTTTTGGGGACTACTGTCCACATGGGATGGAAGGTGTTAACCTTCCTTGGAGCGATTCTGGCAATCATCTTTTCCTGTTGTCTAAGTTTACAGTGCGGTCCAGCTATTTGCAGACTTTGTGCCACTGTGTGTGTTTTCTAAGCCGGTAACACAGAAAAATCAGAATGATGTTGCAGCAACCCCTCAATGACCTCATGACCATCCATATAGATTCAGACTAACATGAGTCTCTTGTGCTTTGCCTGAGTATGGCAAAAGAGGGTCTGAGGTTACGTGGTTTTCGATTTCACTTCGTATCCCGCCGCCATTTTGTATTTAACCGCTATTTTGTGTTGCCTCACTCAGGCTATGAAAAACGACACAGGGTCGTGACTCGAACCAGTAAGGCTGAGTCAAAATTATCCAAAGAACAACACAAAATGCCAGTACTGGACAACACTAAGTAATTTTATAGTGACCTATATGAATTTAACATAACGGTCCATTTTTTGATTTACGTCACTAGTTTATTCATTTATTTTTAGCACTAGTGGAACAAAGGGTTATTTTCATAAGCAAACACCACCATTTTTATGTGCATGTACAAATATACAATAAAACATTACAACTAGATCAAAATGTACACAGAAATTTACAAAATATACAACACATCCACACTTTCACTCTGGCCAAAACCTTTCATCCATCAACAATCATACCACAAAGCAGAAATACTTAGGGCCTAATGTCAAAAAATATAAATTCTATATACATATATGCAGTTTCACATCCTAAGAATGATAAATAATGTGATGAGTACACTTTCAGGGGTATTAATCCTGCTTAATGAACACTATTTTTAGCATAATTCAAATTTGACAGAAGGACCCATAAACAGGTCGACGCGTTTCAAACTCACAAATGCGGAGTTCTTCTCAGTACCAACAATCTACAAAAACACAAACAAATACTCATTAGGATATTCAGTTCAAAAACCAATTCTCTAGCTACCAGTAACACCTCCTGTAAATAGCCTCTAACCATACCTTATTAATAGAAACACAGCAGTCCTCGAGCAGATGGTAATAAGACGATGGACAATTCTGAGTAGAGAGGACATGACAAACATTTTAGATTTGACCACCCTCAGCCTTGTTTATCACATTTAGTCTCTATTATACATACATGCCAAACACCACATACATGGGGACTTACCTATTTGAAGATTGATAGCAACTTATCTGGGAAAAAGAAAATCTGAGGTGTTGTAAACTTTCCTTAGACAAAACATCTTTCAAATGAAAACGACATGGATGAGAGGCACCATAATTCGTAGCTTACCACGTGTTTAATACATGGATTTGGTGAAATTGCTCGCCGCGTGTGATTATCACCGGCGTCCTGAAAATAAGATTCAATAGTTGCGAGTTAGATCAAGTGTCCCTCCAGGTTTAAGGATACATACATAGCGGCGTGGTAGGGTGAATCCCTTACCGTTGGCAAAGTTTTTTTCCTCCTTGAATGAGCGCAGTTTATCGCTGGCGTCCTGTAAGAAAATGAGGTGTCCGTGGGTTAGAAAACAGGGATAGTCACCGAGTTTTGGGTGCATAAATGGCGGAGTGTGTTATCCGCGGGTTAGTTCAATAGTTAAAGAATACACACTGGATTAGGAGCGCATACATGGCGAAGAGATTTAGGTAGTCCCTTACCGTCCGTAGCGTATTTTCTCCTCCATAAACAAAACGTCCGGGGACCTCGTTGGAACTGCAAAGTAAGACAAGCAATCTTATTGGGCACGCCGGGCATCACATGATCTCCATCTCCGTGTTGCAGCGTGGACTACAAAGCAACAGTGTAACTATATGCGGCGTTAGGAAAACTTTATTGACCAACAACATCTATCCACAAGTCCAATTGTGGCGAAAGTCATACGCCATGATTGGTGTTTTAAAAAATTATATGTTCTCAGGATCCATTAAACATTCATGTGATGTGTCTATTAGTGGGGCACTCGAACGTAACTACGTTTGTAGTTAATGCTGGGCTCTTCAAAACAACGCTCTAGGTTGTTTAATTGGCGGGCATCTGTAGAATATGGTTAAACAGTTGGCATAAAGGCAGCAAAAGTATAGTATGGTTAAGAGGGGACTCGATGTCACTTGATGTCTAAAGTCAATATAGCCCCAGTTTTCACCATGCCTGGCCAGGCACTGAAGGGATGTCCCCGAGTAACCATAACGTTAGATCCGCATGACAAAATATAAGGAAAGTTGTCTCATGTTGTTTCATATATTCGTCCTCATGATCTCTGAAATTTCATTGAGCCCTGTGGTCGCAGTGTTGAATATCATTATCAATAGCGCCTCACGTTGGGTTAGTCTTCCTTCAACATCTCCTCCCCGGGGATTATTCTCAATTTTTGAAATAATAGTCCATCGTAGGTCATCTTCTTTTTGTTGATGAGAAATCCAGTGATGTACTAAAGGCGCGTTCGGTGTCTCTTTTCTGATTCTGGATTTATGTTGTGTGATCCGATGGCGAATCTCCTGAGTGGTTTTGCCTATATACAATTTGGGGCATGGACATGTGATCCCATAGACTACATTTTTGCTCAAGCAGTTGGTAAATACGTCGTGTTTCCAGTGTATTCCATTAAATGAAAATACTGATCCTTCATCTGTCTGAGAACAACAAGAACACGTTCCGCACTTATGATGACCTAGTATTGGAGGGAAGCCCAACATACCTCTGAGGGATGTTTTAGCAACTTGAGGCAATGACGCTCTGACGATATGTTGTGTGACACTTTTTTCTTTTTTAAATGCAAAGAGCGGAGGTTCTTTGAACTCACTGTTTAGATCTTTGATCAAATGCCAATTTTGGGTCACCATTTTCCGTAAGGAGTTGGCATGGGGACTAAATGTAGTGACACATACAATCCTTTTTTGTTCAGAGCCTACTTTCTTTTCAAGCAAAGTTTTGCGTGGTATCCACCTCACATGCTTTAATGTATGCTTCAAGAGTTTTTTTGGGTAACCTCTTGTCAGTCTCAGGACTAGTTCATTGGCATGGAAGAAATATTCCTCCCTATTTGAACAATTTCTTCGGATCCAAAGAAACTGCCCAAAAGGGAGATTATCTTTTAGGCTTCTGGGGTGGAGGCTAGTGTAATGCAACGCCTTATTCCGATTTGTTGTTTTCCTAAATAGAGTAGTTCCCAACATGCCCTCCGATGCATAAACTTTAACATACAAAAATGTGATGGTTTTATTGGATGCACAATGGCTAACCTTGATGTCTTCCATCCTATGGTTGATCCAAATCATAAATTCATCCAATTTCTCTTGTGTGCCGGTCCAGATCATGAACACATCATCAATGTACCGGCGATACTTTGTGATGTGTTCGGCATATGGGTTATTGTTATAGATGAACTTATTTTCGTACAACCCCATGAACAACACTGCTAGTTCTGGAGCAAAGGGGCAGCCCATGGCCACCCCCTTGATTTGGAAATAGAAGTCATTGTCAAACATGAAGTAATTTTTTTGTAATGCAAATTTAGCTAGCTGTACAATGAACTATGTAGGGACTTGTGTTGGTTGTTCCCTTTGATCTAAAAAATAAGAAAGAGTTTCCAAAGCTTGTTCTTGAGGTATTTGAGTATATAAAGCGGTCACGTCCATGGTTACCAATAAAAGCCTTGATTCATCAAAAGGGACCGATATTATCTGGTTCAAAAAGTCAGTGGTGTCCTTTAGGTGTGCCGGAATACCCGCAACAAGAGGTTTAAGGAAGAAATCTATGTATTTCGGGACTGGCTCAATAAGCGAAGCACACCCCGAAATTATCGGGCGGCCAGGAGGGTTGTTTTGGTCCTTATGTAGTTTAGGAAGGACATAGAACAACGGTGTTCTTGGATGCTTATTTTGGAGAAAAGAAAATTCCTTGGGGCCAAGAATACCCATGTCAAAACCTTGCTGGAGGATAAAGAACAATTCCTTTTGCAAATCATTAGTTGGGTTTTTGTTAATCAATCTGTAGCATCTCGAGTCGTCCAATTGACGTCTCACGTCCTCCTTGTATTTATTTATATCCCAGAGGACTATGGCACCCCCTTTGTCTGCCTCCTTTACGTGGTTTTCAATTTCGCTTCGTATCCCGCCGCCATTTTGTATTTAACCACCATTTTGTGTTGCATCACTCAGGCAGCACGGCGGACGTGGTGAACGCGATGTTTTTGCTTTTGCAGCTGCTACGTGTCCTTCCTGTTAAAGAATAACTTCTGCCTATGTTTATGAAACCAATGTCAGGGTTTCCCGAGTTTCGTAAATCCATGTCTAGACTGATTAATCCATGTCTTACTCCACTGTTTGGGTCCCACCATTCTTCTTGACTTTATCTTGTTTAACTGGCCTTCGCTATTCTCTTTGTGTGTTCTCTTGTTACATAGACTGTCCTTTGTGGTATTCAACATGTTCAACCACCTGCAAGTTGAATCACGGGCACTAATGTTGATTAACCTGAAGGGAGGAGAGCACACAGGGTCTGAAAGGAGGGTGTGTTTTAGACATTCGATAACTTGTTTTTGAACTATTCCTATTTGTCAGTTTTGTATGTTTTGGGAGTTGGCATTGTAAACTTGTGTACTATAATACTCTGTGCGCTACGGAATGAAGTGGCAGTCTCCTGATAACCTACCAGTTGGTGTACTTACAGGACCACTGTGCTTAGCTGCAGCTAATAAATCTGCTTTTCTATGCCTAATACATTGTCACGTGTCTCTGTCTGCCAAAGCAGGTGAACCCGGAGATCTTAGGCGTGCCCTGCGCCGCCTGGCCCGTAAGTTCAGGTTCTCCACTCCATGTCTCTTCCTTACACTTAATCTTCTTTCCTCTCTTTTTCTACCTCTGCTCCTCTCTCCCTCACTCACTTTCCCTCTTCACCCTTATTCCCCTTCCCTCACCCTCATATCCATTTCTTAACTGTCACTAAGCCTTCACTCATTCACGCTCCACTTCCCCACTCCACTTCCTCCTGTCTGTTTCTCACACCCCTTCCCTTTTGCACTAACTTTCGCTTACTCCCCTTTGCTTTCTTTTGCAAACAGGTGCAGGATTTTTACGTAGTATAAGTCCAAAAGTGACTGAATGAAATATTATACATTTTACTTATTCACTTTTAGGAGGCATTCCTGCATCTGAACATTCCCCATGTATGCAGGAAAGCCTTCTTTTGGTGCATTGTTTTACAATATGATGCACCTTGCAAGTACCTCAGATTGTAAAATCCATACTTTATGGTGCATCTTTTGTACCACTGCTGCATCACAAATGTGAAGCAACAGTTGTGTAAACGACACACAAGGGAATTATGAAACTGCCCTTAATACATATAAATTCATTCACGCACTTTCACTAAGAGTGCAAATTGAAGCATAGAGTTTTAACATATTTATATACATATGTTACATTTCAGTGCTTTGGAAGTACTACAGTATACTATAGGTAAACACCCTATAGAGTTATGCGGTACCACATCCTTATAGTTTTGCACTTTGACATTTACTATGACAAACTTTGACATAAAACATAGAAATATAGTTCTTTTTTTGACCAGTAGAGGTAGTTCTAAAAAGAACTGGGTTCTTTTGTATTTTTTTTTGCTGGAAAAACTGTGAAAAAAAATGAAATTTTTAATCAAAACAATTGTTCAACATGAACAAACAATGAAAAATAAAGAAAAAAATTATTTGGTGCACTTGTGGCTCCTGTTTTTTTGCAAAATAACTTCTATGGACTGTTGTCCGAAGGCAATTAATTGATTGCAGTGTATGCATTGCATCATCAGATTTTTGAGTTCAGGCTGGATATTTGCAACCATAGAAGATGGCATTGGTGATTGTCCTGTTGTTGCTGTGGAAGTACTTGGAGCAGAGCCCTGCTCATCAGATCTTCACACCACAGTTCTAGCCCAATTGTTGTGATGCATATTTTTGACATGGCGTTCCATGCTATGAGTACCAAAAGAGTACTTTTTGTTTGGATTGCCTCTAGACAATACTGTGTGACAGATTTTGCATGTGACATGCGGTGCATTAAATTTCTTAAAATCTTCTAGGAAGGTAAAAAACTTCCACACTGTGGACTCCTTTTTTTTGGTTGGGCGGGGGTCCTCTTCAACAAATTCTTCTGAAGAAGAATGTTCAGACTCTTCACGTTCAGCCATTTGCAAACAATTTTCTCAAGCCAGGAGCTGTAGAAAAAATGTGTTGCTTCTCTGAAAGCCAAAGAAGAATGATGAAGGGGTCTTTCTACAATTGGAGTAGGAAGTATTATAAACCAATAAAATGTCTTGTTTTAAGGTCACATGGTTGGACATAATCTTACGTTGCACTCACGGAGCCTTTACGAAGCGCTTACGTAATCTCGCGATGCGTTTACGATTTATTTACGGAGCGCTTACGTCATCTTACGATCCGCTTACGTGGGACGCGCTCTCGGGAGATTTGTAATTGCTTTCATAAAGTAATATACGGACTTTAAAAGTTTAAAATAAACATTTTCTTTATTATCCCACATAATGTGTACCTTTACGTTGTACAATAAATACGTAGATAAACATTTTTTAGGTTTATAAAACTTTTGGGGGTAAGCGCTTGAAGCATGTACGGTGCGCGGACGGAGCTCTCACGATGCGTGCACGTGCGACGTACCCTCACGAGATTTGTAATTACTTTAAAAAGTAATATACTGTTCTTAAAAGTTTTAAAAACACATTTTCTTCATTATAGCACATATTGTCTACCTTTAAAATGTACATTAAATCATAGATATTTCGTTTTTGGATTTAAAAAAACTTTTGGGGGTAAGCGCACAGAAAGTTAACCGTGTGCTTCCAGAGCTCTCACGTGCGCAGACCTTCTAATCATATTAAAAAAAGTTTGAAATTATTTTTGTACATTGTTTTATAATTATTTAACTATAAAATGTGAACTATAAAGAAGGGAAAAATAATATGCAAATAGTATTCATTAAAAAAAGAAAAATGAGTATAAAAAGAAAAAAATTAATAATTAGTCAATTTAAAAATGATCTTTTACAAAACCTTTGAAATTCACTGAAAAAACCATAGGTTTTACACACGTTATAGTTAGGAATTAGCATTTAAAAAACCTTGCAAATTTATATATATATATATATATAGATGGAATCCAACCTGTTGCCGGCGGCAGCCGTCAGCCAGCACACACGTACACAGACTTCTTCAATAATTACCGCAAACCAGACTTCTTTGCAGAAAAGTTTATTACCGATCAAATGGTAAAGGTGGCGCCAGTCATCAGACGCGTTTCGGACTTACGTCCTTGCTCACTGATGAGCGAGTGAAATGGAGGTCAACATTATATACAAAGTTAGTGCACATTTGGATTTCGCGCCTAAACCAAAAAGCTAAACATAGTTGGTGGACTCACATGTAAAGTCATATACCAAGCCCTAAATGAAGGGCGCCATTTTGTAATGGTATTTGGTGGAATACAAATGTGTTCTCAGACCATCACATGCATTAACTGATAAATTGCATTGTTTATATAACATCGAGTGTAATCGATAGATATATATATATATATATTCCTGCTCCAAAGACCAAGGTGGTGAGTCACTCGTCAGGAGGGTGCTGTGGCACGTTGGTGTGCCGAGACAAATATAGAAGCTCCAAATCCTCCCCAATCCACGGGAAAGAAGGCAGCACTCTCTGGAATGTTAGCAAAGTGGTATTTTATTGCACAGGCAGATGCGTTCTTCACCCAATCCCCCCCCTGGAGACCACCACGACGGGGCTTTGGTGAATGATTTGCGGGGGGCACACGACTCCCCCTGCAGCCCCGGGGACCGCTACTCCCCTGGGCTTTGATTGTTAAGTTGGGGGGACATCCAAGCCCCCCAAGCCCTGGGGACCGCCAACTCCTGGGGCTTTTATTAATATATTTGCAGGGGCACACTGCCCCCCACTGCCCCAGGGACCGCCACCCCGGGGCTTTTATTTATAAAATAATTCCTGTGTGGGAGGTGCGCGAGCCCCCCCACATGCCCCGGGGACCGCCACTTTCCCGGGGCTGTAAATATAAAAAAGGGGGGGTCCATGATGGACCCCCAAGCCCCAGGGACCACAATCGTCAGGGCTTTGTAAATGTTGGGAGGGTGGCCACGCGGCCTTCCTCCTGGAGCCCTTGATGGCCCTGGGGACCGCAACTCCCCAGAGCCGGCTCCTGCAATGTATCGGGGTGCCCACCCCTGGAACACTGCTGACTCCAAAACGCGCTGGGTGTGCGACTCCAAGCAAAAGAAATGTAATATTTTTTTTAATATAAATCTAGCTTATATGTTTAGATCATGGATGGCTCTAAAAAGAGCACTTGTGTTTATTGGGAGATTTTGGTACCCGCAAGTAAGTACCTATGCAGAGTCTAAAGTTGTTGAGTAATACTCTGTTACCCTGTAAAATGTACACCATTTCTCCTGTAGATGCCATCCATATTAAAACGCAGATTGTTGTTGTAAATGGACCCCATCCTATAATCTCGGAGATAAGCAGAAACAGCTTTACTGACATGTTTGCTAGCTTTCTCAATTTATGGACACATTTGATTTGACCAGTTCCATTTCTGTTTTTGACATATGTTAGAGTAGACAAAGATAGTTTGTGGGAAAAGCAACATCAATTGTGCAAAGGTGTCTTTCATTAGCATTTGCAGACCTACCCCAGTTAAAGTGCCTAGGTCATTGCCACATCAGTGCACAAATATGAGGTCAGGGTGTTGAAGATGCAAAAAGAATTTAAGTAATGGCATCAATTGGTGCCACTTTAATTCTATTTGTCTAATCCATTTAATGTCTAGATTTTGCAAAGCTAGGTCTTAGTCAATACCTCTGCTTTCAGCATAACTTTTGCACCAGCAAATATAGCAGTGTCCCACAATCCACACTCTAAGCATCTTGAAGGGAAGTCATTATGCACTCAGAAGATGTCTGTAGGTCAAGTAGGCAGTTTGTAAAATAAGATGTTTCTAAAATAGTGGACAAGATGTAGTTTTGAAAAAAGAAGAGAAATGATTGGCTGAGAACATTATACACTGAAAAATAGGGTACATGTTTCTGTGTTTAAAAAATCATGTTTCTTATTGGTTAGTAAAAACTGTTTGAAAGGTACATGAGATAAGATACGCTTGACCTTTGGAAAGTAAAGCCACTTGCTGTTTAAATTTGTAACATTGTGTGCTTAACTTGTGACCTGTGTGTTCAGTTGAGTGTTCCATGAACTATTACTATGGTAACAGGCATTATGCAGAACGGGGGTAGGGTTGGAAGTGATGTGTGGAATTAAAATGTGTATTTCTTATTAATATTACAGTAATATGTAATTGAGAGAATTTCCAAGTCACTTGTATAGTTAAAAGTAGTGTGTTATGAAAAAAAGGGTAAAACTATTTGTAATATACTTTTGAAGTCTCATCTAGATCCGCGGTTCCGTCGCTTACTGTGTCGACCAGGCATGACTCCAGAAAATTCTAGAAGCAATTTTGGTTCAGTTAGAGGTCAGTTAGCAAGGGTTGATATGTGTAACCAATAGAAATGTGTGTTTGAGTTTGAATTAATCTGGGAAGCAATGTGGTTTGATATTTAAGAGTATATGTGTGTAGAATGGGAGGGAAAGTTTGCCATTTTTTGGTTTTGCTAAGAGCAGTGAACTACATTAATTGTGTGCATAAGAAAATGTGGTGTGTGATTGAGATACTTCATAATCTACAAATCAATTTGAAAGGTGAGTTAATAATTCGTGAGGCATTCTATATGATGCCTTTGTTTTTAATCATAAAATTTAATTCTTAAAATTTGTAGAAAGGGATGTCTTTTGAGTATCTGTACTAAAATATTAAAAATACAATATTAAAAAAAGAAATATTTATTACAGTTTTTTGTAATGTGTTTACATTTTCTTTAATATACAGTTTGTATATTATTATGTGTCTTTTGCAAACGGGATTGCTGATTGTGACTTATTGTTTTAATGTGTGCATATGCACAATGGTATTATAGTACACAATTTTAGGTGTTTATTATTTTGAGTTAAGGTATTAGTGATGAGAGTAGTTTTTATTAGTGTCTAAAAAGGTATAGTTTAAATATGTGACACAATTTTCCAGGGAATAGTCTTGCCTGTCTGGAATCGCACTGTGAGTCTGTGTCCTCTGCTAGAATCACCTTGACAGAAGCATGCACTTATTTAATGTCTCTGTTGACACATAAGTGCTTATAAAACGTATCCCAATGTCAACTATGATCTGTATCAGAACCTTGTCACTGTTTATGCACTTGGAGAATGAGTCAGGCTTTCAGATAAGCAGTGGTATAGTCAAATGTGTAGAATGTATGCAGTCACTTAATCCTTTCCAGACTACTGAGTCCCTTCTGCTAAAGTCCAGGGAATAGTCTTGACTGTCTTGAATCACACTGTGAGTCTGTGTCGACTTCTACAACCATTCTGACAGAATCATATGCTTATTTAATCTGTCTGCTGACACATAACTGCTTATAAACCTATCCTGATGTCAACTACTAGCAGTATCAGAACCCAGTCACTGTTTATGCATTTGGAGAATGAGTCAGGCACTCAGACAAGCAGTGGTATAGTCAAATGTGTAGAATGTATGTGGTCCCTTAACCCCTTCCAGACTACTGAGTCTCTCCTGCTTAAGTCTAGAGAATAGTCTTGCCTGTGTGGAATCACACTGTGTGTCTGTGTCCACTCCTACAATCATGATCACAGAAACATGTGCTTATTTAATCTCTGCTGACACATAAGTGCTTATAAACTTATCCTGATGTCAACTACTAGCAGTATCAGAACCCAGTCACTGTTTCTGCACTTGAAGAATGAGTCAGGCATTCAGACAAGCAGTGATATAGTCAAATGTGTAGAATGCATGTGGTTCCTTAACCCCTTCCAGACTACTGAGTCCCTCTTGCTAAAGTCCAGGGAATAGTCTTGCCTGTCAAGAATAACACTGTGAGTCTGTGTCCACTTCTACAACCATTCTGACAGAAGCATGTGCTTATTTAATCTCTCTGCTGACACATAACTGCTTATAAACGTATCCTTATGTCAACTACTAGCAGTATCAGAACCCAGTCACTGTTTATGCACTTGGAGAATGAGTCAGGCGTTCAGACTAGGGGTGGGTGGAATTTGCGTATTTGCGTTACGCAAATCTCAGCGAAACTGTAAAAATCTCTGCGAACACGCAGAAATTCCACAAACATACGGAATTGCTTGTTCGCTTGGCTTTTTTACTGGTCGCAAGCGCTGTTTGCGTGCTCGGGGGAAATATCTCACAAACATGCAATTGAGAACGCGAACAAGCAAACAATTTCACAAAGTTGCGGAACGCAAAATTTTGGGCAATTTTGCATTCTCTACGGAAAGCGAAATTACCTAAATTCCGCAAATTCCACGAGCAGAACTGAATTTACCACCCGAGCCTACTTCAGACAAGCAGTGGTAAAGTCAAATGTGTAGAATGTATGTGGTCCCTTAACCCCTTCCAGACTACTGAGTCTTGCAGTGTCACTGTTTATGCACTTGGTGAATGAGTCAGGCATTCAGACAAGCAGTGTTATATAGTCAAAAATGTAGAATGTAGGCAGTCCCTTAAGCCCTTCCAGACTACTGAGTCTCTCCTGCTAAAGTCCAGGGAATAGGCTTGCCTGTCTAGAATCACACTGTGAATCTGTGTCCACTTATGCAACCATTCTGACAGAAGCATGTGCCTATTTAATCTCTCTGCTGGCACATAACTGCTTATAAAGTTATCCTGATGTCAACTACTAAAAGTATCAGAAGCCAGTCACTGTTTATGCACTTGGAGAATGAGTTAGGCTTTCAGACTAGGGGTGGGTGGAATTTGCGCAAATCTCTGCGAAACGGTAAAAATCTCTGCGAACATGCAGAAATTCCACAAACACGCGGAATTGCTAGTTTGCGTGGCTTTTTTTACTGGTTGCAAGCGCTGTTTGAGCGCTCGGGTGGAAATATCTCACAAACAATCAATTGAGAACGCGAACAAGCAAACAATTTCACGAAGTTGCGGAACGCAGAATTTTGGGCAATTTTGCATTCTCTGCGGAACGCGAAATTACCTAAATTTCGCAAATTCCATGAGTGGAACTGAATTTACCGCCCAGGCCTACTTCAGACAAGCAGTGGTATAGTCAAATGTGTAGAATGTATGTGGTCCCTTAACCCTTTCCAGACTACTGAGTCTTGCAGTGTCAGAACCCAGTCACTGTTTTTGCACTTGGTGAATGAGTCCGGCATTCAGAAAATTAGTAGTATAGTCAAATGTGTAGAATGTATGTGGTCCCTTAACCCCTTCCAGACTACTGAGTCTTGCAGTGTCAGAACCTAGTCACTGTTTATGCTCTTGGTGAATGAGTCCGGCATTCAGACAAGCAGTGGTATAGTCAAAAATGTAGAATGTATGCGGTCCCTTAAACCCTTCCAGACTACTGAGTCTCTCTTGCTAACGTCCAGGAAATAGTCTTGCCTGTCTAGAATCATACTGTGAGTCTGTGTCCACTTGTACAACCATTCTGCCAGAAGCATGTGCTTATTTAATCTCTCTGCTGACACATAACTGCTTATAAACTTATCCTGATGTCAACTACTAGCTGTTTCAGAACCCAGTCACTGCTTATGCACTTGGAGAAAAAGTCAGGCATTCAGACAACAAGCAGTGGTATAGTCAAATGTGTAGAATGTATGCGATCCCTTAACCCCTTCCAGACTACTGAGTCTCTCCTGCTAAAGTCCAGGGAATAGGCTTGCCTGTCTGGAATCACACTGTGAATCTGTGTCCACTTCTACAACCATTCTGACAGAAGCATGTGCTTATTTAATCTCTCTGCTGACACATATGTGCTCATAAACTTAAACTGCGGTCAACTACTAGCAGTATCAGAACCCAGTCACTGTTTATGCACTAGGAGAATGATTCAGTCATTCAGACAAGCATTTGTATAGTCAAATGTGTAGAATGTATGCAGTCCCTTAACCCCTTCCAGACTACTGAGTCTCTCCTGCTTAATTCCAGAGAATAGTCTTGCCTGTCTGGAATCACACTGTGAGTCTGCTTCCACTTCCACAACCATTCTGACAGAAGCATGTGCTTATTTAATCTCTCAGCTGGCACATAAGTGCTTATAAACTTATCCTGATGTCACCTACTAGCAGTATCAGAACCCAGTCATTGTGTATGCACTTGGAGAATGAGTCAGGCATTCAGACAAGCATTTGTATAGTCAAATGTGTAGGATGTATGCGGTCCCTTAACCCCTTCCAGACTACTGAGTCTTTCTTGATAAAGTCCAGGGAATAGTCTTGCCTGTCTAGAATCACACTGTGAGTCTGTGTCTGCTTCTGTTTTGTTATGTTAGGTTGGTTTTATATAGCGCTCAGCTACTCCGAGGAGTGTCCCGGCGCTTTTAAGAAAAATTAAGAGCGGGCAGCACAGGCGGACAGACCGAACATAAGACTATTGGAGAAAGAGCCAGGACTTTAGCTCCCTCCTGAAACCCAGAAGATTAGTGTTCAATCTCAGGGAGACAGGCAAAGAGTTCCAAAGCTTAGGAGCAAGATAGCGGAAGGAACGACCACACATTCGGGCTCTTCTGACAGATGGAACATGTGCCAAGGCCAGAGAAGCTGACCTCAGAGTCCTCGAAGGCAGATCGAAAGCCAATCGGTTTCTGATGTATTTTGCTCCTACGCCATGGAGAGCTTTAAAGGTCAGAGTGAGAGCCTTAAAGGCCACGCGTTTTTTGAAGGGAAGCCAGTGAAGTTTTTTTATTAATGCCGTTGCACTTGTTCTGCGATGAAAGCCAAAAATGGCTCTGGCAGCAGCATTCTGCACAACCTACAGGCGAGAGAGGAGAACCTCCGGCCGGCCCAGGTAGAGCACGTTGGAGTAATCCAGGCGCGAACCTATCAAAGCCTGAACAGTCACTTTCCGGTGGCAGAGAGAAAGCATCGGAAGAAATTTCCTAAGCATCTTAATGATGCTGAAACACTTGCTGATGAGGCCCAAGATCTGGGGTTTCATCGTGAGGCCATCATCGATCTGCACTCCCAGATTCTTGGCCTTGGGGGAGGCAGCCGTGGGGGGAAACATGGCCGGCGGCCACCAAGATTTCCATCTGGGGTCAGCAGAACAGCCGAAAAACAGTAGCTCTGATTGATCGGAGTTGCATTTAAGGCTATGTTGTTCAAACCACTTAAAACAGCCCCCAGACAGCCTCTGATCTGCCCGCCATCGAAGTCTGCACCCTTCTGACAGGTAAAGAGAAGCTGGGTGTCGTCAGCGTAGGACATGATCTGGGCGCCCAAAGACTCCGCCAGAGCCGCCAGGGGTGCCAAATAGATGTTAAACAAAGTAGGGCTCAAAACAGAGCCCTGGGGCACCCCTACATCCAATGGCGGCATCTCGGCAGAGAAGGGGGGGCCCAGACTGTTTGGCGGCATCCAGCTAGGAAGGACTTAAACCAATTGAACACCGCTCCCCCTAGCCTGATCTCCCTTAATCTGAGAAGGAGACCGCCATGGGGAACGGTGTTGAAGGCCGCCGACAAGTCCAACATTACCAACATGGCCTTGCCTCCTGCATCCAGCACCTCTCTGATGGCATCGGTGACCTCAAATAATGCCGTCTCCATACTCATATTGGCACGGAAACCCAACTGGGTATCATGCAAGATGTTATTCTTTTCCAGGAAGTTTGAAAGAGAGGCGTGGATGTGCTTCTCCACAACTTTAGCCAAAGCCGGGAGGAGGGAGATAGGCCTATAGTTAGCATGCAGCAAAGGGTCTAGATTAGGCTTCTTCAAAAGGGTAGGATCAGGGCATGCTTCCAGGCCTGAGGGACCATGCCCATGCTCAGCGAACAGTTGAGCACCGGGTTGATGAGATCATTGGTCACTGGGGCCATTTTCCTCAGGCACTTTGCAGGACAAGGATCCAGAGGTGAGCCAGATTTGAGTTTAGAAATCAGATCTAGAGAAGAAGTCAACGAAAGAGGGGGAAAGTTGGCCAGAATAGGACCATCATCAGGAAGGAACATAGAGGAAGGGGCACCTATTTCAGACTGAGTTATTAAAGTGGTAGGGCGAAAGGAATCTTGAATGGTCTTGATTTTAGAAATGAAGAAATTGGCCAGTTGAGACACCCAGGGTTCAGAGTGATGGTGCGTGGGCAGAACAGAGCTAGGTGCAGTAAATTCCTTAACAATAAGGAAGATTTCCTTGCTGGCAACAGCGGCGGCCTCAATTCTTTTAGCAAGATATGCTTTCTTTTCTAAGGTGATGCTGCAGTGATAGAGCTTGATGGACTCCCTATATACATTCTTGTCCGAAGGATCATAGTAACGGCGCCAGACTCTTTCCGCTTTCTTGCAGCTACGCCGCATATCCGCAAGAGAAGCTGTAAACCACGGGGCATATGCCCGTTTACAGTTTTTACGTGAGGTCGTAGTGGGAGCTAGTTTGTCAAATCTCTCAACCAACCAGCTTTGTAGGAGGTCTAGATCGGTTTCGAGGCTGCCAGACAGCTGGCAGGGGTGGGAGGAGAGAGCTTGCGCTAACATATCCGGGGATACTCGATTGAAGGCTCTCGATGTTTGACGTGAGCATTCTAAAATGTCGGGGTGGATGTATATTGGCCAAAGGGATCTGGAACTTAACAAGATAGTGGTCCGACCATAAAACGGGTTTGGGGGGAAACAAAGCTATGGAGGTGGTGGAAAACCCTTGGTCCAGGGTGTGCCCTTTATTATGTGTGGGAGTAGTGATGAAAGGGACCAAACCCAATGGGGTGGTAACGTCTAATAACTTGATGGTATCAGCATCAGTGCCTGAGTCCATGTGTATGTTGAAGTCCCCCAGCAGCAGACACTGGTCCATTTTAAGGCACAGAGCTGCCACAGCTGTGTAAAGCTCTTCAAAAAAGAGCCTAGGGGTCCCGGGGGTCTGTAAACTAGAAGCTCAGCACAAGTTTGATGAGGGGATTAGGAGAGAGAAAACCCCCGGGATTCACAGCCCGCAATATCATCGGTGGAAATGATAGTGCAGGGAAAACGTTTATCGACTACTAGGGCTATGCCGCCTCCTCTGCCCTGAGCCCTATCTTTCCTGAAGATAACATAGCCGGGGGGAATGGCTGATGCTAAGTCGAGTTCCGAACATTCACTCAACCAAGTCTCCGTAAGAAAGAGACACAGAGGGTTTGTGTCGGCCAAGAGATTGTAAATGTCCTGGGAGTGTCTAGTAAGGGACCTAGTATTAAGAAGAAGACAGGACAGAAGGATGGGCAGGTCACAAGGAGATGACACAGGAGGGCCACCCAGACCCCATCCGCAAGCCAAATAAAGTTCTTTACAGACATGTCTTCCGGAGAAGAATCTGTAGCAATTGCCAGACTTTTGTCTTAAGGAAAGAAGCTCCTCAGAAGTGTATGTGTGCATGCTAGAAGAGGCCTGAGACAAAAAAAAATAAAGTTCCCCCCACCCGTCCGCCTCCGGGATGCACTTGGAGAATGAGTCAGGCATTCAGACAAGCAGTGGTATAGTCAAATATGTAGAATGTATGCGGTCCCTTAACCCCTTCCAGACTACTGAGTCTCTCTTGCTAAAGTCCAGGGAATAGTCTTGCCTGTCTAGAATCACACTGTGAGTCTGTGTCCATTTCTACAACCATTCTGACAGAAGCATGTGCTTATTTAATCTCTCTGCTGACACTTAACTGCTTATAAACTTAACCTGATGTCAACTACTAGCAGTATCAGAACCCAGTCACTGTGTATGCACTTCGAGAATGAGTCTGGCATTCAGACAAGCAGTGGTATAGTCAAATGTGTAGAATGTATGCAGTCCCTTAACCCCTTCCAGACTACTGAATCTCTCCTGCTAAAGTCCAGGGAATAGTCTTGCCTATCTAGAATCACACTTGAGTCTGTGTCCACTTCTACAACCATTCTGACAGAAGCATGTGCCTATTTAATCTCCCTGCTGACACATACCTGCTTATAAACTTATCCTGATGTCAACTACTAGCAGTATCAGAACCCAGTCACTGTGTATGCACTTGGAGTATGAGTCAGACATTCAGACAAGCAGTGGTATGGTCAAATATGTAGAATGTATGGGGAGCTCAGATTAAAAATTGCCGACTACCGCTGAGAGTCAACTTTTACCTGCTGGGGCACCTCTGGAGAAAGCAGCCACCACAGCCGAGAGTCGCCGGGGGCCATATCATTGCGGACGGACGCCGGAGGGGAGGAGGACTACACCTCCCAGCATCCCTAGTGCCGCACACGCCCAATCAGAGCACCAGGAGCACCAGGAGGTGCCAGAAAGCGGACAAAAGGATGCTTGGGCTCCCGAGACACTGGAGCTCAGTTTAAAAATTGCCGACCACTGCTGAGAGTCAGCTTTTGAATTTACCTGCTGGGTCACCTCTGGGGAAATCAGCCACCACGCTGAGAGTCACCGGGGGACATATTATCATGGACGGATGCCGCAGGGGAGGAGGACTACACCTCCCAGCGTCCTTAGCGCTGCGCATGCCCAATCAGAGTGCCAGGAGGGGCCAGGAGGTGGACAAAAGGACGCTTGGTCTCCCGAGACCCGGGAGCTCAGTTTAAAAATTGCCGACCACCGCTGAGAGTCAGCTTTTGAATATACCTGCTGGGGCACCTCTGGAGAAAGCAGCCACCACCACCGAGAGTCACCGGGGGCCATATTATCGTGGACGGACGCCGGAGTGGAGGACGACTACTCCTCCCAGCGTCCCTAGCACCGCGCATGCCCAACAAGAACACCAGGATGCGGATAAAAGGAACCTTAATCTCCCATGGCGCGGGACGCATGAGAGCAGCGCCGTGAGAAGCCCGGGACAAGGTCGGGCCGTCTTAGGCCTTCCGAGGCCGGAGGAGGCTGGGCTGGGCCACCCCTCTAAGAAGCTGGACTTTATACTTTTTTATTAGTCTCGTGGTACTGTTTAAATTTACTGTTTATTCCCTGTATACTATTGCCTAAAGTATGAATAAGAACAATACCCCTAAAAGCAGGTCCATGGTAGGGACCCTAGATGCCTTTTTGTTAAGGGCAGAAACCGTTCTTAACCACGAAATTGCGCGTGCTGAGCAAAGACTGTCTTTTGAACCCTTTCTCCCGTCCAGTAGACTCTCTCTGACACCTACGGTGCTGGCATCGAATGTAACAGTTAATGATGAGTCCCCCTCTTTAATTGCTGGTTCTCCAGGTCAGGTAGTACTAGATTCCACTTCAAGTGCTATTTTTGTTTCGTCACCAGGGCATAACAATGCAAGCACGCATGTAATAACTAGAGGGTAAAAGGCGAAATGTACACGCAACCATATAAATAATGAGGAACCCCACATAAATAATCCTAAAGGGAAGGTAATCCAAATCAACGTAAAGCTGTTGCTAACCCTCCGGGAAGGAAAGGGAAAAGGGGTACAAAGGCAGGCAGACCCAAGGGCCATGCAGTTAGCAATCTTGATCGAAATAGTCCAGGTAAACCTGAGGAGGATGAGAATTTTTGGGGAAGAATGGAGACATTGATGTTAACTCTTTTAGAGCCTATGCACTTAAAAATCACTATTATTGAAGCTCCTGTAGCTAAAATAGAGGAGATGATGAATAACACCTGTCAATCTGCCCAGAGGGTTCATTCCAACATACCAGTTCATCCACCCCCGATAAAATGATAGATAATCCCAATGGTATGACTTCAGTTATGGCTAACCCCGGACAATCAAAATGCAGGGAGGCTAATACCATACTAGAACACAATAACCCAGCGAGTAATAGTGGAACCAGTGTAGCAAAACCAGATGGGCCAAACGGGGGGGTAACACTAATGGTAACATTAATAGTGATATAGTCAGAGACCAACTTGGCCAAAGGGAAAACCCAAACAACAATTCAATAACTTTAAATCTACCATCAGAGGCCACGCCATGTACAGTTGTTTTAGCTAATGTTCCAGTTTTATCCCCCAATGCTTTTGAACACTGGTCAACGCTGAGAAACAAATCCCTTCATTTCCTAACTACTAGGACAGGATTTGAAAACTCTCTGTTTTCGGAATTTAAAATGGTTAGAAGGGTTAGCTGGGTAGGTACATCCCCCAAATCCTTAAATGGAGACTGTGTCGTCTTAACTTTCAGGGCCCCGCATTTTGTACGTAACATCATTGAGAGGGGTTTTAATTGGGCGGTTAAGACCGATGATATTAACATCCTACCTTTGGGTTTCTTTTATCACCCATGGACTCTGTAATGTACCCAGGCCCTCAGCATCTAGCCGAAAACTACTTGGGTGCCAGACAAGTAAGATACCGTATACTGACATCAAATCACTTTGAAGTTTTGAGTGGCCAGGAAACTAACGACTGACTGCAGATAGAGAACTTTGTAAAGCTACCTAGTGAAGTAGTCCAGCATAAAAATTTGCTCAATCAGGGGGACTTTGCAAATGAGAGGGTGGAGGAGTCTAGGATTGCTGGGATTGAGGGTACCAATAATGGGCAGGTGGTTCTTGAAGCCACCTCTGAAATAGTGCAAATTAATGGGTCTTTACTAGAAGGTGCTAGTCCTCCTGTATCTGAGCCAATCCCTGTTGAATCCTCACTATGCCATATTGTCTCCTTGTAACGACCGGATTTTCGGACCAGATAGAATCAGCTCACCAAGACACCACTAACCCAGCCGAAACGTAACCACCTCCCTCCTTAGGACCTATTTACAACAGGTATCTATGTTCCTACCCAAGGATTGGGAATTAGCAATATACAAGCTTAGATCTTCTAGATTACCACACTCATACAATATAGTCTCGCGACCACAGGGGTCCAGACTAATCTACCCTGGGGCAGTTCTGATTACTTACCATTACACACTGACTACAACCAGTGCTCTCTGAAGCCACAATCCTGTGGGTATAGACACTATATCCTCCCTGTGCTCTCATTATTACACAAGCCACAATCCTGTGAGTATACACATTGACCTCGGTCAATGCTCTCATTAACACCGCTTTCCCTAGAGGCGGTCTCACTAAACACCGTTTCCCTCCGGTGCTCTCATTAACGTCGTCTTACAACGACGATCACTTTCCTATGCATACCTGTAGTTCTCTATGTTGGGGAATCTCTCACTATTCACTAGAGGTACAATACTACAATATTATGGATCACACAAGAATGGCCAAATTACACGGTTTACAACTTATTCTCTATTTCAAGAGCTCCTCTCTCCCTCATTATGCAGTTACCATTTACCTGGACGGGAGTTGCATCCATTCACATAACAGCATCTGACTAGAAGAAAGGCTAACTTTACCATAAGGTAATAAGACATACACACTGGTTCACTAGGAACTGGGGTATCTTTATTAATTAACAATATCAACAATATAATACTATACTATAACATATAGCCTGAAAAAGGAAAAGGAAAGGTTAGAATGTGTGTTCACGCTAATAAGAAAGGGTCGACGTCACCTTATTAATATGAAGTTTGGACTCAGCAGTCATCTGGGTTCCCTTCTCGTCTGTGCCTTGGCTCGTCTTAGGATCACACCTCTGCAGTCACGGATACACCTCTGCACCGCTATGCTCTGTCGCCTCCGTTTCCCTCCAAGTCACTGGAACCTTCCTCTCATCAGCTGCTTTCTCTCTGGCTGTTCTGCACTACTCCTCTCTCCTCTCAATCACGGACTGTCTTCACTTCTCAGCTTCGATCTTATAACTCAGTTTCTACCACGCTGGTATTCGTTCTCTCAACTAACTGCTTCACTCTGTATGCTCTGATCTTAATGTCAAAGCTCGCCAGTTGCTCTAACTAAAATAACTTCAATCTTTCTAAGAGAGTATCAGCTTCTCGGTCTTTCTTGGACTTCAAAATGGCGACTGTCTGCCTGGAAATAATTAATTGCATTGATGCTAACAACTAGCTGCTGCCTACAGACTGACTAACTCACTACCTCATGCTTTCGCTAATATGGAAGCTTGTCCCTTCATGGAAAGTTACGGCCAGTAACCTGCCGTCCACCAAATTCTTGTACCGCCCCGTACCAAGGACACGTTCTCAGCCGGCCGGCCTGATGTTGTGTCTTCGACACGAAGAAAAATACAGTCTTTCGATAAGGGCCAGCCTGAGCCGGTTCTCTCCAAGCGAACAACACCTCGTAACTAAAACATTACATTTGACCTAGAAGCATCTCAAGCTACCGGGGCAGAAAGAAAGATGGAGTCTCTCCCGTTTGAGGCCTACAAGGCCCGAAATAAGCATAACTCCATCGGAAATATACTAGCACTCTCATAAAAGGACGGATTACTACTCATACTAAGGAATCGATCCCTTAACATAGATTTATAAGCCCTAAACTAAAGAGAAGGGTAGGGGATTGTATCAAATGCCTTGTAAATAGCCCTATCTAAGGTTCTAGTACTCCTATTTAGAATGATAGCAGACTAAAGTCACCTCCAATCACCTTCACTCAAGAAAGGGGCAAAAAGTCGGTCAGAACACTCCTGGAACATTGCTGGAATTAAATAAAAAATTAATAATCCACTCTGGTGGGATTTTATTCCGTCCCAAGAATTTCTCTGTTTTCAGGAAACTTGGTCTAAGGAACCAGTCCATCTAAATGGGTATAGGACGTTTCACACTCCGGCTGTTGAGGGCGTGAGTGGGAGAGCTAAGGGGGGATTGAGTGTTTATCGCTCCAATAATTTGAATTTAAAACTGGTTACAGAGCCTGTCAAAGATGTTTACTTTTAACTTTTAATACTTGATTTGGACTCTGTTACCTCTATTGCCTTGGTTAATTTTTATAATAATATCCCCTTGAGTGAATATGGATTGTAATTAACAGTATGTCTAAAGAATTGTCCTGCCTGGTTAAAAGTAGAAGGAAAGATGTGATGATACTTTTGGCAGGAGATTTCATCTGTACTCTATGCAGAAAAGCTGTAGATAATCGATGCGGAGCGTTATGGGAAGAGGGCATGTGTTCATCTCATTTCAGTCATACTGCTCTGGGTGAACAACTAAATGACGTACTTAATAACTTTGATCTTGGTTTTGCAAATGAACTATGTGTATTGCCATCTCCTTTCCCTCTAACATTTAATGTTAGGGGTTGTTGTTTTACCATTGATTATGTTCTTGCCACTAATAATCATGTTCGTAGAATCCATTCTTTCAAAGTCTCTGACAATTCACTTAGTTACCATTTCCCTCTATGCCTGGCCATTCTACTGCCAACAAAGAATACTATAAGGATTAATAAAAGAGATCCAGTTCGAAAGAACTTATTTATTGGTACTACCAATGGTTATTCCTTATGATGGGCCATGGTTGATCAATCGGTAATACTTAAAACAGTAATTGGTAAATGTATGTCAGAGTTTACGATCTGCTTGGATGATGATACCGCCCCTGTAACTCTTCTTGCCTCTTTTTTAACAATTACTAATACAGTAAGGAATTCTCTTATTAGGCAGAATAAAAATAACATAGCCCAGGGAGGATGGTTTGATTCTAAATGCACCCAAGCCTATGCACTCTTAAAGAAAGAACTACATAAAAATCCAAGAAGTACTTCTGAGGTGAGGAGACTGAGAAATGTATATAAATTAGCAGTCAGAGACAGGAAGAACACGATAAAACAAGAGGCCTGGGATGCTTTGCATATAGCTTCTGTAAATAACAACAGTGCAGGCTTCTGAAAGATTATTAGAACTCCCTTTTTTGCTGAAGGGATTGGCCCTAAAATTGAGATAGCTATCCCAGAAGCGGACTGGATTAGGCACTTTGCTCAGGTCTACGAGGGAGAGGAACTATCACTTACACCTGCCTCTTATCCCACTACTCTTTATCCTAAATCAAGGAACCTGGTGTTTACCTTGGAGGAAGTTGAAAGAGCCCTCAATGGCAGCCAGGGTGGTAAGGCTCCTGGCCCAGATGGTGTCCCCATAGACATATTTAAGGCAAGTATCCCTCTGTGGGGGACTCTTCTGGTCAAGGTGATTAATGCAAGTTGTAATACTGGATTTTTATCTACCTGGGTGGAGTCCATAATCGTGCCTATCTTCAAAAAGGGGGATAGAAATGATCCGGGATGCTATAGACCAATCTCTTTGTTGGATTACTTTACAAAGATTGCTGGGCGGATAATCTTGGAGCGTCTCCTGGATTGGGCTGACGATAACTCCTTTTTATCTGATTTACAATATGGATTTCGGGCTGGCCTAGGAACAGTAGAGCAAGGTTTGAATCTTTCAATGCTGGTGGGAAAGTACATAAGGGCTAAGAAAGGAAATCTGTTTTTAGCTGTTGAAGAGAATGTGGAACATACTACTACAAAAAATTATGAAGAACAAATTACAAAGTTTAAGGTGATTTTATGTGAAGGGCCAAATTATTCTTGTATTTGTTGTCGACGAACTCACTATAACAATCAGACTAGGACTGTTGATCTGTATTTGAAAAGGGAAAGAGAAAATAATGATGAGTGGAAGGAATTTTCAACTTATTTGTTGGTAGAGAATAGGTTTGATTTGGGTTCTTATCAGCATATTTGTAAATATTGTTATAACATATTAGGCAAGAATAAAATACCTGCTAGAGCTGTCCATAATAATCTAGAGCTGGTAACTATTCCTCCAGAACTGATAGATTTAAATACGTATGAGTCTATTCTCATTCAATGTGTGCACCCATTTCAGGCTATTGTTCGTATGGAGCCTAAAACAGGTAAATTATCTCCTACAGATTTACAGAGAGGATTAAAAGGAAGAGTTGTATATTTACCTCTGGATTTAAAGAAAAGTATTGAAACTATTGGTGTCGAGAATGTAGAAAGTGAACCACTAGTTATTCTAATTGATGATGTTCCTACTAAGAGTAGGAAAATCTGGCAAGAATTAGTGGATGTTAGGAAAGTGCAAAAGGCAACATTATATCTGATAAAAAACAATGATTAGTACAAAAATGTTTATGTGGAAGAAGAAGAAATACTTTTAGGAGATGATAGTGAAAAGTCAAGTGGTCAAATTGAAAAAGTGGACAAGTCCAAAAGTGAAGAAATCTATGAACATTATAGTGTACATTCACTTAATTCAAAAGAAGTGATGGGGAATACTATTGAATTTTTCCAAATGAAGATAGCAAAGCGGACTCCCATGAGTGTATGGGAAAACAATTTAGAAGATCGTTGTTTTCCGCAGCTATTCCCAACTGGAGAAGGTGGATGATATGACGAGCAATCAGTGCAGATTCCTGCATCTAAATATCGGACAGGAAGATTGCATGCAGAAGATCCAAGATTTCGACAATGTTCCCATATGTATTTCATCTTTTGTATGAGAGTGACTTGTCTGGACTTTCGTAAGCAGTTAACCACATTTTAAAAACAGGAGTAAATCTTCAAAATATTTCTGCAAAGGAATTTATGGATAAAGTACATCAGAGAGATGATCAATTAGAATCTCAGCTGATTAATTTGATGGCATGCCAGCATGGTACTAATGTATGCTAAGAAACTTAGGAACTCCTACGTGGTTTGTTAACCTAAGCTGTACTTAATACGCTTTGGGATGATTTACTTGAATTTCTTCGAGAAGCAAATTCGAATATAAAAAATATTGAATACAAGAATGAGAATTGTGCTCTTTGGATCCTGTTGATGTATGAAGAAATTTCAATCATAGTTTTGAAGCCATGATGTCTTTTATCTTCAATAAAAAGAATCCTCCTCTTGGAGAAGTTGTGGATTTCTTTTGGCGGAAGGAGTATCAAGCTAGAGGTGCTCCTCATATACATATGCTGTTATGGATCAAGGATGCTCCCAAATTCGGAACTGGTTCGGATGACACTGTTTTCGATTTTATTGAAGAATATTTCACATGTGCTATACCAAAAGGAACAGAAGAAAACACCTTAAGGCAACAAGTCTTATGATTCCAAAGTCATCGATGTGGCAAATACTGTCGACGAAAATACAAATCTAAGGAAAAGTTTTATACCAAATGTCGTTTTGGATTTCCACGTCCAGTAATATCCAAAGGAAGAGTAAACAGTTTCATGTAATCTGTGAGATATACCATTACTAGAAAATCTCCTAAAAATACATACAATTTGAGAAGAAGTGAAGAATCAAAGTATATCAATGACTACAATCCTGTTATTCTCTCAATGTGGAATGTTAATATGGATGTTCAGTATGTTGCGGATAATTCCATTGCTGTTGCCCGGTATGTGACATCTTATGTAAAAAAATCTGAAAAGACGGAGTTGAAAGAAACGTGGGAAAACATTTCTCATGAGAAGAGTCTTAGTAAGAAATTGTATAGTTTCAGTTTGAAGATGTTATCCCATCGAGAAATTGGCACGTATGACAGCTCAGAACGGTCATCATCTGCAAGTATATACTTAAAATCTTGAAGAATCATTAGGGTGAGTCTAGGTCTTGCTGCAATGTGAAATTGAGTACTTAAATCTGTATAAGAAATCAAATATTTAGCAGAAAAAGAACCAGAAAGTACAGATATTGTCAAAACAAACATGTTGGACACATATTATCCAAATAGAAGTCATCATCTTGAGAACATATGTCTTTATGAAGTGCTGCAATATTACACTTTTAAAAAGAATACTACAGAAAACATAAGTGAAGGAAAATATGCAGTGATTGGTTTTGAAGGATGTTTGGTGAAACAAAGGAAAGGAAATTTGATTAATCACAGAAAACTGAGTTGTGATACTCCTGATAAAAGGGAATTTTACTATTTAGCACTTTTGCAACTCTTCAAACTGTGGCGTACAGAATTGGAATTACTTGGAGATTTTCAGAGCTATGAAGATTCCTTCAATGCTATTAAAGATACCATAGAATGTACAGTTTTTGCAAATTATCTGAAAAGGTTGAACGATGAAATTGATCAAGAAGCGACTATTGCAGGTGAGATTGCTAGAGACAGTTCTCAAGACAGTCAAAGTTCTATTCCACTGAGTCAATATACACCAGGACATCCAATTCTTGAAAATGAAGCGGCAATCGCCATGAATGAAGTGGAAACATCAATGCATCAAGCTCAAGAAGATATTATGGACTTAGGAAACTTGGAAGAACAACTAAATGTTGAACAAAAAGAAATATATCAGAAAGTAAGACAACAGATTGACCATGGATTTCTTCATGAAAAGAAAATATGCACATGCACATAATTTTAACCTATCCGAATGTATGTTAGTGGTCAAGCTGGAACAGGAAAAAGTTTCTTAATTAAAGTATTGACCAGTTATCTACAGTAAACAACTGACTCACTTTTGTCTTGTGTTGTAACTGCTCCAACTGGGTTGGCAGAACAAAACATTAAAGGAATTACATTACATCGTTTACTTATGCTACCTGTAGAGCATAAAAAACTATCTGGAGAAACTTGCTATGAAGTTTCAAAAGTGCTAAAGAAAATGAAACTTCTGATTATTGATGAGGTAAGCATGGTCTCAAACTTAATGCTTGCTTTTGTGCATTTAAGAATGTAGCAAATTCTTAAAACAAAGTACTATGTCTTATTTGTAGGAAAACATGTGATCGTTTTTGGAGATCTACTGCAACTTACTCCTGTGAAAGGACAACCAGTATTTAAAACACTTGTACATGAAGACACCAAAAAGTCTTTGAGAAATTTTGGAAAAATTAACATTTGGTCATATTTTGAATACAAAGAACACATTAAAAATATATGACAGGCAAATGATGTTGATTATGGAGCTATTCTTCAAGATATAAGAATTCAAGTATTGACAGAACATGGCAAACAATCTTTGCAAAGTCAACTATTACAAACTTGTTTCCAAATAAAAATTAAGGGGTCCATTAGGATAGTGGGTGGACTTTGACAGCTCGCCATCCCCGTGCAAAACGGGACCAGACGTCATCGGAGCGGCGGTCCTGCCTTGGCCATTAGGATGCACCCGCCACACTGGCGGGTGCATCCTGTATTTTTTGCCATTGCGGCTGGCAGTGCTGAAAGCGCCACCCGCCTGCATTTCAAAGCACAACATGACAGGCACCTGCCGTGTTGCACTTTGAAATGTGTGGGGCACCATGGGTACCTCCAATGTGCACCCCCCACGCCCCCGGAGTCCCAGGGGGCCTGCAACGGGCCCCCACAGGGAGCCTCCGCATGCCACCACGGAAAGGCATTCCCCAAAGCCCATCATAATATGGCTGGCGGTGTAATAGACACCACCACCATATTAAACATTTTCAGCCCCGGCCGCAAGGCGACCGGGGCGGGAAAGCGGCAGACGGTCTTTCAGTCTGCTGCAGTCCCTCCGCGATACTAATATGGCGGGGAGAAATGTGTGGCAGGCAGCAAAGTAAGTTGGGCGGATTGCCACCGCCCGCCTGGCGGTGGCGATCTACCCGACATCCTAATGGGCCCCATAGTTCCTGAAAAAAAATATTAAAAAATTGCAGCACATAAATCTATAATCTGCTTAATGTCAACATTGCGCGAGTGTTCTAGATTCAATAAAGAACTTTTGAAGCTAGAAAATGAACAAATAATCAAAATGGAAGCCATTGATGAAATAGAGCATGAAGGAATCACTATTATTTTGAGGGAGGAATTGAATACAAAATTGGATTCTTTAGAAAAATCAATATCTTAAACTGCAGGTTTAGAAAACAATTTATATGTATGTGTAAACTGTCAGGTACTTTTACAGCGTAATTAGGATGTGGAAAAAGGTTTAGTAAATGGAGTAATGGGTAAAGTTGTTGATTTTGTTAATTAGCAAAATAAAGATGGAATTGAATTTTTGAAATTCATATTTGATCAGATTGAAGAAGTAAAGCAAATTGGTTATTGTTCAGTTAGTTTTTTGCTTGTTAACCCCTTCACTGCGGGGCTAATTTCCCCGCGGTGCGGGGGGGAGGGGGGCCGCGCACGGCGCCGCTGTGCTCATGACGAGCCCAGGCTCGTCATGCAGCACGGTGCTCGTGTGCTCATGACGAGCCTGGGCTCGTCATGAACCCACCTGCGCAATGGAACGCTCAGCACAGCGGGGAAATTAGCCCCACGTGTGAGCGTTCCACGGCTCATGACGAGCCTAGGCTCGTCACCAGCACACGAGCACCGTGCTGCATGACGAGCCTAGGCTCGTCATTAGCACGGAAGGGGTTAAAGATTTTTTTGTTTATAGAAAACAGTTACCTCTTTCTCTGGCATATGCAGTGACTATTCATTAATCTCAAGGTTTAAGTAAAGATAATGCTTTGGTAAATATTGTAAATACCGTTTTTAAAGAGGGTATGGCATATGTTGCTTTGTCTCGAGTCAGAACTTTATCTGGATTGTATTTGAGTGATTTTGATGAGGGAAAGATTAGTGCAGATTCAAACTGTTTAAAAGAGTATAATCAGTTAAGAAGAGTGTATGCTCCCAATTTAGGTGAATATCTTGTACATCAAAAGCGTGTAGTAGGTCGAAAAAGAAGATATGAGAATATCTGTAGTGAAGCTATACAGAAGGAAAAAAATCAAGATAATGTTGAGATTGCAATCAAAAAGAAAAAGGACACTATTGAAGAGATTGTCGGGTATCAGTTAGAAAATAGTTCAGGTATCAACTGATATGCTAAAGTAGTGGTCAATGTTGTTTTTTTTCTAGAATGTTTGCAACAGCAAATTATGGAGAATTGTGTTGCATTATATTTATGAAAAATTGAGAACTGATAAAAGGAAAATACAAAGTGTTTCTGATATTCGTAATCTTTTGGTTGTATGTTCTGGTTCTACACAATTTACGCAGAATATTCAACACGATGCTCATGAATTTCTAATGTATATGCTTGCAGTATTGGAAAATGAAGGAATAGAAATTGAAAATCTTTTTGGTCTCTGTTATAAATGGGAACATGACTGTGAAAATTGTATGTTTACATCTAGCATTAACTTAGACACTGAAATATTTATATATTCGACATTACCAGACTGTAAAACAGTGTCTTTCAACAAACTAGATAAAGCAGCAAATCAAAACATGGAGTGTAGCCAATGCAAATCAGAAATGTTATCAACATTATTTATACAAAGATTTGAACAATATATAATTTGATGCATACAATGTTGTACAGCTGATGAAAGAAAATTGGGTAATAATTAAACATTTTGTAGCAAGTCAACTATCAATATCAGGAAGAACTTTTGCAGCTGTGGAAATTATTTTTCACGATGGTCCTTCTACAACATCTGAACATTACACTGTCTATTTCAAATGCAATAAAGGACGTACATATTGTAATGATGCACATTTGGTTTTTAAACATTGTTTGCCTTATGAATCACCAAATTCCTACCTAATATGTTTGAAGCCAAAGTTTTAAGAACATAATTCAACCTATTGGGAATATGTTAAAATGTATTAATACGATTAATATTGGACAATTTCAGTATAAAGGATTTCAGGAATACCATTTGGCCTAGAGGAAAGGTATTATTTCAATTTAGTATTTTTTCTTTATTTTGAGTATATGGAAATAATAAAGAATTGTTAATTGAATTATTATTTCAGTTCTTTCATGTTGAAGTAAGAAAATTCTCTTAGAAAGAAACATTTACTATATGCGTGATTTGTATTGTGTGGTATGTTATTGAGGATGTTATTTTTATGGAATGTTGAAAGATGCTTGACTATATTGTAAATATTTTTGACACTGATTTGGGTTTTTGAAACAATCTTATTGATTGTTTTTTTTTTGCCCGCTGTTATGTGATGAGTAACATTGAAATCACTGTTTGTAGTGACATTCAATACATTCTGAGAACACCAAAAAAAGCAAACAAAATAATTCATATAATGTTAAGATTATGTTGTGTTGTAAAAAATTGTTATAACTGCATTTTTTTTATTCTCTTTCACAGATCCTAATTCTAAAGTACGAAATTTTAAGAAATTGAAATTGTAAAAAATAACTAAAACATTTTTTTATATGAACTACTGTCAAGGTAAGATTAAGTAATGCAAACACTATTAATGCACTACTACATTCAGCTGTGCACTATATATATAAACTTCTAACCAAGTACTAAGTAAAGGAGTACCTATGCAATCTAGGAATCCTCTGTCTATATCATGCACTTCTCCAATCACCCGTCTAGCACTATCTACATATTCTATCACTTCACCAAAACCTAAGCATTTGTCATTTCAGCATACACTCTCTTTGCAGCACTAAAATTACTCCAATTACAAGTCATATTCTGAAGAAATGGGCTAGCCACTAACAGAAGTGCAGATACAATATTGTGTACAGTTTACATGTAAAGTCTAAACTGTTACATACTATTGATACACTCTTCTAAATACCCAATTAATACATATGCAATGTAGAAATCATTCTATCAGTCCCATGCATTTCTCCAATTACCCATTCAGCACTATGTACGTACAGTATAACTCTGCAATACCAAATCACTTATAGATTCAACATATACTTTATTTGCAGCGCTGAAATTATTCTTGTTACTAGTTATGTAGGTAAGGAATGGCCTACCAGTAAAACTAGTACAGCTATAATATTTTGAAAACTATGCATGCAGATTTTTAAGCAGCTACATATTATTGATACACTCTTCTAAATACTCAGTTAGTACCTACACAGTGTAGGAATCCTCCTATCAGTCCCATCCATTTTTTCAATTACCCATCCGGCACTATCTACTTATCCTATCACTCCACCAATACATAAGCACTTATAAAGTAAGTGTTCACTCTGTTTGCAGCACTGTAATCTTTCCAGTTACTATTGTTATTCTTATATAATGACCTAGGCACCAGCACAAGTAAACATACAGTATTCTCAGCATAATCCGTATAAATCTCTAAGCAGATGCATATTATTGGTCCGCCCCATTAAATACTGAAGTACTACCCATGCAGTGTAGGATAACTCCTGTCACTCTCATGCAATTCTTCAATCACCCTTCCAGCACTATACTCTTATTGTATCAGTGTGCCAATACCTAAGCACTTATGGGGCAGATTTACAAGCACTCTGAACCAACAGTACGTCATTTTTTGTAACGTAGTGATGGCGCCGAACAATCCTTCATATTTACAAGCAGAGGGAAGGCCACCCTGCGTAGTTTTTCTTGTCCTTGTAAATACAACCTCTTCATACAAAGCCCTTTGCATCGAAAAGGCGTTCCATAGGTGTTGCAGTGGGCGTTCCCACGCATCACTCATAGAACAAGACACATCTCCAGATATATGAGAAATCGTAAATCTGTGCGAATGCTGCACCATCCTAGAGTTGGTGTAGCAAGCCACAACGAGGAGAATTATTTTCATTTCTCCTCATTAATTCCTCTTTCAATGCATGCTGCATTTCACAGCATACATTGAAAGAGTAAAATGCCTTTACTGATTGTTTTTGCGGAGGAAGGTGTACCTTCCTGTACAAATACAATCTCCCCATGACACAGACATCCTTGCGCCATGGTGCAAGGGTACCTGTGTCACCGCAAAGCTGCAGTTTGTGCAGCAGTGCAGAGGGAAGCATAGAGGTGCAACACATTTATGTACATATATCACATCTCTGTGCTTCGGAAGTGCCAAATCGCAATGCAGCTAAAGAGCTTGCACTGTAACGCTGCATTACTTCCTCATAAATATTCACCTATAAATCCACCATACACTACTAAAACATTTTTTCTGTCATTTATGCTCTACACATATATTCAACCAAAGTTTCACACATTACTATACAATTATAGTTCTTTCTTTAACCAGAGAAAGTAGTTCTGATCAGAACTTTTTTTTTCTTTTTTTCTTTTATATATTTTTTTATTTTTCTGAACAATTTGTATTTTTTTGGTGTTTAAAAAAAAAAAAAAGAACGAAGAAAACAGGAAACTTCAGGAATTATTTTCCATTCCATAAAACAAAGCAAACAAAAAATTAGCAACAGTTGTTCTATTGCGAAGCACAAACTGCTTCCACAGACTGCTCTCCAAAACATATCAGTTTTTTTCACTTCACACAGTGCTGTTCTAAGAAGGTAAACTCTGGCCTAATGTATGGTGCTGGTGTGCCTGATGATGTACCGGAAGTGCTTGCAACTGCATTTGGAGGGTTCATTGTAGCTCGTCTGGATTCCTCCCGAGCAAGATTGAGAGGATGTATTGTCTTTAGGTGTTTGTACATCGAGGCAGTTCCACAAGAATATCTCTTCTCTCTACCTCTTGACAACACTCTTTGACAAATGCGCAGGTCACCTTTGTAGCATTCACCTTTTTCTGCCCTGGTGGAAAGGTGAATAACTTCCACAAAATGGATTTAGGCCTTTGAGGATGTGGAGCCTCCTGCAAAAATTCTTCTTCAAAAGATCCTTCCTCCTCCTGCTGCTGTTGTCCAGAAGCCAAGATGTTAATTTTTTTTGATAAATACAAAAAAAAGATGAAAAAAGAGTTCTTGAACGAACAGAGATGTCTCTCCCAAGATGCTCTAACAAGAATGATTGAAATGGGTGGGGTCTTTCAATAGTTGCAATGGGAAATGCTATGAACTAATCAAATCTTTTTCTTTCAGGTCAGATGAGATCCGCGCACCCTGCGCTTACGCAGCACACACCCAATGTGACTTTGCGAAAGTACATTTAAAAGTAATATAAGTTTATTTTAAGTACAAATCTATTATTTTTGTAAGTATCTTAGATAATCTTTTGCCCTAATATGTATATTAAAGATACATCTATATCATTTTAGATATAAAAACATTTGGGGAGTCGCACACCCAGTGCGCACCAGCACGTATATGACATCACGCGGGACCCGCCATCGCACAAGCGTCACGTACCGTAATGTGCATGTGTCTCAAATGCACAGGACCAGAAGTCACGGATCGGTCGCATAACTTTTCTAAAATGGGGGCTAGAATCCGTACACTTTGGGTGCGCAACTCTAAAAAAAACTTGAAAAAAAAGAAAACAATTAAAATATATTAAACTAAAAAAAGACAATAAAAAAATAAACAATATTTCAGTTTGAAATTTTTTTTAAACATTTTTTTCCAATTTTCATAAAACATATATAATGTTATTTAATGGATAAAATGTTTACAAATAAACAAATAAAAAACTGAAGAAAATCAGTACCAAAAAATTGATTGTGATGGAACGGCCCGTAAACCCCTACCTGAGGACCAAAACCCCCCTATCATGCCTTGTCCGACACCCCCGGGACTGAGTTTACCTCACCGAAACGCGACCACCGAGACAGGACGCCGAGCAACCTCCATCACCAACGAAACCCCGCCCTTCTCTCTCCCACAGGAGCCAACCCGAGCGACAGGAAGGGAGGAACCTTACCAAGCTGACCCCGGAAGTCCCGCCCCCCTGGCAGAGTCAGCACAGGATAAAAGCCCGGATCCAGCACAACAAGGCGTCGGAGTTTCGTGGCAGGACCCTCTGGCTGGAGACGGAGAAGGTGACCAGACGTGCGAGGAAGAAGTGTGGACAGAGGAGTGGTGGAGTCCCTTGGAGGTGGCTGGAGAGCGGCCGTAACTCACTGGAGAGTTACGGCGGACCGCGTGAGTGCCTTTTGCCTCCTTTATCCCTACTCACTAGGAGTTCGTGTTAAAGTCCCTGTATATATACCCTCTCTACATAGTCGCACTACCCTTGCACTGTATTATACGTATATAGCACCCCACTGTAGAAAGCCCTTTCGTTACTCGCACACCCCCCCCAGCACCCTCTCTATTACCCAGACCTGTGTTCCTTATTCCCGGTACCTTCCTTCCCACACTGTCCGTTTCCGACCCCGCTCTTACACTACCCAGGTGAAGGTGTACAGTTGAGTCTCTCTGTCGACTCGATCAGACTAACGGTCCCTTGTTTGTTTCCTCTCTTCCGGTCCTCCTGGGAGTCTCCCCGTCATCGGAATCTATCCGGACCATCCGCGGACATCAAGAAGAGAAGAAGCAGCGCCTCTGTGTTCATCGCCTGGTGCCACACCTTCGACCTGTTGGGACTATCTGTACTGTACATCTGCAATAAAGACCGAATATTTCCCACTACATACGGCCTCCTCGCCTGCTTTTCCGGCCCGCTACACTCACTCCACGACATTGATATACCTATTATTACACTTAAACATTATCATTTAAAAACCTTTTGAAATTCACTGAAAAAAAACATACCTTTCAGACACTTTATAGATAGAAATTAGCATTAAAAAACCTTTGAAATTCACTGAAAAAACCACAGGTTTCAGACATGTTATAGTTAGGAATTAGCATTTAAAAAAACCTTAGAAATTCACTGAAAAAAACATGGGTTTCAGAGCTGGTACAGTTAGCTGGACATTTCACTCGTGCAAAACCATAGAAACTCATTTGTTATAGTTAGTTCTGCTAACTATAACTTGCGCGCCCGCAATGCACAGCTGATGATGTTACATATTACATCATTCATGACATGGTCATTGACATCACTGATGATATTACTGATGAAATCTCAAATTATATCACTGATGACATCACTGATGACATCATCCACATGACAATCTGATACACCTCAGCACACACTAGTATAACCTTTGATCACTCACTGTAAAATACAGAGTACCTTTTTTGAAACCATTGACACAAAAATACCAGTGTCTACATACCCACTGACTGATTCCTCGGTCTACACACACATCTACTCACTTACCCATAGAATCACTCATACATGCTGTCACTGATCAACAGAACACTATCAAATGCACTCATACACCAATATCGACATTGACACACCAGCACTCATCCTAGTCGGTTATGTAGTCATCCTGCTCACTCATGCAAACAACCATTCACACTTACATTTACTCACCTACACACTTATACAAACCCCACCTCATTTATTCAAACAGATAGTAACTCATACTTAGGAGGTCATTAGGATGGTGGGCAGACTTTGCCCGCCCGCCATCCTCATGGGGATTGGGACCGCTCGCCATAAGGGCGGGTGTCCCATGGCTGATATTAGGATGCGCCTGCCACAGTGGCTGAAAAAGCATGTATGCATTTGCATACACGAAGCAGCACCCACCACGCGGTGCCTGCTGCTTCATGTATGCAAATACTGGGGGGTACCACAGGTACCCCCCGTGTGCATCCCCCTACCTCTCCTTCACTCTGGGGGCCGGCAGGGCCCCCCCAGAGTGAAGACCGCATGCCTTTCTGTTGCAGCATTGCCGCGGAAAGGCCCATCGTAATATGGCTGACGGTGTCCCATATTAATCCTTTTCTGCCCCGGCCGCAAAGTGACCGTGCGGAAAAGCGGCAGACGGTCTTTCCGATTGCCTCCGCCAGGCCGGCAGTGGCTACCGCCAGCCTGGCGGGGACAATCCGCCTGCCATCCTAATGGGCCACTTGGTGTCTTATAAAATCACTATTATAAGTATACACTCATCCATACAGTCACTCACACAATCACTGACTCTTAGCGCACTCTCTGGCATGTAATAAGGTGATGTCTAAACAATCTCTTCGGTTCTGATTTTGCTTTTCATAACAGCAGCCAGCAACAAAAACCCAACACGTTTCGGTCTGTACACAGACTAACCCTGGGCAGTGAACTACTCTCAGCTCGCGGAGTTTCAGCAACTTCGCGCTTCGCAATGAACGCGAAGTTGTCGAAAACTTCGCAATCTACAGCGTAGCGTAGTTGTTTTTTCCTCCCGTGCTCAATAGCGTTCTCGCATGCGCTGTAACGACTTACTGTGGTTCTGCGTTCAACTTCTCACTTTTCTCTCCCGGTCGGGAGCGCCACGAGGTGTGAACACAATCACGTCATTTGGACGCGCAATCTAGTCATTCGGACTTGCGATCTTCCTTCCGGCGCAGTGTTTCCGAACACGCAGAAGCTACATCTGGCACAGAATATCTCTTGAGCATGATAAAACCTTCTAAAAAAATGTTCATTTTGCTCAGAAAAACCCCTCAGATTGTGATTTGGCTGTAGTGTTTTGTGCAAGGAGTTTTCCTACTCTTTTTTTCAAGAGTAAGGAAGTGCCCCTGGGTCTCCAACTTCCTGTTCCAGTCCAGCAGGCTCCTCCCAGTGCTTTGTCCATGTGTGTTCACTTTCATTTGGATTTGGAGCTGGAAGGATCACTTTTTGTGTATGTCTGCTGCATCATATCATCATTGGATTGGATTTATTGAGGACTTTTGGATTTGAAATTTTATTTTACAAGTTGGAGAATTGGTGTACATCTTTGTTTGATTTGGGCTTTTTTTACCTACAGTTTTCTGGGCTTTTCAATCCTTGTTAAACATTATTGTTGAGCGAAGCCTGTACTTTCATGAGGGGCCAATTTGTATTTCTTTGGAATTTCTTCCTGGAGGCCCAGAGGTACCCATGGGTCCAACCATGTTTCTGTGGTGTCTGTTGAATTTCAAGTTTTTAAACATCATGGATGGCATTGGATTCAATTGCAAACAGTGTTTTTTGGAGTGGGATTTCTGTTTTTGTGTGTGTGTTAATTAAATATTGGCTTTTCAACCCTAGGAATTCATATGGTTAGTGTAGGCCTGCTTGAGTTCATTGTATGTACTTTCTGTGGGTGGCTGACCATGTGGTGGTGGCCATTTTGTGGGACCAGCCAGTATGCTTTTGCCCTAGGCCTCCAAGGTTGTGGCCTACTCTACCAGTAGGCCCAGAGGAACTACTCGAGTCATCATGGGTGCATGAAAGTTAATCAACTGTTTTTGTGAAGTTTCTTTAATTTGTAACATCATGTATGGCATGGATGGTTTTGGATTGATTTGCAAAATTTTGTTTTTGGGGTGCAAGTTCAGTTTTTGGGTGTGTGTTATATAATAGAGTTTTTTTTGCCCGTAGGTAACCCTAGGACTTCAGGTTGCGTAGTTTTGTTAACTTTGCGACCTTACAGTTATTGTCTTGTTCGCTCGCTCAATCTGCGTGCTCGCACATGCGATAACTACTTTTTGTACAGTTCGTGCCTCCGAAAACGCCGAATTTGCAATCTCGCGAGCAATATGTCTTGAGTTACATAAAACCTTCACGAAAATGATAATTTTGTTAATTTTGCTAAAAAAAATCCTCAGGTTGTTATTTGGTTGTAGTTTTTGAAGCATGGAGTCATTTTTCTGTTCATTTTTTTTTAAAAGAGGAATTTAGTTCCACAGAGACCTCAACTTCCTGTTCCTGTCCTTTGTATGTACTTTGTTGTTTGAGGGTGGGCTGACCATGTGGCGGCGGCCATTTTGTGTGACCTTCCACTTTGCTTTTGCCATAGGCCTCCAAACTTGTGGCCTATTTTGCCAGTAGGCCTAGAGTCCCAGAGGTAGTCATTGGGGTGCTTGATGTAGTTGTTTCTATGTTGTCTGTTGAATTTACCATCATTTAGGGCATGGATGGCATTGGATTGTATTCCCAAATGTGGTGTTTGGGGTGTAGTTAACTTTTTGGAGGTGTGTTAATAAATGTCTTTGTTGTATGTGTTGTTGTTGTGTAACTTTCCAACCTTTTTAGCCATGGGGATTTTCTTTTTTGCATTAAGGTGTGATGTGTAACAGGCATCCTCCTTTGTCTGCCCGTATAAGGATATAGGCCTGATTGAGTTTTTTGTTTTCTGGCATTTACCCATGTGCCTGTGATGAGTGACCATTTGGATGGGGGATGTGGTGGTGGTAGTAAGTATGGGTGGAAAATCCGTTACGCTCGCGGATTTTGCGGATTTTTGGTAAATTCGCAATCCGCGAGATTTGCGAATTTCCCGCAAAATCCGCAAATTCGCACGCAGCGGATTTTTTTTGCGGCTCGCGTCGTTGGTGATAGAATTTTTGCGGCGCGCGGTGTTTATCATCGTTTGCCGAGTTGTTTTTCTCGATATTTTGCGAGTGCTGCGCCATTTTGGATCTTGCTGTGTGATCCCGCGGGAATTTGGCGAGCGCGATTACGTCATCGCGGCTTGCCAACTTGCACAGCGAGAGTTTGTCAACGCGAGTACGGTGAGATCACGTCTTGCGGTACTTCGCAATTGCGAGTTTTGAGATGCGGCGAGCAGCAACAATCTCGCAGAAGCGAAAATATAAAATTTGCAATTCTGCACAAGAAATCCACCAGCAAGCAGCATAAACCTTCTTGAAATGATGATTTTTATCTGAATAACTCCTTAGGTTGACATTTGCCTGCACTTTTTTAGCGAGGAGTCCATTTTGGGGAGGGGGGGAGGGGGGTGGGAGGAAGAAAGTGCCCCACAGTCTTCAACTTCCTGTTCCTGTCCAGCAGGCTCCTCCCAGTGCTTTGTCCATCTCCTGGTCACTTTTCATTTGGATCTGGAGCTGGAAGGATTACTTTTTGTGGATGCTGCTGGATATTTGGATTTGAGGCCTTTTTGACTTTCCTTGGATCACTGTTGGATTAGAAATTTTACAAGTAAGTTTGTTTGGGGCATTACAGTTGCTGCAACTAAAATTTTGGAATTTTCGATTTTTGGGCTGTTTTGGGGCCTTTTGCCCAGGGGTACTCAGTGGTGGGGGGACTGAGTCTTTCTGTGGGTTGTCTTGAACTTAAACATCATGGAGTGCATGGATGGATTGGGATTGTGCTGATTTTTTTGTGATTTTCGTTTTTTGGGGCTGTACTTGTGGCCTTTTCACCAGAGGTATTTGAGTCTAGCATGGGCCTAGTCTTTCTGTGGGTTGTCTTGAATTTAAACATCATGGAGGGCATGGATGGATTGGGATTGTGCTGATTTTTCAGTGATTTTTGTTTTTTGGGGCTGTACTTGTGGCCTTTTCACCAGGGGTATTTGAGTCTAGCATGGGCCTAGTCTTTCTGTGGGTTGTCTTGAATTTAAACATCATGGAGGGCATGGATGGATTGGGATTGTGCTGATTTTTCAGTGATTTTCGTTTTTTGGGGCTGTACTTGTGGCCTTTTCACCAGGGGTATTTGAGTCTAGCATGGGCCTAGTCTTTCTGTGGGCTGTCTTGAACTTAAACATCATGGAGGGCATGGATGGAATGGGATTGTGCTGATTTTGCAGTGTTTTTCGATTTTTGGGGGTGTTCATGGGGAGGGACAGGCCATGTGGCTGGTGGCAATTTTGAGTGCTGCTACAGGCACTGGCCATGTGCTGGGAGGCAAGTGGCCATTTTGAATGCAGGCTTTGTTGTTAGGCCTGCAACCATTTTGCCTACTTTTCAACCTTTATGCCCAGGGGTAGTGAGGCTTGCATGGGCCTAGTCTTTCTGTGGGCTGTCTTGAACTTAAACATCATGGAGGGCATGGATAGAATGGTATTGTGCTGATTTTGCAGTGTTTTTTCTATTTTTGGGGGTGTTCATGGGGAGGGACAGGCCATGTGGCTGGTGGCCATTTTGAGTGCTGCTACAGGCACTGGCCATGTGCTGGGAGGCAAGTGGCCATTTTGAATGAAGGCTTTGTTGTTAGGCCTGCAACCATTTTGCCTACTTTTCAACCTTTATGCCCAGGGGTAGTGAGTCTTGCATGGGCCTAGTCTTTCTGTGGGTTGCCTTGAATTTAAACATCATGGAGGGCATGGATGGATTGGGATTGTGCTGATTTTTCAGTGATTTTCGTTTTTTGGGGCTGTACTTGTGGCCTTTTCACCAGGGGTATTTGAGTCTAGCATGGGCCTAGTCTTTCTGTGGGTTATCTTGAATTTCAACATCATGGAGGGCATGGATGGATTGGGATTGTGCTGATTTTTCAGTGATTTTCGTTTTTTGGGGCTGTACTTGTGGCCTTTGCACCAGTGGTATTTGAGTCTAGCATGGGCCTAGTCTTTCTGTGGGTTGTCTTGAATTTAAACATCATGGAGGGCATGGATGGATTGGGATTGTGCTGATTTTTCAGTGATTTTCGTTTTTTGGGGCTGTACTTGTGGCCTTTTCACCGGGGGTATTTGAGTCTAGCATGGGCCTAGTCTTTCTGTGGGTTGTCTTGAATTTAAACATCATGGAGGGCATGGATGGATTGGGATTGTGCTGATTTTTCAGTGATTTTCGTTTTTTGGGGCTGTACTTGTGGCCTTTTCACCAGGGGTATTTGAGTCTAGCATGGGCCTAGTCTTTCTGTGGGCTGTCTTGAACTTAAACATCATGGAGGGCATGGATGAAATGGGATTGTGCTGATTTTGCAGTGTTTTTCGATTTTTGGGGGTGTTCATGGGGAGGGAGAGGCCATGTGGCTGGTGGCCATTTTGAGTGCTACTACAGGCACTGGCCATGTGCTGGGAGGCAAGTGGCCATTTTGAATGCAGGCTTTGTTGTTAGGCCTGCAACCATTTTGCCTACTTTTCAACCTTTATGCCCAGGGGTAGTGAGTCTTGCATGGGCCTAGTCTTTCTGTGGGTTGTCTTGAATTTAAACATCATGGAGGGCATGGATGGATTGGGATTGTGTTGATTTTTCAGTGATTTTCGTTTTTTGGGGCTGTACTTGTGGCCTTTTCACCAGGGGTATTTGAGTCTAGCATGGGCCTAGTCTTTCTGTGGGCTGTCTTGAACTTAAACATCATGGAGGGCATGGATGGAATGGATTGTGCTGATTTTGCAGTGTTTTTCGATTTTTGGGGGTGTTCATGGGGAGGGACAGGCCATGTGGCTGGGGGCCATTTTGAGTGCTGCTACAGGCACTGGCCATGTGCTGGGAGGCAAGTGGCCATTTTGAATGCAGGCTTTGTTGTTAGGCCTGCAACCATTTTGCCTACTTTTCAACCTTTATGCCCAGGGGTAGTGAGTCTTGCATGGGCCTAGTCTTTCTGTGGGTTGTCTTGACTTTCAACATCATGGAGGGCATGGATGGATTGGGATTGTGCTGATTTTTCAGTGATTTTCATTTTTTGGGGCTGTACTTGTGGCCTTTTCACCAGGGGTATTTGAGTCTAGCCTGGGCCTAGTCTTTCTGTGGGGTGTCTTGAACTTAAACATCATGGAGGGCATGGATGGAATGGGATTGTGCTGATTTTTCAGTTTTTTTTTCCGATTTTTTTGTGGTGTATAACTGAACTGATGTTCCTCTGTCTTCCATTGTTTTTAGGTGCACAAGACTCAAGAGAACCACCAGTGTCAGGAAGAAGTCCTGCAGCGGTGTGTGTGTGCAGCATAACGTCACGCAACGTCACGTCTGGCCTCAGACAACTCTACAATTCGTGCAACTGCGGCCTGCTGTCTGACCTGCTCCGAAGAAGATGGCCCCAAAAAAAGTTCTCCGTAGCTCCTCTAGCAAGAAAGTTGCTAGTAAGGAGCAGAAGAAGCAAGTTACCAAGGAGGCTGGTGTGCCAACCGCCACGTTTTTTGGGAGCAAAAAAAAAAGTACGCCTGCAGCAGCAGCAGGATCTGCTGGGGACCAAGCTGGGAGCAGCACCCCTGCTCCATTGGGTTCAGTGCCTCCACCACCACGCCAACTTAAGTCAAAGCCCTTGAGTGCTTCAGAGGCAGTCAGTGTACTTCTCCAATCACCATCGACCAGTGATGTTGGCTCATCGCAAGAAAGTAGCAGCAATGTCCCTGAATCAACACAGGTTGTTGTAACTCATCTGACAAGTGTTGAACAACCACAGCCGCAACAACAACACCATGTGCAAGTACACGCCCAAGTACATGTGGAAGGAGAGGCAGCAAAAGGAGATGCACAAGCAGAGGGGCATGGAGGGTCACAAGTGCCCACAATAGTTGTTCCTCCCGAAGTAGGGGCACATCAGGAAATCGACAATGAAGCCGAGGTATCATTGGAAGCCACTCCTCCTGATGATCATTCATTGTCTTCCACATCCCTAGCAAGGAAAAGATCAAGGGGGGTGTCTACATCTTCTTCAAGCCCACCTCCTTCTGATGATACGGATCAAGCTTGGGAACCACCACTGCGGTCTAAGAGTGAGTTACACCATGATCTGACAAAGGTACCTAAGCGTAAAAGGAAGGTCGTCGAAAAACTCATAGCTATGGAGTGTGATGAGGCTCAACAAGAAGTGACAGATACTGCTGGTGATGAAGCCTCTCACGATGACGACGAGCCAGTCATCACAAAGGTCACTGCAGCCCCAGCGGGTATGCAGCAAAGAGACATTTTGACCCTATCCCGAGAAGCTGCTGAGCGTGATGATGATGTCGACGAGGAGGCAATAGAAATGGAAACACAACAATCATTAGATTTGGAGTTAACTAGTACACCAACACCTACCGCTTCCATCTTTCTTCCTCGCAAGAAGGTACCCACCTCCACCTCAATTCGTGGTGGTGAAAGTGCAAAACGTACTGAAGTTTGGCAATCCACATCCTCCACTTCATCTGGCATTAGCAGCAGGACCACCACCACCAGTATCGCCGCCTCTTCCGGCCCCCAAAGACATTTCAAGTCTCCAGTTTGGGACTTCTTTAGTGTTTGCCCAAAAATGGAAAACGTAGCCATTTGTAGCATTTGTAAGCTTCGAGTTAGTCGTGGTAAGCTTGGTTCTAACTATGGTACCGGAGGCCAGAGAGGTCATCTTAGGAGAGCGCACCCTGTCCAATGGTTTCCGCACCTAGAGGCGGTCAAGGAAGCCGGAATTGCACGTAATGAAAACGTTGATTTTTCATCTGATGATGACGAGGAGGAAGAAGACGATTCAAACACTTCACTTACACCCAGTACCCCTGTCAGCAGCACACCCCATGTGAGGCACACTAAGAGTGTGGGAGAGAGTGAGACATCAATGCGGAAAAGTTCATCAGCGAGCGTAACTGGGTCGAAGATATCATCATCATCCCGCAAATCCTTGGTCCAGGGCAACATTAAAAAGATGTTGTTTACAGAAGCGCAATATGAACGCAACCACCCACTGACGCGTCTGTATAACACTAAGCTGGCTAAATGCTAGCTCTGGACCTTCTCCCTTTTTCTTTTGTAGAAGGGGTTGGTTTTCTAGAATTAGTGGCAGCGCTCTGCCCTAAATGGAAGGTTCCTAGCCGGTTTTATTTTGCCCGAGTTGCGGTTCCAGCACTACATGAAGATGTTCTGAAGGTGATTGGGGCAGCTTTGCAGAAGAGTGCTGTTCACACTATACATATGACAACAGACATGTGGACCAGTGGCGCAGGCGCTGATTACATGTGCATCACTGCACACTGGGTCTCTTTTTCAGGGGCTAAAGCAAAGCTAAACACAGGTGTTGACACGGACATTGTTTTTAAAGCTGCTCGGAAACATGCAACACTAGCCATGTTTGGTTTGGAGAAACGTCACACAGCAGAAAACATTTTGGATGTCTTTAACACAAAGGTCCTTAACTGGCTGTCCCCACTAAAACGCCAGGTTGGTTATGTTTCCACGGACAATGGCGCCAATATAGTTAAGGCCATGAGGGACGGTAACTATTTCAGTGTGCCATGTTTGGCGCACTGTATAAACCTGGTTGTCCAAAAATTCTTGGGTAATAAAGGCAGTGCAGCGTACAGCATATTGGACACCTGCTGAAAAATGTGCAAGCATTTCAGCCATTCTTTTAAGGCCCGGAAGCAGCTGAGGAGCCTGCTATATCAACGTAAAATGCCAGTGAAAGCACTCATCCAGGAGGTGGTAACACGTTGGAACTCAACCTTCTACATGCTTGAGCGTCTGTATGAGCAGTATACGGAACTCGATCAATATTTCCTTACAGAGGGTACAGAGGAGCTGAGGATGGGTGCGGCGCAATGGAACATAGTTCAAAGCCTGACACGCATGCTTCGTCCTTTTGAGTTCTTCACGCGTGCAGTCAGCAAGGAGGACTGTAATTTGGGAAAAGCTATCCCATTGTTGTACATGCTGGAGGACCAACTGAAGGAGGTGTGTTCTGTGTTTGAAAAAGATGTAAAAAACCAAGACTCTTTTCTTCTGGCTGCAAAATTATTAGAGCTCCTACAAGGTGATGAACGTCTTCAAAAGATCCACTCAGAAGAGCATTACATTTGTGCTACTATTCTGGATCCACGCTACAAAAAGGCGCTGGCAGGCCAAGCATTCTTTCCTTTTGATTATGAACATGTTCCAAAGTACAAACATTGGCTAGCCTTGTCAGCCAAGAGGTTTGAAAGAGAACGGCTGGAAATTGAAGGAAATGGCAGTACATCAGCAGGCCATCCCCAGTCAAAACAATACACTTCTGCACCTGTGGCTGTGGCACAAGTGACCTCTCAGCCGTTAAAGACACCGGCAACCGGATCATCTGCACCAGACACAACAGAAACATTAGAGGCTGAAGAGGATTGGCTAGCTCTGCGTGGGTTTGGTTCTCCAAAGGTCAGAGGCACAGCAAGAGCTAAGCAAAGTGGAGGAACCTTGGATGAGGACCTTGAGTCAATGGTGAAGGACTATCTGAATGACTCAACAGAGGTCTATGTTAATTCTGACCCATTGGCGTATTGGCATGGGAAAAAAGAATTGTGGCCACAGCTCACCAACCTGGCTTTAAACTACTTGTCTTGCCCACTCGCAAGTGTGTCTTCTGAACGCGTTTTCAGTGCTGCTGGTGGCATTGTAACTCCCAAACGGAGCCGCCTCTCGCCCAAAAATGTGGAGAGGTTAACAATGATCAAGATGAATCAGCACCTCATACCACCAGATTTCAGAGTACGAGAAAGCGCGCCGGATGAAGACGAGGTGGCCAGCAACATAGATGAGGGAATTTCTACTCTGTCAGGTGACACTGAGCTCACCCTGCCTGAATTCGCAGAGTATGATGACGAAGCCTTATTCTCATTCCTGGACCGTGATACCGAGCCCTGAAAATGAGACAACGAATCAATAACTTTCTTTTTCGTCCTTATTCACTTTTATTCCTGTGTGTCTGTCTTTCTTTGTTGTGCACGGTTAATATATTTCAAACTTTAATCAGATAATCACAAAAACAAGCCCATCAGCAGAACTGTCTTCACTGGTTTGCTAATTGATTTGAAGTTGCCGCAGTCTGCATTCCTCAGGTTCACAAGTTCAGAAGAACATGCTCCTCTATCCTCCTCCTCCAGACTCCTATTTCCATCAAACCAGAGGGCTGGTTTACGCCCAATGAAGAAAGACTCAGCACTTGTGGGGGTGTTGTTCTACCTCTTTGCAGGTGAGTTGACGGCTCTGGGACCATTGTTGGGAAGCTCTAATACCGGATAAAAGTGGTTTGGACCAAATCCCAGGTGCAAATTTTTTAGTGTTTTTGCTGACTTGCTTGCCTTTGAGGTGCTCTTAGGGGGTGTTCCCTCTGTTTGTGGGTGAGTTTCGGGATCTGGGAGCACTGCTGGGACACTCTAATCTTGATTGCATTTGCTTTTCAGGAAATCCGTGGTGGCAACCCCGACTTATGGCCTAGCTACGCAGCGCGTTTCGACCGAAGGCCGAGAAATATTGCAAGTATGAGATTTTGCTTTTGGCCTGTTTGGGGGTGTTATGCTTCTTGGCGGGTGGGTTGGCGGGTCTTGGGGCATTCCTGGGAAGGTCTAATACCGGGTAGAAGTAGTTGGGACAAAATCCAGGCCGATTTTTTTTTTACTATTTCTGAGATTTTGCTCAATGTAGCGTTTTCGGGGGCCTGTTTGGGGGGCTTCCTGGTGTTTGTGGGTGGGTTTCGGGGTCTGGGCGCACTGCTGGCTATATATACTTTTCTTTGCAAGAGGTTTGAAGCAAATCCATGGTGGCAGAGGGGAGTTAGGGCTTAGCTACAGAGCGCGCGCGGAGTGATTTGGGAAATTTGGGAAAAATGACAAAGTCCCAATTTTTGTACTTTTGCTCTTTGGCTGTTTGGGGGTCTTCTACTTGTTTTCTCCTGGGTTGACGGCTCTGGGGCCATTGCTGGGAAGCTCTAATACCGGATAAAAGTGGTTTGGACCAAATCACAGGCGGAAATTTTTTTGTGTTTTTGATGACTTGCTTGCCTTTGAGGTGCTTTTAGGGGGGGTTCCGTCTGTTTGTGGGTGAGTTTAGGGGTCTGGGAGCACTGCTGGGACACTCTAATCTTGATTGCATTTGCTTTTCAGGAAATCCGTGGTGGCAACCCCGACTTATGGCCTAGCTACGCAGCGCGTTTGGACCGAAGGCCGAGAAATATTGCAAGTATGAGATTTTGCTTTTGGCCTGTTTGGGGGTGTTATGCTTCTTGGCGGGTGGGTTGGCGGGTCTTGGGGCATTCCTGGGAAGGTCTAATACCGGGTAGAAGTGGTTGGGACAAAATCATCGAGGAAAAACCTTTTGGCACTTTTTGTAACTTAGGGTTCGTTAGGGTTAGCCCTAGCAGCAGGATTGCATGTGTTTCGGGGTGTTCTAGATTTTTGCAACTGAGTTCTGGGTTCTTAGAGCACTCGTGAGAATGTGTAATTTTGGTTGCAAGTCATTTGAAGAAAATCCATGGTGGGAAAGGGGGGATTTGGCATAGTTAAAGAAAGCCTTTGCCACTATTCTTAACTTAGGGTTCGTTAGGGTTAGCAGTATTTCTATTGCATGTGTTTGAGTGGGGGGGATTTCGAGTCTTGGAGCGATGCTGGCTATGGATACTTTTGCTTGGTTGCTTGCAAGTGGTTTGAATGCAATCCACGGTGGGTAAGGGGTAATTAGTAAGGGGGTACTTCAGCCTACTTTTACTTTCAAAGTAAGTTTTGTCACCAGTTTCTGCTAGGCCTCGTTTTTTGAGATTTGATTGGGGGTCTTCTACATTTTTGCGACTGGCTTTAGTAAGGGTCTGGGTGGGAGCACTGCTAGGAAGATCTAATTTTGTTCTAAAACACAGTTTACAGTACACCTATCTTGAGGGGAAAGATCCGCTACATTTATTTGCCCCTACTTATTTATCCTTCAAAAGGTGACTCAGACAGAGTACGCACTTTCAAAAATATTGTACTGTCTACTAGGAAAATCAAATTGTGACTTTTTGCACTCCACAGCCTACATACCTTATATTTATTTATCAGTGGTGTTGTAATATTATATCACTTCCTGTTTTTCGTTGAATAATTACAGGCCGGGTTTCAGTCTCTGCAATGGGGAAAAAAGGATGGAGTCAGGCTTCACATTAGCGAGCCACAATTCAGCATCAGGCAGGCAGTGGACAGGGTGTCTTCTGGTGACCAACATCGATGGACGAAGCGTCGGCTGCAATGGAGGAGTGCCGCTAATAAGAGGATTTTTTTTCTGCAGGCAACTTACTTACCACTTCCAAAAGGACAACTACAACAACATAGATACAGTATCCCTTGCCTTTTTCTCTGACTGTGACTGCATTTCTTGGATCTCTCTCTGCTTCTAAATTGATCCCTTAACACATCACTTAGTCCACTCCACTATCACATCTGCACCACACATAGTCATTTGTAAGTGCTCCTACGTAATTCGCAAGTCGCAGCACGCCCTAGCCCGTAGAGGACTGGGATGGCCCAAATGATGAAGCATGTCACCAAGGGGCAACCCTGGTGAGTGAGGGGACACCTAGAAAAAAAGCAATTTCTCCTTTTCTATCTACTATACCTTCCAGACCAACCCCATTGAGTGTTGTTGTGAATGGATTTATAGAGACCAGCAAGGCTCTCAGGTATCTGGCTACAGAGACTTATGTTGAATATAGTTATCAATAATTCCACACACGCCCTGTACTGTCGCATTCTTTCTTCCACAGTTGTCGAAAGTACTACTTACTTTTCACTGACATGCATGCAGTAGTGCATACACTTTCAAAGATTGATGGATAGGTTTGTACCCAAAGAATTGTTTATGTTCAATTGTTTGTCTATGCTGTGCTTTTTTTACAGGGTGTCTTCTGGTGACCAACATCGATGGACGAAGCGTCGGCTGCAATGGAGGAGTGCCGCTAATAAGAGGATTTTTTTTCTGCAGGCAACTTACTTACCACTTCCAACAGGACAACTACAACAATATAGATACAGTATCCCTTGCCTTTCTCTCTGACTGTGACTGCATTTCTTGGATCTCTCTCTGCTTCTAAATTGATCCCTTAACACATCACTTAGTCCACTCCACTATCACATCTGCACCACACATAGTCATTTGTAAGTGCTCCTACGTAATTCGCAAGTCGCAGCACGCCCAGCCCGTAGAGGACTGGGATGGCCCCAATGATGAAGCATGTCACCAAGGGGCAACCCTGGTGAGTGAGGGGACACCTAGAAAAAAAGCAATTTCTCCTTTTCTATCTACTATACCTTCCAGACCAACCCCATTGAGTGTTGTGTATGGATTTAGAGTGACCAGCAAGGCTCTCGGGTATCTGGCTACAGCGACCTTATGTTGAATATAGTTATCAATATTTGCACCCACGCCCTGTACTGTCGCATTCTTTCTTCCACAGTTGTCGAAAGTACTACTTACTTTTCACTGACATGCATGCAGTAGTGCATGCACTTTCAAAGGTTGATGGATAGGTTTGTACCCAAAGATTTGTTTATGTTCACAATTGTTTGTCCATGCTGTGCTATTTTTTCTTGTCTCCCAAAACCTTTCCCAAAAACCCCCGTACCCATCCATTTTTCAAACCCTAACCCTCTTCCCCCGGGCTGTGTGGTTTTGATTGATGTGTGACTAAATTACAGCAATAAATCCACACACTTGCTGGGGAGGATAAGGTGATAGCAACAGGCTGGTGAAGAAATCCGAGGATATATTCTTACTCTGCTTGACAAAGACCCATGGCTAATGTCAAAGAACTTCAACCGAATTAGTTATACTTTAACATTTGTTAGGCTACAATGTGGCACTGTTCTAGTGTACTTCTGTCACCTGCTATATTCTCTATTGTGCCGTTGTATTGCTCAGGAGGACAAACCAGATTTCATTTTCTTTTTTTTCATAGGCATGCAACTGCCACTGTGTCACACCACTAGTACCACCGCTATGAGGAAATTTTATCCGCCCAGGATTGCCAACCTTATTTGCTGTTTCCTGTGGAGCCAGCCCTGGGCCTAGCCCTACTTGCAAACAGAAATTACAGGTAAGATAGGTGTTTGGTTGGAGGTAGTATAATGGAGTATAAAGAGAGACGAGAGATTGGATTGACGGTAGTACTACTAAAGTCCTAGGACTATTCAGGAAAACAAACTTACTGTTAAACCCCCACCCACCAGACTCAAAAGCAGTATAAAACAGGTATGGTCAGATAAAGTTTCAAAAAGAATATTTTTATAGCCCTAACAAAAGAATCTCCCGCAAGACCCTCCCTAACCCCAACGATTGTCCTTCAAAAGTCCCCAAAAATCCCAACTCCCAATTCCCACCCCCCAAAAGTCTCTAAAAAAGGGGCAAGGGACACTATGGCAGGGTGCTGTTGGAATTAGCAGCCAGGGCATCATGCTCCTTGCGGAGGGTGGCAAGTTCGAAGCAGAGGCCCTCCACCACGTTCTTATAGTTATGGACCTCCTGCTCCAGGTAGGACAGTCTGAGGGATAAGCGGCGCCGGTGTGCCTTGCAAATCCTGTGAGGGGCAGCTGCTTTCTTTGCTGCTGGGCGGTGGCGTTTGGCTTTGGTAGCCCGGCTCCGTACCGCTGGAGCACTGCGCTGGCTGGCAGCCCGCACGGAGGAGGATGCAGCTGTCCCAGTGGACGTTGTTGTTGTACCAGACTGCGTCTCCTCCTCCTCCAGGGCCACCAGCCGCCGATATTCAGCGACAGTGGCATCCAGCCTCCGTTGCCGGGCCATTCGAGCCAGCTCCTTCCTCCTTGATGGTGTCTTGGATTTGGAAGGAGCAACTACATGAAAAAAGAAAGACATAGTCTGTAACCAATGCTCCTTAAGATTAACACAAAATGATTGAGCAGAAAGTTGTCACAGTACAAGTAGCAAATTGAAAGCACAGTACATAACTATTGAGGACAGTATCTATGTAACCTCCGACTTCTTCATCCTTGCTCTAACATTAGTGGGAGTTTCAGGAACAAATTCTACGAGCACTATGGACTTCCATTACAGTCGACTATGACAGTACACCACTCTTATTCTTCTTCTTCTCTCTTGTTTAGGAAAATTGGTACGTTATCTTATGCAAGCCGGCATAATGCCAGCGCAGTGAACTTGCACCCGAGAAAAACAGACGCACACCATGGTGAGTGAGACAGACTTGCGTTACTGTACCGGTCCAGTACATGCAGGTGGTGAAGCTCTTACTTTTCTATTACGGGTGGCACTGAGAATACTCTGTTAAAAGGGCTACTGCTTAATTAATTTAGCTTTCACCCTACAGTGCAAATGAGTATTAGAAAAGGAAAATGAAGAAGCTAAATTATCTGATTATCTATCACTTCACATGGGATGTATTTGATGACATATGGGATGACTTTAGGTGCTTTGCTTATTATTGAGTGAACAGTGATACCCCCACACATGAATGACGTACTACTACTAAACTAAAGTTATTAAGGGAGGTAGGGAGTGTCCACCGTAATAACCAGATATATGCTGTGCTTGCAGTTGCAATACAAACTACTGCTACTATTCATGGTAGTATTTGGACAACGTTACAACTTCTTTTCCTTGCCTTTCCTACACTGGAACGGACGTGCGGGTGCGGTGTTACATGCTCTTCAAAGTAACACTTAGTTCATCCAGTGACCGTCTACTCTCTCTAGATACACATATGCTATCTAAGAGTCAGATAGTACCATGAATGATCCAGGCATCCATCCATTCAAAGTATATTGCACACATACAGTTTCTGTTTCACCCACCCAGGCTGTTCTCCTTCCACCCATCCTTGCTTCATCATTCACCCAGCCATGCACCATACCATTTTCTTACCTTCCCAGCCACCTCGGGGACCAAGCAAACACATATGATTCTTCTTTGCCAGTCATCATTACATTTCTCGTGCTTCCACACTTACTTACACCTTTCTTTCGCTTTTTGTTCATCCCATCCATCAAGTTCACCTCAGATCTGATTGGGATTCTTCTCGCCAAAAACTTCACAGCTAAGTCGAAGTACATTTGGAGGAGGCTACTACCTGCTTTTTTTATAATACACCCGTGCAGAAAGCACACTCTGCAGTCTTCAATCTCAATGACTAAGGAATGTATAGCTTACCTCTGCCCGCCACCACCGTGTGAACCCTCACAGGCATGTCCTTGTCCGGCACTTGCACCGCCTCCTCCCCAGAGTTGTCCTCCTCGTCCAATGCCACCACCACCTCCGCGCTGGCCCCGTCTCCAGATGTTCCACCTACAAAGTACATTTAATAATGTTAGAATACACCACTCACTACTATATAATATTTGGTCTAGGAGGAAGAAAGAATTGTGAAAAAAACAGTATACAATTTAATAATTTATGACTGTGTACTCTAAAGTAAAAATGTCCCTTTTTCCAGGGAAGGCTGTTGTCTTGCTGCACTTGTTGGCACAACTGATGAATGTTTGCTTTTTACTTTTTAACACTCACCACTTTTTATCCTAACAGACAGAACCTTGACTTCTAAGAACACGAGCAGGATCAAGTTCAAACCAGGTGAGAGTTTGGCTCGACCACAAGAAATGTGTCCAATTAATCGTCAGCACTAAGCACTTTTCCATTTTCAGTTACACGTTCACTTTTATGATAAACTTGAATTTAATAAATGTGTTTACTTTTAATAAAGCTTTTAAACTTAACTAGACTCTGTGGTTTTTGGTCCTCCAGACTAGAGTGGATGAGCTAAAGGTTTTTGAATTTTTGCAAGCATGAGTCCGTGCCTCTGCCATCGGTGACTTTGGGAGCTAAATGACTCTGCCACACTATCTAGTCAGTAAGGAGATTGGGGGTTCAACTACAAAGTCTGTTATCACTGAGGTATGTGGAAAGTCTAACAGTTACAGCACCTATTATAATTGATAAGCTAAGCGATGCATTATTGAGTGTCCATAGTTCTGTTTGTGCAGATTCGTCCCTGCAACAGTAGTAGAATGGGTTGTCCTCCTATCCAAACCAAAAGTAAAGTAGTATCTTATTATTTCTTGGTGGTCATTCACCTTTTTATTGTTGGCAATGGTCAAAGCATAAACATTTAGAATACTTGAAAAGACATTATGGACAATCCCAGAGGACTGCACTCAGTGCATAGAGCTATTGCTGACTAGAATGGGAGTCCAATGGAAATGCCAAATGTGCAATCTTAGTTAGCTACACAGACAGACTAATGAGAATAATCTAGTAATACCACACGGAGTCATAGTCGAGGCAGGATAAGAATTTAGATCCTGTCTACAAGAGATCAAAGACGATTTAGAAAAAATCGAATGAGGAACGCTAGGAAAAAATAAGTACTCTATATTAAAATTAAAACTTACTGGGGCCAGCAAAGGAGCACTCGCCTGCCCGGTCCTGGCCTGCATCGTCAACAGCACCCTCCTCCTCCTCCTGTGTCCTCCTCTTGCCCCTGGGGGAAGCTGATGTACAACATGAAAGAAAGAAATACAGAAAACATGGATGATATTTCTCAACCAAATCAAACATTTCAAAAGAACTAACAAAGTAACAAAATATTTTTGCGAAATAGCAAATAGGGAACGACTCCACGGGATATATTATTGACCAATCTCATGTGGTCGACTACGTCATTACTTTAGTATTGCTTGATTTGCGGACCGTCGAATTGGAAACTACCCTATGTAACTCCCTAAACAAAGTACTAAAAAGGTTTGCCTAGGATTGGCAGGCAGCAGTCCGCAGCACGCAAAGTGACAGCCAAAGTCCATCGTGATTGAAGATCAGCGACAACACTAAAGTTTCCTACTACATTAACCAGTCATTAAAATACTCAAACTATTAATCCACCACCACTATTTCTTCTTATCGGCATGTGTACAAAGGAAGGACTGGACTTGAGTCTGTAGGGGCTGATTTAGAAGGCCCTTGCGGCTCTTTTGCTCCATTGTTGCATGACTTTTGTGACGCAGCGACAGCACAAAAGAGGCGCAATGGTGCGGCGTATATTAACAACGTGACGCATATGGGAGATGCATCACGTTGTAAAGCCCTGCACCAATAGGGGGCGTTCCGTCGCAAGGGAGGGCGTTCCTGCGCAGCAACGCATCCTAAAAGTGGCTGAGGTAAATCTACAAGATTTCAATCAGTCACTTTGAGGACAATGATGCGTGACTCAACCCTGCGCCTGCTTGAAGCAGACGTACGGCTTGACGCAGCATTGGGGAGATAGGGCACCCCAGAGCATTGATGGAGCTGCACCATCGTTGCGACGCAACTCCAGCAATGCGCCACCTTTACGGCACAGATGCGTAACGCTTTGGTGACGTTTTGGGCCCATGGCGCGCCGCATTGTAAATACGGCGCACCATGGGTGATGGTGGCGTGACGCACAATTACTTGGCGCAACTTTGCAGGGATGCGCCGGTAATTAAAAATCTGAACCTTAGTGTGTTCCATTACGCAGTTCTTTCAACTACACTCATACATAATTTCACAGGCCAATGAAATGAACACAAAATCTAAAACAAATAAGCATAGTAGCAACACTACTGAGAAGAAGGAGAGCAGTGTACCTGAAATGCACAGAAGATTTTGAAATAAAATTTACCTACAATGTAATGAGCAGCATTATTGCTCTTGGTAAAAAACAAAAATTTGCAATATAATAACACAGCATGAGAAAACATAGTAGTAAAGACATAGCTACTACTACTCACCAAGCCCGGGGATCTCAAGGCCAAGGAGGTCGAGCAGATCTCGCTCACGGGTCAGGACATCCGTCCAGCGGTGGGTGGCCTGGTTGTAGGTGCGCCAGACCCGAGAGTGATGGTTAATGGCCTGGCACACCTTCTCCCACCGCTTCCGGCGCTCCCGGGCCCCGTACCCGGCACTGATCCCATGATGGTCCTGGGGAGGCGGCGCTGAACATAAAAAACGAGTTGGGCCACCTCCTCCGGGGTAAAGATCTCCCGTGGCATCACTAGCTCCCCCCTCAAACGCCCGCACGGGAGCCGGACACGGGGTGCGGGACCCTTCCCCTTCTCGGGATGCTTCCCGGCTCCCTTCACCATGGTCTGGGCGGAAAGGAATAAAGAAAATAGAATAGGGAAGAGAAGAAAAGAAAAGAGTTGACAAAAGTAGTTTAAAATTAACCAAAAGTAGCAGTAAACACAAAAATATAGGGCTAGAAAAATAGAGGGATGGATAATAAGTAAAATAGATAAAAAAAAACTTCAAACAAGCAAAGGATGGCAGAGATTGACAGAGGATACAAAGACCATGCCCAGAACCATAGCAATGAATGAGAAACAAGATGGCCGCGCCCGTTCACGACCGCGCGGGTAAGTTCGCGCAAGATTTTCCTTGCGAACGCGCGCAAAACTGTACTGGCAAGCCGCGGACTTTGCGAGATTACACTTCGCGCCCGGAAACGGAAATACAAGATGGCTGCGCCCTTGAACGACCGCGAGGGTAACTTCGCGCCTTGCGCTACGAGCGGCTCCCAAAAACGCACAAAACCTTGCCAACTAACACGCCGCAAAAAAAACAAATTGCATATTCGCACGAATTTGCGTCTTCCGAATCCGATCTCGCTCGTGTTCGCGCCCCGCGAACCCCGCGAAATTGCAGAAAAACTAGTTTTTCAAAACTGAAAGCACTCGGCAGGGGCAAGAGTTCAAACTCATCATTAGTAACAATTCCCGGTAGTGCTTCCTGACTGGGGCCCCTCCAGAATTCAGTTGCTAGTTGCAACAATTGTATGACCCTGCTCTGACCCTCACAGCAGGCTCATAGAATAGCTACAAGTAGGCCACAAAGGTCCTGGGGAAAAAAAATGCACTGCAACAGAAAGCAGGTGCCAGACTGGAATTTTAAAACAGTGACACATTAATAAACTAACCCCAAATTAATTCATCTCAGTTGAAGCAGGGCTGGTGTGCTTGCTTTTCCCCCCATAATCTACAGTAATGATGAACCAGAGGGTGGCATTGATGTAACAGAGGGTTGCAGTGGTGAAACAGAGGGTGCTGGGAACCTGTGATGATGAACCAGACGTAGAAACAACATAATTCGCGACCGTTGCACGCCGAAATGTAAGTTCGCAATTGCGAACTGGTATGAAAGCCTCGCGAACTGGCAGAAATCCTTGCGAACACAAAAAAATTAAAAATCCGCAAATTCGCAAGAATTCGCGGATTTTGCGGATTGCGAGTTCGCAAATCCGCAAAATTCGCGAACGCGAGATTTGCAAAATTCGCCCATGCTTAGGTGGTAGTATTAGTGTGCTGTTTTGTTTTTGCCACGTAGCCCTGTGTATCTTTCCATTGTTCCTGTAGGCTTACTATTTCCATCCCCATTGCTCTCTGACGCAGGTCATTGATGCCGCATCCATCCGACATGATGCAAAAATTAAGGAAAACAAGTTCCACTTCCACTACATTTGTATTTTAGATCTTTGCTTTTCTTACTCCTACTGAGTGTACTAACACTACTAGTAACTAAAATTAAATCTCAACCAATTCCACATTTGACTGATGTTCTTCTGCCTTCTTTGCTTGTAGGTGCACAAAAGACTGAGGAGGCGGTGTCTGTCATCATTCATCGCCCGTTGTACTACCAGACGGACGTCCTTCTGTTGTACGTGAGGTGTGGTGTGACCTGACCAGACATCTCTGCAACTTGTGCAACCGAGTGCTGCTGCCATCTGAAGAAGATGGGCCCAAAGAAAGCAGGTACCAGGTCCTCCAAACCCTAGAAAGTTCCTGAGAAGAAGAAGGAAGAACAGAAGAAGGAAGTGACACATTTAAGTCTGGTGTTGACCTCAAAACGTTTTTTGAGAAACCAAAAGGTACGCCTGCAGCAGCGGTGTCCGGGGTGCAAGCTGGGGCCAGCACCTCCACATCAATGGGCCCAACCCACCAACCCAGGCCCAAGCAGATGAGTGTGGAAGATGTAGCCAACTTAATGGTGGAAAGCAGTGGTGCTGAGCCTGACCTACACTTATCGCTATCTGAAAGTAGTACACAATCAGCGCATGAGGGAACACAGCAGATAAGTGGTGAACAACAACAACAACTGCAACCACTGCCCGCAATATTAGTTGTTGTTCCACCCAAAGCAGGGGCAGTTCTGGAAATTGAGCCTCATGCAGAGCAAGAAGAAGAGGAATCCGCTCATGCAGGAGATCTATTGTCTTCCAAATCCCCACTAAGGAAAAGGAGGGTTAGTCCATCTAGTTCTTCGCCAAGCATCCCTTTTGATGATCTAGATCTCACTTGGGAGCCACAACATCCTGAGCATAAGAGGGAGACACATCCCAAGACCAGGCTAGGGAAACAGAAGGTTCCAGAAAGCCTTACACTTATGGAGGTCGATGTAGAACAGCAGGATAATGATGATGATGAGTCTGACCCACTCATCACAAGCATCACTCCTGGCCCGTGGACATGGAGACCAATATTTTTACACTATCCAGAATGGCTGCGACTAGGGATCCAGCACACATATCTCTAACACAGGCAACACCAACACGACCTCCAGCTTCCATATTTACATTAGCAAAGGGCCGGCAGCGTCCTACATCCAGCACAAGCACCACCTCAGAAGTAGGTACTGGTACTACTGCGCAGCCACATAGTCAAATTCAACACACACCCTCCAGTTCATCCGGCATTGAAAGTGGCACCTCTAGCAGGAGACAAAAGTTAAGCTCCCCAGTGTGGGACTTCTTTACGGTTAGCTTAAAGGAGCCGAACATTGCTATATGCTCCATTTGTTATTAGTCTGTTAGTCGTGGTAAGCTTGGTACAAACTATGGTACCGGAGGCCAAATGACCCATTTGAAAAAACACCACGCAATCAGGTGGGAGGACCACCTTCGTAGCATAAAAACTTGAACCATTGATGTTGGTGGGGATAAAGTAGTACAAGGTCCACTCACGGTTGAACAGGAAGAAGGAGAGGGAGACTTTCTATTCGGTAGTGATACACAAAGTAGCCCTTTCCCCAGCACTTCAGTGGTACAGCCCACATCCTCTGCATCAGCAATATCTCAGTGGCACAAGAGTAAGAGTCAGCCAGAGACACCAAGGAGTACTGCGAAGTCTGCGATGCAAACTGCTGCGTCGAGCCAAACAGAAAGAAATACCACGCAGCATACCATTCTTAGCATGTTAACTAGGCAGGAGGGAAAGTATGAACACAACCACCCAATAGCACGTTTTTACAATGCTAAGCTGGCTAAAATGTTAGAACTGGACCTTATCCCTTTTTCTTTTGTTTGGATTGGTGGGTTTTCTGGAATTTGTGACAACCATATGCCCAAAATGGAAGGTTCCCAGCCGCTACTATTTTGCCAGAGTTGCTGTTCCAGCACTACATCACGACATGCTGGAATTGCTTGGAAAAGCCTTACATCAGGGTGCTGTTAATAGTATCCACCTGACAACAGACATGTGGACCAGTTGCCATGCCACTGATTACATGTGCATCACTGCACACTGGATCTCTTTTTCAGATGTTAGAGAAAAGTTATCTGCAGGCGTTGACACTTTTGAGATTTTAAACGAGACTCGCAGACATGCAACTTTAGCCATGTTTGCTATAGAAATCTTATACTGCTGCAAACATTTTGGCTGAGTTTAACAGCAAGGTCTTTGAACGGCTGCGACCAAGAGGGCTTAACATTGGTTTTGTTGCCACAGACAATGGCAGTAATGTAGTTAAGGCCATGAAAGATGGTTGCTATTTCAGGGTCCTGTGTTTGGCACACTGCATTAACATTGTTGTTCAAGACTTTCTGAAAAATGAAAGCAAAGTCAGCAACTTACCGACCACCTGCAGAAGAATATGCACACATTTCAACAATTCTTTTAAAACGCGGAAGCAGCTAAGGGTCATTCAACGTGAGCATAACATGCCAGTCAAAGCACTCATCCAGGAGGGGCCAACACGTTGGAACTCAATCTATTACATGCTTGATCGGCTGTTTGAGCAGTACATACCACTTAATGCTTATGTCATGAAAAGAAGATTAGGGTATCCTACTGTGAAAGCCATGACCGTTGAGATGTGGCAATGGGACCTCATTAAATGCCTGACAGATATGCTACTTCCTTTTGAGGTCTTCACACGTGCAGGCAGTAGGGAGGACTGTACTATGGGCCAAGCTATCCCATTGTTGTACATGCTGGTGCAAGAGCTGAAGGAGGTATTTGAAACATACGAAGGTGTGGAAGATAAAGTAGACGCATGGTATTTGGCGAACGCCTCAGCCAGCCCTTTATTTGACAATACGAAGATTCAAAAAAAGATTGTGTCACATCAACATTACATTACTGCCACAATTTTGGATCCATTGTACAAATTATTTCTGAACAGTAATGCAGTACTTCCTTTTTCAGGAGTGGATGTTGCCAAGTACAAAACTTTAATAGCTGAGGAAGCCACTGACTTAGAAAACAAACGGCTCTCAATTAGAGGCCTGCCAGTGCCAGCCCAGGACAGTGCAAGTACTACAGGGCATCCAGAGTCAAGTTCTTCTTCAGTGCATGAGAGCAGTGCATTTGCTTCCCAGCAGTCACCAACACTACCGATAACATCAACAACAGCGCCAACAGGATCTGATTCATCAGACACAGCAAAAAAATAGCTGCTTGCTTTCTACAGAAAGGGATTGGTAAGCCCGTTGCTGGTACAAAGTCAAAAGAGGCCAAGCAAATTGGAGTACCACTGAACATTGAGCGGATGGTCCAGGCCTATCTGGATGACACAACTGATGTCTTCATTGAGCAAAGCCCATTGGTGTATTGGTATGGGAAAAGAAGCCAATGGCAAGTGCCCAGCAGGCTGGCGATAAAGTGTCTGGCTTGCCCTGTCACAAGTGTCTCTTCTGAGCGTGTATTCAGTGCTGCTGGTGCCATTGTAATTATGAAAAGGACCAGTCTCTCGCCCAAAAGCGTGGAGAGGTTAACCATGATCAAAATGAATCAGCACTTCATACCACCGGACTACAAAATACGTGAATCACAGCAGGAAGAGGAGAGTGACTCTGAAGACATAAGTAGTGGGTTACATGACCTACTTCTGTCCGAGCCAACAGGGTTTGAGGACGAGGTCCTCTTCCCTGACAACTAGGCTTTCAAATTGTTACTTTCTCACTTCCTTTATTTGTGTGTATATCTGTCTCTCTGGTTCACATCAAACCACAACACATCCATCACCACTGTCTCTTATTTTTTTTCACCTATCGGAGTTGCACGTCTATGCATTTAACTGTCCACTCAACTCCTCAGAGTCCTGCTCCATGATCCTACTCGCCCTAAATACATTTCCATCTTGCCAGACATTGGATGGAGATGGATAATAGTACAATAATGTGGCCTCTAACAGTCCTTCCATAACAAGTTAAACATATGTAACTATCGCCATCTTCTGTTTTGTTTCCAATACGAAACTAATCACTGTCTTAAGGCTACCACCTCTGTCTGCAGGCATACACAACTCTTCACTGTCAGAACTTGAGCAGGCATCCAAAACTAAAGTAAACTCGTCATCACTTTCAGAAGACTCTGCATCTCCGATCTGACAGCCAAAGAGAAGAGCAAGACAGGTATATGATTAATGAATGATGCATTGCATTGGATGCTTGCTGACTCCAAGCAAATGTGCATGAAGTCAAACTACACTAGTAGTTAAAAATAACAAAGTAAAAGTGACTTAAGTGATAGTCAATATTTCCATGTTGTTTAATAATAAGCAATTGTACTCCCACTACTGCAGGTGCAGTCTGGACCTACTTAATTGGAGTCATTCACTACAGATTGAGTTGGTGTTGGTCTGTTGTACAACATGTACACGTATCACACCTGATGACCATACTATCTTTGCATGCAGTCAGTCAGTTGTATCTGAGATGATTGATGGAATACGTTTCAGGAAGTAGCATAAAAGGTAAACACAACCAATCAACAAGAACCACAGCAGACCTAGGATACATGTCTGTGCAGTGGTGGAGTCGAATAGTGGTATGATGATGACTGACAGTGGCGCATTGATTTAGTCACTTGATTTGGAAAATGCTAGGTTGCTGTGTATGCCTTTTGTCTGGCTCTGTCAAAAAGTAGGGTAAATGGAGTTTGGGTCATGGCCCGGTGCCATGGGCCTGTTCTGTGTTGGCTACTGTCTAAGCATGGGTGGAAAATCCGTTCCGCTCGCGGATTTTCGGTAAATTCGCAATCCGCAAACTCTCGCGAATTTACCGAAAATCCGCAAATTCGCACGCAGCGGATTTTTTTGCTTGGTGATACAATATTGCGGCGTGCGGCGTTCGCTTACCATCATTCAGCGTTTGCCGAGATGTTTTTCTCGATAATTTGCGAGTGCTGTGCCATTTTGGATCTTGCTGCGGGATCCCACTGGAGTTTGGCTGCGCATCGCGAGAGTTCGCAATTGCGAACATGTAGATGCGGCGGGCAGCAACAATCTCGCACTCGCAAAATTACAAAATTTGCAATTCGGCACAAGAAATCCACCAGCAAGCAGCATAAACCTTCTGAAAATTATGAATTTTATCAGAATAACTCCTCAGGTTGACATTTGCCTGCACCTTTTTGGATTTGAGGCCTTTTTGACTTTCTTTGGATCACTTTTGGATTAGAAATCAACTTGCACAAGTAAGTTTGTTTGGGGCATTACAGTTGCTGTTCTGCAGAAAAATGAGTTTTGCAAAACTGAAAGCACTCAGCAGGTGCAAAAGTTCAAACTCATCATTAGTACCATTCCCTGTAGTGCTTCCTGAGGGGCCCTCCAGAGTTCAGTTGCCTACATGCAACTATTCTATGACCCTGCTCTGACCCTCACAGCAGGCTCATAGAATAGCTACAAGTAGGCCACAAAGGTCCTGGGAAAAAAAATTGCACTGCAACAGAAAGCAAATTACAGATAAGGAAGCAGGTGCCAGACAGGAAGTTTAAATTCAGTGACACATTAATCAACCCCAAAGTAATTCATGTCAGTTGAAGCAGGGCGGGTGTGCTTGCTTTCCCCCCCATAATCTACAGTGATGAACCAGAAATTAATTCATGTCAGTTGAAGCAGGGCAAGGGGCTTGCTTTTCCCCCCATAATCTACAGTGATGAATCAGAGGGTGGCAGTGATGTACCAGAGGGTGGCATGGGTGAATCAGAGGGTGCTGTGAACCTGTGATAATGAACCAGACGTAGAAACAACAAAGTTGCGACCGTTGTGAGCCAACAAGTAAGTTTGCAATTGCGAACTGGTACAAAACCCCCGCGAACTGGCAGAAACCCTTGCGAACATAAAAAAAATCCGCAAATTCGCGAGAGTTCGCGGATTTTGCAGATTGCGAGTTCGCAAATACGCAAATTCGCGAATGCCAGATTCGCAAAACTCGCCCATGCTTACTACTGTCTTGTTGTTCTTGCAGATTAATGCTGTGTAACTAAATAGTAGAGTAGACACAATGTATCAAAGCCACCTCAGTCTGAAAGTCTTCTCATTCAAGAGTCTTGTCTTTTTGCACTACACCGTAATTGATGTTTTTTTTTCATTCATTTATTTTTCGTTTTTCCATCAACACTTACAGGCTGCTCTTTTACCCAGTGCTATTATACTTGGAGCAACAACTTACATTTACCTTACCAATCCTCATCAGCCAGCCAGTGGCCCCCAAGAATGATGTGCAGAGTGTCCATGGAAGGGAGGACCAGGATGAATGACGAGATACAACTGCACATTTGGATCTGGATACGACAGTAACATTTGTATCATTTTTGTCTTTTTAATAATTTGATTCCTTTTTTCTCTTCATTCATTTCACGACTGTGTGATTTTGTTTGATAATTGCTCCCTACAACAAAATTTTAATTTTCTTTGCTAGCTTTCAGCCCGGTACAGCAGGTAATTAGGGTTTCTCTGAGGCCATACAGCCAAGGCAAATTTCATATAATGCTCCTTCTCTGTACTGTCGAATTGTGTAGTAGTAGATAAGTACTACTCATTAACCATCAAGTTATCTTCATCATGCATGCCGTTTCTTTTTTCAACCTTTATAGATTTATTGGATAGTGGATCATCATCGCCTTCAAATATTGTTTTGCTTTTGTTGTCTCCATGCGTACTGTTTGTCTTTGTCAAACCTTTCCCCACACCCCGCTTCCCATCCATTCATCAAACACTAACCCTCTTTCCCCGGGCTGTGTGGTTTTATATTGAGGAGTGATGTGACTACATTAAATCTACACCAACACTTGATCACACGCTTGGTGAAAGCAACACTAATTAGATGTCAACGAGGCAAGGCGAGGATCTTCTTCTGCTTGCCTAACCATGCTCAGTGTATGTACAAGCCAATGAATTTCCCAAAGGGGCCCACCGAATACATCATAATGAGTTGCCGACATTGATTGCATTTACATCATTAAACTGTTAGGATTGTGTTTAAGTGACTCCTTCGACACAAGTACAGTTTAACTTCTAGCTTCTTGTACTAGGCTGTCGCTGCCACCATTGTTTTCTTTTACTTTAGCAGTTGCAATATTGTTTGTTTGGCAGTCTTCTTATGTACTGTACTTTTCTATTCTTCCCACAGTCTCTCCCAGGCAAATGACTGTCTCTTTGTTTTTTGTTTGCAAATGCTAGTGCCAGTGTCTGCCTACTACTACCACCAGAACCACAGCATCTTCTCCATTCTCTTGGGAAACCATGCAGCCATTGCTGTGCCGAACGTAATCATCATCAATCACAGTTAAGATAAGTTTGCTGGGAGGTATAATGGAGTAGGAGGAGTGACTGGTAGTACTAGTAGTACTAGTAGGACAAATATTACTAAGTGAGGGGTACCGCATCTAACTGTTTGCATGGAACAGAATTGGTAGGAAATTATTTAAAGCAAACACTGGCTGCTGCCCTGCATCTGCAAGTAAACCTTGTGATGTACATTAATTTTTGAAACAGTAACCCCACCACAAAACATTAACATTGTATGTGTAAGTATAAATAAATAACATTTATTTTAATAACAAAAATAGCCTATCCCACACCTCACCCACCCCTGTCCCTAACCCCAACCAATGTCCAAGTCCAAAGAATGTCCAAAAAATAAGAGAAAACCCAACACCCAATTCCCACCCACCAACAAAAGTTCTAAAAATGGGGAAAATCAACAGGGTCCATCTATAATCGGTGGGCTTTAAGGTGTTTGTCCACCAGGATTTTCATGCTCTCCTCTAATTGGTCCTCCAGCTGTGCCATCCGGACGAGTAGTTGCTGGCAAAAAGCACAGCACCTACCTTTGCATCCATGTGGGGAGGCAGCAGATATTGACAAATGGTGGCGGTGGGCGGCTGCCTGACCGCAGCGCCATACTCCTGCAGGTTGGGGCCCGGGCCATTGGAAGAGGAAGCAGATGCTGCCGCAACCTCCTCCTCCTCCGCGGCCTGAGCCACAAGCCGGCGGTATTCCTCAACGATGGCCTGCAGTTTCCGTTGCCGGGCCCTGGCTGCCAACTCTTTCCATGTTGGTTTTTGGGAAGGAGGATCTATAAAGAAAGAAACAGAATTGTAACCAAAACTCTTAGCAAAACAGTAACACAAATGGTTTCAACACATAGTGGCACAGTAGCACTAGCAAGCACAGTACATAACATTTGTGGTAACTTTAAGTATCTATCCTCCTTCTTCCCCGGCCTCTAACATTTGTTGGAGTTTTTTTCCGGCATTATACTTGCCCTAGTACTATGGATGGACTCCAGTAAACAGAAGAACACCAGTCTTTTTCTTATCTCTAGTTTACATAAATTACATAACCTTGTTATAGGCTGTAGCCAGCAAGCCAGCTCAGTCAGCTAAGCTTGCATCTAAGACCAACATACGAGTCAATACGCAGACGCCTGTTACTTTTATTTACTAAGCTGCAGGTGGGGAAGCTCGTATATTTTCCGATTATGGGTGGCACTGGCCATACTCTCTCTGTTACATGAAAGGCAATTGCTCAATTTCACTTTCACTGTGCCCTGGCGACTACAAAAAAGGCAGATTACTGAGATTAATAATGATACATACTTCTGATCCAATCATCATTACTTATATGGAACGACATATCAGTCAGTAGTGGTCAGAGGTGGGAGTGCTGGCGGGCGGTGACGTGGAGAGGGGCACAGTGGGCGAGCAAACTATGGATTGTGGACAATTACTGGTAAGTAAATATATCAATAAAAATTTGAAGAAAAATTAACATAGGTGGAATGTGGTCTTTGGATTCAGAGGAAGGCACTTGATAATATATAATGTGCTTGCAAACTACTAAGTCATCAACTGTATTCTGAAATGAAATCCTACTTTTATATAATATAAGATGAACCTCTGCTTTGCTACTCTGGCGCAGTTTCTTTTACATTATCTTCAAAGTAAGACCCGTCTGCATCCAGTGACAGTCTACACCTATGATGAATACATCCAGGGGGCATCCATCTATTACAAGAAAATGTCTATCATTCTTTGGTTATTAGGTATTTTTTTACAAACCTTAGGTCATTTCACTTTCACGAACAACCACCAATGCGTCCACTCCTTCCTTCCTTGCCTTGGCATTGGGTTTGACACAAACACCGCTGATGATTCTTGCTATCCACTATCTACCCATATTGTGTCACCCACCCAGGCAGGCATCTTCTTTCACCTTCCACCAATCCTTCAACAACCCATGCATCTGATTCCCAAAGCCACCTGCATGCTACTTCCAAAGTATCCTTCTCTGCTAGTCATACATCTTTCCTCCTTCCTCCTTCCACCATAGTTCTTCTTTCCCTTTTTGTTCAACACATCCGTCAAGGTCATCTGATCTGACTTTTAGTCTTCTTCATGAGAGACCATTTGGTATTGCTATTGCTAATGCATTGGTAATGCTAAGTCAAGGGTGTCTTCTTCAACCCTTGTATATTGTTCAGTACAACTTCAAGTTCATACTTACTTAATAAGTCTCACAGTAAAGTGAGTGAAGTGTTCAACTTCCAGCTAGTAATGCCATTAAGTAATTAATATAACTTACCACCGCCACCAGCTACTGTTTCCTCCCCCACTGGTGCTCCTGCAGGTGCCGCATCTCCTGCCTCCTCCTGAATGGCAGCATTGGCATCACCGCTGGCCCCGCCAGCACTGGTGGTTGGTACTGGTAGTGCATCTATAAAAACAAGTACACCTTTTTAGATGCCTGTACACCTCACCCTAATTTACTCGTTTTCACCAGGAAGGAAGATTGAAAAAAAAGTTAAAGTACAACATAAATCATCACTAGTCCAAATTGTGTACTACAGGAGTCAGTAGACAGACATTAGTAGTATTATTATATGGTCCCTAGGGTCAACTCATCTCTACTCCTACTGTAATCTTTGGAAAGTTAGCCTGAGCCGTGTAACAATTTAGATTCATGTCTACTCTATTCCCCATCTTATCACTTTTTTATGGAGTTCAGTTAGTCCCTATTGCTTAGCCATAATGTTACACTTTTTGGCATGACTGCAAACAGCTTGCATAATTGTATTATACTGTCTAATGTGCCCCATTTTTCTCATAATAGACAAAAGATTACCTTCTACGAACCAGATATTTGCAGAGCTTACGAAAGATGCATGTAACCAGTATACCTTCATCGGTGAGGGGTCTCCAAGAATTCACACAGATTCTCTATCATGCACTACTTGTACAAATGTTTACTTTAATCTTCTTTTTTTCATGTTGGAGTGGGATGTAATTCATGGAACATCTTACAAAGCTTGATATTTATTGAAAAAAATAAAGCTTTTGAACTTGCACATAGACTATGTGGTATATTTGTTGTGTCTGTGGTGTTGTGGACTTACACAAGTGAGTGAGCGAAAGGGTGTTATGTTCTGGGTTGTGTAATAAAATCATTGGGTATCTTCATGTGGGGGTTCGGGACATAATGACTAAGTAATGACTGAGCCACTATAGCTAGTCAGTTAGTGAATTGTGTGTTCTAGTTCCCTGACTGAGGTGTAAGTAAGGTCCAACCTCCTATCACCAACATCCTATTTTCTTGTGCATAGTTCTGTTCTGTATATGGCTGCGCAGAATACCCACAACAGTAGTAGTAGTATGTACTACTACCCTAACAAAAAATACTAGACAAACATCTGGTTGCGCATTTTGTTGGTGGGAATTGTCAAAGCCTAGAGATTAAAGAGGACAACGCAAAGGACAGGAGTGGATCCAGTGGCTACAGCTATTGTTCTATCACAGCTTTATTCAAAAGAAAACCTTATCTAAAGAGTGGCCAACAGGGCAAGCTTAGCTACAGACAGTCTAATAGTAGTAGTACAGAGAGTCATAGCAGAGGCAGTTCGAAGGAACTGAAAGGCAGGGATACCCAAAATTTGGAAAACAGATAATGAAGATCAAAGAAGCTTTTGTTAAAAATTGAATTAGGAGGTAGCGTAATTAATAGTTTGGAAAAAATAAGGTGCGTTAAAAGTTAGGGAAATATAATTGTTAATAATATAAGCACTGTGGGACTTACTGGGGCCAGCAGCAGGATCCTTGGTAGAGGAGCGCTCCTCTGGTGGTTGTCTGGCTGACTCGGACCCCATCTTCTTGCCCCTGGGTGCTGATCATGTAAGAAATAATAAAGAATGTGAGAAACATTGAGTGAAGTGAAACAAATAAATCATTGAAAGAAACGCTCAAACATTTTAGGAAACAACAAATGCAATAAAATTGACCTCTCTACTCAAAACGACTACTGGCTTACAGGAGTTCGATTATCTGGGCATTCGACTTTGTGACACCATGAATTGGAAGGCCCATCACCAAAAGGTCTTTCTGACGCACAAGAGGGTCACAGGGGCCCTGCTAAAAGAACAGCGTGCCTCATCTCTTAAACCTATTGGGGCACTATTAGACATCTATAGGGCAAGGGTGGTGAGTGCGGCACTGTATGGTGCGGAACTGTGGGGTGTACAGAGAGTTGTCACCTTAACATACCTCGAAAACAACTTCCACAAGGACCTTATGAAGGTACCACACTGTACCCCCACACTCCCTCTCTTACTCGATGCAGGTACACGCCCAATAAGTGAACAAATTAGGCTACGCCCCCTCCTATTATGGGCCCGGATATGGAATGTTCCTGAATTGTGTAGTTATGCTGACGCCCTAAGAGAACTCCTTTCCCTACCCGGCTGGCACAAGGTCGGTTGGCTCAGGGAAGTCAAGCGGCTTCTCTATGAATTGGGTCTAGGAGAAAGCTGGGCCAATAAAACAGCTCCATCTAAACAGATGCTTAAGAAAATTTATTGGTCATGGGTGGCTAATGAGAGAACGAGTAACTCCAATCTATGCAAATCTGTTGTTGAGTTTCTTTCAATAAAGGAGCTCCCTCATAGAGAACCATACCTGGACTTGATCTGCAACCAGGGTGACAGATCGTTGTATTTCAAATTCAGGGTGGGAGTGCTTCCCCTAGGGCAGTTAACCTCCACTTGGAAGCCACCGTTGCAAACTGTTCCAAATTGCCCCTTCTGTGATTTAAGGGTTGAGTCTGTTGCCCATTTGTTGTTTGAGTGTCCCGCATATTCAGCGCCCAGGTCGAGATGGCTGAAACCACTACGCAGGAGCCTGGGAACTAGATCGTACCTGGAGGCATTACGTATATTATGATCGATGCTCGTCCTTTTTTCGCCTGTTGCCTGGCAAAATTCCTGGGCTGGGCATGGAGGATAAGATCTGCACAGAAATTGCTGATCCAGTAATACATTTTTGCTATACCTGCCCTTAATTCGTTCTTATGCCTGGGTAATTAATCTATTTATGATATTTTAATACTGAACTTGTAGATTTTATTCAATGTGCATTGTTATTTTGATATGTATTTTATTCACCTTTGTAATGTAATGCTTTTATGATATGCTAATATATCGAAATAAAGCTATTTACTACTACTACTTACTACTGGCTTACAGGATTCATGGACCGTCTACTTATATGAACACTAATCAAATGTTCCATAATCATTCTGATTCCAGAATACTAACAAAGTCTAAGTACCACCTGACCTACGCCACCTATTCCAGATGGGCCAATTGTTCAGTAAATCTGCATTTCTATTTTATTTTTGCCAGCAAAAATGCAAAGATGAGATGGAGGACACATGCATAAATTTTTGCATACACCAAATTGTTGGATGGTTGCGTCATATGTTGTTCTGTTACTAACTGACAATGCTATTGCTGCTGAGCCTACCACTATTTAAACAAACTACAAAAAGGTTCTATGGAGGACTGGGGTAAGAACTAAGCATTCAGTGACCGAGGAGGCATCACGCAGATCGTAAAAAAATATGAACTAATACTAAGTAAACCTATTATCCATCCACCACTATTTCACTGAAGGACAATGGAAGGACTAGACTCTAGCAATAGCATTAACTAACTTCAGTTCTCTAAAGTAAACTCTAACATCAATAATCAGCCCAAGCTAGCGCAGTTACAAACAAGTAAGAGAAGTGCCGAACAGCACCTGTGTCATACAATCACAGAAGATTTTGAAAGGGAATTGATTTGCAATATAACTAAGTGCACCAGTAATCGTGTTACTTATTCGTCCTAGAATTATACACAATACTTATACTACTATATATTGGAGCGGGCCAGCTGCTGGTGGGTGTGCCGAATACCTGAGAAGCGAAAGACTGCCCAGCACACCTTTGCCCACCGGTGGTGACGCTCTTGGGTAAGGTAACCGGAGCCTGGCTTGCCACCTGCTGCCAAAGTCAAGGGGAGGTGGCGCTAGATGAAAAAAACCAGAGCGGCCACCTCTGCCTCTCCAAAAAGTTCTTGGGCCTTCACCCCTGCAGGGCACATTCTGCAGCAAAGCAGCCGGCTTTTGGGCGCAGGCGCCTTGCCCTTGGAGCGGGTACTGCCGCCCTTGGCCATGGTTCTGGGGTGGAGGCAGAAAAGAAAAGAAGGAAAAAGTAAAGTTAGGGGGAAGAAGTAGGAGTTTGAATAAAGAAGTAAAATAAAACAGTGGAAAAGTAACAAAAACACTGTGAAAGTAGAAAGAAATCACAAAATATAAACTTAGAGACAGAGAGACAGTGATGATAAATAAAAAAAGTGAAAAAAACAGTGAAAATAAGTAAAGATTGCAAAGATTAAAGCTGGATAGAAAACTAGGCCCAGAAGCATAGCATAGAGTGAAAAACAAGATGGCCGTGCCCGTCGCAACCACGTGGGTAAGTTTGTGTGTTATTTCTCACGAACAAGCACTTGTCGTCGTGAACAAGTAGAAAGCGTTCCTGGACATGACTTGCACAATGCAAACACGTTATACGCAACCCAGAACAGGAAATAAGGTAATGCGAGCGGGTGGGACAATTGAAAAAACAAGATGGCCGCGCCCGTAGGTGACCGCATGGGTAAGTTCGCGAGCTACGATCCCCCGAGCACACAGACAGCGACCCAAACACGAACAACGTGCTCCCGAACAAGAAAAACGCCTCGGGAATGGGTCCCGCAAGCAACTACGCACGCTTGCGAAGCTAAGCAAAGGTCCCCTAGTGCGAGAACACGTACTAGGCGTACTACGCGTACTACGCCCAGGCCTAACACAGACCTTGCTCACGGGACTGTTAATGAACCACAAACCATTTTCTTAAGTGAAATAAATAAAGAGAATTGAAACAGTGACATAAGTTCCTGTTCATAACTCAGGGAATTGCGGGAATAAAAATTCATTTCCACAACATTGAGTTTGCTAACTGTTTTCATACATAAAATTGGAAGCAATCGATGAAAGTTTTATGATCAATGATCTAATTTGGAGAACCTCAATTAAACCCTCTAGTGGGCGTTTTTATTAAGCCACTCAAACTTGTTCTGTTCCACCCTCCAGCGGGGAATATTTCTTTTTGATGTAAATATTTTAACAGGGAAAGATCACCATGCATATCTCACTTCCCACTCCGTATCCTGATTATTTGCTGTCACTGTATAAGACTTGTGAAAAATGTGAGAAAAGGATTTATAAGACAAAAAAACTAAAAAAAGAGTGGGGTTTGGGGAAGGAGGGAGGACAGTACCAGTATTAGCACTCATTAATATAAAATCCTTTGTCGGGGAACCAGCAATTGTTCAAAAGGTGGTAATGTAACTTTTCATCCTTGTTCAATCCATGCGGGCTTAAGGTACGGAAGTTCAGGATATGTTTTGATTCCTTTTGCCTCAATGTTTTTTCACAATCTCCACCTCTGGGGTGTATTCCCACAGTTTCAACTGCATAGAATTTCAGTTCCTTCCAGTTGTCTCCATGTTCCTTCTCCATGTACTTGGCAACTGCGTTGCTCCTGTCGATGTTAATCGTGGCACGAACGTGTTCCAGAATGTGTTTTTTCAGTTCACATTTCGAGCTCCCAACATATTTCAAAGATCACGGGCATTCAATGATGTATATTGCATACTGACTTTTGCAATTGATGAGTTGTTGAATTTTCCATACTTGTTTATTGGCCATGATGATTTCTTTAGTGTTTTGGGCAATACTGCACACCTTGCAACTAGTGCATTTATAGAAGCCTTTTGGCTTCAGCCATGCTTCTGTTTTTTTCGGTGGTATGAAATGACTATGAACCAACTGGTCCTTTAGATTCTTAGCCCTTCGATAGGTAATTTTGGGATGATCTCCCACAATCAATTTTGTTTTAAAACAATAACAATCAATGTTAATGGAAAATTCTGTACAAAAAGACGATTTTTACACTATAGTTTTGAACTTATTGTTCTTGCCCTGGCACTTTAAAGGTTTGAAGTCACATGACACAGGCATAGAAAAAAAGAAAAAAAAATATTTAAACTAACTGCTGAACCATGTGCGCGTCATGTGATCAAGTCCCCTGTGAGGGACGAAACGCGTCATGGCTGCCGCTGCAACGCGAAAGGAATACCAATAAAATCTTGTAGCTGATCAAGCCTTTGTGGTCCGCGCTCTTTCTTTCGCAAAAGAAGTGACATTTGGGGAGAGTTTCTTGTTATATATATAAATATATATACACAGGTGTTTTTAGTGAACACTTTTAATCCAATTGTCTGTTTCAGCGTCCATCACATTTTGGTTCCACTACGCATAGTTTTCAAGCATAGGGCAATGTTTAATTCACAGCTGTCAGAAAGGTGCACTTCAGTGCCATGGATTGCATTCCTGTGCCACTTCTTTATTTGTTTTTATATTTTTGTAACTTTCTGGGCATATTGCAGGTTTACAGAAATAAATAAAAACAGTGCATGCTTGACAATGTGAGACCTACAGAATTTGCCAATGGTTATTATAAATAGGAAGCATCAGTCCCCAATTCCACGAGTCTGGAAATGTTTCAGATTTTACTGTTGCCTCATTGACACACAACTTTATGCATCCGACATTGGACTTACTGTCAGGGATTTACTCTTTTAACCTGTATTGTGCTGGGTTAGTCCTAACATTGACATACATTGATAGCTTGCAATCAGTCACTTTTTAATTGTTACAGTGAAATAAGTAGGGATCTTAATGAAAACAAGAAACCATCCTACAACCCAGGAATATTATTCAACAAGCAAGAATAGTGACAGTTCAAATGCATGTGCTTATAGAATAAGTCAATGCAGAAAATGTGCAAACAAAATCAATGATAAAACCTGAAGAAAAAAATAGTTGCAGTCTATTTGCCCTTTGTTGGTTTTTGTTCTAATCTGGAAGACCTGTTCCACACCAATCCTGTTTACAGGACATGGATAGCATGGCAAATTACATAATGCGATGGGTGAATGCTTGTGTCAAGTCTCAAATAGTAAAGAGCCCACTTTTATAGGAACAAACTACCAATTGTCTATTCAAGAGGTTTCCTGTTTTCAGAACCTTTCAGTCTTCTGCTGCCGCAAGTCAATGTAGGTGTTTGTGTATTGTCCACTTTCTCTCAGCCTGGCGAGGCTGGTGACAGCCGCGTCCCAGGATTATTATATTTTGCAAATAACAGATCAGTATTGGCTTCATGCACTTTGAGAATGTCAACTTCACAGTTGTTTACAGCCATGGTCTTTTGTTCTCCCTGCTACTATGTTTAGAATGACATTAATTTGTGTGTTTTTTTGCCTTCTGTAGCTGAACTCGTTTTTCCTGGCCATAGTACTCTGTGCCCTTTACACCTGCTAACCTGTTGAAAAGTGTGATGGAGCAGGGTTTTGCAAAATAAAAACCTGCTTGAATCAAACTTCTCATTGTGTGGATTATTAACAAAATGTGTGAAAATGAACAGTCTAAACTAAAAAGGGGAGATGAATTTGTGCAAATCCGTGCTGGAAAGAAATCAGCATTTCAAGTGCTACTGTAGTAGGCCGCAAATGTGAATGAATGATAATAGAAGCTATAAGTTTAAAATAGATATGATATTTTCCTTTTCACTAACTGTTTGAAAATAATGTACAAAAGGTGAAGAGGAATGCAAAGCACTAATAGGGTATTAAAAATGAAGTTCTCTGTAAAGTGAGTACGATAATCACATGTGCATTTGTTTTGCCTAGAGCACATTTTACTGTTCTGCAGAAAAGGAATCAAGAGTCTTTTTAGATTTAATTTGCATTCCAAAAACGTAGGTTGCAAAGAAATGTATTTTTTGCCTTTTATAAGTGGAGAAAGTAATGAACATTATTAATGGAATTTCCTTGCCAAAAGGAGTGTGTGGACACTTGTGCTGTTTCCTCTGCTGAAGGACAATGACAAAAGTACTCTAAAGACAAAGGAACTGTTGAAAGTTAGATACACTGGAAGCAGGGTGATCAGATATCCCCTGAACCAGGATTTGAGGATGTCTTGGTTTTGATATATGGGAGGGGGGTGGATCTTTAATTAATTAGGGTATAATTACTACTGTTAGGGATCACTGACATAATATCGATGACCACAATATAGACTACCAAAAATCTCGGCAATAAAATATCGACTACCATATTATCGAATCCCAAAACATATTTAAGAAACTACAAAGATATTGACTACAGAATATCGTAAATACAAAATATCGAAAGACACAATATCGAAAGATAATATATAGAAACAAAAAATATCATCTACTACTAAAATGAAAAGCACGCAACAAAAATATCAAAAACAAAAATATAGATAATACCAACATCGAATATTATAAAACATCGACAATGTAAAAAAGGCCTAAAAGAATATAAATATAACAAAACAATATATATTTATAATATATTAGACTCCACAAGATATATATAACATAAAGGGGACATTTTCGATTCAGGAAAAAACACTCCGAATAGCCGTACGGAGGGTTTTTCACGTACAAATCGTACCCTGCAACGTCCCCGAACGTACGATGAAGTACGATTCGTACCAGGAGCAGGACTCTGTATGAATCTAACAAAGACCATACAACTCTAATCAACGCACAATTCTCCCTCGGAACCCACATCTGTACGGTTCAAAGCAGATTTTCCCGACCCAGCAAGTACGAAATGTTTTGGGTACGCACCATACAACGCTTTTCTTACGGGAGCCCAAAACGTCCTGAGATGCCTCAAAACAGGTACGGAACACCCCCCACGGGTACGGTGCATTCACCCCATGTCTGTAGGGGTATGGTGCGTACCCCTGCGATACTAGGGTGTACGCACCGTACCCCATGATCGCAGGGTGTACGGTGCGATCATGGGGTGTATGCACCGTACAGTGTGTATGTGATTGTGTGGTTTTCCGTATGAATCGTCCTTACCTGACGTGGACCGTACGAATCACGTCCTCATACCCCAGTCCGGATCGTACTCGTCGGGTCGTACAGAATGTGTATGAATCGTATGGTTTACTGTGAGGGTCCGTGTCATACTGTTTCACCCTTGCAACATGTATGGTTCGCGACGATTCAGACGGATTGACGAGATACGGATCGTACTACGCGATTTGGACGGACGTGTACGATTCGTACGGAGAGGGCTCCGGATACGATTCGGACGGACACTTTTTTCCCCAAATCGAATCGGGCCCATAATATACAAATAATAATACACATACAAAAAAAATTAAACAGTAACACAAAATATCATACAAACATTTCAAAATAATTTAATAATAAATATAATACTTTTATAATATAGTTTTGAAAAAAATATAACCTATAATTAAAATAGAAAAACCAACAAACCATGTTTTCACCCAAATTTTTAACTAACTAGCATTTCCACTACACCCAAAAAAACAATACAATTTAAAAAAAATCAAACCAACTAATGAAATGCTCCCACTCTTGAATAAACCAATCAAATGAAACAACTAATCAAGTACACAGTATAAAAGGAAACATTTTCAACAGTTATTTCCTACTTCTAACTCTAAAGAAAGAAGAAGGTGACACTCTGCCCAACTGTTTCCTGAAATAACTACTCTCCCAGACAAGAATCTTACAGAAATACCCAAAGTAAGTTAAACTAATTTTAAAACAAAACAAAAGTAGTAGCCTAAAAGTCAAAATGTTTTTCAAACACTTTAAGTAACATTTGTTTTATACCATTTAAATCTCTTCTTCAGACACCTCCAAAACACAGCAGTAAACCTTTGACAGATTATTTACAGAAAAAATATATTTGTAGGTATATTTAAAAATTCTCAAACACACCAGCTGTATTTTTTAAACACAAAGTTCTAATGCACATTTTATTTGTGTTCTATCTTCTTAACAGAAAATTTATACACATCCAAAACGTACTCTATTAAAGTAAAAAACTCCATAAAGTGCCACAGTAAGTATACATTTTCAATTATCTAACAAGCCTAAAAGGCTAACTTCAAAACAGCTTCCCCTCTAAAAACCTCTCCAAATTACATAAAAGAATACTATAACTAAATGTTTTTTCTCCCACCAACAGAAAAAACATCATCAAAATACAAGTAAAAGCTTGAAAAAATATACTGAACATTTCAAATAGCACCAAAGAATCAGTGTAAGTATAATAATTGAAACATAAATGCATTTAAGACATGTATAGCAGTATTTAGACTTCAAATGTGTTTCTTTCTAATCTTTCCTAGCACAACAAATACAAACATGACTCAAGGTGCAGAGTTTGTTATGTCTCAGAAAAATAAGCTATTACTATGTTATATGGGGTATATGTATACTCAAGAAAAGCAATTGTCCCCGCCAGGCTAGCCAGCCACACCTAAATTCCCCCCGCCATATTAGGGTGGCGGGGGGACCGCGGCGGACGGAAAGACCGTCCGGCGCTTTTCCGCCCCGGTCACCTTGCGACCGGGGCGGAAAAGGTTTAATATGGTGGTGGTGTCTAATAGACATCGCCAGCCATAATATGATGGGCTTGTGTAGATGCCTTTCAGCGGCGGCAATGCCGCCATGGGAAAGGCATGCGGTCTTCACTCTGGGGGCCCCCTGCGGGCCCCCAGAGTGAAGGAGAGGTGGGGGCTGCACATGGGGCGTACCTGTGGTACCCCCCTTCATTTGCATAAACAAAGCGGAAGGCACCGCACGGTGCCTGCCGCTTTGTTTATGTAAATGCATTTATAGCATTGTGGCGGGTAGTGCAGAGAGTAACGCCCGCCACAATGCTATAAATGCATGATGTGCCCACCACTGTGTGGGCACATCCTAATACCCCCCACGGGACCCCCACCCTAATGGTGGGCGGTTCTGAATTCCAACAGGATGGCGGGCAAACAAAGTCCACCCGTCATCCTAATGAGCCGAAAGTGTTTTGGAAATGTAGTAAATAAATGTTATGGTAGAGCTACAACTGAAGAAGCTAGAGTACTATCTACAAAAGAACATAATCACCCCCCCCCAATGTCACAGAGATAGAGGTCAGAGATGCCCTTGAAAGCATAAAAAAGCAAGTACCAGTACTGAGAAACCTACAACTCAAATACTAAAAGAGGAACTCTTAAAAAATCCTCAACATGCTTCAGGATAACTACCCTCTATTGATTCCCTAAAAAGAAAAATTGCAAGACAAAAAAGAGTAACAACAACCACTCTACCTAATCCTAAAACCCTAGAAGAAGTTGTCATTCCCCCTGAACTAAGTGTAACTCTCAATAATGAACAATTCTTACTTTTTGACTACAAATGCCCCAACAGAATTATAATGTTTGCTACTGCAAACAATATAAGAACTTTTCAAGACTGCCATCACTGGATGATGGATGGGACGTTTTAAACATGTCCAAAACCATTTTTCCAGCTCTACACCATACATGGATTATACCATCACTCTAACATACCATTTATCTACTGCCTATTGCCAAACAAACAACAAAATGCCTTCACAGAAGTACTAAATACAATAAAACACGAAATCAATAATTATTTTCCACAGAAAATAATTATTGATTTTGAATTGGCAATGATAAATAATATCTTAAAAACTTTTCAACATACAGCAATCCAAGGATGTTATTAACATTTCAACCAAAGCATTTGGAGACATCTCCAAAAATGTACATTAAGCATACAATATGCTACAGATAGCACTTTTGCCTACCAAGTCAAAAGATTATTTGCCCTAGCATATGTCCCTGTCACCGACGTAGCAGAACATAATAACACACTAGTAGATAGCCCATATTCCAAAATATATGAAGAGAAACTAGCATCACTCCTCAACTACTTTGAGGATACATGGGTGGGAAGGCTACACCGATCTGGACATAGATGCCAACCAAAATTTCCCGTTGCTTGGTGGAATGTCTACTTAAGCACACTAAATCAAGAAGCAAAAACTAACAACAGTGTAGAAGGATGGCAGAATACTTCCAAGCAACCACTAGCAGAGGAAAACCTACCGTACAAAAACTACTACAAGCTTTACAAAAAGAACAGAGTTACCAAGAACTACGCATTCAACAATCAGTAACTCAAATAGGACCTAACCTCACCAAACAAACTAAACAAATGTTTAAACTACCTCAAAGTCAGGTCACCCTATATCTTTCTACACGAGGCCTAGACTATCTATCTCTAATAGCCAAAAGCCTCTTGTAACTTACCCATACACAAATAAAAAATACTCAATAATGTACAAAAAAACTGTTAACCAACATAAATAATTATATTTTAAGAAATAATATATAATTGTCATACATATTTATGCCTATTAAGTAAATATATATAGACAATTAAATAATATTTCTTATAATATACAAAATATCAAACACAATTAAAATAACATTTCCCACCCAAATAATATCAAATAAATAAACTTACAATTCATGTAGCAGTCGAATATTTAATCCAACAACTTGTAATCCATATACTCCACTGGTAATCCAAGACAAATCCACATTGTCGAAACCCTCAAAAAACCCCAAAAATGTCAAAACACTACAAAACGCTCCAGGAAATCCCGATAAAAAATTGTGGTAACTTTAGTCATTCAAATAACATACACACACTTTTAAGTTTAAAAAAAAACACATTTTCTTCTCCAGCATAAATTCAAAACCCTTAAAAACCCGAAAAATAGTGAAGAAATTTAGGACTAGCTCCAGGAAACCCAGAGAAATCAAAGTGTGGTGACTTTATTAATTAAAGTAACATACACACACTTTTAGCTTTTAAAAAACGCATGTTCTTCTCCAACATTAATTCGAAACCCTTAGAACCCCAAAAAATAGTTTAAAAAGTTAAGAACCGCTTCATGAAACCACGAAAAAACGATAGTATAAAAAGAGTAGTTTATTAAACTAATACACTCTTCTCTCAAAAAAAAAAAAACGCATCCTTCTCTGGAACGAAACCTCGAAAAACAGGAACCTTTAAAAAAAATCAAAAACAAACCCACCCACACAAAACCCCCAAAACATTTAAAAAAAATATATTAAAATTAATGTTCAACATAAAAATAAACATATCTATAATAAAACAAACTAAATACATTAGGCCTAAAAAACTCAGACCCCTCCGTAAAAAACAACGAACACCTAAAACATACAAAAACCACGACCAAATAACTAAAGTAATACTACACACCTCCCAACTACACTTAAACATTACTACTCTCTAGCATATAATACTAAAAATTCACCTTACCTTTCCCAACGCGACGCAGCATCCAACGGCGAGCTTCTCCAGTCCTGAATGAAGCAAAATAACATATTGCGGTTAGAAAATAGTCCCATTGAAACCAAAATAGTAACTTAAACATATTAAATACAATGTTATAAATAAAAATAAAACGTGCTACTGGACTCTAAGGGGCTCATTAGGATGACAGGCGGACTATATCCGCCCGCCAATCTATCGGTCATTGGGACCGCCCGCCATAAGGGCGGGGGTCCCAATGGGGGTATTAGGATGCACCCGGCACTGTGGCGGGCGCATCCTGCATTTTTAGCATTGTTGCAGGCGGTGCTCTCAGCACCGCCCACCACAAGGCTAAAAATGCACGAATGCATTTGCATTAACAAAGCTGCAGGCACCGCGCGGTGCCTGACGCTTTGTTAATGCAAATGCAGGGGGGTACGTGCACCTCCCACCTCTCCTTCACTCCAGGGGCCCGCAGGGGGCCCCGAAGTGAAGACCACATGCATCGCAGCCACGGAAAAGGCATCTTTTTTGGCCCATCATAATATGGCTGGCGGTGTCTAATAGACACCGCCACCATATTAAACCTTTTTACCGCCCCGGCCACAAGGCGACCGCGGCGGAAAAACGGCAGACGGTCTTTCCGTCCACCGCTGACCACCCAGCCATCCTAATGTGGCGGGGGTCATTTCAGTGCAGATGGCGGGCGGATTGGCCCCGCCAGGCCGGCGGTGGCTTCCACCAGCCTGGCGGTGGCTACCGCCAGCCTGGCGGGGCAATCCGCCCGCCATCCTAATGGGCCCCCAAATATTATAAATTATTTCCTGTCACTTTAACAATTACTATATAATTAATTACCCTCTATAAATTAATAATAATTAATAACAACATAATATTAATTATTAATAATACTTTATTTATTATATAAAAATACCCAAAAATACATATAAAAAATTATACTTCAGTGTATATATAATTAACATTTTGGTGTTACTTTAAAAATTAGTACATAATTATTTAACATTTTTAATTAATAATAATTAATAACATATAATAATAATTATAATTATTATTCATTTTTATGTATATAAATTGTAAATAAATACATATCAAGAATTATACTTGAGTGAATATATGCTATACATTTTTCTGTTAATTTAAAAATTACTTTATAATTAATTAATCTTTGAAAATATATTAATAATATTAATTAATAACAAATATTAATTATTATTATTAATAATATGTTTTATTTTTGTAAATGTTTTAAAAATACATATCAAGCATTATACCTGACTATATGTATGATTTTGTTTTTTCTGTTTCTGTAAAAATTACGTTATTAATTAACTAACTTTAGTACATTCATAATCATAATTAATAACAAATATTAATTATCAATATTAACAATCTGTTTATGTATATAAATGTTTATAAAATGTATATCAAGCTTGTAAAAATTAGTAAAAATGTACTTACCTGTTTTCTATTTTCTGTTAATATATATTATATATTAATATTATTAATTAAATATCTAATCAAAACAATTGCAACATATTTTTGAGAGTGTTAATGATTGTTAATAAATATTAAAAATGTTTAAAAAAATTCAAATGCAAAATACACTGTATATATTTTTGAAAAAAACAATGTTATAAAAAGTATGCTATTTCAATTCAGAAACATTTGTCAATATAAATAAATGTAATTTTGTTTACCTAAAGGTTTAACATAAACAAAAAACTGTTCTCATTTTTTCTGTACTTTGACTAATATAAATAAATCCTGTAAATAAAAAAGTTCAAACAACTAATCAAGTACACAGTATAAAAGGAAACATTTTCAACAGTTATTTCCTACTTCTAACTCTAAAGAAAGAAGAAGGTGACACTCTGCCCAACTGTTTCCTGAAATAACTACTCTTCCAGACAAGAATCTTACAGAAATACCCAAAGTAAGTTAAACTAATTTTAAAACAAAACAAAAGTAGTAGCCTAAAAGTCAAAATGTTTTTCAAACACTTTAAGTAACATTTGTTTTATACCATTTAAATCTCTTCTTCAGACACCTCCAAAACACAGCAGTAAACCTTTGACAGATTATTTACAGAAAAAATATATTTGTAGGTATATTTAAAAATTCTCAAACACACCAGCTGTATTTTTTAAACACAAAGTTCTAATGCACATTTTATTTGTGTTCTATCTTCTTAACAGAAAATTTATACACATCCAAAACGTACTCTATTAAAGTAAAAAACTCCATAAAGTGCCACAGTAAGTATACATTTTCAATTATCTAACAAGCCTAAAAGGCTAACTTCAAAACAGCTTCCCCTCTAAAAACCTCTCCAAATTACATAAAAGAATACTATAACTAAATGTTTTTTCTCCCACCAACAGAAAAAACATCATCAAAATACAAGTAAAAGCTTGAAAAAATATACTGAACATTTCAAATAGCACCAAAGAATCAGTGTAAGTATAATAATTGAAACATAAATGCATTTAAGACATGTATAGCAGTATTTAGACTTCAAATGTGTTTCTTTCTAATCTTTCCTAGCACAACAAATACAAACATGACTCAAGGTGCAGAGTTTGTTATGTCTCAGAAAAATAAGCTATTACTATGTTATATGAGGTATATGTATACTCAAGAAAAGCAATCAGAACTCTAGGGGGCCCATTAGGATGGCGGGCAGATTGTCCCCGCCAGGCTAGCCAGCCACACCTAAATTCCCCCCGCCATATTAGGGTGGCGGGGGGACCGCGGCGGACGGAAAGACCGTCCGGCGCTTTTCCGCCCCGGTCACCTTGCGACCGGGGCGGAAAAGGTTTAATATGGTGGTGGTGTCTAATAGACATCGCCAGCCATAATATGATGGGCTTGTGTAGATGCCTTTCAGCGGCGGCAATGCCGCCATGGGAAAGGCATGCGGTCTTCACTCTGGGGGCCCCCTGCGGGCCCCCAGAATGAAGGAGAGGTGGGGGCTGCACATGGGGCGTACCTGTGGTACCCCCCTTCATTTGCATAAACAAAGCGGAAGGCACCGCACGGTGCCTGCCGCTTTGTTTATGTAAATGCACTTATAGCATTGTGGCGGGTAGTGCAGAGAGTAACGCCCGCCACAATGCTATAAATGCATGATGTGCCCACCACTGTGTGGGCACATCCTAATACCCCCCACGGGACCCCCACCCTAATGGTGGGCGGTTCTGAATTCCAACAGGATGGCGGGCAAACAAAGTCCACCCGTCATCCTAATGAGCCGAAAGTGTTTTGGAAATGTAGTAAATAAATGTTATGGTAGAGCTACAACTGAAGAAGCTAGAGTACTATCTACAAAAGAACATAATCACCCCCCCCAATGTCACAGAGATAGAGGTCAGAGATGCCCTTGAAAGCATAAAAAAGCAAGTACCAGTACTGAGAAACCTACAACTCAAATACTAAAAGAGGAACTCTTAAAAAATCCTCAACATGCTTCAGGATAACTACCCTCAATTGATTCCCTAAAAAGAAAAATTGCAAGACAAAAAAGAGTAACAACAACCACTCTACCTAATCCTAAAACCCTAGAAGAAGTTGTCATTCCCCCTGAACTAAGTGTAACTCTCAATAATGAACAATTCTTACTTTTTGACTACAAATGCCCCAACAGAATTATAATGTTTGCTACTGCAAACAATATAAGAACTTTTCAAGACTGCCATCACTGGATGATGGATGGGACGTTTTAAACATGTCCAAAACCATTTTTCCAGCTCTACACCATACATGGATTATACCATCACTCTAACATACCATTTATCTACTGCCTATTGCCAAACAAACAACAAAATGCCTTCACAGAAGTACTAAATACAATAAAACACGAAATCAATAATTATTTTCCACAGAAAATAATTATTGATTTTGAATTGGCAATGATAAATAATATCTTAAAAACTTTTCAACATACAGCAATCCAAGGATGTTATTAACATTTCAACCAAAGCATTTGGAGACATCTCCAAAAATGTACATTAAGCATACAATATGCTACAGATAGCACTTTTGCCTACCAAGTCAAAAGATTATTTGCCCTAGCATATGTCCCTGTCACCGACGTAGCAGAACATAATAACACACTAGTAGATAGCCCATATTCCAAAATATATGAAGAGAAACTAGCATCACTCCTCAACTACTTTGAGGATACATGGGTGGGAAGGCTACACCGATCTGGACATAGATGCCAACCAAAATTTCCCGTTGCTTGGTGGAATGTCTACTTAAGCACACTAAATCAAGAAGCAAAAACTAACAACAGTGTAGAAGGATGGCAGAATACTTCCAAGCAACCACTAGCAGAGGAAAACCTACCGTACAAAAACTACTACAAGCTTTACAAAAAGAACAGAGTTACCAAGAACTACGCATTCAACAATCAGTAACTCAAATAGGACCTAACCTCACCAAACAAACTAAACAAATGTTTAAACTACCTCAAAGTCAGGTCACCCTATATCTTTCTACACGAGGCCTAGACTATCTATCTCTAATAGCCAAAAGCCTCTTGTAACTTACCCATACACAAATAAAAATACTCAATAATGTACAAAAAAACTGTTAACCAACATAAATAATTATATTTTAAGAAATAATATATAATTGTCATACATATTTATGCCTATTAAGTAAATATATATAGACAAATAAATAATATTTCTTATAATATACAAAATATCAAACACAATTAAAATAACATTTCCCACCCAAATAATATCAAATAAATAAACTTACAATTCATGTAGCAGTCGAATATTTAATCCAACAACTTGTAATCCATGTACTCCACTGGTAATCCAAGACAAATCCACATTGTCGAAACCCTCAAAAAACCCCAAAAATGTCAAAACACTACAAAACGCTCCAGGAAATCCCGATAAAAAAGTGTGGTAACTTTAGTCATTCAAATAACATACACACACTTTTAAGTTTAAAAAAAAACAAATTTTCTTCTCCAGCATAAATTCAAAACCCTTAAAAACCCGAAAAATAGTGAAGAAATTTAGGACTAGCTCCAGGAAACCCAGAGAAATCAAAGTGTGGTGACTTTATTAATTAAAGTAACATACACACACTTTTAGCTTTTAAAAAACGCATGTTCTTCTCCAACATTAATTCGAAACCCGTAGAACCCCAAAAAATAGTTTAAAAAGTTAAGAACCGCTTCATGAAACCACGAAAAAACGAGAGTATAAAAAGAGTAGTTTAATAAACTAATACACTCTTCTCTCAAAAAAAACAAAACGCATCCTTCTCTGGAACGAAACCTCGAAAAACAGGAACCTTTAAAAAAAATCAAAAACAAACCCACCCACACAAAACCCCCAAAACATTTAAAAAAAATATATTAAAATTAATGTTCAACATAAAAATAAACATATCTATAATAAAACAAACTAAATACATTAGGCCTAAAAAACTCAGACCCCTCCGTAAAAAACAACGAACACCTAAAACATACAAAAACCACGACCAAATAACTAAAGTAATACTACACACCTCCCAACTACACTTAAACATTACTACTCTCTAGCATATAATACTAAAAATTCACCTTACCTTTCCCAACGCGGCGCAGCATCCAACGGCGAGCTTCTCCAGTCCTGAATGAAGCAAAATAACATATTGCGGTTAGAAAATAGTCCCATTGAAACCAAAATAGTAACTTAAACATATTAAATACAATGTTATAAATAAAAATAAAACGTGCTACTGGACTCTAAGGGGCTCATTAGGATGACAGGCGGACTATATCCGCCCGCCAATCTATCGGTCATTGGGACCGCCCGCCATAAGGGCGGGGGTCCCAATGGGGGTATTAGGATGCACCCGGCACTGTGGCGGGCGCATCCTGCATTTTTAGCATTGTTGCAGGCGGTGCTCTCAGCACCGCCCACCACAAGGCTAAAAATGCACGAATGCATTTGCATTAACAAAGCTGCAGGCACCGCGCGGTGCCTGACGCTTTGTTAATGCAAATGCAGGGGGGTACGTGCACCTCCCACCTCTCCTTCACTCCAGGGGCCCGCAGGGGGCCCCGAAGTGAAGACCACATGCATCGCAGCCACGGAAAAGGCATCTTTTTTGGCCCATCATAATATGGCTGGCGGTGTCTAATAGACACCGCCACCATATTAAACCTTTTTACCGCCCCGGCCGCAAGGCGACCGCGGCGGAAAAACGGCAGACGGTCTTTCCGTCCACCGCTGACCACCCAGCCATCCTAATGTGGCGGGGGTCATTTCAGTGCAGATGGCGGGCGGATTGGCCCCGCCAGGCCGGCGGTGGCTTCCACCAGCCTGGCGGTGGCTACCGCCAGCCTGGCGGGGCAATCCGCCCGCCATCCTAATGGGCCCCCAAATATTATAAATTATTTCCTGTCACTTTAACAATTACTATATAATTAATTACCCTCTATAAATTAATAATAATTAATAACAACATAATATTAATTATTAATAATACTTTATTTATTATATAAAAATACCCAAAAATACATATAAAAAATTATACTTCAGTGTATATATAATTAACATTTTGGTGTTACTTTAAAAATTAGTACATAATTATTTAACATTTTTAATTAATAATAATTAATAACATATAATAATAATTATAATTATTAATCATTTTTATGTATATAAATTGTAAATAAATACATATCAAGAATTATACTTGAGTGAATATATGCTATACATTTTTCTGTTAATTTAAAAATTACTTTATAATTAATTAATCTTTGAAAATATATTAATAATATTAATTAATAACAAATATTAATTATTATTATTAATAATATGTTTTATTTTTGTAAATGTTTTAAAAATACATATCAAGCATTATACCTGACTATATGTATGATTTTGTTTTTTCTGTTTCTGTAAAAATTACGTTATTAATTAACTAACTTTAGTACATTCATAATCATAATTAATAACAAATATTAATTATCAATATTAACAATCTGTTTTATGTATATAAATGTTTATAAAATATATATCAAGCTTGTAAAAATTAGTAAAAATGTACTTACCTGTTTTCTATTTTCTGTTAATATATATTATATATTAATATTATTAATTAAATATCTAATCAAAACAATTGCAACATATTTTTGAGAGTGTTAATGATTGTTAATAAATATTAAAAATGTTTAAAAAAATTCAAATGCAAAATACACTGTATATATTTTTGAAAAAAACAATGTTATAAAAAGTATGCTATTTCAATTCAGAAACATTTGTCAATATAAATAAATGTAATTTTGTTTACCTAAAGGTTTAACATAAACAAAAAACTGTTCTCATTTTTTCTGTACTTTGACTGATATAAATAAATCCTGTAAATAAAAAAGTTCAAACAATTCATCTGTACTTATTTCTCAATCAATAAATGTTGTTTTTAAAAAAAATGGAATTATTATTATAATAATTATATATTGATATATAACATTTCACTTACATATATTTAATCAGCATTTATAATGTTACAACGTAAACTTTTTTACATTGCTTTTCTCACTAAAATATAAAACATTTATAATTTACAATGCCCACTTCAGTCAGGTAACAATCAGGGAAGATGCTGAACACTGACCCAATTTAATTTACTATTCCCACTCCAATCAGGTGAAAGTCAGGGAAGATGCTGGACACTGACCCAACATAATTTACTATTCCCACTCTAGTCAGATAAAAGTCAGAGAAGGTGCTGAACATTGACCCAATATAATTTACAATTCCCACTCCACTCAGGTAAAAGTCAGGGAAGTTGCTGGACACTGACCCAATATAATTTACAATTCCCATTCCAGTCAGCTGAAAGTCAAGGAAGGTGCTGGACACTAACCCAATATAATTTACTAATCCCACTCCAGTCAATTGAAACTCAAGGAAGGTGCTGGACACTGATCCAATTTAATTTACTATTCCCACTCCAGTCAGGTGAAAGTCAGGGAAAGTGCTGGACACTGACCCAATATAATTTACTATTCCCACTCCAGTCAGGTGAAAGTCAGGGAAGGTGCTGGACACTGTCCCAATATAATTTACTATTCCCACTCCAATGAGGTGAAAGTCAGGGAAGGTGCTGGACACTGAACCAATATAATCTACTATCCCCACTCCAGACAATTGAAAGTCAGGGAAGGTGCTGGACACTGACCCAACATAATTTTCTATTCCCACTCCAGTCAAGTGAACATCAGAAAATAAGCTGGACACTGACCAACTAATAAGAATCCAAAATATAAACTATATTTCAAAAAATATAAAATATTAAATAGTTTTACATTTTGTATCAAATTAACTAAAAATTAAAAGTAATTTTATCAACATTTATTTTAATTAATAAAAATATAATTTTAAAATATATTAATTTTTTGATCTCATTGCAAATATATTTTGAAATAAAATGTATTTAAATGTTTTAATTAATAATTATATAAAATGTTATAAATAATATTTTTGAATAACACCATACTCTTTTCCTCTATTAATTTAACATCCCATTCATAAAATAATAATTATAATTCAGAATTTTTTTATTTAATTTCTAAAAATTGAGGCCCCCATTAGGATAGCGGGCGGAAAATCACCCCGTTCGCCATGGAGGCGGGAAACAACCGCCCGCCTGGATCGCGGATAACCCGGCGGCCAAATTAGGATCAACCGCCAGAAAAGACCGACCGCGGCGGTAGCGGGCCTACCAAAACCGCCCGATGCGGGTGGTGACGGCAAAAAAACGACAGCGGCGGTTGGAAAATCAGCAGAAAAGTAACAACCCGCCGCAAGGAAAGCGGAGACACCGCACAGGAAATTAGGATATCCCTGAGGGTCCCGCGGTCGCACACAGGAGTGAATGGGAGAGATAGAGGAAGAGCTGCAGCTTAGCCACCGCAGTGAAAGGTACAAGAAAAAAATGGCGGACACTTCAAAAACACCGCAGTGATGCCAAACATTGCACAAATCAAAGTAGCCATGACCCCCAAATACATAAAAACATACAAATGAAATAAATGAATGCAAAACCAAAAATGAAAGCACAGGACATCTCTCACAACACACCTGCCAGCCAAATTCCACTTGGACACACTCACATAGCTAAATATAAAACCAGCCCCTTCACTGATCACAATCCTTTGCAACACTCCAGAAGAGAAGGCCATACACCACATCTGACAGGAGAGGCAAAAGAGCACAGCACACACACGCAACCACCACCACCATCACTACCACCATCACACCAGCACCAACAATCCCCCAGCACACACCACACCACACACACCAACACCACACCCGCCATCCACACATTTGCACCAACAAACACTTCAACCACCACACACCATACCTCACAGAAGATGCCCAAATTCACAGAGGGTGAGTTGACAGTCATGGTCAATGAGATTTTCAGAGTAGAGCCACAACTGATTGGTAGCCTGGTCCAACAGACACCATTAGCCACAAGGACACAAATGTGTGAAAGGATAGTACAAAAGGTAAATTCAGTAGGGACCACCACAAGATCCAAGAAGGAGATCATGAAGCGGTGGCATGATCTCAAGAGGGTTGTCAAGGAGAAGAGGAGCAAGAACTGGGAGCTGGCGAAAGTGACTGGCAGTGGCCCTCTCATCCCACCGAAAACATTCACACCATGGGAGGAGAAGGTGCTTGCCATACTGCATCCTGAGAGTCTCACATGAGTTCCCGGGGGAACAGAGGCTGAGGAGTACAAATAAATGCCAAACAACACACTGATAAGTACTTCTTTTCACAACCCAAACACCATTGAACTGTTCACCATCACCTAACCGGTAGCCAGTAAGCATGGGCAAATTTTGCGAATCTGGCGTTCGAGAATTTGCATATTCGTGAATTCGCAATCCGCAAAATCCGCGAACCCTCACTCGAAGGGTTTCTGCCAGTTCGCGAGGGTTTTGTACCAGTTCGCAATTGCGAACTTACTTGTCGGCTCGCAACGGTCACGACTATGTTGTTTCTACGTCTGGTTCATCATCACAGGTTCACAGCACCCTCTGTTTCACCACTGCCACCCTCTGGTTCACCCATGCCACCCTCTGGTACATCACTGCCACCCTCTGGTTCATCACTGTAGATTATGGGGTGAAAAAGCAAGCACACCTGCCCTGCTTCAACTGACATGAATTAATTTGGGGTTGATTTATTAATGTGTCACTGAATTTAAACTTCCAGTCGGGCACCTGCTTCCTTATCTGTAATTTGCTTTCTGTTACAGGGCAATTTTTTTTCCCAGGACCTTTGTGGCCTACTTGTAACTATTCTATGAGCTTGCTGTGAGGGTCAGAGCAGGGTCATAGAATAGTTGCAAGTAGGCCACTGAACTCTGGAGGGGCCCCTCAGGAAGCACTACAGGGAATGGTTACTAATGATGAGTTTAAACTTTTGCACCTGCTGAGTGCTTTCAGTTTTGCAAAACTCGTTTTTCTGCAGAACAGCAACTGTAATGCCCCAAACAAAGTTGATTTCTAATCCAAAAGTGATCCAAAGAAAGTCAAAAAGGCCTCAAATCCAAATATCCAGCAGCATCCACAAAAAGTAATCCTTCCAGATCAAGAATCCAAATGAAAGTGACCAGTACATGAAGAAAGCACTGGGAGGAGCCTGCTGGACAGGAACAGGAAGTTGGAGACTGTGGGGCACTTCCTTCCCCCCCCCCCAAAAAATGGACTCCTTGCAAAAAAAAGTGCAGGCAAATATCAACCTGAGGAATTATTCTAATAAAAATCCTCATTTTCAGAAGGTTTATGCTGCTTGCTGGTAGATTTCTTGTACAGAATTGCAAATTTTGTAATTTCGCGAGTGCAAGATTGTTGCTGCCGGCCGCATCTACGTGTTCGCAATTGCGAACTCCCGTGTACTCGCGTTGACAAACTCTCGCTGTGCAAGGTAGCAAGCCGGGATGACGTAATCGCGGTGACCAAACTCCCGCGGGATCCCGCAGCAAGATACAAAATGGCGCAGCACTCGCAAAATATCGAGAAAAACAACTCGGCAAATGCTGAATGACGGTAAGTGAACGCCACGCGCTGCAATATTGTATCACAAAGCAAAAACATCTGCTGCGTGCGTATTTGCGGATTTTCAGCAAATTCGCGAGAGTTCGCGGATTGCGAATTTACTGAAAATCCGCAAAATCCGCGAGTGAAACGGATTTTATGCCCTTGCTTAGTAGCCAGCCATCGTCACTGTGAGGCCTGTTTGGGAGAGGGAGGCCTGCACTACCACTCCCAGCATGCCCCTAATTCACACTACAGCAGCATGGAGGCCTCACCCACCCTGGAGCATGTGTCAGCCATTGCACTGTTCTCCCTCACCTAACAGGTAGGGAGCCATCTTGTATTGGAGGACTGTTTGGGGTTGGGAGGCCTGTACTACTACTCCCACCATGCCCCCTGGCCCACACCCCAGTCGCATGGAGCAATCCCTCCCACCCAGGAGCATGTGTCAGCCATTGCAATGTTATCCCTCACCTAACAGTAAGGTAGCCATTTTGTATTGGAGGACTGTTTGGGGTTGGGAGGCCTGTACTACTACTCTCACCATGCCCCCTTGGCCCACACCACAGCTGCATGGAGCACTCCCTCCCACCCACGAGCATGTGTCAGCCATTGCAATGTTCACCCTCACCTAACAGGTAGGTATCCATCTTTCTTGCGATGTTTGTCCAACTGGATTGGGAGGCCTGTTTAGGGGTGGGAGGCCTGTATCACTACTCCCAGCATGCCCCCTGGCCCACACCCCAGCCGCATGGAGCACTCCCTCCCACTCAGAAGCATGTGTCAGCCATTGCAATGTTCTCCCTCACCTAACAGGTAGGTAGCCATCTTCACTGGGAGGTCTGTTTGGGGGAGGGAGGTTTGTTTCACAACTCCCACCATGCCCCCTGGCCCACACCCCAGCCGCATGGAGCACTCCCTCCCATCCAGGAGCATGTGTCAGCCATTGCACTGTTCTCCCTCACCTAACAGGTAGGTAGCCATCTTCACTCTCCTTCATGTGTGTGTCTGAGATCTTCATCCCTACACACAGCAACAATTGCATGCAATGCATTGACACCTGACATGTATGAGTAAATGATATTCCTCTGCACCATGAAGTTACGCAAAGTGTTGCAATAAATAATACTAGTGATGACGTCACAATTGTGTAGTGTACAGACAGTCGATGACACGCAGATGACACAATACTTGCACAGTGCCCAACACTGACCATTACCCATCTAATCCACAGGTGATGAAGAAATCACTGCTGAGGACCACAACAACGAACAGCAGAGCCAGTCTACACCCTGGTACATGGACTCTCAGATGTTGACTCCCAGGACCATGCTAGCTAAACTGCAGGTTATCCAGAATACTGCAGCTAGGATGTTGCTAAACTGTCCTCCAGGATCCCCATCACTGCCCCTGCTTAGAGAGCTTCATTGTCTTTCAGTTAAGAAAAGATCATTCTTCAAGATATGTTGCCTCACCTTTAAGGCCATCAAGGGAATGGGCCCTGATTATCTGCAAAATAAGATCTGTAAGGAAACATCTAGGTGTAATCTTAGGTCAAACTTTCTGGCACTGCTGAAGGTCCCACACATTTGTCTTAGCCATATAGGGGGCAAATCATTCTCATACGTAGCCCCCAGATACTGGAACACTCTTCCTGAGGTTCTACGAAAAACCAATTCCTATCTTGTTTTTAGAAAACATCTTAAATAAGCATGGGCGGAAAATCCGTTACGCTCGCGGATTTTGCGGATTTTCGGGAAATTCGCAATCCGCGAGATTTGCGAATTTGCCGCAAAATCCGCAAATTCGCACGCAGCAGATTTTTTTTGCGGCGCGCGGCGTTGGTGATACAATTTTTGCGGCGCGCAGCGTTTATTATCGTTTGCCGAGTGTTTTTCTCGATATTTTGCGAGTGCTGCGCCATTTTGGATCTTGCTGTGTGATCCCGCGGGAATTTGGCGAGCGCGGTTACGTCATCGCGGTTTGCCAACTTGCACAGCGAGAGTTTGTCAACGCGAGTACGGCGAGATCACGTCTCGCGGTACTTCGCAATTGCGAGATTTGAGATGCGGCGAGCAGCAACAATCTCGCACAAGCTAAAGTATAAAATTTGCAATTCTGCACAAGAAATTCACCAGCAAGCAGCATAAACCTTCTTGAAATGATGATTTTTATCTTAATAACTCCTTAGGTTGACATTTGCCTGCACTTTTTTAGCGAGGAGTCCATTTTGGGGAGGGGGGAGGGGGGTGGGAGGAAGGAAGTGCCCCACAGTCTTCAACTTCCTGTTCCTGTTCAGCAGGCTCCTCCCAGTGCTTTGTCCATCTCCTGGTCACTTTTCATTTGGATCTGGAGCTGGAAGGATTACTTTTTGTGGATGCTGCTGGATATTTGGATTTGAGGCCTTTTTGACTTTCTTTGGATCACTGTTGGATTAGAAATTTTACAAGTAAGTTTGTTTGGGGCATTACAGTTGCTGCAACTAACATTTTGGAATTTTCGATTTTTGGGCTGTTTTGGGGCCTTTTGCCCAGGGGTACTCAGTGGTGGGTGGACTGAGTCTTTCTGTGGGTTGTCTTGAACTTAAACATCATGGAGGGCATGGATGGTTTGGGATTGTGCTGATTTTTCAGTGATTTTCGTTTTTTGGGGCTGTACTTGTGGCCTTTTCACCAGGGGTATTTGAGTCTAGCATGGGCCTAGTCTTTCTGTGGGGTGTCTTGAACTTAAACATCATGGAGGGCATGGATGGAATGGGATTGTGCTGATTTTGCAGTGTTTTTCGATTTTTGGGGGTGTTCATGGGGAGGGACAGGCCATGTGGCTGGGGGCCATTTTGAGTGCTGCTACAGGCCCTGGCCATGTGCTGGGAGGCAAGTGGCCATTTTGAATGCAGGCTTTGTTGTTAGGCCTGCAATAATTTTGCCTACTTTTCAACCTATATGCCCAGGGGTAGTGAGTCTTGCATGGGCCTAGTCTTTCTGTGGGTTGTCTTGAATTTAAACATCATGGAGGGCATGGATGGATTGGGATTGTGCTGATTTTTCAGCGATTTTCGTTTTTTGGGGCTGTACTTGTGGCCTTTTCACCAGGGGTATTTGAGTCTAGCATGGGCCTAGTCTTTCTGTGGGTTGTCTTGAATTTAAACATCATGGAGGGCATGGATGGATTGGGATTGTGCTGATTTTTCAGTGATTTTCGTTTTTTGGGGCTGTATTTGTGGCCTTTTCACCAGGGGTATTCGAGTCTAGCATGGGCCTAGTCTTTCTGTGGGTTGTCTTGAATTTAAACATCATGGAGGGCATGGATGGATTGGGATTGTGCTGATTTTTCAGTGATTTTCGTTTTTTTGGGCTGTACTTGTGGCCTTCTCACCAGGGGTATTTGAGCCTAGCATGGGCCTAGTCGTTCTGTGGGCTGTCTTGAAGTTAAACATCATGGAGGGCATGGATGGAATGGGATTGTGCTGATTTTGCAGTGTTTTTCGATTTTTGGGGGTGTTCATGGGGAGGGACAGGCCATGTGGCTGGGGGCCATTTTGAGTGCTGCTACAGGCACTGGCCATGTGCTGGGAGGCAAGTGGCCATTTTGAATGCAGGCATTGTTGTTAGGCCTGCAACCATTTTGCCTACTTTTCAACCTTTATGCCCAGGGGTAGTGAGTCTTGCATGGGCCTAGTCTTTCTGTGGGTTGTCTTGAATTTAAACATCATGGAGGGCATGGATGGATTGGGATTGTGCTGATTTTTCAGTGATTTTCGTTTTTTCGGGGCTGTACTTGTGGCCTTTTCACCAGGGGTATTTGAGTCTAGCATGGGCCTAGTCTTTCTGTGGGTTGTCTTGAATTTAAACATCATGGAGGGCATGGATGGGTTGGGATTGTGCTGATTTTTCAGTGATTTTCGTTTTTTGGGGCTGTACTTGTGGCCTTTTCACCAGGGGTATTTGAGTCTAGCATGGGCCTAGTCTTTCTGTGGGGTGTCTTGAAGTTAAACATCATGGAGGGCATGGATGGAATGGGATTGTGCTGATTTTTCTGTTTTTTTTCGATTTTTTTGTGGTGTATAACTGAACTGATGTTCCTCTGTCTTCCATTGTTTTTAGGTGCACAAGCCTCAAGAGAACCACCAGTGCCAGGAAGAAGTCCTGCAGCGGTGTGTGTGTGCAGCATAACGTCACGCGACATCACGTCTGGCCTCAGACAACTCTATAATTCGTGCAACTGCGGCCTGCTGTCTGACCTGCTCTGAAGAAGATGGCCCCAAAAAAAGTTCTCCGTAGCTCCTCTAGCAAGAAAGTTGCTAGTAAGGAGCAGAAGAAGCAAGTTACCAAGGAGGCTGGTGTGCCAACCGCCACGTTTTTTGGGAGCAAAAAAAAAAGTACGCCTGCAGCAGCAGCAGGATCTGCTGGGGACCAAGCTGGGAGCAGCACCCCTGCTCCATTGGGTTCAGTGCCTCCACCACCACGCCAACTTAAGTCAAAGCCCTTGAGTGCTTCAGCGGCAGTCAGTGTACTTCTCCAATCACCATCGACCAGTGATGTTGGCTCATCGCAAGAAAGTAGCAGCAATGTCCCTGAATCAACACAGGTTGTTGTAACTCATCTCACAAGTGTTGAACAACCACAGCCGCAACAACAACACCATGTGCAAGTACAAGCCCAAGTACATGTGGAAGGAGAGGCAGCAAAAGGAGATGCGCAAGCAGAGGTGCATGGAGGGTCACAAGTGCCCACAATAGTTGTTCCTCCCGATGTAGGGGCACATCAGGAAATCGACAATGAAGCCGAGGTATCATTGGAAGCCACTCCTCCTGATGATCATTCATTGTCTTCCACATTCCTAGCAAGGAAAAGATCAAGGGGGGTGTCTACATCTTCTTCAAGCCCACCTCCTTCTGATGATACGGATCAAGCTTGGGAACCACCACTGCGGTCTGAGAGTGAGGCACACCATGATCTGACAAAGGTACCTAAGCGTAAAAGGAAGGTCGTCGAAAAACTCATAGCTATGGAGTGTGATGAGGCTCAACAAGAAGTGACAGATACTGCTGGTGATGAAGCCTCTCACGATGACGACGAGTCAGTCATCACAAAGGTCACTGCAGCCCCAGCGGGCATGCAGCAAAGAGACATTTTGACCCTATCCCGATAAGCTGCTGAGCGGGATGATGATGTCGACGAGGAGGCAATGGAAATGGAAACACAACAATCATTAGATTTGGAGTTAACTAGTACACCAACACCTACCGCTTCCATATTTCTTCCTCACAAGAAGGGACCTACATCCACCTCGACCTCAATTCGTGGTGGTGAAAGTGCAAAACGTACTGAAGTTCGGCAATCCACATCCTCCACTTCATCTGGCATTAGCAGCAGGACCACCACCACCAGTATCGCCTCCTCCTCCGGCCCCCAAAGACATTTCAAGTCTGCAGTTTGGGACTTCTTTAGTGTTTGCCCAAAAAATGAAACCGTAGCCATTTGTAGCATGTGTAAGGTTCGAGTTAGTCGTGGTAAGTTGGGTTCCAACTATGGTACCGGAGGCCAGAGAGGTCATCTTGAAAGGAAGCACGCTGTCAAATGGTTTGCGCACCTACAGGCGATCAAGGAAGCCCGAATTGCACGTAATGCTGTTTCATCTGATGATGACGAGGAGGAAGAAGACGTGTCAAACCCTTCACTTACACCCAGTACCCCTGTCAGCAGCACACCCCATGTGAGCCACACTAAGAGTGTGGGAGAGAGTGATACACCATTGCGAAAAAGTTCATCAGCGAGCGTAACTGGGTCGAAGATATCATCATCATCCCGTAAATCTTTGGTCCAGAGCAACATTAATTTATTTATTTATTTATTTATTTATTTATGGAATTTTTAGTGCGCAACTAATACCCTAAGGTGTCTAGGCGCAGCAAATACTCGGGATTACAGCACCAATCAGAGCACGTTCTCATTGATTGAAAAGCCAAGTCTTCAGTGATTTGCGGAAATTAATAAGGGTGGGAGCAGTTTTAATGTGCAAAGGAAGTGAGTTCCAAAGCACGGGAGCTGTTACCAAGAATCGTCTATCACCCCAAGTAGCCGTTCTTGTCCGGGGGACGGTCAAAAGATAGCTAGCTGCTGATCTTAGATTCTTTTTGGGGATGTACACCTGGAAAGCCTCTTTTAAAAACTTCGGTCCGGTCTGTGAATGGCCTTATAGGCTATGCAAAGCGCTTTAAATTTGATCCTGTTTTCGACCCTTAGCCAATGGAGATGGCGAATGGCTGTAGAGGTGGAATGTCGTCTAGGGATGTTAAGCAGGATCCGTGCTGCCATATTTTGAATGGACTGAAGTTTGTTTAAGAGATATTTGTGTGTACCAAGAAAGAGAGCATTTCCATAATCTAATTTTGAAAATACTAAGGTGGTAACTAGCGTTTTTCCTGCAGATACTGGTAGATACGGCAGGAGTTTTTTTATTTTCTTCAGTATAAAGAAAGCAGCCGAAACCACCTTGTTAACATGGCATCCAAAAGATAACCTGTTATCAAAAATCACTCCAAGATTTCTGACCTTAGTGACTGGCACCGGAGGGGGGCCCATCTGACTGGGCCACCATGTGTTTGACCATTCTGGGGAGATCGTGCCAAAGGTCATAACCTCAGTCTTCTCCGCATTAAGTTTCAGGCAATTACTGTGCATCCATGATTGTACATCCAGTAGTCCCTCCTGAAACTTGGCTGCTACCACAGGGCCATTCTTGTGCACCGCCAACACAAGCTGGGTATCATCGGCGTAGGTTGTTACACGCATCCCAGGAGATTTAATGACCCTCGCCAAGTCCGAAACATAAATGTTAAAAAGTGTAGGACTTAACGAGGATCCTTGTGGAACCCCACAAGGCAATTCTGTGGTGGGCGAGTAGTAATTGCCCAGCTTTACTGCCTGTCTACGGTTGGCTAGAAAAGAGACTACAAGGTCTTTGGCCCGATGATTGATTCCAAGGGTCGCGACACGGTCGACCAAGATGGTGTGGTCGACCGTGTCAAAGGCCGCCGACAGGTCCAATAATATGAGAACTGCAGCTCCTCCTGAGTCCATAATCTCTCTAATTTCGCCCGAGGCTTTTATTAATGCTGTCTCAGTTCCGTGTTCCCTCCGGAACCCGAACTGAGTGTCATCTAAGAGTTTATGATGTTCAATAAACTCTGAGAGCTGTTTATTCATGATTGCCTCTATGACTTTGGACGTGAAGGGAAGACAGGCAATAGGCCTGTAGTTGGACGAAATGGTGGGGTCTAAAGAAGGCTTTTTAATTAAAGGTTTTACAATGGCCTTCTTCCAGCTTGCTGGGTAGACACCTGATTTAAATATGGAGTTGCATATTTCAGTTAGCGGCTGTGTAATAACATTCTGTAGTTTATTCATTATAGTGGGGGGGCAAGGATCAAGGGGGGAACCTGATTTGATCTTACAAATCAGTGTACTGATCTGATCTTCAGTGGCTGGTTGAAACTGATCAAAGGAGGGATGATTGAGTACTGGATAAATGATGGGTATGGCATCAGTTTTTCCTGCCTGTTCACTAGAAAAAGTAGAGTAGATATCCATCACCTTGGTTTTGAAAAAAGTGGCTAATGAGTCACATAATTCCTGTGAGTTCTCAATCACGGGTCCACTTGGGTTGGAAAGAGAATTGACCACTTGAAAGAGCATCCTAGCTGAGTTGTGTGCTTGCTCAATTTGGCCAGTGTAAAAGAGATTTTTTTGTGTGTTAATAGCTTTTTTGTAAATTGCTAGCGCGCTCTTATACTCTTGCTTAGCAGAGGGACTGTAGTGTTTCCTCCATCGTCTTTCAAGGTTTCTACAGTACTGACGCTGGAGGCGCAGTTCCTCTGTGTACCATTGAGCAGATGGAGTAGCTCTATTGGGGCGATAACATTTTTTCAGGTGCAACTTGGTTAGCTGCCTTTAAAATCCATTCCTGAAAAGTCGTGGACATGGTTTCAGTATCACCTATGTTTTCTGGAATAGATGATATCAAGAGATTAGTAAAATGCGGCATGTCTGCCTTATTCCACATCCGTGCTCCCACCGACGGGCAGACTTTAGTCTGAGAAGGTTTAAGAGGTAACAGTGTAATCCTAAAAATAATGGCTTGATGGTCAGACCATATCAAAGGAAGTACTACTGGTGTCTCAATGTTGGGGTCGTTGGTAAATAATTAAAAAGATGTTGTTTACAGAAGCGCAATATGAACGCAACCACCCACTGACGCGTCTGTATAACACTAAGCTGGCTAAAATGCTAGCTCTGGACCTTCTCCCTTTTTCTTTTGTAGAAGGGGTTGGTTTTCTAGAATTAGTGTCAGCGCTCTGCCCTAAATGGAAGGTTCCTAGCCGGTTCTATTTTGCCCGAGTTGCGGTTCCAGCACTACATGAAGATGTTCTGAAGGTGATTGGGGAAGCTTTGCAGAAGTGTGCTGTTCACACTATACATATGACAACAGACATGTGGACCAGTGGCGCAGGCGCTGATTACATGTGCATCCCTGCACACTGGGTCTCTTTTTCAGGGGCTAAAGCAAAGCTAAACACAGGTGTTGACACGGACATTGTTTTTAAAGCTGCTCGGAAACATGCAACACTAGCCATGTTTGGTTTGGAGAAACGTCACACAGCAGAAAACATTTTGGATGTCTTTAACACAAAGGTCCTTAACTGGCTGTCCCCACTAAAACGCCAGGTTGGTTATGTTTCTACGGACAATGGCGCCATTATAGTTAAGGCCATGAAGCTGGGTCACTATTTCCGAGTGCCGTGTTTGGCGCACTGTATAAACCTGGTTACCCAAAAATTCTTGGCTAATAAAGTCAGTGCAGCGTACAGAGTATTGGACACCTGCCGAAAAATGTGCAACCATTTCAGCCATTCTTTTAAGGCCCGGAAGCATCTGAGGAGCCTGCTATATCAACGTAACATGCCAGTGAAAGCACTCATCCAGGAGGTGGTAACACGTTGGAACTCAACCTTCTACATGCTTGAGCGTCTGTATGAGCAGTATACGGTACTCGATCAATATTTCCTTACAGAGGGTACAGAGGACCTGAGGATGGGTGCGGCGCAATGGACGCATGCTTCGTCCTTTTGAGTTCTTCACACGTGCAGTCAGCAAGGAGGACTGTAATTTGGGAAAAGCTATCCCATTGTTGTACATGCTGGAGGACCAACTGAAGGAGGTGTGTTCTGTGTTTGAAAAAGATGTAAAAAACCAAGACTCTTTTCTTCTGGCTGAGAATTTATTAGAGCTCCTACAAGGTGATGAATGTCTTAAAAAGATCCACTCAGAAGAGCATTACATTTGTGCTACTATTCTGGATCCATGCTACAAAAAGGCGCTGGCAGGCCAAGCATTCTTTCCTTTTGATGATGAACATGTTCCAAAGTACAAACATTGGCTAGCCTTGTCAGCCAAGAGGTTTGAAAGAGAACGGCTGAAAATTGAAGGAAATGGCAGTACATCAGCAGGCCATCCCCAGTCAAAACAATCCACTTCTGCACCTGTGGCACAAGTGACCTCTCAGCCGTTAAAGACACCGGTAACCGGATCATCTGCACCAGACACAACAGAAACATTGGAGGCTGAAGAGGATTGGCTAGCTCTGCGTGGGTTTGATTCTCAAAAGTTCAGAGGCACAGCAAGTTCTAAGCAAAGTGGAGGAACCTTGGATGAGGACCTTGAGTCGATGGTGAAGGACTATCTGAATGACTCAACAGAGGTCTATGTTAATTCTGACCCATTGGCGTATTGGCATGGGTAAAAAGAATTGTGGCCACAGCTCACCAACCTGGCTTTAAACTACTTGTCTTGCCCACTCGCAAGCGTGTCTTCTGAACGGGTTTTCAGTGCTGCTGGTGGCATTGTAACTCCCAAACGGAGCCGCCTCTCGCCCAAAAATGTGGAGAGGTTAACAATGATCAAGATGAATCAGCACCTCATACCACCAGATTTCAGAGTACGAGAAAGCGCGCCGGATGAAGACGAGGTGGCCAGCAACATAGATGAGAGAATTTCTACTCTGTCAGGTGACACTGAGCTCACCCTGCCTGAATTCGCAGAGTATGATGACGAAGCCTTATTCTCATTCCTGGACCGTGATACCGAGCCCTGAAAATGAGACAACGAATCAATAACTTTCTTTTTCGTCCTTATTCACTTTTATTCTTGTGTGTCTGTCTTTCTTTGTTGTGCACAGTTAATATATTTCAAACTTTAATCAGATAATCACAAAAACAAGCCCATCAGCAGAACTGTCTTCACTGGTTTGCTAATTGATTTGAAGTTGCCGCAGTCTGCATTCCTCAGGTTCACAAGTTCAGAAGAACATGCTCCTCTATCCTCCTCCTTCAGACTCCTATTTCCATCAAACCAGAGGGCTGGTTTACGCCCAATGAAGAAAGACTCAGCACTTGTGGGGGTGTTGTTCTACCTCTTTGCAGGTGAGTTGACGGCTCTGGGACCATTGTTGGGAAGCTCTAATACCAGATAAAAGTGGTTTGGACCAAATCCGAGGCGCAAATTTTTTAGTGTTTTTGCTGACTTGCTTGCCTTTGAGGTGCTCTTAGGGGGGCTCCGTCTGTTTGTGGGTAAGTTTCGGGGTCTGGGAGCACTGCTGGGACACTCTAATCTTGATTGCATTTGCTTTTCAGGAAATCCGTGGTGGCAACCCCGACTCATGGCTAGCTATGCAGCGCGTTTGGACCGAAGACCGAGAAATATTGCAAGTATGAGATTTTGCTTTTGGCCTGTTTCGGGGTGTTATGCTTCTTGGCGGGTGGGTTGGTGGGTCTTGGGGCATTCATGGGAAGGTCTAATACAGGGTAGAAGTGGTTGGGACAAAATCCAGGCCGATTTTTTTTGTTGCTATTTCTGACATTTTGCTCAATGTAGCATTTTCGGGGGCCTGTTTGTGGGGCTTCCTGGTGTTTGTGGGTGAGTTTCGGGGTCTGGGAGCACTGCTGGGACACTCTAATCTTGATTGCATTTGCTTTTCAGGAAATCCGTGGTGGCAACCCCGACTCATGGCCTAGCTACGCAGCGCGTTTGGACCGAAGACCGAGAAATATTGCAAGTATGAGATTTTGCTTTTGGCCTGTTTGGGGGTGTTATGCTTCTTGGCGGGTGGGTTGGCGGGTCTTGGGGCATTCATGGGAAGTTCTAATACCAGGTAGAAGTGGTTGGGACAAAATCCAGGCCGATTTTTTTTGGCTATTTCTGACATTTTGCTCAATGTAGCGTTTTCGGGGGCCTGTTTGGGGGGCTTCCTGGTGTTTGTGGGTGGGTTTCGGGGTCTGGGCGCACTGCTGGCTATATATACTTTACTTTGCAAGAGGTTTGAAGCAAATCCATGGTGGCAGAGGGGAGTTAGGGCCTAGCTGCAGAGCGCGCGCGGAGTGTTTGGGAAATTTGGGAAAAACTGACAAAGTCCCCATTTTTGTACTTTTGCTCTTTGGCTGTTTGGGGGTCTTCTACTCGTTTTCTCCTGGGTTGACGGCTCTGGGGCCATTGCTGGGAAGCTCTAATACCGGATAAAAGTGGTTTGGATTAAATCCCAGGCGGAAATCTTTTTGTGTTTTTGATGACTTGCTTGCCTTTGAGGTGCTTTTAGGGGGTTCCGTCTGTTTGTGGGTGAGTTTCGTGGTCTGGGAGCACTGCTGGGACACTCTAATCTTGATTGCATTTGCTTTTCAGGAAATCCGTGGTGGCAACTCCTACTTATGGCCTAGCTACGCAGCGCGTTTGGACCGAAGGCCGAGAAATATTGCAAGTATGAGATTTTGCTTTTGGCCTGTTTGGGGGTGTTATGCTTCTTGGAGGGTGGGTTGGCGGGTCTTGGGGCATTCATGGGAAGGTCTAATACCGGGTAGAAGTGGTTGGGACAAAATCCAGGCCGATTTGTTTTTTGCTATTTCTGACATTTTGCTCAATGTAGCGTTTTCGGGGCCTGTTTGTGGGGCTTCCTGGTGCTTGTGGGTAAGTTTCGGGGTCTGGGAGCACTGCTGGGACACTCTAATCTTGATTGCATTTGCTTTTCAGGAAATCCGTGGTGGCAATCCCGACTTATGGCCTAGCTACGCAGCGCGTTTGGACCGAAGGCCGAGAAATATTGTAAGTATGAGATTTTGCTTTTGGCCTGTTTGGGGGTGTTATGCTTCTTGGCGGGTGGGTTGGCGGGTCTTGGGGCATTCATGGGAAGTTCTAATACCGGGTAGAAGTGGTTGGGACAAAATCCAGGCCGATTTTTTGGGGCTATTTCTGACATTTTGCTCAATGTAGCGTTTTCGGGGGCCTGTTTGTGGGGCTTCCTGGTGTTTGTCGGTGGGTTTCGGGGTCTGGGCGCACTGCTGGCTATATATACTTTACTTTGCAAGAGGTTTGAAGCAAATCCATGGTGGCAGAGGGGAGTTAGGGCCTAGCTGCAGAGCGCGCGCGGAGTGATTTGGGAAATTTGGGAAAAACTGACAAAGTCCCCATTTTTGTACTTTTGCTCTTTGGCTGTTTGGGGGTCTTCTACTCGTTTTCTCCTGGGTTGACGGCGCTGGGGCCATTGCTGGGAAGCTCTAATACCGGATAAAAGTGGTTTGGACCAAATCCCAGGCGGAACTTTTTATGTGTTTTTGATGACTTGCTTGCCTTTGAGGTGCTCTTGGGGGGGGTTCCGTCTGTTTGTGGGTGAGTTTCTGGGTCTGGGAGCACTGCTGGGACAATCTAATCTTGATTGCATTTACTTTTCAGGAAATCCGTGGTGGCAACCCCGACTTATGGCCAAGCTACGCAGCGCGTTTGGACCGAAGGCCGAGAAATATTGCAAGTATGAGATTTAGCTTTTGGCCTGTTTGGGGGTGTTATGCTTCTTGGCGGGTGGGTTAGCGGGTCTTGGGGCATTCCTGGGAAGGTCTAATACCGGGTAGAAGTGGTTGGGACAAAATCCTCGCGGAAAAGCCTTTTGGCACTTTTTGTAACTTAGGGTTCATTAGGGTTAGCCCTAGCAGCAGGATTGCATGTGTTTCGGGGTGTTCTAGATTTTTGCAACTGAGTTCTGGGGTTTTAGAGCACTCGTGAGAATGTGTAATTTTGGTTGCAAGTCATTTGAAGAAAATCCATGGTGGGAAAGGGGGGATTTGGCATAGTTAAAGAAAGCCTTTGCCACTATTCTTAACTTAGGGTTCGTTAGGGTTAGCAGTATTCCTATTGCATGTGCTTGGGTGGGGGGGGTTTCGAGTCTTGGAGCGATGCTGGCCATGGATACTTTTGCTTGGTTGCTTGCAAGTGGTTTGAATGCAATCCACGGTGGGTAAGGGGTAATTAGTAAGGGGGTACTTCGGCCTACTTTTACTTTCAAAGTAAGTTTTGTCACCAGTTTTCTGCTAGGCCTCGTTTTTTGAGATTTGATTGGGGGTCTTCTACATTTTTGCGACTGGCTTTAGCAAGGGTCTGGGTGGGAGCACTGCTGGGAAGATCTAATTTTGTTCTAAAACACAGTTTACAGTACACCTAGCTTGAGGGGAAAGATCCGCTACATTAATTTGCCCCTACTTATTTATCCTTCAAAAGGTGACTCAGACAGAGTGCGCACTTTCAAAAATATTGTACTGTCTACTAGGAAAATCAAAGTGTGACTTTTTGCACTCCACAGCCTACATACCTTATATTTATTTATCAGTGGTGTTGTAATATTATATCCCTTCCTGTTTTTCGTTGAATAATTACAGGCCGGGTTTCAGTCTCTGCAATGGGGAAAAAAGGATGGAGTCAGGCTTCACATTAGCGAGCCACAATTCAGCATCAGGCAGGCAGTGGACAGGGTGTCTTCTGGTGACCAACATCGATGGGCGAAGCGTCGGCTGCAATGGAGGAGTGCCGCTAATAAGAGGATTTTTTTTCTGCAGGCAACTTACTTACCACTTTCAACAGGACAACTACAACAACATAGATACAGTATCCCTTGCCTTTTTCTCTGACTGTGACTGCATTTCTTGGATCTCTCTCTGCTTCTAAATTGATCCCTTAACACATCACTTAGTCCACTCCACTATCACATCTGCACCACACATAGTCATTTGTAAGTGCTCCTACGTAATTCGCAAGTCGCAGCACGCCCCAGCCCGTAGAGGACTGGGATGGCCCCAATGATGAAGCATGTCACCAAGGGGCAACCCTGGTGAGTGAGGGGACACCTAGAAAAAGAGCAATTTCTCCTTTTCTATCTACTATACCTTCCAGACCAACCCCATTGAGTGTTGTGAATGGATTTATAGTGACCAGCAAGGCTCTCAGGTATCTGGCTACAGAGACCTCATGTTGAATATAGTTATCAATAATTCCACACACGCCCTGTACTGTCGCATTCTTTCTTCCACGGTTGTCGAAAGTACTACTTACTTTTCACTGACATGCATGCAGTAGTGCATGCACTTTCAAAGATTGATGGATAGGTTTGTACCCAAAGAATTGTTTATGTTCAATTGTTTGTCTATGCTGTGCTTTTTTTACAGGGTGTCTTCTGGTGACCAACATCGATGGACGAAGCGTCGGCTGCAATGGAGGAGTGCCGCTAATAAGAGGATTTTTTTCTGCAGGCAACTTACTTACCACTTTCAACAGGACAACTACAACAACATAGATACAGTATCCCTTGCCTTTTTCTCTGACTGTGACTGCATTTCTTGGATCTCTCTCTGCTTCTAAATTGATCCCTTAACACATCACTTAGTCCACTCCACTATCACATCTGCACCACACATAGTCATTTGTAAGTGCTCCTACGTAATTCGCAAGTCGCAGCACGCCCCAGCCCGTAGAGGACTGGGATGGCCCCAATGATGAAGCATGTCACCAAGGGGCAACCCTGGTGAGTGAGGGGACACCTAGAAAAAGAGCAATTTCTCCTTTTCTATCTACTATACCTTCCAGACCAACCCCATTGAGTGTTGTGAATGGATTTATAGTGACCAGCAAGGCTCTCAGGTATCTGGCTACAGAGACCTCATGTTGAATATAGTTATCAATAATTCCACACACGCCCTGTACAGTCGCATTCTTTCTTCCACGGTTGTCGAAAGTACTACTTACTTTTCACTGACATGCATGCAGTAGTGCATGCACTTTCAAAGATTGATGGATAGGTTTGTACCCAAAGAATTGTTTATGTTCAATTGTTTGTCTATGCTGTGCTTTTTTTACAGGGTGTCTTCTGGTGACCAACATCGATGGACGAAGCGTCGGCTGCAATGGAGGAGTGCCGCTAATAAGAGGATTTTTTTCTGCAGGCAACTTACTTACCACTTTCAACAGGACAACTACAACAACATAGATACAGTATCCCTTGCCTTTTTCTCTGACTGTGACTGCATTTCTTGGATCTCTCTCTGCTTCTAAATTGATCCCTTAACACATCACTTAGTCCACTCCACTATCACATCTGCACCACACATAGTCATTTGTAAGTGCTCCTACGTAATTCGCAAGTCGCAGCACGCCCCAGCCCGTAGAGGACTGGGATGGCCCCAATGATGAAGCATGTCACCAAGGGGCAACCCTGGTGAGTGAGGGGACACCTAGAAAAAGAGCAATTTCTCCTTTTCTATCTACTATACCTTCCAGACCAACCCCATTGAGTGTTGTGAATGGATTTATAGTGACCAGCAAGGCTCTCAGGTATCTGGCTACAGAGACCTTATGTTGAATATAGTTATCAATAATTCCACACACGCCCTGTACTGTTGCATTCTTTCTTCCACAGTTGTCGAAAGTACTACTTACTTTTCACTGACATGCATGCAGTAATGCATGCACTTTCAAAGATTTATGGATAGGTTTGTACCCAAAGATTTGTTTATGTTCATAATTGTTTGTCCATGCTGTGCTATTTTTTCTTGTCTCCCAAAACCTTTCCCAAAAACCCCCGTACCCATCCATTTTTCAAACCCTAACCCTCTTCCCCGGGCTGTGTGGTTTTCATTGATGTGTGACTAAATTACAGCAATAAATCCACACACTTGCTGGGGAGGATAAGGTGATAGCAACAGGCTGGTGAAGAAATCCGAGGATATATTCTTACTCTGATTGACAAAGACCCATGGCTAATGTCAAAGAACTTCAACCGAATTAGTTATACTTTAACATTTGTTAGGCTACAATGTGGCACTGTTCTAGTGTACTTCTGTCACCTGCTATATTCTCTATTGTACCGTTGTATTGCTCAGGAAGACAAACCAGATTTCATTTTCTTTTTTTTCATAGGCATGCAACTGCCACTGTGTCACACCACTAGTACCACCGCTATGAGGAAATTTTATCCGCCCAGGATTGCCAACCTTATTTGCTGTTTCCCGTGGAGCCAGCCCTGGGCCTAGCCCTACTTGCAAACAGAAATTACAGGTAAGATAGGCGTTTGGTTGGAGGTAGTATAATGGAGTATTAGGAGAGACGAGAGATTGGATTGACGGTAGTACTACTAAAGTCCTAGGACTATTCAGGAAAACAAACTTACTGTTAAACCCCCACCCACCAGACTCAAAAGCAGTAAAAAACAGGTATGGTCAGATAAAGTTTCAAAAAGTATATTTTTATAGCCCTAACAAAATAATCTTGCGCAAGACCCTCCCTAACCCCAACGATTGTCCTTCAAAAGTCCCCAAAAATCCCAACTCCCAATTCCCACCCCCAAAAGTCTCTAAAAAAGGGGCAAGGGACACTATGGCAGGGTGCTGTTGGAATTAGCAGCCAGGGCATCATGCTCCTTGCGGAGGGTGGCAAGTTCGAAGCGGAGGCCCTCCACCACGTTCTTATAGTTATGGACCTCCTGCTCCAGGTAGGACAGTCTGAGGGATAAGCGGCGCCGGTGTGCCTTGCAAATCCTGTGAGGGGCAGCTGCTTTCTTTGCTGCTGGGCGGTGGCGTTTGGCTTTGGTAGCCCGGCTCCGTACCGCTGGAGCACTGCGCTGGCTGGCAGCCCGCACGGAGGAGGATGCAGCTGTCCCAGTGGACGTTGTTGTTGTACCAGACTGCGTCTCCTCCTCCTCCAGGGCCACCAGCCGCCGATATTCAGCGACAGTGGCATCCAGCCTCCGTTGCCGGGCCATTCGAGCCAGCTCCTTCCTCCTTGATGGTGTCTTGGATTTGGAAGGAGCAACTACATGAAAAAAGAAAGACATAGTCTGTAACCAATGCTCCTTAAGATTAACCCAAAATGATTGAGCAGAAAGTTGTCACAGTACAAGTAGCAAATTGAAAGCACAGTACATAACTATTGAGGACAGTATCTATGTAACCTCCGTCTTCTTCATCCTTGCTCTAACATTAGTGGGAGTTTCAGGAACAAATTCTACGAGCACTATGGACTTCCATTACAGTCGACTATGACAGTACACCACTCTTATTCTTCTTCTTCTCTCTTGTTTACGAAAATTGGTACGTTATCTTATGCAAGCCGGCATAATGCCAGCGCAGTGAACTTGCACCCGAGAAAAACAGACGCACACCATGGTGAGTGAGACAGACTTGCGTTACTGTACCGGTCCAGTACATGCAGGTGGTGAAGCTCTTACTTTTCTATTACGGGTGGCACCGAGAATACTCTGTTAAAAGGGCTACTGCTTAATTAATTTAGCTTTCACCCTACAGTGCAAATGAGTATTAGAAAAGGAAAATGAAAAAGCTAAATTATCTGATTATCTATCACTTCACATGGGATGTATTTGATGACATATGGGATGACTTTAGGTGCTTTGCTTATTATTGAGTGAACAGTGATACCCCCACACATGAATGACGTACTACTACTAAACTAAAGTTATTAAGAGAGGTAGGGAGTGTCCACCGTAATAACCGGATATATGCTGTGCTTGCAGTTGCAATACAAACTACTGCTACTATTCATGGTAGTATTTGGACAACGTTACAACTTCTTTTCCTTGCCTTTCCTACACTGGAACGGACGTGCGGGTGCGGTGTTACATGCTCTTCAAAGTAACACTTAGTTCATCCAGTGACCGTCTACTCTCTCTAGATACACATATGCTATCTAAGAGTCAGATAGTACCATGAATGATCCAGGCATCCATCCATTCAAAGTATATTGCACACATACAGTTTCTGTCTCACCCACCCAGGCTGTTCTACTTCCACCCATCCTTGCTTCATCATTCACCCAGCCATGCACCATACCATTTTCTTACCTTCCCAGCCACCTCGGGGACCAAGCAAACACATATGATTCTTCTTTGCCAGTCATCATTACATTTCTCGTGCTTCCACACTTACTTACACCCTTCTTTCGCTTTTCGTTCATCCCATCCATCAAGTTCACCTCAGATCTGATTGGGATTCTTCTCGCCAAAAACTTCACAGCTAAGTCGAAGTACATTTAGAGGAGGCTACTACCTGCTTTTTTTATAATACACCCGTGCAGAAAGCACACTCTGCAGTCTTCAATCTCAATGACTAAGGAATGTATAGCTTACCTCTGCCCGCCACCACCGTGTGAACCCTCACAGGCATGTCCTTGTCCGGCACTTGCACCGCCTCCTCCCCAGAGTTGTCCTCCTCGTCCAATGCCACCACCACCTCCGCGCTGGCCCCGTCTCCAGATGTTCCACCTACAAAGTACATTTAATAATGTTAGAATACACCACTCACTACTATATAATATTTGGTCTAGGAGGAAGAAAGAATTGTGAAAAAAACAGTATACAATTTAATAATTTATGACTGTGTACTCTAGAGTAAAAATGTCCCTTTTTCCAGGGAAGGCTGTTGTCTTGCTGCACTTGTTGGCACAACTGATGAATGTTTGCTTTTTACTTTTTAACACGCACCACTTTTTCTCCTAACAGACAGAACCTTGACTTCTAAGAACACAAGCAGGATCAAGTTCAAACCAGGTGAGAGCTCGGCTCGACCACAAGAAATGTGTGCAATTAATCGTCAGCACTAAGCACTTTTCCATTTTCAGTTACACGTTCACTTTTATGACAAACTTGAATTTAATAAATGTGTTTACTTTTAATAAAGCTTTTAAACTTAACTAGACTCTGTGGTTTTTGGTCCTCCAGACTAGAGTGGATGAGCTAAAGGTTTTCGAATTTTTGCAAGCATGAGTCCGTGCCTCTGCCATTGGTGACTTTGGGAGCTAAATGACTCTGCCACACTATCTAGTCAGTAAGGAGATTGGGGGTTCAACTACAAAGTCTGTTATCACTGAGGTATGTGGAAAGTCTAACAGTTACAGCACCTATTATAATTGATAAGCTAAGCGATGCATTATTTAGCGTCCATAGTTCTGTTTGTGCAGATTTGTCCCTGCAACAGTAGTAGAATGGGTTGTCCTCCTATCCAATCCAAAAGTAAAGTAGTATCTTATTCTTTCTTGGTGGTCATTCACCTTTTTATTGTTGGCAATGGTCAAAGCATAAACATTTAGAATACTTGAAAAGACATTATGGACAATCCCAGAGGACTGCACTCAGTGCATAGAGCTATTGCTGACTAGAATGGGAGTCCAATGGAAATGCCAAATGTGCAATCTTAGTTAGCTACACAGACAGACTAATGAGAATAATCTAGTAATACCACACGGAGTCATAGTCGAGGCAGGATAAGAATTTAGATCCTGTCTACAAGAGATCAAAGACGATTTAGAAAAAATCGAATGAGGAACGCTAGGAAAAAATAAGTACTCTATATTAAAATTAAAACTTACTGGGGCCAGCAAAGGAGCCCTCGCCTGCCCGGTCCTGGCCTGCATCGTCAACAGCACCCTCCTCCTCATCCTGTGTCCTCCTCTTGCCCCTGGCGGAAGCTGATGTACAACATGAAAGAAAGAAAAACAGAAAACATGGATGATATTTCTCAACCAAATCAAACATTTCAAAAGAACTAACAAAGTAACAAAATATTTTTGAGAAATAGCAAATAGGGAACGACTCCACGGGATATATTATTGACCAATCTCATGTGGTCAACTACGTCATTACTTTAGTATTGCTTGATTTGCGGACCGTCGAATTGGAAACTACCCTATGTAACTCACTAAACAAAGTACTAAAAAGGTTTGCCTAGGATTGGCAGGCAGCAGTCCGCAGCACGCAAAGTGACAGCCAAAGTCCATTGTGATTGAAGATCAGCGACAACACTAAAGTTTCCTACTACATTAGCCAGTCATTAAAATACTCAAACTATTAATCCACCACCACTATTTCTTCTTATCGCCATGTGTACAAAGGAAGGACTGGACTTGAGTCTGTAGGGGCTGACTTAGAAGGCCCTTGCGGCTCTTTTGCTCCATTGTTGCGTGACTTTTGTGACGCAGCGACAGCACAAAAGAGGCGCAATGGTGCGGCGTATATTAACAACGTGACGCATATGGGAGATGCATCACGTTGTTAAGCCCTGCGCCAATAGGGGGCCTTCCGGCGCAAGGGAGGGCGTTCCTGCGCAGGAACGCATCCTAAAAGTGGCTGAGGGAAATCTACAAGATTTCAATCAGTCACTTTGAGGACAATGATGCGTGACTCAAACCCTGCGCCTGCTTGAAGCACACGTACCGCTTGACGCAGCATTGGGGAGATAGGGCACCCCAGAGCATTGATGGAGCTGCACCATCATTGCGACGCAACTCCAGCAATGCGCCGCCTTTACGGCACAGATGCGTAACGCTTTGGTGACGTTTTGGGCCCATGGTGCGCCGCATTGTAAATACGGCGCACCATGGGTGATGGTGGCGTGACGCACAATTACTGGCGCATCCCTGCTACTTTGCAGGGATGCGCTGGTAATTAAAAATCTGAACCTTAGTGTGTAGCATTACGCAGTTCTTTCAACTACACTCATACATAATTTCACAGGCCAATGAAATGAACACAAAATCTAAAACAAATAAGCATAGTAGCAACACTACTGAGAAGAAGGAGAGCAGTGTACCTGAAATGCACAGAAGATTTTGAAATATAATTTACCTACAATGTAATGAGCAGCATTATTGCTCTTGGTAAAAAACAAAAATGTGCAATATAATAACACAGCAGGAGAAAACATAGTAGTAAAGACATAGCTACTACTACTCACCAAGCCCGGGGATCTCAAGGCCAAGGAGGTCGAGCAGATCTCGCTCACGGGTCAGGACATCCGTCCAGCGGTGGGTGGCACTGATCTTGCCGCCTCCCATGATGGTCCTGGGGAGGCGGCGCTGAACATAAAAAATGAGTTGGCCCACCTCCTCCGGGGTAAAGATCTCCCTGGGTATGACCTCCTCCCCCCTCAAACGCCCGCACGGGAGCCGGACACGGGGTGCGGGACCCTTCCCCTTCTCGGGATGCTTCCCGGCTCCCTTCACCATGGTCTGGGCGGAAAGGAATAAAAAAAATAGAATAGGGAAGAGAAGAAAAGAAAAGAGTTTACAAAAGTAGTTTAAAATTAACCAAAAGTAGCAGTAAACACAAAAATATAGGGCTAGAAAAATAGAGGGATAGATAATAAGTAAAATAGATCAAAAAAAACTTCAAACAAGCAAAGGATGGCAGAGATTGACAGAGGATACAAAGACCATGCCCAGAACCATAGCAATGAATGAGAAACAAGATGGCCGCGCCCGTTCACGACCGCGCGGGTAAGAGATTTTCCTTGCGAACCCGCGCGAAACTGTACTGGCAAGCCGCAGACTTTGCGAGATTACACTTCGCGCCCGGAAACGGAAATACGTCAGGCAAACAAGATGGCTGCGCCCTTGAACGACCGCGAGGGTAACTTCGCGCCTTGCGCTACGAGCGGCTCGCAAAAACGCACAAAACCTTGCCAACTAACACGCCGCAAAAAAACCAAGTTGCATGTTCGCACGAATTTGCGGCTTCCAAATCCGATCTTGCGCGTGTTCGCGCCCCGCGAACCCTGCAAAATTGCAGAAAAACAAGTTTTTCAAAACTGAAAGCACTCGGCAGGGGCAAGAGTTCAAACTCATCATTAGTAACTATTCCCGGTAGTGCTTCCTGACTGGGGCCCCTGCAGAATTCAGTTGCTAGTTGCAACAATTGTATGACTCTGCTCTGACCCTCACAGCAGGCTCATAGAATAGCTACAAGTAGGCCACAAAGGTCCTGGGGAAAAAAAATGCACTGCAACAGAAAGCAAAATTACAGATAAGGAAGCAGGTGCCAGACTGGAATTTTAAAACAGTGACACATTAATAAACTAACCCCAAATTAATTCATCTCAGTTGAAGCAGGGCTGGTGTGCTTGCTTTCCCCCCCCATAATCTACAGTAATGATGAACCAGAGGGTGGCATTGATGTAACAGAGGGTTGCAGTGGTGAAACAGAGGGTGCTGGGAACCTGTGATGATGAACCAGACGTAGAAACAACATAATTCGCGACCGTTGCGCGCCGAAATGTAAGTTCGCAATTGCAAACTGGTACGAAACCCTCGCGAACTGGCAGAAATCCTTGCGAACACAAAAAAAAAATCCGCAAATTCGCAAGAATTCACGGATTTTGCGGATTGCGAGTTCGCAAATCCGCAAAATTCACGAACGCGAGATTCGCAAAATTCGCCCATTCTTAATCTTAAAGCCTTTTTGTTCTAGTGTACCTTATCGATTCTTTATGTTCTCCTCTGGTACCTTGCTTATACGTCTCTTAGTCCCCTTCTAGGTTGGCGCTGAGATGCCCCTGGGTGAGTCACACGCTTTATAAAAGGGCATTAACATAACAAAACATACCATAACAGGACAGTTTGGATGATGAGCTCCAGGCCGACCCATCTGGTGTGCCACAGACCCACATATCCCAAGACCCAATCCTCCCCACCACCACATCTGCTGCAACAACAACAGCACAGCAGACCCCTGCAGTCACGGCCTCTGCCTCCACCGCTGCCACCACCGCCACCACAACCAGTACCACCAGTACCACCTGCAGCACCCTCTGTGTCCCAGGGGATGACCAGGCCACACTAGCAACTGTGGAGGGCAGGGAGAGTGTGCGTGGACCCAGAGTGGTGAGGCAACAGGTCTGTGGCAGCAGGGCAGGTGGGAAGGCCAGGGTCACCACCAGACCTTGGGAAGAGTGGACACCATCCCTGGATCACTTCACCATAGTTGTGGAGGCATACCAACAGGTCCAGGGACAAAGTGGCTGGTCTGATGAACTATTACAGGAGCTCATCCTGCTGATGAGGTCCATCGACAACCGCCTTGGACAGATGGTGGACCTTTGCCCCCCTCTGTTGTGCCACGGGAAGACAGTGCACCATCCTGCCCTGTGGCCACAGAGCGGGGTGAGTCCTCAGACGCCACTGGCCAAGCAGCAGCCCCCCGCAAGAGATCAAGGGGGCATCCAAAGAAGAACCTGGGAGTCTCTGGAGGCAAAGCACCAGCCACACATAAGTCACGGAGCCAGCCCTGATGGCAACCCTCTTCCCCACTGCATTGACTCTTTGAACTGCCCTTCCCCTCACTGCCTTATGAATGGCATGTGTCTGTTGGACTGGGTCACCACATCCATGTGGTCTCTACTCTTGCATTTCATCTACTATGACTGTCAACTCACTGCTCCATCACCACCTACATGTGAAAATGCCCGCACCCCTCACATGTCAACTTTGTAAATAAAACACCTTACACACTACAATTTGTGCAGTCTTGTCTTTAGTGTTATTTTGACTGTGTCCAAAATGTCCATGATGTATACAAAATTTGTACATTATGTAGGACAGTATGACTCCATAGCACCTAGGGAGACACAACAGAACAACAGTCACTGGCGTCAGTGTGCTATCACAGACATAACACAACACCAAACATCAACCTAACTGTACAGGGAGACAGCACAATGTGCAGCAAGTGTCAACAAACAGAGTCCTGCATATGGTCACATATGAAATGTTACTGACACATTTTCGCATACAGGTCACTCCACATGTGCCTGTCTGTTACATCCGCGCATAGCCCTTCACAACAACAGCAACCACACCAGACAATGTACAAGTCGTACCTCGTCACCCACCCTCAAGTGAAGTAGCGGTCGATGAGCTGTTGGCGCAGGTCAACTCCTTCCTCCTCTCCACTGTCCTCATCACTGAACTCAGGTCCTCGAGCAGGCGGTGGCCTTGGTTCCTCACCATCATCCATGAGCAGGGGGATCCCCTTGTGGATGGCCAGGTTGTGCAGCATACAGCATGCCACAATGATCTTGTAGACCTTCCCAGGTGAGTATGCCAGTGCACCTCCTGTCCTGTCAAGGCAGCGGAATCTTGACTTCAGCACGCCAAAAGTCTGCTCGATTACACCCGGGGTCCTGGGATTCCTTAGCGGGCTCAACAGCCATGGTCGACTGGGATATACCGAGTCACCTGTGAATGACAAACACCCATTGCATTGTTGCACAGCCAGAGTGCAGCAGGTAACACACAGCACGCCATATCAGTTGGCATACTCACCCACAATCCAAGCACGCTCGGTATGCAGATTTTCCATCATCCGTGGCACCATGCTGTTCCTCATGATGTACAAATCATGTGCAGAGCCAGGAAATCTTGCACACACATGGGAAATGGTCATGTCCGCAAGGCACACCACCTGCACATTGATAGAATGATAATGTTTATGATTTCTAAAAATGTGCTCAGTAGCCTGTGGTGGCACCAGACCTACATTGGTGCAATCGATGGCACCAACAACATGGGGGATGCGCCCAAGGGAATAGAAGTCACCCTTCACACCGGCCAATTCTGCTCCCCTAGGGAAACTAATGTAGTGATTCTTATATAGCATCATGGCTGCAAGAACATCCCTCAGCACCTGGCTGAACATGGGCTGCGACATTCCTCCTGTGCTGGCCACGGTCTCCTGGAAGGAACCAGTTGCAAAAAAGTGGAGGGCGGCCATCACCTTGTATGTGGATGGGAATGCTGTTGGATAGTGGCGGCCAGGCTGCAGGTGGGGCTCCAAAAGATCACACAGGGTCTTCAGTGTTGGTCTGTCGAGGCAGAATTTCCGAATGATTGCAACATTATCCATGACCTCCAGCACTGTCAGGTGACGTAGGAGATTTGGCCTCCTCCTAGTTGAGATGTAAATGTGCAAATGTCAGTGACAACCATCATGAGATGGCCACAGCACTCACCATCAATGATGTCATGGCAAAACAAAGACTGCCCTGAGAGATGCATGGCACACCAGGTTACATGGGTGGCTAGATGAGACACACAGAGGGCAAACCTCTCCACTAACAATACACAAGTGCCGCAAACAATACATAGGTCAATGTGAATGCACACATACTGAACCACACATTTCACATGTGCACGCCTGGTGCTGTACCATCCTCCAATGTGTCTAAAATGACCATGACTGTATCATAGCCATCTGGTGTACCTGTCACACCTCAATGCATCATGTAAACTCTGCACACATCCACAACACAATGATCAAAGTAGACAGAAAAATTTCAGTTGTGTGCATGAGCTGATGTGAAAGCACCAGTCTGGTACGATACCATACAGTGAGACAAGCCTTGACAAGCTCAGCACTGACCCACAACACATTGATTTCTTCAACATCATTGACACCAGCTTAAGAGTGTCAAGCATCATCAACCATCAAATGCATAAGTGACATGGCAGGGATCACAGACCAAAGTGCGTCACACAGAACGTTGCTTCCACCTGTGGATGATATGGAAGAATGGCATTGTGTGTACAATGATGTGTCCTTCACCATGATGCTGCTGTATACTGATGCAGTGTTCATGATGGACATAGCCAGTAAATGATACTAAAATGGCGGTAGAAACCGCCTGGCCCCAACGGTGTGACACCAGCACCACCCCCTTCACAAGTGCGGTAGCAATTGGCATGGAGACATTTGTAGATGGCTGTGGGCATGCTCTGCCACCCAAATAGCGGTAGCACACCCCGGGCCCCTGAGGTGCATCACCGCCATGGAGCATTGCCTACAGCCAATGGCAGCGATGTTCACGGTGGCTTGATGCAGATTTGAAAATCGCGGAAGGTGTGCACCGCCACCGCGGAGGCGCTCACTGGATTCTTTTGAAAGATGCACCATTGCGGTAGCGCACCCCGGGCGCCAGTGGTGCATCACCGCCATAGAGCATTTCCTTCAGCCAATGGCAGCGATGATCAGGGTGGCATGATGCAGATTTGAAAATTGCGGAAGGTGTGTACCACCATCGCGGAGGCGGTCATTGGATCCTTTTGAAAGAGGCAGACCTGGACAACCAATTGTTGCAGCTTTTCAGCTTACAAATGAGCCCAGGGGGCTATAAATCTGTGGGAGTGAGCCTCACCTTTCTACTGCTCACAGAGCCTGCTGCCTGGGACCCTCTCCTGCTGCTGCCTCAAGAGCCTGCTGCCTGGGACCCTCTCCTGCTGCTGCCTCAAGAGCCTGTTTTCTGGGACCCTCTCCTGCTGCTGCCTCAAGAGCCTGTTTTCTGGGACCCTCTCCTGCTGCTGCCTCCAGAGCCTGCTGCCTGGGATCACTCATCACTCACTTCCACCACAGGTGTTCCATGTCCACAGAGATGGCAAGGACAGAGAAGATCAGTGCCAGTCCATTCACAAGTAAGGAGCTGGAGGTCCTTGTGGATGAGGTGCTGGCACAGTACCCAAGGCTGTTTGGTGGTCCCAATGTAGTGGTAAGTCACCATGAAGGTAGCTGTAGGGCAGGGGGTGTCAGACGTGTAGTTGTGCTGCTGCAGTATGTGCCTGGGGGTGTGGGGTTGTGTCAAACACCGACAGACAAGCTGTCTCTAGGGTGAGGGAGTGTGTGTGTCACAAAGTCACTCTTTTCCATGCCTGTACTTGTATGTATGAGTGGGGTGTGTTACATTGTCAGCCATACAGAGCCACCGGATGTTAGCCATGTAAGGGCCAAGACGGTAATTGATTGTGTGAATATTTCAGGGTGCCCCTGTTGTCTGACTCAGTGTGACCCAGAGAGTAGGTCCAGTGCCCGCCCACTCAAACGAGAAAACATCACCAGTCTTACATGCTCCTTGCTCCAGTTCCTTCACAGTGAATAGTAGATATGGCCCATCTGTGTCCTGTATAATTGCACACTTACACACTTCTGTCAATGCATATTGTGTTGATGCATCCTGCATTTGTGAGATTGTCATGGACCCTCAATGCCCCAATGTGTGCATGCAATCACATCTGTTTGGGCCATGCAGAGTGACCCAGTTTTGTAGGGAGGTAGGTTAAAATTGGTCCTGAGTCTGTGTCTTGCTACAGTACTGATAGATGTTGGTACCTGACACTGTGTAACTGGTCATTTACCCTTCTTTTCTCTCATACCTGCAGCTCAAGGTACACCAGCGTAAGGCCGTGTGGAGGGCCATTGCAGCAAAGGTGCGAGCCCGGGGGTATCGAACAGACGACGCACCCACTGTCACATGAAGTGGGACAATATCAGCCGGCTGGCAAAGCAAGTTGCAGAGATGACCTTGGGGATGCTACCATGCACAGGGCGTTTGGCACGGCGCAGCATAACTCCACTGATGGGCCACATCCTGGCAGTGACTCATCCAGACCTGGATGCACATCTGAAGGAACATCGCCAGCAATGCAGGGGTGGTGAGTATCTGGGGAGGGTGCCTTTTGCTGGGAGTGTCAAAGTCAAAGATTATGTTTATTTAGATAAAAATCTTTAAACAAGTATAACGGCATAACTACATGATTAAAAACGTTCTACAAAAAGGTAATAAAAGTCATTACAGATAACATCATTCCACTATAATTTAAAAGAAGACTTACACACACTTTATACATCTCTTATACAACAATTATTAAAAACAACCTTTTGTTTTCTCTTAGACAAGTTTATGTAGTTTAGATATTTTAAAATGTCTTTAAATTACTCCTGGCTATTTTGGGAAATCTGGACTACATTTATGTAATTCCCTAAAGCTATAGCAATTTCAATTGAGGGCATTTCTGTTAAGAGATTGACTGCCTATGCCCTTGTTCTTATAGCATATTTTAGAAATATTGGGCGTAGCCACATTTTACGCTTTTACGCTCTTCTAGTATTGTTAGGCAGACAAGAATGATATGCATCAAATCTCCTTTTGGTGCCTAAACTACACCTACAACATCCTTTGTATTGTATTGTATTGTATTGTATATTGGATTTATATAGCGCTTATCACCCAGGGGTCTCTAAGCGCTTGCCTTGGGAACCCGTCCTGGCTTTTCCCTGTGAGATAGCCCCTACAGGGCATCCCCAAGGTGAAAGCCAGGCATCGCGCCGCAGGGGGAAGTTGTGGAGATTAAGCAAGCTTAATGCCCAGAGTTGCAGAGTGTGAACCCATGATTAGGTCAGGCACCGAAGCGAGAATTATCGAGTCCATGGACATTTTGAGCTCAAGACCCTGCCGCGTCGGGAATTGAACCCTGGTCCCAGGTCTGACCTCTGCTTCAGGGTCTGCCTGCTCTAAGCAGTGAGCCACACTTCTCCACAATCTAACATTTTTAGTTTAAAGTCTTTATTTATTAACCACGGATTAATCCCAATTCGCATCCTTAATATCTCCTGTCTATACCAGCGATTTGGTTGAATGTCTAAGTAGGGGAACCAGTTTCCCATTGACCATGAGTGCATCATAAATTCTACTGATTTTTTCTTTACTAGGTATCCCATGTCAATCTTTCTGGATATTTCTTGCCCATTGATTTTCAGATCACTCTTAGTACACGCTATTTGTTGGGTCTTTTGGCACATCTCCACCTTTAGCGCTTCACAAGCCTGCATCACTCTTTCCCTACAAGCTTTTGCCCATTTTAATTCACTGGTTTCGATCTCTTTCCTACACCACTGTGCAATTTTTTGACCTTTTGGATTTTCCAATCGTTTCCAGAATCTAATTACGCAACTTGTACTTCTACCCCCAAGACTTGGTTGCTATTTCCATTCTTATTGCTTGAACCATTGAAGATTGGGGTAGGGATTGAAGGCTTTTCAGGCATTTCCCTTCCTATATGTCCCAGACTCCTTTACCGCTCAAATAGAGGATTTCTGCGCCGTAGAGGATTTGTGTGGGTATCATTGCATTAAAGGTTTTTAATAAAGGGTGGTATGACATATTCCCATACTCCAGATTAAACATTTTTAATCCGCAGATTGATGTATGTGCTTTTGCTTTTTGGGCTTCCAGATGAGTATGCCAGTTTAATGTTTTATCGAACCATATACCTAGGTACCGATATTCATTTACCGTTTCCAGTTTAAGATCACCTAAAAAACAATTAAATTTAGTTGCCTTTTTACCAAAGCATAACATTTTTGTCTTGTCTAAGTTTACAATTAAAAATTTCCTAACGCAATATTCATTAAAAGATTTCAGCTTTCTTTGGAGGCCTATCTCTGTCTGGTCTAATATTACCAAGTCATCTGCATATAAAAGGCAGGGCACCTTTTTTCCATCCATTCTGGGGCTTGCACTACCCTCAACCTCTAAACAGGCGGGTATATCTGTCAGGAATATGGAGAATAGCTGTGGGGCCAAGACACAGCCCTGTCTCAGGCCATTTGCAATTGGTATTTTTTGTGTCAATGACCCCTCAGTGTCTCTGATTACCTGAACCCAATTGCCTCGGTGTAATTCTTTTATTATTGTCAAAAGATCTTTAGGGATATTTCTCTTTATGAGAGTTTCCCACAGGCAAACCCGATCTACTGAGTCAAAGGCTGCTCGGAAGTCAACGAAACAACAGCACAGCTTGCCGTTTTGTTCCGTTGACTTACTCACCATTGCCCATAGTGCGAAACCGTGATCTATCGTGAGTGCCCCTCTTTGAACCCTCCCTGTTCAGTGGGTACAATTGAGAACTCCTCGGCCCACGCATTTAGTCGGTTTAGCACAATTTTTTAGAATACCTTCTCTCCTACATCTAGAAGGTTAATCAGTCTGTAATTTTGTGGTATGTCCATGCTGCCTTTTTTATGGATTGGCCTAATTACTGCGCCTTTCCATTTCGGTGGCATTATACCTTCTAAAAGTATTACACGAAACATCTGGGCAAAAAATCTTGCCCACCACTTTATCTCTGATTTTAATATTATTGCGGGAAGATTATCGGGGCCTGCCGCATGCGTTAGTTTCAACTCTCTTATTATGTTTTTCACTTGCTGTTCATTGAAATCTAATTTAAAATCTTCCGATATTTCCTGCCAGGGTTGAGGTTCTGCATACCCTTGGGAGTCTCGTGCTCTATACAGTTCCCTTAGGTATTCCTCCCAAGCCGCCTCGTTAACAACACAATTAATTTCTCCATCAGTTGGACCAGACGCTGCTTTTACCATTTTCCAGAATTGCCTCAGGTTTTTATCTTCGATTGATACTAGCAGGTTTAAACAACATTTCTCTTTATATAATCTTTTTGCATCAGCGCCCATTTTTTTATAAACATTTTTCAGCTTGTTTAAATAGTCTTCTCTCTTGTGTAAAATTTTTCCTTTGGCTTTTTTGCACTGCCCGTATCTCCCTTTTTTTTAGATTGGCAGTCACTAGAGAACCATTTCACTCGACTATCCGGGTTTTTGCACTTTTTCTTTTATCCTTTTTTAATTTTATTCTTAAGCACTGAACTACTTGGGCTAACTTCTCTATATACCATTCCATGCCCCATCTCCCAAAATCTTCTGGTTCAGTTTTCTGTTGAAAGGCCTTTAATTTTTCCTGATACTCCTCCGTTAGTCTTGTCGTCACACGTTTGGGGTACTCAACTTCTAGTCCAATCACCTTATCTCTATTTACCTTTCTCCCCCCTAGTATTGTTAGATGCAGTGGAGTGTGGTCACTGATTTCACTTTGATATATCTTAAATTCCTGTATTAGATGAAAGTTCCAGGCTAACATATACATGTAGTCAATCAGACATTTCTGTGAGCCTAGTTTAAAGGTTTTTCCTGCCGGGCAGTCTGTTTTAGTTCTGCCATTCAGGCAGAGAAGACCCCTTTCTCCTAGAAATTTTACTAACTCCATATCCTGTTTCGAGGGATCGCATACTGGGAAACTGGCATAGTTTATTCCATAAACATCCAATAAATCTCTATTCCAGATATCAACCTTCTTAGGGTATAACTTATGATTGAAGTCCCCCATAATTATCAGTACATCTGACACATATTTGTTTAATAAAAGTCAATATCCTTTTTGAAATTTTCTACCTCGATAGCATACTCTGCAACATTGTCCCACCGCATATAAACATTTATAACAATCAACATTTTATGTTTCTTTCCCAATGTCAGTAGTTCTAGTCTACAAGCCAATAGCCATTTACATTTCATTTTTATGGGTGTTACTTCTCTTATTACTTTTGTTGAAACAAGAGTCATTATCCCCCCAGATGGTCGACCAAATCTTTTTCTCCTTGCTAATCGGTTTAATTGTATGTAGCCCTCGATGGATGGGGTTTCATTGCATATCCAGGTCTCTTGTAGGCAGGCAATTTCCATTTTATTTACTACTTCCTTTATATGCTCTTGTTTTATCCCATTGCCAAATCCGTTTATGTTTCATGTCAAGAGACTTAGACTCTGCGACACACCCCCATTCTATTCTACCTCACTTAGACCACCGTATTCAATCCTTCCCTCAGTGTATATCTCAGAGGATTCTCCTACGTAACTGCTTTGACTCCAGTTATCCCATGAGTCATCCTTTCTTGTATTGTTTACCACTATGGTCAGGCGGCTGAAATCTTCTTCATTATCTCTTGATAACTTCACTTGTCTCCTCCTTAGACCTGCATGGCACTTCCGGAAACTACTTCCTGAGGGGCCCTTTACTTCTCTTTCTGGTATTATCCTTATTCCTACTTCAGTTATCCCCCTAGATGCTTTTATTATTGCCATTTTTACCAGGTCTGAGTGAAGTAAAATTTTTGTTATTTCCTTGCCATTTTTATTCTTTGTGAAGCCCACCTGCCTCAGATCTTTTGTACCGATCCCATTCAGGCTACTACATTTGGCAAAGGAAATCAAAATTAGTTCCCTGTTTAGTGGATTCATTTTTCTCAGTTTCTTTCCCCTTTGACCTGCTTGTACCAATTCCAGATATACCCATTTATTATTCTCTATCTCTTGTAATATCTCTGTTTCGGGCTTTTTCTGACTATTTTTTGGTCTCCTGGGGGTCTCATTTTGATTCCCACTCCTGCTGGAGCTTTCAGTTGTGAGTTGTCTAGTCTTTGATTGAGATGGAGTTGTTCTCCTGAGGATGCATACACTCTCTCGCTTGTAGAATGGATTTTTGGGGGTTTCTCATTTAGACCCTTACTACTCTGGCTCTCCCTTAGTACCTTTGGGGTATTTGTTGTTTTAATCCCTGAATGCGGGGATCCAATCGGTACATAGGTCAGGGCAGAGGCATTTAAGCTCAGTAGTACCTCTTTCTCTGGTTTCTTCCTTTTTCTTTTTATTGTTGTATGAGGTGCCCGCTTCTTACTTGCCCTGTTTATTGTGGATGCCCGCACATATTCACGACGCCTTCTTATTAGCATTGGGTATTTGGAAATATATACATTTTCTACTGCCTCAGCAGTATCACTCGCTCTACTTTGTTCTGTGGGCTGGGGGGTAACTGCTGGTCTTATCATATTTGGCATTTGGCTCTTAATCCCCCCAACTCCTCTTCAATCTTTTTTAAGTACAGTTTTTGTGCTTTTAACACTCCACTCCATTGTTCAATAATGTTACTTCTAAGATTCCTTGCAATATTTTCTGTAACATCAGAAGTAAGTCCATCATGGAGGATGTTGGTGTTGCAAAGAGCTCCGAATCCTGTGGATTGTTTCTTTCTGGGGTAGCTTGACTTCCAGTTCTTACTGCGTTCTGCTGGGTTATATTTTTTTGGCCAGTTAGATGCTGAAAAGCTTGGTCAGGTGCAGCCCCCCATACAGAACTTGGGCTCTGACTTCATTTCCCATATGCCCTTCATTCTCTTAAGTTTGTTGTGAAAACATTTTCGGGGATGATGAAAGATGAGGTGCTGCTATTTGGATATTTTGGCTCAGAAGGGTAAGTTTTATCAATATGGGGGTCCCCCATTTCTTCTTCAATCTCTTCTTTTCTTGGTCCTCCCATTTCCTTCCCTATCAGGCTCTCCTCCTCCGCCCCTATGTTTTCTCCGTTCAGGAAGTCCTCATTTTCCAAATGTATTATTGGCGTCTCTGTAGTTTTGTAGTGTTTCCCTACAAAGTCCTTTATGGATCTAGAGGCTATCGCACTATCTTTCCGATTGGATGTTGAGGTGCAACCCCTTTTGGCTAGCTTGACCTGTTTGGCGGCCCTTTATGTTAATTTCCTCTTCTTACGTTGTCCCATACTAATATTCGTGACGGAAACCTGACTTTCATTGCTCTCTTCCAGGGTCCTAGACCCCTCTGTTAACCCGCTCCTTTCTGGGCTTTCTTCTGGAGCTTCTTTACGTGATTTTTGCCTTCTTTTCGGGCCCATCTTTCTTCAGTAACACTACTTTTACTCAGGCGTTGTTGCAGTTATTCCTTATATAGTCCCTGTTCACTATATTATATCGATTTCTGGGTGTTGGTTGTGGTTTATTGTTATCAGGGTGTTGGATTTGCTATATATGTATTACTCCATTCCCTTATACATTCACTCACCTCTGTTGTGCCTCTTGTCTGCCAGCCTGCCTTGTCGTCCTTTTTGTGCACTTTTCCTGAGCACCTTCCCGGAGACGCCTTTCCTTGAACTTCAGGGTCTTGGCCATTCTCCTCCCTTGCGCAATGTTAATGGATTCAGGATTTGCTCAGGGCGAAACTGCCCTCTGTGCTGCCCTCAGTACTGCCCTTGGCTCTTGGGCTCCACAGGCGCCTTCTTGCTGTTATGCACCAGTGCCGCCCCCCCCCCCCTGTTGTACCGCTACTGCACGCTGGATTACGTTGGGCTATTCAGGCAGTTCTTTGCAGGTTCTGAGTGGGTTCAATACTTCTTGGGAGCTTAGGCTTGGGTGAGTTTTTCAGGTTTCTGCCGCGGGCTTCATTCGCGGTTTTGTAGCCGTTATGCTTGTGGTCTCCTCCACGGCTTGTCACATGCACGCACTATTGCAGTGGTCCGATGCTCTGTGCTCGATTCTTTGTCCTGCGTCCTCACGCTTGCTGGGCTGGGCAGGCTTAGCTAGGCGACAACAGAGCTCTCTCACGTTTGCTTCTACACGTCAAAAGCTGCTGGGAGTGGATGCATGTGTACAGGGCCTGTGGCAGCGGTGACCCATGTGATGTGCGTGTTGCTGTGCTGTGCTATGTAATGGGAGTGGCTGCTGTGATGTGTGCTTGTATGAGGCATTGGGTCACCCTGGCCTTACTAAGCTGATCCTCCCTGCTGTACTTTCGCATTGCCAGGTGTGTTAAGCTCCACATGGTCATTCATCATTGGGATAGTGTGGGGAGTCTATTATGGGGTGAACAGCAGTCTCCACTTTCTGAGTGTGCCTTCATTAATGCCTACTTTGCATGCACCATCATCGTTGAGGCCAACACATCTGAAAACAATGTGCCCCAGATTACCACATGGTGCTTGCTATGGCCTATTTGGCATTGTGGACTGTAAAGGCATAATAGGTGTGTGTGTTGTCCCCTCCTGTTCCCTGAACGTCTGTCAGTGGTAATAAGTGTTGTACCCACATCAAGTCCCTAGGTGAGGGCAGGGCAAGTTGTGTGTGTGGTGCACTCCATCTACGGGCATGGTGTAGTGCTGTGTGGCATCAACATGGCTCACTCATGGCAGATATTCTGCATTACAGGCACTGTTGTGGTCTATGTTGTGTGTTGCTGCACAGTGATTGCAGGGTGTGGTGGTTACCATGTAGATTTGGGCCTCTCCTTTACTGCATTGATTTGAATTTGGGTGACCAGGCGACACTTACACAACCCTGCATCTCTCTCTCATGCAGATTCGCAAGAGACCACGGAGGAACATGAGCCAGAAACCAGTGGTGGCGAGAGTAGCACAACAGCTGATGTGGAGGCCAGTGACACAGAGCCCACCAGCACATCTGAGGGGGACCGAAGGATGCAGGAGGAATCCGTGGCTGAGACACAGAGTACCACATCATCTGATGCCAGCAGGGTTGCACCCATGTTGACAGGCACAGGGGATGGGGAGTCTGCCTCATCATCTACCACCCAGCGGCCAGTGCCCAGCCTCCCATCCACTTCCTCTGGTGCTGCCTGTATTCGTGTCACTAAGAGCGGACGAGTCACATTCACACCTGGCACCACTGCCCCTGCTCCTGTCCCCCTTGCTGCCCTCTGTGCAGAGTGTGTAGAGCTCCTGCGCCAGCTTTGTGTGGGCCAGACCACCCAGCTCAATGCCTTCAGTGACCATGACAAGAAATTAGGCCAGGTGGTTGCATACATGGAGGGCATACGCTCTGACGTGGGTGGGCTACAACATACAGTCCCGGCGTTGTCATCCAAGTGATGTCTGCCCTTCAACATGCACATGCTCCAATTCCAGCTCAGATGCCTTTGTCCACCCCCAGTCAGTGGCCACATCAGATGACAGTGACCAGAATTCGCCTGCGTCACCAAAACGATACAGCACAAGGAGCACACAACAGACACAACCCAAGCACTCCCGCCCCAGACACCATCCCCACTGAAGAGCAGGGCCACCTCAGAATGCACAGACAAGAGCCAGTCAGGGAAGAGCAAGGCCAGAAGAGCAATGAGGCAGACATCATGCTCAGATGCCGCAGAGTTATCACCATTAAAAGACTCTCCTGTCACAGAAAAAACACACAGACCTACCCATGCAGTGTCTGTGCCCACTGAGGAGGTGTGGCATATCAGGGGTACACCTAGGCAGAGCACAGTGACACATCCACCCACCACATCGACCCCAATTCCGAGACCATTAAAGCAGGTGGAGGAGGACACTGTAGAGACACCCCCTGGCAAAAAGGCAAAGGAGGGCACTGTAGAGACCACCCCTGGAAAAAAGGGAAAGGAGGGCACTGTAGAGACCACCCCTGGAAAAAAGGGAAAAAAGGAAAGGAGGGCACTGTAGAGACCCACCCTGCAAAAAGGCAAAGAAGGGCACTGTAGGGGGTACACCTGGGAAAAAGCCAAAGGAGGGCACTGTAGGGGGTACACCTGGCAAAGAGGGGAATGTGGTCCAGAGGCGTAGCCAGACCAAGCGTTCCGCAGGATCCAGCACATCACCAGAGGTAGTGCCAGTGTCTGCACCTGATGTGGGACAGTTGGTGTGTGTGCCTGTTGTGTCATCACCACTTCCCATCAACCCCAAGACAGGGAAGCCATTTCATAGTCCCAAAAAGTGGAAGGGCACCCCTCAAACCTCTCCCACCCACACTGTGTCAGAGGTCTGCATGACTCCACCTCCATGTGCCACTATGCCACCTGGTCCACACAGCCCTCCAGCTTGCCAAGCCACTGTTAGCCCCACATCACCTGTGGCACTGTCACCCCAGTCAAGTGGGCCTGCTGCCCCCGACACACAGCCAGGTCGAAGTCTGCATGACAGCCAGGAGTGAGTTTACATCCCCCTCATACGCCTGTGTCTCATACAGGTGTGCTAGTCCTGGCCATTGTTTACAACCTGGGTGTGTTGCTGGCCCTGTTGCTCTGCTGTGTTGGGCTCTTCCCTGTGCCATGGACACTGGCCCTATTTTTATGCTGTGTTGGGCTCTCCCCTGTGCTATGGACACTGGCCCTGTTGCTCTGCTGTGTTGGGCTCTCCCCTGTGCCATGGGCACTGGCCCTGTTGCTCTGCTGTATTGGGCTCTCTCCTGTGCTTTGGACACTGGCCCTGTTGCTCTGCTGTGTTGGGCTCTCCCCTGTGCTATGGACACTGGCCCTGTTGCTCTGCTGTGTTAGGCTCTCCCCTGTGCCATGGGCACTGGCCCTGTTGCTCTGCTGTATTGGGCTCTCTCCTGTGCTTTGGACACTGGCCCTGTTGCTCTTCTGTGCTGAACTCTCCCCTGTGCAGCCTATCATGTACTTGCTGCCTCGCCTGTGCCATGGACACTGGCCCTGTTGCTTTGCTGTCCTGTACTCTCCCCTGTGCAGCCTAACATGTACTTGCTGTCTCCCCTGTGCTATGGACACTGACCCTGTTGCTCTGCTGTGTTAGGCTCTTCCCTGTGCTATTGACACTAGCCCTGTTGCTCTGCTGTGTTGGGCTCTCCCCTGTGCTATGGACACTGGCCCTGTTGCTCTGCTGTGTTGGGCTCTCCCCTGTGCCATGGACATTGGCCCTGTTGCTCTGCTGTGTTGGGCTCTCCCCTGTGCTATGGACACTGGCCCTGTTGCTCTGCTGTGTTGTACTCTCCCCTGTGCAGCCTATCATGTACTTACTGTCTCACCTGTGCCATGGACACTGGCCCTGTTGCTGTGTTGTGTTGGTCTCTCCCCTGTGCCATGGACACTGGCCTTCCTGTTTGTATTTAACCTGTGCATAGTATCTTGCATATGATCATCATTTTGTGCCTTGCTGTTGTCTACTATTATTCTACTGCTACATCTGTGCAATATGCAAATAAATACAGTTACTCCTGTTGTGTGTTTTGTCAGGGTCCTTGCTGATTAAAGTTTGTTCGGTGTTTTCATTTAATTGGCTGTGCCCCATGCTCTATGTATCACTTCAACATTGCAAAGCTCTTTGCACGCATCAGATTTTTAGACAGAGGTGACTGGGTCTTCTGTCCATTCTGAACCTGATAAGAATGTAATCTGTGATGGCTATTTTACCTGCCATGCAGCTTTCTTTTTGGTGATTTGATATTGTTGGCTACACTGTTCACATGTAAGGTTGAGGGACACTGCCAGCACAGGGTGTTATTCTGTGCAAAGGTTTAGAAGCAGGCTGGGATATGTCATGATGTATTTGTGTGGATTCCTTTATGTATGCCCAGCCGTGTATGTGTATGATCATCTTGTGTTGGCCCTTAGTCCTGATACCATGGCCTACATGAGATGCGTGGTCTTGGGTGTAGCAGAGGTGTGCAGTGTGAAGGGTGTAAGTTTGTAGTGGATGTGTGTGAGCCCCTGGATTGTGAGAGACACACATGTGTCACCCAGGAGTTGTGTTCCTGTTGTTTGTTTTGTCTTGCCCTGTGTATAAGATTGCATGCACTTGTGTGAGCTGTTTGTTGTGCACTGTGCTGTGTGTTGATGTTTCCATACTGTTGTGTGTGACTCCTCCTTATTGTGTTGGTAAGTTAGAAGTATGCAAAGTGTGAGAGTTGAACATCAATGTTGTGTTTGTTTGATCCTCAAGGTGTCTTGGGTGTGTTTGTGTAGACTGTGTGGCGCTGCTGCTCCACACTAGCATTGTTTTTGTGTTTGTCATGCATTGCAGGCACATGGTGGCTTTTATCATCCTGTATGGCATGGTATGTGTGGTGTAAAGCCATCCCCTATGTGTGCCACTTGTGCCTGGCCATTGTGGGTCTACCCTCCCTCTTTTTGTGTGGTACACCCCTCACATGTCTGCTACTGACATGCAGGGTATTTCACTTTGATGTCAGCTGTCCCCTTGGTTGCCATGTGTGTGTGCCTCCCCCATCATTTCATTTGTGAGCATGTGCTTTGTGGTGCAGTTCTTGGGCCATGAGTGTTGTTCCACTCTCGACATTGCCACAATGGTGTATGTGTGCTGTCCTTGTGCTATTAGTCATTCTGTAGTGGTCATGTGCACTTCAGCTGTGTGTGCTGCCCAGTGCTCTGGTGGAGATGGCTTGGCTCTTGTATCCCAGAGTGGTGCATGTGTAGTTGTTGTGTTGGATGTGTGTGTGTTGGCTGTGATATTGCTTCACTTCCTGGGTGTGCTGTTGCATTTGTGCTGTGCTGGTTTGTGGTGTGTGTGATGAGGTTGTGTTAATCACGTATGTGTGTGGCTGTTGTGCTTGTTAGGCACACAGTGCTTGTTGTGCATGCAGTGCTGTGTGTATGTGGCCTTAGCATTGCCTGATGTGCATACCCTGATGTCCTGTGGTGTTTGTTGATTAGTGTTTCATGTGCATCTGTAGTTAGTTTGATGTGGCAGTGTGGGATTGTCCTGATGCACTTCTTGTGTGATATGTGTTATGGTGTGTGTGTTTTGTTCCTGAGTGATGATGTTGTGAACTCCTGTTGTGTCTGTGCTCCCATTGCCTTTCCCCGGTTTGGCTGACAGGGTATGTCTGTTTCTGTTGGGGTTCAGTATGTGTTCCTGTAGTGTTTGTGTGTTGTTCTTGTGCAGGCATCTGTTGAGGCATCCCTGTGTGTGTGTTGTGTTTGTGGCTACACCCATGTGTGTGTGTGTATGTACTGGCAAGGATTTTGAGCCTTCAATGTGTATGGCACTGGTGTTGTATGTTCCTTGTCAGTCACTCCTGCAGTGGCTGTCACCCTGGTTGTGTGTTTTGTGGTGCAGGGTGTGTATTGTGCTTGCTTGCTGCAGTGCTTGTTGCTTGTTGGTGTACATGGAGGGGGGAACAGGATGGGCACCTGGCCTGTGACTTGATGGGGTGTGTTAATGTGTTAATGTGTGGTTGGGGATGGTGTGGTCTTTGTTCCCTGACCATGCCTTGGAGTGGCCCTGCCTTCTGCATTGTGCTCATGTGTTGACCACGGCAGTGACGTGACCAGGACCGGGACATTGCTGCTAGTTGGCAGTCGATGTGTGTCCCGGATGCTGAGGGGTGCCTTGTTGTCAGGTTAGTCATGAGTCATGTGTGGGTGCCCTTGTGGATGTGTTGTGCCCCCCGGCAGGGTGTCTGTGTGGTGATTGTACCCTGTTCCGGCCTGTGTATTGTGTGATGTATTTGTTTAGTTGCGTACCTGTAGCGGCGTCCGCGGCAGCCCATCTGACGGTAGTGTTGTAGGAGGTACATCACCCGATGAATGTGGAGGGCTGAGTCCTTGGCATTCAAGACCGGCTCTCGGCTATCTTGCTCTGCTGTCGACTTTCCGCCTGTTCAGGTTGTGCGGTGTCTCTGCTGCGGTGCGTCTGCTTGTTTGGGCCTTCCTAATTTGTGTAGCGGGCGAACGTCATTGCGCACGGCGGTGAGTTTCGATTCGCTCACACCGCCGTGGTTGCGGGTGCACTTTGATGACGGTGTGCGGTGCTCCGCTGCGGACGGGAAATGACCTATGTTTTGCTATCCTAATGTGGCGGACGTGAATACCGCTGCTCGTGGGCGGAAAAAGCTGTTTTTCCTCCCCGCCACCACTGCGGTGTTGCCACCGCTCAATATCCTAATGGGCCCCTGAATGTTTAAATTTTTATTTGAAATTCTAAAAATATAGTGTACATTTAAAAAATATATATATTTTGCATAAATATTATTTTAAAACACTCCCCACCTGTATCCCCTATTAACTCAACATCCCGTTCCTAAAAATGTATTTAAATGTGAAAATGTTAAATTAATTTCCAAAAATTACATTTTATAAAATATTAATAATTATTTTAAAACACTCCCCACCCTTATCCCCTACTAAGCCAACATCCCATTCCTAAAATATTCATATAAATTTGATATTTTTAATTTAATTAAAAAAAATATAAATTCGAAATTTTGTGTAAAAAATTCTATTATGAAATATTACTATAAACCCAATTATAAATAAAATACCCCTTCGCATCAGTGGAATCTTTATTATCATCTCTTTCCCGCACCCCTAGGAGGGACATACAAAGTCCTGGCTTCCCGCATGGGTTTCTCATGAACCACAATATTCTTATCTGTCCCTGGAGATTCATACTGCAGCACAGAGGTCTGAACTGCTTGTTCAGCTGCAACAGCTATCTTTTTCTCCTCTCGCAAACGGAGTGCATCAGCTCGTAGTTTTACCACGCGTCTACTTAAGTCAGCCACCTGGGAGGGGAGAAAAAGACTGTCAGCAATTGTTTATAATCGTCTGCTCTATCAACACGCTCTACCTCTGTGGAATTAGGTATGAGCTCAAAATCCGTTCCGCTCGCGGATTTTGCGAATTTTTGGTAAATTTGCGATCCGTGAACTCCCACGAATTTACCGAGAATTCGCAAATCTGCGAGCGGCGGATCCAGGGGCAAAAGTTGAATCCTGGCCTGTTGTAACTATTTTACGATGGCGCCGGCAAGCTGCCAGCGCCATCCTAAAATAGTTACTAAGTTAGCTTCAACAGGAAGCTCTAATAGATAATATAAAGCAGGTGCTCGATTTTATCTATTAGAGCTTCCTGTTGAAGCTAATTTAGTAACTATTTTAGGATGGCGCTGGCAGCTTGCCGGCGCCATCGTAAAATAGTTACAACAGGCCAGGCTGGTGTGCTTTCTTTTCCCAAATCTACCGTGGAACATCAGCTGTGATGCTGGATAGAGGCCTTTGCATCCTTGACTTTCACGAGCGCAATACCTGTGCTGTTCTTGAGACCAGGGGCTTCTTTTGTGACCAGGGGCTTCTTTCTCTTCATCTGCTGAACTGATCTTTCTCTGACCTTTTATACACACAAGAGGCATGTGAACTCGCATTGAAGCCATGCCTGTTTGGCCCCGCCCACACACTCGCGGTTTGCACCGTCTTCCCGCCATTTACCCACTATGATGGACAGCTCACTCAGGGACCCCTGCGCCCTTCGGGGCGATTGCATAGTAACACACACATGGTCGCTCGAACTAGTTGAAGCTCAAATTCAGTGACTCATTCATTAGCGCAAAAACAATTGTGAGCGTCGTCGAGGCTGGGCAGGTGTGCCTTCTTCCCAAATCTACCGTGGAACTTCAGCTGTGATGCTGGATAGAGGCCTTTGCATCCTTGACTTTCACGAGCACAATACCCGTGCTGTTCTTGTGACCAGGGGCTTCTTTCTCTTCATCTGCTGAACTGATCTTTCTCAGACCTTTTAAACACACAAGAGGCATGTGCACTCGCATGGAAGCCCCGCCCCAAATCCGCGGATCAGCAAATCCGCAAAATCTGCGAAATTTGCGGATCCACGATCCGCAAATCCGCAAAATCCGCGGATCGTGGATCCGCAAAATCCGCCCATGCTTATGTGGAATGCTTTCTAAATTGTGCAATTATTTCAGTGGTAAACATTTCTACAAAATATAACTGCTCTATCCTTCCCATTGTTGGACATCGGCTGCAAGATCTGAAGCAGAAATGTTATCACGGGCTGCTTTGCGAGCAGCTGATCTAAGAGTGGCTGCATGATCAGTCGTTAGAACAGAGCGAGTCGGACGCTGAGCATCGGATCCTAACTGATCCTGATCTAAAGGAAAAATATCATCATCAGAATCAAGGGTTGGGGCAGAGGGAAAAGTATATGGAGGTGGGGAGCGATCTAACAAAATGGAATCGTCCAGTGGTTTATTAAGTAGAGGGTAAAGGGGGCGCCAGACAGGGTATTTGTCATTTACCTGTAAACGATGCTCCCTATCCTCTCTCTCTTTTATTTTCTTCATTTCATTGTTTTTTAGTTCCAGCGCTTTCGCATGGATATTTTGAAGTTGTTCTTTTTCTATCAAAGCTTGCTCTCTTCTCAGTCGTTCACGCGCTTCTTTCTCCCACATTCGTACACAGTCAAACATATGTTGTCTACATTTGCACTTAAATATACATTGTTCCACATACTGAATCTTTCTAAGATCAAATGACCTATTTATAGGCCATCGTAACTCAGGATCCTTACTAAGATATTTATTCCATATTGTGCTGCACATTATAGAAGGAATACCATTTTTAATATACATGTCCCTATTTGGTGTCCCCTCTGGGGGAGTGTATTGCCCAGGTTTTTGGCTCTATTTCTGAGTGATGGTGACTTTAGCTTGCTACCATCCTAGATCCCTATTCTTAACTTGTTTTGGTCCTTTTCAGGCCTCTTTTCAGACCTAGAAGCATAAACTAGAGGATAGCCGCTTTATATGATAATAGATCCCTTATTCCTGTCTCTAATCCATCTATTGCCTATTGGCTTTGACATAATTATGTGTCCTTTCATCATTCTACCTATAATAGAGGGTGGATCCTGTAGTTCTGACTTTATATTACCTATTGGTAGGGTTTGTGTATAGAGCTAAGTGTCTATTTCATCCTTTTCGGGCCTACAAGGCCCAGAACCAGAGAGACTCCATTTTGCTTTCTGCCTCTGCTGACTGAGGAGCTTGCAGGGTAAAGGTAATGTTTACAGTTAAGCCTGTTGTGTGCTAGGGGAAAACCAGCGGAGACCGGTTCTTATCGAAGAAATGTGTTTGTCTCTTGGGTCCAGACGTAACATGCAGATGGCCACTGCAGTTGCGCTGAGAGCCTTGGAGCTGGCACAGGAATTCGGTGGGAGGTAGTTTCTGTTGGAAATTTCCATGAGGAGAGAGCATTCCACATTAGCGAAGTGCAGAGAGGCAGAGTGGTCAGATGGTTGCTGCAGCTGGAGAGAGCAGTCAGATGGATCTTGGAGCAGTCAGATGAATCTTGGAATGGAGTTGGAACTGTCAGCTGGAGCTGTCAGTTTGTCAGAATGTATTGAAGCAGTTGCCAGTCAGATGGAAGAGTTGAAGCTGCCAGTTGGAGCTTTTGGAGCAGTTGAGCCAGTGGAGTGAAGCCGTGGTGACAGAGGGTGAGAGCCCTGATGTAGCGATCGCCACCGTCGACATAGCCAGACGCAAAAGATTCCATACTGAACGCCCCTTACGCAAATACTATAAGTCCCAGAAGGCCATACGGCGCTGGGGATTGCGATAAATGGGACCTTATTTAAACTCCACCTACGGAACGTAACGGGGCTTGTCAATCTTGTTCCGAGTTCTCTCGCTAGCAGTATGGTTTGTCCTCACCGGAGTTAGTGATACCTTTGTCTGCACCGACGAAGAGCCTGCGTGGTCAGATTTCTGGTAAGCAACGACGCCGACGAAAAGCCAGCGTGGTCAGATATCTCTTGTGCAAAACTGCGCCGACGAAGAGCCTGCGTGGTCAGAGTGCTGTTAGTTGTCTGCGCCGACGAAGAGCCTGCGTGGTCAGAATTCCTGTGGTGTCATTGTTACAAACCGAATCTTGCCGCGCAAGTATACCTGAGGAGTGTGGGCTCGCCTCCTACGTTATTCTCTTATTGTTTTTTGATACTCGTTTAGTACTGGTGCAGATGCACATTTCATTATTGTTTATGTACCTTGGGGTTACAATACATCGCTATCAGTGTTACCTGCCACAAATAGTATTCTGGGCTATTCCGTCCACAAGGAGTATTGTGGTCCTTACAGGGCGTGTCACTTAATGCCAAGTACGAAAAGCCCTAACAGAACCCCTCCTAGGCAAACGGAGGTGTGTATAGTTCGAGAAGTGAAGATAACTTCTCAGTACATTTTGCAAGATCCCCATTACCGTGAAGAGTATATGTTCTGGATTCATTCTCGGAGACACGGGGTTGAGAAGCTGGTGAGTCTAGTAACAGGGGGAAACGGAGTTTAGACAGTAGCAGCTTGTGGTACTAATTTCTTGCTCTCTGTCTTCTCCTCTGTCTGTAGTGTCACAGTACCGGTGACCTCATGGGTATATTGACCAGACGATACCCGAAGCTCCAGATCCCCAATTGCCAAACCACCTCCTGGACCCTTTCTGTACATGCTCGAATAGTGGTTATATTTCCATTGTTGGGTTTTGTGCAGTGCGGAGTTGGGAGGACTATCATCTATTGTCTCTGCTGGCCATCGGAGTCAGGTTAGTGGCGCTTGCATGTTCTTGCGCTGCTTTCAATCCTGACAGATTGACAAGCCCAAGAATACAGCCCAGCCTAGACGATGGACACGAATACCATTCTTACTTCCTTATTGGAGGGTTTTACAGAACTACAACAAGAAGTTCAAACCTCTCGTGCAGAGAACCAGGCCTTATACAAAGAGGTCTCAGACTTGCGTAGAGAGATGTCTGATATTGCGCATAAGGAGCCGGTTGTGAAACCGTTGATTAGGCCGGCTACTTTGCCCCCGCCTTCTTCCTTCCAACCAGGGGGCTCTTTTGCAACCCCTTCCTTTTCTACGGAGACCAATCCCACGGTTCATATAATCCAAAATCATGGAATACCTTTAGCTCCTGCCGAAAGGTTTAATGGAGACCCTAGAAAATGTGAAACATTTTTGAATCAATGTCGTCTTCATTTCCTATGTAAGCCTATGGTTTTTCAGGATGAGGCTTCCAAAAACAGCCTTCATGATGTCCTACATGGAGGGGAATGCGTCCAGTTGGACCATCCCCTTACTGGAAAGGAATTACCCTGTTTTGCATGATTTCTCCGATTTTTGTCTTGAATTATGAAAATTATTTGACAAGAAGTCCCATATGTTGTCCCTAGACCGCGAGCTAATGTCTTTACGACAAGGATCACAAGATCTGTTGTCATACATCACCACGTTTAACCGCCTCATTGTAGAAACTGACTGGCCGGCTCAGAAGTGGATTTCTTTTTTTTATCAAGGCCTGGTGTGCGAATTGAAGGACGTATTAGCACAGGTGGTGCAATTGCCTTCTACTTGTGAAGAACTTATAGATCTAACCGTCCAACTGGATCATCGGTTGCTGGAACGAAAAGGAGATAGAAACAGGGGAGACAATAGATACTCTTATCCCATGGTTAAATCCCGGCAGGGGGGTGAAGAAAAAACCAAAACTCAAGAAGGACCGTAACCCATGCAAATCGGAGGAATCCGTGGTCCTCTCACCAGAGAAGAAAGGGACAGGCGACGGAGACTCAAACTTTGTCTATATTGTGGCAAAGGTGGGCATTTTATCAATGAAAGTAGAGCCAGGAATTACGTTCCGGGAAAGAATCCCCTTCCCCGAGTACAGGCCGCTCTGACAACGAGTGAGCCGTCAGAAAACTGAAGGTCTCGGATAAGATTGAGACCTCTGATTTGAGACGGCCGCCTACCATGGTCTCCCCTTATGTGGCAAACACCCTTCACCCTGCAGTCGCCCATATGAACGTCAGTGTTTCTTTATGGGTAGCTAACCAGGACTCGTTAAGAGTCGATGCCCTGTTGGACTCGGGGGCTACAGGGAACTATATCGACCAAGACTATGCATTCCGAATGGGTATCCCCTGTGAAAAGAAACATATGCCTGAGACCGTTAAAGCAGTGGATGGTACAGTACTTTCATCGGGACCTGTAATGTACCATACCCATGCTTTATTAATGGAATTCGGAGTGGACCACTGCGAGTACATCCAGTTTGACCTCATAGACGCCCCGCAATTCCGTCTCATCCTGGGTATGCCCTGGCTCACACTGCATGATCCCAAGGTAAGCTGGTCATCTCGGACAGTCAGTATGACTTCTGAGTATTGTAGAGAACATTGTCGGGACAAAATAAACCATGACGTCCTACCTGATCCATCACCCGCTACTTACTTAGCTGGTGCATGTTCCGGTGACTTGTTTTGCTGTGCCACAGAATTACCGGCTGAGTACCGTGAATTTCACGACTTGTTTGACAAACAAAAGGCCACCCAATTGCCTCCTCATCGTACCTATGATTGCCGTGTAGACCTCATCCCGGGTGCGGAAATCCCTTGCAGCAGGGTGTATGCCCTGACAGAAAAGGAAACGCAATATCTAAAGACCTACATAGATGACAATCTGGCATCTGGGTTTATACGACACTCCACCTCTCCTGCTTCTTCACCCATGTTCTTTATACCCAAGAAGGACTGCGATGAGTTGCGACCTTGTATTGACTATCGAGCCATAAACAGAGTAACAATCAAGAACCGATACCCTCTGCCCCTAATCCCTGTTTTGATGGATCAGTTGAAGGGAGCTCGATATTTCACCAAACTTGATCTCCGCGGAGCTTACCATCTTGTGCGCGTGAAGAAGGGGGATGAGTGGAAGGCTACGTTTAGAACTAAATTTGGCCTCTACGAATACCGGGTGATGCCTTTTGGCCTCTGCAACGCCCCAGCCGCCTTCCAGTTTTTCATGGATGAGGTGTGAAGGGGGTGTTTAGAGTCATTTTGTGCGGTTTACATTGACGATATTTTGATATATTCTGCATCTCTGTTAGGCCACACCACACATGTAAAAACCGTGTTGGAACGGCTACAACAAAACTCACTGTATGCTAAGTTGGAGAAATGCCTTTTTCATGTTCAACAAGTTGCCTTTTTGGGATACGTGATTGATGCTCAGGGGTTTCGAATGGACATGAGTCAGGTCAATGCCATACTAACCTGGAAAACGCCACGGAACGTCAAGTCAGTGCAGAGCTTGCTTGGCTTTGCCAATTACTATCGGCGATTCATTCAGGATTTCTCTAAGGTCATTCATCCTATCACTGCCATCTTGAGAAAAAACGTCCCTTTCATATGGGGAGAGGAGGCTGAGAGCTCATTCCAACTTCTTAAGGAGAAAGGAGAAGTTCACCCAAGCACCCATTCTTTGACATCCGGACCCTAACATGCCATTTGTGCTGGAAACTGGCGCATCACAGTATGCCCTCAGGGGAGTCCTGTCCCAACGTCACCCTTCCACAGGTCAGCTTCATCCCGTGGCATATTACTCTAAGAAGCTCACGCCCTGTGAAGTTAATTATACCATCACTGACAAAGAGCTCCTAGCCATCAAGAGAGCATGCGAAGAATGGAGACATTACCTCCTAGGGGCATCACATACTGTGGAAATCATTACAGATCATCGTAATCTGTTGTTTTTGAAAACGGCAAAGGCTTTGACTCCTCGTCAACTGAGGTGGACACTATTCTTTTCTGACTTCGACATTGTGATTAAGTATAGACCCGGAACCCGGAACCGAAAAGCAGATGCGCTCTCCAGACTGGAGGGTGAGGAAGCAATAGCTCCCACTGAACCCCCTTCCATTCTTAAGGAGACCGAACAATCAGAGATGTCTATTGCCTTAATCACCTCCGATGATTTCCTTGAAGACGTCAGAGTTGCCCTAACTGACCTGGACATATCATCCTGGGTTCAAGAAGAGCCCACTCACCGATGCGAAAAAGATCAGTTAGCATATCATTACCATGCCTTATACATACCCCGAACCGTGTTACAACGCAAGGTGTTAGAATGGGCACACAATTCTGTATTAGGGGGACACATGGGCATTCATAAGACCACCGCTACTGTGGAACGATCGTTTTGGTGGCCTGGTGTCAGAACCTATATAAAGGAGTATGTTAAAAACTGTGGAGTTTGTGCCCAAGGAAAGGCCTGTCATACTAAACCGCCAGGGCTGTTGCATCCGTTACCGATTCCACCCAAACCGTGGTATACCTTGTCCATGGATTTTATTGTGGAGATGCCCCCTTGTGAGAAACAGACAGTCGTTTTGGTGGTAGTCGACCATCTTAGTAAAATGGGACATTTTATATCTTTACCTGGTCTGCCTTCCTCCAGTGACTTAGCTAGAGTTTTCCTGCAACACATTGTGCGACCACACGGATTACAGAGTGTGTTAATAACGGATCGAGGAACACTATTCACCTCTTGTTTTTGGAAGGCTCTATGTACCATCCGTCAGATCGATGCTCGTCTATTGTCCCGCTACCATCCACAAACGGATGGTAAAACGGAACGTCTGAATCAGACTCTTGAACAATATCTGCGATGTTTTACATTGCAAAATACCTCTGACTGGACCACCCTTTTGTGGTTGGCGGAATTCGCCTATAATAATGCTATACATACCACCCTGGGATATTCTCCGTTCTTTTGCCTTTATGGATTCCACCCGAACATGCTTCCCTTTGAGTGGCCGGCTGAATCCCTAGTTCCTGCCATCCATGAACACCATGCTCATCTTAGGGCAATCCTGATCGATGCTTGGAACAGTTTGGAAAAAGCCCAAGCAGCCCAGAAGCTTTTTGCTGACAAAAGACGGTCCCCCGAGCCTGAGTATAAGGTGGGAGACAAAGACTGGCTTTCCACATGCCACCTGCATCTGAAAGGACTTACGAAGTTGCAGCCTAAGTATTTTGGTCCCTATGGTGTTTGTGAAGTAATAAATGCTGTAGCCATGAAACTCTCCTTGCCCGTGTCATGGACCATTCATCCTGTGTTTCATGTGTCACTCCTGCATCTTTGTCTTCCATGTCTTCCAAGCGTACGGTTGCCTGAATGTCCTCGTCCTGTGGAGGTTGAGGGGCAAGAAGAATATGAGGTACTGTCTATCCTGGACTCTCGCATGGTGCGTGGCAGGATTCAGTACCTGGTCGATTGGAAAGGGTTTGGCCCCGAGGACAGGACCTGGGAGCCTGTGGATCATCTACATTGTCCTGATCTGGTTGAACGATTCCATGAGCGGTATCCCGGTAAACCAGGACGACCGCCGGGACGGCGGTTCTCGAGAGGGGGTTCTGTAGCGATCGCCACTGTCGACATAGCCAGACGCAAAAGATTCCGTACTGAACGCCCCTTAAGGAAATACTACAAGTCCCAGAAGGCCATACGGCGCTGGGGATTGAGACAATGGGAGGACCTTATTTAAACTCCACCTACGGAACGTAACGGGGCTTGTCAATCTTGTTCCGGGTTCTCTCGCTAGCAGTATGGTTTGTCCTCGCCGGAGTTAGTGATACCTTTGTCTGCGCCGACGAAGAGCCTGTGTGGTCAGATTTCTGGTAAGAATCGACGCCGACAAAAAGTCAGCATGGTCAGATATCTCTTGTGCAAAACCTTGCCGACGAAGAGCCTGCGTGGTCAGAGTGCTGTTAGTTGTCTGCGCCGACGAAGAGCCTGCGTGGTCAGAATTCCTGTGGTGTCATTGTTACAAGCCAAATCTTGCCGCGCAAGTATACCTGAGGAGTGCGGGCTCACCTCCTACGTTATTCTCTTATTGTTTTTTTGATACTCGTTTAGTACTGGTGCAGATGCACATTTCATTATTGTTTATGTACCTTGGGGTTACAATACATCGCTATCAGTGTTAACTGCCACGAATAGTATTCTGGGCTATTCCGTCCACAAGGAGTATTGTGGTCCTTACATGGCGTGTCACTTAACGCCAAGTACGAAAAGCCCTAACAGAACCCCTCCTAGGCAAACGGAGGTGTGTATAGTTCGAGAAGTGAAGATAACTTCTCAGTACATTTTGCAAGAGCCCCATTACCGTGAAGAGTATATGTTCTGGATTAATTCTCGGAGACACGGGGTTGAGAAGCTGGTGAATCTAGTAACAGGGGGAAAGGGAGTTCAGACAGTAGCAGCTTGTGGTACTAATTTCTTGCTCTCTGTCTTCTCCTCCGTCTGCAGTGTCACAGTACCGGTGACCTCGTGGGTATATTGACCAGACGATACCGGAAGCACCAGATCCCCAATTGCCAAACCACCTCCCGGCCCCTTTCTGTACATGCTCGAATAGTGGTTATATTTCCATTGTTGGGTTTTGTGCAGTGTGGAGTTGGGAGGAATATCATCTATCGTCTCTGCTGGCCATCGGAGTCAGGTTAGTGGCGCTTGCGTGTTCTTACGCTGCTTTCAATCCCGACACCGGATTCCACCAGAGATAGAGAAACATTCCTTTCTTATAGGGTGAGGTATTTTAAACTAGTTTGCTTTACACTTAATCATTCATTTTCCTTTATCTCCTAGGCTATATTCCCTACTGTATTGTTGCACTGATTAATCCCTTTTCTTTCAGCGGTGTGCAGTCTGTTATAATCCATTTCCCTTTTTAGCTATCTACAGTTCCTGTCAGCTATATGTGAATGTGTTAGTAATCTGAGCTTTCTTGTTAATAAAGAGGCCCTGCAGATCTGTGTATGTGTCTATTCCCCTTTACTTTTCAGGCTATGTCTAGATTGCTAGTTATTGTGATGTTATAATTTGCTATTGTGTAATAAAGGGACCCCAGTTCTTAGTGAACCATTGTGTAACTGTTATTTCTTGATGAAGTTAACCTTTCTTCTAGTCAGAGGCTGTTATGTGGACGGATGCGTCTCCCATCCGGGTAAGTGGTAACTGAGCAAGGGAGCAGGGAGCACTATCAGAGAATAACCTTTGCATATTGTGATTTGGCCATTCTTGTGTGAGAGGATTGAACTGTCTATCTACCTCATAAAATATAACAATTGTGTATGAGACATCCCCAGTAGATATTAGATACATATAGAGAAACTTCCCAACAGAGAGAGAGAGAGCTGAAGGTATTCATAGGACAGAGATTGCCACTAAAGAGAGTGGCATTATTGAGAGCATTGATTGTGATCAATGTGTATACCCACAGGATTGTGGCTTGTGAGAGCACCGGAAGGAAACGGTGTGTAGTGAGATTGCTGCTAGAGAGAGTGGCATTAATGAGAACATTGATTGTGGTCAATGTGTATACCCACAGGATTGTGGCTTGAGTGAGCACTGTTTGTGCTCAGTGTGTTATGGTAAGTAATCAGAACTGACCCCTTCTTTATAAGGAGGAGGGTAGCATAGTCTGGGTCTGAGTTGCAGCGAGACTATAAGATATGAGTGGGGTGTAGAATATTGAACTCCTTAGTAAATAGTGAGTATTCCTAGTAATCCTAAAGATTTAGTGGTGTTTTTGATGATATGAGCTTGTATATTACTAATTCCCCATCCTCAGGTAGGTACCCAGGTGCCTTGGTAAGTAGGTCCTGAGGAGGGAGGTGGTTACGTTTCGGCTGGGTTGGTGGTGTCTTGGTGAGCTGATTCTATCTGGTCCGAAAATCCGGTCGTTACAGGGAGCCAGCTGATTCCGTTCCAGTTCCATATAGGTACCTCCAAGAAAGAAAAACATTTTACAAAGTGTGCTAGGAACAGGCATGCCAAGAATATTGCAGCATATACAACATTATTCGCAAAGTGGCATTTAACGCAATATATGCCGTTCAAGTTTTTAAAAAGTTAGAGAAAAATATCTTCATTACATGTCTATATAAATTGCAATTCATATATATCCAAGCAAGTTCCAAGATTTTTGGCCAAAAAAAGACAAGAAGTGTCACATCAAACAACCTTACCAAGCAAGAGTCTCCAGATTCCAAGTGCCAAGTTCTAACTAGCTTTTCACCCTTTATTTCCAGTCTATTAGGGTAGACACTTTAGTATCTTTCCATTCCTATACCTACTCTTACACATGGTTGTCCATCTCTACTCCCTTTTATACGTCAACTGGAAAGTTATCTTTCATTGACTCAGGGCCGTTAGATACCATCTAGGGCTTTCTCTCACCCCCTGGCTTATCAGATAAATGTGTATAATGGATCTCATTCCCGATTTATCCTTTGGGGATGATATTGTCTCCGATATACTGGCAGGACCATCTCTTTTGGGTGATAGCACAGTTACGGCAGTGTTAGCCCAAGGAGAGGGTTGGGACACCCTATTGGAGCTAAAAAAAAACCAAGTCAAAACCATCCTGCATGGGGCAATCCTTTTTTTTTTTTTTAAATGTTTTTATTGACAGTTTTTTCCCATGTTTTTACATACATACAGGGCACGACAATAGCATTTGCCTTACAAATATATAGACATGTTGACAGAAAAGAAAAGAGAAAAGAAGTACAATATTTTGTAATCTCGATACATAGCAAACAATATTAATATTTTCTATCCGAGTCCTCCTAAACCAATAAATACTTAAATCACATCTTTCAATCTAATCTCTCTTCCTTCCACCGAATAATAGGGCCCCAGATCTGCCTACCAGTTTTCCTACCCTTTTTCCCCTTTCTTGCATAGATCTCTATCTCCAAATTATATATTGAAAGTAGTTTAGCCAGCCATTGGTGGTATGACGGTGCTTTAGGATCTAACCATGCCGATGCAATAGTGAGTCTTAATACTGCCATAGCCATAAATAACAAATATTCCCATCTCTCACCTACCCTGAAGTTACTCTGTTGCTGTTCATCTCCTTCTTCTTTTACCCCAAGAGAATAATTGATGCTGTAAGAGTCACATCTATTGCTAAACTTTGAAAAAAACCCTCAATATCTTTTATCAGTGGCTGCAAGTGAGGGCATACTGCCAATATATGTACTAAATCTGCTTCGGAGTCCCCACATCTGAAGCAATTAGTTCCAGTTATGCCACCCCATTGAGCTATTTTAGCAGGCGTATGGTATAAGTGATATAGTGTTTTGTAATGTTGTGCCTGTAAGGGCGCTGAGCATAACAATGTATATCCCATTTCTAAGGAAATATCAAAAGTTTCCTCACTAAGTTTCAAACTATGTTTCCACTTATTTGCCCATTTCTCTAAATCGTCCTCTCTTGAGGCCAGCAGTTCTGCATAAAATCTCTTAATGGTGCAATCCTCCCCTGCTTGTATCACTTCCATAATTGCATTTTTGTTAAACCCTGATGGACCACCCTTCTTATTATATAGAAACCTCCTAATTTGTAAATACTTAAAAAATTGTCTTCTATCTAATGCAAACTTAGTTTGTAATTCAGAAAACTGGTAGACTCCCTGCTGCCCCAAGATGTCTCCAACCTTTCTAAGCCCTTTTCTTTCCCATTCTCCCAATATAGTCCCGGAGGTGATTTCCTCGGATAGATTCGGATTTCCTTTCAATCTTGTATATGCATTATATCGCCCTAACCCAAACTTTTTTATAAAAGCTTTCCATACAGTATATGCAACGATGAGTGTCTTAAACTGTGTCCTTTTATAATAGCTGGGTTCAGTATACTTCAAACAAACATTTTCTACTTCTGGCCCTAATAACAAACCATATATTGCCAATGAACCTAACTCATTCCCTCCTTCATCTTCTCCCCCACCCACCAGACCCACCATATTCTGTAGAGCTGCCGCCCAATAATAAAACGTTATATCTGGCAATGCCCACCCTCCCCTTTCCCTTGGTAGCACCATGAACCTGAGTGCTCTCCTGGTTTTTCCCTTTGCCCATATAAACCTATTAATCATGTTTTCTATCCTCTTAAATAAATTGTTCTCAAATAATAAAGGGATTGCTCTGAAAAAATATAGAAACTTTGGCAACACCAACATTTTTATCACATTAGTCCGCCCCAAAATTGTTAAGTGCAAATTATCTATTCTATCTAAATCCTTTCGTACTTTATTTATTAAAGGAGTTATATTTGTTTCCACTAAATTATCTAACTCAGCCGATATGCTCACCCCCAGATATGTTCCAGATTTAATTACTCGACCATCTATACAGGGGGTGTGACGATTCTTAATAATCTGCGTCTTAGCAGTATTAAGTTTGTAGCCCGAGATTATTCCAAACTTCAGGGCTTCAGCTTCTACTTGGGGAATAGCCTCCGTTGGGTCTGGTGTAATAACTGCAATATCATCGGCATATGCCAATATTTTACAGTGGCCCATCCGGGTGGATAATGGTTTTATTAAAGGACTCGCTTCTATTCTTCGGATTAATGGGTCCATATACATTGCGAATAGCAATGGGGAACAGGGGCAACCCTGCCTTGTACCTCTCATTATCACAAATTGAGTAGTGACCCCGCATTCACCCTAACCGAGGCCACTGGATTTACGTATAACGTTTGCACTGCCTTAATAAAGCCCTTTTTAACTCCTGCCCTTTCCAATGTGAACCACAGATAGTCCCAGGAGACCCGATCAAATGCTTTTTCTGCATCTAATAACATAATTGCTATCGGATCCCCTGAGACTGCTGCGGCATCGAGCAATGTGATCACTTTACGCGTATGGTAGGTTGTACCCCTCCCTGGTATGAAGCCATGTTGATTTTTGCTCACCACCCTGTCTATTATCCTAGCGTGTCTTGTCGCCAATGCCTTGGAAAAGATTTTTGTATCCGTATTCATTAGCGTGATAGGCCTGTATGAACCAGGTTCTTCTGATGGTTTCCCTTTTTTTAATATTATGACTATCTCGGCACCTCCCCAAGTCTTAGGTATTGAATCACTATTTTGTGCCTTCAGCATTGTCCTGAGCATATCTATTTTTAGAACCTCCAAAAATATTTTATAAAACTCTATTGGGATCGTGTCCGGGCCTGCTGCTTTTCCAGATGGAAGATTTGATATAGCATTTTCAAAAAATCTCATCTAAACTACAAAAATCTCCTCTAAACTATCTGCTTCCTCATCCGTGAATCTAACCACCGGAATATCTTGTAGATAGTCCCTGATTTTCCCGGAATCAATCCTTATCGGCTCCTCATATAGCTCTTCATAAAAAGATCTAAAGACTTCCCTTATTTTCTCAGTCTCTGTATGTATCGTGCCAAAAGAATCCTTAATCTCCCTTACAATGCCTAATGCTTCTTGTTGTCTTGTGCGAACTGCTAAAGTTCTTCCTACTGTTTCACTAAACTCGTGACATTTTTCTCTTTTACTAGTATAAAGTTTTGCAACCTTTCTAGCGATATCACCTTCAGCTTCACCTTTCACTTTTAACAGTTTCAAATATGCATTTTCTACAAGGGTTCCACTCAAAATACATTCCTCTAGCTCCCCCTCAGCCTTAAGTACTGCCTCGGCTATTTCCACATTTTTCCTTTGTTCCTGCTTTCTCTTATACGAACTAAAACTTAGAGTCTCTCCCCGTACCCCCGATTAAATGCGTCCCATACTACCCCCACAGAAGTGCTATCTCTATTATTCTCAAAGAATTCTTTAATCCATAACTTCATGTGCTCCACGTATTTTTCTTCTGATAGCAATGCTCTTTCAAAGGTCCATTGCCTTGTCTGTTTGGTAGTTCTTACTTTTCTCACCGTGAGAGTTAGGGGGTTATGATCGCTTAAAATTCGCGGAAGTCTATCTATCCTGGATTCTATTAGTATTTCATTTGAGACAAAAAAATAATCCAATCTCACACATATTTTGTGTGGGGCAGAGTAGTATGTATAGCCCTTATTCCCTGGCATTCTTTTCCCCCATACATCATATAAAACATTATTAATCGCTAATTCTTGTAAAGCACAGCACATTCGTTTTTTTCTACCACAATAATTGCCAAATGAGCCTAAACCTAAACCATCAGCACCATTAATATTCAGATCTCCTGCCATTATAATTCTCGGAGCCCAAGTAGCCAATTCCACGTCTAAGTTTTGAAAGATCTCTGGGTCATCCTCGGTTGAACCATATACACTTATTAACGTTGTCCACTCCCCATCAATCCTGCATTCCACCATTGCCCATCTTCCCCATTGGTCGTGTGCCTTTTTTCTCACACAGATATTTTTATCTCTGGATAATATAGCAACTCCTCTTTTTTTACATTTTGCTGTGAAGCTACCAAAACTTGAAAACCCAATTGTTTAAAAAAAAACTCTTGTGAACACATAACATGCGTTTCCTGAATAAAAATAAAGTCTACATTTATTTGCCTCAGTAACAATGATACCTTAAGTCTTTTTTGGGCCTCATTTAGCCCACATACATTCCATGTCACGTATTTCGTTCCCATAAATGATTCTTTGTGTATCTATTGTGTACCCAGCTATACTTGTATTCATACTCATACTCAAGCTTTATCACTCTATGTCTTTTTATTTTTTCGATTGTGCTTCTCCTTCTTTGCAACCTAATGTCTCTCATCTTATATCTTATTTTATCTCCTTTTCCCCTCGCTCCTGTCCTTACTTTCATTAACAACTCTGTCTTTTTCTGCCTTTTCTGCCTTTTTTGCCTTGTCGTGCCCTGTCCCTCCCCACCCTCCCCCTCCCCTGGACTGCACCCCTCCCCCCTCCCTCCCTACTGGCAAAGAGGTCAGTAATGACCTCTGTCTGACAGCCGATTCTCCCCAGAGGACCTCTCCGCTCCCACCCTCCCGAAGTATCATTTTGTACAGTCTATATCATTAATGGTATTTACTCATACTGCTCCACCCTTATTGTTTTATTCTCTTCTTCTTACATTTCATTGTTTCTTTTTTTGTGTAACATACTCAGTTTGTCTTATGGCTAACGCTCTCTCATTTTGTGTCTTCCCATCTCTTTGTGATTTCATTTCTTTTAAGTAATTCAGGTACTCCTGTGCTACTACTTCTGAAAAGAAAACCCTGAATCGGCCATTGTGGCCAACTTTGAGGCGGCAAGGAAACATTAAATATACTTCACAACCCATATTCTGAAAAGGCGTTATTAGCTGCCTCATTCGCCACCTTCTCTCCACAGTCGTGTGGCAAAAATCTGGGCGGGTAAAAAATGTTACGTCCTTATGTGAGCGCTTAGTCATAGGTTTTGCCTTTTTGATTATTTCCTCTCTCAGTAAGAAATTCCCGATATATACTAAGATAGCCCTTGCTTTCGGGTTTGTAGTTTTCTTTTGCGTTAAGGGAAACCTATGTGCGCGCTGCACCTCTTTGTCCCAATCCCATTTATCAAGCTCTGGAAAAGCTCCCTTCAACAATTCTACAACAAAAGCCCGTATGTCCGATCCTTCCTTCTCTTCATCAACACCCAGTATTCTTATATTATTCCGTCTCTGTCTGTTCTCAAAGTCTTCAAGTTTCCACAAGACATCAGATGATGTTTTTTCTTGGTCATCCCTGAACTCCTGTAGCTTTACCACTTCGTCCTCAACTTTGCCTGTCCTCTCCTCAACTTCCGCCAGCCGCTCAGCCATTTCTGTATACAATTTGTTAACCTTACGTAGAGACCCTTGTATTTTTTTATTCGCCTGCTCAGCTCTTTGACTCTCCTGGCGAGCCTCTCCCTGAATCTGCTTTAGAGTTGAGAACAAGAGCTCAAAGTTTGCTGCATTGCTATTTTCCTGTGTCTGTGGACATAACCGTGTCTGGTTTTGTAATCTATTTGGTTGCTCGGAACCTCCGACTGCGCCTTCTTGATACATCTGTGAAGTGGGTGCATAGTCCCAATCCAGTTTTTTCGCCACCCCGGATTGTATTACACTCCCTCTTTTCTTTGTTCTTCTACAGGTCCTTCCCTTAGCTCCCTTTTTTTTACTCAGCTTAGACCCCAAGTTGATGAGATGATTTCTAATCATGATTTATCCTCTGATAAGGTAGATACACCAACAACTACAACGGAAAGTGATTCAGAGACCTCACAGATAGATACATCAGAACTAGAGTCTGAGTCAATCCATGAACATAATACTATACTGCATGGGGCAATCCTCACGGAATACTTGCGGGTAAATGCTACCCCCAGGGGCTTACTTGTGACCAATGAGCCTCTAATCTTCCTGGATGATGAGGAATTCAGACGGGATTGGGCTCTGGTGTCATGGAAGTGCACCAGAAACTGGCTAGTGTTAATTATTCGAACAGCGAAACGGCTGGCGGATGCTCTGCTAATTAAAATACAGACGACTGAAGCGGGTCTACAAACAGATATCGTCATGGCAACATTTGACCAAAAATTGGACCAGGTTAACACCCAACTGGCGGAGTATAGGGACCATTTGATTCATTCAAAAATCTCCAAATTACAAAAAGATTTGAAGAATTTCACAAGGGAGAAAGCATACCCATACACGGCCGAGGAGTACGCCAAACAGAAAATGGCGGAAGGTAATAAGAACAACCAACAAGGCCACCCTGGCCAAAATACCACCAGCAGTTCGAGTGAGGGGAGTGAGAATGAGTTTCACCCCAAGAGAGGAGGACGAGGTTGCGGTAATTGGAGGGGCCCTAGACCCCAATTTTTCCAACAACCCTTCCAACAGTACCCCAACCAAGCCTTCAATTGGCCAATGATGGGTTACCCTCCTGTGGGACAGTACTAAAATCAATCATATGGGAACCAACGTTTCCAAAACCCGGAATTCCAGAATGCACAGTCCAAAACTTTCAAGGCCCTTTTTTAGGGGGAGGCAGCGGGAGGGGACGAGGCAAGCAAAAGACACCAGCGAGAGTCAACTGGTCCGATCAGGACTCGGAGATCACCCAATGTGTCACAAGGAGCATGGCACAAGGAACCACACCGAGCACAAACCGAGACAATCACTAGTGGTAAACTTGTCTTCTCATCCCTTGACTGACCTTCAGGAGCAAGTTCTCAATAAGGGCCTGGGTTTTGTCCCTACAAATTATCCTGATCTATTCAAACTACGACAGGATCTAGCGGTCTTTTTCTGCAACCTAAGATTAAAGTTCTTTTTTGAGAACCAAGACTCTTTGGATAGACACACCATTTCGCCCCAAGTCGACGTTTACACCACAACTGGCAGTCCTTCCACGTCAGATTGCGGCTTTTGAGGCAGCAGTGATCCACAATTTGGAATCATTAATTCTGGCAAACTCAAGTCACTTCTCCAACCTCTCGAATTGGGAAAAGGAAGCACTGAAGTAATTGGGGTCAAATAAAGAAATTATTTTGAAGCCTGCAGATAAGGGCGGGCGACCGTAATCATGGACGTTGAGGCTTATCAAGGTGAATGTCTAAGCCTCCTGGCCGACCGCAAACTTATCAAAAATTAAGACAAGACCCCACGGAGGAGATCACCACAGAAATTGTCATTATGGTAGAGGAGGCCAAGGCGAATGATTGGATCACACAGCAAGAAGCGGAGTTCCTTGTGAAAAACCAACCGAGGACTCCGTATTTCTATGCCTTGCTTAAGATCCACAAAGCAGTGCGACCCCCTCCCGGGAGACCCATTGTCTCCGGGATGGGGTCCCTGCTGGAACCCCTCTCTGAGTTCTGCGATTTCTATGTGAAACCTATGGTCTAGAAACTACCCACCTACCTAAGAGACACACTAGATGTTTTGAATTTGTTGAAAGAGATACCGTTCAACCCTGATGAGGAATTCCTGATAGGGCTTGACATCGAAGCCCTATATACAAATATACCGCAGCGGGAAACCCTCAGGGTTTTGGAAACACTACTCTTTGAACGGGAGTGGCCCTATGAAACACCACAGACATTCATCTTACATCTGGCTGAAATTGCCTTGACCAGGAACTTCTTTGAATTTGAGGGGTCATTATATCTCCAAACCCATGGAACTTCAATGGGGAGTGTTTTTGCCCCTAGTTTAGCAGGGCTATACGTGGGGGCCTTTGAGCAAACGACAATCCTTGATGCCAATGGTCCATGGGCGAACAACCTGCGATTGTGGCATAGTTACATCGATGACGTCCTAGTGATTTGGAGGGGCGAGAGAACATCTGTTGACCACTTTTTGGAGTGGCTCAACGCCCAGAATCCGTTCCTCCACTTCCCTTCGACAGTCACAAAAACCCATTTACCATTTTTGGACCTAGTGATTGAATCCACTAACGGCACCCTAAAGACCAAGGTCTTCCATAAACCGACAGACAAGAATTCCTTACTGGAATTTGGGAGCTTCCATCCTCGCTCCCTACGGGAGAATTTACCAGTGGGACAATTCTTCGGTATCAGTCGTAATTGTTCGGATATGGAGGATTTTGTGGCAGAATCAGAGGTTTTGACTGTGAAACTACAACAGCGGGGTTACCCACAAAAAGTGATCAAAAAAGCTAAGAAAAGGGCCCTCAATGCCAATTGAGAGTTACTACTAACTAAAACTGTTAGATCTGAGATGAAAAAGCCAGTATTTGTGTCAACTTTCAACACAGCATCACACCAAATAAAACGTCTGGTCCTGCAGAATTGGAAAATACTCAACACCGGGGGGATGAGCATTGAAACACCACTCTTCTCATTCAGGCGCATTCAAAACCTGAAGGATCTCCTGGTACATACCAGACCCAGGGATCTGGGGGGAGTGAGGGAAACCAACACACTACCTTGTTTACCAAGACTGACTGGTCACAGTAGGTGCGGCTCATGCAGCGTTTGTCACCTCACACGCAACTCCAAAACCATTGACCGTGGCCTTCGCACTCCCTGGGAACAGAGATCCCACACCAACTGCAACTCCCAGGAAGTGATATACTTGATTACATGCCCCTGCCAACAAAAGTACGTGGGGATGACAAGTAGAAAAGTGCGAGTGAGAATTACAGAACATCGTAGTACAATAAGATGTGGAAAGACCAACACTCGACTCACAGCTCACTTTCAAGAAAAAGGACATGGTATAGATGACTTGGAGTGGACCGTCATCGAAAAAATCCAACTAGGCAGACACCAAGCAGATGACCAAAATCTTCTGCTCCGGCGGGAGCAGAGATGGGTGTATCGATTGAGGAGTCATGTGGTAGGACTGAATGATGACATCCCATGGCAAGCACTGAGCAGACAGTAGATTGCCAAGAACAAATTAGGCGGTCTACTTCCATCACCTAGCGAATTCTGTTGATAATGACGATAAGCCCTTACTGCTAAATGGAAGTTTCCATGGCACACGAGTGTCTCTGTATCTTGTTCTCCCTTTAATTCTGAGTGGTTCTTCAGTTTATATGACAACTAACCCAAACACCCACATTCAGGAACCTAAGGAGTTAATAATGAATGTGAGTGAGTAAACAGTGAAGTACTATATAGGGGGTTATATCCTGCTAAAACGGCAGGTATCCAGCTTGTGGTTTAGATAATATTACCCCCAATGGAGAGAGCATATTCAGGAGCTTTGTTACATCACTCATCACTCATCAAATGGCCGATATGGTGCCTGTGGTAAGCCCGGCCCCTGAGTGAGTGTTCCCTTCTCACCGATCAGCTTTATTAGTAAGCTTATATGGCCGTCAGTGTCTGGGACTCTCTACCAACCATCATTGTTATATTAGGGTTCACTAAGGGTAAGATGTCAAATGTGTTTTTTCAAAGTATGCAGCGCCACAGGAGTCTAGAACCCTGAACACGAAGCAGTGCACTTGGACAAATCTACATTTCCCATGGGTCCTAGGACGAGTGGGAGGGAGAGCGTACAACGTGAAGACATCACTGGTGTGGTCACGTGGGACGCTCGAGCCGGGTTCTAACATTTATAGTACAGAGAGACATGGCGCGTATCGCGGTGTCAGGGTTTGCAGGTGATTAAGCCAGGACGTGCCTTCGGAACGGTAAGGAGAGGGCTCTAGGGGGTGAGCGCTTAAAGCGCATGTGATTGTAAAGACCCGATGAAGGCACCATAATGCTATAAGCAGTCTCGACATTTCTAAACAAAAGGTGTACATCGGGAGGCGGAGATTTTGAAGGTAACATCTCCACCCGCATGTATTTTTTCCATTTCAGATTGTGTTCTTTGCCGTCCTTCTCACCGGACACCAGTTTGAGTTTGTAATATATATAAACTCAGTAAGTGAACTACACAATATATACCACCTTGAGTGGGGACACCTAGATAGTAAGAGATGTAGGTTGTAGTACAATGATGGTCCCTCGTACATGGAGGGGGGCTAGGTACTAGGTACGAGTGATTACGCTATTATAAGGACATGGACAATTGCAAGGAATTGTTTCTTGTATATATCTGGTTATATATGGGCAAGTGACAAATAAAGCTTGAGCAGGATTCTGGGCATAATATGTCATTGGGGTTTTTGGCTCAACATTAGACAATGAGTTCTAATGGGTATAGAAGAGATATGACATGAAGAGAATGAAAGAAAGAGTATTTGTATACTAATAAGGGGCTGCACTATCTTCTCTTTTTGCTATAGTGAATGTTCTCCCGCATTTGAGGGGACAATCTCCACACACAATACAGGAGAGGTACGGATCGATTAGACCTACCTCACCCTTGGGGTACCATTATCCGAAGTACGGAGGAACCCAAAGTGGTACCGAATGCAACAATCCTGAAGAAGACCGGAGTGACCTTACAGGCACACACAGAGCGGTCGAAACATGTTGACTCTGGCAGTGGTAGGAGGGAAGCCTTGAGGTTCCTAATTATCTCTTTGAGGCTTTTTCTCATCCTCTTTCATTTTTTTATCCTGGTATGGGTGCCAAGAAAAGTTTATTAAAGGTTGTGTTCTGGTTGACACATTTAATCAGTTTTAATCACTCCTCATGCTGCACTTTACGTTGCACTTCTCGGTTTTGATCACTTGGTGTTTGCACGGCTTTCACCAATTTATGTGTTACGTGTTGTCTATGTCTACTTGTCCTGACTATATGTCGTGTTAAGAGAAATTTATTATTTTTTCCCCCTCCCTCATGCTCCGCACTGTGTGGGGATACACCAGGGCGTATTGTAAGCAGGCCCGATGATGAAGCATGTCACATACCTTGGTATGTCAGTGATGGCCGTTTTCTCAAATAGAGTGATTTGCCCTATTGGGACCCTCTCTGTTTGTATATTTCATTTATGTTACCCACTCTATACACCCCTCATGTGCATATATTTGAGGTTCTTGGGAGTCTGGGGTGGTAGAGTATAAACTGATTTGACCCTCGCCCCTCTTTCGTGTTTGAATTCAGCTAAATGCTAACAGCGATCTCTGCCAAATTTCCACAACATGATACCCCCCAAACACGCAAGCCCAGGATGATCACCACTCAAACATCTGTCCTGTGTTTGATCCAATAGACTGGAATGCTTCTTCATGTACAACAGGAATCCAGGACACACAGGGTGCATACCACAACAAAAGTCATCTCCCATCAGCTCACCAATGGCATCATCATCAGGGTACAGAGGTGTAGGGAGGGGTCAACTTTCTAGTTCATGTCCAAAAACCAAACGAGGTTTTATGGCCCTGTGAGCACAGCTGACAGCCATGCAACACGAGGAAGAAGCCCCGAATGGAAGCAAATCTCCATGTGAGAAAAATTTAACTCTGTGTCTCCCATCCAATCCCATCCTCCAAGAATCAAGGACAAAGAACCAAACCTTCAATCAGAAAAAAACATGCACCCAGTGACCAAACTGCACAGTGTGAAAATTGAAAATCTGGGAAAATCTTGGCTTCTCCGATCCACTAAACCATGTGACATGAGGCAAACACTCCATTTCACTGAGCCTAACCTCCTCCCATTCACCATCATACATCTGAACACTTTCAAACAAGTGACCTCAGGGCTTGTACTGTGGAATAAAACAATCTCTGTTTCATGCAAGAGATCACAAACTTGCTCCATGCACAATAAGCATCAGGCCACATGTAGGGTAACGCAAGGCAGGAGAAAAGCCAGCAGCGCGAAGTGCAAGACAGTACGTACTGATGTACATGAAAGTCAAGTGCCAAAAGTATAAAAAGTAAGTGATGAAAGGAACGGTGAATGCAGCAAGCTCAAGTTGAAAAACTCTCACCCATAATAAATACCCTTCAATAATGTACCACAATCTGACATGCTAAAGGGTAATGTGTCTGCATGCTAAAGAAATCTACCCATATTTTTTCCCCTAAGACTCTTCATTGTAACTGCAATTGCATTTGGATCCATATGGCGCCCGCTACGCCTAATAAGGCACTGTAGTGCTCAAGGACGAGCAGCACATCACTGGCTGCATTGCCTCCTACATCCTGAAGCCCCAAAACAAGAAAAGAAACACGCCAAGTGTAGCCTCCGCTGGGGGGAATGCTGCACTCCCAAAGCAGTATGTCATGGCCAAAACATTGTGATGAACTGGCCTATGAGCTGGTCTCACCTGTTCAGAGGTTCCCACCAACTGTGCTCTCTTCTCCCTCCCCCCATGGCTAGTGTGCAGCTTAATGGTCTCAGTTCACAGTGCCTGCCATCAGCAGCAGGCAAGTGCACTATTCCTCAGACACCATCATCATTATTTCATTGCATGGCAAACATTTCAAAGGGCCCTGTTCACTGGTTGGTCACCCACCTCCACTGTCCGCTACTCTTTCCCACTGAGAAATGCCAAGCAACCTCATGCACACAAACCCTCACACATACTCCCCCAAACTGGCATACCCTTGCAAAAGGACACTCTTACACACCTGATATGAAAACTTACCTGACACACAGTTAGCGCTACACTTCAAACACCTTCTACGATTCCCAAACAAACTTCGAGATTCAACTAATGTCAGCACAGCAAGGCTCATTACCTTATGCCCAATCAGAAGTTCAGAGAGGACGAGATACTGTCCTTTTTCCTATGTCATGCATTCTGCAGAGGTATAAGGGCGCATGACGGACAGGCTCTAAATAAGCATTATCTGACATGCTGCATTTACTGATGCTATTGCAGCATGTCAGATGTGTATTGGGTCTGTGTTAGAATGGGCTGTACCAGTCCCCACCTGACACATGCATAATACCGCTGGTGGAGCCCTCTTCTGCTGGCAAGATGACATTACAGCTTTTACCTACAAAGAAGCATCGTTGAGATCGCTTGTTTTCATGCAAAAGCTGAAATATTAAAGCAATGAGATGCCGAGTAAGACGTGATAGCTTATTGGGTCGCCATCCCTTGTGGCCTGTATGGGAAGCCGCTGCTGCCTCAGCCTTCCCGGTAAAAAAGCACTGGCTTGCTGGTCAGTACTCTGTTACAGACAACAGTAATATCTCCTTCAAGCACTGTTAACCATTTGCGATCCAAACCTTATGTATTCCGTAGAAAATTATTCCAAGAAACGAACTTAAGCACTACATTTAGCACTACCCTTACTCCTAGGAGCTATCACCATTTCCAGGGGAAATGCTAGCATTAATGCACCATATAATGATATTGGATGACATAATTTACTCGATTTTACTTGCTTTATAATCTCTTATTTTAGCAGGTTTCTTCCTGATAAGGCATTCTATAGGTGTGCTTCATAGTAGCAGTGGCTAAATATTGGCCAGTTGTCTTTTTGGATGAGTTTATCAGGATATTGCACAACCTCAGTTTTAGGAGTTTTTCAAACTATATACCAAAATTCCTTTTCCTTTCTTGCTTTAATGATCTCAAACATTGCTGTCCTACAGAGGTCCCATGCAATACATTTTTCATTTTGATTATGTTTATATAGATGTTTGTTGGCTTTTTCTTTTTAGAGTTATGTATTGCATTATTATGCATATTATTCATCTGACCTCTGGTCATGTAAACATTGTATCCGTCATAATTCTTCATTGAACCACACCCTTTATTCTGGCTCTATCCAGAACTCATTGACAACTCAGGCTTAAATGCAATTTGTTTTGCACTTTGTCACACTTGTTTAATATCCTTCAATACTTTCCACTGCTGAATGACAAGTCATTACACAGTAGGGGTGGACTGACCTCAAAATATCTTCTTTGTTTTCTGTACCTTTGTTCATACCATCTCTTATCCTCTATAGTTTCTAAACATGGTAAACTTGCCATACACCCAACTGGCACATTTAATTTACTTATAAGTCCATAGTAAATGGCACTACTTGTAACAAGGGCCTGTGAATCACATGCTAAAAGTGGCCTGCAGCACACACTGTGACACTAATTACAGAGCACTGTAAACCATGTCTCAGACCTGCCACTGCAGTCTGTAGTGCAGTTTAAAACTGCCATTTCTATCTGGTGAAATGAACTTTAGGCTGGCCCTTACCTTCATTTTTAATACTTATTAGTCACCCATAATGTTGGTCCGAACCACCCTTATGGCGGGGTGCATGCAATTTTAAATGTAGTACATGTGTGTTTAAAGTTTTACAGTTCCTGGCAGTGAAATACTCCTAAAGTAATGTCTTACTGTTGTAAGGCTGTCTCTCCTGTAGAATAACATTGGGTTACCCTATTACACTTAATAAATGCTAACTCCAATTTGGGACTAGTTAAAAAAATACCGTATCCACTCAAATTAATTGTAGTTTTAAAATTCTCTTAAATGGTAAAGTCAGATTGTAAGTTATAAATGTGAAAATGCTGTTATGGAAAGTTGGAAATTTTATACCCAAATCAACTGTGACTTACTGCCAATTTCCTGTGTCACAGGACTGTGGATGGCTCTTCTGGTATGGGTTGTGTATTCCTTCCAGGCATTGAGGCAAAAGAGGCCTAGCTTTGGCTTGGCTTGGCTTGTATAGCGCTGGACTCGACTCCCGGAGGAGTATCTCTGCGCTTGTTTAAGGAGAGGAATCTAACACCAGGCCTGCCCTTCCCTTTGTCACCTCAGATAGTTTGAAGCCAGGACAAGGGGAAGGGGAGGACTTACCAGAACCAGTTTTAGAGGTAGGCCAGGGAATTTCCTCACACAAAGGCTGGTACTGGGTATAAAAATGGTACCTTCAGAACCTCTCATCAGAACGCTCCTGGACTTGTGGAAGATTCAGAAGAAAGACAGCTCTGTTGTCTGAAGAAGGAAGATTGAACTTTCTTGCCTTGAACTCAGGCTCCTCAGACGTTACTACAAGGACCATTTGGCTGCCCTCCTGTTGAGCTACAGAGACACAACAAGCTTCCCTACAACTGTCTAGATGACTAGGACCAAATGGACATGCAGGAACCCTATTGCACCCTGCTGCTGGTCTCTGCTGGACTGGGTCATTAAGTATAAGAGTCACCAGGTACTGGATCCTTAGTTGGCACCAGAGTGTACTACCCCAGAACTAAAGGTGAAATTACCTTTTTTTGCTGAGAAATGACCACTTGTTCTGAAAACCAATGTAATGACCCAGTTGGCTGCGCTGCACCCACACTGACAACCAACACGAATGCCCTGCAACAACATGCTCTTCGTTGACTGCCAACACCAACCATCTGCAAGACACGGGCCTGCTCTTCATGTCAACAATGACCTCCACACTGTCCCTGGCAATGCGAACAGAAGAGGACCTGAGAAGCTAACTGTTCAGCGAGACAACTCTTGTCCCTTTATCCAACCCACCCCCCATTGCAGTTGGCTGTGACCAAGTAACAGGGATCATCACTGACATAATATCAGAATCAAAAATATTTAGTAACAGAAATACCATGTCAAACATATCATTTACAAAAATATCAATTTCCTATCCTTATAATGGTAAATAAAAAATATTGAAAAAATATTGTTTCACACTAATATTTTTGAAAAACATCTAAAAATATTATTTCTTTATGTATATTACCTACTGGCAGTCGCCAGGAGGTGGTAATAGTTAGGACCTAGTTTCCATAGGAAGAGGTTTCTGAATTTGCCAACATCTTTGGTGTTCTTTGATAAATCTTCACAAAATTTTCAAAAATAATACGCCACTCAGTTCAGCCACTGCATTGACATTTTGGGCGTGATTCATCAAGCGGGGGTCGAGTCCCAAAAAGCTTTCTCTCCATGCTAATTTCCATAGGAAACTTTAGACACAGCTACAGCCCGAATTGCTGAACGGAATACCACTAAATTTGGCAAAAAGGTAGATTTTGGTCCAGAAAGCAAACCTTTTGCTAACTGGAGTAAATCTGTTCAGTAGTTACTATGAAATGTGAACATTTCTCAGATTTACAACTGTGGCCACAGAGGATCAGCGAACCCTCTTGATTTTGAGCCTGCAATCGGATTGGCTGCCAATACTTCAAACCAGGAAGTGTTAACAGCCATTTTGTGATTCAGTTGAAGTGAGTAACAAGACAAAACATGAACAATTAAGAAAAGGGGGCAAGGTAGAAACACCCTGACCCACTACGCCTGTTCAGCCAAAAAAAGCATTAAAAAAAAGATTTGGTGGCATTCGCAGTGGATCCACAAATTAAAAAAAAAATGAAATGTGGGCAACACTAAGTTTTATTAGGTCCCGGGGCAGTAATAAAAATAGATGCAGGGAGCTGCATGGGCCCCCAGGGCCGCTAGGACTGCCACCTCCCTGGGGGCTTATACTTTGAAGTGCAAGGAGGCTATGTGGCCCCCGCATCCATGGGGACTGCCACCTCCGCGAGGCTATATTTACAAAAAAGTGTGTGGGGGCTTCAGCCTCCCCAGGCAGGCCTGGGGACCACCACCTCCCCGGGGCTAAGTATGTGAAATGCAGGGGCATGCGGCCCCCCCACAGCCCCAGTGACCACCACCTCCCAGGGCTATGTTTGCAATAAGGTATGGGGGTTCCAGACACCCCATGCAGCCCCGGGGATCGCCAACTCCCAGGGGCTATGTTAAAGATGGGAGAGGGCCACATGGTCCCCCTCCTGGAGCCGTAAATGGCCCTGGGGATCGCCCCATTCCAGGGCCGGCTCCAGCAATGTCCTGGGGTGCCTAACCCCAGGCCTTTGCAGTTTGCTATGGGATTGTGGCAAACAATTTCTCAGCTTTGAAAAAGCAAGAGCACTTTGCTCTCGCTTGGTCAAAGTGAGCATACTTTGCTTTTTACCCCCAAGGAGCTGCATGTCAGCTGTTCCACAGGGGTAAAAAGCAATTCTAGCTCCCTCAAGAGGCAGGTGTTTACAGGGACTACATTGACCTTCAGGCTCCCCCCGCAGTCCCAAACCAGCTGCCCATGCCATGGGGATGTGGTTTCCAGAGCTAAAATCTCCCTCTCGAGGGGGCCCTTTTTATTTCAATTTTGAAAAATGGGTCAGGCCCCAGGAGCTGGGGTCTCAGGAGCCTAAAAGGATCATGGGAAGGAGGCCACACAGCCTCGCTTCCTAAAATAAAAATAAAAATCAGAATCTGGCAACGCACCAAGGCCCTTCCCCCTTTCTTCACTACTCTGCAAACACGCATCTAGGCATGCTCTTGGTTGAGGGATGAAGCCCCCATCGCTTTTGAGGGTCCTTAGGGGCCAACTTGCTCACCTGGTACCTCCAGTAAGCCCCAAACAGTGGGATAGCTGAGAGGTGATCTGAGGCCACACCCCTTTTTACAACACTCTGCAAACATGCCACCTGGGGCACTTTTAGTTGGGGAATGAAATTACCATCGCTACTGAGTGTCCTTAGGGGCCAACTAGCCCACAAGGTACATCCAGTAAACCCCACACAGTGGTATTGGTGAGAGGTGGTCCGAGGGGACACCCCATTTTACTAAGAGTAGGTGTAGTTCACGTAGTGGGCTACACAAAGCTCCTCGAAGTGGGGTGGGTGCTACGCCCACCAACACACTTCATGTAGCCCAACTATGCGCCACGCGCCTCCCTCCCGCCCTCTTCTACAAGCCTATTTTTAATATTACATACAGTAAAATAAAAGGAAAATAACTTACCTTCGATGCGGCGTCCCGGGGCTCCCTCATCCTGTAGACACGCCGACTTCTTCAAACGAATGCGCATGCGCCGGCGCCCGCACATACGCATTCGTTTGAAGAAATCGGCGCATCTACAGGATGAGGGAGCCCCGGGACGCAGCATCCAAGGCAAATTATTTTCCTTTTATTTTACTGTATGTAATATGAAAAATAGGGTTGTAGAAGATGGCGGGAGGGAAGTGCTACGCCCACTGTTACATTTTACAACACTTTGCAAACGTGTCTCTTGGCACACTGCTGGTGGGGCGATGAGGTCCCCTTGTGTACTGAGGACTTCAGGACTAAAGTGGGCTTCATCCTCCAAGCAGCAGTGTGCCAGGAGACACATTTGTAGAGTGGTGGAAAAAGGGGTCATGGCCTCTGACCAACTCTCAGCAATCCAGCTGTGTGTAGCTTACTAAAGGTAACAGGAGGAATAGTTGGCCCTCAGGGCCCCTCAAGAGGCAACATGACTTCATCCCCCAACCAAGACAGCACTAGGAGGCACATTTGCAGAGTGGTGGAGAAAGGGGCATGGCCTGCTATCAAAACTTAGCAATCCTGCTGTGTGGGACTTACTGGAAGTAACAGGAGGAGTAGTTGGCCCCTAAGGATGTCATTGGGGGCCACCTATCACTCCTGTTACCTCCCGTAAGTTCCACACAGTGGCATTGCTAAGAGGTCTTCAGGGGCCACTCCCCCCTTCTCCACCACTCTGCAAACGCACCTCCTGGTGCACTACTGGCTGGAGAATGAAGTCTACTTTATTCCTGAGGGACCTTGGGGGCCAAAAAGCCCACGTTTTAATCATGTAAGTTCTGCTCAGCGGAATTCCTGAGCGCTGGTTGGAGGCCCAGCCCCCTCTCTCCACCACTCTGCAAACGAGACTACACGTTAAAAAAATAGAAATTCACAAAAAATACACAGGTTTGGGGGACTATATAGTTAGAAATGAGTAAAAACCTTAGAAATTGACAGAAAAACAAAGGTTACAAGGACGTTATAGTTAAGCTGACATTTCACTCGTATAGATAACTATAACTCGCCCCCCAGCAATGTACTGCTTATGACCTCACATATTACATCACTCGTGACATTGTTAGTGACATCAATGATGACATCACTGATGACATCTCAAATGTCATACAAAAGTGATGAGATTAAAAAACTATAATAAATAATGATGGAAAGTATATTTAACCAATATTAGTAGAAGCATCGGAGTCTGGAAATAATAGACTATTCTTACTTCTGTTTATGAAAACAGTAGAGATATTGTAGAACTTTACAGAAGTTAAATATGTTATTACCACTCCAAAAAAAAGCAACAGTAGAGAACGCTTTGGACTTTGAAGGGGTACATTTCCATTTGCCACTCCAGTCTGTGCAACAGTAGGGAAAGCTTTGAACTTTGGAGGGCTAAGATTTACTATCCCACTCCAGTCTGTGCAAAAGTAGGGAAAGTGTTTGACTTTGGACGGGTTCCATTTACAATTCCCTTTCCAGTTTGTGCAACAGTAGGGAAAGCGTTGGAATTTGGAGGGGTAAGATTTACTATGCCACTCCAGTCTGTGCAACAGTAGGGAAAGCATTGAACTTTGGAGTGGTTACATTTACTATTCCCACTCCAGTATAAACAACTGTAGGGAAAATGTTGGACTTTAGAGTGGTAAGATGTACTATTTTGACTCCAGTATGTGTAACAGTGGGGGAAGCGTTGGTCTTTAGAAGGGTTACATTTACTTCACTGTCAAATCTGTGCAACAGTAGGGACAACTTTGGACTTTGGAGGGGTTAAATTTATTATTCCTACTCCAGTCTGGACCTTCATACAGAAAGTGTTGGACTTCGGACGGGTAAGGTGTCCTATTCCCTTTTCAGTGGACTTCAGAGGTGTAGGATTTACTATTCTTATAGCAGCCTGTGCAACAGTAGGGAAAGCATTGGACTTTGGAGGGGAGATATTTACAATTTAATACACATAAAGAAGGGGATAGGTCTGGAAACTCTACTCCGACCCCCCTAAGTGAAAGCTTAGAAATACAAAGAGGAGTAGAGAGTGTAAAAAAGGGGAAATGTCTCAGTAGAGGCACGTGCACAGTGTGAAAATACTGCCCTCACTCACAAAGTTGTGACACGTTCATCACTTGGCTTTGCTACCAAACACCCCCGCGCAGACCAAGGCCTAGGATTGAGCAAATGGGAGAGTAAGACAATACACACATGTAAGATATACAAATGTATAAAGCCAAATTATAATGGGATCACCAAAGGTAAAGTGCAGTGGAAGTTAAAACTACCTCGGTGGTGCCACTACTCAAAAATCTTATTCCTGGACCCTCCAGGCTAGGACAACAAACGTAAAGGATGGTGATTATAGGAAAGAGTAAGGAATTCCTACACCCCTCCTTACTGCCAAATCGTCAACATGTTTCTGCTGTGTTCGTTCCCGCAGTTGTAGGTCACCCTGGCATTCGTCAGGACCTTTCTTGATCCCACTGGAGTTATGTATCCCTCAATACCCAGATGTGGTATTTCTAGGAACAAGAAATTCTCAAGGCGAGGGTACCCCTACGTAACTTGCTCTCGTTGTACTGGAAAGGAAGAGAACAAGCTAGAGATTAAATACCCACACAAGAATTTCAACCATTCATTCACACAGTGCTAGTATTCACTTGTTTGTGCCACAGAGTGAAGAAAGTATGGCAATTGTTTGTCCTATACTCTCTGTGCTTGTCCACACTCTGACAATTCAATCATTCATATGGCAAGTCTACGTTGTCAATATATAACCGCAGGTAGTTATACGTAGCTGGCAGGTGTCCTTATCATATCAGCAAATACAAGAATCCCCTTTCGTTATTTTGTAAGGCAAAAATCTCAAGAGGTCGTCTAGTCTAAATCTGCTATGTTAATCGCCGGAACGGTGAGTTTAGAATGGAGTCAAGACAAATTAACAAATTTACATATACAATTTGTACCCTTTCACATCTAATATTATATTCTAAATTAATAAGATCAGCAGAAAAACAATATGGACAAACATTTTTATTTAAGTAAAAACAACATTATATTTAATAAAAAACAATACAATACATAATAAAACACTTTATGTTATAAGAAGAAAACTGTTGACGCAGCGTTTCGGTGAAAAAAGATCGTCACCTTCTTCAGGACAATAGTTTCATGTCAAAAACAATCTAAGTGAATGTTATTGCTTTAAAGCCTGGTTCAATTGACCTTTGATGGGGTTGCAGTGATTTTCATGTGTTTCACAGAAGATACTTAGAATGTAGTCTTGGGTTTATTCATTTTCCAAAACGAGTCCTATTGATTTTCCTCTTGATTGGTTGGTTATGGTTACCACCAACTGGGATGGAATCTGGACTATCCTAAATTTTGAATTTGGGATCCTGTCGAGGTATTAATATCAAATGTTCCTCCCTCGATATTCTTATGAGGTTGTTCACAGGACGGTCGTGTCCGCGTTTTCTAATCTTGGCGGTGAAATTTGAGCTCTTATCTTCAATTGCACCTTGTCTTAGATTATAGGATCTCTTTAATTGGTAGACTCCCAAATTTGTAGATTTTCTGATCAGGTGCTTTCCACGTACCGTCCTGCTATCCTCTCTTTCTGCAAATTCAAAATTGAGGATAGTCCAGATTCCATCCCAGTTGGAGGTAACCATAACCAACCAATCAAGAAAATATTATCAATATAGTGGGCTCAATGTTACCCTCGGGTTTCTTTCCAGTAGGGGCACTGCATAAAAAAAATGTAAACACCATTTCCATAGTCTGAGCTATATCTGGGGTTCCTCATGCATCCAGGTACTGTATTTAGATTTGTTGTACAGTGTTTAGTAAAAAAAAGAATTTGTGTACATGGAACGTTTTTCTTAGGAGCCCGGAGTCAGTGCTACCAAATGCTGAAGTTGTCAAATAAACTTGATTGCCTAGACTTGATTGAATCTCTTACCTCAATCCTCTTCCATCTTTCACCCCTGACTCTGGACCTAACCTCAGAAGGTTCTTTGTCATTCTATTTTTTTTCCTTTGTCTCTATTTTCCTATCTCTCTCTTCCTGTGTCTTCCTCCATTTCTGCCTTTCCCTCTTGCTCTGCTCGACGTCTGATGATGAAAAATAAGTCCCAATCCCCAAAAATATGAGACAGCTAGTGACCACCACCTGCAACCACAGACACAAATGACACGTTGTGGTGTGAACGTAAATACCTTGTCAGTGATGCTGTAGAATGGTGAGTGTGGTTGAATGAATGTACAACTATCTAACTATAGTTTGATGAAACACCTTGATATTTTGATTTCACCATTTATTCCAGCTTGCTCTAGCTCCTTTGATGTAATTTGCAGGGTTTGGTGGGTCCAGACATGCTCATTACCATCCTTTCAGATTGGCATGAGCGAAGGGTGATGGCTGCTGAAGGCCTTTACGGCTCAAGTTTTGTGATAGTACGTATGTCATCGAACAAGACTGACTACATGCCCTCACCTATACAGTGCCTAATTGTGAAATAATAAGTGCCAGTAAAAAAAAGTTTTGCTCAGACATCTATGACGAGATTAATTGAATGTAGTTGTGACAAATTCCAAGGCTGCATAGTGTTGAGTCAACTTCAAACATTTCATATTGAATCCACCACCAGACGTTCCCAGCCCCTTTATCTTATCTTTGCTAGTGCCTCCTTTCTCCCTTTGGAATGTTTTTTTTCTATCTTCCTCCTCATTCTTCTTTTGTGTTTTGTTATTACTCTCTTGCTCTAGGTTAAATGCTTATAAGGAAACATATGTTCTGGTCCCTAAACATCAGTACTGTTGTACCCCACCTTAAACCACTTGCTCAAACTAAGCACTACGCCTGTTAAATTGGATAACTTGATGTGTGTTAGTTAGAATCCTTGCGTGGACTGAGCTTTGTTCAAATGCCCGCTCACTGCACATGTATATTATTTTTCCAGTATTTAGTTTAAGGCACGTGTATCATAGTAAATCAAGTTTAAATCACAGAATGTTCTGTCTCTAAAATCTCTTCAGGTATTCCTATTTTCGATGATTTGAATGGACTTTGAAAATTATTGTTTATTCATAAATGAGCTCACAGTGTTTACGACCATGCTCTCCCCCAAATTAGGATAAGTTTGATGCAGCTATGTAACAGAGCATCTTTCTGCAGTGCCCTCAATTTACAATTTATTTTCCAGCTCGAGCACCTCAAAGGCTACACTCACTCAGCCTTGCCACATATTGAATTGGTTTTGTGTAGCTCTATATTGCTGCTTGTGCAGCCCAAAGCAATTTTTGTACAATACTACAGCATTTGTTTCAAAAGCACCCCATTGAATTTACAGTCACTACTTCTTACAAATACCTCGTTACAGCAGTAGAGGTAGTGGCAATGGTCTCATGTGTGGTGACAGACGTGAAGTGGCTCACTGACCCCTTTGCACCAAGACCAGTTAGGCTGCCATCATTTATCCATTGAAAATTTGCTTTCCCGGCTCTCAGGACTCAATGGGAGGTTCCACTTGGAAAGATATTTACCCAGTTAACTGGCATAAAGCACTGACTGGGTTCATATGTTGCATGGACTAAGGGGCTGACTTTGAGTTTGGCTGGTTACTTTGTCAAGTTCACATCCACCTTAATACAAGTGCATTAGTTCCTTAAACAACCAGAACAGGTTGGGTTCATGAAACTAATAACAAGACAATGCTGTTTGACCACAGGAGAGTACCAGCAATGTGAAGTCTTTTACCTAAAGCAATGTCAAGTCAAGTCAAATTGTCTTTATTCGGATATAAAAACATCTATAAAAGTTCAGTTTACCACAACAATAAAACAGAAGTATAAAAATCACATAAAAACACCAAGGAAAAAAACGGGTTAGGAAAATGGCAATAAAACCAATGTGCAAAGAAAATGCGATACTAACGATTTTTCTAGCATTCAATAGCAAAAATCTGACACCAGCACTGTGAGATAATTGACATCAGATTTTACAATATAATCAGATAGTGTAGATAGTCGGCATTTTAGATTCCAAAAAACATCAGTGCCAAAATATCAATGTGCAAATATGCATTGTGTAAACTTTAGAACCATGTGCAAAAACCGCAAAGTGATGTGCAAATAATTCATTATTGTCTAAGGCATATTCATAGATGCTCGTGAGCGTATTGCAGATTGGAGGAAAGAGCTAACTCTGAGGATTATTTCATCGCAGCCTAACAGCTGTATTACCTGGAGTGCCAGATTAAAGTCAATGATAGCATGCCTTTTAAAATAAGGGATTAGATACTGTTTGGTAAATTTAACATAGAATCCACAGAAAAACAGAAAGTTTAGCAGTGTTTGTTCTGCAGACACTATTGACTCAAGGCAAAGATACCACGCAATTGTGCCTCCATTATTTCCTATTTAACTACAGCTGTGGGAGTGATAACCAACGAGATCCATGATGTGGAAGCTCAGCTGGGTTTGGGGATGGGAACTGACAGACAGATTGTTGATACTATTGACAATGTTCTATGTCTAAATCCTGACCCTAGCCCAGTTCCAGAGGCAGCTATAGATAATACTATCAGGGTAAATGAAATTCCGTCTTTCTCATGTCCTAAAGGACAAATGGAGGGTAAGGGGAGTTCCGAATTGCCAAGAGTTGTGGCCGTAGCTGTCAGCAAAAAAAGGAGGGAAAAACGTCTCAAAACAGGCTCTGTCACAAAGAAACTATCAACACGGAAGGGGGGTGCCGTCCACTGGAATTATAGCGGTGTCACCGGCTAATAAACTGAATAAAGCAAGTGTGGATTCGGTGCTATTACATACTGACACGCTCATTAACTCACTCAAGGAGGACTTATTTATGTATGTCAAAACTGCTCTAGATGGTGTGTTGGAAAGCTTAATTAGAATTGAGACCAAAATGGATGATTCTATTTGGGTAGGAGTGAGGATCCTAATGCTATTGGGAATAGTCAAAGTAGGGCTGTGACTAGTATAAGTTTACAAACTACACAGAATATAATTTCTGATGTGGGAAGGCCTCCGACTAAGACATCTGCCGGACCATAAAAATGAATGAGGGTTGTAATGGTCCAAGGGACGTTATTGATAAGGGAGTAGTAAGCGTTTCTCAGTGGAAGACCAAATTACCATCTTTGACAGGGCCGAACCAAATACCCATAGGAGCACCTATCAAACAAGAAAGGCTGAATTTGCCACCTGAAGGAACCCTCCTGGTAGCAGTCCTCATAGGGGTGCCCCTCTCAAACGAATTAGTATTGAGACCATGGAGGAGCTTATTCATAAAGTCCAGTTCTGGTGCAGCTGATTTTCAGAGGGAGGTTCTAGAGCATCTACACACATTATTATGGCCAGGCGGGTAGGATGGGTGGGAAGCCACCCCAAAACAGACGATGGTGACTGTATCGTGATTAATTTTGATCAGATAGATTTGGCAGGTTGGATCCTTAAGAAGAGCCCTAATTGGTTTCTTGGGAGGGATTACAGTCCTGCCTCTGGGTTTCTTCTATCCTCTGGTTATGGGTGACCGGGGTCGAGACAGTAAGGGTACGCAAAGACAACCAGCAGGAAAAGGGTTGTTTAGACCTATTGTTAAATCTGTGTATAATGCTGGTCAAACTCTTTGTGCCAACAACATTTATCTCAAAGTTATCGAAACCCCACTGCCGTAGAATATGATGGAACTAAAGAAAGTAGGTTTGTGTCCACAAATAGATTTGCCCCACTGAGCCAGTATGATAGTTACGACTGACTAGACCCCTGTTCTTCCACCAATGGGTATAGTAGAGAAAGAGATAATTATATGAAATGTGCTATTAAACCAACACATAGGGGAGGAGGATAATTTAGAGCAGTATGTCAAGACATTAAGTTGGAACATAGCAGGACTTAAAAATAAGTCAGTTGATGATATATGTAAAGATTTTATAAGTGAGTTTGACATGATTGGGCTCCAGGAGACCTGGGAAACTGATGATAATTTTTGTATGGATGGTTATACCACCTACTCTGAGCCAGCCAAACTATCAACAGCTGGCAGGGCTAAGGGTGGTTTACTAACCTTGATTTCCCTAAAGGTTGCAGGTACTCTGTCAGAAGGCTCTTCACAAATGCACAGGAGCAGAACGACACAAGTTCTCAATGCCTCTCCAAGACCCCCCCAGCAGAAGGCACTAAAACCTGAATGCCAAAAGGGACTCGGAGGGGAAAGGGGATGGGATAGAGAAGAGACTGTCACACTGCATCTGATTCTTTCTTCAGCTTCAGACATGCCTTTTTCTGTCTTCTTGCTGCTAGACTGGCTTGTAATTGACTGTAAAAGAATTGACTCATTAATACTCAGACAAACAGTTAATTCAAATTTAATGTATCTCCTACGTCAACCTACCCAGTATTGCTGTGACTTCTGCTTCTCTTCTATTAATCTTTTGTTTTTTGACTTCTTAGCACTGTAACTAAATACATAGAATTGTGTTATTATCCTACTTATGTTTCTAGCTAATTTAAATATTTTCTCTTTAGTTTTACAGGTCTCCTTACCTAATTATTGTACAGCTGCTGTGTTGTTAGCTCACTGGAATGGTAACTTTGCAATGAGCTGAAATTGTGTTGCTTCACATTAAATGTGACGTTGTCTTCTCTTCTTTTCTGTTTCCTTTTCTAACTTTATCATTTTGGAAAACTCTCTTTTTATTTGACTAGATAAATGAGCAGCTTATTCCTAGTAGTTGCTTCACTCCAGGACTACGTTATTCCCAGATGAACTTCAGCTGGCTATCTGTACAATGGCTTCAAACTTAGGGGTCTATTAGGATGTCGGGCGGTGGCACCACTGCGGTGCTGGTGGTGCGGAAAAACGCCTTTTTTCACCCGCGAACAGCGGAACCCTTGTCCGCCATATTAGTATAGTAAAACATAGCTCATTTCCCGTCCGCCACGGAGCGCCGCGCACCGCCATCAAAGTGCACCCGCCACCACAGCGGTGGGAGCCAATCGAGACTCACCGCTGTGCCGAATGACGTCCGCACCGCTCCACAAATTGGGATGGCCCAAACAGGCAGACGCACCGCTGCAGAGACACCGCATAACCAGACCAGGCGGAAACACAATAGCGGAGCACTACAGCCGAGACCCGGCCATGAACGCCATGGACCCAGCCCTCCACATGCAACCGGTCATGTACCTGCTACTGCACTAACATCAACAGGGACGCCACGGACGCCATCGCAGGTACGCGAATACACCAAAACAACACATGGCGCGACACAGGGTCCAACTCCACCACAGACACCCTGCTGGGGGTCACAACACATCCACAAGGGCACCCCTATATTACCCACCTGCCAACAAGTCACCCCTCTGCATCCGGGACACACATCGACCGCAAACTAGCAGCAACATCCTGCTCCCGGTCAGGTCACCGCCGTGGTCAACACATGCGCACAATGCAGAAGGCAAGGCCACTCCAAGGCATGGGCAGGGAACTGAATCCACAGGGACACAACACGCCCAACTACACATCAATACACACCATGAAGTCACATGAAATGTGCCCATCCTACATCTCCATGCACATCAACAAGCACAGGTACAAGCAAGCACAATACACACCATGCACCACACAACAGACAACCAGGGAGTCAGCCACTGCAGGAGTAGCTGACAAGGGCACACTACACCAGTGCCACACACACTCAAGGCTGACAATACTTCCCAGCACATACACACAACTTTGGTGTAACCACAAACAGAACACACACACACGGTAGCCTGAACAGATGCCTGCACAAAACTATACACAAACACCACAGGACATCAGGGGATGCACATCAGGCAATCCCAAGCACACAGACACACACCACTGTATGCACAACAGGCAGTGTGTGCACAACAAGCAAAACAGATACACACAGACATGACTGGCACAACCACAACACACACCACAAAGCAGCACAGCACAAAAACAACAGTACACCCAGGAACTGTAGCTAAACCACAGCCAACACACAGACACCCAACACAACAACAACAGGATGCACCACTCTGGGATACAACAGCACACCCAGAAATACCAGAGCACTTGGCAGCACACACAGCTCAAGGGCAAGCAAAACAGATGAATATCACAAGAACATCACACAGAAAACAATGGAGTCACGTCCAGAGTGGAACAGCACACTTGGCCCAAAACCTCCACCACAAGGCACAGACTCACAAATGAAGAGATGGGGAGGCAAATACACATGGAAACAAAGGGACAGCTGACATCAAAATCAACTGTTTTGCATGTCAGTATCAGACATGTGAGGTGTGTCCAACACACAAATAGAGTCAATGCAGACCCTCAATGTCTACACACAAGTGGCACACATAGGGGATGGCATCACACCACACACCATGCCTAACAGGAGGAGAAAAGGCACCATGTGCCTGCAGTGCTAGAGAAAGTAACACACAATGCCAGTGATGACCAGCAGGGTCACACAGTCCACACAAACACACACAACACACATTGATAATCAAATAAACACAACACTGATGTGCAAGTCACACACTTTGCACACACATAAGTGGCAAATACAACAAGGAGGAGTCACACAGAACTGCATGGACACACCAACACACCGCACAGTGCACAACAGACAACTCACACAAAAGCATCAAATCATTTACACAGGGCAGGACAATCAAACCCCTAGGCACACAACTACTGGCTGACACATGTGTGTATATATCCCAATCCAGGGGCACATACACATACACAACTACAAAATCACACCCTTCACACTGCACACCTCCTCACCACCCAAGAGCACAAATCACATGTATGCCAAGGGACCAGGACTACGGGCCAACTCAGGATGACAATACACCTACACAGCTGGGCATATATACAGGAATAACACATATACATCATGACAGTGCGCAGCCAGCATGCAAACCTGTGCACAGCATCACACCCTGTGCTGGCAGTGTACCCCAAACTGACATGGCAACCACGCAGCCAACAACACAAAACCACTCAATACGTAACAGCAGGACAGCTAAAAGAGCCAACACAGGTAACACAAGTATCAGTGTCAGAATGGACTGAAGCCCCTGTCACCCGGTCTATAAATGTGATGGGGACAAAGAGCCTTGCAATGTCTAATTTATACATAGAGCATGGGGCCTAGTCAACGAAATGCACACACAAAAAGAACTTTAATCAGCAAGGACACCGACAAACGACACAACAGGAGTAACTGTATTTATTCACATATTGCACAGATGTGAAAGTATAACAACTGTACACAACATCAAAGTACAAAAAGCAGATCAAAAGCAAGGTATCCTGCACAGGCAAAGTACAAACAGGAAGGCCAGTGTCCATGGCACTGGTGAGAGTACAACACAGCAGAGAAACAGGGTCAGTGTCCATGGCATGGGTGAGAGTACAACACAGCAGAGCAACAGGCTTTCTGGCTTTTCCTGCGAGACGTCCACTCCTGGGTACCCCCAAGGTGTAGCCAGGCATCCAAGCGCTGCTGGGGCCATTGTGGAGATTAAGCAAGCTATTGCCCAGAGTCACAGAGTGGGACCCATGATTAGACTAGGCACCGAGGCGAGAATTATCAGGTCCGAGGAGATTGAGTCCCAGAGCCACTGAGGCGGGAATTGAACCCTGGTCCCGGGCCAGACCTCTGCATTAGGGTCTGCCACGCTAACCATTGAGCCACGCTTCTCCACTAGAGCTTCCACACTCATGGTGCATGAAAAGTAGGAATACATGAATTCACACTCAGATAGTGGACCCTTCTGTCCACCCCCCTAATACATTTCCCACACCATCACAATGCAGAATGACCATGTGTATCCCAACACATCTGGCTATGATAAAGCACAGCATGGATGATCAACCTTTACATGGGGTGTTAGGCACAATGCCTAGTTCAAGTTTAAAATTTGTATAGCGCACTACTCACCCAGAGGGTCTCAAGGCGCTTGAGGGAGGGGGGGAACTTTACTTATCAAATATCCAAGTTTTTAGTTGTTTTCTGAAGGAGAGGTGGTTCTGTGTAAGGCGGAGGTGGGTGGGGAGCGAATTCCAGGTCTTGGCCGCTAAGTAGGAGAAGCATTTTCCCCCCATGGTGGATCTTTGGATGCGTGGAATTGCGGCGAGGGCTTGATTGGACGATCGTAGTTGGCGGGTGGGGGTGTAAAAGGACAGGCACGTGTTGAGGTATTTGGGTCCTAGGTCGTAGAGGGCTTTGTGTGCGTGGGTGAGGAGACGGAACATTATTCTCTTGTTGACGGGGAGCCAGTGGAGGTCTTTCAGGTGACCGGAAATGTGAGCTTGGCGGGGGATGTCTAGGATGAGTCTGGCTGAGGCGTTTTGGATGCGTTGGAGATTTTTCTGTAGTTTGGCTGTGGTTCCGGCGTAAAGGGTGTTTCTGTAGTCCAATCGGCTTGTGACCAGTGCATGGGTGACCGTCTTTCTTGTTTCGGTGGGGATCCAACAGAAGATTTTTTTGAGCATACGTAGGATGTTGAAGCATGATGATGAGATGGCATTGACTTGTCTTGTCATTGAGAGGGAGGAGTCCAGGATGAAGCCCAGGTTACGTGCGTGGTCCGTTGGTATGGGTGCGGTTCCCAGGGCCGGTGGCCACCATGAGTCATCCCAGGCGGAGGGGGATGATCCTAAGATGAGGACTTCCATTTTGTCCGAGTTCAGTTTTAAACGGCTGTTCTTCATCCACTCGGCTACTTCTTTCATCCCTTCGTGTAGGTTGGTTTTGGCGGTGTTTGGGTCTTTGGTGAGGGAGAGGATCAGCTGGGTGGCGTCTGCGTAGGAGATAATGTTGAGGTTGTGTTGGCGCGCGATGGATGCGAGGGGACTCATGTATACGTTGAAGAGGGTGGGACTGAGTGAAGATCCTTGTGGTATGCCGCAGATGACTTCGGTGGCCTCTGATCTAAAAGGGGGGAGGCGGACTCCCTGGGTTCTTCCGGCGAGGAACGAGATGATCCAGTCCAATGCTTTTCCTTGTATTCCGACGTTGCTGAGACGTTGTATAAGGGTGCTATGACAGACTGTGTCGAAGGCTGCGGAGAGGTCAAGTAGGATGAGGGCAGCTGTTTCTCCGTTGTCCAGTAGAGTTCGAATGTCGTCTGTTGCTGCGATGAGGGCGGTTTCGGTGCTGTGTTTGGCTCGGAAGCCGGACTGTGAAGGGTCATGGGATTTGTTGGATTCGAGGAAGGCGGCGAGTTGACTGTTGACGGCTTTCTCAATGACTTTGGCAGGGAATGGGAGGAGCGAAATGGGGCGGTAGTTCTTAAGTTCAGTGGGGTCTGCCATGGGTTTCTTCAAGAGGGCGCTGAGTTCGGCATGTTTCCAGCTTTCCGGGAAGGTAGCGGAGTTGAGGGAGCAGTTGATGACGTCTCGGAGATGGGGTGCGATAATGGAGTCTGCTTTGTTGAAAATGTGGTGGGGACATGGGTCGGTTGGCGATCCTGAGTGGATGGTGTTCATCAGGCGAATGGTGTCTTCAGAGGTGATTGGGTTTCAGGCGCAAAGGTTGTTGGAGGGGGGTTTTATTTCAGAGGTGGGTGGGGTGGACTGGTCTCCAAAGCTGTTATGTATGTCAGCAATTTTGTTGTGGAAGAACGAGGCTAGAGAGTCGCAGAGGTCTTGGGAGGGAGTGATGTCGTTGGTGCCGGCGGTGGGGTTGGTAAACTCTTTGACGATGTGGAATAGTTCCTTGCTGTTGTGGGCGTTGTTGTCGAGTCGATCCTTGAATGCTGATTTCTTGGTGGATCGGATCAGTTGGTGGTGTTTGCGGGTGGCGTTCCTGAAGGTGGCCAGGTTGTCAGTGGTTGGGTTTTTTCGCCAGGCTTTCTCGAGGGTGCGACAGATCTTCTTGGATTTCTTAAGGTCATCATTGGACCAGGGGGCTTTTTTGCTGCCTTGCTTGATTTTATGGTTTTTCAAGGGTGCTAATTTGTCAGCGCTGAGGGTGATCCATTGTGTGAGGTTGGTGGCTGCTTGGTTTGGGTCCGATGATTTTGCAGGAGGGTTTTTGTGAAGCGATGTGAAGAGCTGGTCGGTGGTAATTTTGTTCCAGTTTCTCCGGGGAATTGGTTGTGGGTGGTTGTGGGTCGTAGTTTTTTTTGTAGTTGAAGTGAACGCAACTGTGGTCCGTCCAATGGAGAGCTGTGGTGTGATTGAAGGAGACGTGCTTGCTGGAGGTGAGGATTGGGTCGAGCGTGTGCCCGGCATAGTGGGTGGGGGTGTCAACAAGTTGTTTGAGTCCGAGATTGGCGAGGTTGTCCAGAAGGGTGGTGGTGTTGCTGTCGTTGTTCTTTTCCAGGTGGAAGTTGAGGTCTCCCCATAGATTGTAGTCCTCGGAGGGGAGGGCGTGTGGGCTGATGAAGTCAGTGATGTCTTCGCTGAATTGTGTGTGGGGTCCGGGTGGTCTGAAGATGAGGGTGCCTCTAAATGTGGTCTTAGGGTCGGTGTGAATCTGGAAGTGAAGGTGTTCGGCGGTTGTGAGGTTGTCATCGGAACTGGTTGTGATGCGGATGGTGTTCTTATGGACGATGGCGATGCCTCCTCCTGTTTGGTTGATGCGGTCCTTTCGGATGATCTTGTAGCCGTCCGGGATGGCTATGGCGATGTCGGGCGTTGATGAGGCGTTCATCCAGGTTTCTGTAAGAAAGGCGACGTCCGGCGATGTGGTGTCGAGTAGGTTCCAAAGTTCAATGGCGTGTCTGTGGACCGAGCGGGTGTTGAGCAGGATGCACTTCAGGTGGTTAGTGTCGGAGCTCTGTTTGGAGTCTGTGGATTTGGTGTGGGTCCTGATGCAGTCAAACTTGCAGGAGTGGCAGGTGAAGGGTCCATGGGTGTGTTCTGGGGCGGCTTGGTAGCAGTTTTGGAGTCGGCCGGGGTTAAGTGCTGTGAGTGTTGTGGCATCGTACGTTATGCAGTGGAGTGGAATTTGCGGGGGCCAGGGGGTTTGGCGCTGGGCGCAGTCCAGGCGCGGACGGGCGTATACAGGCTTACCTTTGGTGCACCTTCAGCACGCATAGGGCGCGTCCACTGCGCGTTAACGCTGCGCGCAAATACGTCTGTCATATGTGGATAGTGGAGGGGGCGGAGCGAGGGAGGAGCAGCTGGGAGACGGGAGCGAGGTGGAGAGCCGGGCTGGGAGGCACAACAACAAAAAACAAAATGGCAGCAAGCCAAAAGCCAACCAGGACGAGATTGGGGCACAACCTGAATAATGGCTTTGAAATGGGCAGTGGCACCGGCACAATCAGGCACAAATAAATTAAGCAGGCAAAGGCAGCAAAGCACAATTGATTAATAATTAATGCACACTTTAGCAGTATAGCGCTACGATATAAATATAATCAGCAGTCAGGCACAAATAATTGCAGGAGCAATGTGAGCAATGCGCTATTGATTTCAATAGCAAAGAGCAGTCTGGCAGTATAGCACTACGATACCAGATTCAGAGCAGGGAGCAGCATGAGGAGCGACCGCTTCTGAGGAACTCAGAACGGTCACAGCGCTTGCACAGGAGGGTAGAGCCTAAACTTTCAATGGGAGGGAGGAGCAGCTGGGAGGCGGGAGCGGGGGGGAGAGCCGGGCTGGGAGGCACAACAACAAACAACAAAATGGCAGCAAGCCAAAAGCCAAACAGGACGAGATTGGGGCACAACCTGACACACCGCAAACATTCAATGGCACACCGCTGCAACTGGCTCTGTACACATGCATTGGCTGACAGGCAAAGTCACCCTCACCAAATACTCACCCCTGCCTTGCTGCCTATGCTCCTTCAGACGTGCATCCAACTCTGGATTAGTCACTGCCAATATGCAGTACATCAGTGGAGTTAAGTTTCGCCGTGCCAGACGCCCAGTGCATGATAGCAACCCCAAGGTCATCTCGGCCACGTTTTTTGCCAGCCGGCTGATGTCGTCTCACCTTTTGTGGCAGTGTGTGCGTCGTCTGTTGGATATCCCCAGGGCCGGTACTTTGGCAGGAATGTCCCTCCACATGGCCATACTCTGGTATACCTTGAGCTGCAGGTATGGGAGAAAAGTGGGGTAAGTTACCAGTTGCACAGTGTCATGTTCCCACATCTATTACTACAGTAGCATCATGCAGAGTCTCGACCAATTGGAATCCCACAAATACCCAAACTGGGGGTCACCGCAAAAGGGCACTCTGCATGGGCCAAATAGTCATCATAGCATGCAAACATGGGGGCGTACAGGCTACATGCCAAACACACACTCATGCAGGACGAGTGCAAAGACATCCCTCTGTGTATCGCACATATCACCAGTCCCATGCATGTATGACCCCCTCTGCCCAACAGCACACTCACTGATAACTTACCACTACATTGGGGCCACCATACAGCCTCTGGTACTGTGCCAGCACCTCGTCCGCTAGCACCTCCAGCTCCTCGCTTGTGAATGGGCTGGCACGGATCTTCTCTGTTCTTGCCTTCACTGTGGACATGTGACACCTGTGGTTGAAGTGAGTGTTGATGAGTTCAAGGCGGCAGGCACTTCAGGCAGCAGCAGGAGAGAGTCCCAGGCAGCAGCAGGAGAGGGTCCCAGGCAGCAGCAGGAGAGGGTCCCAGGCAGCAGCAGGAGAGGGTCTCAGGCAGCAGCAGGTAAGAGTCCCAGGCAACATCAAGAGGGGGTCCCAGGCAGCAGGCACTTCAGGCAGCAGCAGGAGAGAGTCCCAGGCAGCAGCAGGAGAGAGTCCCAGGCAGAAGCAGGAGAGGGTCCCAGGCAGCAGCAGGAGAGGGTCCCAGGCAGCAAGCACTTCAGGCATCAGCAGGAGAGGGTCCCAGGCAGCAGCAGGAGAGAGTTCCAGGCAGCAGGCTCTGTGAGCAGTGGAAATGTTGGGCTCCCTCCCACAGATTTATAGCCCCATGTGCTCGTTTGTGAAGTGCAAAGCTGCAATTATTGGTTGTCCAGGTCTGCCTCATTCAAACCCATCCTATGACCGGCGGTGGCTATTGGCATGGGGCGCAGCATGCCCACCGCCAGCAACACATGCCAATAGCCACCGCACTTGTGGACGGGGTGGTGCTGGTGTCACACTGCCGTGGACAGGCGGTAGCAACCGCCATATGTGTGGCGCAGCATGCCCACTGCCAGCAACCCATGCCAATAGCCACCGCACTTGTGGATGGGGTTGGTGCTGGCGTCACACCGCCGTGAACAGGCGGTAGCAACCCCCATTTGTGTGACGCAGCATGCCCACCACAAGCAACCCATGCCAATAGCCACCGCACTTGTGGACGGGGTGGTGCTGGCATCACACCACCATGGACAGGCAGTAGTTTCCGCAAATTTGGTCACGTGCAATGGGAACTTGAACCTTGAACTCTGCATCAGTACACAGCAGCAACAGGTTTAGTGGCACATCATTGCACACACAATTGCATCTCTTGGTATCAGGCACAGGTGGTTGCATTCTATGTGTGACGTACATTGCTCTGTGTGCCTGCATTGTCACTGATGCATTTGGTGATTGATGATGGCTGACAGTGTTAAGCAGGTCCTAATTATGTGTAACCAAGCACTGTGCTGTGGGTTTGTGCTGACCATGGCAAGGCTTGTCTCACTGTATGGTGTTGTTCCATACTTGTGCTACCATATCAGCCCATGCACACAAGTTTGACATCTACTGTGATCATTGTGCTCTTGATGTGCGCCAGATTCACATGATGCATTGAGGTGTGTCAGGTAAAGCACATGTATGTGAGGCATTCATGGTCATCTCACACACTTTTGTGGATGTTACTGGATGAGCCGTGCACATTTGGAATGTCCATTTCAGGAACTGTGCTTTTAACATTGATATTTTGGTATGTCTGTGGGACAGGTTTCAGGTAAATAGATTGGTGTGTCCCCAATTTGAATATATGTAACCTTGTGTGTCACGCATCTCACATAGAATTTATAATGTATTGCGTAACATGATCCACGGTATGTGCTGGATGGGATGGGACTCAGGCCTGTCCCTCTGCAACGCCACTTGCTGGGCCATGAAGTCCACCATTTGACCTATACATCTGTCGATGGACCTTATCAGCAGGATGAGCTCACTTAAAAGTTCATCCGACCGGCCACTTTGTCCCTGGACCTGTTCAGATGCACTGATGACTCTGGTGGAGTGGTCCAGGGATGGTGTGCCAACCTCCTGATGTCTGGGGGGGACCCTGGCCCTCCCACCTGCCCTACTGCCATGGACCTGTTGCCTCACCACAGTGTCTCCTCGCACACTCTCCCTGCCCTCCACAGTTGGTGGTATGTCCTGGTCATCCCCTTGGACAGGGAGGGTGCTGGTGGTAGTGATGGTGATGTGTGAGTGCTGTGTTATTTTGCCTCTCCTCTCAGATCTGGTGTAGGCCCTTCTCTTCTGGAGTGTTGCAAAGAATGTGGTCAGTGAAGGACCTGTATTTATACTCAGCTGTGTGGGTGTGTCCAAATGTGCCTTTGCTGTGAGGTGTATTGTGGGTGTTGCCCTGGGAGTATTTTTTATTGTTTTGTAATTTTTTTTACAATGGTATGTGTTTTGTGTATTTGCAGTGGCTATGCTGCAGCTCTTCCGCTGTCTCTCCCATTCACTTCAGTGTGCGACCGCGGCGGTCGGAAACAGCCGTTCGTACCGCGGGACACTCGGGGAAATCATAATTTCCTGTGCAGTGTCTCCACTATGCTTGCGGCGGGGTGTAGCTTTTCCGCAGCTTTTCTGACCACAGCAGTCAATTATTAGACGTGACCGCACGCGTCGGACTGTTTTTGTTAGCCCGCTACCGCCCCGGTCAGTCTTTTTTGGCGGTTGATCCTAATTTGACCGCCGGGTTATCCGCGGTCCAAGCGGGCGGTTGATTTCCACCTCCATGGAGATCGGGGTGATTTTCCGCCTGTCATCCTATTGACCCCCTAAGTGTAGCGATAAATTCCCTGCAGTCTTAAACTTGTGCTGACTCTAAACTTTTGTTTCCTAGAGAAACACGTTTAAACCACGAGCATGATCCGACTCTCAACAGTTCTCAAATGCGCATGAGCAAGGCAGAGTCGTTTCCCTTCAAAAATACATTGCGCATGCCTCGAACCCAAATAATTAAAAAACAACGGAACGGTCTTACTTCATTTCCAGGATTCTCCCTAAACTCCGCTTGCAGGCTAGAAATCTGATCTGCACTTGAAGCGACTTTCCCTAACTATCTTCACGACACCAGTCTTGAAGCAAACGTTTTCTCCTCCAGGCCCAGGTGAAGTGCGCCACTGCGCGAGTCTGACACCTGGATCTTCGCGATTGCGATAGTAGGCTAGAGCGCTGATTCTGTGCGGGAAATAACCTTGCTTGGTGGCCCTCTTAGATTTTATACGAACACCCTGTAATTTCTTCCTATAAACTTGTGTCTTGTGAATTATGGCGTTTACCTGAAGCCTCTTGGTATTTCGTGACCTGGTGGTTCTGACAGTGCCTTCCCTCAAAGTGCTTCCTCTCTGCTTAGGTTTATGTGGAAACCTCCTATGAAAATCTCAAATTAGTCTAGGGGCATGGACATCTGTAGATAACTCCCAAGATCTCTCCTCTGGTCCTTAACCCTTCCAGTATAACAGGTAGTACAATCATCCTTTCCTTACTCTAGCATCTAGTACTCGCTGAACCTCAAACTCTTCCCTCTCTTCAGTGTGAATTGGTTTAGGGGGTTTGTTCGTTCATAAATCATCTGCTACCTTCTTTAGCAATGAGACATGAAATACTGGATGAACACGTAACCCCTTGGTTAATTTCAACTGGTAATTTAATGCACTTAATCTTTTCTCAATTATGTAGGGTCCCAAAAATCTTAGCTGTAGTTTTCTGACTCCCTCAAGCCTGAGATTCTCGGTGTTCATCCACACTCTATCTCCTTTTTGCAAATCTGGTTCCTTTCTTCTCTTTTTGTCTGCGTAAAATTTGTAACTCTCTTTGGCCTTAGTTAGATTTTCCGGTGCTAAACCATGCACTCATTCCATATGTTCTACCAAATCTGTCACAGCCGGAACATCTACCTCCTGAAAATTTAATGATTGGTGGGGATGTCTTCCTGTGTTTAAGAAAAAGGAGGTGAAACTAGTGGACACATTTTTTGTATTATTATGTGCAAACTCAGCTGCCCACAGGTAGTCTGGCCAATTGCCCTCTTGGTATAGTAAATTCAACCTAAGGCACTGCTCAAGTTCCTATCTGTCTCCGGATGATAACTAGTAGTGTACCTAGTTTTAATGTTCAATTTTTTAGTGAAAGCCTTCCAAAAATGAGATAAAATTGGGATCCCCTGTCTGAGATTAAAACTTGTGAAATACCATGAGCTCGAACTATGGTGCTAGCCAGAGTCTTTGCTGTGTGCATCCCTTTTAAGGACACAAAATGGGCCATCTTCATAAAGGCATCCACACACACCAGTATTGTGTCAAAACCTTTACTTGAAGGTAGATCTACTATTAAATCTAGTGTAGCAGTATGCCAGGGGTATGGTGGATTGGGCAATGGTTGCAATAACCCCTTGGGTGCTTGTCGCTCTGGTTTTCCCCTTGCCCAGATCTCACATGTGGTTACTTATTTGTATATATCATTCATGTCTGGCCACCAGAAACGCCGTCTCACCAACTCTTCTGTCTTAGAAATTCCTTTATGCCCTGCCAATATTCAATCATGCCTTTTGCTGCATTTCAGGCGTAGGTTAATACAAGGCTCCATTGTGATAAGGCAATCCTTCTCGAATTTCTCGTCTAGAATCTTCTCCCAACCAATTCTCCATTTCCTCGGTGGTCATTGAATTTTGATCACCCGGTTTCTTGGATTCTTCTAAAACTGCTCCAATCACCCTCTCAGCAGGTATGATTGCTTGATGCTCAACTTCTTACATCACTCCTTCTGTACCCAATCTGGACAGGGCATCTGCCTTTCCATTTTGAGATCCAGGTCGATAGGTAATGACAAAGTCATAGTCTGCGAAGTACAAGGACCAATGTAATTGTCTCGGTGTTAGAGTTCTGTCAGACTTAAAAAAAATTGAATTCCTATGATCAGTAAATACTGTGACCACATGTCTTGCACTCATTAAATAGTGTCTCCACTCTTTGAAGGCATCTTTAATGGCCAACAACTCTTTTTCAGTTATGGTATAGTTTATTTCCGCTGGAGTCAATTTCCTCAAACGGAATGCCACTGGATGGAGTTGTCCTGTAGTCTTATGTCTTTAGGACAACACTCCTCCCAATGCCAAATTGGAAGCATCTCTCTCCACATAGAAAGGTTCTGCTGGATCGGAATGAAGTAAAATTGGTGCAGTTGTGAAATCTCTTTTCAATCGAGTAAAAGCCTCCTCAGCTTCCTTTGTCCATTTAAATCTGATGCCCTTCTTAAGGAGTCTGGTTAAGGGAATCAATTTCTGGGGAAAGTTTTGAATAAATCTCCTGTAAAAATTTGCAAATCCAATGAAACTTTGGATCTCTTTTACTGACTTAGGAGATTCCCAATCGAGTACTGCTTTTATCTTGTTCACGTCCTTTGATATTCCACTTGGTGCAAGCACAAATCCCAGAAATTCGACAGAAGATACATTTCTCTAATTTGACAAATAGGCTATTCTCTCGCAGCCTTTGTAGGACCATTTTAACATGCTCTTTATGTTATTTCACTGTGTTAGATTAGATTAGAATATCATCAATACATACTATGGCATTCTGATCAATAAACTCTTTCGACACATAGTTGATAAAATGTTGAAAAGCGGCAGGGGCATTGCATAACCTATAGGGTATGACTTGATACTCAAAGTTCCCGTGCTTGGTTCTAAAAGCCGTTTTCCATTCATCTCCTTCTCGTATTCTGACCAAATGGTATGCCCCTCTCAAATCCAACTTAGTATAGACTGTTGCATCCTTTACTTGATCCAATAATACTGATATCAATGGCAGAGGGTATCGATTCTTGATAGTAATCCGATTAATTGCTCTATAGTTTATGCAAGTTCTCAACTCTGCATTTTTCTTTGGAATAAAGAAAAGTGGAGAGGAGACCGGAGACTGGGACGGTCTGATGAATCCATTTTCAAGGTACTTTTGTAAATAATTCTTCAGGTGTTCATCTTCTCGTTCAGTCAAGGCATATATCCGATTACCTGGGAGATTTGATCCTGGATCCAAATCGATCTTACAATCAAACTCTCGATGTGGAGGGAGTTTTTTGACTTCCACTTCACTAAATACATCTTGGAACTCTGTATACTCTTCAGGTAGGGTGGTTGTATTCTTTACACAAATCGTTGTTTCTCTTTAACTTAAATGAAACACTGGAGTCTTCTCTGGGCTTCTCTTGCACCCCTTATGACAATTTTCCTTACAATAATCTGAGTTCAAAGCTTTGGTTGGAGCTTCCCAATCGATGGTAGGATTATGCTCAGTGAGCCATGGCAAACCCAATATCAAGTGAAACTGTGGGGCATCTATCAGATTGAATTGTAGTGTTTCAAGATGGCCTTTTTCAGATTCTAACTCTACTGGTTCGGTATGACTCACTAATGGTCTCGATGATAGGTTAGTTCCGTCTACCGCTCGGACAGCTTCACTTTTTTCCTTTTTGATTGCCCACGATCCAATCCTCTCTGCAAACTTCAGATCGCAAAGGTTTCCTGTAGCCCCTGAGTCTACCATAACTGTCACTTATTTTAAGGTTTTCTTCCTGAACTGTAAAGTCATCATCATGACCAAATGCAGAGCTGCAGACTGCAAGGTATTAGCTAAGGTATGTGCATTTGGAGCTGTTTTAGAGTTGGCAACCACCAGTCCAACTCCACTTACTGGTGGTGTAAGGCGCTTTCTGGCAGTGTTTGCTTGGGTTTTTTAAGACAATTTCGAACAAAATGTCCAGTACCTCCACAATAGAGACACTGTTTGTTCACTCTATGTCTTTCTTTTTCCTCTTTTGAGAGAAGCCTCCTAATGGTTCCAATTTGAAAAGGCTCTCCCTCACGAGCTGAATCATTTTACATACTTCCTTCATTTCTTGCTCGATCAAACCTCACCACACTGGGATGAAAATCTCGCTTTTTCTCTCCTTTTCTTTCACTTTGGCGAAAGTCTATCTCCAAAACCAAATCAATTAATGCTGATATCTCCGTGGGTCGATTCGGTACTTGTGCCAAGGCATCCTTTAATTCATCCTTTAAACCTCGGTAAAACACTGCTGCTCGTTTATTTTCTGGCCATTCAGTTTATACCACCAACTTATTAAACTGGGCCAAATATTCAACCAAATCCTAACTGCCTTGTTTTATTTCCAACGACTCATTGTCTGTCGTTCGGGACACTCTTCGCCTATCAAAAATTCACAGGAATTCATCCAAATCATACAAAATTGGATCATTTCTGGTCACCATGGGCATCAACCAAGATGCAGCATCTCCACTTAAATATGACAAAATAAATGGTACTCGAGACTGCGCACCGGGGAATACCGCCGGACGGCACATAAAGTGTAAGGAACACTGTGTTAAAAACAAATGAGCCTTTTGAGGATCTCCGTTGAATTGTTCTGGTGGTGCCAGAGGGATTACATGGGACAAGGAATGAATAACTTGGGTAGTGATCTTGGGCTGGGAACCTGATGCCTCACTTGGATTCCCTTCTGGGAAGGCCGAATATTTTAAGCTAGTACTAGTCGCCAGATTACTAACTTTCAGGGTCAGATCTGTAGTTTCTTTTCTTAACTCCCTATTCTCTTCTCTGACACAAACAAGTTCTCTTTGGATTCCTTCTAGAATTTCCCCCAATCTCTTCAAATCCAGACCTTCTGCCATTCTGCTTGGGTGCAAAATATTACATGGGCACTTCACTCTGTCAGAAGGCTCTTCACTAATGCACAGGAGCAGAACGCCACAAGTTCCCAATGCCTCTCCAAGACCCCCAGCAGCAGGCACTAAAACCTGAATGCCAAAAGGGACTCAGCGGGAAAGGGGATGGGATATAGAAGAGATTGTCACACTGCGTCTGATTCTTTCTTCAGGTTCAGACACGTGTTTTCCTGTTGTCTTGCTGCTAGACTGGCTTGTAATTGACTGCAAAAGAATTGACTCATTAATACTCAGACAAACAGTTAATTCTAATTTAATGTATCTCCTATGTCAACCTACCCAGTCTTGCTGTGACTTATTCTTCTCTTATATTAATCTTTTTTGAATTCTTAGCGTTGCAACTGAATAAATAGAATTGTGTTATTATCCTACTTATGTTTCTAGCTATTTTTTATCTTTTCTGTTTAGTTTTACAGGTCTTCTTACCTAATTAAGGTACAGCTGCTGTGTTGATAGCTCACTGGAATGGTAAGTATGCAATGAGCTGAAACTGTGTTGCTTCACACTAAACCTGACTTTGTCTTCTCTTTTTTTCTGTTTCCTTTTCTAACTTTATCTTTTTGGAAAACTCTCTTTTTATTAGACTAGATAAATCAACAGCTTATTCCTAGTAGTTGCTTCACACCAGGACTACGTTATTCCCAGATGAACTTCAGCTGGCTATCTGTACATTGGCTTCTAACTAAGTGTAGCGTTAAATTCCCTGCAGTCTTAAACTTGTGCTGACTCTAAACATTTGTTTCCTAGAGAAACGCGTTTAACACCTTGGCTGCTAGAGGTTTACCTCTCCTGTGCTGAACTTTTTACTTTTGCATTGTTCATGACGAGCTCAGCTCGTCATAAGCACACGACCAGTGTACTGCATGACGAGCTGAGCTCGTCATGAGCATCAAAGGGGTTAAACCACAAGCATGCTCTGACTCTCAACAGTTCTCACATGCACATGAGCAAGGGTGAGTCGTTTCCCTTCAAAAATACATTGCGCATGCCTCGAACCCAAATAATAAAAAAAAAAACGGAATGGTCTTACTTCATTTCCAGGATTCTCCAAACTCTGCTATCAGGCTAGAAATCTTATCGGCACTCGATACGGCTTTCCCTAACTATCTTCACGACGCCAGTCTTATAGCAACCGTTCTCTCCTCCAGGTCCAGGTGAAGTGCGCCACTGCGTGAGTCTGACACCTGGATCTTCGCAATTGGGATAGTAGGCTAGAGCGCTGATTCTGTGCAGGAAATAACCTTGCTTGGTGGCCATCTTAGATTTAATACGAACACCCTGTAACTTCTTCCTATAAACTTGTGTCTTGTGAATTATGGCGTTTACCTGAAGCCTCTTGTAATTTTGTGTCCTGGTAGTTCTGACATTCTGACACTGCGAATTAGGCTCATTGAACTGCTTAGTAGTGCAGATTGCCCCTTTTAATGCACCCAAACTTCTTATTACAAATTTTTATAATTTGTTTGACAAAATTATCGCAAATGAACATTTGGTCACTTTCAATTAATTCCTTGAGTTGTATAGCGGGAAACAAACGACTTCTTATTCGGTTATTGTTTTAGGTGATTTTAACGTACATCGATGTGAATTGAATTGTCATGTTTCTGACAATCTAGGTCCTGATAACCATTTAGAAATACATTTGAACACTCCCAGCAAGCTAGTCTCTTAGAAGGCATTTTAGCGGATCAAGGTCTATCTTATCCCAACACAGCACTTGATAGTGATGATATTCCAACAGAGGTCCACAAAAATACACCAATACAATAAAAAAGACATACTTTATAACAAATACAATTCTAATAAATATCAGGAATGTTTTAAAAAATTGAAATATTCGATAACAAATCATTTTATTTGGAAGGGACAACACAAAAGATTGTGCCTCCTGAGCAGAACGAAAATTACATTTAATAAATAAGGGTCTCAAAAACATTAGCCTTGCCCTTAGAAGTTCTGGGCACACAAATAACACATGATTAAGATCCTGTATTTGGGAACAACAAAGTTCACAGATTCTCTCCTCTCTAGGAGTATTTTCCCAAATGCCTGTTACTTCTCTCAGGGGCAGCAAGTTAGTTCTTAAAAGTAGTATTAGCCTTCTGATTCCGTGTGGGATAGGGCTGGGGTCTGCAACCAATCGCACTCGCACAGATCACCCCGTTACGGGCTTTAAGATGTCTTACAGCTATAACTCTTGCCGTACTAATCGTGCTTATTGACTTCTTTAGAAATAACTTCAATACAGGCTTTGGCATGGGTAAATCACAGTTTAAATGAAGCCCAAATGAATGGTTTGCATTGGCCAATGATCTAAAAAAAGCTGATTTATCTTTTAATTTTGCAAAAATTCTCAACTTCAAGGCAGCCCTTAGGGTGCCCTCATCCACCCAAAAAAAGGAAGTTCCCCCACCTCAGAACCGCTGCCAAAGTCGAAATATAAGAAGAAACTAAATTGAATTCCAGACGAAGAACATGTGGGGCAGCCAAGGAATTTAAATTTCAAATTTGACGGAAAAAACGTCCTTCAGCCTTATCAAAAGAGAGCCAGTAATTCCTATCCAAAACTTCTGCAGCATAAGTTAATGTCAGGGAGATTTTAACCTTAAATACTGTCAGAACATGATTAAAATGACGTCTCCCATAGGTCTTATAAAATCTATTTAGAGCTCCGGCCTGGGAGGCGGCCTTGCCAACACACCTTTTGATGCGCTCTGAGTCACGCCCATTTTTTGAGAAAACCTTCCCCAGATACAGATACGTATTGACCAATTCAAGTTCTTCCTGCCCCAACAGCCACTTATACCCTTTCTTTATTGGAAAACCTTTCTTGCGAAAGACAAAAATTTTGCTTTTAGCAATATTGATTTTCAAACAGTGGTCCTCCGCATATTTAGTCAAAACATCCTGATGACACTGCAAACCAATGGGAGTTAAATCAAAAATTGCAACGTCATCTGCATATAGTAGGGAGCGAATGGACATTGTACCAATTTTAGGGGCAACCCCCTTCAGTGAGTTTAATTTCTCGGGGAGGTCAAAAATATAAAGAGAAAACAAAAGAGGGGCCAACAGGCAACCCTGCTTGAGACCGTTTTGTGTATTAATCCAGCAGGAAACCCCCTGCGAGCAACTCATCATCACTTGACACCAAGTGTCTGTATGTAATTCTATTATAATGCCCAGGAGATGGTATGGCATACCAAGATGAGAGAGCTTTCTTCACAGCGTCTGATGATCCACTTTGTCAAACGTCGTGGAGAAATAAATAAAAGCTGTATAGACTGCCTTTTTTTTTAGAAAACATATTTCTCCACAATGGTCTGGATGACCGCGATGTTATCCAGCGTTCCGTGGGTCTTTCTAAACCTACCTGTTCTGGCGGTAAGATGTTCTAGTCTTGGGCCAATTGCTGCACATGCTGAAGTATGCTTTTTGCGAATAATTTGCCGCAGCGTCCAGCAGCGTGATCTGTCTAAAGCTAGTAGGTGACCTTTTTGAGCCCTTTTTATACAGTGGGACTATAATGCTCCCCTTCCAAGATGAGGGAATACTAATTGATTGAAAGCAGTAGTTAAATAGTGGCACCAGGAGGGCTCCCCATGCAGCTGGATCCTTTTTAATTAGCATAATTGGTATACCATCCCGTCCTTGTGCACCAGAGGTTCTGGCGTTCTTTATCTAGCCCATCACTTCAGCCCTTTACGGGGGACCATAATCAACACAGACAGCCTCCTCTAGTACAGGCATCTGAAAAGGCACTGAGCTGTTAAATTTATATAGTAGGGAAATGTAGTCCACCCAGTCATTTTCTGGGATCGGAATGGGGAGTGCCCTCAGTCTAGAATCACAATACTCTGCGATCAGGTGCCAATACTTTTTTGTATCTTTAGCTCTCGCTGCTTCTCTCAACCCTATCCATTTTGCATCCATCTCATCTCTCTTTACTCCTAATTTGTAACGGCCTCTGACTCGCTTTAGGCGATTCATTTCCTGTTGCACACCTATAGAAAATTGTTTATATTGCTTCCGAACTAAATTGTTGAATTTGTAGTTTAAAGTCTTCAGGGTAGAGGGAACCTGATTTATTCTACGTCGGCCAGAGGGTACTGAGCTTAAATTTTTTATTTCCCTCATTTGTGCCTCAAAAAATTGCATAATATTAGCGGAAAGGCTACCATGCTGTTCTGGAAGAGATTTTCTCAATATTGCGCCTACCTCAACGATATTTTTATGAGTCCAAAATGAATGACCATTAGATTTATTAAAAACAATTGTGCCCTGGCACAAGTGCCCTTGATTCAATGCGGATAGGTTGAAGGCCAAAGTCAAGCATATTACACTGTGATCACTCCATACTGATGGAATAACCTCTAGATTTTCACAGGCCCCAAACATTTGATACGAAATTGCTACACAGTCCAATAGGCTTTGTGTACGAGAAGACTGAAAGGTAAATTGAGCTGTTTTATCGACTGGTATCCTCCTATTTAGGATGACCAAATCTGCGCTTCTAATGCTATCGAGCAGGAGGAATCCCTGCGTGTCCGTTTTTATTTTATCCGATAAAAAGGACTCTGGAATGTGCCAAATTTCTTCCTTATCTGGGTTAGCATATATTACCTGTGACGAATTTGAGATTGTTGCATTTAAATCTACCACTAACACCACTAGAGGGCAATCTTCCATGGTGGCTATCTCATTGATAAATAAAAAAAGTGAACTCAACAGATGGTCATAATTTTTCCCTGGGGGGATACAGAGATTTGCCACCAGGAAGAAAAAGGGCCTATCGAACTCTCCCAGGCATGCCAGCTTCAGGCAAATACTGAGATTAGATGGATGGTAAAAAACTTTTTGATTCCAATTAATACTGTTCTTAATCAAAATGGCGATTCCCCCACTAGCGTGTCCCCTTTCAGAATGCTTAGCGTAACATGAGAAAGTAAAAAACCCATCACAATCAAGATCTTTGCACGCCCAAGTCTCTTGAAGACATATATTCAGAGGGATTTAAAGATTTTAAATAATTCAATTTTTCTTCAACGTGCCCCAGACCAGTCATGTTCCAGGACAGAAGTAGCCCCCCTGGCTACCTCAGAGGAGCGCTTCTTTCTACCTCTGGACAGTTGGTATTCAGGGTTTTTGCTACCCAACTCCACTGGGCTAAGTCATCTTGTTCATTAGGGGGATAACGCGCAACTACAGAATCAGACACCAAGTTTATTGAACGCCCCTTTTTATTTAATGAGACCATAATATTTTTAGCGTTGCCCATAGGAGACTCGAAGTCGGGGCCCATGGCGTTCTACACCACAGGATTACTGTGATGATATTCCCACATTTAAAGGCAGGGGAACGTATTCCACAGTTGACTATATTTTATCAGTGCAGCACTGATCCTCTGGGTGATGGGATATTACACTATGTGGTCTCATTTTAGTGACCACAATCCTATACTCTTAATATTGGCAGGAGGTCTTAAGCGCAATCCAAAAACTTAAGACTTAAGTGGTGCATGGTGGTGTTGTGGGATTTCCAAGCGAATTTGTCAAACACTGTTGGAAGGAAGCTGCCTGGATGATAACTTAAGGGGCAATGAGATCCTTGCAGCATACATTAAAAGTTACAACCAGTTGGCCTCTGATCTTAAACGTCCATTTAAGGATCCCCAAAATAAAGGGGAGAGGTCGTTTGACCATAACTGCTCAGTTGCCCATAAAAAGCTTTTAGTGACTTTAAAAAAACAAACCACAAGATAAAAGTACTGTAGCTGTATTAAGGAAAATATACAAATAGGCAATAAATAAACGTAAAGGAGAAATTAAAAATGAGGCCTGGAATGATCTCTTGTCCATTGACATTATTAAAAACAGTGCCAAATTTGGGGATATTGTGAATAAGCAGCTCTCTCGAATGTAACATACAGGAGCAGGAATGGGTTAACCACTCTAAATCTATATATGGCGAACAGGAGAATCAAGGATCTCTAGGCATTACATTTGAAGTTGAGGCATACACTATTATTTTTACAAAGCTAGAATTAGCGGAGGACATAAACAAAATGACAAGTAATAAAGCTAATGGACCGGATAGTGTCCCAGCTGACCTTTTTAAATCTAATGTAGTACTTTAGTCAAAACTCCTGGCTCATGTTTTTAACATAGCATGCAAATTAGGTCTACCTAGATCATGGTCTGAGTCAGTTATTGTCCAGACTTTTAAAAATGGGTATAGAGGGGACCCTAGTTGTTATACACCAATCTCACTCATAGATTTGTCTGTAAAGGTTCTTGGAAGGGTGGTACTTAGTAAACTTACATCCTGGTTAACTTAAACCAATACCCTATCAGATCTACAATAGGGTTTTAGGAAAGGGAGGGGCACTACTGACCAATGCCTGAATCTGCACCTATTAATTGGGAAGTATACCATTGCCAAGAAAGGAACACTGTATTTAGAGTTCATGGACCTTTCCTTGGCCTTTGACCGAGTGAATAGAGCCAAGCTATGGGTTATACTCGTCAAACTTGGTGTGGATGGAAATATAGTCCATTCCCTTGCCGATTTGCACAGGAATTTGACTGCTACAGTGAGGTACGACCAAAGTGGGATTTGTACCCAGGGAATATGCATCTTCAATGGTGTAGGGCAGGGATGAATCTTGGCCCCCCTACTCTTCACCCTTTATATTAACAATTTGGATCAAGTCTTAGGGGAAGCCAGTAAAGATATTCCGTGTGTGGCGGAGCAACTTTTTCCAGCTCTCCTTTACGCGGATGATGCTCCTTATTAGCGAGAACTGCGGTTGGCTTACAATGCCTTTTAACCTCCTTTGCTGTTTTTATGAGATCTTTGGACCTAAGCCTAAATTTCTCAAAATCACACTCAATGATAATAGGCACTAAGCCCACAGGGGTAGAACTCTCCATTGTGAAGGTAATGTGATCACTAGGGTTACTTTTTTCACCTACCTAGATGTATTATTTGATGAGAGAGGCATGTGGATCCCGCAAATGAATGCAAAGAGAAATGTTTTGGCTAGATCCACATCTGCAGTTTTAGGTTTTGCACGTAGGTTAGGGGCAAAACCAATACAAGCCCTGTTAAATGTATACAGAGCCAAATGTACCTCTATCACAATCTACGCCTCGAATATTTGGGGATTCAGAGAAGCTAAGGAAATCCAAGTACTAAATACATTTTTAAGAAACCTGCTATTGGTGCCTCAATCTACACCAACATATATAATTCATCAAGAGACTGGGATAGGCTTTGTGGAGGATTTCATTGTAATAGAACTCCTATCTAAATGGATTGCAACTTGGCTAAGCCCTGAACTTGAAATGAATCGTGAAGTTTTGAGAGATTGCTTAGCTTTAGATCAAGCTGGTAGTATTCCCTGGTTGGGTCCCATCAAAAAGCTGGCTGAGAAATTCTCGAGACAAATTAGTAAAGGGAGATATGCAGTGGGTTAAAAAATCGTATTCATATACGGCACTTATGGAAAGAGAGGAAAGGGAGTTGGTAAAACCAGTGGTACATGCCCATCAATTGTTAAACAAGTCTGGTGCAATTGAACCGTATTTAAATGTGGTAACCAAGTCTAACCACGGCTTTCTCCTGGTTAGATTCAGGATGAATCAGTTACATTTTCTCTTTGCAGAACCCCCGGGATGGAGAAGGGTGGAAGATCTGGGAGTTTGTTCTTGTGAGAACTCAACCCAGGATACATTGCACTATGTTTTATTCTGCAAGCATTTCTTATATAGTCGGATACGTTTTATTCTCCCAATTTTAAAGGGTAAATGATTTTTATAAGCAAAACCAGTGTTTACATTTTTGCAGATGTTATCCAATGTATGGAAAAGTGTTAATATAGCGAGATTCCTTACTGCAGCAGTTAGGATAAGGAGAAAAAAAGTGAGAGCGATCTCCATGATATAATTTATATTAATACATTTTTAAATAATCAGGTTTTAACGTTACATTTTAAAGTGTTTGCTTAGCTTGTGTATGCAACTTGTGCAATATCTCTGTTGTCAACCAATATATTAATTTTAGTATTTTTGTATAGAATGCTTTTATGGTTTTAATTAACCGAATAAAGTACTTTGACTGAATGGATGAAAAGGGTTGTCTGAAAGTGTGTGTGTGTGTGTGTTTGTGGTGTGTGTGTTAGTGTGTTGATGTTTAAAAAAGGGGCCACAATTCTACACAGAGCTTGACAGGCGGGCCAAGACTGCATTAGGGATACTGAAGGGGAAGGATGCAACAAGAAAAACATATTTTTGAAGGGCATTCCTGTTGCCTTTTAGATTAGTGAGTCTGGTTCCACATTGACCTGTTCAACATCCTGTTTTTCAGCCAAAACGTATAGGATCAGAAAAACATGTACATATTGTATATAATCTGCCACCAAAGAAGGCATTTGTTGAGCTGATTTAATAAATTAAGATAAAGAAAGCTATTCTGTCGTACAAATGGAAGTCTGATGTCTTCTTATGAAATCCTGGTCAGCCAAGGTTTTCGAAGAAATACTTAGAATCAGAACCTCAGTGGGAGCAGGTGAAGTTTTACAGTGGTGGGGTGTAAACACCTATCCCTGACTGGAATGTGTGAACGTAGTGAGCCCAACTGTTCCTCGTGAGATTATGGGGTGAGGAAGTGAATGTTCTCTACCAAAAATACATTGCTTTAGGTAAAAGAGGGAACTGTTCATATCCAAGGCACACTGTGGACTTTAATCCACGCCTTAAGGATGTGATTTGCGTTTGGTGGATATCATTGTATCCTGTTAGTGGGATATCCGTCACATTTGTTATGGAGTATTGCATCCATCAAACTTTAAATCAGGCCCTTAATTTCTTTCTGTTGCTCTCACCATGGGGTTATTTTGCCAGACTTCACATTGAAGGTACTCTCCTGTGGTCAAACAGCATTGTCTTGTTATTAGTTTCATGAACCAAACCTGTGCTGGTTGTTTAAGGAACTAATGCACTTGTATTAAGGTGGATGTGAACTGGACAGAGTAACCCACCAAACTCGAAGTCAGTGCCTTAGTCCATGAAACATATAAAACAAGTCAGTACTATATGCCAGTTAATTGGGTAAATATCTATTCCAAGTGGAACCTCCCTTAGAGTCCTGAGAGTCGGGTACGCAAATTTTCCATAGATAAATGATGGCAGCCCAACTGGTATTGGTGCAAAGCTGTCAGTGAGCCACTTCAAGTCTGTCACCCCACACGAGCCCATTGCCACTACCTCTACTGCTGTAACGAGGTATTTGTAAGAAGTAGTGACTTTAAATTCAATGGGGTGCTTTTGCAACAAATACTATGGTATTGCACAAAAATTGCTTTGTGCTTCGCAAGTGGCAATATGGTGCTATACAAATAACAATTCAATATGTAGCAAGGCTGAGTGAGTGTAGCCTCCATGGTGCTCGAACGGGAAAATAAAGTGTAAACTGAGGGCACTGCAGAAAGATGCTCTGTTACATAGCTGCACCAAACTGATAATAATTTGGGGGAGAGCATGGTCGTAAACACTGTGAACCCATTTATGAATAAACAGCAAATTTCAAAGTCCATTGAACTCACCGAAAATATGAATACCTGAAGAGATTATACTGAGACAGTTTATTCTGTGATCTAAACTTGATTTACTGTGATACACGTGCCTTAAACTGAATACTGGAAAAATAATATACATGTACAGTGAGCAGGCATTTGAGCAAAGCTCAGCACGCGCAAAGATTCCAACCAACACACATCAAATGATCAAATTCTACAGGCGAAGTGCTTAGTTTGAGCCAGTGGCTAAAGGTGGGGTTCACCAGTACTCATGTTTAAGGAACAAGAAATATTTTTCCTTATAAGTATTTAACCCAGAGCAAGAGAGTAATAACAAAACGCAAAAGAAGAAAGAAGAATGAGGAGGAAGATAGAAAAATAGTTAAAAAGGGAGAAAGGAAGAAAGGAGGCACTTGCAAAGATGAGATAAAGGGGCAGGGAGCGTCTGGTGGTGGATTCAATATGAAATGTTTGAAGTTGACTCACACTATGCAGCCTTGGAATTGGTCACAACTACATTCAATTAATCTCGCCATAGACGTCTGAGCAAAACTTTTGTACTGCCACTCATTCTTTTTCAATTAAGCACTGTAGCATGTGGTCAGTCTTGTTCGATGGCATACGTACTATCACAAAACTTGAGCTATAATGGCCTTCAGCAGCCATCACCCTCCCCTCATGCCACTCTGAAAGGAGGCTAATGGGCATGTTTGCAGCCACCAATCCCTGCAACTTGCATCAAAGGAGCTAGACCCAAGCAGGAATAAATTATCAAATCAAAATATCAAGGTGTTTTATCAAACTATAGTTAGATAGTTGCACATTCATTCAACCACACTCACCATTCTACAGCATCACAGACATGGTATATACGTTCACACCACGACGTGTGTAATTTGTGTCAGTGGTTGCAAGTGGCAGTCACTAGCTGTCTCATATTTTTGTGGATTGGGACTTATTTTTCATCATCAGACTTCGAGCAGAGCAAGAGGGAAAAGAAGACGCAGGAAGAGAGAGATAGGAAAACAGAGACAAAGGAAGAGAAATAGAATGAAAAAGAACCTGCTGAGGTTGGGTACAGAGGCAGGGGTGTAAGATGGAAGAGGAATGAGGTAAGAGATACAATCAAGTCTAGGCAATCTTGTTTATTTGACAACTTCAGCATCTGGCTGCACTGACTCCGGGCTCCTAAAAAAAGCTTTCCATGTGCACTTATTTTTTATTTGTATTAAACGCTGTACCACAAACCTAAATACAGTACCTGGAAGCATGAGGAACCCCAGGTATGGCTCAGACTATGGAAGTGGTGTTTAAGCTTTTTAATGTAGTGCCCCTATTGGATAGAAATCCAAGGGTAACATTGAGCCGCTATAATGATAAACATATTTTCTCATTGTTATTCTACAAAATCAACAGCTCTGAACATTACTAACAATTCAAACGTTGTTATGCTCAATGATCCCTTTTCAAAATGCAAACAAAGAAACGATTATCAACATAGCAATGACAGCGTAGATTCCCTAGAGGTGTGAAAAATGTCCACAGTGTGATCCTGTATCAGAAATATGTGAGGGACTTTGAAAGCTATTTGGAGCAATCATCTCTGCCAAGGTGCCAATACCTTTTTGTATCTTTAGCTCTCGCTGCTTAACTCAACCCTATCCATTTTGCATCCATCTCATCACTCTTTACTCTTAATTTATAACGGCCTCTGACTCGCTTTAGGCGATTAATTTCCTGTTGCACACCTATAGAAAATTGTTTATATTGCTTCCGAACTAAATTGTTGATTTCGTAATTTAAAGTCTTCAGGGTAGAGGGAACCTGATTTATTCTACGTCGGCCAGAGGGTACTGAGCTTAAATTTTTTATCTCCCTCATTTGTGCCTCAAAAAATTGCATAATATTAGCGGAAAGGCTACCATGCTGTTCTGGAAGAGTTTTTTTCAATATCGCGCCTACCTCAACGATATTTTTATGAGTCCAAAATGAACGACCATTAGATTTATTAAAAACAATCGTGCCCTGGCACAAGTGCCCTTGATTCAGTGCGGATAGGTTGAAGGCCAAAGTCAAGCATATTACACTGTGATCACTCCATACTGATGGAATAACCTCTAGATTTTCACAGGCCCCAAACATTTGATACGAAATTGCTACATAGTCCAATAGGCTTTGTGTACGAGAAGACTGAAAGGTAAATTGAGCTGTTTTATCGACTGGCATCCTCCTATTTAGGATGACCAAATCTGTGCTTCTAATGCTATCGAGCAGGAGGAATCCCTGTGTGTCCATTTTTATTTTATCCGGTAAAAAGGACTCGGGAATGTGCCAAATTTCTTCCTTATCTGGGTTAGCATATATTACCTGCGACAAATTTGAGATTTTTGCATTTAAATCTACCACTAATACCACTAGAGGGCAATCTTCCATGGTGGCTATCTCATTGATAAATAAAAAAAGTGAACTCAACAGATGGTCATAATTTTTCCCTGGGGGGATACAGAGATTTGCCACCAGGAAGAAGGAGGGCCTATCGAACTCTCCCAGGCATGCCAGCTTCAGGCAAATACAGAGATTAGATGGATGGTAAAAAACTTTTTTATTTCAATTAATACTGTTCTTAATCAAAATGGCGATCCCCCCACTAGCCTGTCCCCTTTCAGAATGCTTAGCGTAACATGAGAAAGTAAAAAAACCATCACAATCAAGATCTTTGCACGCCCAAGTCTCTTGAAGACATATAATTAGAGGGTTTAAAGATTTTAAATAATTCAATTATTCTTCATCGTGCCCCAGACCAGTCATGTTCCAGGACAGAAGTAGCCCCCCTTGCTACCTCAGAGGAGCACTTCTTTCTACCTCTGGACAGTTGGTATTCAGGGTTTTTGCTACCCAACTCCACTGGGCTAAGTCATCTTGTTCATTAGGGGGATGACGCGCAACTAAAGAATCAGACACCAAGTTTATTGACAGGCCCTTTTTATTTAATTAAACCATAATATTTTTTGCATTGCCCATAGGAGACTCGAAGTTGAGGCCCATGGCGTTCAACACCACGGGATTACTGTGATGATATTCCCACATTTAAAGGCAGGGGAACGTATTCCACGATTGACTATATTTTCATCAGTGCAGCACCGATCCTCTGGGTGATGGGATATTACACTATGTGGTCTCATTTTAGTGACCACAATCCTATACTCTAAATATTTGCAGGACGTCTTAAGCACAATCCAAAAACTTAAGACTTAAGTGGTGCATGGTGGTGTTGTGGGATTTCCAAGCGAATTTGTCGAACACTGTTGGAAGGGAGCTGCCTGGATGATAACTTAAGTGGCAATGAGATCCTTGCAGCATACATTAAAAGTTACAACCAGTTGGCCTCTGATCTTAAACGTCCATTTAAGGATCCCCAAGATAAAGGGGAGAGGTGGTTTGACCATAACTGCTCAGTTGCCCATAAAAAGCTTTTAGTGACTTTAAAAAAACAAACCACAAGATAAAAGTACTGTAGCTGTATTAAGGAAAATATATACAAATAGGCAATAAATAAACGTAAAGGAGAAATTAAAAATGAGGCCTGGAATGATCTCTTGTCCATTGACATTATTAAAAACAGTGCCAAATTTGGGGATATTGTGAATAAGCAGCTCTCTCGAATGTAACATACAGGAGTAGGAATGGGTTAACCACTCTAAATCTATATATGGCGAACAGGAGAATCAAGGATCTCTAGGCATTACATTTGAAGATGAGGCATACACTATTATTTTTACAGAGCTAGAATTAGCGGAGGCCATAAACAAAATGACAAGTAATAAAGCTCATGGACCGGATAGTGTCCCAGCTGACCTTTTTAAATCTAATGTAGTACTTTAGTCAAAAGTCCTAGCTCATGTTTTTAACATAGCATGCAAATTAGGTCTACCTAGATCATGGTCTGAGTCAGTTATTGTCCCGACTTTTAAAAATGGTTATAGAGGGGACCCTAGTTGTTATACACCAATCTCACTCATAGATTTGTCTGTAAAGGTTCTTGGAAGGGTGGTACTTAGTAAACTTACATCCTGATTAACTGAAACCAATACCCTATCAGATCTACAATAGCGTTTTAGGAAAGGGAGGGGCACTACTGACCAATGCCTGAATCTGCACCTATTAATTGGGAAGTATACCATTGCCAAGAAAGGAACACTGTATTTAGAGTTCATGGACCTTTCCTTGGCCTTTGACCAAGTGAATAGAGCCAAGCTATGGGTTATACTCGTCAAACTTGGTGTGGATGGAAATATAGTCCATTCCCTTGCCGATTTGCACAGGAATTTGACTGCTACAGTGAGGTACGACCAAAGTGGGATTTGTACCCAGGTAATATGCACCTTCAATGGTGTAGGGCAGGGATGAATCTTGGCCCCCCTACTCTTCACCCTTTATATTAACAATTTGGATCAAGTCTTAGGGGAAGCCAGTAAAGATATTCCGTGTGTGGCGGAGCAACTTTTTCCAGCTCTCCTTTACGCGGATGATGCTGCCTTATTAGCGAGAACTGCAGTTGGTTTACAATGCCTTTTAACCTCCTTTGCTGTTTTTATGAGATCTTTGGACCTAAGCCTAAATTTCTCAAAATCACACTCAATGATAATAGGCACTAAGCCCACAGGGGTAGAACTCTCCATTGTGAAGGTAATGTGATCACTAGGGTTACTTTTTCACCTACCTAGATGTATTATTTGATGATAGAGGCATGTGCATCCCGCAAATGAATGCAAAGAGAAATGTTTTGGCTAGATCCACATCTGCAGTTTTAGGTTTTGCACGTAGGTTAGGGGCAAAACCAATACAAGCCCTGTTAAAGGTATATAGAGCCAAATGTACCTCTATCACAATCTACGCCTCGAATATTTGGGGATTCAGAGAAGCTAAGGAAATCCAAGTACTAAATACATTTTTAAGAAACCTGCTATTGGTGCCTCAATCTACACCAACATATATAATTCATCAAGAGACTGAGATAGGCTTTGTGGAGGATTTCATTGTAATAGAACTCCTATTAAAATGGATTGCAACTTGGCTAAGCCCTGAACTTGAAATGAATCGTGAAGTTTTGAGAGATTGCTTAGCTTTAGATCAAGCTGGTAGTATTCCCTGGTTGGGTCCCGTCAAAAAGCTGGCTGAGAAATTCTCGAGACAAATTAGTAAAGGGAGAAATGCAGTGGGTTAAAAAATCGTATTCATATACAGCACTTATGGAAAGAGAGGAAAGGGAGTTGGTAAAACCATTGGTACATGCCCATCAATTGTTAAACAAGTCTTGTGCAATTGAACCGTATTTAAATGTGGTAACCAAGTCTAACCACGGCTTTCTCCTGGTTAGATTCAGGATGAATCAGTTACATTTTCTCTTTGCAGATCCCCTGGGATGGAGAAGGGTGGAAGATCTGGGAGTTTGTTCTTGTGAGAACTCAACCCAGGATACATTGCACTATGTTTTATTCTGCAAGCATTTCTTATATAGTCGGATACGTTTTATTCTCCCAATTTTAAAGGGTAAAGGATTTTTATAAGCAAAGTAAATTTTTGCAGATGTTATCCAATGTATGGAAAGTGTTAATATAGCGAGATTCCTTACTGCAGCAGGTAGGATAAGGAGAAAAAAAGTGAGAGCGATCTCCATGATATAATTTATATTAATACATTTTTTAATAATCAGGTTTTAACGTTACATTTTAAAGTGTTTGCTTATCTTGTGTATGCAACTTGTCCAATATCTCTGTTGTCAACCAATATATTAATTTTAGTATTTTTGTATAGAATGCTTTTATGGTTTTAATTAACCGAATAAAGTACTTTGACTGAATGGCTGAAAAGGGTTGTCTGAAAGTGTGTGTGTGTGTGTGTTTGTGGTGTGTGTGTTAGTGTGTTTATGTTTAAAAAAGGGGCCACGATTCTACACAGAGCTTGACAGGCGGGCCAAGACTGCATTAGGGATACTGAAGGGGAAGGATGCAACAAGAAAAACATATTTTTGAAGGGCATTTCTGTTGCCTTTGAGATTAGTGAGTCTGGTTCCACACTGACCTGTTCAACATACTGTTTTTCAGCCAAAACGTATAGGAACAGAAAAACATGTACAAATTGTATATAATCTGCCACCAAAGGAAGGCATTTGTTGAGCTGATTTAATAAATTAAGATAAAGAAAGCTATTCTGTCGTACAAATGGAAGTCTGATGTCTTCCTATGAAATCCTGGTCAGCCAAGGTTTTCGAAGAAATACTTAGAATCAGAACGTCAGTCTGAGCAGGTGAAGTTTTACAGTGGTGGGGTGTAAACACCTATCCCTGACTGGAATGTGTGAACGTAGTGAGCCCAACTATTCCTCGTGAGATTATGGGGTGAGGAAGTGAATGTTCTCTACTAAAAATACATTGCTTTAGGTAAAAGAGGGAACTGTTCATATCCAAGGCAACTGTGGACTTTTATCCACGCTTTAAGGATGTGATTGGTGTTTGGCGGGTATCATTGTATCCTGTTAGTGGGATATCCGTCAAATTTGTTATGGAGTATTGCATCCATCAAACTTTAAATCAGGCCCTTAATTTCTTTCTGTTGCTCCCACCATGGGGTTATTTTGCCAGACTTCACATTGCAGGTACTCTCCTGTGGTCAAACAGCATTGTCTTGTTATTAGTTTCATGAACCAAAACTGTGCTGGTTGATTAAGGAACTAATGCACTTGTATTAAGGAGGATGTGAACTGGACAGAGTAACCCACCAAACTCGAAGTCAGTGCCTTGGTCCATGCAACATATAAAACAAGTCAGTACTATATGCCAGTTAATTGGGTAAATATCTATTCCAAGTGGAACCTCCCTTAGAGTCCTGAGAGTCGGGTACGCAAATTTTCCATAGATAAATGATGGCAGCCCAACTGGTATTGGTGCAAAGCTGTCAGTGAGCCACTTCAAGTCTGTCACCACACATGAGCCCATTGCCACTACCTCTACTGCTGTAACGAGGTATTTGTAAGAAGTAGTGACTTTAAATTCAATGGGGTGCTTTTGCTACAAATACTATGGTATTGCACAAAAATTGCTTTGTGCTTCGCAAGTGGCAATATGGTTCTATACAAATAACAATTCAATATGTAGCAAGGCTGAGTGAGTGTAGCCTCCATGGTGCTCGAACGGGAAAATAAAGTGTAAACTGAGGGCACTGCAGAAAGATGCTCTGTTACATAGCTGCACCAAACTGATAATAATTTGGGGGAGAGCATGGTCGTAAACACTGTGAACCCATTTATGAATAAACAGCAAATTTCAAAGTCCATTGAACTCACCGAAAATATGAATACCTGAAGAGATTATACTGAGACAGTTTATTCTGTGATCTAAACTTGATTTACTGTGATACACGTGCCTTAAACTGAATACTGGAAAAATAATATACATGTACAGTGAGCAGGCATTTGAGCAAAGCTCAGCACGCGCAAAGATTCCAACCAACACACATCAAATGATCAAATTCTACAGGCGAAGTGCTTAGTTTGAGCCAGTGGCTAAAGGTGGGGTTCACCAGTACTCATGTTTAAGGAACAAGAAATATTTTTCCTTATAAGTATTTAACCCAGAGCAAGAGAGTAATAACAAAACGCAAAAGAAGAAAGAAGAATGAGGAGGAAGATAGAAAAATAGTTAAAAAGGGAGAAAGGAAGAAAGGAGGCACTTGCAAAGATGAGATAAAGGGGCAGGGAGCGTCTGGTGGTGGATTCAATATGAAATGTTTGAAGTTGACTCACACTATGCAGCCTTGGAATTGGTCACAACTACATTCTATTAATCTCGCCATAGACGTCTGAGCAAAACTTTTGTACTGCCACTCATTCTTTTTCAATTAAGCACTGTAGCATGTGGTCAGTCTTGTTCGATGACATACGTACTATCACAAAACTTGAGCTATAATGGCCTTCAGCAGCCATCACCCTCCCCTCATGCCACTCTGAAAGGAGGCTAATGGGCATGTTTGCACCCACCAATCCCTGCAACTTGCATCAAAGGAGCTAGAGCCAAGCAGGAATAAATTATCAAATCAAAATATCAAGGTGTTTTATCAAACTATAGTTAGATAGTTGTACATTCATTCAACCACACTCACCATTCTACAGCATCACAGACATGGTATATACGTTCACACCACGACGTGTGTAATTTGTGTCAGTGGTTGCAAGTGGCAGTCACTAGCTGTCTCATATTTTTGGGGATTGGGACTTATTTTTCATCATCAGACTTCGAGCAGAGCAAGAGGGAAAAGAAGACGCAGGAAGAGAGAGATAGGAAAACAGAGACAAAGGAAGAGAAATAGAATGAAAAAGAACCTGCTGAGGTTGGGTACAGAGGCAGGGGTGTAAGATGGAAGAGGAATGAGGTAAGAGATACAATCAAGTCTAGGCAATCTTGTTTATTTGACAACTTCAGCATCTGGCTGCACTGACTCCGGGCTCCTAAAAAACTGTACCACAAACCTAAATACAGTACCTGGAAGCATGAGGAACCCCAGGTATGGCTCCGACTTTGGAAGTGGTGTTTAAGCTTTTTAATGTAGTGCCCCTATCGGATAGAAATCCAAGGGTAACATTGAGGCCGCTATAATGATAAACATATTTTCTCATTGTTATTCTACAAAATCAACAGTTCTGAACATATTTAGCAATTCAAACGTTGTTATGCTCAGTGATCCTTTTTCAAAATGCAAACAAAGAAACGATTATCAACATAGCAATGACAGCGTAGATTCCCTAGAGGTGTAAAAAATGTCCACAGTGTGATCCTGTATCAGAAATATGTGAGGGACTTTGAAAGCTATTTGGAGCAATCCATCTCTGCCCCCCACCCTCCAACCACTGCACTTTGACACCTACTTTTAACCAGGACATGAATGAGAAGAGACAAACTGATGGCTCAGGCCAGAGTGGCTCACTATTACTCGGTTTTCTTTCACGCAGCTATGTTTCAAGCATGATGTTTGCCTCTGTTCACTAGGCAAATCATAATTGCTCCGCTTGGTCATAGTCTTATGCCCCACTGAGATTAATCCAGCCCCTCTCATCTCCCATGGAGGCCTGCTCCCTAGTTTGAAGAACTTTGGTATATGGAAAGTCACTGGGCTAATGGATTAAGGTTATATAAGGTTTGTACTTATAAAAATAAATCAGTAAAATCTCATGTACAAACTGGCTTATAGCCAATTTTTCCAGCCTCTGAAACTTTATGCAACATTTTCTTCAACTGGTGGAATATTTTGAGAGACGACTCATTATTGTCATACAATGAAAATGTTAGTCAATTGAAATGTATTTGAAAGGATGTTAAGTAATGCTATTAAAATGAGATCAGGAGAAATGCTGAAACTAAGCCCAGTAGGACATTTCTTTTGTAGCGAGTATAATTATGAAAATGTAAGACAGATTCTATGTAAAATGAATGACCTTTCAAATCCATGCACACACTCATTTGTTCTTTGCAGCTGCTGGGCTGTATTTAACTTTTTGCATGTATGTTGCTTGGTTTGCCTTGACAATGAACAAAAATTGAATATTGATGCCTGAAACTTTATGGCTTGTTTTGTTTATTTCACATAGGGATAAAAGTGCATCCAGTCTCCCCATATATAGCATGTATATATTATTATACAGATTGCATCACAAGCTAGCTCTTTTTAGCGCTGTCTTTAGTTTATCCTTTCTCCATAAAAGTTGCAAAGGTAAACCAAAAGTTTCCATATTTTGCCATTTAGGGTATGTATGTATATTTCAATAGAAAATTCTCAACATTCTATTTGGAATAACTTTGGCGCCGGTCAACGAATCTTCGCGAAATTCTCCAAGAAGATGGCCCGCTCCGTTCCTTCCTTGATAGTTTTGGGGTGATTCGAGAAGGGGGGGGGGAGAAAAAAGGTGGGCCCCAAAACGTGTTTTCCCCATGCAAGTTTCCATAGGGACCGTTAGACACGGGTACAGCCTGAAATGCTGAACGGAATGACACCAAAGTTGGCAAAAATGTAGAGTTTGGTCCGTAGATTGTGCTTTTTGTTAAATGGTGTAAATCCCTTCAGTAGTTCCTGATAAAATTAAAAACAAAATCATAGATATATATGCGAAGTTGTACCATACGCGTACTGTCCAAGGCCTTTTTGCCTACCATTACGAGCATGAGCTGCATGCTAATTGGTTGTTAACTGTCTGTCAACACTCCAAACCAGGAAGTGTTGGCAGCCATCTTGTGCCCCGGTAGAGCCAAGGCACAAGAAAACAGAAAACAAAACTCAAAAAACACAAAAAGGGGGCAGGGTAGAAACATCCTGATTCCCTAGGCCTGCTTAGGGGGTCCCACAAGGACCACCAAGGCCCCAAAAATGTTTTTGTTATTGAAAAAATCGCGGGATACTCGTACCCTGCCGATAAAAAAAATGATGGATTGCACCACTCTTCAAACGCGCCCCCTGGCGCGTTTGCAGAGGGGGAACTAATTCCCCTTGAATACTGGGGGTCCCTGGGGGCCAAGTAGCCCACCAGGAACCTCCAGTATGTGCCAGGGGGCTGCGTTGCAGAGAGGTGTAATGAGGCCATGCCCCTTTTTACAACTCTCTGCAATGCAGCCCCCTGGTGCATACTGGAGGTTCCTGGTGAGCTAATCACCTCAGGCCCTGCCCCCTTCCTTCACTATTGAGCACAATATTCCTTTAAAATCAGCGTAACTACGAATTCCGATTTACTCATCTGTTATCACGAGAGACGGCAGTGCAGCATCTTTCAGCCCAGTACGGATCCTGAAAAGTAAATCTAAGCGTACTCACCAGTAACTTGTATTACCTTCCATAGGAATCTATTGTGTGGTTTTCACCAGAAAAGTTTCGAAGTGTCTATTTTTGAAACGTACAAATATTCCTCTAAAATCAGCCGAACTATGAATTCCGATTTACTCCCATGTTATCAGTAGAGACCTCAGTGCTGCATCTTTCAGCCCGCTACTGATCCTGAAAAGTAATTCTAACCATACTTATAGTAACTTGAATTTCCTTCCATAGGCTAACATTGATTGGTTTCACTTGGAAATTCTTCTAAGTGTGGAGTTTTGGAACTTTTAAAAATTCCTCTAAAATCTGCTGAACTACGAATTCCGATTACTCACCTGTTATCAGTGCTGCATCTTTCAGCCCACTACTGTTCCTAAAAAGTAATTTTAACCGTACTTACAGTAACTTAAATTTCCTTCCATAGACTAACATTGACTGGTTTCACTTGGAGATTCTTCTAGGTGTGGAATTTTGGAACTTTAAAAAATTCCTCTAAAATCAGTCAAACTACGAATTCCGATTTTCTCACCTGTTATCAGGAGAGACCTCAGTGCTGCATCTTTCAGCTCACTACTGTCCCTGAAAAGTAATTTTAACCATACTTAACAGTAACTTGAATTTCCTTCCGTAGGACATCATTGCCTGCTTTATAAAATATATAGAAATTAAAAAATATAAAATAAAATAAATATATTACAATTGCAATATATATATATATTTTTTTTAATTTTTAGAACCTTTATTTTCAAATCAGTGCACACAGCTATTTAGCCTTACATCCCGGAGGCTAGGCAGCAAATCAGTAAACAGAAGTCAAGTGTGCAAGGAGCAAGGTACCAGAACGTTTCAAGGTTGTAATTTTCTGTTTTCTTTTTTATAAAAAAGGGCTAACAAATACAGAAAAGAAAGCACCAAAACCAGTGCTAAGAAATAAGGCAATTAAAACAGTTGTGCAACAGGGCCTGATCCCAGAGTCGGCTAGGCTCAATAGCCACAGATACAGTCAGAAAACAGTACTAATAATTAGAACCATAGGGAGAGGGGAAACATGGAATAGCTATGCAATCAGGACGCGTGTTGGAGGTATAGGTTACGGAGTAAGGCGTTCTTCCAGTGGGGCGGTATCAGGTGGTATGCAAATGTCACCCCTATACTCATTCCAGGCCCCCCATATCTTCTGCCATTTTTTGGGTTTACCCCTGGCCACGTACACCGTCTTCTCACGGAACATACACCAATCCATGTTGGCCTTCCACTGTACCACCTTTGGGGCTGTTCTCGCTCCCCACATCTGTGCAATGTCCCTTTTTGCGACCATATTTCCCAGGGTAACCCATTGGGATTGTGCGTTATTGTGATCAGTTGGGCCCCAGATATTCAAGAGGCAGCGCCGGGCCTCCGCCTGCACTTCCACCCCGGTCACCTCACTCATAATCATGTGTATCCGCCTCCAGTAGGACGCTATCGCACTGCACTCCCAAATAATGTGCATAAAGGTGGCCAGAGCGCCACTGCCACGCCTACAGAGGCCATCCACTGAATGCCCCATGTGTATTAACCTGGGACCCATAACATAAACTCTGTGCAGAATTTTTAATTGTACCAACCGCAGCCTGGCAGGAATAGCAACTTCCTTGGGTGAGGACATAGCACATTGCCAGTCTTCATCATCGAGCTCTATCCCGTCTCACACCCATTGGTCTCTCACCCCCAAAAGGAGATCAGTGCGGACATTAATCAGTTTTTTATAGATTAAGGAGATAGCGCTATCAGGCATATGGCCGTCTAGTACCCTATCTTCCAGGGGGGAATATTCAGGGATTTTCTCGCCCTCCGGCATGACTGCCAGAAGTGCGTGACGCAGCTGAGCGTACCGGAAATATTCCGTTCCGCCCAGCTGGAACTCCGTTTGCAGAAGAGCAAAAGATTTCACCTCCCCTCTCACCATCATATCTTCCACCTTGGATATGCCGATCATGTCCCACTTATCGAAGCCCTTGGTGTGCCACAATTTACCCAGTATCTCAGAATCGTAGAGAGGTGTTGCCATTGTGAGCCTACCCTTCCACCCCTGTGACTTCGTGATAGTCCTCCATATGTGCACAGCCGTTTTCGTTGGCCCAGACATTCGACCATCCAGAGATCTTGAGTACAACGCCCTGTGATATTTCCCGTCATCCAGGAGCCACCGATCCATGGCGTAGCCCGGGCTTTCTGCAGGACCGTAAAGGCCGTGGTTTAGGGCTGCCAACTGGGAGGCCCAATATTATCTGCGGACGTCAGGCAATGCTATACCCCCGTCATACCACGGGAGCGTGAGCTTCGTAATGGCTATGCGTGGTCTGCCATCCCAGAGCAAGGCACGTTGCAAGCTCTCGATCTCCCTAAAGTAACTAGCTGGGACCGGGTCTTGGGTATTTTGTAGAGCATACAGGAACCTGGGCAGGGACATCATTTTAAATAGTGCCGCACGCCCAAGAAGGGAGAGTGGGAGTTTACGCCAACCCTCTATGTCACGTCGGAGACGGACGAGGGGGGGAAGCAAATTGTTCATGTAGCGTGTCTTGGGGTCTGTTGAGATGTAAATCCCCAGATATTTAAATCCCTGTCTCGCAACCTGTATGCCACAGTCCCTTGGAAGTCGAGGCGTCCCCCCTCTCAGAACGTACAGGTGCGACTTCGACCAATTAATGACCAAGCCTGAATGCCTGCCAAAGAGGCGCAGCACGTCACACACCACAATAAGTGACTTACAAGGAGAGGTGAGATACAACAAAATGTCATCGGCATATAATGACACTCGGTCCTCGAATCCAGGGGACCAACGGATTCCATGTATATCAGGGTGGTGTCGTAGCCACGCGGCCAGCGGTTCAAGTGCCAATGCAAATAACAGGGGCGACAGGGGGCAACCCTGCCTGGTGCCCCTGTGGAGAGCAAAGGACGCGGAAACACGGCCATCGACCGTTACGTTGGCCAGCGGGCCGGCGTACAGAAGCTTGACCCACCCCACAAATTCCGGACCAAATCCGAGCTTCGCTAACACTGCCCATAGGTAATTCCATTCAAGAGAGTCAAACGCCATCGTGGCATCCAATGACGCCAGGACGGCCGGCTCTCTGAGTGTGGGAGCCCTGGCGAGGGCTCCCTGGAGTCTCCGAAGGTTAAGGGCAGTGTTGCGGTGTGGAATAAAGCCCGATTGGTCCGGGTGCACTAAGTCGCTAATTGCGCCAATCAAACGGTTGGCCAGCAATTTAGCCAGAATCTTATGCTCAGCATTCAACTGAGAGATGGGACGATACGATCGGCACAGGTCTCTGGGTTTCCCTTCCTTATGGATGACCACAATGGTGGCCAGCCTCTGGTCATGGGGAAGCATGCCCTTCTCCCGCGCCTCCAGAAACATATTCCGCAGGGGCAGAGAAACGACATTGGGTTTGATTTTATAAAGTTCCACCGGTATACCATTGGGACCGGGCGCCTTGCCAGATCTAAGGGAGCGAATAGCAAGGGCTATCTCGTCTGCGGTACATTCCCTATCTAAGTCATCCCGGTCCGTCTCCGACAGGCACGGGAGGTCCATCTCCGCCAAAAGCTCTCCGGAGTCGGCCTCAGATCGGTCAGAGACTGAGGTGTAAATGGAATCAAAGTAGTCTGCGAACATCTCAACTATTGCACTCGGATCGGTTACAGTCAAGCCGTCCTCCCCCAACACTTCTGGAACCACCCGACTAGCCCTTTCCTTTTTGTCCAGCCAAGCGATGAGCTTGCCCGCCTTATCCCCGACGTCGTAAATCCTACCCTGTTGCTCTCTACCCATGGTCCTGGCGGCGTCGGAGACAAGGTCTCTGTATTCTAACTGTTTAAGCGATAGGATATGGAGCAGTTCAGGTGTCGGGCCGACTTCCAGCTGGGAGTCCAGATCCTTAATCTCGGCTTCGATACGAACCACGTCCGCATCTCTGCGTCTCCGGACGTCCGCAATAAGGGAGAGTGCCTCACCCCTCAAGACTGTCTTGAACGCCTCCCACAGGGTGACGGCCGAGGCAACCGACCCCGCGTTCTCAGCAAAGTAAAGCTCAATAGCCTTGGCCATGAGTCCACGCGTCTTCGGGTTGCGAAAATACCACGGATTGACTACGACCACCCGCTCGGTAACCACAATATCAAAGTCGAAGGACACCCAAACCGGGGAATGGTCTGAGATGCCCCTCGCCAGTAATCGGGCCTCGGAAACTGCCGAAGCGTGGGCCGCTAGGGCCAGGATATAGTCAATTCTGGAAAGACTACCATGTGCCCCGGAGTGAAATGAATATTGACTCTGGGTAGGATGCTTAAGCCTCCAGCAGTCAATGAGCCCCATGGTGTCTAGGAAATTGGGCAGCCAGGATTGCGAACTTCAGAGATCTCTGGGCGGATGTCTGTCCAAGGTCCCCGAGCAGACCGAGTTGAAATCGCCACCCACAATAAGCAACCCCTCGGGTAGACTAAAGATGGCGCCTCCAAGATCCTGAAAAGTGTTGTTTTGCAACCCAGGGGGGACGTAAACTGAAACCAGAACTAAGGACCATCCCTCCCATCTCCCCGAGACAGCAGCGTACCGCCCCCTCTCATCAACAATGCTGGAGTTAATCTCAAGTGGGAGAGACGCACGCACCATGATCCCCGCCCCCCGGGATCCTGAGGAGAACCCTGAATGTGCCACCATCTTGAATCCCTTCCTGTTAAGCGCTTGACACGTATTTCCCACCAAGTGTGTCTCTTGTAGCAGAATAACGCCAGGCATACATCTCTTAAACAATTGTAGAACCACCCCTCTCTTAATGCGATCACCCAAACCGTTAACATTCCAACACAGCACTTTTAGTTTCCTACCCCCCATCATCAAATCGTGGGCCCTTGCCTCCCCAACAGGCCTCATAGTTACACAAACAGAAATAGAACAGTCTTTATTTTGCCTTAAAAGAAGAAAAAAGAGAGAAAGAGAACAAACAGAACCAACAATCAAACCTCCCCCCACCCTGCACCCCTGCATCAGACTAAAACCCCCCCCAACCAGCAGTGTGCCTGTCGCCCCATTAACTAAACTACAGAAAGACCCTAGAGGAGAAAAGGAGATCACACAGTCCCCCCCGCCACCCTCCATAACGGGAAAAAGGATATACATCTTAAAGTGCAGCAGTATGTCATTGGCCATTGTCGACAGGGCCACCGACCGACAAAGTTGTGAAAGTGAATTCTACTCTTGTTGCTCAGGGCCTCCCGAGGCGCCCTCCGAACGTTCTTCTCGTTCCTCCTGTCTGTGCGGCAAGGTGTCCAGCCATTCGCTGACCACTTCGGGCATGTCAAAAAATACAGCACGGCCATCATGCTCGATACGTAGTTTCGCTGGGAAAATCATAGAATATTTCATCCCTAAGTCTCTGAGACGTCTCTTCACTCCTGCGAAGCTCTGACGCTGGCACTGAACTGCCCTAGTGAAGTCCGGGTAAAAGTTGATATCAGCATTCTGAAACTTGAGGGGCCCATTACGTCTCGAGGCCTGCAGAATCACATCCCGATCTCTGAAGTTGAACAGCCGTGCTATGATGGATCTCGGCGTGGCGCCCAACTTTGGGTGCCCCCCCGGCACTCTGTGGGCCCGCTCCATTGAAAAGAAACAGCTGAGGCCCGCAGCGGCCAGATGAGTTTGTATCAAGTCTTCCACAAAGAGATCAGTGGCCGAGTCCTCTGCCCCTTCCGGTACACCGATGATTCGAATGTTCTGCCGCCTGGCACGTCCCTCAAAATCTTCCAGCCGCCTCGAGTAGAGATCGTTGGCAGACCTCAGGTCCCGGACCTCCGTCTGCAGGTCCGAGACATCAGTTGTGAGGCTGGCAGTTTTGATGTCCAGCGATTTAACGCTGTTGTTAGTCTTGCCCAGATCAGCTCTAATCAGGTTGAGTTCGATCGCCAGAGTGTCAACTTTGTGTGTTCGGACCTCATGCTGTTTGTGCATCTCCGTCTTGATGCCAGCTATGGCCCCCATAACATCCCGAAGTGTCGGCTCCGACGTGTCTGGCGATCCCTCCCGATGGGAGTCTTTTGGCCGGGCAGCCGCATTCGGAGAGATCCTTTGTTGGGCATAGTGATCAATCTTATTCGACTGGGGTTGAGTAGTCTTCCTACTAACTCGGCTCACCGTCCTGTCCGGTTTGCCCTTGCCCTCCATGTTGGAGTCGGGGAACTGAACAAAGGGTGGCACACCAAGGCCACTCCGGTTATACAAAGCGGTTACAGAGCGTAGCGGCCTCCGATAGTTGTTCAGCGAAAGGCCACTCCGCAACTTCGCTTGCTCCGCAGGCCGGCGTAGCAGTCTCTCATACAGCATTTTGTTCATGCGTTGCGGTGTCGCTGTCGACGGCCATCACAGAGACAAAAGTCCATCCCTGGCACGATTCTTCAGCACGGTGTAACTCCGTCCAGGAGCGTCGGAGTTTAGATCGGACAGCGGCTCCCGTCTCAAGGACGGTTCACCAACCAGATTCCACCACCGTGGATCAGGATTTCAGTCAGGATGTATGCGGAGGGTCGGAGGGTCTCCGGAGCTCCGAGCTTACGCGGCCATCTTGCTTGCCCGCGAAGCTCCTCCCCTGCAATATTTTTTAAAACATTTTTCTTCAATTCATATAAAAATATGTAATGTAATTTAAAAAATAAAATATCTAAAAATAAATACTTTCAAACAATGTAGTAAATCAGTATAAAAAAATATAACAATACATTTAAAAATTATCATTTACAAAACCTTTGAAATTCACTGAAAAAAACATAGGTTTCAGCCACGTAATAGTTAGGAATTAGCATTTAAAAAAAACCTTAGAAATTCACTGAAAAAAACATAGGTTTCAGCCACGTTATAGTTAGGAATTAGCATTTAGAAAACCTTAGAAATTCACTGAAAAAAAACATAGGTTTCACTATGTTATAGTTAGCTGGACATTTCACTCATACAAAACCATTGAAATTCCCCCGTTATAGTTAGTTCAGCTAACTATAAGTCGCGCGCCCGCAATGTACTGCTGATGACGTCACATATTACATTACTCATGACATGGTCAGTGACATCACTGATGACATCACTGATGACATCTCAAATGACATCACTGATGACATCATCCAGTGAATGTGTGTCTTTCTGAAAAATAAATTTTTTTTATATGTATATCTAAAGGTCGATGGAAGAATAAATGGGTAAATAACTGTCTAAATGGATGTTTTTGTAAAATTGATTGTATAACTGACTTACTAAGTGTATCTTAGTGAATACAGCAATCTTCACGCATAGTCTACTTAGGAGCAGCTGAATGTCAGCGCGCGATATAATGTAATGAGGAGTTGCGGTACGCCCTGCTTTCTTCAACCGCTCATGCCTCTGAGGAAGTGAAGCCCACGAAATGCGTCATAATTAAACAACAGGGGGTGGTGATGGACAGAGTTTCTGAATTAAGCAGAATACTCTCACCCAGTCAAGAGATCAGGGCTTAATCCAACACCGTTTTTTAGCTCACTGCACCATCCCAGCTACAGAACCTGGCTATATGCAAATGAGTCTGTCCTTGGCCCAGTGCATCATGGGAACAGGGCAAACCAAACTACCAAGCCAATTCTTTCACTGGGAAGGAAACAAGCTACCGGGGACCGGTTTCTGGCATTTCAGCCGTCTTCGGCCCGGCTTGCTTGAATCCTGATGGTGCAAGGAGCAAGGGACTCACGTCTGAGTATACCCTTCCACGCTTATGGTGGACAAAATAATTAAACAACAGGGGGTGGTGATGGACAGAGTTTCTGAATTAAGCAGAATACTCTCACCCAGTCAAGAGATCAGGGCTTAATCCAACACCGTTTTTTAGCTCACTGCACCATCCCAGCTACAGAACCTGGCTATATGCAAATTAGTCTGTCCCTGGCCCAGTGCATCATGGGAACAGGGCAAACCAAACTACCAAGCCAATTCTTTCACTGGGAAGGAAACAAGCTACCGGGGACCGGTTTCTGGCATTTCAGCCGTCTTCGGCCCGGTTTGCTTGAATCCTGATGGTGCAATGAGCAAGGGACTCACGTCTGAGTATACCCTTCCACGCTTATGGTGGACAAAATAATTAAACAACAGGGGGTGGTGATGGACAGAGTTTCTGAATTAAGCAGAATACTCAGGCAGACTGCTGTTTCATGCTTTTAGAAGGACCAAGAATGGAGCTGTTCATACCAATAAAGCAGGGGTCTCCAAACCGGTCCTGGAGGGCCTGATCCATGCCAGATTTTTAAAATTACTACATGTAACTCAATGGGGATATCCAAAACATCTGGCATGGATCTGGCCCTCCAGGACCGGTTTGGGGACCCCTGCAATAAAGGCTTTTGGGAAAGAGCAGTGTGTGGTAATGTGCCGCTTGATCGAAGGACACCCCACCGAGCTGAATTTATACGCGGTTGTCCTGTCGCGAAGCAGGCACCACCCCTGTTGAGGGGGACCACAAGTTACAAACATGGGGCCTAGAGTGGAACACGCACATGGATTTAGCACAGCTTCATTTCCTAGGGCTCATGAAGAGCTTCAATCAGCAAGAATAAAGGAGGCATCCATGTGAGGAAATATTAACGGACTGCATCTCCCAGCAATCTTCATGCAGTCTAATTAGGAGCAGCTGAATGTCAGTGTGCGATATGATGTAATGGGGAGTTGCGGTATGCCATGCTTTCTTCAACCGCTCATGCCTCTGAGGAAGTGAAGCCCACGAAAATGTCAGGCAGACTGCGGATGCATGCTTTTAGAAGGACCAAGAACGGAGCTGTTCATACCAATAAAGGCTTTTGTGGAAGAGCCGTGTGTGTTCGTGTGCCGCTTGATCGAAGGACACCCCACTGAGCTGAACATATATATAAGCCTAGCTTTGTGTTAATGCTGGAGTGCGTCTCATTTGCTGTGGGCAAACTTGGAGCATTCATATTGGGCGGCGTGCCCTGCCGCCGAGCATGCACCACCCCATGGAGAAGAAGGGGGCCAAGGGTTCTGATACTTACGGAGCCCATTCATTGGAAGCATTGGCAGGATTGAGGACAGCGTTCGCCCGTGGAGGCCCATACAGGGCTTGAAACATTTACCGGCAGTTTATTGGTGTATTGAACATTTCGGGACTCTTGCTCCCACAATGCCCCGCAGTTCGCAAATGCGCAGCCCATCAAGGGGCGTGGTAATGTGGCATTAATGGTGGGGGCTGAACTGGAAACGACACTGAATCTGTCCGTCGGCGAGCCTCTGAGGAAGAAGTTTAACACTTTGAAACGCGTCAGGCCAAGACTCGACGGAACAGCTGCTAAAAGGGATCCGCAAACGATATGCTGTCCATACCAAATAAAAGCCTAGCTTTGTGTTAATGCTGGAGTGCGTCTCATTTGCTGTGGGCAAACTTGGAGCATATATATATATATATATATATATATATATATATATATATATATATATATATATATATATATATATATATATATATATATATATATATATATTACCTACTGGCGATAGCCAGTAGGTATATATAGTTAGGATTTTTTCTCTATGGAACTTTTGAAAATTCTATGCCTAATAACTTTGGCGTTTGTGGACGGAATCGGCTGAAATTTTCAGGAAAATGGCACATTTTGTTTCTGAGCAGCCCCTGAAAATTTGGTGGGGTTTCGTCAAGGGGGGGCTGAGAAAAAAGGGGGGTCCCAAAACGCATTTTTTGCATTGAGTTTTCCATAGGGCGGTTGGACTCACTTTTAGCTCGAACGGCTGAATGGATTTGCACGAAACTTGGCAAAATTGTAGGGACTGTTAGCCCGATGTGCCTTTGCTAGGTCTCAATATATGTGCTTCAGTGGATTTTGAGAAATTAACGTTTAAAACAAGATATATATCTGTAACAGCGCTCCGGGCAGCGCTCCGGTTCGCGAACTTTTCGCGTATCGGAACTTTGCGAAGCGAAGCTGATTGGCTCTCCGGTGTCTGTCAACATTCTAAACAGTCCGGAGCGGCCGCCATCTTGTCTCTCGGTAGGATCGAGAGACAAGAGGAGGCCAAAACAAAGGGGGAAATGAAGGAAAGGGGGCAAGGTAGACCCCTTCTGACCCCCTAGGATTGATGAGGGGGATATTATAGAGCCACGCCGGGCCCAAAAAAAAAAAAAAAAAAATCCGATTTTTCCGCCGTAGAGACGCGTCTTGGTTCGCGAACCGGGCAGCTAACCGGGCAGCTAACCGGGAAGCTAACCGGCAGTGTAACCCAAAAAAAAATAAAAAAAAAACGATTTTTTCGCCGTAGAGACGCGTCTTGGTACGCGAACCGGGCAGCTAACCGGGCAGCTAACCGGGAAGCTAACCGGCAGTGTAACCCAAAAAAAAAAAAAAAAATCAGATTTTTTCGCCGTAGAGACGCGTCTTGGTACGCGAACCGGGCAGCTCCGGGCATCTAACCGGGAAGCTAACCGGCAGTGTAACGGGAGTCTGAGGAGTAGCTGATTGGCTGTCAATATTGTAAACAGTCCGGAGCGGCCGCCATCTTGTCTCTCGGTAGGATCGAGAGACAAGAGGAGGCCAAAACAAAGGGGGAAATGAAGGAAAGAGGGCAAGATAGACCCCTTCTGACCCCCTAGGATTGATGAGGGGGATATTATAAAGCCACGTGGGGCCAAAAAAAAACAAACAAAAAAATCCGATTTTTTCGCCGTAGAGACGCGTCTTGGTACGCGAACTGGGCAGCTAACCGGGCAGCTACCGGGAAGCTAATCGGCAGTGTAACGAGAGTCTGAGGAGAAGCTGATTGGCTGTTATCATTGTAAACAGTCTGGAGCGGCCGCCATCTTGTCTCTCTGTGGGATCGAGAGACAAGAGGTGGAAAAAAAAAAGGTGTAAATGAATGAAAGGGGTAAGGCAGACCCCTCCTGAACCCCTAGGATTGATGAGGGGGCTATTAAAGTTCCCTGGGGGGTGAAAAAAAAAAATTTGCGATTTTTCGCGGTAAAGGTGCTTCCTGGTACGTTAACCGGGCAGCTAACCGGCAGCGTAACGGGAGTCCGACATATTGTGTTTTTTGAACGTTTGTGATATGTGCACGTGTGGATTTTGTCTAATTAAGGTTAAAAAAATATATATATATCTTTAAGCGTGTTCTGGCGCGCTTACGTTTTGGGTTTGGTTTGCGCTGCAGAGACGATACGTCACGGTTATGCGATGCATCATGAGGCGTCTCACGGGCTACGTGATACGTCACTTAATAAAGAATATATTTTACAGCTATAGATATTAGCTTTTAAAAAACCAATGAAATTCACAGAAAAAACCATAGGTTATAGGCCATATATAGTTAGGAATTTGCATTTACAAAACCTTGAAAATTCACTGAAAAAACCATAGGTTATAGACCATATATAGTTAGGGATTAGCATTTAAAAAACCTTATTTTATTTGCACAAAACCATTGAAATTCCATATATAGTTAGTTGCACTAACTATATATCGCGGACCCGCAATCCACTGCTAATGATGTCACATATTACATCATTCATGACATGGTCAGTGACATCACTGATGACATCACTGATGACATCTCAAATGACATCACTGATGACATCACTGATGACAACACCCAGTGACTGTATGTTTCTGTAAAGTTAAAATATGTCTTACATATTGAAGAATGAGTGGATGTATAAGTGTCTGGATGAAGGATTTAGTAGGTGCATGACTGACTGTATGAGAGAATGATTAAATGTGTCTCACTGAGTGCATGGGTTAGTGATTAAAGTGTCTTAATTTGGCAATCAATATTTATGTTCTTCTGTAAACTGCTGCATGTTTAAATCAGTAGCTATATCAGTAACTATATGGGTTATTGAATGGTTGCCCAAGTATTTGTATGGGAGACTGAGTGTGTGTGTGGGTGGCTGGGAGGTGTATAACTCTGTGCATAGATGTGTGAGCGGTTGATTCCCTAGGTGTATGGGTTCAAAAGTGCATGTAGAAACAGCTGTATGGACAGTTGACTGTGTGCATGAGTATATTGGTGAGTGAATGGATATCTCAGTTCTACATGTCAAAGTAAGTACATATGTAAAACACACTCCATGTGAGAGTTGACATATATAAATAACTGAACATAAGAGTCAGTGAATGTGAGAGTGGCTGTATGAATCATTGTGAACTTGTATCAAGGATTGTATAAGAGAGTAAATATGTGTTAGTATATGTTTGAATAAGTAAGGTGTGTATAACTGTATAGTTAAGGAAATGGAGATGTGATTGATTCTTTGCATGACTGAATAGGTGTGTGAGTAACTCCATGGATGTGTGACAGTCTGTGAGTGCCTGTTTACACTGAGTGTATCAAAGGTTATATTAGAGTCTGAAGATGTATTATCACATAAATGATATCATCAGTGATGTAATCAGTAATGTCAAATGAGATGTCAGTGATGTCATCAGTGATGTCATTTGAGATGTCATCAGTGATGTCATCAGTGATGTCATTTGAGATGTCATCAGTGATGTCATCAGTGATGTCACTGACCATGTCATGAATGATGTAATATGTGACATCATTAGCAGTGGATTGCGGGTCCGCGATATATAGTTAGTGCAACTAACTATATATGGAATTTCAATGGTTTTGTGCAAATAAAATAAGGTTTTTTAAATGCTAATCCCTAACTATATATGGTCTATAACCTATGGTTTTTTCAGTGAATATATATATATATATATATTACCTACTGGCGGTCGCCAGTAGGTATATATAGTTAGGATTTTTTCTCTATGGGATTTTTGAAAATTCTATGTCTAATAACTTTGCCGTTTGTGGACGGAATTGGCTGAAATTTTCAGGAAAATGGAACATTTTGTTTCTGAGCAGCCCCTGACAATTTGGGGGGGGTTTCATCAAGGGGGGGCCGAGAAAAAAGGGGGGTCCCAAAACACGTTTTTCCCATGTTGATTTCCATAGGGCGGTTGGCCTCACTTTTAGCTCGAACGGCTGAATGGATTTGCACGAAACTTGGCAAAATTGTAGGGACTGTTAGCCCGATGTGCCTTTGCTAGGTCTCAATATATGTGCTCCAGTGGATTTTGAGTAATTTAGGTTCAAAAAAAGATATATATCTGGGCGGAGCCTAACCACACATCTGATCTGATTGGCTGTCAGCACTTCATCCAAGAAGTGTTGGCAGCCATCTTGGGACCAATATACATGATAGCACCTCATTAAAAAGCATTGTAGTTAATAGAGGGTTTTAGGACTTTAGTTACATTATAAATCATTTGTTGATGGTACCATACTCGTTTTAGGAATTGTGGTGGGTTCTAGGTGATTTTACCATGTGAAAAAACCTTCTGCTGTGATATCATGAATATTGTTTAAAGAAAACTAATATCTCATGATTTTCCCACAGTGGTTTGGAAGGGGATCTATAAGCTAAACTGAAAGCATATTTTCTGTAAATTCACATTATCTTTCTCAGTCATGTGAAAATGAAGTCTGACATTCTCAGTAAAACATGTACATCCAACAAGGACAGAGACTGTCAGTTGATTCCTTTGTGTTCTACTGCAGCCTCCTAGAGTGTTCTAAAGAACAACTAGAGCGCTAACAGTCCTACTTATTACAAAGTTATGGCACACCTGAAGCCATCTTGATTGGAATAAAGTGGTAACTCTTAAAACATTTAATTTAAAAAGAAACAACATGAGGGGGTATATTTTGCCATAGAAAGTATGAATAGTGCTGCAGAATGAAAAATTAGGGCACATTTTGAGTGACTTCTCAAATCCTTTTCTATTTCATTAAAACATTCTGACATGCAGTCTCCCAAAATGGCCACCAGAGACAAATGAGCCCAAATGTAGCCCAAATATCACCCAGATGTAGCCCAAGTATAGCCCAATGACAGAATGTCCCAGAGTGTTCTAAAGAACAACTAGAGCGCTAACAGTCCTACTTATTACAAAGGTATGGCACACCTGAAGCCATCTTGATTGGAATAAAGTGGTAACTCTTAAAACATTTAATTTAAAAAGAAACAACATGAGGGGGTATATTTTGCCATAGAAAGTATGATTAGTGCTGCAGGAGGAACAATTAGGGCACATTTTGAGTGACTTTTCAAATCCTCTTCTATTTCATTACAAAATTCTGACATGCAGTCTCCCAAAATGGCCACCAGAGACAAAAGAGCCCAAATGTAGCCCAAATATCACCCAGATGTAGCCCAAGTATAGCCCAATGACAGAATGTCCCAGAGTGTTCTAAAGAACAACTAGAACGCTAACAGTCCTACTTATTACAAAGGTATAGCACACCTAGAGCCATCGTGATGGGAATAAAGTGGTAACTCTTAAAACATTTAATTTAAAAAGGAACAAAATTAGGGGGTATATTATGCAATAGAAGGTATTATTAGTGCTGCAGAAAGAAAAATTAGGGCACATTTTGAGTGACTTTTCAAATCCTCTTCTATTTCATTACAAAATTCTGACATGCAGTCTCCCAAAATGGCCACCAGAGACAAAAGAGCCCAAATGTAGCCCAAATATCACCCAGATGTAGCCCAAGTATAGCCCAATGACAGAATGTCCCAGAGTGTTCTAAAGAACAACTAGAGCGCTAACAGTCCTACTTATTACAAAGGTATGGCACACCTGAAGCCATCTTGATTGGAATAAAGTGGTAACTCTTAAAACATTTAATTTAAAAAGGAACAAAATGAGGGGGTATATTTTGCCATATGAATTATGATTAGTGCTGCAGAAAGAAAAATTAGGGCACATTTTGAGTGACTTCTCAAACCCTCTTCAATTTCATTAAAAAATTCTGACATACAGTCTCCCAAGATGGCCACCAGAGACAAAAGAGCCTAAATGTAGCCCAAATATCACCCAGATGTACCCCAAGTATAGCCCAATGACAGAATGTCCCAGAGTGTTCTAAAGAACAACTAGAGCGCTAACAGTCTTACTTATGACAAAAGTATGGCACACCCGAAGCCATCTTGATTGGAATGAAGTGGTAAGTCTGAAAACACTCAATTTAAAAAGGAACAACATGAGGGGGTTAATTTTGCCATAGAAAGTATGATTAGTGCTTCAGAAAGAAAAATTAGGGATCATTTTGAGTGACTTCTCAAATCCTCTTCTATTTCATTAAAAAAATTCTGACATGCAGACTGAAACATGCACTTTGAATACCAGCAGCAGACGTCCCTGGTGAGCAGTAGCTTTACTACAGTGATCTAATGTGCAACTAGAGTGCTAACATTCAGAATTTATGGCAAATGTGTGACACATCTGAATGCCTTCTTGATGGAACCAAAGTAAACAAGCATTGAAAATGCAATAGATCTCGCCCTCGTTTAAGTTAAAGCCATTCTGTTTGTAATGAGGTGGCTTTTTAGCTTTGCTTTTATTAGTGTTTTTTCAACTTTCATGTAAATAACATGCATCTGTATGCATATAAGTATATGTATGCATGCATTTATGTTTGTATTTATATAGATATACAGATGATATATGTTTATATATGTATGTATATATATATTCACTGAAAAAACCATAGGTTTGACACCAGTTATAGTAAGCTGGAAATTTTACTGACATAAAACCAATGAAATTCCACGTTATAGTTAGTTGGACTCACTATAACTTGCGCGTGTAATGCACTGCTGATGACATTACATATTACATCACTCATGACATGGTCAGTGACATCACTTATGACACCATCCAGTGAATATGTGTCTTTCTAAAAAATAAATATGTTTTATATATGTATATGTAAAGGTCGAGGGAAGAATAAATGTTTAAATTATTGTCTTAATGAATGTTTTTTTCAAAAAGAAATGATTGGATAACTGGCTTATTAAGTGTATCTTAGTGAATACATATATTAGCGAGTAATGTTTAAATATTTGATTATATGTATCAGTGTTTCACTTTGTGAATAACTGGTTGCATGGATTGATGAGTACCTACATGTGTAGGTATTTGGGTTCTTAGATTTTTTTTTAGTATCAGTATGAGTGTTTCTATGGTTTTATGGGGGTATTACTAATCACATAGATGCATGAATGACTAACTCTCTTTTTGTATGTGTTTAGAAGACACCATATGTGCAGGACTGTATGGGTGGTTGAGTGTGTATAGTTTTATATGCAAATAAATGGATGTTCAATAGTTTATTTGCATGTGTGAGTATGTGTGTGAGTTACTTTTGGGTGATTGTCGGTGTGTTACAGGATGTATAGGTGTATCACTACATATGATGAGTGAGTATATGTATGAGTGACTATATAGAACTGTTGGTAAATGAGAGAATGTGTATATAGATGGTGGAATTACTGAATTGGTTGTTGTAACTGGTATGGGTATCTCCATTTTTTTGAAAATGTTAATTTCTATTTTCCAATATGTGTTTTAAGGGTTACCTTACACTGAAAGGAGGTCTGTCACTCTGTCACAAAGATGGTGTCATCAGTGATGTCATGAGTGATGTAATATGTAATGTCATCAGCAGTGCATTACACGCGCAAGTTATAGTGAGTCCAACTAACTATAACGTGGAATTTCATTGGTTTTATGTCAGTAAAATTTCCAGCTAACTATAACTGGTGTCAAACCTATGGTTTTTTCAGTGAATTTCATAGGTTTTTCAAATGCTACTTCCTAACTATAACGTGTGTAAAACGGTTGTATGACGCTTCATCGCGGCCACACTCATCGCGTGCATTTACATCGCGTCTATCACATCGGCCCAACCATTACATCGTGAGTCAACACATCGCTGACCTTTGCAACGCGATTACATTCATTCATATTGGCCCGAACATCACCCCGCAGAACATTCCCTCGCAGTGGAAAACAACGCGGTTTTTGTTATTTACCGCCTGAGCCCGCTCCTACCCCTGATTCCCCCCCCCACCTTCCCCCAACACAAAATCTTTTATTTTTATTTCTTTTTTTGAGGGGTGTGTATCCTATTTATTGCGAGAGACTCCCTGCAATCTGCAATAAGGAGAGCCCTTTATTTGCGTACATTATATTTAATGTTTAGGAAGGTGAGCCGTTTACTCTGTTAAATCCGGCGGGAGATGAATGCTTTATTCCTTCAGACTATGTATTCTAAAGCGGTGTGAATCATTTATAACGACAAACGTTTTTTAATCTTTTGGCACGCAAATCCTTTATTTGCTTACACTATATTTAATCTTTAGCCTGGCGAGGCCTGTGTTCTAGGAGATTCTATTTACTGCAGTGGGAGATACCAGTGTCACCGCTGGAGATGGCATTTCGTGCAGGAAGAATGATATTCAAGGAAGGCACGGAGTGGACAGTGTAAAGAGAGCTGCGTGGAGATTGAGAGAGAGAGAGCACTGACTCTTAATGTATTCCGGGTAAGGGGTAGCAAGCGCAATATGAATACGGTTATAATTGAACGCGATTCCAAACAGCAAGATTTGTTGCGGTGGGTAAAGGGGGAGTAAAGGCATCGAGGCTGCAGTGAAGAAGGAAACATTGGAATGTGCGTGGAATACTTGCAGCCTGTAGAAGGAAGGGCAAAGGTGCTCATGTGCCTCATTCTGAATACCTCAGGCCCTGTCTTATTCCTACTCATCTTCGACTAATCAACGTGATATCATGTTTGCGAGATTATTTAATACTGCCTGAACCCATAGCGACATAGAGGCCTCCACTCCCCTTCCATGCCATTATCCAACACAATGAGACATGCAGCCCGCCATCCATTCATCCATCCATACAGCCATCCATTCATCCATGCGCCATCCATTCATCCATGCGCCATCCATTCATCCACCCACCCGCCATCCATTCATCCACCCATCCATGCATCCATCCATACAGCCATCCATCCGCCATCCATTCATCCACCCACCCATCCGCCATCCATTCATCCACCCATCCATGCATCCATCCTTACAGCCATCCATTCATCCATCCACCATCCATTCATCCACCCACCCATCCGCCATCCATTCATCCAGCCATCCATGCATCCATCCTTACAGCCATCCATTCATCAATCCGCCATGAATTCATCCATCCATCCACCCACCCACTCACCACACACACATCCTTCCACCCAGCCTTCATTCATGCATCCATCCACCCTGCCATCCGCCACCCATTCATTAAATCTGACATCTGCGCCATTATAACATATCTAGCGCTGCGTGGCTTTTCCGCATCCATGCATCCATCCAGCACCTATCCATGCATCTATCCACCCACCACACAGCATCCATCCACCCACCCATGCATCCATCCATACATCCATCCATACAGCTGCCATCCATTGATCCATCCGCCACCCATTCATTACATCTGACATACACCCATCCATGCATCCATCCATACAGCCCATCCATTCATCCATCCACCTATACATGCATCCATACACCCATACACCCATGCATCCATACACCCATACAGTAATAAAAATGTAATGTAGCGCTGGACCAGTAATAAAAATGTAATGTAGCACTACACCAGTAATAAAAATGTAATGTAGCACTGCACTTTTACTTTTGGCGAGTTGATAGGAGGCTCGAACCGTGGTTGACATCACGAAAGTCGGCAGAGCTATCAGTTAGGCCACATCCTCTCACTGCTATCGATGTAGCCCGTTTTTAGTAAAAGGCATTTGCTTCTGTTCTCCTTTTTTTTAAAAAACTTTTGTGTCACCCCTTTTCCGTTTTGTATATTATATTTACTGTTTCCGTTTAGTATAATTGTAAATTATTCTAATTGAAAAGTTTTGTTTAACCCCTTTGCCGTTTTGTGTCACTTAACATAATTGTTGGTCCGTTTCCGTATATGTAATATTTATTAGCTTCTTGCCGTTTTGTGTCACTCGTTAATGGCCCGTTTCCGTATATGTAATATTTATTAGCTTCTTGCCGTTTTGTGTCACTCGTTAATGGCCCGTTTCCGTATATGTAATATTTATTAGCTTCTTACAGTTTTGTGTCACTCGTTTTGTGTATGTAATATTTATTAGCTTGTAACATAATGGCATGTTAACATCGCATGCGTTGTAATTGCATGCGATGTTAATGCCATGGCGCCGTTGTAGCATGCGCAGTAAAAGTCTGCGATGCCAACGACAATGCGATGTAAAAGTCTCAGTGCTATAGCACCGCGATGTATTTACATCGATGTAATGGGTGTTTCCCGTGTAAAACCTATGGTTTTTTCAGTGAATTTCATAGTTTTTTTTAATGCTAGTTCCTAAGTATGTAATCACGTTCGTAACTAGATAGTATCACCGCCTACACGTCCTGAGAAGCGCATGTAAAGTCATGTGACTTGAAAACAAGACTTCCAATTGGTTCTTAGTAGTTTCTGTTCTGGAATTTACACGCAGCACTCCACCCACTTTCCTCACAATCTTTTCTACTCTCAAGAGACAACAACGTCGAGCATCTTCCGGAAGACTTTGCTGAAATGGCTGCCCTACCAGATTCATCTTCCGAATCTGAAGGAAATGAGCGACCACCGTTAAGAAGAAAAAAGGAATCTTTCATTTGGCAATTTTTCACTTATCCTGAAGATCAAAAGAAAGTGAATGCGCCAAAAGTAACCTGCACGATATGCAATTCGGAGCTCTCAAGGGGAAATCCAAATAGAAAATATTCCTTTTCTATACACACCATGATGCGGCATGTTAAACAAAGGCACCCTGAGCATTATGCAAAAGCATCGACAAGAGCCCTGGCCACGCTATTACCATCAGAGGTGCCCAGCACATCTTCTGGTGGACGACCTGTATCTCCATCGAGTGCTGAGATGGACTTGAGACCATATCTTGCGAAGGTGCACATGAAATGCAACGAGTGTGGAGAAATTCTTTTGTACGGAGAGCAGAGCCTCGTTCTTATTCAACTCAAAATTGAAAGTCATAAATGCCCCAAGAAAAGATACATTTCTTTACTTCATTTTCATACTATTACAGACTGAAAAATGTAGTAGCAACTTTAAGAAATCGAAAGCATTATAACACTTCTTTCCCCCCCCAAAAAAAAAAAGTTCTTTTCAGAACTAACTCTTTCTACCAAAACGTGCTCCAAGAGCATATTATGAGATATTTTTTCGCCGCTTTATTTTAGTGCGCGACCGGGTGCGCGCACCCTCCTATCGCGTACAGGACCTGACACTCCCATGTGAAGTCATGTGACTTCTAAACAACACTTCTAATTGGTTCTTGGTAGTTTCTATTCTGCAATTTACACGCAGCACTCCACCCACTACCATCACTTTCTTTTCTACTCTCAAGAGACAACAACGTCGAACATCTTCCCGAAGACTTCGGTACAATGGCTACCGTTCCGCATTCATCTTCCGAATCTGATGAAAATGAGCGACCACCTTTGACAAGAAAAACGGAGGCCACGCTATTACCATCAGAAGTAATCAACACATCTTCCGGTGGACGACCTGTATCTCCATCGAGTGCTGAGATGGACTTGAGACCATATCTGGCGAACGTGCACATGAAATGCACGAACTGTGGAGAACTTCTTGTATACGGAGAGCAAAGCTTTACTCTAATTAAACAAATAATTGAGAGTCATAAATGCTCCAAGAAAAGTTAAATTTCTTCACTTTATTTGGATAGTATGACATACTGAAAAATGTCGTCGCAACTTTAAGAAATCAAAAGCATCATAACACTTGTTTCCCAAAAAAAAAAAAAAAAAAAAAAGTTCTTTTCAGAACTAACTCTTTGTACCAAAACAAGCTTGAAGAGCATAGTAGCTGATATTTTCTCGCCGCTTTCTTATAGTGCGCGACCGGGTGCGCGCACCCACCTATCGCGTTGAGACACGCATGTGCAGTCATGTGACTTGAAAACAACACTTCCAATTGGTTCTTACTAGTTTCTATTCTGCAATTTACACGGAACACTCCACCCACTTCCCTAGAAAACCAGTTTATCGTAAAACTTTTAAAGCCTCCTCTTATGAAATATTCGACATCAATCACATAGCAGAGTACTAAATAGCACTATATACACTCCGTCCCTTAATTATAAGAGACGTATTGCTATGTAAAAGCAACTTTTGTTTTCCAAGATAATGTAAAATGCTGAGCCTATTACATAATTTTTTTTCACATATATGTTACTAGTCTCATTCAAGTACTAACACCGTAGAAAATACCACCAATAGCGGTGATATTTTTTACACCGAGAACGGGCGATTTCTATCGCTTACAGCCCTTACAATTATAAAGTTTTATTTCCTAAGTCTCTGATCTCCAACTGTGCAACGTAGGTCCCCTGTGTGTCGTAATAAGGTCCATAAACAAAAACTACAGAGCCAGCATTATAAACATACACAGAACCACAAAACGACAAGAGCCACCATGCTAATATATATGCTTAATATAATAAACCTCTGAGAATAAATACATATTTCCGTGGCAGCCCATAACACAAATGTGGCGTCCTCTGACTCTGCTCCATTACCAAACACCGTAACTCCCCGCCCCCCTCACTTTTCACTAAACTCCGCACTCCACCCCAGCCGAACCCCCTATTACAAACCCCCAACCTACCCTCCCTGCCCAAACCCACCATGAACCTCAAACCGCCCCTAGAAAACTTATAAGACACAGAATTACTAAAACTCAAAGAATACGCAACAGGCACATAATGTAAATAGTACATAAAGGCACATATTTTTTCCAAAATACTATTTAAAAACATGTTCTATTTTTAATAAATCTATCATGCATCTGACCCTCTAGAACTGCTTTCAAAACGTGAACTATAAACCTCTACTTTTCATTTTCAAACCATACACTTTCTTCTGACCCTCTAGAACTGCTTTCAAAACATGAACTATAAACCTCTACTTTTCATTTTCAAACCATACACTTTCAATTACATTATTTTTTTTACACAATTCATGTAATGTTACAAACCTTTTCTAAAATACACCAGTCCATATCATTTATAAGGATTTATTTTCAGTCTTCATCAGGACACTTTCTTCACATATAATAGAAATCACTGTAACTTTTTAAACGACAATGCTAACGCGGTAAAAATAACCCTTCATTTGCTTTCCTTTAAGAATGCACACTATGTACCCCACGCATGCATTTCTTAATCTTTGTATTTGGCAGCGAATACCGACCTTGAATCGGAAGACATGAACAAGACCGCCATTGTCACATTTAAAACTGAACGTTGCATCTGCTCACACACATATCTTTCACTAAGCTAACATTCACAGAAAACAGCATTGATGTAAAAAAAAATTGACCTTGCTTTACAACTCCCTCAAATCACTCCCTTATTTTTTAACGCATCCTCCAGTTAAAAAAAAGCGACTTTTTTAATAAGCACTAAGCAATATATAAGTGACTAAACTCTTAGAAAATGTATCAAGTCATTCTGCTTCTCTCCACTGCATAGCCGGCGACCTAATTCTGTGGAGTTGCTATACAACCAGCGGTGCTGCGCCGTTTCCTTTACCATCTTGGGAAATTCAAAATGGATGTCCCTCCTGCCTTCGCAAACGAGCCGGGCCACTTAGAACTATTTCGCCAGAGGATGCTTGACTACTACGGCATCTTACCACTCTCGACTTTGAATGCATCATTATCATTTCGATATTCGTATTTCACCTGTGTGCAGCCTGTATTTCATTGCCTGAGCTGTGATTTCACGTGGGCCCTGGATTTATGTCTCTGCAATTTGGTACCTCCTGAACCGAATTACAATCACCTCATGAATCCGTTACTTGATCATGAACAGCTTTGTTACAACGGAGGGTTTATGGCCTTTGCAGCGATACAAGGAGTTCTGGGTCATTGGAATATATTCGCAGCGGCGCAAGATTTCCTAACAGAGAGCTACATCGAAAACCCACCGAGCTGCCCAATGATGGTAAAAGACGCTCCAATAATGACAGATCATGAATGCTCCTTTGATCTTCTCAATTGGATGGCTGACATGTTTTCAGATGATAACAGTGATTTCATGTTAGAGGCACTTGCTGCATACTTTGCCTACACAATGGACAATTAACTCTTTCCTAACAGCGAGCTACATCGAAAACCCACCGACCTGCACTCTGATGGTAAAAGAGGCTCCGATTATAAGAGATTATCAGTACTGCTTTACTCTTTTCCATTGGATAGCTGACATAATTTCAAATGATAAAACTGATTTCCTGTTACAAGCAGAAACTACCTATTTTGCCTAAACAATGCTTCAATAACTCTCAAACAACCCATTGACGTCCTCATTTCCTTTTGGTTTTCTATATTCTTCACGTTATTTTCCATATTTTCTTTTGAAGAACAGACCTATTTGCTTTACTAACAATGGACATTATGATTTCGTGTTGTTTGACAGCTGATTCATAAAGTAATGATGTATAACCACTTGCATTTTCATATATCGTTCCTAAACTGAAAGGCCACAAACCTTCTTCCATTTATTAAAATATAATATACTTCCTTATAAGACTGTACAATGTTTTTTTTCCAACTATATTCATTTTTCTTCAACTATAGCGTTTGTATTCCATGTACTACTGACAATACCAATTACTGTGTTTTTTGCAATTTCTGTACTCAGATTACATAATGATTTGCCTTTAAAATAGTACATTTCTAAATAAACATTTCAAATATTCACGGTTTCTCTTTTAATCCATAATCTCAACTGAAATGATTTCATATTGAAAAACTATTCATGGGTTCCACATAACCTTAACTGTAGACACTGAGGACCTTATTTATGAAGACCTTCCGCCGCCGGGGCCTCATTTTTTAAAATGGGAAAAAGTAACGCACCGGTGGCGCAACGCCTTCATAAATAAAGTCCTGAATGTTTTCTTTTCTCGAACTCACTTACTGATACTAGAACCTCCAAGCCAATTACGGCCCGTGAACTCTTTCTTAGTAGGTCGCGCACCGTAAACACAGTTATACCACTGTTAACATTTTTTTTTTACTGTTACTAAGCACCGACACAGTTCCGCTTTACTCAGAGTTAATCACTGCTCCCACGCTTCTACAGGCCAGATGCTATGTCGTATTTCTCTCCTTCTCACCCTTTCATCTCCACAATAACAAACAGTTGTCCTCCAGCCACCAGAGAACAGACTCAGATGCAGAGGCACCAAAGAGTGAACCCATCACCAACTGCCATCTCCGGCTGTTTCCATGGTAACACCTCATTCTGCACCTTGCTGAAGGCACAGGTCAAAAGTTCATGTCTTAACGTTCTACAACAAACTAAGAAGACTATTTTCCCTCCAGAAACTCCTGCCAATACACAGCTCTGTTACATATCCTGTTTTTTCACACCCAATAGTACTTTTCGTTTAACATAAACATTAACATGGAACGTACTGTTCAATCTCCACTTGTTACAATCAACCAATCATTTTTATTTTTTAAACCACACCCAGCCTCTTCCTTTTTCTTTATTTAGAATTTCAACTTCTAACTCCCATTCCACTTCCAGAACCGATCGGAGGACGACTACAAATCCCTTGAAAATGAAGGTCTGGCTACTAGGACACAGTTATATTCACTGGAGTGAAAAATATGCAGTAAGCAGACAAATTTGCAACCTCAGCTTACCAAATGTACACATAACATGGATTTCCAAAAGAGGATTGAAATGTCACCAATTGATTCCATTGGTGAAAACTTTTATGCATCTCCCAGAACCAGACCTTATAATTGTGCACTGTGGTGGGAACGATCTAGGCACAATCACTGGGGTAGGACTGGAAATGCTTCTAAAAGACACCTTTCGACAATTGATGACACTTTTTCCTCGATCTGCCTTGGTATATTCCAATATATGCCAAAGACAGAAATGGAATTGGTCCAATCACCATTGTGCACAATTTGAGAAAGCAAGGAGACATGTAAATAAATCTGTTTCTGCGTTCCTCAGAGATTATAGCATGGGTTCTATTTACCACAACAACTTGCGCTACCACATGCAAGACGTCTATAGGAGAGACGGTGTTCATTTCACGAATGAGGGAAACAGAATCTTCCTCTGCAACATCAGGCTCTGCATCGGTACTTACTTATAAATGCAGAAAACACTCAATTAACACAAGGGCTCTTTTCAGAGCCACCTTATATCTAAGCACTCAAACTTCTGATTTACCTCCATTTTCACACTCTTGTAAATAGGTGTGCGCGACCGAGTGCGCGCACCCCGTATTTTTTTTTCGGGGAAAAATTATATCTTTTCGCGTTTAAGGGCCTTACTGCACACCCTGAGAAAACCTACGCAGGAAGACAATCTCTACCTTCTCCCCTTTCCATGTTTCAACGCTTTGAAATGAACAATACATTAACTCGCAGTGACAAAATGGCGGACAAAACTTCCTGATTTCCTTCGAATCGAACGTTAACAGACGTCACGCAGCCCAAAAAAATACCGCTCACGCGCAGCCACTTGGGTGCGCGCATGCATGCGCGCCTATAGATATATAATTGACTTTAACTTTAATTTTCTCAACAACTACTGAACGGATTTACACCATTCCAAAAAAAGCGTAATCTGCGAGCCGGACTGTACAGTTTTACCAAATTTCTTATAAATCCATTCACCCGTTCGACCTGTAGCCGAGTCTAAAGGTCCTATGGAAAATAACACGGAGAAAACACGTTTTGGGACCCCCCTTTTATCTCAGCCCCCACTTGACCAATCCCCCCCAAACTTTTAGGGAAGGAGCGCAGTGGACTGAGCCATCTTCTTTGAGAAATTCGCTAAGATTCTTCAACCAGGGCCAAAGTTATTCCAAATAGAATGTTGAGGATTTCCTATGGAAACTAGGTCCTAACTATAACTACCTACTGGCGACCGCCAGTAGGTAATATTCACTGAAAAAACCATAGGCTATAGACCATATATAGTTAGGAATTAGCATTTACAAAACCTTGAAAATTCACTGAAAAAACCATAGGTTATAGACCATATATAGTTAGGAATTAGCATTTACAAAACCTTGAAAATTCACTGAAAAAACCATAGGTTATAGACCATATATAGTTAGGAATTCGCATTTACAAAACCTTATTTTACTCACACAAAACCATTGAAATTCCATATATAGTTAGTTGCACTAACTATATATCGCGCACCCAGTTTGCCAGTATTGGGATAAATCCCTGAGGACCCCTGTCAAGCATATATATACAAATAAAATGTATAATATCCGGTTAAATCCATTATTGACATTCTGGTCGAAAATGTATAAAGGCAACTCTGTATCCAGTGAACAGTGCATAAATCTGCAAAAACAACATCACGGTCAGGGTATACAGCACTATGCCTATGTATGGCTAAATCCATATTAACCCCTGGGCAATACTGTTTATTCCACTAGTATAACCAAAATTAAGACCATTGTTGATGGCCACTCAAGGCCATTTGCGAGGATCATTGATGTAAAATACATTGGGATGCATGAATGACAAAACAAAAATTATAACCCCTCAATGGCCTATTAACAAGTATAACAGGTTTAAACTGGCAAACAAAAATAACGACGCTACGTTGGTTGTTTAGAAAAATGTGGGCATGAAGTGCAAAGTGAATGTGATTAAAAACAAAAGACAGACGATTCAATCTGATTACAAGTATGACCATGATGTTAAGTTGATTATAATCAGGTCTGTCAAATGGACTGATAGGATCACTGAGCGTATCCTTAGACAGGTGGACAAAACTTAGGTCAAGGGACCTCACCGGCCGAGCTGGAATTACATATACATAGCCGTTATGTGGGATCATTTGAAATGACTTTCTGTATTGTCCTCAAGAAACAAACATACAACAAAATGGAGAAAAGTGGGTGATCTACAGACAGGTATAAAAATCTTCCGATGCATTGAGCCCATTGGGTGACTTGCTGTCTAACATGAGGATGTATCTTGTTTCTAACCTCCTTAATGCAGCTTCTCTGTTACCACCCCTCCTCATGGGTGCGATGGAATCAATGGCATAATACTTCAGTAACGCACTGTTGCTGTTGTGCTTTTCCCTGAAGTGCCTAGCCACGGGGTACACTGGGTCATTGGTTTTTATGGCCCTTAGGTGTTGTAGGACCCTTTTATGCACCTGTAGTTTGGAGCTGCCCACGTATCTTAACCCACATGGGCATTCCAAAACATACACTGAGAATTCACTTTTACACGTGAGCTTCTTCTTAATCTTACATGGAGCATCGGAGAAGGGAGTACAATACTCTGTCTTATTTACCCCTTGTATGCAGGCCTTACACGAAGCACACTTTCTGAAGCCTCTACTGTCAGCCAACCAATGTATATATATATATATATATATTCACTGAAAAAACCATAGGTTAGAGACCATATATAGTTAGCTGGACATTTTATTGACATAAAACCAATGAAATTCCATATATAGTTAGTTGCACTAACTATATATCGCGCACACGCAATCCACTGCTGATGATGTCACATATTACATCATTCATGACATGGTCAGTGACATCACTGATGACATCACTGATGACATCTCAAATGACATCACTGATGACATCACTGATGACATCTCAAATGACATCACTGATGACATCATCTAGTGTCTGTGTGTTTTTGTAAAGTTTAAATATGTTTTACATATTGAAGAATGAGTGGATGTATGGAAGACTGAGTGTGTGTGTGGCTGGCTGGGAGGTGTGTGACTCTGTGCATATCAATGTGTACTTGTATCAGTGATTGTATAAGAGAGTAAGTATGTGTTAGTATATGTGTGAAAAGTATGGTGTTCTGTGTTTAACTGTATAGATGAGGAAATCGAAGTGTGATTGATTCTTCACAGGACTGACTAGGTGTATGAGTGCATATGATAGTCTTGTAATAATGAGTGACTGTATGTATGAGTGATTGTATGGGTGAATGAGTGAATGTGTGTGTAGACGTAGGAATCAGTGAGTGCGTGTGTAGTAACTGGTATTGGTGTGTCATGATGTCATCAGTGATGTCATTTGTGATGTCATCAGTGATGTCATTTGAGATGTCATCAGTGATGTCATCAGTGATGTCACTGAAGTATGGTGTTCTGTGTTTAACTGTATAGATGAGGAAATGGAAGTGTGATTGATTCTTTACAGGACTGACTAGATGTGTGAGTAACTCCATGGATGAGTGGCAGTGTGTGAGTGTCTGCATAGGTGTATGAGTGCATATGATAGTGTTGTAATAATGAGTGACTGTATGTATGAGTGATTGTATGGGTGAATGAGTGAATGTGTGTGTAGACGTAGGAATCAGTGAGTGCGTATGTAGTAACTGGTATTGGTGTGTCATGATGTCATCAGTGACGTCATTTGAGATGTCATCAGTGATGTCATCAGTGATGTCATTTGAGATGTCATCAGTGATGTCATCAGTGATGTCACTGACCATGTCATGAATGATGTAATATGTGACATCATCAGCAGTGGATTGCATGTGCGCGATATATAGTTAGTGCAACTAACTATATATGGAATTTCATTGGTTTTATGTCAATAAAATGTCCAGCTAACTATATATGGTCTCTAACCTATGGTTTTTTCAGTGAATTTTCAAGGTTTTGTAAATGCAAATTCCTAACTATATATGGTCTATAACCTATGGTTTTTTCAGTGAATTTCATTGGTTTTTTAAAAGCTAATATCTATAGCTGTAAAATATATTCTTTATTACGTAACGTATCACGTAGCCATGTGAGACGCCTCATGACGCGTCGCATAACCGTGACGTATCGGCTCTGCAGCGCAAACAAAACCCGTAACGTAAGCGTGCCGGAGCACGCTTACAGATATATATATTTTTTTTAACCTTAATTAGACAAAATCCACACGTGCACATATCTTGAGGCCTTGCAAAGGCACATCAAACAAACAGTCCCTACAATTTTGTCAAGTTTGCTGGAAATCTATTCCCTTAATTTTTTTTTTACTGTTTCTCTTGGTTTTCCCCTTGTTACGCTTACCGGGACGCTACCTGGTACGCGAACCGGACGCTCCAAAAACACAAGATGGCGGACTCCCGTTACGCTGCCGGTTAGCTGCCCGGTTCGCGTACCGGGATGCGCCTCAACTGTGAAAAATCGCGGGGGACTTTAATATCCCCCTCATCAATCCTAGGGGGTCAGGAGGGGTTTACCTTGCCCCCTTTCCTTCATTTCCCCCTTCTTTTTTCACCACATCTTGTCTCTCGAACCTACCGAGAGACAAGATGGCGGCCGCTCCGGACTGTTTACAATGTTGACAGCTACGCTGCCGGTTAGCTGCCCGGTTAGCTGCCCGGTGAGCTGCCCGGTGAGCTTACCGGGACGCGCCTCTACGGCGTAAAATCGCAAAAAAATTATTATTATTTTTTTGGGCCCGCGGGGCACTTTAATATCCCCCTCATCAATCCTAGGGGGTCAGGAGTGGTCTACCTTGCCCCCTTTCCTTCATTTCCCCCTTCGTTTTTCACCACATCTTGTCTCTCGATCGTACCGAGAGACAAGATGGCGGCCGCTCCGGACTGTTTAGAATGTTGACAGACACCGGAGAGCCAATCAGCTTCGCTTCGCGAAGTTCCGTTACGCGTCAGGTACGCAAACCGGGGCGCTAACCGGAGCGCTGTCACAGATATATATTTTTTTTAAACGTTAATTTCTCAAAATCCACTGGAGCACATATATTGAGACATAGCAAAGGCACGTCGGGCAAACCATATCTACAATTTTGCCAAGTTTCATGTAAATCTATTCAGCCGTTCAAGCTAAAAGTGAGTCCAACCGCCCTATGGAAAAATGAATGGGAAAACGTGTTTTGGGACCCCCCTTGTTTCTCGGCCCCCCCTTGACGAAACCCCCCAGAATTTTCAGGGGCTGCTCAGAAACAAAATGTGCCATTTTCCTGAAAATTTCAGCCAATTCCGTCCACAAACGCCAAAGTTATTAGACATAGAATTTTCAGAAATCCCATAGAGAAAAAATCCTAACTATATATACCCACTGGCTATCGCCAGTAGGTAATATACATATATAAACATATATAATCTGCATATCTATATAAATATAATTGCATGCATACATATACATATATGCATACATATGCATGTTATTTACATGAAAGTTTTAAAAACACTAATAAAAGCAAAGCTAAAAAGCCACCTCATTACAAACAGAATGGCTTTAACTTAAACGAGGGCGAGATCTATTGCATTTTCAATGCTTGTTTACTTTGGTTCTATCAAGAAGGCATTCAGATGTTTCACACATTTGCCATAAATTCTGAATGTTCGCACTCTAGTTGCTCATTAGATCACTGTAGTAAAGCTAGTGCTCACCAGGGAAGTCTGCTTCTAATCATGGTTTGCAACCATTTTCCCGCATTTTTTATCCCGCAGACTTTCAGTCCGCATACCATTATCCCGCAAGGTCATTGACCTCGCATACCATTATCCCGCATTTTTTCAAAACGCATGTGCATTTATCGCGCATGCCTTTACAAAGAATTACGTTTTAAAGGCATGTATGGTAAATGCATTTGCGTTGTGAAAACCACGATGACGAGAGAGGTAAGTGGGTTTGTGTTAATTTTTTCGTGGGTTAGTGATTGTGTAGTGTAGTGTAGTGTTGTGTAGTGTAGTGCTGTGTTAGTGTAGTGTAGAGTTGTGGTGGTTGTTTAGTGTAGGGTCATGCTGGGGGTAGTGTTTTAGGGTTTAGGGTTGTGTTGTAGTGTTTGCGTAGTGTATGGTCATGCTGAGGGTAGTGTTTTAGGGTTTAGGGTAGTGTTGTAGTGTTTGCGTAGTGTAGGGTCATGCTGGGGGTAGTGTTTTAGGGTTTAGGGTTGTGTTGTAGTGTTTGCGTAGGGTAGGGTCATGCTGGGGCTAGTGTTTTAGGGTTTAGGGTAGTGTTGTAGTGTTTGCGTAGTGTATGGTCATGCTGGGCGTAGTGTTTTAGGGTTTAGGATAGTGTTGTAGTGTTTGCGTCGTGTAGGGTCATGCTGGGGGTAGTGTTTTAGGGTTTTGGGTAGTGTTGTAGTGTTTGCGTAGTGTAGGGTCATGCTGGGGTGTAGTATTTTAGGGTTTAGGGTAGTGTTGTAGTGTTTGCGTAGTGTAGGGTCATGCTGGGGGTAGTGTTTTAGGGTTTTGGGTAGTGTTGTAGTGTTTGCGTAGTGTAGGGTCATGCTGGGGGTAGTGTTTTAGGGTTTTGGGTAGTGTTGTAGTGTTTGCGTAGTGTAGGGTCATGCTGGGGTGTAGTGTTTTAGGGTTTTGGGTAGTGTTGTAGTGTTTGCGTAGTGTACGGTCATGCTGGGGTGTAGTGTTTTAGGGTTTTGGGTAGTGTTGTAGTGTTTGCGTAGTGAAGGGTCATGGTGGGGGTAGTGTTTTAGGGTTTTGGGTAGTGTTGTAGTGTTTGCGTAGTGTAGGGTCATGCTGGGGGTAGTGTTTTAGGGTTTTGGGTAGTGTTGTAGTGTTTGCGTAGTGTAGGGTCATGCTGGGGGGTAGTGTTTTAGGGTTTTGGGTAGTGTTGTAGTGTTTGCGTAGTGTAGGGTCATGCTGGGGGTAGTGTTTTAGGGTTTTGGGTAGTGTTGTAGTGTTTGCGTAGTGTAGGGTCATGCTGGGGGTAGTGTTTTAGGGTTTAGGGTAGTGTTGTAGTGTTTGCGTAGTGTAGGGTCATGCTGGGGGTAGTGTTTTAGGGTTTAGGGTAGTGCTGTAGTGTTTGCGTAGCGTAGGGTCATGCTGGGGTGTAGTGTTTTAGGGTTTTGGGTAGTGCTGTAGTGTTTGCGTAGTGTAGGGTCATGCTGGGGGTAGTGTTTTAGGGTTTAGGGTAGTGTTGTAGTGTTTGCGTAGTGTAGGGTCATGCTGGGGGTAGTGTTTTAGGGTTGTGTTGTAGTGTTTGCGTAGTGTAGGGTCATGCTGGGGGTAGTGTTTTAGGGTTTAGGGTTGTGTTGTAGTGTTTGTGTATTGTAGGGTCATGCTGGGGGTAGTGTTTTAGGGTTTAGGGTAGTGTTGTAGTGTTTGCGTAGTGTAGGGTCATGCTGGGGTGTAGTGTTTTAGGGTTTAGGGTTGTGTTGTAGTGTTTGTGTAGTGTAGGGTCATGCTGGGGGTAGTGTTTTAGGGTTTAGGGTAGTGTTGTACTGTTTGTGTAGTGTAGGGTCATGCTGGGGGTAGTGTTTTAGGGTTTAGGGTAGTTTAGTTGTTTAGTGTATGCTAAAGGCATATTCGTTCTAAAAGTTTTCATTATTTTAATTTGCGGCCTAATAGTACATGCGGGATTTTTTTTGCGGACTGATGGTATGTGGGATTTCGTCATATATTCGCTAATCATACTTTCTATGGCAAAATGAACCCCCTATTTTGTTCCTTTTTAAGTTAAATGTTTAAAGAGTTACCACTTTATTCCAATCAAGATGGCTTCAGGTGTGCCATACCTTTGTAATAAGTAGGACTGTTAGCACTCTAGTTGTTCTTTAGAACACTCTGGGACATTCTGTCATTGGGCTATAGTTGGGCTACATCTGGCTGATATTTGGGCTACATTTGTTTTTTTTGTCTCTGGTGGCCATCTTTGGGCTATATTGGGCTACATTGGGCTACATTGGGCTACATTTGGGCTCCAACATATATATAGCCCAATGTAGCCCAATATATATTTTTCAAAGTTAATTTTCGTAAAAACCACTGGAGCCTATATCTTGAGACATAGCAAAGGCACATCGGGCTACCAGTCCCTACAATTTTGCCAAGTTTGGTGTAAATCCATTCAGCCGTTAAGGCTAAAAGTGAGGCCAACCCCCCTATGGAAAATTGCATGGGAAAAACACGTTTTGGGACCCCCCTTTTTTCTCGGCCCCCCTTCGACGAAACCCCCCCAAATTTTCAGGGGCTGCTCAGAAACAAAATGTTCCATTTTCCTGAAAATTTCAGCCAATTCTGTCCTCAAACGCCAAAGTTATTCGACATAGAATTTTCAAAAATCCCATAGGAAAAAAATCCTAACTATATATACCTACTGGCTATCGCCAGTAGGTAATATATATATATATATATATATATATATATATATATATATATATATATATATATATATATATATATATATATATATATATATATATATATTACCTACGTTCTACTTGCAATAACTTTGGCACCAGTTGACGAATCTTCACAAAATATTCCTATCCTGAAAGTTTGTGAGCCCGAGAAAAAAGGGGGGGTCCCAAAACGTGTTTTCCCCATGCAATTTCCCATAGGAGCCTTTAGTCGCAGCTACAGCCCGAACTGCAGAATGGAACTACACCAAATTTGGCAAAGAGGTAGTCCTTGGTTCAGACTTGTGCCTTTTTGATAAATGGTGTAAGTCGGTTCAGTAGTTTTTCAGATATTAAAGGAAAAACTATATTAATATCTGGGAGGAGCGCCTAACGACACATCTCATCGTGAGATCTGATTGGCTATCAGCACTTCATCCAAGAAGTGTTGGCAGCCATCTTGAGACCAATATACATGATAGAACCTCAGTAAAAAGCATTGCAGTTAATACAAGTTTTTAAGACTTAGGTTACATTATATTCATTTGCTGATGGTACCATACTCATTTTAGGAATTGTGGTGTGTTCTAAGGTGATTTTACCGTATGAAAAATCCTTCTGCTCGGATATCATGAATCATGTTTGAGAGAAAACTATTTTCTCATGCTTTTCCCATAGAGGTTTGGAAGGTGGTCTATAAGCTAAACTGAGAGCATATTTTCTGTAAATTCACATTATCTTTCTCAGTCATGTGAGAATGAAGTCTGACATTCTCAGTAAAACATCATGTACATCTAACAAGGGCAGAGACTATCAGTTGATTCCTCTGTGTTCTACTGCAGCCTCCAAGAGTGTTCTGAAGAACAACTAGAGTGCTAACAGCCTTACTTACTTATGACAAAATTATAGCACACCTGAAACAATTTGGATTGGAATAAAGTGATAACTCTTAAAACATTTAATTTAAAAAGACAAAATGAGGGAATTCATTTTGCCATAGAAAGTATGATTAGTGCTGCAGAAAGAACAATTAGGGAACATTTTAAGTGACTTCTCAAATCCTCTTCTATTTTATTAAAACAAATTCTGACATTCAGACTGAAACATGTAATTTCAATACCAGCAGAAGGCTTCCCTGGTGAGCAGAAGCTTTACTACAGTGATCTAATGAGCAACTAGAGTGCTAACATTCAGAATTTATGGCAGATGTGTGACACATCTGAATGCCTTATTCATGGAACCAAAGTAAAGAACAGAAAGTATTTCCTACTGAGGAGACTGTAGTAAATGAGGGAATTAGTAAACTTCATAACAAATAAGTCTCCCAAGGTGGCCCCAGAGACAAAAGAGTCAATTCAAAATATCTTTATTCTATTGTTTCGGTGCAATCTTAAAAGTACAGATAAAATTTCATAGTTACAATGTTAAAAAACAGAATACAGAATATAAAAATACAGCAATTCATTTGATTCATAAAAAACAGATACAAGGGGGAGAAACAATTACAATTATAAAGTGCATATTATATGACCATACGTTTCCTAATGATCATCACATTTGTTAAATACAAAATTGTTGTTGCTACAGATACATGATTGTCTAGGGCTTGGATACTAATCATCGCCACACGGCAATGACGAAGTCCTAACTCTCTTAAAAAAGGCAATAAAACTTTTCTCCTCATTTCATCATACAGTTCACAAAATAGAAATACATGGATGGTACTCTGGGGTGAGATATTATCGCAAGGGCAGAGAGGTAGATCGTGCGTCCAATTATTAATCATAGGGAAACTAAACAGTCTGTGGAAAATATTACATCTAAAGCGTGAGAGTAGGAAACGCTCATAATTATTAGTTACATAGATTAAGTAGGGCTGAATCTTAAAAGTTGCTAAAACCAATTGATGCTGCTGAACAGAAGGTTTTAAGACCTCCGCAGCAGTCCTATGGGAATCCAAAAGGGCTCAACACTCCTTCTTCAAATCTTTTAGTGAGATTACTGAAATATCCATGGGATTCAAAAAATATTCTTCTCTCCCGATGTCTTTAAAAAAATTAAAAACATACTTCACACATGGTATTTTAGTAGCACCCTCCAATTTCAAAATGTCTGTCAGAACCTCTCTGTTTAAGTGTGTCGCTTCTTGGGTCCAGAATCTGTGCCATAACAGCACTGGCTCTATTTTGATCAGGTCTGTGATGTAACAAAGGCCTAATTCTGAGTGACAATTAAAATTAGAGGAGCTTTTGGGGAGTGCCAAAATATATTTTAAAAAGGAGTTTTCAGGAACCCGTATAGGCGCGGGGTTTGCAAAACCCAAAACCCCACTACCATAGGTATCACCAGCTACACATTTGGCTTTATAGATTTGAATCAATTCTACAGGAGGTCTAGTCCCTAATTTACTTGAAAAAAACTTTAAGAGCACTGGTCGATCTAAAAAGCTCAAGCTTTTTAACAGAAACAGCTTGAGACCACGTCTCATTTTGGGCAAGAAAGTATCCCAAGATACGAAAAATGCTTGGCAAATTCCAGCTTATGTCCCTCTATAAAGATTGGCCTCTTAGGTTTATTTTGCCTACCACAATACATAGTGAAAGTCTTTGATGTATTGACTTTCAGGCCCAACTCATTCATAAAGCGGGAAAAGCTGTCAACCACCCGCTGTAAGCCCACAAAAGAGTCCAAATGTAGCACAAATATCACCCAGATGTAACCCAAGTATAGCCCAATGACAGAATGTCCCAGAGTGTTCTAAAGAACAACTAGAGCGCTAACAGTCTCACTTATGACAAAAGTATGGAACACCTGAAGCCATCTTGATTGGAATAAAGTGGTAACACTTAAAACATTTAATTTGCAAGGGAACAAAATGAGAGGCTTTATTTTGCCATAGAAATTATGATTAGTGCTGCAGAAAGAAAAATTAGGGCACCTTTTGACTTCTCAAATCCTCTTCTATTTCATTAACAAATTCATGCAGACTGAAACATGCACTTTGAATACCAACAGCAGACTTCTCTGGTGAGCAGTAGCTTTACTACAGTGATCTAGGGCCAGATGTAGGTGGCCGTTTCAGGCCATTTACCGATCGGTAACGGCCGATTTTGGCCGTTACCGATCGGTAAATGGGTGACAGGTATGTAGGGAGTATTTTTTTACTGATTCGGTAAAATTACCGAATCGGTAATTTTACCGAATCTGTAAAATAAAACTTCGGTAAATTTACCGAATCTGAGACTCCCAGATGTAGGTGGGACTCTTCTGAGTCCCAGAGGCCCTACAGAATCAGTATTTTACCATCAAATCCAATTTGATGGTAAAATACCGATTCCGGTGTGCATGCACATGTGTGCATGCACACCTATGCCATGTGACAGGCAGACCTGCACTTAGGGCATGTATGCCTGCTACATGGCACCGAGCCTGTTTTGGGGGTGCCAGAGGGTGTCAAAGTGACACCCCCTGCACCCTTGTGAAAATCGGTATTTACCGATTCGGTAAATACCGAATCGGTAATGCCCATTCATTCCTATGGGCTTCCGATTCGGTATTCCAGCACATCTGGAATACCTACATGTCCACAGCTTAGATTTACCGATTTTTAATTACCGAATCGGTAAAATTCGGTAATTAAAAATCGGTAAATCTATTTTACCTACATCTAGCCCCTAATGAGCAACTAAAGTGCAAGCATTCCGATTTTATGGCAAATGTGTGACATATCGGAATGCCTTCTTAATGGAACCAAAGTAAAAAACTGAAAGTATTTCCTAGTCAGGAGACTTTAGTAAATGAGGAAATGAGGAAATTTCATAACAAATAGGTCTCCCAAGATGGGCACCAGAGACAAAAGAGCCCAAATGTAGCGCAAATATCACCCAGATGTAGCCCAAGTATAGCCCAATGACAGAATATCCCAGAGTGTTCTAAACAACAACTAGAGCACTAACAGTCTTACGTATGACAAAAGTATGGAACACCTGAAGCAATCTTGATTCGAATAAAGTGGTAACACATATAACAGTTCCTTTGCAAAGGACCAAAATGAGGGGCTTCATTTTGCTGTAGAAAGTATGATTAATGCGGCAGAAAGAAAATGTAGGGCACATTTTGACTTCTCAAATCCTCTTCTGTTTCATTACAAAATTCTAACATGCAAACTGAAACATGCACTTTGAATACCAGCAGCAGACTTCCATGGTGAGCAGTAGCTTTACTACAGTGATCTAATGAGCAACTAGAGTGCTAACATTCAGAATTCATGGCACATGTGTGACACCTCAGAATGCCTTCTTGGTGGAACCAAATAAAAAAAACTGAACATATTTCCTACTGAGGAGACTGTAGTAAATGAGGAAATGAGGAAGTTTCATGACAAATAGGTCTCCCAAGATGGTCATCAGAGACAAAAGAGCCAAATATAGCACAAATGTCACCCAGATGTAGCTCAAGTATAGCCCAATGACAGAATGTCCATGAGTGTTCAAAATAACAACTAGAGCGCTAACAGTCTTTCTTGAGACAAAAGTATGGAACACCTGAAGCCTTCTTGATTGCAATAAAGTGGTAACACTTAAAACATTTAATTTGCAAAGAAACAGAATGAGGGGCTTAATTTTACTATAGAAATTATGATTAGTGCTGCAGAAAGAAAAATTAGGGCACATTTTGACTTCTCAAATCCTCTTCTATTTCAATAAAAAATTCTAACATGCAGACTGAAACATGCACTTTGAATACCAGCAGCAGACTTCCCTAGTGAGTAGTAGCTTTACTACAGTGATCTAATGAGCAACTAGAGTGCTAACATCTGAATTTATGGCAAATGTGTGACACATCTGAATGCCTTATTGATGGAAACAAAGTAAAAAAACTGAAAGTATTTCCTACTGAGGAGACTGTAGTAAATGAAGGAATTAGGAAACGTCATAATAAACAGGTCTCCCAAGATGGCCACCAGAGAAAAAAGAGCTCAAATTTATCACAAATATCACCCAGATGTAGCCCAATGATAGAATGTCCCAGAGTGTTCTAAAGAACAACTAGAGCACTAACAGTCTTACTTATGACAAAAGTATTGAACACCTGAAGCCATCTTGATTGGAATAATGTGGTAACACTTAAAACATTTCATTTGAAAAGCAACAAAATGAGGGGCTTCATTTTGCCATAGAAATGATGATTAGTGCTGCAGAAAGAAAAATTAGGGCACATTTTGAATTCTCAAATCCTCTTCTATTTCATAAAATAATTCTGACATGCAGACTGGAACATGTAATTTCAATACCAGCAGCAGGCTTCCCTGGTGAGCAGAAGCTTTTTGCAGTGATCTACTGAGCAACTAGAGTGCTAACATTCAGAATTTATGGCAGATGTGTGACACATCTGAATGCCTTATTGATGGAACCAAAGTAAAGAACTGAAAGTATTTCCTACTGAGGAGACTGTAGTAAATGAGGAAATTAGGAAACTTCATAACAAATACGTCTCCCAAGGTGGCCCCAGAGACAAAAGAGTCCAAATGTAGCACAAATATCACCCAGATGTAACCCAAGTATAGCCCAATGACAGAATGTCCCAGAGTGTTCTAAAGAACAACTAGAGCGCTAACAGTCTTACTTATGACAAGAGTATGGAACACCTGAAGCCATCTTGATTGGAATAAAGTGGTAATTTATTTATATCTATTTATTTATTTATTTCAAAGGTTTTATATAGCGCTGCTGGACCCGAGAGTATCAGAGCGCTTTACAAGGAAGGTAAAACCAAACATTGAACAGTGAGATCAAACAAGTCAAGTGCGCCAGAGGAGTATGGACATATAAATTGAAATGTATACAAATATAAAAGGGAGGAGAGAGATGGAAGTGAAGCTAGGGGGAGATAGAGAGGGCAGGGGCATAGTGGATGGGGGAGGGGATAGCATAGTATGAGAGAGAGGAGTTATCAGGGATGGTGTTATACAACAAGTATCACAATACATTGGGCATGTAAAGTGTCCGTGACATTAGATACCCCAGTATTTGTTTAGAAGCAGTATTTTGAGTTCTTTTTTGAAGAGATGGTAGGAAGGGTTGCAGCGGATATCCTTTGGGAGGGAGTTCCAGATTGTGGGAGCGTTACCAGAGAACGCACAGGATTGGGTCTTATGATGTTTCAGTCTGGGTGGGATCAGGATAAGTGAGTTAGTGCTTCTCAGGGATCTGGAACAACCTGCTTTCTGAAGTTTTGTTGCAAGGTAGGAAGGGGTGTTTTGGTGAAGAGCTTTGTGAGTGATGCAGGCAATTTTGTATGTGGATCTTCCTTCTATTGGAAGCCACTTGAGATTTTTGAGGATGGGGGAGATGTGATCAAATTTTCTGCAGTCGGAGATGAGTCTAGCCGCAAGGTGGAGGACAGATTTAATTGGGGCAATATGGATTTTAGGAGTGCCAGCCAAAGTGGCGTTGCCATAGTCGATCCTGGAGAGGACCAGTGACTGAACAACAAGTTTGAAATCTTCTGCTGGAATGTAAGGTTTGAGTTTTTTGAGGCGGAGAAGGGTTAGAAGAGCGCTTTTGGAGGCGTTTTTGATGTGGGGGATGAGTTTGAGATTTTGGTCAATACTGATGCCAAGGGACTTAACAGTATTAGAGGTGGAGAGAGTGCAGTTTAGTGCTTTGATGTCCTTTACCCAGAGTTGGATGGGAAGAGGATCGTTTTTGGGGGATAAGATTATGATTTCAGTTTTTTGGGGGTTTAGTTTGAGATGGTTCAGATGGAACCAGGTTTGAATTTTAGCCAGTGTCTCATTTAGGTGAAGGATGTCTTTGTGAGATTTGATCTTGTAGTATAGTTGCGTGTCATCAGCATAGAGATGGTAACTGATATTAGAGTGTTTGAGGATGAGGGTGAGTGGTTCCATGAACAGATTGAATAGGGTAGGGGAGAGGATGGAACCTTGAGGTACTCCAAGTGAAACAGGTTGTGGTTTGGAGAGGAAATGGCTAAGTTTGATTTGTTGGGATCTGTTTTGGAGGAATGAGGAGAACCATTTGAGTACTGTGCCTTCAAAGCCGAATCGATCTTTGAGGGTGTTGAGAAGGGTAGGGTGGTGAACGGTATCAAATGCAGCTGAGAGGTCAAGAAGGATAAGTATAGAGGATTCACCTTTGTCAAGGGAACGATGAATATCATCCATGACATTTAGCATAGCAGTTTCAGTGCTGCAACCCTTTCTGAAGCCGGACTGGAAGACATCAAGGAAGTTGAATGAGATAATGTGTTTCTCTAGTTGCATTAAAACACATTTTTCGAGGGTTTTGGAGAGGAAAGGAAGGTTAGAGATGGGACGAAGGTTGTTTGGATCATTGGGGTCCGCAGTGGATTTTTTGGGAATGGGCGTAATTTGGCCAAGTTGGAGGGATGAAGGGACACAGCCCGTGGAGAGAGAATAGTTGATAATTTTAGACCAAATAGGGGCAATGGTGGATTTGAATTCATGAGCTAATGTGGCGGGGAGAGGATCTTTGGAGTGTGTAGAAGGTTTCAGTTTGACAAGATTCAGATACTGGGCTAAAATCATTCTAGGAGGCGTTGTTTTTAGCGGGAGAGTTTGTTGTATGAAGGGTATTATGCAGGAGTAGATCAGGTAAGGAATCAGATGTATCAGGCGAAGTGAAAGATGAGATCGACGTCGACTTATGAGTGTATGGAAGAGTGTGTTGGGTAGTGATAGGTTGGGGTGCGAGAGGGAGGGAAGAGAAGGATAGTTCAATCATGTTGATTTTGTTCGTGAAGAAGCTAGCTATTTCTTCGCATTTGTCTGTAAAGGCTAAAATTTTAGGAGGGCCAGTGGATGTTTGTTTTTTTACAATATTGAAAGGTTCTCTAGGGCGGTTTCTGGCTCGATCAAGCTGAGATCGTAGAAAGGAGGCTTTATCTTTAAATATGTGTTTTTTGTATTGGGCACGAGCAGTCCTAAGAATAGACAGATTCTCCACTGTAGGGTGAGATCTCCAGACCCGTTCACAATGTCTAAGTGACCGCCTTTCATTCTTAAGTTCAGAATTGAACCAGGTCTTAGGGGGTATATTTTTTTGTTGTTTGAGTTTGATAGGAGCAATTTCGTCTAGGGCTTCAAGAATAGAGTTGTTATAATGGTTGGTTAGGTCATTTGTGCTTTCAGAGAGAGGTGGTAAGTCTAAGTGAGCCTTAATTGTTATTTCGAGGTTGTGTGTGAATTTTTTGGATAGTATGTTGGTGGGTGCTGGTCAAGAGGTATTTTTGATCAAGGTGAAAAGGATGAGGTAGTGGTCAGACCAGTCAACCGGACAAATATTTGTGAGGGAGGCTAGACCATTGGTCATTATAATTGCATCAAGGGTGACACCTTTGTTATGAGTGGGAGAGAGGCAGAGTTGGGACATATTGGTCATGTCCATTGTATTATTAAGTTGGATGACAGCAGGATCAGCATTGTTGTTCCAATGGATGTTATAATCACCAAGGAAGAGGTTATTAGAATGGGAGAGTGACGATTGCATGATAAGATCAGTCAATTCTTCCATAAAGGGAATGTTGTTACCTGGGGATGGTAGATGACGTGCAACTTGGTAGTGGGGGAGTCAGGTAGGATGAGATCGGCGCAGAGGTATTCAAAGGATGAGGGGTCTTGAGGATTGTCTAGTGAGATGTTAAGATCGGCTTTGAAAATTACGGCGAGTCCACCGCCTGTTTGTTCGATTCGGTCTTTTCTGATGATATCATAGCCAGGGGGGATAAGCAAGTCAAGGATGGGGTTGGAGTGGGGTGTGAGCCATGTTTCAGTTAGGACAGCAATGTCAATGTCTTCACTGAGAATAGTTTCAGCAATCTCCGTGGCGTGACAGGAGGCAGATCTACAATTTATCAACATGCAGCAAAGGGGGGCGGTGATTGGTGGAGGAGAGGGGGGACAGATGGGGATCTGTATAAGCAGTTGGGGAGGTCTGGGGGAGGAGGGAGGAGGGGGGGATTGCTTGTTCCTAAAAGAACTGGAATAGACAATATATGTGTCGGGTAGGACGTGGGTCGGCAGTTCCTCATCAAGCAACATTGGGTAGTGGGCTTGGGATTATTGGGAGGGGGGCAAGGGGGGATAGCTTTAATTTGTTGAGGAGGTCTGGGTGAGGAAGGAGGAAGGGGGAGACTTCTGTTTCCTATGAGAACCGGGATAGAGGATTTATGACTGAGGGGTAAAAAGTACGACGTGGTGGTGGAGCGATAGTTAAAATAGAGGGAGTGTGAGCTTTAGTGGGTGGGGGTGGAGAAATAGTTAGATTAGAGGAAGTTTTAGCTTCTGAGTTATTAGGTAGAGTACCAGGTTGTGGGTGAGAGGATTTGAGTGGAGACACGATTTGAGAGGGTTGAGAGGGTAGTGTGTAGGTTAAGTGGTTGTAGGAGTGAGGGGTGTTATTGCCGGTGATAGAGTTAGGCCGGCGTTGTGTAGGTGTGTTGAGGAGGATATTATAGAGTGAGGAGATAGTTTTTGAGAGGAGTGAGATGTCGCTTCTAAGGGAGGAGAGTTCTAAGATGAGGGACCCAAGGGCAGGTTCAATGTACGGGGAGGCTAGAGTGTGAGTTGATGAGTGCGGGGGGACTGTGTTTGGGGGGGAGATGTGGGGGTAGGTGACGAGGGGGATGTGGGGTAGGGGGTTGAGTTGTTTGGATGTAAGAAGTGTTAAGAGGGGAGAGATGTTGGTGGAGAGGTTGAAGGAAGAGGTGTGTGTAGCGGAGCAGGGTGACTGAGGAAAAGGTGATGGGGAGAGGTGAGGGTAGAGGATGTGTGGGATGTGGGCAGTACTGTTGTTTGGATGTAAGAAATGTTGTAAGGAGGGAGGATGATAGGGGGATGTTGGAAGGAGATGATTGTGTAACAGAGCATACCGAAGTGGGAAGATGAGATGAGAAGAGGGGAGCAGTGGGGGTAGATAGGGGTGGAGAGAGTTGAGGAGTGTCGTGGAGAACAGGGAAGAGGGGTGTGGTTGGTAAGGAGGGTGATGAGTCACGCGGTAGAAGGTGTGTGGAGACCGTGTTCAGTTGAGGGGTGTCGTGGAAAGGAGGGAAGAGGGGCTAAGTTGGTATGGTGGGTGATGAAACACACGGTAGAAGGTGTGCGGAGACCGTGTTCAGGGATAGTGTTATGGTTTGGGATGGAGTGCTAATAGGAGGTGTCGAATCAGTAGGGAGCGAAGGAGAGGAGAGAGAAATTAAGGGGGATGTAGACACTGTGGGTTGGGTAGGGTCAGATAGGAGAGGTGAAGGTGAAGAGGGTTGGATGGGGGGTAAATGGCTCTAGGGTAAGATGAGGTGAGAGCGCAGGGTCAGGGGCTAGTGTGGTGGTTGGGGATACAGTGCTAATATGTAGATCATTAGAAGTTGGGGAGGACGGGGGGAATCCAGAGGAGGTGATATTGGGTAAGGTGCAATGGGGGCGGATGTAGAAACTAAAAGTTGAGGTTTTTCGGAGAGACAAGATATTAGTTGTATGGGAGGAAGGGGGGGCGGTGAGTCTAGGGGTAGGGGGGGTACTGGTGGTCAAGATTCAAGTAATTTAAGAGCGGCTGTGGTAAGGCGTTAAAGTGTTGTTCAAAGATGTCAAGGTGTTTTTCTGAAGCTTGGATGAGTATGTTTCCCGATTTGAAGATGGATATGTCTATTTCCCCGGGAAAGGAAGAAGACGGTTTGGTGGTGAGTTTAAAACCGTAGGGGATGTTGCGTGAGTTGGAGATCAGGAAGTGACCTAGGAATATGCTTTTCCATTTAGACGGGCGTTTGGTGAAGAAGATGAGATTGGTGACAAGAGAAGAGTTAAGGCTGTTATGGTGGTCAGCGAATAAGGTTTCAGGGTGGAGGCAGATAAGTTTGTGTTTGAGTCTTTTTTTTTACCATGTTTAGAGAGATTGGGTGGGTAGATGATGGACCAAGAGTTAGGGCCAAATTTGGAGATGAGGGGGGATGGGAATGGAGGTGGAAGAGTGAGTGGGGGCATGGTTGAGAGAGAGGAAAAAAAAGGGGGGGAGGAGGGGAGAAGCACACTGGAATGAGAGTGAACTAGTACTCCGAGGTAGTATGGTATGGTACAATGTCCTGGGCAATGTTATACAGTAAGGGGTACAAAAGCAAGGGTGATAGGAGGATTAAACATAATGAGCAATCTGAGCAGTTACAAGGGACATGATTACAATGATCATAGGTGATGGTGGACAGAGCAAAGGAATATCATATTATCAATAGTGACAACAAAAATAATAAATAACACATAATACAATGAACATTCCTGTTTGCAATAAAAAGACTTAGGAAGCGTCACAATAAAAAAGCATAACTGACATGATATCAAAGTGAGAGCAGAATAAGTATAAAACAGTATAGCTGAAAATGTGATAGAATATGATAGGTAGAGTAGATTAATACAATGTGATAGAATATGATAGGTAGAGTAGATAATATAACGGTTAAAAATAGTAGTTTAAACATAATGACGTAAAATAATACATAACGCAATGAACATTCCAGATAGCAATAAAAGAATTAGGAGGCGTCACAATACAATAGCATATCTTACATGATACCAAAATGAGAGCAAAATAGGTGTAAAACACTATAGATAAAATGCGATAGAGTATGATAGGTAGAATAGAATTAATGAGTAGGATACAGAATAGTATTTAGTTCAATAAATGTGAATAATAAAGATAGGAAGGAATTGAAGAAGAGAAGAGTGACAGATGAGTTCAGTAGCATGAAGGGAGTAATAAGATGTAAAGCGGAGTAAGAGTGATAGTGGAGGCTAAAGATAAAAGAATTAAAGGTGGTGGGGAATAAATAGCGGTGATTGTTGAATGAAAACACAGGCAGCAATAAAGTGTAAAAACCGAACACAAAATTAGTAAAGGGAATGAAATGAACCACATTGAAATAACAAAACCCAATATTAGGTCAGTAAGGAGCACAAAGTGACATAGTAGAGAGTGCAGGTGATGTGCAGGTCAAAGGGCAGTCAAGTAGGGGGTAGGGAAAAAGTAACAAGTATAACAGACAATCTAGGAAATTAACAACTAAGAGGAATAGAAGGCGGAGTTATGAAAAGGGGGGATATCACGGAGAGAGAAGAATGTAATTTAAGGTGAAGAGATGGCAGACTGGAGTTACACGTGCAAATCGCAATCCGGGCTCTCTTCAAAGATGGCCGCCGATTTTGTGGAGGAGGAGTGAGTCCTTTCTCAATGTCAGTTAATCAGCAGGGCAAGTGAACAACAACAACAAGATACAAAAAGGCAAAATGGAGGCCTAATAATCATTGCTCATGAATTAAGAGAGAAAATGGTCACCTCACATCTGAAATCACAAGGGGAACCAGCCTACCCAGTCAGAGCCATGACGAGAAATGGACGAACAATCCCAGAGTGTAGCAACTCAGAGAGTCAGGAAAATAAAATTTAAAAAACTAGCCAGAAGAATCTTTTTTCAGCATCATGACATGTTGCAAACAGTCATCTTCAAATTCAGCGAGGGGCCCAAGCACGCCACAGCCGAGACAAAGGCAACCTGCATGGGCAGAATCGAACCTCGAGCAGTCGGCACGACCTGGAATCAAAATCCCAGGATCAGCGAGACCACGAACAACGGCGGTCGGGGAAGTGGCCGCAACATGAGGGAGAGGGGAGGAGGGGTCAAGAAAGCCAAGAACTTAGCCTGTGCCCCGAAGGTTCCCTCAGCGCTGAGGCAACTCACGGACCAAGGCTCCGAGAGCAAAAGCTGCGAGTCGTAGCCTCAGGAGGCGGACGGAGTGCGGCGGACGGCCCCGAACGGGCCGCAGGAATCGGTCAACAGCTCGGGGGGAGCCGGCACAGCACCAGACAGACGCTCAGGTCAAGAGCACGGGAGCGACCAGCCCAGAAGCTTTAAAACATTTAATTTGCAAGGGAACAAAATGAGGGACTTCATTTTGCCATAGAAATTATGATTAGTGCTGCAGAAAGAAAAATTAGGGCACCTTTTGACTTCTCAAATCCTCTTCTATTTCATTACAAAACTTCTAACATGCAGACTGAGACATGCACTTTGAATACCAGCAGTAGGCTTCTCTGGTGAGCAGTAGCTTTACTACAGTGATCTAATGAGCAACTAAAGTGCAAGCATTCAGATTTTATGGCGATTGTGTGACATATCAGAATGCCTTCTTGATGGAACCAAAGTAAAAAACTGAACATATTTCCTACTGAGGAGACTGTAGTAAATGAGGAAATGAGGAAATTTCATGACAAATAGATCTCCCAAGATGACCATCAGAGACAAAAGAGCCCAAATGTAGCACAAATGTAACCCCGATGTAGCCCAAGTATAGCCAAATGACAGAATGTCCGAGAGTGTTCTAAAGAACAACTAGAGCGCTAACAGTCTTACTTGTAACTAAAGTATGGAACACCTGAAGCCATCTTGATTGCAATAAAGTGGTAACACTTAAAACATTTCATTTGCAAAGAAACAGAATGAGGGGCTTAATTTTGCTATAGAAATTGTGACTAGTGCTGCAGAAAGAAAAATGAGGGTACATTTTGACTTCTCAAATCCTCTTCTATTTCAATAAAAAAATCTAACATGCAGAATGAAACATTCTCTTTGAATACCAGCAGCAGACTTCCCTGGTGAGCATTAGCTTTACTACAGTGATCTAATGAGCAACTAGAGTGCTAACATTCAGAATTTATGGCAAATGTGTGACACATCTGAATGCCTTCTTAATGGAACCAAAGTAAAAAACTGAAAGTAGTTCCTACTACGGAGACTGTAGTAAATGCGAAAAATAGGAAATGTCATAACAAGTAAGTTTACCACGATGGCCACCAGAGACACAAGATCCCAAATGTAGCACAAATGTCACCCAGATGTAGCCCAAGTATAGCACAATGACAGAATGTCCCAGGGTGTTCTAAAGAACAACTAGAGTGCTAACAGTCTTACATATGACAAAAGTATGGAACACCTGAAGCCATCTTGATTGGAAAATAGTGGTAAATCTTAAAACATTTAATTTGCAAAGGAACAACATAAGGGGCTTCATTTTGCCATAGAAATTATGATTAGTGCTGCAGAAAGAAAAATTAGGGCACATTTTGACTTCTCAAATCCTCTTCTATTTCATTAAAAAATTCTAACATGCAGACTGAAACATGCACTTTGAATACCAGCAGCAGACTTCCCTGGTGAGCAGTAGCTTTACTACAGTGATCTAATGACACCCAGATGTAGCCCAAGCATAGCGCAATGACAGAATGTCCCAGGGTGTTCTAAAGAACAACTAGAGTGCTAACAGTCTTACTTATGACAAAGTTATGGCACACCTGAAGCCATCTTGATTGGAATAAAGTGGTAACACTTACAACATTTAATTTGCAAAGGAACAAAATGAGGGGGTTAATTTTCCATAGAAATTATGATTAGTGCAGCAGAAAGAAAAATGAGGGCACATTTTGAGTGACTTCTCAAATTCTCTTCTATTTCATTAAAAGAAATTCTGACATGCAGACTGAAACATGCACTTTGAATACCAGCAGCATACTTCCCTGGTGAGCAGTAGCTTTACTACAGTGATCTATTGAGCAACTAGAGTGCTAACATTCTGAATTCATGGTAAATGTGTGGCACATCTGAATGCCTTCTTGGTGGAACCAAAGTAAAAAAAAACTGAAAGTATTTCCTACAGAGAAGACTGTAGTAAATGAGGAAATTAGGAAACTTCATAGCAAATAAGTCTCCTAGACGTGGGTCCCGTGCTCTCCATGCCACTGGAGTCAAGCTCGCATACCGTAATGCGCATGTGTCTTGAACGCGCGGGAGCAGTAGTCGTGGACGAGTCGCATACCAATCGCGCACATCACGTAGTAATAAATATATATGATTTAACTGAAAAAGACGCAGCCGATGCACAACCTACGCAGATCCTTCACAACTTTTCTAAAATGTCGGGTAGTATTCGCGGACCCACCGTGATGTGTACGCTTTGGGTGTGCAAGTCAGAAAAAATTTGGAAAACATTTTTTTTAAAAGAAATAATATAAATATATTAAAAGAAAAAAATTAAACAATATTTGTTAGATTTTAAAACATTTTTTTCTGCAATTTTAAGAAAAATTTATAATGGTTTTTAATACTTAAAAAATATTTATAAATAAACATATATAAAACCTTTGAAATTTATTGAAAAAACCATAGGTTTCAGAGACGTTATATTTAGAAACTAGCATTTAAAAAAGCTTTGTAATTCACTGAAAAAACAATAGGTTTAAGAGACGTTATAGTTAGAAATAAGCATTTAAAAAAACCTTAGAATTTCACAAAAAAAATATAGGTTTCAGGGGTGTCATATTTAGCTCGACATTTCACTCGTACAAAACCATAGAAATTCCTCTGTTATAGTTAGTTCTGCTAACTATAACTCGCACGCCCGCAATACACTGTAATGCACTGCTGATGATGTCACTTATTACATCATTCATGACATGGTCAGTGACATCAGTGGCTAGTGCCTGCCATGACACATTTCGATTGTCAGAGCACTGTTTTGATCACATGACACGCTGCCAAACTGTCTTCATTTAAATAGTGAAAACAAAAAAACAACCACAGTGCAACACAACAAATAAAGCTCATAGACATAATGAAAAGACTATGTGGTTAATGTTCGTAAATAAAAATGCCAGGATCATGGAAACATGACAAAATATATCAAAATGGCGATATTTGGCACTGAAATGTGCAAAACATTTGTCCTACAACTATGCAACATAACTATTGTTGATCAGAGATTATCATAATTCAATAATAAATAACAACGTAGCAGCACACATAAATAGTAAGTACAGTATAATTATATTTTCTTAAAGTGCAAGTGCTGGATTCTCAAAGTGCAAGTGCAAAGAGAGTCCATTTATGTTTAGTACAATGAACCAAATAAATAAGAAAAACATGCTGTTATTAAAATTCAAAGAAACTCTGATAAAAATATAATCGCAATAGTTGTAGTCAAAAGAAAATTCTTATAGAGGACATTATACAGCAATAGTGTTGGAACTGGGTAGCCTGGCCTAGGGCAAGACTAGCATATCAGAGGCACAGTGTAAAGGTTGCAGACCACCCAAAAGTAATTCCACGCAATAGCACTCAAAAAGAAAACACTACACCAAAAATGTGGGAAAATACGTACTGCTTTATATAAAAACAATATTCTCTTTGTTGTCAGAATTTTACAGTTTAGGACTTTACAGGAAAGTCTAGCGTCAGTAATTGTACTTCTTAACCTACTAGCGAACTATCAATTTGTCATTAAAGCAGTTACTATATTCTTGAACTCCTATCACACTTTTGCATTCAGTATATACTGTACTTTAGAATCAATCAGGCTAAATATTAATCCGCTAGAATCTTGGGAGAGAACCACTACTCACTATAAGCAAAAGCAGATATCATCACAGTATTAGCATTCTTTTTAGCAGAGTCACTGGCCTCAAGAATCCACATTACATTACTAGAATTTCTAATAGTTAATTAGGCATTTACTGTACTCTGCTTACTTTATACTATCTCTCAACACAGCGTTACCTTAAAGTTTGGCAAGAGCAACACTTTCCTTCACATGGATAACAGTACAGTTTTCCTACTGAACCTTTTCAAAAGCAATTGATTAAGTACCACTTAAATTAGCAGTTAATTGAGCCCTGCCTGGGCTTCCTTATGGACCCTGTACTCCTGGGGACAGTGTCTCAGTGTACTCACTGGGGAGGTATCTAGCCAGAACCCCAGTTTCTTATGTAGAAGGCTCTTTCCCCATGTAACTACCTCCTTACTTGCAATCGAGGTCCTGTTTTGCCAGGGAGTGTAGGGAAAACCACGTGTCAGGATGACTGTGCCCAGCGCCGGCGAGACTCACCAGCCTCGGGACACTCCAGCTCCCCTCTCCCACTCGAGCCAGCTCCTCCGGTGGCGCTCGAGCGGGGAAAGGATTTTGACAGGGTAATCAGCAGGCGGATGGCTCCTCAGATTCCCCCTCTCGCTCGCGCCGGCTCCTCCGGTGGCGCTTGAGCGAGGGAGAGATGTAAGACCCTCACTTGGCTGCAGCGGTAGCTGGCGCTCCTCGCTCATGCTGATGCTGCCGCCCACTGCGCGTCCTCGAAGGAAGGACTCTCCTCCCGCCTAGCTTCCTGAAGGCGCTCACCTCACCGCAGTGCGAACGAAGGACGCACTCCTCTTCCGGACCCGCCTGCCAGCTTCCGCCTCCTCTGATCCGGCTCCGCCTCACGGAGCCCGGCAGCTCAATGGGACATGCGCGAAAGGCGAGTGTCTCACCGCCTGAGATCGCGCTGTTCGATCGGCGCTGCCTTCCTCCTCCGCCCACTCCGAAATTGACAAGGGCTTACGCAGTCCGCTCCTCACCTCAGAGCCCTCAATTCCAGCTCGACAGCAACGCCGCTCGCCCACACCGATGCAGGAACAGAACGGCTAGTTGAATGACTGTTTCTGCTCCCTCAGCATTCACACGCCGACCCAGGTGCAGAACAGCTTGTGGTCCCGCTGCCTCCGCTTCCCCGGCCCTCATTGTCACAGGTAGGAGGAGGGACACGGAGGGGTTTTGGCACCAGGGGGGCGCGATTCCAGCAGTTGGGCAGCACTTGGATAACAAGCAGAGCAAGGGGAGGGGCACCAGGATAAGCCCCTTTCCGTAGGAGAGTTCTTCTACAACAGTCTCTCTAGAATCGATCTGCTGGGCAGAGGACTGCGCACCGCAGCACTGCAGTCTCCTTCTCCTTGGACTTCCCCTGTATAATTTGGACAAGGGGCAAGCTAGGCGCCCAGGGTCTCCAGTATCCCTTCACAGCGGGGTCAGGACAAGTAACCCAAAAGGGGATAATGAGGTGACAACCCAAGGAAGCTTCCCTATCTAGGAGGTCAACCCCTATGTCTAACCTCTCCCACCCTTAGCTACAGCCTGTCCTCCAGCTGACTTCCACAGGTAGACAAAATGGCTGACCCGCATTCCGCCTTATATAGGCTGCCCTTCAGTGGTCCAGAATGGACCAGAAGGTTCTAGAATGCCCTATGTTAGGCTATGGCCAAGTTCTGGCTGTGACAGTTGGGGCAGTTGGTGGCCACCATTTTAGGTGGTGCCAACTTTCCTGTCAGAACAGGCCTCTGGGCCTGAGGTAAAAGATTATGAGGGGGAGAAAGAACACCTATCCCCCTGGCCAACACCTACAAAAAGTCAGTAGACAAGAATTATCAAGGGTATGAGGGGCAAAAAGGGGACAAAATAAATAATAATTAGGAGGGACTTCGCCAAAAAGCCAGACAGGTCTAACAAATAGAGAACCCCTTTCTTCGAATAGACAAAGAGCATAAAAATAAAGTGCTCGTGCAAGAACCATGAAGTGCATAAGTTAAAGTGCTAAGGTGTTGTTCAAAGAGATGAAAAATCTTATAACAACATGAAACTGCCCAGAAGCTTACATAAGTAACCTCTACTTTGATAATAGATGGCAAACAAAGTCATACAACAGGAGAAATATTCTCAAAGGCAGTGGGTTTTGTATCGACAGGGACTGATTGCGCTCTACTAGGGTACTGACTACTTTATCAAGTTAGAGATGGTGTTAAACAATGGTGCCACAGGAAAAAGGGAAACCCTCTGAACCCTTTTATACGGTGTCCAAGAACACCTACACTACATACAACACAATTTCCTATGCACACAAAAATCAATTTAGGTACAAAATGTATTTTAAACAGACATCCAGTAAGTTCCGTTCTAGAAAAAAAAAAAATTTCCGCTTCTTTTGTTTGAGCAGTATTCCGCTGTTTTATTGCCCACAAAAATCTTTTCGCCAGCCGACACGTGTTTCGTCAGAGTACAGATTACTCTGACTCTTCAGGGCTGGAAATAAAACAGAAATATATACAGTTTTGTGATTCCTGTCACTGTACAGAGTGACTACACATACAAATGGCAACACTTTGAGAAGAAAATTCTCCTTATGTATCTGCAGGCACAATTGTGTCTGTGTCCAGTTTTGTAAAAAAGTAAAAAAGTAGAGGTTTGTGGAAGGATAACGTATCCAGGTTTCTCCTACAGACAAAATCATTATATTGTTCCGTCTTATAGGATTAACCTGGATATGCTGTTATACCTCTGAAAGTGACATGCACATGCTTTGAAAGTGAAAGAAAAAGTGACTGCAAAACAACGTCACACTGTTCGATCCAGGTTTCAGTATAGATAGGAGTTACATTGAGTATATACATTAAAATCAAAAAGAGCACGCTTCAGAGAACATTCCAAACAGTTTTCGCGGTTCAGTAAACTTAAATTATTTATGGGTGCAAATCATCCACACTGTGCTGGGTGAGGGTGCAAATTCCCAGATAAATGTGCAGCTATATTATATTTCTCATTAACAGCCGGAAAGAGAAAGTCCCTCCACCTGCAGGATAATACGTGACTAGTGCGTATATTCCTTCCTGTATCCGTGCCAACACATACCTTTCTTGTAATGATGGCGAATATTGTAATCCCTATTGATGAGAGATATGTGCGATAGGTTTTAGAATGTGAAACAAGATAATGAGTTAGGATAGAGACAATAGTCTTGCTAAGTTGATATAAAATTCACTATTACACTCACCGCTTGACCGGTGATAATTCCAACCCGGTAAGGGTATCGTGGACGTTCAATGGTTGAAACAAGTCTTCCTACGAATCTTCGGTAGCTTTGATTGGGACGCAGTCACAATATCTGAATAACCCCACGAATATAAGAGGAAGGAAGAGTAGAGATACAAAGGGTAAATGTACCGAATAATCCTACACAGAAAGACCGCTTAGCCATATACCACAAATGGGTTGAAAAAGATATGTTCCTATGAGGTGCCCCTGGTGCCTCTAGCAACTATGCCAGTTCAGTAATTATAGTAGTGGTACCAGACAAACGCAATTTAATCGATGTATCTCTTCACATCACTTGCTATGCCTATTTAGGACTGTATCCTCCAGTTCATCTACCATCCAAACTATAGTAAAAAAGGGCACAAAGTGAATCTAAAAAAGTGACTCACCAATTCTGTGAAACTCCTATCTGTGTTGGTCCTGGGGTACTACTTCTAAATTCATTTATCGCCTAAAAAGTCCATACATGAGTTGCTGAACAGATGAAAACTAACCGCTCACCTATAAAAATCCGTGTTATTGCACTGGTGGCCGTATCTAGAAGCGCGTAGGTAAACAGAACATAATCGGTATAATCCGCTCGTCACTATCTGTAAGGACATGTAAATTACTAGTGAGATTTTTCCAATTCGAAACATATTGATAATTAACGCAGCGTGGTAACCATTAACAAGGAGTGAAAATGCTTACTAATAAATATGTGCTTCAATGCAGGCGAGGTAATCATCTAACAGCGTGTATCCTGCGTTTACTACATCCAGTCCGTATGTCCCTGGACCTATTTATGGAAACATAATTTTGGCGAACGTTACCACTTCACCTACGATCTTTATTAGTCTAAGCAAAGGGGGCCACCGTACGAAAAAGTTACCTCGGACCATGTAGAGACCGCGAATCCGGCGATCTGCCTTTCCAGTCTTCGCGTTGAATGCGGAAGAGGAAAAGTTCCCGCGTACGCAATGTTAAAAACGATACGTTCTCTGTGAAAGACTAGACCCGCGTAGTCTATTTCCGGTTGGGCGATATGTTACAACCGGAAAGAGATAAAACTGGAATTGTCTCGAAAGTAATCACCAGTCTACGATACTGATCGCAAATTAAATAAGCACCATCTTTGAAATAGTTGTGCACAATTGCGTCCCGCTAGAGAAAAGTAAATTTGGAGTAGTGCTATAGTGTATTCAACCAAATGGCAAGGAAAAAACTAGTTTGGCTAAGCGGAGCATTAGTCCCAGAATTTAAAGAAAAAGAGTATATGATAAATTGTTAATATTTTTAGAACCTACTTCAGTTCCTAGTTGTCAGAGAAGGATGACAATGCACCCTTACAACATAGTTACAAATCCTAGATGAGGTAATGACCGGGGAATTATGTATTAATAGGAGAAAACCCACCGGACAAACCCTTAGAAGAGAACATGGTTCAATAAGGGGTAGCCAGCAAACTACGATAAAATAGGTTCCTGTCCCAATTAAAAAAAGGAAGGATGATAATCCATAGTAGATATAATGTCACAAGAACTATATGGATGTAATAGCCTGACACTAGATGTTGTATTATATACATATAATTCTCATTTGTTGGTTGACATACACCCAGTGATGAATTCGCAGTGACAATAATGTGACTTGTAAATGTGCAAGAGTCATACATTGACCATACATTGGTTCAAGGCACAATATTCTAAGAAACATACAAATCTTCAGAGCTGTTGAGTATGCAAAGACCCTAATATCAGATATAGTATTCTATTCCATTAACCTAATATCAGATACGGCATTCTATTGCATTACCCTAATAACCGATACAGTATTTCATTGCATTACATCATGATACATATTAAGAATATTTGACCACATTTACTAGGTTTCAGACTCCTAATTCAGACCCCGTTGTGTATCTCATAAAGCCAACATGTGTATTCATCCTAAGAAAAACTGCATTTCTGAATCACAATTTAGACCCCGTTTTACTGAGTCCAAACGCATTATCCAAAGGGCTTCTGCCCTACGGAGTTTCAGTTCTCTGTCACCTCCCCTTGGGTTATGCTCTATCACTTCAATACCAAAAAACTGAATTTCTCTATGGGTGCTTTGCGCTGGGCAGAGTGAAGCATGGATCGCTGCGGGGTATCTAGGGTCTAAATTTTTCAGAGCTCTTATGGGCTCCGTAATGCGCTCCTTAAGGGGTCTGATAGTACTACCCACATACTGTTTGTTGCATTTGCATACTAGAAGGTATACTACATATCTTGTAGTGCAATTGATATTCTGTTTAATTTTGTAACCTTGATTATTTGGTCCTTTAAACTCTCTAGTGTTATGTTGGGCCCATTTGCACATGCTGCACATTCCACATTTGAAAAAACCTAAGTTGTATGGAGTCATCCATGTGTTGATCTTGGATGTTTTTGGCATTGACGGGCTTAGCCTATTGCGTAAGGTCCTTCCTTTTCTAAATGTAATCAACGGTTGGGTGGGTAATTCTTGTGACAAAATGTTATCTCTTCTAAGAATTCCCCAATGTTTTTTGAGTGTATTTCTTAATGTGCACTGCAAACCGTTGTATTCGGTGATCAGACGTACTGATGTTGAGTCTGATTTACTTTTTATTGTAACTTTTAATGTTTCTGCTCTAGTTGTCTGACTTACTCTATTGGACGCCTTTGATAGTGTTGTATTGTCATACCCTCGATTCCTAAACCTCTGTTCCATGTCATGTACACAGGCTTTAAAATCTTGGTCTTTACTACAGTTGCGTCTAGCTCGTAGGTACTCCCCATAAGGTATGGATCTGATTTGATGTGGAGGGTGACTGCTGGCTGCATGTAATATAGAATTGCATGATGTGTCTTTCCTAAAAAGTCTGGTGTTCAGTGTGTCATTTTCAATATATAGTTCAATGTCCAGAAAATTGATTTTCTCTGCACTTTGTTCCATGGTGAACTGCATACCATAGTTGTTTTTGTTTAAATACTCACTGAATTGGTGCAGTTCTATGGCCGAGCCCGACCATATAAGAAGACAGTCGTCTATATAACGACCCCAGTAGACGATGTGATCAATCCAATCAGACCCTTCAGTGCCCCAGATGTAATCAGTTTCAAGGCAGCCCATGTATAAATTTGCAAAAGAAGGTGAGAATTTAGATCCCATTGCCACCCCCTTATTTTGTTTGTACCATTTGTTGTCAAATAAAAAGAAATTGTTGTTTAGAATCAAATCCATCATTCCAATCAACATTTCGTTGTGCAACCAATGTGTGGCCGGTCTGTTACTAAGCAGACGGGTAATTGCTGTTAGCCCTTTGTCTATCTCTATACTGGTGTAAAGGGACACCACATCTAGCGTTGCTAGTAAAAGATTAGGTTGCCATTGTAGATCCTCCAGTATACTTAATATGTGCTTGGAGTCCTGGATGTAACTAGCCATAGTGCGGACTATAGGTCCTATGAATAAGTCCACATATTCAGATAACTTTTCAGTGGGTCCATCAATTCCAGCCACTATAGGTCTGCCAGGGGGAAAGGGCAGATGTTTATGAATTTTGGGGAGTGTGTAAAGGATAGGAAATGTGGGTCTAGTTGTTTTTAGATAAGATAATTCATCATCATCAAGAATCCCTTGCGCATGCCATTTGGACAGATTCTTGTTGATTTCGATACACAGGGGTCCCATTGGATTATATCCTATCTTTTCATAACATGACGTGTCATCCAGTTGGGACAAAATCTCTGTATTGTAGTCATCCACATTCATTATCACAACATTACCCCCTTTGTCCGCCTCTCTGATGATAATGGAGTGGTCATTGGCAAGTTCTGTCAGGGCTCTTCTCTCTCCTGCCGTAAGGTTGTAATTTTTATACCCCTTCCTGGTGGATTTATTCTGTGTGATACTGTCTAAATCTTCTAACACTCTTTTATGAAAGTCATCTATCGCATTTCCCCCCGGTAGTGTAGGTGTCCATTTGGATTTGTTTTTAAAGCCACTAGATAGTGTTAAATCCGTGTCAATTTCCAATTCACCCAAAAGTTGAGACATAGTGTAAGGAGATTCCTCCCTTTCGGTGATAGACAAGAGTATCCTTGTGGCTTGTACATCTTGAATAGATGGTATATCACACGCAGCACCCAAATTCTTGTTGCATGCTTTTTTATTAGTCATTGGATTGCACAGGAAATGCTTTTTCAATTTTAAAGTACGTATGAATTTATATAAGTCAATTTTTAGTCTACATAAGTCCCCATCCTCACTGGGATTAAAACTCAAACCTCTACTCAAAAGACTAACCATATCTGGGGTCAAAGACTTGGAAGATAAATTCACTACTTGTACCTCATCTCTTTTTTCATTCACTTTGTCGCTCCTTTGCCTGATCTCAGTTTTTGTCGGTAGTTGTCGTTTACCGCCCCTGTTGCCTCTCCTGGATTTGTGCCTCCTAAAGGGGTTGTACCCATGCGCCGATTGCCTCTTCTTGCTGTTCTTACCTCCTGAAAAAAACTAGATCTCGCTGTGTTGCTACCAGCTGCACCTTCATTTTCACTCCCGCTTACGCTCGGTACATTAAGAGAGGAAATACTAGAAGAGAGAGATGTGGACTCACTCCTTGCAATTTCGGTAGTTCTAGTGTTTACAACTCGTACATCGTCATACTTTTTAGCATATGTGTACACTCTACCTATTTTGTAGTCTATTTCATCTCTCTTCATTTGTCTAAGTTTCCTATCCTTGATATCTTTTTGATGGGCGGTAAGTATATCTTGTAAAATGGCGTAGTTTTTCTCTGTGGCTTCTTTCAAATTTAAATTTTTAATTTCTGATCCACGATGTCAATTTCTGACTGTAATTTAATGACCTTGCGCTCCGAGGATTCAATTAGAATATCCATCAAGGTGAACGAATTTACATTTAGTGAATCCTCCCATTTTGTTAATAGGTCATCATCTAGCTCATCATATGTAGGTAGAATCTGTGCTCTTAAACCTCTGGGAACCCTTTTGAGCCTCAAATATTGTTTTAGTGTGGTGGCATCCCACCATCGGGCATTCTCTGTCTTTTTTAATCTTTCCAATTTGAGGAATTTATCTCTCAAGCCTTCTACTCTATTTCTATTACCACTTGTTGTGGGTTGGTTGGAACCAGACTCACTTGTCATGTCGCCAAATAACTCATCTGCTTCTTTGTCTCTATTCATTTTGATGTTTTACTATAACTTCAAAGCACGTTCTTCTAGTAATGATGTAGTTTAGTCAGTGTGGCTGCAAACCTGTCTGTGACTTAATATTCTCAAAGGCAGTGGGTTTTGTATCGACAGGGACTGATTGCGCTCTACTAGGGTACTGACTACTTTATCAAGTTAGAGATGGTGTTAAACAATGGTGCCACAGGAAAAAGGGAAACCCTCTGAACCCTTTTATACGGTGTCCAAGAACACCTACACTACATACAACGCAATTTCCTATGCACACAAAAATCAATTTAGGTACAAAATGTATTTTAAACAGACATCCAGTAAGTTCCGTTCTAGAAAATAATATTTTCCGCTTCTTTTGTTTGAGCAGTATTCCGCTGTTTTATTGCCCACAAAAATCTTTTCGCCAGCCGACACGTGTTTCGTCAGAGTACAGATTACTCTGACTCTTCAGGGCTGGAAATAAAACAGAAATATATACAGTTTTGTGATTCCTGTCACTGTACAGAGTGACTACACATACAAATGGCAACACTTTGAGAAGAAAATTCTCCTTATGTATCTGCAGGCACAATTGTGTCTGTGTCCAGTTTTGTAAAAAAGTAAAAAAGTAGAGGTTTGTGGAAGGATAACGTATCCAGTTTTCTCCTACAGACAAAATCATTATATTGTTCCGTCTTATAGGATTAACCTGGATATGCTGTTATACCTCTGAAAGTGACATGCACATGCTTTGAAAGTGAAAGAAAAAGTGACTGCAAAACAACGTCACGCTGTTCGATCCAGGTTTCAGTATAGATAGGAGTTACATTGAGTATATACATTAAAATCAAAAAGAGCACGCTTCAGAGAACATTCCAAACAGTTTTCGCGGTTCAGTAAACTTAAATTATTTATGGGTGCAAATCATCCACACTGTGCTGGGTGAGGGTGCAAATTCCCAGATAAATGTGCAGCTATATTGCATTTCTCATTAACAGCCGGAAAGAGAAAGTCCCTCCACCTGCAGGATAATACGTGACTAGTGCGTATATTCCTTCCTGTATCCGTGCCAACACATACCTTTCTTGTAATGATGGCGAATATTGTAATCCCTATTGATAAGAGATATGTGCGATAGGTTTTAGAATGTGAAACAAGATAATGAGTTAGGATAGAGACAATAGACTTGCTAAGTTGATATAAAATTCACTATTACACTCACCGCTTGACCGGTGATAATTCCAACCCGGTAAGGGTATCGTGGACGTTCAATGGTTGAAACAAGTCTTCCTACGAATCTTCGGTAGCTTTGATTGGGACGCAGTCACAATATCTGAATAACCCCACGAATATAAGAGGAAGGAAGAGTAGAGATACAAAGGGTAAATGTACCGAATAATCCTACACAGAAAGACCGCTTAGCCATATACCACAAATGGGTTGAAAAAGATATGTTCCTATGAGGTGCCCCTGGTTCCTCTAGCAACTATGCCAGTTCAGTAATTATAGTAGTGGTACCAGACAAACGCAATTTAATCGATGTATCTCTTCACATCACTTGCTATGCCTATTTAGGACTGTATCCTCCAGTTCATCTACCATCCAAACTATAGTAAAAAAGGGCACAAAGTGAATCTAAAAAAGTGACTCACCAATTCTGTGAAACTCCTATCTGTGTTGGTGCCGGGGTACTACTTCTAAATTCATTTATCGCCTAAAAAGTCCATACATGAGTTGCTGAACAGATGAAAACTAACCGCTCACCTATAAAAATCTGTGTTATTGCACTGGTGGCCGTATCTAGAAGCGCGTAGGTAAACAGAACATAATCGGTATAATCCGCTCGTCACTATCTGTAAGGACATGTAAATTACTAGTGAGATTTTTCCAATTCGAAACATATTGATAATTAACGCAACGTGGTAACCATTAACAAGGAGTGAAAATGCTTACTAATAAATATGTGCTTCAATGCAGGCGAGGTAATCATCTAACAGCGTGTATCCTGCGTTTACTACATCCAGTCCCTGGACCTATTTATGGAAACATAATTTTGGCGAATGTTACCACTTCACCTACGATCTTTATTAGTCTAACCAAACTGGGCCACCGTACGAAAAAGTTACCTCGGACCATGTAGAGACCGCGAATCCGGCGATCTGCCTTTCCAGTCTTCGCGTTGAATGCGGAAGAGGAAAAGTTCCCGCGTACGCAATGTTAAAAACGATACGTTCTCTGTGAAAGACTAGACCCGCGTAGTCTATTTCCGGTTGGGCGATATGTTACAACCGCAAAGAGATAAAACTGGAATTGTCTCGAAAGTAATCACCAGTCTACGATACTGATCGCAAATTAAATAAGCACCATCTTTGAAATAGTTGTGCACAATTGCGTCCCGCTAGAGAAAAGTAAATTTGGAGTAGTGCTATAGTGTATTCAACCAAAACGGCAAGGAAAAAACTAGTTTGGCTAAGCGGAGCATTAGTCCCAGAATTTAAAGAAAAAGAGTATATGATAAATTGTTAATATTTTTAGAACCTACTTCAGTTCCTAGTTGTCAGAGAAGGATGACAATGCACCCTTACAACATAGTTAAAAATCCTAGATGAGGTAATGACCGGGGAATTATGTATTAATAGGAGAAAACCCACCGGACAAACCCTTAGAAGAGAACATGGTTCAATAAGGGGTAGCCAGCAAACTACGATAAAATAGGTTCCTGTCCCAATTAAAAAAAGGAAGGATGATAATCCATAGTAGATATAATGTCACAAGAACTATATGGATGTAATAGCCTGACACTAGATGTTGTATTATATACATATAATTCTCATTTGTTGGTTGACATACACCCAGTGATGAATTCGCAGTGACAATAATGTGACTTGTAAATGTGCAAGAGTCATACATTGACCATACATTGGTTCAAGGCACAATATTCTAAGAAACATACAAATCTTCAGAGCTGTTGAGAATGCAAAGACCCTAATATCAGATATAGTATTCTATTCCATTAACCTAATATCAGATACGGCATTCTATTGCATTACCCTAATAACCGATACAGTATTTCATTGCATTACATCATGATACATATTAAGAATATTTGACCACATTTACTAGGTTTCAGACTCCTAATTCAGACCCCGTTGTGTATCTCATAAAGCCAACATGTGTATTCATCCTAAGAAAAACTGCATTTCTGAATCACAATTTAGACCCCGTTTTACTGAGTCCAAACGCATTATCCAAAGGGCTTCTGCCCTACTGAGTTTCAGTTCTCTGTCACCTCCCCTTGGGTTATGCTCTATCACTTCAATACCAAAAAACTGAATTTCTCTATGGGTGCTTTGCGCTGGGCAGAGTGAAGCATGGATCGCTGCGGGGTATCTAGGGTCTAAATTTTTTAGAGCTCTTATGTGCTCCGTAATGTGCTCCTTAAGGGGTCTGATAGTACTACCCACATACTGTTTGTTGCATTTGCATACTAGAAGGTATACTACATATCTTGTAGTGCAATTGATATTCTGTTTGATTTTGTAACCTTGATTATTTGGTCCTTTAAACTCTCTAGTGTTATGTTGGGCCCATTTGCACATGCTGCACATTCCACATTTGAAAAAACCTAAGTTGTATGGAGTCATCCATGTGTTGATCTTGGATGTTTTTGGCATTGACGGGCTTAGCCTATTGCGTAAGGTCCTTCCTTTTCTAAATGTAATCAACGGTTGGGTGGGTAATTCTTGTGACAAAATGTTATCTCTTCTAAGAATTCCCCAATGTTTTTTGAGTGTATTTCTTAATGTGCACTGCAAACCGTTGTATTCGGTGATCAGACGTACTGATGTTGAGTCTGATTTACTTTTTATTGTAACTTTTAATGTTTCTGCTCTAGTTGTCTGACTTACTCTATTGGACGCCTTTGATAGTGTTGTATTGTCATACCCTCGATTCCTAAACCTCTGTTCCATGTCATGTACACAGGCTTTAAAATCTTGGTCTTTACTACAGTTGCGTCTAGCTCGTAGGTACTCCCCATAAGGTATGGATCTGATTTGATGTGGAGGGTGACTGCTGGCTGCATGTAATATAGAATTGCATGATGTGTCTTTCCTAAAAAGTCTGGTGTTCAGTGTGTCATTTTCAATATATAGTTCAATGTCCAGAAAATTGATTTTCTCTGCACTTTGTTCCATGGTGAACTGCATACCATAGTTGTTTTTGTTTAAATACTCACTGAATTGGTGCAGTTCTATGGCCGAGCCCGACCATATAAGAAGACAGTCGTCTATATAACGACCCCAGTAGACGATGTGATCAATCCAATCAGACCCTTCAGTGCCCCAGATGTAATCAGTTTCAAGGCAGCCCATGTATAAATTTGCAAAAGAAGGTGAGAATTTAGATCCCATTGCCACCCCCTTATTTTGTTTGTACCATTTGTTGTCAAATAAAAAGAAATTGTTGTTTAGAATCAAATCCATCATTCCAATCAACATTTCGTTGTGCAACCAATGTGTGGCCGGTCTGTTACTAAGCAGACGGGTAATTGCTGTTAGCCCTTTGTCTATCTCTATACTGGTGTAAAGAGACACCACATCTAGCGTTGCTAGTAAAAGATTAGGTTGCCATTGTAGATCCTCCAGTATACTTAATATGTGCTTGGAGTCCTGGATGTAACTAGCCATAGTGCGGACTATAGGTCCTATGAATAAGTCCACATATTCAGATAACTTTTCAGTGGGTCCATCAATTCCAGCCACTATAGGTCTGCCAGGGGGAAAGGGCAGATGTTTATGAATTTTGGGGAGTGTGTAAAGGATAGGAAATGTGGGTCTAGTTGTTTTTAGATAAGATAATTCATCATCATCAAGAATCCCTTGCGCATGCCATTTGGACAGATTCTTGTTGATTTCGATACACAGGGGTCCCATTGGATTATATCCTATCTTTTCATAACATGACGTGTCATCCAGTTGGGACAAAATCTCTGTATTGTAGTCATCCACATTCATTATCACAACATTACCCCCTTTGTCCGCCTCTCTGATGATAATGGAGTGGTCATTGGCAAGTTCTGTCAGGGCTCTTCTCTCTCCTGCCGTAAGGTTGTAATTTTTATACCCCTTCCTGGTGGATTTATTCTGTGTGATACTGTCTAAATCTTCTAACACTCTTTTATGAAAGTCATCTATCGCATTTCCCCCCGGTAGTGTAGGTGTCCATTTGGATTTGTTTTTAAAGCCACTAGATAGTGTTAAATCCGTGTCAATTTCCAATTCACCCAAAAGTTGAGACATAGTGTAAGGAGATTCCTGCCTTTCGGTGATAGACAAGAGTATCCTTGTGGCTTGTACATCTTGAATAGATGGTATATCACACGCAGCACCCAAATTCTTCTTGCATGCTTTTTTATTAGTCATTGGATTGCACAGGAAATGCTTTTTCAATTTTAAAGTACGTATGAATTTATATAAGTCAATTTTTAGTCTACATAAGTCCCCATCCTCACTGGGATTAAAACTCAAACCTCTACTCAAAAGACTAACCATATCTGGGGTCAAAGACTTGGAAGATAAATTCACTACTTGTACCTCATCTCTTTTTTCATTCACTTTGTCGCTCCTTTGCCTGATCTCAGTTTTTGTCGGTAGTTGTCGTTTACCGCCCCTGTTGCCTCTCCTGGATTTGTGCCTCCTAAAGGGGTTGTACCCATGCGCCGATTGCCTCTTCTTGCTGTTCTTACCTCCTGAAAAAAACTAGATCTCGCTGTGTTGCTACCAGCTGCACCTTCATTTTCACTCCCGCTTACGCTCGGTACATTAAGAGAGGAAATACTAGAAGAGAGAGATGTGGACTCACTCCTTGCAATTTCGGTAGTTCTAGTGTTTACAACTCGTACATCGTCATACTTTTTAGCATATGTGTACACTCTACCTATTTTGTAGTCTATTTCATCTCTCTTCATTTGTCTAAGTTTCCTATCCTTGATATCTTTTTGATGGGCGGTAAGTATATCTTGTAAAATGGCGTAGTTTTTCTCTGTGGCTTCTTTCAAATTTAAATTTTTAATTTCTGATTCCACGATGTCAATTTCTGACTGTAATTTAATGACCTTGCGCTCCGAGGATTCAATTAGAATATCCATCAAGGTGAACGAATTTACATTTAGTGAATCCTCCCATCTTGTTAATAGGTCATCATCTAGCTCATCATATGTAGGTAGAATCTGTGCTCTTAAACCTCTGGGAACCCTTTTGAGCCTCAAATATTGTTTTAGTGTGGTGGCATCCCACCATCGGGCATTCTCTGTCTTTTTTAATCTTTCCAATTTGAGGAATTTATCTCTCAAGCCTTCTACTCTATTTCTATTACCACTTGTTGTGGGTTGGTTGGAACCAGACTCACTTGTCATGTCGCCAAATAACTCATCTGCTTCTTTGTCTCTATTCATTTTGATGTTTTACTATAACTTCAAAGCACGTTCTTCTAGTAATGATGTAGTTTAGTCAGTGTGGCTGCAAACCTGTCTGTGACTTAATATTCTCAAAGGCAGTGGGTTTTGTATCGACAGGGACTGATTGCGCTCTACTAGGGTACTGACTACTTTATCAAGTTAGAGATGGTGTTAAACAATGGTGCCACAGGAAAAAGGGAAACCCTCTGAACCCTTTTATACGGTGTCCAAGAACACCTACACTACATACAACGCAATTTCCTATGCACACAAAAATCAATTTAGGTACAAAATGTATTTTAAACAGACATCCAGTAAGTTCCGTTCTAGAAAATAATATTTTCCGCTTCTTTTGTTTGAGCAGTATTCCGCTGTTTTATTGCCCACAAAAATCTTTTCGCCAGCCGACACGTGTTTCGTCAGAGTACAGATTACTCTGACTCTTCAGGGCTGGAAATAAAACAGAAATATATACAGTTTTGTGATTCCTGTCACTGTACAGAGTGACTACACATACAAATGGCAACACTTTGAGAAGAAAATTCTCCTTATGTATCTGCAGGCACAATTGTGTCTGTGTCCAGTTTTGTAAAAAAGTAAAAAAGTAGAGGTTTGTGGAAGGATAACGTATCCAGTTTTCTCCTACAGACAAAATCATTATATTGTTCCGTCTTATAGGATTAACCTGGATATGCTGTTATACCTCTGAAAGTGACATGCACATGCTTTGAAAGTGAAAGAAAAAGTGACTGCAAAACAACGTCACGCTGTTCGATCCAGGTTTCAGTATAGATAGGAGTTACATTGAGTATATACATTAAAATCAAAAAGAGCACGCTTCAGAGAACATTCCAAACAGTTTTCGCGGTTCAGTAAACTTAAATTATTTATGGGTGCAAATCATCCACACTGTGCTGGGTGAGGGTGCAAATTCCCAGATAAATGTGCAGCTATATTGCATTTCTCATTAACAGCCGGAAAGAGAAAGTCCCTCCACCTGCAGGATAATACGTGACTAGTGCATATATTCCTTCCTGTATCCGTGCCAACACATACCTTTCTTGTAATGATGGCGAATATTGTAATCCCTATTGATGAGAGATATGTGCGATAGGTTTTAGAATGTGAAACAAGATAATGAGTTAGGATAGAGACAATAGTCTTGCTAAGTTGATATAAAATTCACTATTACACTCACCGCTTGACCGGTGATAATTCCAACCCGGTAAGGGTATCGTGGACGTTCAATGGTTGAAACAAGTCTTCCTACGAATCTTCGGTAGCTTTGATTGGGACGCAGTCACAATATCTGAATAACCCCACGAATATAAGAGGAAGGAAGAGTAGAGATACAAAGGGTAAATGTACCGAATAATCCTACACAGAAAGACCGCTTAGCCATATACCACAAATGGGTTGAAAAAGATATGTTCCTATGAGGTGCCCCTGGTGCCTCTAGCAACTATGCCAGTTCAGTAATTATAGTAGTGGTACCAGACAAACGCAATTTAATTGATGTATCTCTTCACATCACTTGCTATGCCTATTTAGGACTGTATCCTCCAGTTCATCTACCATCCAAACTATAGTAAAAAAGGGCACAAAGTGAATCTAAAAAAGTGACTCACCAATTCTGTGAAACTCCTATCTGTGTTGGTGCCGGGGTACTACTTCTAAATTCATTTATCGCCTAAAAAGTCCATACATGAGTTGCTGAACAGATGAAAACTAACCGCTCACCTATAAAAATCTGTGTTATTGCACTGGTGGCCGTATCTAGAAGCGCGTAGGTAAACAGAACATAATCGGTATAATCCGCTCGTCACTATCTGTAAGGACATGTAAATTACTAGTGAGATTTTTCCAATTCGAAACATATTGATAATTAACGCAACGTGGTAACCATTAACAAGGAGTGAAAATGCTTACTAATAAATATGTGCTTCAATGCAGGCGAGGTAATCATCTAACAGCGTGTATCCTGCGTTTACTACATCCAGTCCGTATGTCCCTGGACCTATTTATGGAAACATAATTTTGGCGAACGTTACCACTTCACCTACGATCTTTATTAGTCTAAGCAAAGGGGGCCACCGTACGAAAAAGTTACCTCGGACCATGTAGAGACCGCGAATCCGGCGATCTGCCTTTCCAGTCTTCGCGTTGAATGCGGAAGAGGAAAAGTTCCCGCGTACGCAATGTTAAAAACGATACGTTCTCTGTGAAAGACTAGACCCGCGTAGTCTATTTCCGGTTGGGCGATATGTTACAACCGGAAAGAGATAAAACTGGAATTGTCTCGAAAGTAATCACCAGTCTACGATACTGATCGCAAATTAAATAAGCACCATCTTTGAAATAGTTGTGCACAATTGCGTCCCGCTAGAGAAAAGTAAATTTGGAGTAGTGCTATAGTGTATTCAACCAAATGGCAAGGAAAAAACTAGTTTGGCTAAGCGGAGCATTAGTCCCAGAATTTAAAGAAAAAGAGTATATGATAAATTGTTAATATTTTTAGAACCTACTTCAGTTCCTAGTTGTCAGAGAAGGATGACAATGCACCCTTACAACATAGTTAAAAATCCTAGATGAGGTAATGACCGGGGAATTATGTATTAATAGGAGAAAACCCACCGGACAAACCCTTAGAAGAGAACATGGTTCAATAAGGGGTAGCCAGCAAACTACGATAAAATAGGTTCCTGTCCCAATTAAAAAAAGGAAGGATGATAATCCATAGTAGATATAATGTCACAAGAACTATATGGATGTAATAGCCTGACACTAGATGTTGTATTATATACATATAATTCTCATTTGTTGGTTGACATACACCCAGTGATGAATTCGCAGTGACAATAATGTGACTTGTAAATGTGCAAGAGTCATACATTGACCATACATTGGTTCAAGGCACAATATTCTAAGAAACATACAAATCTTCAGAGCTGTTGAGTATGCAAAGACCCTAATATCAGATATAGTATTCTATTCCATTAACCTAATATCAGATACGGCATTCTATTGCATTACCCTAATAACCGATACAGTATTTCATTGCATTACATCATGATACATATTAAGAATATTTGACCACATTTACTAGGTTTCAGACTCCTAATTCAGACCCCGTTGTGTATCTCATAAAGCCAACATGTGTATTCATCCTAAGAAAAACTGCATTTCTGAATCACAATTTAGACCCCGTTTTACTGAGTCCAAACGCATTATCCAAAGGGCTTCTGCCCTACGGAGTTTCAGTTCTCTGTCACCTCCCCTTGGGTTATGCTCTATCACTTCAATACCAAAAAACTGAATTTCTCTATGGGTGCTTTGCGCTGGGCAGAGTGAAGCATGGATCGCTGCGGGGTATCTAGGGTCTAAATTTTTTAGAGCTCTTATGTGCTCCGTAATGCGCTCCTTAAGGGGTCTGATAGTACTACCCACATACTGTTTGTTGCATTTGCATACTAGAAGGTATACTACATATCTTGTAGTGCAATTGATATTCTGTTTGATTTTGTAACCTTGATTATTTGGTCCTTTAAACTCTCTAGTGTTATGTTGGGCCCATTTGCACATGCTGCACATTCCACATTTGAAAAAACCTAAGTTGTATGGAGTCATCCATGTGTTGATCTTGGATGTTTTTGGCATTGACGGGCTTAGCCTATTGCGTAAGGTCCTTCCTTTTCTAAATGTAATCAACGGTTGGGTGGGTAATTCTTGTGACAAAATGTTATCTCTTCTAAGAATTCCCCAATGTTTTTTGAGTGTATTTCTTAATGTGCACTGCAAACCGTTGTATTCGGTGATCAGACGTACTGATGTTGAGTCTGATTTACTTTTTATTGTAACTTTTAATGTTTCTGCTCTAGTTGTCTGACTTACTCTATTGGACGCCTTTGATAGTGTTGTATTGTCATACCCTCAATTCCTAAACCTCTGATCCATGTCATGTACACAGGCTTTAAAATCTTGGTCTTTACTACAGTTGCGTCTAGCTCGTAGGTACTCCCCATAAGGTATGGATCTGATTTGATGTGGAGGGTGACTGCTGGCTGCATGTAATATAGAATTGCATGATGTGTCTTTCCTAAAAAGTCTGGTGTTCAGTGTGTCATTTTCAATATATAGTTCAATGTCCAGAAAATTGATTTTCTCTGCACTTTGTTCCATGGTGAACTGCATACCATAGTTGTTTTTGTTTAAATACTCACTGAATTGGTGCAGTTCTATGGCCGAGCCCGACCATATAAGAAGACAGTCGTCTATATAACGACCCCAGTAGACGATGTGATCAATCCAATCACACCCTTCAGTGCCCCAGATGTAATCAGTTTCAAGGCAGCCCATGTATAAATTTGCAAAAGAAGGTGAGAATTTAGATCCCATTGCCACCCCCTTATTTTGTTTGTACCATTTGTTGTCAAATAAAAAGAAATTGTTGTTTAGAATCAAATCCATCATTCCAATCAACATTTCGTTGTGCAACCAATGTGTGGCCGGTCTGTTACTAAGCAGACGGGTAATTGCTGTTAGCCCTTTGTCTATCTCTATACTGGTGTAAAGGGACACCACATCTAGCGTTGCTAGTAAAAGATTAGGTTGCCATTGTAGATCCTCCAGTATACTTAATATGTGCTTGGAGTCCTGGATGTAACTAGCCATAGTGCGGACTATAGGTCCTATGAATAAGTCCACATATTCAGATAACTTTTCAGTGGGTCCATCAATTCCAGCCACTATAGGTCTGCCAGGGGGAAAGGGCAGATGTTTATGAATTTTGGGGAGTGTGTAAAGATAGGAAATGTGGGTCTAGTTGTTTTTAGATAAGATAATTCATCATCATCAAGAATCCCTTGCGCATGCCATTTGGACAGATTCTTGTTGATTTCGATACACAGGGGTCCCATTGGATTATATCCTATCTTTTCATAACATGACGTGTCATCCAGTTGGGACAAAATCTCTGTATTGTAGTCATCCACATTCATTATCACAACATTACCCCCTTTGTCCGCCTCTCTGATGATAATGGAGTGGTCATTGGCAAGTTCTGTCAGGGCTCTTCTCTCTCCTGCAGTAAGGTTGTAATTTTTATACCCCTTCCTGGTGGATTTATTCTGTGTGATACTGTCTAAATCTTCTAACACTCTTTTATGAAAGTCATCTATCGCATTTCCCCCCGGTAGTGTAGGTGTCCATTTGGATTTGTTTTTAAAGCCACTAGATAGTGTTAAATCTGTGTCAATTTCCAATTCACCCAAAAGTTGAGACATAGTGTAAGGAGATTCCTCCCTTTCGGTGATAGACAAGAGTATCCTTGTGGCTTGTACATCTTGAATAGATGGTATATCACACGCAGCACCCAAATTCTTGTTGCATGCTTTTTTATTAGTCATTGGATTGCACAGGAAATGCTTTTTCAATTTTAAAGTACGTATAAATTTATATAAGTCAATTTTTAGTCTACATAAGTCCCCATCCTCACTGGGATTAAAACTCAAACCTCTACTCAAAAGACTAACCATATCTGGGGTCAAAGACTTGGAAGATAAATTCACTACTTGTACCTCATCTCTTTTTTCATTCACTTTGTCGCTCCTTTGCCTGATCTCAGTTTTTGTCGGTAGTTGTCGTTTACCGCCCCTGTTGCCTCTCCTGGATTTGTGCCTCCTAAAGGGGTTGTACCCATGCGCCGATTGCCTCTTCTTGCTGTTCTTACCTCCTGAAAAAAACTAGATCTCGCTGTGTTGCTACCAGCTGCACCTTCATTTTCACTCCCGCTTACGCTCGGTACATTAAGAGAGGAAATACTAGAAGAGAGAGATGTGGACTCACTCCTTGCAATTTCGGTAGTTCTAGTGTTTACAACTCGTACATCGTCATACTTTTTAGCATATGTGTACACTCTACCTATTTTGTAGTCTATTTCATCTCTTTTCATTTGTCTAAGTTTCCTATCCTTGATATCTTTTTGATGGGCGGTAAGTATATCTTGTAAAATGGCGTAGTTTTTCTCTGTGGCTTCTTTCAAATTTAAATTTTTAATTTCTGATTCCACGATGTCAATTTCTGACTGTAATTTAATGACCTTGCGCTCCGAGGATTCAATTAGAATATCCATCAAGGTGAACGAATTTACATTTAGTGAATCCTCCCATCTTGTTAATAGGTCATCATCTAGCTCATCATATGTAGGTAGAATCTGTGCTCTTAAACCTCTGGGAACCCTTTTAAGCCTCAAATATTGTTTTAGTGTGGTGGCATCCCACCATCGGGCATTCTCTGTCTTTTTTAATCTTTCCAATTTGAGGAATTTATCTCTCAAGCCTTCTACTCTATTTCTATTACCACTTGTTGTGGGTTGGTTGGAACCAGACTCACTTGTCATGTTGCCAAATAACTCATCTGCTTCTTTGTCTCTATTCATTTTGATGTTTTACTATAACTTCAAAGCACGTTCTTCTAGTAATGATGTAGTTAAGTCAGTGTGGCTGCAAACCTGTCTGTGACTTAATATTCTCAAAGGCAGTGGGTTTTGTATCGACAGGGACTGATTGCGCTCTACTAGGGTACTGACTACTTTATCAAGTTAGAGATGGTGTTAAACAATGGTGCCACAGGAAAAAGGGAAACCCTCTGAACCCTTTTATACGGTGTCCAAGAACACCTACACTACATACAACGCAATTTCCTATGCACACAAAAATCAATTTAGGTACAAAATGTATTTTAAACAGACATCCAGTAAGTTCCGTTCTAGAAAATAATATTTTCCGCTTCTTTTGTTTGAGCAGTATTCCGCTGTTTTATTGCCCACAAAAATCTTTTCGCCAGCCGACACGTGTTTCGTCAGAGTACAGATTACTCTGACTCTTCAGGGCTGGAAATAAAACAGAAATATATACAGTTTTGTGATTCCTGTCACTGTACAGAGTGACTACACATACAAATGGCAACACTTTGAGAAGAAAATTCTCCTTATGTATCTGCAGGCACAATTGTGTCTGTGTCCAGTTTTGTAAAAAAGTAAAAAAGTAGAGGTTTGTGGAAGGATAACGTATCCAGTTTTCTCCTACAGACAAAATCATTATATTGTTCCGTCTTATAGGATTAACCTGGATATGCTGTTATACCTCTGAAAGTGACATGCACATGCTTTGAAAGTGAAAGAAAAAGTGACTGCAAAACAACGTCACGCTGTTCGATCCAGGTTTCAGTATAGATAGGAGTTACATTGAGTATATACATTAAAATCAAAAAGAGCACGCTTCAGAGAACATTCCAAACAGTTTTCGCGGTTCAGTAAACTTAAATTATTTATGGGTGCAAATCATCCACACTGTGCTGGGTGAGGGTGCAAATTCCCAGATAAATGTGCAGCTATATTGCATTTCTCATTAACAGCCGGAAAGAGAAAGTCCCTCCACCTGCAGGATAATACGTGACTAGTGCGTATATTCCTTCCTGTATCCGTGCCAACACATACCTTTCTTGTAATGATGGCGAATATTGTAATCCCTATTGATGAGAGATATGTGCGATAGGTTTTAGAATGTGAAACAAGATAATGAGTTAGGATAGAGACAATAGTCTTGCTAAGTTGATATAAAATTCACTATTACACTCACCGCTTGACCGGTGATAATTCCAACCCGGTAAGGGTATCGTGGACGTTCAATGGTTGAAACAAGTCTTCCTACGAATCTTCGGTAGCTTTGATTGGGACGCAGTCACAATATCTGAATAACCCCACGAATATAAGAGGAAGGAAGAGTAGAGATACAAAGGGTAAATGTACCGAATAATCCTACACAGAAAGACCGCTTAGCCATATACCACAAATGGGTTGAAAAAGATATGTTCCTATGAGGTGCCCCTGGTGCCTCTAGCAACTATGCCAGTTCAGTAATTATAGTAGTGGTACCAGACAAACGCAATTTAATCGATGTATCTCTTCACATCACTTGCTATGCCTATTTAGGACTGTATCCTCCAGTTCATCTACCATCCAAACTATAGTAAAAAAGGGCACAAAGTGAATCTAAAAAAGTGACTCACCAATTCTGTGAAACTCCTATCTGTGTTGGTGCCGGGGTACTACTTCTAAATTCATTTATCGCCTAAAAAGTCCATACATGAGTTGCTGAACAGATGAAAACTAACCGCTCACCTATAAAAATCCGTGTTATTGCACTGGTGGCCGTATCTAGAAGCGCGTAGGTAAACAGAACATAATCGGTATAATCCGCTCGTCACTATCTGTAAGGACATGTAAATTACTAGTGAGATTTTTCCAATTCGAAACATATTGATAATTAACGCAACGTGGTAACCATTAACAAGGAGTGAAAATGCTTACTAATAAATATGTGCTTCAATGCAGGCGAGGTAATCATCTAACAGCGTGTATCCTGCGTTTACTACATCCAGTCCGTATGTCCCTGGACCTATTTATGGAAACATAATTTTGGCGAACGTTACCACTTCACCTACGATCTTTATTAGTCTAAGCAAAGGGGGCCACCGTACGAAAAAGTTACCTCGGACCATGTAGAGACCGCGAATCCGGCGATCTGCCTTTCCAGTCTTCGCGTTGAATGCGGAAGAGGAAAAGTTCCCGCGTACGCAATGTTAAAAACGATACGTTCTCTGTGAAAGACTAGACCCGCGTAGTCTATTTCCGGTTGGGCGATATGTTACAACCGGAAAGAGATAAAACTGGAATTGTCTCGAAAGTAATCACCAGTCTACGATACTGATCGCAAATTAAATAAGCACCATCTTTGAAATAGTTGTGCACAATTGCGTCCCGCTAGAGAAAAGTAAATTTGGAGTAGTGCTATAGTGTATTCAACCAAATGGCAAGGAAAAAACTAGTTTGGCTAAGCGGAGCATTAGTCCCAGAATTTAAAGAAAAAGAGTATATGATAAATTGTTAATATTTTTAGAACCTACTTCAGTTCCTAGTTGTCAGAGAAGGATGACAATGCACCCTTACAACATAGTTAAAAATCCTAGATGAGGTAATGACCGGGGAATTATGTATTAATAGGAGAAAACCCACCGGACAAACCCTTAGAAGAGAACATGGTTCAATAAGGGGTAGCCAGCAAACTACGATAAAATAGGTTCCTGTCCCAATTAAAAAAAGGAAGGATGATAATCCATAGTAGATATAATGTCACAAGAACTATATGGATGTAATAGCCTGACACTAGATGTTGTATTATATACATATAATTCTCATTTGTTGGTTGACATACACCCAGTGATGAATTCGCAGTGACAATAATGTGACTTGTAAATGTGCAAGAGTCATACATTGACCATACATTGGTTCAAGGCACAATATTCTAAGAAACATACAAATCTTCAGAGCTGTTGAGTATGCAAAGACCCTAATATCAGATATAGTATTCTATTTCATTAACCTAATATCAGATACGGCATTCTATTGCATTACCCTAATAACCGATACAGTATTTCATTGCATTACATCATGATACATATTAAGAATATTTGACCACATTTACTAGGTTTCAGACTCCTAATTCAGACCCCGTTGTGTATCTCATAAAGCCAACATGTGTATTCATCCTAAGAAAAACTGCATTTCTGAATCACAATTTAGACCCCGTTTTACTGAGTCCAAACGCATTATCCAAAGGGCTTCTGCCCTACGGAGTTTCAGTTCTCTGTCACCTCCCCTTGGGTTATGCTCTATCACTTCAATACCAAAAAACTGAATTTCTCTATGGGTGCTTTGCGCTGGGCAGAGTGAAGCATGGATCGCTGCGGGGTATCTAGGGTCTAAATTTTTTAGAGCTCTTATGTGCTCCGTAATGCGCTCCTTAAGGGGTCTGATAGTACTACCCACATACTGTTTGTTGCATTTGCATACTAGAAGGTATATTACATATCTTGTAGTGCAATTGATATTCTGTTTGATTTTGTAACCTTGATTATTTGGTCCTTTAAACTCTCTAGTGTTATGTTGGGCCCATTTGCACATGCTGTACATTCCACATTTGAAAAAACCTAAGTTGTATGGAGTCATCCATGTGTTGATCTTGGATGTTTTTGGCATTGACGGGCTTAGCCTATTGCGTAAGGTCCTTCCTTTTCTAAATGTAATCAACGGTTGGGTAGGTAATTCTTGTGACAAAATGTTATCTCTTCTAAGAATTCCCCAATGTTTTTTGAGTGTATTTCTTAATGTGCACTGCAAACCGTTGTATTCGGTGATCAGACGTACTGATGTTGAGTCTGATTTACTTTTTATTGTAACTTTTAATGTTTCTGCTCTAGTTGTCTGACTTACTCTATTGGACGCCTTTGATAGTGTTGTATTGTCATACCCTCGATTCCTAAACCTCTGTTCCATGTCATGTACACAGGCTTTAAAATCTTGGTCTTTACTACAGTTGCGTCTAGCTCGTAGGTACTCCCCATAAGGTATGGATCTGATTTGATGTGGAGGGTGACTGCTGGCTGCATGTAATATAGAATTGCATGATGTGTCTTTCCTAAAAAGTCTGGTGTTCAGTGTGTCATTTTCAATATATAGTTCAATGTCCAGAAAATTGATTTTCTCTGCACTTTGTTCCATGGTGAACTGCATACCATAGTTGTTTTTGTTTAAATACTCACTGAATTGGTGCAGTTCTATGGCCGAGCCCGACCATATAAGAAGACAGTCGTCTATATAACGACCCCAGTAGACGATGTGATCAATCCAATCAGACCCTTCAGTGCCCCAGATGTAATCAGTTTCAAGGCAGCCCATGTATAAATTTGCAAAAGAAGGTGAGAATTTAGATCCCATTGCCACCCCCTTATTTTGTTTGTACCATTTGTTGTCAAATAAAAGAAATTGTTGTTTAGAATCAAATCCATCATTCCAATCAACATTTCGTTGTGCAACCAATGTGTGGCCGGTCTGTTACTAAGCAGACGGGTAATTGCTGTTAGCCCTTTGTCTATCTCTATACTGGTGTAAAGGGACACCACATCTAGCGTTGCTAGTAAAAGATTAGGTTGCCATTGTAGATCCTCCAGTATACTTAATATGTGCTTGGAGTCCTGGATGTAACTAGCCATAGTGCGGACTATAGGTCCTATGAATAAGTCCACATATTCAGATAACTTTTCAGTGGGTCCATCAATTCCAGCCACTATAGGTCTGCCAGGGGGAAAGGGCAGATGTTTATGAATTTTGGGGAGTGTGTAAAGGATAGGAAATGTGGGTCTAGTTGTTTTTAGATAAGATAATTCATCATCATCAAGAATCCCTTGCGCATGCCATTTGGACAGATTCTTGTTGATTTCGATACACAGGGGTCCCATTGGATTATATCCTATCTTTTCATAACATGACGTGTCATCCAGTTGGGACAAAATCTCTGTATTGTAGTCATCCACATTCATTATCACAACATTACCCCCTTTGTCCGCCTCTCTGATGATAATGGAGTGGTCATTGGCAAGTTCTGTCAGGGCTCTTCTCTCTCCTGCCGTAAGGTTGTAATTTTTATACCCCTTCCTGGTGGATTTATTCTGTGTGATACTGTCTAAATCTTCTAACACTCTTTTATGAAAGTCATCTATCGCATTTCCCCCCGGTAGTGTAGGTGTCCATTTGGATTTGTTTTTAAAGCCACTAGATAGTGTTAAATCCGTGTCAATTTCCAATTCACCCAAAAGTTGAGACATAGTGTAAGGAGATTCCTCCCTTTCGGTGATAGACAAGAGTATCCTTGTGGCTTGTACATCTTGAATAGATGGTATATCACACGCAGCACCCAAATTCTTGTTGCATGCTTTTTTATTAGTCATTGGATTGCACAGGAAATGCTTTTTCAATTTTAAAGTACGTATGAATTTATATAAGTCAATTTTTTGTCTACATAAGTCCCCATCCTCACTGGGATTAAAACTCAAACCTCTACTCAAAAGACTAACCATATCTGGGGTCAAAGACTTGGAAGATAAATTCACTACTTGTACCTCATCTCTTTTTTCATTCACTTTGTCGCTCCTTTGCCTGATCTCAGTTTTTGTCGGTAGTTGTCGTTTACCGCCCCTGTTGCCTCTCCTGGATTTGTGCCTCCTAAAGGGGTTGTACCCATGCGCCGATTGCCTCTTCTTGCTGTTCTTACCTCCTGAAAAAAACTAGATCTCGCTGTGTTGCTACCAGCTGCACCTTCATTTTCACTCCCGCTTACGCTCGGTACATTAAGAGAGGAAATACTAGAAGAGAGAGATGTGGACTCACTCCTTGCAATTTCGGTAGTTCTAGTGTTTACAACTCGTACATCATCATACTTTTTAGCATATGTGTACACTCTGCCTATTTTGTAGTCTATTTCATCTCTCTTCATTTGTCTAAGTTTCCTATCCTTGATATCTTTTTGATGGGCGGTAAGTATATCTTGTAAAATGGCGTAGTTTTTCTCTGTGGCTTCTTTCAAATTTAAATTTTTAATTTCTGATTCCACGATGTCAATTTCTGACTGTAATTTAATGACCTTGCGCTCCGAGGATTCAATTAGAATATCCATCAAGGTGAACGAATTTACATTTAGTGAATCCTCCCATCTTGTTAATAGGTCATCATCTAGCTCATCATATGTAGGTAGAATCTGTGCTCTTAAACCTCTGGGAACCCTTTTGAGCCTCAAATATTGTTTTAGTGTGGTGGCATCCCACCATCGGGCATTCTCTGTCTTTTTTAATCTTTCCAATTTGAGGAATTTATCTCTCAAGCCTTCTACTCTATTTCTATTACCACTTGTTGTGGGTTGGTTGGAACCAGACTCACTTGTCATGTTGCCAAATAACTCATCTGCTTCTTTGTCTCTATTCATTTTGATGTTTTACTATAACTTCAAAGCACGTTCTTCTAGTAATGATGTAGTTTAGTCAGTGTGGCTGCAAACCTGTCTGTGACTTAATATTCTCAAAGGCAGTGGGTTTTGTATCGACAGGGACTGATTGCGCTCTACTAGGGTACTGACTACTTTATCAAGTTAGAGATGGTGTTAAACAATGGTGCCACAGGAAAAAGGGAAACCCTCTGAACCCTTTTATACGGTGTCCAAGAACACCTACACTACATACAACGCAATTTCCTATGCACACAAAAATCAATTTAGGTACAAAATGTATTTTAAACAGACATCCAGTAAGTTCCGTTCTAGAAAATAATATTTTCCGCTTCTTTTGTTTGAGCAGTATTCCGCTGTTTTATTGCCCACAAAAATCTTTTCGCCAGCCGACACGTGTTTTGTCAGAGTACAGATTACTCTGACTCTTCAGGGCTGGAAATAAAACAGAAATATATACAGTTTTGTGATTCCTGTCACTGTACAGAGTGACTACACATACAAATGGCAACACTTTGAGAAGAAAATTCTCCTTATGTATCTGCAGGCACAATTGTGTCTGTGTCCAGTTTTGTAAAAAAGTAAAAAAGTAGAGGTTTGTGGAAGGATAACGTATCCAGTTTTCTCCTACAGACAAAATCATTATATTGTTCCGTCTTATAGGATTAACCTGGATATGCTGTTATACCTCTGAAAGTGACATGCACATGCTTTGAAAGTGAAAGAAAAAGTGACTGCAAAACAACGTCACGCTGTTCGATCCAGGTTTCAGTATAGATAGGAGTTACATTGAGTATATACATTAAAATCGCGGTTCAGTAAACTTAAATTATTTATGGGTGCAAATCATCCACACTGTGCTGGGTGAGGGTGCAATCAAAGCTACCGAAGATTCGTAGGAAGACTTGTTTCAACCATTGAACGTCCACGATACCCTTACCGGGTTGGAATTATCACCGGTCAAGCGGTGAGTGTAATAGTGAATTTTATATCAACTTAGCAAGACTATTGTCTCTATCCTAACTCATTATCTTGTTTCACATTCTAAAACCTATCGCACATATCTCTCATCAATAGGGATTACAATATTCGCCATCATTACAAGAAAGGTATGTGTTGGCACGGATACAGGAAGGAATATACGCACTAGTCACGTATTATCCTGCAGGTGGAGGGACTTTCTCTTTCCGGCTGTTAATGAGAAATGCAATATAGCTGCACATTTATCTGGGAATTTGCACCCTCACCCAGCACAGTGTGGATGATTTGCACCCATAAATAATTTAAGTTTACTGAACCGCGAAAACTGTTTGGAATGTTCTCTGAAGCGTGCTCTTTTTGATTTTAATGTATATACTCAATGTAACTCCTATCTATACTGAAACCTGGATCGAACAGCGTGACGTTGTTTTGCAGTCACTTTTTTTTTTTTTTCTTTCACTTTCAAAGCATGTGCATGTCACTTTCAGAGGTATAACAGCATATCCAGGTTAATCCTATAAGACGGAACAATATAATGATTTTGTCTGTAGGAGAAAACTGGATACGTTATCCTTCCACAAACCTCTACTTTTTTACTTTTTTACAAAACTGGACACAGACACAATTGTGCCTGCAGATACATAAGGAGAATTTTCTTCTCAAAGTGTTGCCATTTGTATGTGTAGTCACTCTGTACAGTGACAGGAATCACAAAACTGTATATATTTCTGTTTTATTTCCAGCCCTGAAGAGTCAGAGTAATCTGTACTCTGACGAAACACGTGTCGGCTGGCGAAAAGATTTTTGTGGGCAATAAAACAGCGGAATACTGCTCAAACAAAAGAAGCGGAAAATATTATTTTCTAGAACGGAACTTACTGGATGTCTGTTTAAAATACATTTTGTACCTAAATTGATTTTTGTGTGCATAGGAAATTGCGTTGTATACAACAGGAGAAAGTCATAAATTGCCTGAAAACTGATGTAAACACTTAAAGAAACGAATACCTGAATAGATGTTAAAAACGACAATGGGGAGTTCGACCCGAAAATACATAGTGCTGGAACACAGAGACCACAAACACAGTTTTATAAAAATAGTGATATATAAAAACAGTTTTATAAAAAGTTATGCAAATCCTCACTTTAGTCCGTTTGGCATTTTGGTGTTGACTGCAAGAATAAAATAAGATCTCTAACTGCCAATGGCATTTTTCACGACTGCCTCCATGACATGATACAGGGACAGTGCCAATGACAAAGTACCTAAGCTCATTAAGATTGTTGTCCTGAACTAACTTAAAGCGACAGGCCACAGGGTAGTTTGTATCCAAGTTAACCACTGACCTCAGGTCTCTTAAAATACGATTGAAAACTTGAAGCTTGGTGCTGCCCACATACTGAAGACTACAGGAAAATTTTAAAAGGAAGACTACAAATTCAGTACGTCAAGTGGAATGTTCGTTGATTTAGATGGGTCTAAAGTTAAATGCAGATGTGTATTCAGAGGTATTGACCCCAAATTTGCAGGCACAATAGGAATTGCACTTAAATAATCCTGTTTTATTGGAAAGCCAAGTTTGTGTGGGAGTAAACTCCGGACTATTTTTTACTAAAGAGTCTCTCATCGACGTGGTACGTTTGAATGTGATGGAGGGTTGTTTAGGGAGAATTTGACCTAGGGTGATATCAGTTAAAACACTCAGCCAATAAGAATTGACAATGCTTTGTATCTGTCTCTCTATCCTGCTGAAAGTGGTAATCAGCCTTATTTCTAGAGTGTTGTCAAAAATAGGGTATGTTAAGTTGATGTAACTTTCGAGTGTTCGAGTGGCAATTGAGCTTTTCACAGTGATGTTGTTAGATGACAAACAATGTTCTCTAGTGTGAATATTGGCTCTAGAGAGGGCATTAGTAACTTTAGTGCAACTGAAATGAAACGTTTAATTTGTACAGATTGGCAGTGCTTGAGATCAATATCAGAGCTGCAAATGCACTGAATTCTTAACAAATCACAGTAGGTAATGCTACGTATTAGGTGACGAGGATGTGCACTACTCACATGTAACACCGAATTTCCAGCCGTCATTTTTCAGTGGAGTTTTATATGGATTCCTCCTTTGTCTCCCGTGTATATATACATATAACCTACTGGCAGTGTCAGTAGGTAGTTCTAGTTAAAATTTGAAAAGTGTTTTTTGATTTGCCAATATCTTTGGTGCCGTTGATTAATTTTTGCGGAAATGGTCCGTTCACTTCAGTTGCTGTGCTGAAAGTTTTGGGGTGATAAGTCAAGCAGGTCCCAAGAAAAAAAGGGGGGGCCCAACGCGTTTTCTTCATGTTATTTTCCATAGGAACCTTCAGACAAGGCTACAGCCTGTGCTGCTGAACATACTTACACCATTAGTAGCTTATTTATTATTTATTTTATTTATTTATTTAGTGTTTTATAGAGCGGAAACCAGACCTGTGAGGGTATCAGAGAGCTTTACAGTAGTATCTGGTAGGTAACACATAGCAAAATATAATACATGGCAAGACAGCAATCATAATATCCGACTGCCTATTGGGATAGGAACAAATGATACAATAAGCTAGAAAAGCAGTCTCAGCACCCTTGGAAGATTGTCCGGAAGAACAGGGTAGGTAACGAAAGGAGATGGGGCCAGGTATAATGCCGTAACAATAGGTAAAGACAGCTTACGGAGGAGAATGTAACAAGAGCATTAGGAGAGGAATTTGCCCATTAGGAAAGTTTTGGTCTCCTTTTGGAAGTGTGCTAGAGACGGTATTTTTCTGATGGCGGGTGGGAGTGAGTTTCATATTCTAGGTGCGGCTCCGGAGAAAGCCCGATTGTACGTTTTATTTTTCTTGAAGCTTGCAGGTTGGAGCAAAAGGGTTCTGTGCAAGAAAACCAGGGGACTTGGAGTAGAGAGCCTTGTAGGTGAGGCAAGCCAGCTTAAACTGGATTCTGGCCTCAAGCGGAAGCCAGGTCAGAGCTTTAAGGAGGGGTGAGATATGGTAGTACTTTTTAGATCCAGTTAAAAGTCTGGCAGCTGTGTTGAGGCCGTCTTTCAAGGGTGCCAGAGAGGTCTAAGGTAGGCTAGCGAGGGTGGAGCAACCATATTCTAGCCTGGAGATGACCAGAGCCTGAATTACCAATTTCAGGTCTGGGGGGTCGAGGAAAGGTTTCAGGTTTCTTCGGTAGTTCAAATGAAATCTGGCAGTTTTCACAATGGTCGGAGAGCAGTTTAGCGCTGTGATAGCCTTGATCCTAACTTGAATATCTGTATTGGCGTTAGGTGGTGAGATTAAGAAGAACTCAGTTTTTTTGGCATTGAGTTAGGCTGGTTTGATGTGAGCCAGTGAACCGTCAGCTTTAGGGCCTTGTTCAGGGAGTGGATGTCCTCTGGGGAAGAGATTTTGATGTGTCGTCGACATACATGTGGTAGAAGATACTGGCGCGCAGCACCTCTGAGAGCGGTTCGAGGTATAGATTGAAGAGGGTAGGGGACAGGGTTGAGCCTTGAGACATCAGTACTGCAGTTGAAGTCGCCGCCCAGGAGCACAGATCCTGTCAGCAGAGTTGCCAGCTTTTCCGACAGGTGTGCAAAAAAGGCGGCATGATCGATGTTAGGAGCATAGGGCTAGATGTAGGAGCCCTAATACCAATCGGAAACGGACGATTTTGGACGTTTCCGACCGGTATTAGGGTTTTCAGATGTAGGGGGCTGAAAAATACAAAATCATTATATTTACAGATTCGGTAAAATTACCGATTCTGTAAATTACTGAATCGGTAATTACAAATGTAGGTGGCACAGTTTACAGTGCCACAGGCCCTTAAGAGTCGATATTTTACCACACAATCCCATTGTGTGGTAAATTACCGAATTCAGGTGTGCATGCACACCTGTGCAATGTGACACACAGACATGCTCTTAGGGCATGTATGTGTGCCACATTGCACACAAGCCTGTACTTGGGGTGCTAGAGGGTGTCAAAGTGACACCCCCTGCACCCTTGCAGGATTCGGTATTTACCGATTCTGTAAATACAGAATCGGTATTTCCCATTGATTCCTATGGGCTTCAAAGCCCATAGGAATCGGTAAATACCGAATTTTACAGATTCGGTAATTCAGATTTTAAAATTACCTAAATCTGCCACCTTCCCATTTACAGACTCTTAAATACGGAATCGATAAAATTCGGTATTTAAGAGTCTGTAAATGGGAATTAACTACATCTAGCCCATAGATACTCCCTAAGACAATGTCCCTCCCATCCAATCGTCCCCTCACCACCACATTCCTCCCATACAGGTTGATCAACTGACCAGTACTCTGGAACGGGACCCCAGCCCTGACGCAGATCAGTGCACCCCTTGCAAAAGCCGTGTATGTTGTGCAGAACACCTGTCCCTGCCACCTACGCTGCAACGCCAACCTCTCTTTCATAGTTAAGTGTGTTTCCTGCAACAGGGCAATCTGCACCCTTCTCCTTATTAGGTATGTATGAATCTTGCTGCGGCGTGTCATGGTAGGCATCCCCCTAATGTTCCAGGACATACATTCAATGCCTAAGCTGGTACCCATAATGTGATCGTACGCATGCTGCCCTCAACACCTCCCCCAATGGCATGCCTGTCCCCAAGACCCTCCTTCCCTTCCTCTACCCCTCATATTCCCAAACTCCCACTCCCCAGGACAGGTTCCATTGAAATAGTTCCCACCCAAACTGATGCAACCAAACTGTGTGCAAAAAACGGTGGTGAGGCGTGTGCTGACCCTATAGGACCCGAAGTTCCCCCTGGTCTCCTCTACGTTCTGGCTTTACATAGGAGCCTTCTTCAGTACTGCCCAACTGGTGCCACTACCCCCCTTCCCCTACAGCCGTTATCGTTCAGTATGCAGTCCTGGCAGTGATGCAAGGTCGTCTTCCCCATCCGTAGAGTAGGTCCGCCGTCTGCAGGATAACCACTGGCAGCTCAGATTCAGAGTCCCCAATTGTGCTCCCGGGTGGTGTGTTCTCAGTTCCACCCAGCTCTTGATCTGTGGAAATAGAAGTCGGAATGGCCTCCCCCTGGCTGATCTCTGCAACTGCTCGCAACGCTCTGAGTCTTTCAAGGTAATGATCCGGTGACAAAAGGGCCATCGGCAAGCATGCATAATCAGGAGACCCCCTTGTTGTGCTGCCTGTTTTAGAGTTCTGCCTAGCTCTCGTCTGGTGCACCTCCAGCCTTTGCCAAGCATCCTGTGGAGTAGTGAAGAAGTGTGTTCCAATGCCCTCCAGCACCCGCAATTGTGCTAGGAAGAGCATGGCATAGGGAATGTTAAGTTGACGTAACCGTAACTTTCGTTTTAGTGGAAGAAAGGAAGTGGGCTGCCTTTGAGCCTCCCTGGTGAAGTCCGGGAATATCATTATTTTGGAGTTCTTGATTTGCAGATGTTGCTTCCCCCTGGCCTGCTGCAGGAGATGGTCTCTATCTCGGTAGCAGGAGCCCCCCACCATCAGTCGCGGGTTGCTCCCGGCTTAGGAGGCCTGGCTGGGACCCTATGGGCCCGCTGAAGGGCAAAGAATGAAGAGAGTCCTTCTGGAGTGACCTCAGTCTTGAGCCACCCTTCCATGGAATGGACAGGATTGTCTCCTTCTGCCCATTCTGGAACCCCCACTATGCGAAGGTTGTTCCTGCGGGAGTGCCCTTCACTGTCCTCTGCTCTCACTTCCAAAGTCCGCACCTTGTCCTCCACCAGCTTCAGGGAGAGCCGCAAGGTGACTATAGCATCAGGGACGTCTTCCAGCATTTTCTTAGTCACCTTCACCCAGTCCTATACCTTCTTGTGGTCGTCCTTAAGCAAAGTGAGGTCCACCCCATTAGCATCTATCTTGGTCTCAAGGCCCTCCCTTGACGAAATGATTGCCTGAATTATGTCTGCCAAGAGTGGCTCCCTGGTGCAGCCGCACCTTGGCGCTTGCCACTTCATCGTCGGTCTGCTCCACCTAGAGGGCCGCAAAGCCCTTTCATTTGCTTATCCTCCCCATCTTGTCCTTTGGGCTACACTACACTGGGAGCGCGGAACTGGCTCTCCTGTCCAGCGCTTATAGTAGCCTGTTTCCAATTCTGGTTTTCATCAGCGCCCCTGTACTGGGGGGACCCGCTACTTCAGCAGCTTCAGCACTCTCTAAATTTCACCCACCCAGTTGAGCTCGCCACTGCCAGGTCTCGGCTCCTTAGTAGTTGAGCTTCAGCGCAGGTTTTTTGTGCAACCCCCCAGGATAGTGCAGGCCACCTCTCCCCACAGCACTGCCACACAAACCTGCCAGCAACAGACACTATGTCGTGGGAGGGGGAATCCGGCTCCCACACACCCAAGTCCAGGTCTTTACTATGTTGCTCCAAGCCGTGGGAAAAAGCGTCCCAGGATAGCAATTGGCGGCGTCCCAACAGTACTCCGCACACCTTTGGTAGCTCTGGCTGCCCCTGCAAAATTTCAGCCCCCGCTCTGGTACAAGTAGTTCACCCCAGGGCTCCATGATGCCACTCACCAACCTGTGAGTGGAGAATGCTGCGTGGCCTCAGGGAGGCACCCCAATGCGATCCGGACTAGCAGGCCTTCTGTCAGTCTATGGCTGCTCCCCAGACCTGGCCGCCATTTCCTGTGCTCCATCCCCAGCTACGGGCGAACACGCGCTCCGATCTGCTGCAATTGCAATTGCTCGCTTCTGGGCCAATTTGTCGCCGTTCCACTGTGCCGTCTACCTCCTCTGCTGCCACTCTGCGAATCAGAGGAGCTCGATCTCAGTGCTCAGCAGCCTGTGATTCACCAGTCACGGTGCCCCGCCACCATTTCCTGCACTCCGGCCTCAGCCCTGGGTGAGCAAGTGCACCAAGCAGCGACAATGCCACCTGCCCACCTCCGCAGAAAGCTGTTGCTGCACCACAGCGCTGCTACTTTCATTGCTGTTGTTTTGCAAGGAGCCTGAATACAGAGCTCCGAGCCCCGCAAACACCCATCCCAGTGCCCCCCCAACATCTTGGTTACTCTGCTGACGGGAGACCCAAATCAGCTTGCCGTATGTTTCGCGCCATGGAGGTCTTTTTTCACCGTTCTTTTACAATCCTTCAGTAACCCACGTATTCAACCAATGGATACTTGTAGATTGACCCCCTTAAGTCCATAGGATTAATATAAACGAGGAGAGGTCACGGACGGAGCTCCGAGGTCTGCTTCTCCTCACATTGGCATCAATCCACCATCCCCCTCCCTTTATTTAAAAAAATAATTGAAAGGCAAGGCCCCGGGGGATGGGTGCCTGGGGCTATAATTGGCCTGAGGAGGGTGGCCTAGTGGCCTCCCTCCTTTAGAAAAAAATAATTTAATAAATGTATGTATGTATGTATGTATCGCGTACTTTTATAGCGCAGATTGTCACCCAGAGGGTATCCTGGCGCTTTGACTTTACCTAACTTTACGCAATCACAAGATTACACTGCCCTGGGGAAGAGATGGGACTTCAGTCCTTTTCTAAAGGAAGAAAGTTCCCTCAGATTTCTCAGACACGGGGGAAGAAAATTCCAGAGTTTAGTGGCAGTATAACCAAAGGAACGGCCACCCATCCGTATCCTCTGAATTCTGGTGACTACCACCAGGCAGGCCGAGGAAGACCGTAAAGGTCTGGCTGCTAAGTACCAAGAGAAGAGTTCTTGCAACAAGACAGGTCCCTGTCCGTGCAGGGCCCTAAAAACTATGCAAGACGCTTTAAAGCATATACGCTGATGGATTGTTAGCCAGTGAAGATCTTTAGGCGCCAAAGTATAAGAGGCTGAGCGCAGCCGCGAAAGGGCCAGCTTAGCAGCCTTGTTCTGTACGCGCTGCAGCTTACCAATCAAAGTGCTGGGGGCACCCAGCAGCAGTGTGTTGCAGTAATAAAGCCTGCTAAGAATGATACTACGCACTACCTCTGGTCTAGCAGGTGCCGGAAGCTTGGGAAGGATCTTACGCAGAGTCCGGAGCAGCATCATACATGTAGCAATTATCTTAGTCACAAAGGCCTCCAGCTGTAAGTTAGGGCCAAACATAACACCCAAGTTGTGGGCAGCATCCGTCGCCGCGACCGTGCCCAAGGAGGAAACTGGCCAAAAATCCGCCGGCAGGGGGCGAGGGGTTCGGTCCATTGAACAGTGCAGTACCTCGGTTTTTGAACCATTGAACTGGAGGGAATTAGGTCTCAGTCAGTCCACGGTGGCTGTCATGCAGTGATGAAAAGTCTCCTTAGAAACAGCATCTCTGCCTTCAAAGGAGAATATGAGCTGCGTATCGTGGGCATAATTAATTGCCGATATACCAAAAGATTTGATCAGCTTGATCAGATGGCGGAGGTACAGGTTAAATAAAATCGGACTAATTGCCGACCCTTGAGGCACGCCTTACCCCACTTTCTTAATGCCAGATCTAAAAGGCGGCAAAGCCACCATTTGTCGCCTGTTCTGAAGGTAGGAAACTAACCAATCTCGGGCCAGGCCAGCTACCCCAATCTCTTCCAGTCTGCTGATTAGAGTGGCGTGGTAGACCATGTCGAACGCGGCCGACATGTCGAGCAGCACTACAAAAGCTGCCCAACCAGTGTCGACCCGCGAGCGAAGATCATCCAGGGCCACCACCAGCGCGGTCTCCGTGCCATGAGCTGGCCGGAAGCCGAACTGAGCTACGTCCAAACAGACATTAGTCTCCAGAAAACTGGACAGAGACTTTGTGACAAATTTCTCCAAGATCTTAACGGGGTAAGGGAGCAGCGAAATAGGTCTATAATTAGCAGAACAAGTGGGGTCCAGCGTGGCCTTCTTCAGAAGAGGAGAGACCACTGCTAGTTTCCAACCATCAGGAACCGTGCTGGTACTAAAGGACTTTGCAAACAAAACAGGTGATGGACTGAATGTGGATCAATGTCACACATTCACCCCAGTCCAAAGATCTGGGCCCAAATCCATCGTTTTTTTGCACTCCACACCACCCTGGGTTAGACAATGGCGATATGCAAATCAGCTCTGACCCTGTGCCCCATGGGAACAGTCCAGTCCGAACTACAAAAGCCATGTCCTTCCCAGAACGGAATCAAGCATCCGAGGACCGGACCGGTTTCGAGGTAACACCTCTCATCAGCTCGGCTAGCTTGACTCCAGTGGTGTGGAGTGCCTGGGACCCACGTCTGAGCATCCCCAGCGCACTTATGGCGGAATTCAAGCTAGCCGGGCTGATGAGAGGTGATACCTCAAAACCGGTCCGGTCCTCGGATGCTTGATTCCATTCTTGGAAGGACATGGCTTTTGTAGTTCGGACCGGACTGTTCCCATGGGGCACAGGGTCAGAGCTGATTTGCATATCGCCATTGTCTAACCCAGGGTGGTGTGGAGTGCAAAAAAACGATGGATTTGGGCCCAGATCCTTGGACTGGGATGAATGTGTGACATTGATCCACATTCGGTCCATCACCTGTTTTGTTTGCAAATTCCGCCATAAGTGCGCTGGGGATGCTCAGACGTGGGTCCCAGGCACTCCACACCACTGGAGTCAAGCTAGCCGGGCTGATGAGAGGTGTTACCTCGAAACCGGTCCGGTCCTCGGATGCTTGATTCCGTTCTGGGAAGGACATGGCTTTTTTAGTTCGGACTGGACTGTTTCCATTGGGCACAGGGTCAGAGCTGATTTGCATATCGCCATTGTCTAACCCAGGGTGGTGTGGAGTGCAAAAAAACGATGGATTTGGGCCCAGATCCTTGGACTGGGATGAATGTGTGACATTGATCCACATTCGGTCCATCACCTGTTTTGTTTGCAAATTCTGCAATAAGTGCGCTGGGGATGCTCAGACGTGGGTCCCAGGCACTCCAAACCACTGGAGTCAAGCTAGCCGGGCTGATGAGAGGTGTTACCTCGAAACCGGTCCGGTCCTCGGATGCTTGATTCCGTTCTGGGAAGGACATGGCTTTTGTAGTTCGGACTGGACTGTTCCCATGGGACAAAGGGTCAGAGCTGATTTGCATATCGCCATTGTCTAACCCAGGGTGGTGTGGAGTGCAAAAAAACGATGGATTTGGGCCCAGATCCTTGGACTGGGATGAATGTCTGACATTGATCCACATTCGGTCCATCACCTGTTTTGTTTGCAAATTCCGCCATAAGTGCGCTGGGGATGCTCAGACGTGGGTCCCAGGCACTCCACACCACTGGAGTCAAGCTAGCCGGGCTGATGAGAGGTGTTACCTCAAAACCGGTCCGGTCCTCGGATGCTTGATTCCGTTCTGGGAACGACATGGCTTTTGTAGTTCGGACTGGACTGTTCCCATGGGGCACAGGGTCAGAGCTGATTTGCATATCGCCATTGTCTAACCCAGGGTGGTGTGGAGTGCAAAAAAACGATGGATTTGGGCCCAGATCCTTGGACTGGGATGAATGTGTGACATTGATCCACATTCGGTCCATCACCTGTTTTGGGTACTAAAGGACTGGCAGCAAATAGAGAAGAGAGGGGGAAAAAGTTCCTCTTGGAACAGCTTCCAGAATTTATGAGGTAGCGGGTCCAGCGGGGAGCTTGAAGACACATCGTTGGCCACAAGACAAAAATCTTCGTATGAAGGGAGAGTAAAACTGTCCAGCCGTGGGCACCCTATAACTTCCTTCAAAGTCCCTAGAGTTGGTGAAGATGCTAAATCATCCGAGGGCTGGAAACAGGGAGTGCTCGGATCAGAAAGTCCCCTCAGAATGTTAGCGATCTTATCTTCAAAGGCAGATGCCAAGGAGTCATGTAAGGACTGAGAAGCCGGGATGTTATTAGTGGCACAGGCCGGATGGAAAAGGTCATTGACAATTTTAAAAAGGGTCTGTGATTTGTTCCCTGCCTGAGCCAACATATCCTCGAGATACTTGGCTTTGGAACACTTGATCTGTGCTTTGTAGTCCAGGAGTGCCTGTTTAAAAAGAGCCCTATCTGACTCTAGATAGTGCTTCCTTCAGGCTCTTTCCACCTGTTTCCACCGCAATTTCAGTTGGAGAAGGTCATTAGAATACCAAGGCGTAACATGCTTCGGTCTATCCTTCGCCTTCCGCAAGGGAACTGCCTTTTCTAGAGACTCTGTGATCTGTTGACAGAGTCTCAAATGGCTCTCTTCCACATCTCCCCCCAGGGAAAAATCACCAGATAGTAGAGTTGGCAGTGTGGAATTTTTCAGAAGTCTAGACCACTGCCTACTAAGTTTGGTGGCACCTGAGTTGTTATCACTAGGAGAGTCAGCTGGGAGATGTAAGGAGAAGTGGATAAGGGCATGGTCAGTCCAGCATTGAGAATTGATACCCCTAATCTTCACCTGAGTCTCATCCACAAATACCAGGTCCAATGACCCTGACCTGGTGCAGAAAATGGCCTCAGGAGGGGGGCCATATAAGTTTTTTAGAAATTGCAATACCCCGGTGATGGGGCCCCGGGACCAAAGTCGGCCTGGGAGGGGGGCTTCATGGCCCCCCTCCCTTTAAAAAAACAAAAAACAGAGGCCTAGCCCCAGGGGATGGGATCCCTTGGGCCGTAATCAGCCTCAGGAGTGGGGGGGCCTCATGCCTCCCTCCCTTTTAACTTTTTTTTTAAATGGCTCAGGCAGCAAACCGATAGCAATCCAGCAAGGTTGCTGGATCGCTATCGGTGTGCTGTTGAAGCCGTAAATTGGCAGGACAACTTTCCATTTGAAGAGCTTTCCTCCATTGGTGCTGGATCGCTGGCTTGATTTAACTAACACTGACTTCAAGAAATCTGCAGATCTCTGCGGTTACTTATCTTCACCCATTAGCTAAACGAACTTAGCAATTCCACCTCCATCACATCTTTTTAAGGGGCTTCCTCTGCAATACACAATTGTCCTGATGATGGTCTTATAGACAACTGCAACAAAGACCGAAACGTCGACCTCGTCATCATCTCCCAACCAATTTATGTTCTTAAGAGTAACTCTTGTGCATTATTGGTCTTAGTTACTCTTTTTCATTTATAGGAACTGATGTCTTGTTATGAAATGTTTTGCTGATCTGTTTATACAACTGTTCATGACATTTTGCGTACAATCTACTTCCTAATGTATCCCCTTGAATTGATTTCTAATATATGAAATATAAAATATTTTCATACAAATAGAATCTCCCGAATAGGATCTCCCGTGTGCTTCTTTTCTTTTCTTTGTGATTAATATCCATACATATTACTGTTATCCTATGGATACATTTGAGTTGGATTGCTGACAACGAACTCTAAGACTCACGTTAATAAACAAACTGAATTAATGTATATATGAAATCCCTTGTAGACAATCTTTATCCTGTACTGTTTACTGCCCAAGCCTACAAGGGTTTATTGGGTTACCCAAACTCTTTAATGATATGCAATGGAGAGCAGGAATTTTACTGCTATAACCTTTAACTATTACTAGGTGACCAGAGGAGCCGACCGCAAGCTTGATTTTTAAAATTTTGAAGGCAAACTACAGCTGTTTAGATTTTGTGCAACCTTGGGTTGATGAATCTTGAAGGTAAGTTTGCGATCAATTTGAAAGCCTAGGTATTTGTATGAATACACCTAGGTCAGTGGTCACTTGTCCAAGGTCCAAGTGAATTTGCTGTTGACTTTATGGTGTTTGTTAAAGCGAATCACCTTCATTTTTTGGCGATTGATGGTTATTTGGACCGAGGTGGTATAAACTCCAAGTTCGGTGATTAGTTGTTGCAAACCAACTGGCGTTTGCGTTAGTAAAACGATGCAATCCACGTATTGAAGGCTGGGTGTGGGTATTATGCCAAGTTTCAGAGGGTCAGATTGAATTGACCGAAGATGCTTGTCCAGATCAGCGATGTGAATGTTGAAGAGGCAGGGTGCCAGCATGCATCCTTGTTTTAGCCCAATGAGTGTGTAGATCTTCTTGGTGATGCTGAGCCCATCTCCTTTCCTCATCTGGACCCACGTCTGAGAGTACAGGTTGATTATGGCTTCCAGCAGCTTAGCTGGGACACCCCAGTTGTACATTTTTACCCATAGCTTGGCTCTTGAAACCTTGTCAAAGGCAACTTTAAGGTCAATGAAACATGCATACAGTGGCCTTGATTTTGAGATGGCATGATTGGACAGGAGGGTACAGCGGAAATGTTCATCAGAGTGCCCATCAAGGCCCTGAATCCGGTTTGCGGATAAGGAATAAGGTTTGTTTGCGCTGCTCAGTCCTCCAAGTCTGCTAGCAGGTTTGATGCGTATATTTTAGCCTCCACATCGATTAACGTGATAAATCTATAATTTGAAGGATCGGAACATGAACACGATTTGTGTATTGGGCTTAGAATGCTTCCCCTCCAGGAGCCGGAGATTGTATTAGAGGCTAGGATATCCGAAAAAAGAGAAGTCATGTAATTCGCCCAGGATGGTGAATTAAACCAAAACAAAGCATTTGGGAGGCCGTTGGGCCCACGGGCACCCTCGGATCTTAGGTTTTTTATTGTTTTTAAGACTTGTTCTTTGAGGATCTGCGGAGGAAAGTCTGAATAAGAGGGGGAGTCGTTTTTTTACTAGATCTTTAGCAAAAACTCTGTTACTTGGTTGGGAGCCAAAGCTCAGTTACACTTTACCTATCATCTCCTCTCCCTTGGGCAGAAGCAGGGGAGGCCTATCAGCTGTCTTCCAGCACTTTCTTGACTGTAAGATTATTCCTGTTCCGCTTTAACTTTCAGGTATCCAAATTTATGGATTATCTGTTTCTAGATAGTTTAACTTATTTCTTATTAATGTCTAGAATTATTTACATACAAGGGAGAAACGGTGAGGCACCGATCCTTTTTTTGTACAAAAAAGTGCTGATATGTAGAGCCAACTGAACTTTGAATTTTTTATGTTATTCGTGGGGTGATTTCAGTGCACAAATAGGATCTAGTCCCAGGTTGGTGGATCTCTCTTTAGCTAGGAAACTGTGTCTTATAACTCAGATATGGATTGTAGAGGGGTCTCGCTCTACAAATATTTTTTACACTTTGACCTTTGGATTACAGCAGAAATATAGGGGGAGATGGAGAATCAAATCACAATTTTTTTAGGATGTGGACAGGATACCATCATCAATTATATCTATGTATCATGGTTCCTGCATACTTTTTTATCAGAGGGACAAAGAGAAACTGTTACAATAACTACAATCCTAACATGTTAACCCCTAGCTTGCCTACACATGCTAAGAGCCCACCTGGGAAAAGTATTATAGATCTAACTCTGAAGGTTAAGGGGCGCTGAATCAGGTGGAAGGCAGCTGACATTCCAACATTATTTTCCATGACAACAATATGAACTAACCGAGCTCAGCTTAATGCGTATTTATCAATTGGAAAATAATCCTGATTTGTCAATTCTTTATATTTATGTTGCTCTGGGTCAATATATTAGGAACACACTCTTGGTTCCAACCAAAAGTAAGAAACCCAAGAGTCCCTGATGATATTGTTAGGTTCAAGACTGATTATAAACTTGTATTAAAGCAGAGGAAGCTAGCCATCAAAGAAGAGACTTGGGAGAATCGGGTTGGTTCCTGCATCTCTAAAGATACTCGTTGTTTCTGGAAAAGTGAACATTTTCATCAATTTAACAACAGTCAGTTGGAAGGATTAAGGATGAACTTTAAGGCCAACATCTGAGTGAAGCAATCTTTCTATCATTTACATTTTGTTCATGAGCAGCCCCAGATCATCCTCAGACATCCTTCCGTTTAGACATTAAATTTGAGATGCGGGAGGCTGTTATCACCATTAACCAAAATACTTCTATAAAAAAAGGCCCCAGGACCTGAGGGTGTCCCAGTGGACATCTCTATTGCAAATGCTGACTTCTGGGCAGTGGTCATTAAAATACTCTAAACTTATTATCAAATACTAAACTACCAACTTCCTGGCAGACTGCAATTATCATTCCAGTGTTCAAGAAAAGAAATAAGCAAGATTCACTATGCTATAGGCCGATGTCTCTGTTAGACTCTATTGTTAAAATGGATGGGTGAATAATTCTATTTAAAATAGTGGTTTGGGCAGAAGATGTAAAGGATTTGTTTATGGTCCAAAATGATTTTAGAGAAGGGCTTGACACTCAGGAGCAATATATAATTCTTCATTTGCTTGTTAGTAAATACATAATCGTGATAAAGGGTTCACAATATTCTTCATTGACCTCAGTAGAGCCTCTAACTGAGTAAATCAGTCAAAGCTCTGGGCATATTAACCATTATAGGTATGTACCAGGTCCTGGTTGACTTCTAAATTCACTACATTCAGGTGCCCAGCTTCATTAAGACATGACACAGAGGTAGAATGCACTGACTCTTTTCAGTTGTAACGAGTGGCCTGACATGGTAGTATTTAGCATGCATTCTGTTTCTGCTGTATATCTTAATGCCTTTTTTTATGTCACAGGGTAAGGATATGTCCAAGGTGCACTCTATCCCTGTTCTAGTTTCATTATATGACAACAATGATGTTTTATTGTCCCTGATCCCTAATTGCTTTAAAGGCCTAATTGACAATTTGGTTATATTTATGAATAAGGTTGACCTTTAGCCAAATTTCTCTAAAACCTACTAAATGGCTTATGACACTTAGTCCTGTGAGACCAGAGCTATTTCCATTAAAGACAGAACATTGGGAAGGTAAGTAATTTCCAGTGTCTAGGAATAACAATTTGACTTGTTAAGGTTTTGGTCACCCTGCCATTCTACCAGGAGCTCAAGGTTTAATCAACCAGTTGGGTTTACATTTAATTTTGCCCAGAAATTTGGGAGTAAACCAATGATAAATCTTTTGGAAATCTGTAAACACAAAAGTTTACCAATATTAAAATATGTGGCTATTACCAGAAGATAATGTGAAATGCACACACTTCAAATAAAATACAAACATTTTTGTAGGCGCCTCATAGAGCCACCTCCAAACACCACTCGCTAGTGCCCACATGATGAATGAAGCATAAGTTATGTGGACGATTATATTTAGCTATCCCCAAAAATATTATGGTTCTCTATCTGATAAAATACATATGCCACTCTAAACAGAGACATAATAGAAGACTGTTTAGCCTTTGATTTTGGTTACATAGTCCCCTGGCCTAAGTAGGTTAAACAAATTGTTGACTACCTTGGTTTGCCTATCCATGTGATGAACTTCTACAAAGACACTTGAGAGGGCCACTGGGCTATTCTCCCCATCACTCTACCATTGATAGACCTTTGTAGTTGCCTGAGAAGAAAAAAAGAGTAAACATCAATTCAAATGTTTGGTTTACAAAGTAATCTTTTCAATTACACACTGATATAAATGAGTCATAGAAAGTTATTGTAGAAATACAGACTCCCTAATGGAAACAGGAATTGTTCAATAAAATTAAGTCTCAATAATAAGAAGCATACAAGAAATTCAGTAGCAGCAGTACAAAATATGAGAAAGAGAATCTGAAGATAAGATTGCAGGTTTCAATCCTCCTGTCTACATACAAGGATATCTAAAGTCATCAAATGAATCCCTTCTTAAGGGAGCAAGAAAGGTGTCAGCATAGCGGAGACTTCCGTAAAAGATCTCCAAATTGAGACAATGCATAGCATAAAGCCACACAATAGGAAATAGAGCAAGATGTCTGTACCTCTCAGAGTGAAAAGGGTATCTACACTCTAACTTATAATGTGAACATCAATTAACACACAAAATCTACATCATTATCTCCAATACAATTCCATCTTCTCAGGGCAGAAATGTCCTGCATCTTCCATCCTACCACTTTCCGGTTTGAACAGCACGGAGACCTTGAGTGTCGTTTTCAGCCATGGGAGTCTGTCTCCTACTTTGGTAATGAGTCTCCTTCTTGCCAAAAGTTTCCTCCCGTACCTCGCAATCTCTACAACACACAATATGCTTTTCAATAACTAACGAAGCCTCGAGATTGCACCTGCAGAGGAAAGAACATGCAAAGCTAGCTAAACATTCGAATTGAAGGTTAAACATTGAAGTCCAAAAGCTTAGGGTCTTTGGTCAGGCAAAATTTAGATACATAAAGAATCCTGGTTTTAATCTGTTGTGCCCCCTAGTCTACTTTGATGGAAGGAAGACTGATTGTGGCATATTAGCGGCGGAGCCATACCGCGCAAGGGTAGCCCTTTCTGAAGCATCTAGGGAAATTGGAACGCACCTGGACCGCCTTGCATCACAGAGGCACAGTATCTCCGCTATCACCGATAGTCCATGACCACATGGAGAGACACTGCTACTTCAGCGATGTCCCGGACCTGCGACCTGAGGTGATGTTAAGGCTGAAACAGCGGATTTAAAAGCTTTATGGATGGCCAGAAATACACTACGATCCTTTTACCTGACTTCGTTTCCAGCCAGCCTCTACCAGATGTATCAAGAAAACCTGGCTGACTGGATCGCCTATCACAACATGATGAGAAAAACAAACTGCACTCTGGGAGCTGCAGTTTTCACGTGCTGGACTACAAAAGCGACCCCTCCCAAATGAAGCCCAGGTGTGCAACATTCTACTTCAGATAGCCAGTATACTACAACACCCAGGATCTCAGTGGCATTGGTAACCTGGAAGGGAGTGCATCTGAGGAAAGCGAAAGCTGAAACGCATCATGATGATCCATTCAACAATAAAAAGAATCCTGGTTTTAATCCGTTGTGCCTCCTAGTCTATATATGGAATTTCAATGGTTTTGTGCGAGTAAAATAAGGTTTTGTAAATGCAAATCCCTAACTATATATGGTCTATAACCTATGGTTTTTTCAGTGAATATATGTATATATGTATGTGTGTATATATATATATATATATATATATATATATATATATATATATATATATATATATATTCAATGAAAAAACCATAGGTTATAGACCATATATAGTTAGGGATTTGCATTTACAAAACCTTATTTTACTCGCACAAAACCATTGAAATTCCATATATAGTTAGTTGCGCTAACTATATATCGCGCACCCGCAATCCACTGCTGATGATGTCACATATTACATCATTCATGACATGGTCAGTGACATCACTGATGACATCACTGATGACATCTCAAATGACATCACTGATGACATCTCATTTGACATCACTGATGACATCTCATTTGACATCACTGATCACATCACTGATGACATCACTCATGTGATAATACAATGAACCTCTTCAGACTCTAATATAACCTTACATACACTCAGTATAAACAGACACTCACAGACTGTCACTCATCCATGGAGTTACTCACACACCTAGTCAGTCATGGAAAGAATCAATCACACTCCATTTCCTCAACTATACGGTTATACACACCTTACTTATTCAAACATATTCTTAGACATATTTACTCTCTTATACAATCCCTGATACAAGCTCACAGTGATCCATACAGCCACTCACACATTCACTGGCTCTTATCCACAGTTATTTATATATGTCATCTCTCACATGTATTGTGTTTTACATACGTATTTACTTGCACATGTAGCACTGAGATATCCATTCACTCACCAACACACCCATGCACAGTCAACCGCCCATATAGCTGTTTCCACATGCACTCTTGAACTCATACACCTAGTGAATCAACTGCTTACACATCTATGCACAGACTCACACACCTCCCAGCCACCCACACACACACTCAGTCTCCCATACAAATACTTGGGCAACCAATGAATATCCCATATAGTTACTCATATAGGTACTTATCAACACATGCAGCAGTTTACAGAACAACAGACATAATAATGCACAAATTAAGACAGTTTAGTCACTACCCCATGCACTCAGTGAGACACATTTAATCACTCACTCATACAGTCAGTCATGCACCTACTAAATCCTTCATCCAGACACTTATACATCCACTCATTCTTCAATATGTAAGACATATTTCAACTTTACAGAAACATACAGTCACTGGGTGTTGTCATCAGTGATGTCATCAGTGATGTCATTTGAGATGTCATCAGTGATGTCATCAGTGATGTCACTGACCATGTCATGAATGATGTAATATGTGACATCATCAGCAGTGGATTGCGGGTGCGCGATATATAGTTAGCGCAACTAACTATATATGGAATTTCAATGGTTTTGTGCGAGTAAAATAAGGTTTTGTAAATGCAAATCCCTAACTATATATGGTCTATAACCTATGGTTTTTTCATTGAATTTCAATGGTTTTTTAAATGCAAATTTCTAACTATATATAGTCTATAACCTATGGTTTTTTCTGTGAATTTCATTGGTTTTTTAAAAGCTAACATCTGTAGCTATAAAATGTATTCTTTTTTAAATCCCAAAATATTTTTAGATGTTTATTGATAATTTTTTTTTAAATATTTTTTTTTTCTTCGCTTCTAGTTCGCGAACCGGGAAGCTTTCCGTTAGCTCATCTTGATGCCGCGATCTAGTCGGCGAACCGGTCAACGTTACGTTAGCGGAACTGTGACGCGTCGCGGAAGCGCGACGTATCACGTTATCGCGTAATGCGTCTAATGACGCGCCGCGTTAGCGCTCCCGGAAGTACTCCGGACCGCGAACCAGAAGCGATCTGGGACGCGGCGCGCACCGCGTAACGTAAGCGGAACAGGTCATGTGACTTGTTTATCAAACTTTTCATTGGTTCATTTCACTTTTGGTTTCCAAATGATGTATGACTAGGTCATGTGACCTAAAAATAACACTTTTCATTGGTTCAGAACTTTTGCTTTCCCCAAATCATGTAAACCCCTCCTTATTTCCTCACTCTGACTTTCATCTTGGTGAGAGAAAGACCATTTAGCTAGAATTGAACAATGGCTTCTGTACTTGCTGCAGCTGGTGGACCCCCACCACCACCTCCACCTCCTCATAAGAAGAGAGGACCACCTAGTCAATTTATCACTACCAGAGAGGAGGAAGAGGAGGAAGAAGAAGAAGAGGACAGAGAGGAACCACAATTTGTCCAAGAGTTGCCCCGGTTTTCAAAACGAAAAACAAGTTTCATCTGGCAGTTTTTCTCCATCCCTCCTGGATCAAAGAAGGTGAATGCTAAATATGCCACCTGCCTCATCTGTGATGAGAGATTGTCGAGAGGCACAGAGAAGAAATACAGTATGGGCAACTATACGATGCATCGACACATGAGCAGGTGGCATCCCTTAAACTACAGCCGGGCTGAGTTAAGGGATCTACAAGACAATCCCACGACAACTCCTGTGGCCAGATCTACATCCACAATGTCTTTGACGGGAAGAGAGGCACATGAAACTGTGCCAAACATTCAACCCAACTTCCAACATATGAAGTTAACTTGTATACACTGTGGTGCTATGCTGTCCTATGGCAACATGAGCATCAACCTGATGAATACGGCATTCGAAAATCATAAATGCCCTAATGCACCCAAGAAGTAATTTTTTTTTTGCTCCAGTTGAGCCGTTTTCAATGCCTGTTTTTTGTTGTTTCCCCTCCATAAAAAACACAAAAAAAACATAAAACAGTTCTAAAAATACAAAAAAATCAAAAAATGTTCAAAAACAAAAAAAAAAAAAAAAAAACAACAAAAACAAAAAAAAACAGTTCTTTTCAGAACTACCTCCCCTTTCAAACAAAATTGCTAGAATGTTTATCACTCTGGCAAGCACTATTTCTTTTGGTTCGCTTCAAGTTCGCTGACCGGTTCGCGAACTGGAAGCGAACCAAAAAAAATATTTTTTTAAAAAAAAGAAGAGTTAGTATAAGGGAAGTAAACAGAGAATAATGTAAAAAGAAAGACAGCTATAGAGAGTAAATGAGAGATACTGTCAGTGACATCATCAGCAGTGCATTGCGGGTAAAAAGAGTAGAAAACATTTACCTTATAATTCTTGTTACCTTTTTTAAATATTTTTTCATACTTTCAATCTGTAAAACAAAGAACAAACATTTTCAAAAATATTAAAACATGTATTTAAAAATTAGAAAAGACAAGGGAAAAGGTTCAAAAACAAACAGTTTTTCAACAACTTTGACATTTACAGAAGTCTCTGCTTCTCTACGTCCCCTACACAATCCTAAAGATATATATTTTAAAGAAACTGTATCTTGATGTTGATGAACTGAGGCCTATTTTGGAACATGGTGCTTTTTTTGCACTGCTAATGTCTCACAATAGTGATGCAATAGCAGCGCAAAAAAGATGTAAAGACATCATAAAATTGTGTCTAACATTTTAAATGCTTGATTTAGGATGCAAATAAGATGTGTGCTTTCAAGAGCTTTCTTTGAGGTGAGCCCTCTTTTCTTTTTTAAAAAAAAACACTACCCAGAAGTACAGCACTGAAAGCATTAAAATTGATATTTAAAAAACTCAGCTTACCCATATGTACCTCACATTTCTAAATGTATATCATAAGGACAAAAAGCATAACATTAATTATACATGTTAAATGGTTTCTTTTTGCTGTTCTCAGAATGTATCAAATTTCACTTAAATCAGTGACTTGAAGGTATTCATCATGTAACAGCGGGGAAAAAAAAACACAATCAAAATGACTGTGTTTAAAAAACCCATACAACCTAAGAAATCTGATTTCAAAACTCCTTAAAATTAACTTACTTTCAATGACGTCGAACGATCTCCTATAAACAGCATCCACTCTGTTGTGCTACAAATATTTTCAGCCCGCCACTTTCTGAAAGAAAACCTCCATCGATACGTAAAATATGTTACATAGAAAAAAAACTTCTCTCATTATATCACATGTTTCCACTAGGCCAAATCATGTTGCCGCGATTCGCAAGTCTTGTAATTCTTCCAATCAAATCCCGACATTTTCTATTTTCGCAACTTTCAAAAATAAAATATTTGAGATTATTTTCACAATCCTGGACTACTAATATCTTACTCTTCTTTGTCACTCATGTTCTCCTTTTCCTATGACACTGATACTGCTTACTATGAAGCAGACTTACTTGCATCAGGTTTATATAGTTGGATTTTTAATCTAGACAGCATTGCAGACTTACATTCCCTCTACTTAAAATTTTGGTTTTAAAAACACCAGGTAAGAATTTTTAAGGTCAAACGGCAATTTTTTTTTGAAAGTTACAACGGAATCATTACAGAATGACCAGCCGTTTCCAGACTTTAAGTAAGCTGTATAATGTCCTGATGTTGTTGATGGACCATCGTGATAGATAATTGCTACAGTAACAAAAGTCCTCCCTGATATTGACAGCTGAGAAGCCACAAAATTTTTTATTAAAGTTGACAATTTTGATCCATCAGGCCTACAACGTTGAATCATTAAAATGACATACTGGCCATATCTACGTATAAATAATGTTGACATCATATGACATTTACATTGGCTACACTCCATGTTGTGATCCGCTGCTTTTACTAGCTTATTAAAGGACACTGATTTACTGTCTGGCAAAGTTAAATATATAAATCTTTCTGAGTCTACACTAGTAGTACTTGATACCATACAGTTCTCGCAGTCATGCTGCCATTGATAAGAAAGCCCAAACAGGTGATCTACATCTACACCCTCATCTTGCAATACATCAAGCATATACATTAAAAACTCCTGACAATCTTGCTGATTATTTTCAGAGAAGTCTGTTTGACCTGAACATTCATCTAACAGATAACGAACTTCAGACACACTTTCTACTTTTGTTCCATCAGTGCTACATTTCTCTAACACAGAATTCAACAAGCAGCATAAACTTTGTTCTGAATTGAACACAATCTGTTCTTTTAAACTCTCTAGTGAAAAGAGAACATTAACAACTACATTTGCATAGCAGTTGACACCAGAACTGTTTTCAAATTGAAAACCAACAATCTTTTCAACAGTATCCACTTTCTTTCTGCTAACAACTTTCGGTTCATTGACTTTTAGTCTTTTTGCAACAACCTCCCTACTGTTACTGATATTTCTACGTTTCCGGCCTACCACACGTTTCTCAAACAAAGGATATTGAGGCAAATGTGGCGCATACTCTCTTCTTAACCTATTGTATTCCTTAACACAATCTAGATCCGCACAAATGTTTGTGACATCACAGTCAATCAAGTACAATCCCGATAAAGTTCTAACTCGTGACAATGCCACATATGCCATACCCTCCTTGAACACAGAACTGCCAATATTCACCAATGCACAGTCTACACTTAAACCTTGCGATTTATGGATTGTCACCGCATATGCCAAGCAAACAGGAAACTGTTTACGGCGAACATATAAGTCTTTAACAAGCAAAAACCTAGCAGAACAACAACCAATTTGCTGTACTTCCTCCATGCCATCAAATTTAATTCTTAAAAATTCTATTTCATCTCTATTTTTGTATTTCTCAAAATCAACAACATTACCCATTGATCCATTTACCAGACCTCTTTCTACATGTAAATTCCTTCTCAAAATAATTCGGCAATTTAAACACACATTCAAAGTCTTTTCAAAACCCGCTGTCTTAGATATAGTCTTCTCTAATGAATCCAATTTTGATTTCAAATTGTCTGACAAAATAATTGTTGATCCCATATGCTCTAATTTGTCGATAGCTTCAAGTTTCACAATCTCTTGCTTTTCTAAATTCAACATTTTGTTGTTGAAGATGGCACATTCTGCAAGAGTTGGCATGAGACATATCCCAGATTTCTTCTCAGTAATTTTCTGAAAAATATTCTCAGGCTCAATCTCTTGTTTGGGATATAAATTTGACAGTAAACGTGCATTTAAAGCTTCTTTTCCATGCTCGGTCACTTTTCCAATTCTAATATCTTGTAGAATATTCTTGTAATCTTCATCCTTTGCCTGACGCATATTTTGATGCAGTTCAGCATAATTGAAGTTTAACCATATATTGACGTTGCCAATGCTCCCTAGGCACTTCCTGGTATCTTCATGCGTGAGTATTTTGAACACAGGTTGACCTTTTACTGGTGTCAGCTGCAGAAGATCTCCGAAAACAATGATGTGTTTCCCACCAAATAACACATCATATTCAGTTTTAACTACTTCTTGCATTCTCAAATGCACAAAGGCAAGCATGACATTGGAAACCATGCTTACTTCGTCAATGATAAGTAGTTTCATTTTCCTCAAGACTCTTGAAACTTCACAGCATGCATCTCCAGATAACTTGTTGTATTGTAATTTGTTGTCATGCCCCACCGGCAGCATCAGTAGACGATGCAAAGTAATACCTTTAATGTTATGTGCTGCCAGTCCAGTAGGAGCGGTGACAACACAAGACAGCGATGACTCAGTCCTTTCCTGCAAATAACAAGAGATTGCTTTAATGAGGAAACTTTTTCCAGTTCCCGCTTCTCCACTCACGTACAGTCGGACAGGCTTCAACGATGTACATGAGCACTTGTTCTTCTCATGACTTAATCCGTGCTCAATTTCCTTGGTAACTTCATCATATATTTTCCTCTGCTCAACGTTGAGTTGTTTTTCCAAGTCTTCTAAGTTAACTGAATCCTCCTGAGCATGTGCCATGGCTCTTTCTACTTCATTCATAGCAGTGGCAGCTTCATTTTCGATAATAGGTCCTCCAAGTGGATCTTGACTCAATGAAACAGAACTCTGACTGTCCTGAGAACTGTCTCTGGCAATCTCGGCTGCAATCGTTGCTTCCTGCTCAATTTCCAAAGTTAGCATTTCTTGATATTTAGAAAAAGCAGGACATTCTATGGACTCCTTGGCTGCATTGAAAGAGTCTTCGTAACAGAGGAAATCTCCAAGCAGTTCCTCTTCTGCACGCCAAGGCTTGAAAAGTTGCAAAAGTGCTAAATAGAAAAACTCCTTTTTTCCTGGAGATTCACCACTCAATTTTCGATGGTTTACTAATTGGCATTTTCTTTGCTTGACCAGGCATCCCTCACTTCCAATTACAGCATACACTCCTTTCTCAATATCTTCTTTGATGTTCCTCTTGAATATATAATTTTGGAGAACCTCATATAAACAAACATTCTCAAGGTGACTGCTTCGATTTGGATAATATGTATCCAACATGTTGGTCTTCAAAATGTCGGTACTGTTTGGTTCCTTTTCTGCCAAATACTCAATTTCCCGAACAGGTTTTAGAACTCGATTTCGCATTGCAGCAAGACCAAGACTCGCCCAAACGAGACTCCTGGATTTGGCATAGAGACTTGCTGAAGACAATCGATCAGAACATTCGTAAGCTCCGATTTCTCGATGCGACAACATCTTCAGACTGAAACTGTACAACTTCTTGCTGAGGCTCTTTTCATGGGAAATGTCCTCCCACATATCCTTCAGTTCGGTCTTTTCTTTTTTGGTGATGTAAGATGTCACATACCGAGCCACAGCCATACAGTTGTCAGCCACAAACTGTATATCCATGTTGGCATTCCACATGGACAAAATCACTGGGTTGTAGTCATTGATGTACTTGGACTCTTCATTCCTTTTCAAATTGTATGTATTCTTGGGTGATTTCCTCGTCACATTATGTCGCAGAGAAGACATCAAACTGTTCACTCTTCCTTTAGAAATCACCGGTCGTGGAAAGTTGAAACGACATTTGGTGTAGAACTTGTCCTTGTTTCTGAATTTACGACGACAGTACTTTCCACAACGATGGCTTTGGAAACGTAGAACTTGTTCTCTTAGACTTTTCTTCTCCGTTGCGTTTGGAACAGCACACGTAGAATACTGTTCTATGAAATTCATCACTAAGTCATCCGGATCTGTTCCAAATTTAGGTGCATCCTTGATCCACAACAACATATGTATATGAGGGGCACCTCTTGCTTGGTACTCCTTTCTCCAGAAGAAATCCAACACCTCTCCAAGAGGTGGATTCTTTTTATTTGTGATGAAAGACATCATAGCTTCAAATCTATGATTGAAGTACCTGCATACATTCACTGGATCCAAAGAACACAGTTCTCCAGGTGTCTTGAATTCAATGTTTTCAATATTTCCATTTGCCTCTCGTAGAAATTCAAGTAAGTCTTCCCAGCCATACTCGGCACAGCTCAGAGTGAGGAACCATGTTGGAGTTCCTAAGTTCCTCAGCATACATTTTAAATCACCATGACGACGGTACCAGTACTCATTAGTACCACGCTGACACGCCATGAGATTAATTAAGTGAGAATCCAAAATACTGTCTTGGACATTGACTTTATGCATAAAGTCACTTGCCGAGATGTTTTGCATCTGTATACCACTTTTTAAGATGTGGTTCACTGCATATGACAGTCCAGACAGATCGCTTTCAAACAGGAGATGAAACAAATAGGGAATGCATTGCCGAAACCTAGCATCTTCTGCATACAATCGTAAAGTCCGGAATTCAGACGCAGGGATTTGATGAGGTCGCTCATCATATCTTCCTCCTTGACCTGTGGGAAATAGCTGTGGGAAACACCGAGCTTCCAAACTTTCCTCCCAAACACTAATGGGACTCCCTTTGGCTTGTTTCATTTGAAACAACTCAATAGCATTCCCCATGACTTCCTTGGAATGCAAAGGATGAACACTATAATGTTCATATATTTCTTCACTTTTAGAGGCCTCTACTTTCTCAATTTGGCCAGCACACAAATCGCTATCCTCTTCATCACTTACTTCCTCTTCTGCAACATATACATTCTTATAGTACTTATTATTTTTCTTCAAATACACTGTTGCCTTTTTGACTTTCCTAACATCCACTAAATCTTGCCATATTTTCTTATTCTTTGTCGGAACCCCGTTAACCAAGATAACCAGAGGTTCCTCTTCCACTTTTTCTATTCCAATTGTGTTAATGTTTTTCTTCAAATCTAGAGGCAAATAAACAACTCTTCCCTTTAATCCTCTCTGTAAATCTGCTGGAGGCAACTTCCCTGTCTTAGGCTCCATTCTTACAATAGCCTGAAAGGGATGGATACTTTGAATCAAAATAGATTCATAAGTATTTAAATCCTTCAATTCAGAAGGAATCTCAACCAATTCCAGATTATTATGAACTGCCCTAGGAGGCATCTGGTTTTGGTTTAATTTGTTACAACAATAAGTACACACACGTTGGTCCACTCCCAAATCAAAACAATTTTCTACCATCAAGTATGTGGCAAAATCCTTCCATTCACTATTATTTTCCCTTTCAGTTTTTGCATATAAATCCACTAACTTAGTCTGATTCTTATAATAAGTGCGTCGACAACATACACAAGTGAAATTAGGCCTCTCACTTGATTTCATCTGAAACGTGGCAATTTCCTTCTGAAAATTATCTGTACTGGAAACCTGTACATTATCTTCAACATTACCTTCTACTTCTGGGTCAATTTGAACATTCTCATCTTTACTACCAAAGTAACAAAACTCAATTTCTTCACAAATATTCTTGACATCTATTTCAGAACCATGCAAAAGAGCAGCACATAATTGTTTAAGCATAATTGCTGGACTCTTAGCATAATACAACATTCTCACTAATTTTCTCACTTTATTATGATGCACTGCTAGCATCCTGAAATGATGAAAAACACTCTGGCATACTCTCCTGGAAAGACAAGCCAGTGAATGACCACGCAAACCTGTCATTTGTCTCACTCTGCAAGGATCTAAATCTTGCAACAACTTCATTTTCTGCTTCAAACTTTTCTTATTAAATGTCCGTATAAAATCACAAAGCAAATTGATGGAAACCTGTCGCACACTGCAAATAGAACTACACTTCCAAATGTACACAGGACCCTTAGGACGTCTTCCTAAAACCTCATCACTTAGCGCCTCTTCTGTCTCTGTTGTCACAAGTTGTTCTTTTTCAACTGGACAACCATCCTTCACTTCATAAGCTCGACCACTGATGTCAACTGCATGCACCAAATCATTATCCTGAAAATAAGTCTCCTCATTAAAAAATGCCTCAGAACTTGAACTATGCATCCATTCTCCGGAAAAAACTTCACAAAAGTTAGTACGATTTACTACTCTCTTCCATCTACTTTTTGTTTTGAAATCAGAAATTACCTTGCTTAGTTTCCTAATTCTATTGATTACCAAAATAAACAACTTTCGCTTAATTTCAAAAGCATGATCAATAATTTTCTCTACATTTTTCTTCTTCTTATAAAATGCCGCTTTCTGTTGGCCTTTCTTTTTAATACTTTTCAATAAATTAACTAATATCCTATTACGGAACATTCGACTTCGAATGTCCCTAAACTGTTGTTTCCTTCTACTATCATGCACAGAGTTATCTCTTCCTCTACCAGTAACATTTGTGATGGGTCTCTCCTTTCCATTTAAATTACTTTTCTTTTTGTGAACTAAAACATTTTTTTGAGCAAAACTTTTTTTACTACAAATATTTCTTAAGAATGATTTCGTGCTCTTACCCGGACCTTTCTTGGTGTTTTGAGAAGTATTTGGGGAAGAGGACTGCTGCAATAAAACATCATCCTGCTGTCTTTGACGTTTTCTAGCCTTTCGTATTCGACATTTGGAAGGCATTTTCCAAACTATGAAAGAATCTGCAGTTGAATCTGTGGAAAAATATAATATAAAATGTTATTAACCACTATTAGCAAACAGTAAATAAATAACAGTCATCTAAAACTTAATGCCGTACTAATTATTTAACATAGCAAATGTTTTCCACCAGCACTGCATCACAAAAATGACACTCAATGGTACAAAAAAGGCATACAACACTCATAAATCACTCCCTAATATTTTAAATCATTAAGTATGGATGACGATAAGATGTAGCCTATCTAAAGATTTGTTTAGGCCCTGATCTTTAGACTGGGGTAAATGTTTGTCATTCATCCACATTCAGTCCATCACCTGTTTTGTTTATTTGAGGTGAGGCCAACACATGGTTGCAGATAAGATTTTCACTGAAAAATACCAAAATAAAAAAACATGTGAAGGCCTACCAATGAAGTAAATCATTAAATGAAAACCAATACATTTCTGGAAATATGCACTACTAGTGCTTCATAAGATGTTTTGGGTCATATTTATAAGGCATTTGAGTATCTAGTATGCTATTTTACGTTCTTCCTGGTGCAAATTTATTGTAAATATGCTCCCACCTGCGGTTGGCAAATTTAGAATTTGATTATGGGAGTTAGATAGGCATGTTAATAATTTCCCAAAAATGGTGTATAACCCCAAACAACCTTTGAAGCAAATGCTCTTAGCCATGTTATCCACCTCCCATTGGATAACATGTCTAAGAAGTGCTTGCAAATGTGAAAAAAAACGGCCGCAATGCATGAATATCGCAGAAAAGTCAGCGATATTCATGCATTTTCCAGCACATGCTCTTAGCCATGTTATCCACTTCCTATTAAATAACATGGCTAAGAACTGCTCAGGGCCCCACGAGGAACGCTTTCCATTTAAAAAGGGAAAAATAACATCAAAGACACTAAAATGCCTTCTAAATATGACCCCAAACAACCTATGAAGCTCTAACAGTACATATCCTGAAATGTAATTGATTTCAAAATTCGTTTTTAAACACAGCATATAAATCAATTGTATACCTGCATTCATGGAGAAATGACTGAAAATGTCCTTGAGACACATGAAAGTGTTTTCTGGAATGCCCTAGCACCATTTTTGGGACACTATTAACATGGCTACGTAACTCCCATAATCAAAATCTTAATTTGCCAAGCGCAAGTGGGAGCGTATTTACAAGACACTTGCCCCAAGAGGAACACTTTCCATTTAAAAAGGGAAAAATAACATCGCAGAAAAGTCAGCAATATTCATGCACTTTCCAGCAAATGCTCTTAGCCATGTTATCCACTTCCTATTAAATAACATGGCTAAGAACTGCTAAGGGCCCCATGAGGAACGCTTTCCATTTAAAAAGGGAAAAATAACATCAAAGACACTAAAATGCCTTCTAAATATGACCCTAAACAACCTATGAAGCTCTAACACTACATATCCTGAAATGTAATTAATTTCAAAATTCATTTTTAAACACAGCATATAAATCAATTGTATACCTGCATTCATGAAGAAATGACTAAAAATGTCCTCGAGACACATGAAAGTGTTTTCTGCAATTCCCTAGCACCATTTTTGGGACACTATTAACATGGCTAGGTAACTCCCATAATCAAAATCTAAATTTGCCAAGCACAAGTGGGAGCATATTTACAAGACACTTGCCCCATGAGGAACACTTTACATTTTAAAAGGAAAACATAACATCTTAGACACTCAAATACCTTATAAATATGGCTCAAAACAACCTATGAAGCTCTAGCAGTACATATCCAGAAATGAAATTGATTTCTTAAATCGTTTTTAAAACACAGCTTTCTTCATCATTTTCTCCTTAAATCATACTATTCTGTATCTAAATTAAATAAATCTTTTCTCACCTTAGCAAATCTTTTTTGAGTTTTGAAAACAGTCTAAGAAATACACCAAATTGTCTTCAGCAGAAGAAAAAGGATGCACTCCAAAGGCTGCAGCTATTGAAAGCACAGAAATACAGATATTCTTTTCACATATCTCTCATATTAGCCAATCATACCTCTTCCCTCACTTTTTTCAAATCTAAACCCTTCCCCCCTCTGCCCTGTCTGCCTTTTTTCCATAGCAACCACCTCCTGGAAGACCTCTCATGTTTGCAAATTCACACAACAATGTTTCAATTGAACTCTGAACTCTCAGTGCACCTGCGTATCCAGTGCAATCTTTCATTAAATGTTTCTTTCTTGACCATTCAAATTACATCTTTCAAAGAACACATCCATGCACCCTAACTTTCTGTTTTCAGAAATGGAAATGCACCAATCACTGCTAATGAATCAATAGCACTGGAAATCCACAGTTAGTTTTTTTTCTTTAGAAACTCCTACTGTTTCAACTGCCCTTTCATTACCACACTTCATCTGACTGCAGAACAACCTTCTCCCACCATGTTTAAGGTCTGGATTGTTGGACATAGTTACATCCACTGGGCTCAAAGGTATGCTGAGAGCAGAAATTTACCTAACCTCAATTTACAAGATGTGGAAATTAAGTGGTTGGGCCAAAGAGGATTAAAATGTCACCAATTGATACCATTGGTGAAAACCTTTATGCATTTGCCAAAACCTGACCTGTTAATAGTGCACTGTGGAGGTAATGATTTGGGCACTTTGACAGGGGTAGGTCTGGAAATGCTTTTAAAGGACACCTTTGAGCAATTAATGGCACTTTTTCCTCAAACTGCCTTGGTATATTCCAATATATGCCAAAGACAGAAATGGAGGTGGTCCAACCAATTTTGTCCACAAATTGAGAAAGCGAGGAAGCATGTAAACAAATCTGTTTCAGCTTACATGAGAGACCATGGAATGGGCTCTCTGTACAACAATAACTTGCGTTACTACATGCAAGATATCTACAGAGGAGATGGAGTTCACTTCTCAGATGAGGGCAACAGAATTTTCATTCTGAATTTAAGACTGTGCATTGGTACCTACTTATAAGTACCTAAATGTACCATAAACCCAAAAGCTCTTCTCAGAGCTACCCTACATCTGATCACTCACAATTATTATTTTTCTCTAACTTTTTTCACTAATTATCCACAAAATTCGCTCCCCGGAGCGCTACCCGGTTCGCTAACCGAAAGCTAACCTCGCGGAATTTTTTAAAAAAAAGTTTTTTTTTCCGCACATATAAGCCTCCTCAGCCACGCTCAGAAAACCTAGGGGGTCAAGATAAGTCTACCATGACCCCTTCTACCCATTCTAAACATTATTTGCCCTCCATCTTGTATCTTAATGCGACCGAAACACAAAATGGTGGACTCCCGTGACGCTTAAGGTTCGCTAACCTCGCGGAATTTTTTAAAAAAAAGTTTTTTTTTCCGCACATATAAGCCTCCTCAGCCACGCTCAGAAAACCTAGGGGGTCAAGATAAGTCTACCATGACCCCTTCTACCCATTCTAAACATTATTTGCCCTCCATCTTGTATCTTAATGCGACCGAAACACAAAATGGTGGACTCCCGTGACGCTTAAGGTTCGCTAACCGGGCCGCTTCCCGGAAAGCGGTCCAAAAAAAAGGTGGGAAAGTAATTTACAGAAAAACGACTAGAGACACTCTCACCAAATATAGATTAGCTCATACTACATAACAATCCCTTCCATTCTCACAAATTTCATTGAAATTTCATTTAGCCATTTAGCCTGTAGACCTCTCCAAGTACCGTGAGGTAAATTACTTCACAAAACACATCTGAATTGTTGGAATTGACAACCAATGAAAATGTTACTTTCATTTTCTACTTTTATTACCTGACATTTGATTGGTTATATACCTGTATATATATAAAGGGAGAGAAGGAAACACAGCCATTTTGACTACTACTTCTTGTTGTACCTCCTATTTCAATAGCTTCAAAAAACTTCAACTTCTTTGTGAAGGTAAGTTATAATTTAATATATTGTGCAGTATAACTTAATATAGTAGGCTTTTTCTGCTAAATATACACTATCCCTCTGTAGTAGTAATGTATTTAGATAGACTTCTCTGTTATAGTTATGAATGGAGTAAGGCTTGTCTTGGTTAAATCACATACACTTTTTTATAGTCCTATTTCCACTCTCATACTATACACTGCCAAAAGATAAATTCACTGATAAAAACTGCCTATCTAAAATTAATCCCAACAGTGCCCTATCTCTACTAATATATATTTTTTTTAATCCAAATTTCAGGCAAAATGGAAGGCGAGCAGCAAGTTTCTTTTGAGATGGACCTGCAAGAGAGCAGCCAGGAATTAAATGAACAAATTGACCTGGAATTTATGGATGAAAGCTTGGATAATGAACTGCTGCAATGTGTCCAAGCAGTAGATGTCCTCCTTGCAAATGAGGACATTTTGCAACCTCACCGATTGCAAACAATATTTCAAGAAAATAATAACATTTCAGACACTGAAATGTTAGAAAGTTTAATAAATTATGAAAAAGAATCAAAATAAAAAAAACACTTTAAAAAAAGAAAACAAAAAAAAACAAGAAAAACAACAAACAATTAACATACAGTATTAGAAAAGTCTTTCATTCTTTTATCCATAAAGTTCGCTGCCCAGAACGCTTTCCGGTTCGCGAACTTGGCGCTTACCACGCAAAAAAAAAAAATTTTCATTTTTTTTTTTGGACCCTCCTAGGCCCTTTTAAAACCTCCACATAAAACCTAGGGGGTCAACGAGGATCTACTATGCCCCCTTATGGTAATTTCCCCCTTTGTTTTGGCCTCCTCTTGTCTCTCGATCCTACCGAGAGACAAGATGGCGGCCGCTCCGGACTGTTTAGAATGTTGACAGACACCGGAGGGCCAATCAGCTTCGCATCGCAAAGTTCCGATACGCGAAAGGTTCGCTAACCGGATCGCTGCCCGGAGCGCTGTTACAGATATATATCTTGATTTAAACGTTAATTTCTCAAAATCCACTGAAGCACATATATTGAGACCTAGCAAAGGCACATCGGGCTAACAGTCCCTACAATTTTGCCAAGTTTCGTGAAAATCCATTCAGCCGTTTGGGCTAAAAGTGAGTCCAACCGCCCTATGGAAATTAACATGGGAAAAACGCGTTTTGGGACCCCCCTTTTTTCTCGGCCCCCCCTCCACAAAACCCCCCCAAATTTTCAAGGGCTGCTCAGAAACAAAATGTGCCATTTTCCTGAAAATTTCAGCCAATTCCGTCCACAAACGCAAAAGTTATTAGGCATAGAATTTTCAGAAATCCCATAGGGAAAAAATCCTAACTATATATACCTACTGGCGACCGCCAGTAGGTAATATGTATGTATGTATGTACAATATATATATATTGTCAAAGCAAATGTCCCTTGCTGGAGAAGGAGCGTGATCAAGAACAGTAATCTGTTTGAAACGCGTAGGTGAGGAAGTTTTTTCCTTGATGGATTAAAAAGCTTAACCAAATCCTAGAAGAGTGCGGTGATTTATTTCAATTGCTTCGAAAAAAAAAAATATATATATATATATATATATATATATATTCCTTAACGCTGGTAGTCCCAATGAGTCGCACACGAGACAGCAGAGAAAGGTTCCCGGCAGCCTCTGAAGAAGAGGAAACTCGAAACGCGTCAGGCTTGAAGGGGAAGCTGCACATCACAGCCTGCCACTGATGTACTTCCATACCTGAAATTAAAAAGGCTGGTAACCTTTCTCTGCTGTCTCGTGTGCGACTCATTGGGACTACCAGCGTTAAGGAAAATAGAGGGCGGACACCCATCCGCCGAGTACCGCACCAACCTGCAATTTTGAAGGGGCCACGAGGATGGACTCACCTCCTATGTGGAGCAGCAGAGCAGGATTGAGGAGGCACACCGTGGCGGGGGCTCACCTGAGGGCTCCATTATCGCAGCTATAAGTGCGCCACAATCGAGGGAGAACATTTGGGCACTACATATCCCACAATTCCTGTATATCGTCAGGAGGCGTGACTAAGCATTCAATTGGGGGTATGCCTGCCCGCCACTGCACGAACTTTCCCGGCAGCCTCTGAAGAAGAGGAAACTCGAAACGCGTCAGGCTTGAAGGGGAAGCTGCACATCACAGCCTGCCACTGATGTACTTCCATACCTGAAATTAAAAAGGCTGGTAACCTTTCTCTGCTGTCTCGTGTGCGACTCATTGGGACTACCAGCGTTAAGGAATATATATATATATATATATATATATATATATATATATATATATATACATATATATATATCCAAATCACCCTCCACAGAGAAAGGCAGTGGCCACGGTAGGGGAACACATTGGTCTCTTTATTTCTTATTGGCAAATGGGCATATGCATTTCGGCTGTGTAGCCTCTTCAGCGCCCAGAATGAATCAGGAGGTGGGTATGCTGCCATATTTATATTTATATTTATTTTTTTGGGTCGAGCAGAAATCAAAAATAAAATCAAGGTTACAAACTCCAGTCTGGAGTGCCGCGTCCTTGGAGTAAAAATTGTTGTTTTGGGTCCTAATACGACCCCTACGCAGAGCACCAGTAGCCGAGCCCATTGCAGGTCTGAAGGTCACATTGGGATATATATATATATATATATATATATATATATATTCACTGAAAAAATCATAGGTTATAGACCATATATAGTTAGGAATTCGCATTTACAAAACCTTATTTTACTCACACAAAACCATTGAAATTCCATATATAGTTAGTTGCACTAACTATATATCGCGCACCCGCAATCTACTGCTGATGATGTCACATATTACATCATTCATGACATGGTCAGTGACATCACTGATGACATCACTGATGACATCTCAAATGACATCACTGATGACATCTCAAATGACATCACTGATGACATCACTGATGACATCTCATTTGACATTACTGATCACATCACTGATGATATCATTCATGTGATAATACGATGAACCTCTTCAGACTCTAATATAACCTTAGATACAATCAGTGTAAACAGACACTCACAGACTGTCACTCATCCATGGAGTTACTCACACACCTAGTCAGTCATGCAAAGAATCAATCACACCTCCATTTCCTCAACTATACAGTTATACAAACTTTACTTATTCAAACATATACTAACACATATTTACTCTCTTATACAATCCCTGATACAAGTTCACAATGATCCATACAGCCACTCACACATTCACTGGCTCTTATGCACAGTTATTTATATATGTCAACTCTCACATGTACTGTGTTTTACATATGTACTTACTTTGACATGTAGCACTGAGATATCCATTCACTCACCAATACACTCATGCACACAGTCAACCGCCCATACAGCTGTTTCCACATGCACTTTTGAAACCATACATCTAGTGAATCAACTGCTCACACATCTATGCACAGAGTCATACACCTCCCAGCCACCCACACACACACTCAGTCTCCCATACAAATACTTGGGCAACCAATCAATAACCCATATAGTTACTCATATAGCTACTTATCAACACATGCAACAGTTTACAGAACAACAGACATAATGATGCACAAATTAAGACAGTTTAGTCACTAACCCATGCACTCAGTGAGACACATTTAATCACTCACTCATACAGTCAGTCATGCACCTACTAAATCCTTCATCCAGACACTTATACATCCACTCATCCACTCATTCTTCAATATGTAAGACATATTTTAACTTTACAGAAACATACAGTCACTGGATGTTGTCATCAGTGATATCATCAGTGATGTCATTTGAGATGTCATCAGTGATATCATCAGTGATGTCACTGACCATGTCATGAATGATGTAATATGTGACATCATCAGCAGTGGATTGCGGGTGCGCGATATATAGTTAGTGCAACTAACTATATATGGAATTTCAATGGTTTTGTGTGAGTAAAATAAGGTTTTGTAAATGCGAATTCCTAACTATATATGGTCTATAACCTATGGTTTTTTCAGTGAATTTTCAAGGTTTTGTAAATGCTAATTCCTAACTATATATGGTCTATAACCTATGGTTTTTTCAGTGAATTTTCAAGGTTTTGTAAATGCTAATTCCTAACTATATATGGTCTATAGCCTATGGTTTTTTCAGTGAATATATATATATATATACATACATATATAAACATATATCATCTGTATATCCATATAAATACAAACATAAATGCATGCATACATATACTTATATGCATACAGATGCATGTTATTTACATGAAAGTTGAAAAAACACTAATAAAAGCAAAGCTAAAAAGCCACCTCATTACAAACAGAATGGCTTTAACTTAAACGAGGGCGAGATCTATTGCATTTTCAATGCTTGTTTACTGTGGTTCCATCAAGAAGGCATTCAGATGTGTCACGCATTTGCCATAAATTCTGAATGTTAGCACTCTAGTTGCACATTAGATCACTGTAGTAAAGCTACTGCTCACCAGGGACATCTGCTGCTGGTATTCAAAGTGCATGTTTCAGTCTGCATGTCAGAATTTTTTTAATGAAATAGAAGAGGATTTGAGAAGTCACTCAAAATGATCCCTAATTTTTCTTTCTGAAGCACTAATCATACTTTCTATGGCAAAATAAACCCCCTCATGTTGTTCCTTTTTAAATTGAGTGTTTTCAGACTTACCACTTCATTCCAATCAAGATGGCTTCTGGTGTGCCATACTTTTGTCATAAGTAAGACTGTTAGCGCTCTAGTTGTTCTTTAGAACACTCTGGGACATTCTGTCATTGGGCTATACTTGGGCTACATCTGGGTGATATTTGGGCTACATTTAGGCTCTTTTGTCTCTGGAGGCCATCTTGGGAGACTGTATGTCAGAATTTTTTAATGAAATTGAAGAGGGTTTGAGAAGTCACTCAAAATGTGCCCTAATTTTTCTTTCTGCAGCACTAATCATAATTCATATGGCAAAATATACCCCCTCATTTTGTTCCTTTTTAAATTAAATGTTTTAAGAGTTACCACTTTATTCCAATCAAGATGGCTTCAGGAGTGCCATACCTTTGTAATAAGTAGGACTGTTAGCGCTCTAGTTGTTCTTTAGAACACTCTGGGATATTCTGTCATTGGGCTATACTTGGGCTACATCTGGGTGATATTTGGGATACATTTGGGCTCTTTTGTCTCTGGTGGCCATTTTGGGAGACTGCATGTCAGAATTTTTTAATGAAATAGAAGAGGATTTGAAAAGTCACTCAAAATGTGCCCTAATTTTTCTTTCTGCAGCACTAATAATTCCTTCTATTGCATAATATACCCCCTCATTTTGTTCCTTTTTAAATTAAATGTTTTAAGAGTTACCACTTTATTCCCATCACGATGGCTCCAGGTGTGCTATACCTTTGTAATAAGTAGGACTGTTAGCGCTCTAGTTGTTCTTTAGAACACTCTGGGACATTCTGTCATTGGGCTATACTTGGGCTACATCTGGGTGATATTTGGGCTACATTTGGGCTCTTTTGTCTCTGGTGGCCATTTTGGGAGACTGCATGTCAGAATGTTTTAATGAAATAGAAAAGGATTTGAGAAGTCACTCAAAATGTGCCCTAATTTTTCATTCTGCAGCACTAATCATACTTTCTGTGGCAAAATATACCCCCTCATGTTGTTTCTTTTTAAATTAAATGTTTTAAGAGTTACCACTTTATTCCAATCAAGATGGCTTCAGGTGTGCCATACCTTTGTAATAAGTAGGACTGTTAGCGCTCTAGTTGTTCTTTAGAACACTCTGGGACATTCTGTCATTGGGCTATACTTGGGCTACATCTGGGTGATATTTGGGCTACATTTGGGCTCTTTTGTCTCTGGTGGCCATTTTGGGAGACTGCATGTCAGAATGTTTTAAAGAAATAGAAAAGGATTTGAGAAGTCACTCAAAATGTGCCCTAATTTTTCATTCTGCAGCACTAATCATACTTTCTATGGCAAAATATACCCCCTCATGTTGTTTCTTTTTAAATTAAATGTTTTAAGAGTTACCACTTTATTCCAATCAAGATGGCTTCAGGTGTGCCATACCTTTGTAATAAGTAGGACTGTTAGCGCTCTAGTTGTTCTTTAGAACACTCTAGGAGGCTGCAGTAGAACACAAAGGAATCAACTGACAGTCTCTGTCCTTGTTGGATGTACATGTTTTACTGAGAATGTCAGACTTCATTTTCACATGACTGAGAAAGATAATGTGAATTTACATAAAATATGCTTTCAGTTTAGCTTATAGATCCCCTTCCAAACCACTGTGGGAAAATCATGAGATATTAGTTTTCTTTCAAACAATATTCATGATATCACAGCAGAAGGTTTTTTCACATGGTAAAATCACCTTAGAACCCACCACAATTCCTAAAACGAGTATGGTACCATCAACAAATGATTTATAATGTAACTAAAGTCCTAAAACCCTCTATTAACTACAATGCTTTTTAATGAGGTGCTATCATGTATATTGGTCCCAAGATGGCTGCCAACACTTCTTGGATGAAGTGCTGACAGCCAATCAGATCAGATGTGTGGTTAGGCTCCGCCCAGATATATATCTTTTTTTGAACCTAAATTACTCAAAATCCACTGGAGCACATATATTGAGACCTAGCAAAGGCACATCGGGCTAACAGTCCCTACAATTTTGCCAAGTTTCGTGCAAATCCATTCAGCCGTTCGAGCTAAAAGTGAGGCCAACCGCCCTATGGAAATTAACATGGGAAAAAAGCGTTTTGGGACCCCCCTTTTTTCTCGGCCCCCCCTTGATGAAACCCCCCCAAATTGTCAGGGGCTGCTCAGAAACAAAATGTTCCATTTTCCTGAAAATTTCAGCCAATTCCGTCCACAAACGCCAAAGTTATTAGACATAGAATTTTCAAAAATCCCATAGAGAAAAAATCCTAACTATATATACCTACTGGCGACCGCCAGTAGGTAATATATATATATATATATTTATATATGAACAGAACAATCTTCAAGAAAACCACACTTCTGTGGAAACGAAGACACGGACCCAAATGGCTGCAGTCAAGGAGATTTTATTTAAAACCCCTCTGGTTACGCGTTTCGAGCAACTAGTGCTCTTGGTCACACACCGCGCACCTGGTCAGCTACAAATTTATACAATTTTTTCTATCAGTGATGCTCCACCCATTGACGTGAGTTGCAAAGGTGTAGACATAGAAAAAACACGTATTTCGTTATGAAAATACGTCCACACCTCTATATACAATCAAAACATATATCAGAGTTGATGATCTTTAGAAAATTATATCTGCATGAATGCAATTAAATCGTCATTTAAACCATAGCCATGTACACAAAAACATATTTTAAATAAGCACATATCAGTCCTACACATTAAAGTGCCCAATAAACTCGAATCCATCTATATACAAATAGAAAAATATATATATCTCTATCTAAGTACAAAAATATAATGTTATACACAAAATATATATATACATATGCCTACTCCTATACATATATACATATTTATATCATACAAAAATACACACTATTTTCTTATTTACAAAATCTATATCGTTTCCAATTTACATAATATTACATTGGACAAATGGACACATAACTGTGTATAATTCAGGAAAATGAATGGCATCAAAATGTACATGTGCTAATATTGTATCAACGCTGATATTGGATAACCCACTGGTGATAAATCTTACTGTGATCTATATTGAAAATATAGTGAAAGTGCACCCTCGTGAAAAATAAAAACACATTGATGGTCAACTAACCTTCATTAGTACCACAATTATTCTACAAAAGGATAGAGAGATAATATATACAAGAAGGAAATATTACATCAAGGTCCAAGTGATAAATGAATCCTTTTGTGGACTCCCATGTGGTGCCTGGCCGGCACCATCTGGTATCAGTTGTTGTATTCAGAAAAGACCTTGAGGAAAAAGATACAGAAAAAACCCCATATGAGAAAAATCGGATTAGTAGGACTACAACAAATGATGTAAGTCTTCAGTGGTGTTCAGCCCATTGGGGTACTTGCTGTCTAGTTCGATTATATATTCGGTTTCCTTTTTACGCAGCAGTTTTTCTCTATCGCCTCCTCGGACGAGGGGCACAACCACATCAATAACGTAATATGATAGATTGGACAAATCATTATTATGAGTGGACTTGAAATGCCGTGCTACTGGGTACGTATTGTCACTATTTACAATCGCTCGTAAGTGTTGCAAAATCCTGGCGTGCACCTGTAGTTTGGTACTGCCCACATATCGTAGGCCACAGGTGCACGTCAGGACATATATTGCAAACTCACTGTGACAGTTGAAGTACCCCCGGATGGCTTTCCTCCTAGAGCTGAAAGGTGTAAAGTAATATGATGTATTCACACCAAATTTACATGCCCTACACGAGGAACATTTATAGAAACCTTTTTGTTTTAGCCAAGCGCTACCATTTCCTAGTTCAGGGCTATTTTTGACCAGACAGTTGTGCATGCTGGGTGCTCTTTTGTACGTAATGTTAGGTGCATTGGGGATGATATCACCCAGGACACTGTCAGTACGCAAAATGGACCAGTGCTTCCTCACAATGGACCTGATTTGTTTCTCTTGCTTGCTGAATGTTAGTACATATATATATATATATATATATATATATATATATATATATATATAGGTAATCAGACAAAATATCGAAAAAAAGATATCGGAAAGACAAAATATCGAAGTTAAAATATCGAAGGTCACAAATATAGGGAAGCAAAAATATCGGATAAAAAAATATCGGAATAGGTAAGTGTAAAAAAATATCGAAAACAATAATATCGTGTGACAAAATATCGACAAAAAAAAATATCGTGTAGTAATGGAAATAATCAATAGTATAGGAAAAAGTAAAATAATTGTATATAAAATGTAGTAAAAAAGGTGTATCCTTAAAAAAAAAAAAATTATAAATAAATTAATTTAAAAAACATATCTAGGTTTAGGAGCGGGTTATTGGGTTTATAGGGGATAAGGGTGGGAAGTAATTTAATAATAATTAATAAATTAATATATGTTATTAAATATTCCTCAATTATACCTAATTGGTAATTATTTATAATTAATTAGTTAATTAATTAAGATCATATAGTCCATATTATTAATTACTAATTAATTGGTAATTAATTAATATTAATTAAGAAATTATATTAATGTACTTAAATAATTTAACATATATACATTTATATTTTTTATTAAAAAAAATTATTACAATTATTTTTTATAAAAACATTTCTAGGTTTAGGAGCGGGTTATTGGGTTTATAGGGGATAAGGGTGGGAAGTAATTTAATAATAATTAATTTATTAATATATGTTATTAAAAATTCCTCAATTATACCTAATTGGTAATTATTTTAACTTATGTATTTAATTAATTACGATCATATAGTCCATAGTATTATTTACTAAATATTTTGTAATTAATTAATTATAATTAAATAAATATATTAATGAGGTTAATTATTTTAACATATATAGATGTTTTTTTTCATTATAAAATTTATACAAATATAATTTTTTTAAAAACATATCTAGGTTTATGAGCGTGTTATTGGGTTTATAGGGAATAAAGGTGGGAAGTAATTTAATAATAAATCATTAAATTATTATATGTTAATCAATATTCCTAAATTATACCTAATTGGGATATAATTTTATTTAATTATTTAATTAATTAAGATCATATAGGCCATATTATTAATTACTAATTAATTGGCAATTAAATAATAATAATTAGTTAATTATATTAATGAGGTTAATTATTTCTACATATATTGTTTTTTGCGTTATTTTACATTTTATAAAAAAAAGTTTTAAAAAAAACATATCTAGGTTTAGGAGTGTTTTTTTGGGTTTATAGGGGATAAGGGTGGGAAGTAATATAATAATAATTAATTAATTATTAAATGTTAATCTATATTTCTAATTTTTAGCTAATTGGTAATTAATGTTAATTAATTAATTAATGAATTAAGATCATATACTACATATAATTATTTACTCATTAATTGTTTTTGGGTAAAGGGGTATTTGTTGGGTTCAGGGTCAGTTTTCAGTTTTTGGGTAAAGGGGTATTTGTTGGGTTCAGGGTCAGTTTTCAGTTTTTGGGTAAAGGGGTATTTGTTGGGTTCAGGGTCAGTTTTAAGTTTTTGGGTAAAGGGGTATTTGTTGGGTTCAGGGTCAGTTTTCAGTTTTTGGGTAAAGGGGTATTTGTTGGGTTCAGGGTCAGTTTTTAGTTTTTTGGTAAAGGGCTATTTGTTGGGTTCAGGGTCAGTTTTTAGTTTTTGGGTAAAGGGGTATTTGTTGGGTTCAGGGTCAGTTTTTAGTTTTTGGGTAAAGGGGTATTTGTTGGCTTCAGGGTCAGTGTTTAGTTTTTGGGTACAGGGGCATTTGTTGGGTTCAGGGTCAGTTTTTAGTTTTTGGGTTAAGGGGTATTTGTTGGGTTCTGGGTCAGTTTTCAGTTTTTGGATAAAGGGGTATTTGTTGGCTTCAGGGTCAGTTTTTAGTTTTTGGGTACAGGGGTATTTGTTGGGTTCAGGGTCAGTTTTTAGTTTTTGGGTTAAGGGGTATTTGTTGGGTTCTGGGTCAGTTTTCAGTTTTTGGATAAAGGGGTATTTGTTGGGTTCAGGGTCAGTTTTCAGTTTTTGGGTACAGGGGTATTTGTTGGGTTCAGGGTCAGTTTTTAGTTTTTGGGTTAAGGGGTATTTGTTGGGTTCTGGGTCAGTTTTCAGTTTTTGGATAAAGGGGTATTTGTTGGGTTCAGGGTCAGTTTTTAGTTTTTGGGTAAAGGGGTATTTGTTGGGTTCAGGGTCAGTTTTCAGTTTTGGGTAAAGGGATAATTGTTGGGTTCAGGGTCAGTTTTCAGTTTTTAGGTAAAGGGTTTTTTTGGGGTTCTGGGTCAGTTTTCAGATTTTGGGTAAAGGAGTATTTCTTGGGTTCAGGGTCAGTTTTCTGTTTTTGGGTCAAGGGGTATTTGTAGGGTTCAGGGTCAGTTTTCTGTTTTTGGTGTCCAGTTCTACAGGGTAAAAATATAATTATTTTACATTCAATCAATTAAAGGAAATTATACATATATAACATTACACCAACTCAAATTTACTGTAGACTACAGTTGGAATATTATTTTATAATTAATTAGTGTCCAGCACATATTAAAATTTAATGTAGAATGAAGTAGGAATATTAATTCTTATGTTATTAGTGTGCAACACCTACTCTAATTTAATGTACACTGGATTTGGTATATGAATCATTACAGTATTAGAGTCCAACATATACTCACATTTAATATACAGTTAAAAAATATTAATAAGATTGATACTTTCTAGTAAGATAATGATACAAATTGTTCAACATGATTGTAGAAACTTTTATTTTATTGATGTTTTAACAAAATATAATAACATTTTTTTTTACATTTTCTTTGAAAACATTTTTGATAAACACACTCAAAAACAACTATACAGAAGCATTATTATTTTTTAATCTTTTTTAACAGAAATTAACATTCTTTATTATCTCTTTTACATATTGTTATGTCAGAAAATAAATATAAATATCACAAATATTTTTCTATTAAGCATTTTTCTGCTTCATTTGTGAAGATCACATTTTTATAATATAAGTAACACATTTTTTACTCTTTTTTACATTATTTCATTTTGTGACAATGTACTTATATTTTTAAACATTGTTAACATAAACATTATTGTTTTCATAATCTTTAATTATTACATTCATGTACATTTTTGTTTATGAAATCTTTGTAGGATTAAATAAAATATTTTTTCACAATAACATAAATTAATACATTTTTTTACATATTTGGTTCAGTATAGATATTATATTTTACACTTGGGACTATTTTATTGCATTTTGGTGCTTTCTTTTGTAACCGGGTTAGGTCGTTTTGGGTTATTTGGAAGAAGGGCTGATCGCGGTTGGGAGACACTTCACGTCGCTGTAGGTAAGGTTGATTTTATATGTTGTATGTGTATTATTATGATGTTTTTAGACTAGTGACCTTATATTTAGTGTTGTTGAATGTGAGGGAGTTATGTTTTAGATTTTGAAAATAGATATATACGTATGGTATATACACGTCGTGTTAGTTAGTTAACTAAATATTTATAGAGTGAATTTAAGTCTTTTAGGGTATATCTAACATTAAATCATCAATGTTAATATGTTGGCATGTAATTATTAGCTAATTAATGTGGGTGGGAATGTCTGTTTTCTATGTTTTTGTCATAGGTGTACGCTACATCGGAAGTTCCGTTTTTTTTTAAAGGAAGTGTTTGTTTTTTTCATTCAACACTGATTTACAAACACTTCTTTACATTTTTCAGGTTTCCAGGAGCGATTCTTTCTTTTTTTTTAACTTTTTCGGGTTTTTATGGTAGTTCGATGGCTAAGGACCGCGTGGATTTCTTAATTTTGGAACAGTTGTATTTTTAAATTTTTTTGGGGGTTAATTTTGCACTACCTGGATTACTTTGGTGGAGAAGGACGTTATTGGATTGACAACATATTTGGTAAGTCATTGCTTTCTATTTTTGTGTGGGTGGGTAATGTCATATTTATTATGGAATTGTTTTTAACTTGTTATTTTGTTTAAATGTGTGCATATATTAAAATAATATCTTTATATATTGCATACATTAAATACTTTAGAAGCTCACGTTACATATTTTTGCATACTTAGGTGCTACTTTTGGTGTTTTATAACAGTTTGAGAATTATTTACAGTAGTGTTTTGGCTATGATGTTTAGGTATTCTATGCCTTTTGTATTAGGGTAAAGTTTAACTTGTTCTTCCAGGTACTTGTGCATTTGTTTATTTTGCTTGGATGTTTTGGGACAAGTTCTGTTACAGATTGGTCCATTCTAAATTCTTGATAGCTCTGTTCTTTCTGTAGGCATTTAATGAATTTTTCTAGAGTAGGTTTGGTTCTGCCAGTTGATTGTACAATTGCATTGTGCCAACCTTCCACGGCATTGTTAGTTTTTGATTCCCTGTTAAGGGTACTATTGTACACGTTCCACCAGGGTATGAGGAATTTTGGATTTCGTCTGTGGCCAGATCTGTGGAGTCTGCCTACCCAGGTGTCTTCAAAGTAATCGAGAAAAGGACTTAATCTAGCTTCGTTTTGTTGTAGAATGGACTGTCTATAATAATGTTGTAATGTTCAGCTACATCTGTTGAAGGGACATAGGCAAGTGCAATTGGAAAGGGGCGACCAACTCGGTCCCCCCGAACTTATGGCAGAGTGCCTCGATCCCCCCGGGAAGCCATTTTTGGGCGGGGGGCGCGTCTCGGCTGGTATGCCCGAAGCGGCGTAGCTGGGGCGCGCCCGTTCCCGCCCTAGAGTGGGCTGGCCTAGACACTGACGCAGCCAGCCACGCCCTCGGGGCAGGCAGGGGCGGGTATACGCCCGCCCTGAAGACGGATAAAAAGGGACGCAAGACCAGAAGACATCCTCTTGTTCTTGTGCCCTGAAGCTGCACCTCCTCGCTGCACGTGAGCTCGGGACAGAACGAAGAGCCAATTTTGAGCGTTTTAATCTTTCTTTTTGTCTTCTAGATACTTCGTTTGAAAGATGCCCAAGAAAGGCGCGAAGAGAATGACGACTGACCAGATGGTTCGGGTCCTCATGAAGGAGATGTCCGAAATAAAGAAGCGGTTGGCGGAGCGAGACGGGGAGGAGGGATCGGGGCGTCCACCGGCTGGAGGAAAGCCAAAGAGGCCGAGAAGGGGGCCAGCCGGGGGAGACGTCCCGGCCCCCTGTTCCCCGCTTGAGGCGCCAGCCCCGGTACCGGCCCCGGTACCGAAGGAAGGGAATCCGATTCCCGTCGTAGTCACCCCGACATCCACTGAGGATATGCCTCCTGAGTTGGCGGCACAGTTAGCAGCGTGGTTGGGGGACAGTAGCGAGGGCGCCACGGCTGCCGAAGCGCAAGCACTGATAAAACAGTTGCGCGAGAAACGTGATACAGCCAAGGTACCCGCGCCGGCTGCGGTGATAGACAAGCCACGAGTGGCGGAAGCAGCGTTCGGTGCAGGTAAGCGGCCATTGCCAATCGCGAGGGATGAGTCAGCACCCTCTCGTAGAGAAAAATTGGGGCAACATGTTCCTTTGGCAATAAAGGAGAAGATTTGGGCGGGGGAATATGTAAACATTTTCTCCTTGCTGGTTGATCATTATGAGGTTGAAACTGTTAAGAGTCAAAAGGATCTGATGCATCCAAGTGTTTGGCGCGCAAAAATGGCCACCTTTAAAGTAAATGAGAATATTGGCAACTGGGGCAATGCATGGGGAATTTTTACGTCAATTTTGGGGGAACGTAGGCCTGAATTGCTCCCTGAGTTTCCAGTATATCAGTCACGAATTATGGGGTACTCGACATCGCACCAAGGTAACCAATGGTTCTGTTATGACAACCTTTTCAGGAAAGCGATGGAGCATAACAAAAGTTTAACCTGGGACTGTTATGATTCTTTGACATGGGATAAAATGAAAGAGTCAGGGATGTTGAAAATGCCGTTGGTGGGGAGTACTGTTGGTGAATCCTCCCGCCAATATGGGGGGACGCCCTTTCGGCCGGGTACGGGTACCGACGATTATCTGAGACCCGCCGGCAATGCAGGGAAGAAGGGTTTCTGTTTCAATTTCAACAAGGGTAAATGTACTAGGCCCCCGGGATCGTGTAAGTTCAAGCACGAATGTAGTGGTTGCGGGGCACCCCATCCTGAGTCATCGTGCAGAGCCAGAACGGGTGAGAATGGGGGTAGAGGAGGCGCCAAACAGGTCTAATGTAGTCCGAGGGGCGCCTTTACCAACCCCGATTGATACCTTGGCGATGATTCCCTGGCTCAGCGAATACCCAGATCGTACTTCTGCTGGGGTGCTGCGGAACGGTTTTTCATATGGTTTCCGCATCCCGGTGGGGGACTTTCAGGGTGTCGGGACGTGCAAAAATCAACTTTCCGTCTTGCAGCATACGACTGTAGTGCAGGATAAGATCCGGCAAGAGGTTATCCGAGGTCGGGTTGCCGGCCCGTTTAGTGTTCCCCCGGTACAGAATTTTGTCTGTTCTCCTTTAGGGGTGGTCCCCAAGAAGGAGCCAGGTGAGTTTAGATTGATCCACAATTTATCAGCTCCTCATGGCCTGTCTGTGAACGATGCAATTGATCCAGAGGTATGTTCGGTGCGGTACGCATCATTCGATGAGGCCGTAGCCATTTTAAATCGCTTGGGGCCCGGGACGCTGATGGCGAAAGCAGATATCGAGTCAGCGTTCCGTTTGCTCCCGGTACACCCGGACGACCAACGTCTTCTGGGATTCATGTTTCAAGGTTCATATTACATGGATAGGTGTATGCCGATGGGGTGCTCTATATCTTGTGCATATTTCGAGAAATTCAGTAGTTTTCTACAATGGGTTTACACGAAGGAAACGGGTTTTCGCAATGTGATGCATTACCTTGATGACTTTCTGTTCCTTGGGGCCGCTGGGGAGGACGAATGTGCCCGGGCCTTGACTGAATTTTGTGTATTAATGGATCGATTTGGCGTGCCGTTGGCACCAGGTAAAACTGTGGGTCCCTCGACTTGCCTCGAGTTTCTGGGGATCGAGTTGGACTCTAGTGAGGGTTGTTTTCGTTTACCGGCTGCCAAAGTGTCGAAATTCAGGGCAGCCCTGCAAATGTGTATAAATGCATCTAAAGTTACGCTGCATCAATTGCAGCAATTAGTGGGGAAGTTGAATTTTGCCCTGAGGGTGATCCCAATGGCCCGCCCCTTTTCCCGTTCAATTGCCCAGGCGATGGTCGGCCTAAACGAGGGTCATCATCGCACGAGACTATCGGCTGAGGTCCGCCAAGACATGCGTATTTGGTTAGCATTTTTGGCGGATTTCAATGGTCGAGTCGTCTGGAACAAACCAGCCTTGTCCTCTGAAGAGCTTGGTCTATGGACGGATTCAGCGGGAGGCATGGGCTTTGGCGCCATCTTCGGCTCAAAATGGTCGGCACAAAGGTGGCCAACATGGTGGCATGAAGAGGGGCTGACGAGTAATATTGCTTTCCTTGAACTGTTTCCCATTTTGGTGGCCCTCAGAACCTGGCCCGATGGATTCAAAAATCACTCTGTCATATTTTGGTCTGACAATATGACCGTTGTGGAATGCATCAATAGTCAGGCAGCACGTTGTAAAATGATTTTAAGGCTGCTTAAAGAAATTGTCTTACTGTGTATGCAACTGAACGTGGTATTCAGAGCGAAGCATGTCCCAGGGGTGATGAACCAGGCAGCTGATGCACTGTCTCGTTTTCAAATGCAGGCTTTCACGGGTTTCCTTCCCTCAGCGGACCCAGAGCCGGCACCCTTTCCCGAAGCTCTCTGGTCTCTCGGTGCCCCGAACTTCGTTACCTCGTGGGAGAGAGTCTAGCACCAAGGACGAGGAAGGCATACGAAGGGGCGTTTCGGGCCTATTTAGCCTTTTTGGGGACTGAGAGAGGGGGGTTTTGGGGGCATGAGGATTGGGTAGTGCATTTTCTGATGTCCTTGCGTAGGGCTGGGAAGTCGGTGGCTACAGCCCAGAGGCATCGTGCTGCCATTTCCTTTGTTGCCAGGGCTCATAATATCCAGGACCCGACAGCGTCTTTTGTGGTACAGAAAGCGCTGCGTGGGTGGCAACGCCTTGAGGGTCGCAGAGTAGATGAGAGGCGCCCGATAGGTCTGGATAGGTTGTCACAGTTGCTGGCCACACTCCCCGCCACATGCTCGTCTCAGTTCGAGGCCTGTTTGTTCCGAGCTGCTTTTACGCTTGCATTTCACGGGGCGATGAGGATAAGTGAGCTGGTGGCAAGGAACAAACAGGATGTGGTGGGGGGTTTGTGCCGGGAACACGTTCAGATCTGGGGTGAGACGATGACTGTATCCTTTGTCAAGTCCAAAACCGATCAAGGTGGGGTGGGGGACTGCATAGTCATTCGCAGGATTCCGGGGTCCTCCATGTGTCCGGTAAAGTGTTTAGAAGACTACCTAACACGAAGGGTGGCATCATGGGGAGGGACATTGTTGAGACACGCGGACGCCACCCCACTGACAAAATTTCAGTTTCAGCGGGTGCTCGCGATGTCAATTACCGCAGCGGGCCTCGACCCGGGCGAGTTTGGGACCCATTCCTTTCGGATAGGGGCTGCCACTGAAGCTACAGCCAGGGGTCTCAATGTGGAACAAGTGAAACGTGTGGGGCGCTGGTCCTCCAATTGTTATAAGAGGTATGTGCGGTTGCACATGTTGTGAAGCCATGATAATGTACTCACGCTTCTTGTCTTTTGTTTGGTTTTCAGTTACGCAAGCCTTCGAGGCGGGGCAGACTATGCAGTCGACCCAACACCAGGCCAGCGGTCAGACATCACCGGCTGTGAGGAAAGAGGTGTGGGTCGTGGGCCACTCATACGTGAGTCGTGCCGCTGACGTATTCAGAGCAGGTGACATGATTCACGTAGCTGGGGAATACGGGTACAGGGTGTCCTTCTACGGAAGGGGCGGTCTCTGTATTGACCAGTTTCAGGCATTCTTTGAGGGTTTGTTAGGGCGGACGAGGTCACCGCCGTCTATAGTCATAGTACATTTAGGGGGCAATGATTTGGTCACCACCGGTAGACGACTTCTCCTGGAGGCAATGCTTTCCACTGTAAGTTGGTTGGCGAGGAAAGTTCCGGGGTGCATAATTGCGTGGTCTCATATGATCCCACGAAAAGTGTGGCGGGGGGCTGTTTCGATTCCTGCTTTGAACCATTCTGTTAGAAAACTTAATAACAAAGTGAGTAGGTTGTTCCGTTCCAGGACATTGCATTCTATCTCGCATGGTTGTATTAATGATGACAGTATGTATCTAGGGGATGGTGTGCATTTGTCTCGGGTGGGAAATGAGTTACTCATAGGAGACTTCTTAGCATGGCTAAAAAACGTTGAAACATGACCTTTAGGTAGGAGTTTTGTGGGGGTCCGGATAGCCGGTCAACTATCCGGCCTGTGGCGGTAAGGTCATGATCGGTGAGCACTAATTGGTAGATCCCTATGAGTGGGCGTCACCCAACACGGATGGGAGCGCTCGGGAGAGGTGGCCATTGGCCCCTCAATGGGGAGGCGGTCCCTTCTAAGGATGGGTCGCCGGAAGTAAAGGAAAAGGCGGTCAAGGCCCCTTCCTTTGTAGGAGGGGTTACAGCCCCCTCCTGGGGAATTTCCCGGGGCCAGTGACATCTGCGACGGCAGATGCGGTAAGTTGTGTGGGGTTGGGATAAGGTCTACGATACCTTCTAGATACCTCACACGAGTATTCGAACGACCTTTAACTGGCGTCGAGTCTTTAGGTGCCCCCGTCAAGTCAAGGGAAATTGGTAGTAGTTGCACTTGAGGTACGCCTCCGTGCTGTCGCCCCTCCCAAGTGGGAGGGGTAAGTCGGGTTAGGGATCTTGACACCGGTTATGACCTTGCCGTTGGCCCTTAAACGTTAGGATGTACAATTTCAATATGTCAAGAAAATGTTTGTAGGATGCTAGTTCGGCTAGGAGAACCTCTGTATTAGAGAATCTGTTAAGGATAGCCAAACATCGTAATGTGGTAATGAAATTGTACATAACATGAAACGTTTAATGTTTTAATTTTGTTTTAATAAATACGGCCGGGATGGTCACTCCATCCCACTTCCAAAAACTTCAAGAACTGTTTCCGGTTTCCCTCCTTTTGGGGATTGTGTTGAGAGGGGGTGGCGGGTATCTCGGCCATATGGAAAGGGGCGACCAACTCGGTCCCCCCGAACTTATGGCAGAGTGCCTCGATCCCCCCGGGAAGCCATTTTTGGGCGGGGGGCGCGTCTCGGCTGGTATGCCCGAAGCGGCGTAGCTGGGGCGCGCCCGTTCCCGCCCTAGAGTGGGCTGGCCTAGACACTGACGCAGCCAGCCACGCCCTCGGGGCAGGCAGGGGCGGGTATACGCCCGCCCTGAAGACGGATAAAAAGGGACGCAAGACCAGAAGACATCCTCTTGTTCTTGTGCCCTGAAGCTGCACCTCCTCGCTGCACGTGAGCTCGGGACAGAACGAAGAGCCAATTTTGACCCACCCACCAGCCCCTGAAGACAGCCAGTTGTTTGTAATAAAGTTGATTAATTTTGCTTCCATTTCGTTTACAGGTTGTGGAGTCATGTTGATGTTGAGTATAATAAAGAATAGTCGGTTTGAGTACTTTTTGCCATTAAAGAGATTCAGATATAGTGTTGAATTTTTAAGCATGTTCTTTCGGTCATAGTGGCCAATGGATTCTTAGTTTTGTTAGCACTGTCTTTGTTAGCACTGTCGTATTTATTTTGGTAGGCGGTAAGGTCATGATCGGTGAGCACTAATTGGTAGATCCCTATGAGTGGGCGTCACCCAACACGGATGGGAGCGCTCGGGAGAGGTGGCCATTGGCCCCTCAATGGGGAGGCGGTCCCTTCTAAGGATGGGTCGCCGGAAGTAAAGGAAAAGGCGGTCAAGGCCCCTTCCTTTGTAGGAGGGGTTACAGCCCCCTCCTGGGGAATTTCCCGGGGCCAGTGACATCTGCGACGGCAGATGCGGTAAGTTGTGTGGGGTTGGGATAAGGTCTACGATACCTTCTAGATACCTCACACGAGTATTCGAACGACCTTTAACTGGCGTCGAGTCTTTAGGTGCCCCCGTCAAGTCAAGGGAAATTGGTAGTAGTTGCACTTGAGGTACGCCTCCGTGCTGTCGCCCCTCCCAAGTGGGAGGGGTAAGTCGGGTTAGGGATCTTGACACCGGTTATGACCTTGCCGTTGGCCCTTAAACGTTAGGATGTACAATTTCAATATGTCAAGAAAATGTTTGTAGGATGCTAGTTCGGCTAGGAGAACCTCTGTATTAGAGAATCTGTTAAGGATAGCCAAACATCGTAATGTGGTAATGAAATTGTACATAACATGAAACGTTTAATGTTTTAATTTTGTTTTAATAAATACGGCCGGGATGGTCACTCCATCCCACTTCCAAAAACTTCAAGAACTGTTTCCGGTTTCCCTCCTTTTGGGGATTGTGTTGAGAGGGGGTGGCGGGTATCTCGGCCATATAGTTTTTTGATTTGGAAAGCAAATGATGAATTTGTAGCATATTCGACACTTAGGGTAGTTTTTTGAAGGTGTCTCCATAAACACTGGTTGAAATTATAATAGCAGCCTTGAATGCAGGTATGGGGGTGGATTTTTAGAATAGTTGAGAGCATTGCATGCTCAAAATCAAGAATGATTTTTTCTGGAGAGAAATCATTCGTTTTTTGTTTTATGACATTTAATAATTCCATATATGTAGAATTGTTTTTGTTAGGCAATAGTGCATATAGCAAAGGGATGTTGCAGTTGTGGTAGAGGCCATGTATTGTGTATAATTGGAAGAATGGTTTGGGACAGATGTTAAATGTTCCATCCATCATCCAATATTGGCTTTGCTGCAGTTTCACTAAATTCATATTGGTACCAAAAATTATAAGCCTTTTGTCATTGCTTTCGTTGTCATAAACTATAAATGGTTGTTTATTTAAAGTTATTATTTCGTTTGCAGTTAAATTTATATCCTGATATGTTCTGGGAGATGGTGTTGAAGCAGTTGTAGCTTTTTTGGTTTGTGCTATAGTTCTTTTTAATGATAGGATATTTGGCATTTGGGTTGTGGCTGTTTTGGGGATTTTAGGAATGGCTTCTTTTAAAATGACATTTGTTTGCTTTTGGGAACCGGTACTAGCTTCTTTTATACTTTCCATAGCTGTTCTAACTTCTATTTCTGTAATATTAGGTGGATGATTGTGTTCCCTAGTATATAGTACTGTAGCTTCTCTAGTTGTTGCTCTTCCATAGCACTTGTTCGAATAATATTTACAACATTTCCAATTAACTTTCATGCCATATTGCTTTTCCTGTGTGTACGTGTAACCCATGTAGCATAGTAATAATTTTCCTTTTTGGCTGGTCACAAATTCGGCTCCTTCAGTCATTTTGTACTTTGTATATCTATAAAATATATATATAATAGTTAATGTCAAATTAAATGTGATAAATAATCTATGTTAGCGATAAGTAGGAATGTTTATACTTACGTGTTTTAGAATGTACAGCAAAACTTAGGAGTTTCTTGCTTCTTTAGTTGAGGATAAATGGTTGTGATGTTGTTGTAGCTGTTATGAGAAACATGAAAGTAGTATATTATTAATTAATGTTTAGGTACATTTGCAATGTTAGAGCTCATTTCTACTACAAAAGTGTATCTTCATGATTCACATTGTGAAGATACTTACATATTTTTTTTGGTTGGTATTTGGCAGTATAATTGTTTCTTCAGCGTCTGGAGAGTAGTTTGTAGTGTTATCTTAAAAAAATAAGGAACATATGAGTTAGTTTAATCACCATGTTGGTAGGTTTTTTAAAACATTATGTGGTAAATATGTTCTTTAATATACTTACTTTGTGATTTGTATTAGTATTATTTAGAATGTGAAGTTCTGTATGTTGTCTGTATATCTATTCGCCGTGTTTGCTCTGTAAATAAACAATATATAATTGAAATTAATTAGAACAGTTATAAATGTTTGTATGGTTTTTCCACATTTATTTCAGTTGCATAATACTTACTTACTAAAATGTATTTTAGAAATAGTACTGAGGTCCTTAGTTAATTAGTAGTGCAGTTTTCAGTAGTCGAATCTACAGAAAAATAAAAATATGTTGAGCACAACTGATTATTTCAGTGTGTTTAGATTTTTGAGCACATAATGAAACAATGTGACATAACTTACATAGTTATTCGATTCTGTATTCCTATGCTTTGTTCACAGTTAGTTTGAGTAGAATATTCAGTAGTCGTAGTATCTAAAAAAATAATATTATTTAATTATTTAGCATGTTAAGTTGTATGAATAGCAAAGGGGCACTGGGTATTTAGCAGGTAAATAATTAGTAGTAGCAAATTAAGCAGTTTCTATTTTATGTACTTACTTAGCAACAAGTATTGTAGAAATAGTACTGATGTTCTTAGTTCAGTAGTAGTGCAGATTTTAGTAGTAGAATCTATAGAAAAAAAGAAATATGTGGGGCGCAAATGATTATTTCTGTGTGTTTAGATTTATGTGCACATAATGAAACAATGTGAAATTACTTACATAGTTTTTTGATTCTGTATTCCTATGCTTTGTTCACAAATATTTTGAGTAGAATATTCAGTACTCGTAGTATCTTAAAAAAATAGTTGTAGATAATTATTTAGCATGTTAACTACAATGAATAGCAAAGGGGTACTGGGTATTTAGCAGGTAATTAAGTAGTACTAGCAAATAAAGCAGTTTCTATTTTATTTACTTACTTAGTAAAAAGTATTGTAGATATAGTACTGATGTCCTTAGTTCAGTAGTAGTGCAGTTTTCAGTAGTAGAATCTACAGAAAAATAAAAAGATGGTGTGCAAAAGTCATTATTTCTGTGTGTTTAGATTAATGTGCACATAATGAAACAATGTGAAATTACTTACATAGTTTTTAGAATCTCTATTCCTATGTTTGTTCACAATTATTTTGAGTAGAATAATCAGTAGTGGTAGTATCTAAAAAAAATATTTTTATATCATTATTTAGCATGTTAAGTAGTATGAATAGCAAAGGGGCACTGGGTATTTAGCAGGTAAGTAAATACTATTAGCAAATAATGCAGTATCTATTTTATTTACTTACTTAGAAGATGTAATAGTAGGTTGATAGTCTGGTTCTTCTAGTTGTTGTGCAGCAATTCGGATAGAGATGAATCTCCTTCAGTGACTTTTGGCAAGTAGTTTGTGCTTACTTTTTCATTGCTTATATAGGGGAGTGTCAGTAGTAATTACTTTGCTATTGGTTCATTTAAAAAATTAGGGTTGTGATTGGTTAGTTAGTATATTTGAATTTCCGTTGTGATAACTTAGTATTAGAATTGAAAAACCAACAATAATTATAAAAGTATACAAAGTAGCATAGAATATTTTTATATGTGTAGGTGATATAATTATACCAATAGTAAATATTAGATGAATTTATAGTGTGTCTGTAGTATAAATGAAAGTATTGTATGTTTATTTTGATGTGAAAACATATAAAGCGTTAATTAATTATGTAAAGAAATGCTTAGAAAAAGTCGATATAGTTTATAATCCGATATTTATGTGCACGATATATTTGATGTCGATATTTTTGTTAATGTCATTATTTTTTGCAGAATGCGATATTTTTGTATTCCGATATTAATGTAGTCGATATCACAGTAAACGATGTTTTTGTATATCGATATTAAAAAATCGATATTTGTGTAGATATCTAGTTAAGTATAGGAACCCGATATTTTTGATGTCGATATATTTGTTCCGATATTTTTGTACATCGATATTGTGGATTTCGATATTTTGTCAGACATTTATATATATATATATATATATATATTACCTACTGGCGGTCGCCAGTAGGTAGTTATAGTTAGGATTTTTTTCAATGTTAAATCTGAAAATTCTATTTGGAATAACTTTGGCGCCGGTTGACGAATCTGCCTGAAAATTTCCTCAAAATGGCCTCGCGGCGTTCCGGTCCTTCCCTGAAAGTTTGGGGGGGATTCGTCAAGCGGGGGCCGAGATAAAAGGGGGGTCCCAAAACGCGTTTTCCCCATGTTAATTTCCATAGGGCGGTCGATTTCACTTTTAGCCCGAACGGCTGAATGGATTTCCACCAAACTTGGCAAAATTGTAGGGACTGGTAGCCCGATGTGCCTTTGCTATGTCTCAACATATGTGCTCCAGTGGATTTTGAGTAATTAAGGTTCAAAAAAATATATATATCTATAGCCGCGCTCCGGTAAGCGCACCGGTACGCGCACCGGGCGCTTACCGCGACTTGCGCGCAGAAAGCTGATTGGCTCTGGGATGTCTGTAAACATTCTAAACAGTCCGGAGCGGCCGCCATCTTGTGTCTCGGTAGGATCGAGACACGAGAGGTGGCCAAAACAAAGAGGGAAATGACCATAAGGGGGCAGAGTAGACCCCCCTTGACCCCCTAGGTTTGATGTGGGGGCCATAAAAGGGCCCCGCGGAGCAAAAAAAAAAATTTTTTAAATTTTGATTTTCGCGGGGTGAGCGCCCGGTACGCGCACCGGTACGCGCACCGGTAAGCGTACCGGGGAGTGTACCATGGGGAAAAAGAATGACAGTTTTAAAAGTAGCTGTTTAAAAAAAAAATGTTTTGTTGTTTTTTTTTATACATACACATACATATATATATAAATGCATATGCATATATATATATGCATATATGTGTATATGTGTGCGTGTAGAGAGAGGTAGAGAGGTAGAGGTGTAGAGGTAGAGAGGTAGAGAGGTAGCGGTAGAGAGGTAGAGATTAGTAGAGAGAGAAGAAGAGAGAGGTAGAGAGGTAGAGAGTAGAGAGTGAGTAATAGAGAGTAGAGAGTGAGTAGTAGAGAGTAGTAGAGAGCAGTAGAGAGAGTAGCAGAGAGTGAGTAGTAGAGAGTAGTAGAGTGAATAGTAGAGTGAGTAGTAGAGAGTAGTAGAGAGTGAGTAGTAGAGAGTGAGTAGTAGACAGTAGTAGAGAGTAAGTAGTAGAGTGAGTAGTAGAGAGCAGTAGAAAGTGAGTAGTAGAAAGTAGTAAAGAGTGAGTAGTAGAGAGTGAGTAGTAGAGAGTGAGTAGTAGAGAGTAGTAGAGAATGAGTAGCAGAGAGAATAGTAGTGAGTAGTAGAGAGTGAGTAGTAGAGTGAGTAGTAGAGACTAGTAGAGAGAGAGTAGTAGAGAGTGAGTAGTAGACAGTAGTAGAGAGTGAGAAGTAGAGAGTGAGTAGTAGAGAGTAGTAGTGAGTAGTAAAGAGTGAGTAGTAGAGAGAGTAGTAGAGAGTGAGTAGTAGAGAGTAGTAGATAGTGAGTAGTAGGGAGTAGTGAGTAGCGAGTAGTAGGGAGTGAGTAGTAGAGAGAGAGTAGTAGAGTAGTAGAGAATGAGTAGTAGACAGTGAGTATTTGAGAGTAGTGGAGTAGGAGAGAGTAAGTAGTAGAGAGTAGTGGAGAATATTCCAAAGTTTGGCACAGCACCACTTTCACAATGAGTCCAATCAAATCATATCACTTAGAGTCCTTATTGAAGCGCTGAATCTTGGTGTATATTCAAATGCTTTTATTTTCCTTAAGTTTATGTACCACAGCCAGCCGAAAGGTTTCGTTCTGTACAACAGAACTTCTTCAGGGCGTTCTTATTTCCTTCAAGTTATGTCGGTATCCAGTTGTCATATAACTAGATATTTCTTCCAAATGTTAGACGAGACATAAGTATATTCTTATTCAAAGTGACTAGGTATCAATTTTACCCACACAATTCGGGCAGACTTGAGTAATTTATAGCATCCTCAAAGTCAGTCTTTCAAAAATTCCAAAGTATAGGACATGATAATCCAAATCCAAATGTTTCTCAAGAAAAGTAATTTACAATCGTTCGGAATATCGGTGTTTGGGCAGATATGATCCAGGGACCCCCAGTATGCAAGGGGAATTAGTCCCCCCTCTACAAACGCGCCAGTGGCCTGCATTGCAGAGAGGTGTAACAAGGGTGTGGCCTCATTACACTTCTCTGCAATGCAGCTCCCTCGCGCATACTGGAGGCTCCTGGTGGACCAGTTGACCCCAGGGACCCCCAGTATGCAAGGGGAATTAGTTCCCCCTCTGCAAACGCGGCAGTGGGCTGCGTTGCAGAGAGGTGTAACAAGGGGCATAGTCTCATTACACCTCTGCAATGCAGCCCCTGGCGCATACTGGAGGTTCCAGGTGGGCTAATTGGCCCCCAGGGGCCCCCAGTATGCAAGGGGAATTAGTTCCCCCTCTTCAAACATGCACGGGGGCTGCGTTGCAGAGAGGTGTAAAAAGGGTTGTGGCTTCATTACACCTCTCTGCAATGCAGTCCCCTGGCGCATACTGGAGATTCCTGGTGGGCTTTCAGGTCTTATATAGTTAGGAATTAGCATTAAAAAAACCTTTGAAATTCACTGAAAAAACCATAGGTTTCACACCAGTTATAGTTAGGAATTAGCATTTAAAAAACCTTTGAAATTCACTGAAAAAACCATAGGTTTCACACCAGTTATAGTTAGGAATTAGCATTTAAAAAACCTATTAAATTCACTGACAAAACCATAGATTTCACACCATTTATAGTTAGCTGGAAATTTTACTGACATAAAACCATTGAAATTCCCACGTTATAGTTAGTTGGACTCACTATAACTTGCGCGCCTGTAATGCACTGCTGATGACGTCACATATTACATCACTCATGACATGGTCAGTGACATCACTCATGACATCACTGATGACACCATCCTTGTGACAGAGTGACAGACCTAATTTCAGTGTAATGTAACGCTTGAAACACATATTCAAAAATAGAAACAAACATTTTCAAAAAAATGGAGATACCCAAACCAGTAACAACAACCAATTCAGTAATTCCACCATCTATATACACATCCACTCATTCACCAACAGTTCTATATAGTCACTCATATATATACTCACTCATCATATGTAGTGATACACCTATACATCCTGTTACACATCAGCAGTCATCCAAAAGTTACTCACACACATACTCACACATGCAAATAAACTATTGAACATCCATTTATTTGCATATACATTTATACACACACTACCACCTTACTTCTAAGGAAACTTACCCATACTTACTCTCTTAAACAATCACTTATAGAAACACATACTTATTTAAACAGGAACTCCTACAATCTCTCACTATATATACTATACTCACTTATATACATCAATACTCACATATACTAGATTAAAACATATGTCGTTACTAATGAAGACACTAGTGAGACAGTCATTCACTCACTAACACACACATATACACACTCATCCACCCATACAGTCCTGCACATATGCTGTCTTCAAAACACATACAAACAGTGAGTCAGTCACCAACCCCTGCAGCCACTTATACACAAAGAGAAACACTGATACAAACATTTAAATATTTAAACAATACTCGCTAATATATGTATTCACTAAGATACACGTAATAAGCCAGTTACCCAACCAATTTTTTTAAAAAAAAACATCCATTTACACACTTATTTAAACATTTATTCTTCCATCGACCTTTACAAATACATATATAAAACAAATTTATTTTTCAGAAAGACACACATTCACTGGATGGTGTCATCAGTGATGTCATGAGTGATGTCACTGACCATGTCATGAGTGATGTAATATGTGACGTCATCAGCAGTGCATTACAGGCGCGCAAGTTATAGTGAGTCCAACTAACTATAACGTGGGAATTTCAATGGTTTTATGTCAGTAAAATTTCCAGCTAACTATAAATGGTGTGAAATCTATGGTTTTGTCAGTGAATTTAATAGGTTTTTTAAATGCTAATTCCTAACTATAACTGGTGTGAAACCTATGGTTTTTTCAGTGAATTTCAAAGGTTTTTTAAATGCTAATTCCTTACTATAACTGGTGTGAAACCTATGGTTTTTTCAGTGAATATATATATATATATATATATATATATATATATATATATATATATATATATATATATATATATATATATATCATTTATATATATATATATATATATATATATATATATATATATATATATATATATATATATATATATATATATATATATTACCTACTGGCGGTTGCCAGTAGGTATATATAGTTAGGATTTTTTCTCTATGGGATTTTTGAAAATTCTATGTCTAATAACTTTGGCGTTTGTGGACGTAATTGGCTGAAATTTTCAGGAAAATGGAACATTTTGTTTCTGAGCAGCCCCTGACAATTTGGGGGGGTTTCATCAAGGGGGGGCCGAGAAAAAAGGTGGGTCCCAAAACGCTTTTTTCCCATGTTAATTTCCAATAGGGCGGTTGGCCTCACTTTTAGCTCGAACGGCTGAATGGATTTGCACGAAACTTGGCAAAATTGTAGGGACTGTTAGCCCGATGTGCCTTTGCTAGGTCTCAATATATGTGCTCCAGTGGATTTTGAGTAATTTAGGTTCAAAAAAAGATATATATCTGGGCGGAGCCTAACCACACATCTGATCTGATTGGCTGTCAGCACTTCATCCAAGAAGTGTTGGCAGCCATCTTGGGACCAATATACATGATAGCACCTCATTAAAAAGCATTGTAGTTAATAGAGGGTTTTAGGACTTTAGTTACATTATAAATCATTTGTTGATGGTACCATACTCGTTTTAGGAATTGTGGTGGGTTCTAAGGTGATTTTACTATGTGAAAAAACCTTCTGCTGTGATATCATGAATATTGTTTGAAAGAAAACTAATATCTCATGATTTTCCCACAGTGGTTTGGAAGGGGATCTATAAGCTAAACTGAATGCATATTTTCTGTAAATTCACATTATCTTTCTCAGTCATGTGAAAATGAAGTCTGACATTCTCAGTAAAACATGTACATCCAACAAGGACAGAGACTGTCAGTTGATTCCTTTGTGTTCTACTGCAGCCTCCTAGAGTGTTCTAAAGAACAACTAGAGCGCTAACAGTCCTACTTATTACAAAGGTATGGCACACCTGAAGCCATCGTGATTGGAATAAAGTGGTAACTCTTAAAACATTTAATTTAAAAAGAAACAACATGAGGGGGTATATTTTGCCATAGAAAGTATGATTAGTGCTGCAGAATGAAAAATTAGGGCACATTTTGAGTGACTTCTCAAATCCTTTTCTATTTCATTAAAACATTCTGACATGCGGTCTCCCAAAATGGCCACCAGAGACAAAAGAGCCCAAATGTAGCCCAAATATCACCCAGATGTAGCCCAAGTATAGCCCAATGACAGAATGTCCCAGAGTGTTCTAAAGAACAACTAGAGCGCTAACAGTCCTACTTACTACAAAGGTATGGCACACCTGAAGCCATCTTGATTGGAATAAAGTGGTAACTCTTAAAACATTTAATTTAAAAAGAAACAACATGAGGGGGTATATTTTGCCATAGAAAGTATGATTAGTGCTGCAGAATGAAAAATTAGGGCACATTTTGAGTGACTTCTCAAATCCTTTTCTATTTCATTAAAACATTCTGACATGCAGTCTCCCAAAATGGCCACCAGAGACAAAAGAGCCCAAATGTAGTCCAAATATCACCCAGATGTAGCCCAAGTATAGCCCAATGACAGAATGTCCCAGAGTGTTCTAAAGAACAACTAGAGCGCTAACAGTCCTACTTATTACAAAGGTATAGCACACCTGGAGCCATCGTGATGGGAATAAAGTGGTAACTCTTAAAACATTTCATTTAAAAAGGAACAAAATGAGGGGGTATATTATGCAATAGAAGGTATTATTAGTGCTGCAGAAAGAAAAATTAGGGCACATTTTGAGTGACTTTTCAAATCCTCTTCTATTTCATTAAAAAATTCTGACATGCAGTCTCCCAAAATGGCCACCAGAGACAAAAGAGCCCAAATGTAGCCCAAATATCACCCAGATGTAGCCCAAGTATAGCCCAATGACAGAATGTCCCAGAGTGTTCTAAAGAACAACTAGAGCGCTAACAGTCCTACTTATTACAAAGGTATGGCACACCTGAAGCCATCTTGATTGTAATAAAGTGGTAACTCTTAAAACATTTAATTTAAAAATGAACAAAATGAGGGGGTATATTTTGCCATATGAATTATGATTAGTGCTGCAGAAAGAAAAATTAGGGCACATTTTGAGTGACTTCTCAAACCCTCATCAATTTCATTAAACAATTCTGACATACAGTCTCCCAAGATGGCCACCAGAGACAAAAGAGCCTAAATGTAGCCCAAATATCACCCAGATGTACCCCAAGTATAGCCCAATGACTGAATGTCCCAGAGTGTTCTAAAGAACAACTAGAGCGCTAACAGTCTTACTCATGACAAAAGTATGGCACACCAGAAGCCATCTTGATTAGAATGAAGTGGTAAGTCTGAAAACACTCAATTTAAAAAGGAACAACATGAGGGGGTTAATTTTGCCATAGAAAGTATGATTAGTGCTTCAGAAAGAAAAATTAGGGATCATTTTGAGTGACTTCTCAAATCCTCTTCTATTTCATTAAAAAAATTCTGAGATGCAGACTGAAACATGCACTTTGAATACCAGCAGCAGACGTCCCTGGTGAGCAGTAGCTTTACTACAGTGATCTAATGTGCAACTAGAGTGCTAACATTCAGAATTTATGGCAAATGTGTGACACATCTGAATGCCTTCTTGATGGAACCAAAGTAAACAAGCATTGAAAATGCAATAGATCTCGCCCTCGTTTAAGTTAAAGCCATTCTGTTTGTAATGAGGTGGCTTTTTAGCTTTGCTTTTATTAGTGTTTTTTCAACTTTCATGTAAATAACATGCATCTGTATGCATATAAGTATATGTATGCATGCATTTATGTTTGTATTTATATAGATATACAGATGATATATGTTTATATATGTATGTATATATATATATTCACTGAAAAAACCATAGGCTATAGACCATATAGAGTTAGGAATTAGCATTTACAAAACCTTGAAAATTCACTGAAAAAACCATAGGTTATAGACCATATATAGTTAGGAATTAGCATTTACAAAACCTTGAAAATTCACTGAAAAAACCATAGGTTATAGACCATATATAGTTAGGAATTCGCATTTACAAAACCTTATTTTACTCACACAAAACCATTGAAATTCCATATATAGTTAGTTGCACTAACTATATATCGCGCACCCGCAATCCACTGCTGATGATGTCACATATTACATCATTCATGACATGGTCAGTGACATCACTGATGACATCACTGATGACATCTCAAATGACATCACTGATGACATCACTGATGACAACATCCAGTGACTGTATGTTTCTGTAAAGTTAAAATATGTCTTACATATTGAAGAATGAGTGGATGTATAAGTGTCTGGATGAAGGATTTAGTAGGTGCATGACTGACTGTATGAGTGAGTGATTAAATGTGTCTCACTGAGTGCATGGGTTAGTGACTAAACTGTCTTAATTTGTGCATCATTATGTCTGTTGTTCTGTAAACTGTTGCATGTGTTGATAAGTAGCTATATGAGTAACTATATGGGTTATTGATTGGTTGCCCAAGTATTTGTATGGGAGACTGAGTGTGTGTGTGGGTGGCTGGGAGGTGTATGACTCTGTGCATAGATGTGTGAGCAGTTGATTCACTAGATGTATGGTTTCAAAAGTGCATGTGGAAACAGCTGTATGGGCGGTTGACTGTGTGCATGAGTGTATTGGTGAGTGAATGGATATCTCAGTGCTACATGTCAAAGTAAGTACATATGTAAAACACAGTACATGTGAGAGTTGACATATATAAATAACTGTGCATAAGAGCCAGTGAATGTGTGAGTGGCTGTATGGATCATTGTGAACTTGTATCAGGGATTGTATAAGAGAGTAAATATGTGTTAGTATATGTTTGAATAAGTAAAGTTTGTATAACTGTATAGTTGAGGAAATGGAGGTGTGATTGATTCTTTGCATGACTGACTAGGTGTGTGAGTAACTCCATGGATGAGTGACAGTCTGTGAGTGTCTGTTTACACTGATTGTATCTAAGGTTATATTAGAGTCTGAAGAGGTTCATCGTATTATCACATGAATGATATCATCAGTGATGTGATCAGTAATGTCAAATGAGATGTCATCAGTGATGTCATCAGTGATGTCATTTGAGATGCCATCAGTGATGTCATTTGAGATGTCATCAGTGATGTCATCAGTGATGTCACTGACCATGTCATGAATGATGTAATATGTGACATCAGCAGTAGATTGCGGGTGCGCGATATATAGTTAGTGCAACTAACTATATATGGAATTTCAATGGTTTTGTGTGAGTAAAATAAGGTTTTGTAAATGCGAATTCCTAACTATATATGGTCTATAACCTATGGTTTTTTCAGTGAATATATGTATATATGTATGTGTATATATATATATATATATATATATATATATGTATGTATGTATGCATGTATATATATATATATATATATATATATATATAGTCAAAGCAAATGTCCCTTGCTGGAGAAGGAGCGTGATCAAGAACAGTAATCTGTTTGAAACGCGTAGGTGAGGAAGTTTTTTCCTTGATGGATTAAAAAGCTTAACCAAATCCTAGAAGAGTGCGGTGATTTATTTCAATTGCTTCGAAAAAAAAAAAAAAATATATATATATATATATATATATATATATTCCTTAACGCTGGTAGTCCCAATGAGTCGCACACGAGACAGCAGAGAAAGGTTACCCGGCAGCCTCTGAAGAAGAGGAAACTCGAAACGCGTCAGGCTTGAAGGGGAAGCTGCACATCACAGCCTGCCACTGATGTACTTCCATACCTGAAATTAAAAAGGCTGGTAACCTTTCTCTGCTGTCTCGTGTGCGACTCATTGGGACTACCAGCGTTAAGGAAAATAGAGGGCGGACACCCATCCGCCGAGTACCGCACCAACCTGCAATTTTGAAGGGGCCACGAGGATGGACTCACCTCCTATGTGGAGCAGCAGAGCAGGATTGAGGAGGCACACCGTGGCGGGGGCTCACCTGAGGGCTCCATTATCGCAGCTATAAGTGCGCCACAATCGAGGGAGAACATTTGGGCACTACATATCCCACAATTCCTGTATATCGTCAGGAGGCGTGACTAAGCATTCAATTGGGAGTATGCCTGCCCGCCACTGCACGAACTTTCCCGGCAGCCTCTGAAGAAGAGGAAACTCGAAACGCGTCAGGCTTGAAGGGGAAGCTGCACATCACAGCCTGCCACTGATGTACTTCCATACCTGAAATTAAAAAGGCTGGTAACCTTTCTCTGCTGTCTCGTGTGCGACTCATTGGGACTACCAGCGTTAAGGAATATATATATATATATATTCACTGAAAAAACCATAGGTTATAGACCATATATAGTTAGGGATTTGCATTTACAAAACCTTATTTTACTCGCATAAAACCATTGAAATTCCATATATAGTTAGTTGCACTAACTATATATCGCGGACCCGCAATCCACTGCTAATGATGTCACATATTACATCATTCATGACATGGTCAGTGACATCACTGATGACATCACTGATGACATCTCAAATGACATCACTGATGACATCACTGATGACATCTCAAATGACATCACTGATGACATCACTGACATCTCATTTGACATTACTGATTACATCACTGATGATATCATTTATGTGATAATACATCTTCAGACTCTAATATAACCTTAGATACACTCAGTGTAAACAGGCATTCACAGACTGTCACACATCCATGGAGTTACTCACACACCTAGTCAGTCATGCAAAGAATCAATCACATCTCCATTTCCTTAACTATACAGTTATACACACCTTACTTATTCAAACATATACTAACACATATTTACTCTCGTATACAATCCTTGATACAAGTTCACAATGATTCATACAGCCACTCTCACATTCACTGGCTCTTATGTTCAGTTATTTATATATGTCAACTCTCACATGGAGTGTGTTTTACATATGTACTTACTTTGACATGTAGAACTGAGATATCCATTCACTCACCAATATACTCATGCACACAGTCAACTGTCCATACAGCTGTTTCTACATGCACTTTTGAACCCATACACCTAGGGAATCAACTGCTCACACATCTATGCATAGAGTTATACACCTCCCAGCCACCCACACACATACTCAGTCTCCCATACAAATACTTGGGCAACCATTCAATAACCCATATAGTTACTGATATAGCTACTGATTTAAACATGCAGCAGTTTACAGAAGAACATAAATAATGATTGCCAAATTAAGACACTTTAATCACTAACCCATGCACTCAGTGAGACACATTTAATCATTCTCTCATACAGTCAGTCATGCACCTACTAAATCCTTCATCCAGACACTTATACATCCACTCATTCTTCAATATGTAAGACATATTTTAACTTTACAGAAACATACAGTCACTGGGTGTTGTCATCAGTGATGTCATTTGAGATGTCATCAGTGATGTCATCAGTGATGTCACTGACCATGTCATGAATGATGTAATATGTGACATCATTAGCAGTGGATTGCGGGTCCGCGATATATAGTTAGTGCAACTAACTATATATGGAATTTCAATGGTTTTATGCGAGTAAAATAAGGTTTTGTAAATGCAAATCCCTAACTATATATGGTCTATAACCTATGGTTTTTTCAGTGAATTTTCAAGGTTTTGTAAATGCAAATTCCTAACTATATATGGTCTATAACCTATGGTTTTTTCTGTGAATTTCATTGGTTTTTTAAAAGCTAATATCTATAGCTGTAAAATATATTCTTTATTAAGTGACGTATCACGTAGCCCGTGAGACGCCTCATGATGCATCGCATAACCGTGACGTATCGTCTCTGCAGCGCAAACCAAACCCAAAACGTAAGCGCGCCAGAACACGCTTAAAGATATATATATTTTTTTTTAACCTTAATTAGACAAAATCCACACGTGCACATATCACAAACGTTCAAAAAACACAATATGTCGGACTCCCGTTACGCTGCCGGTTAGCTGCCTGGTTAACGTACCAGGAAGCACCTTTACCGCGAAAAATCGCAAATTTTTTTTTTTTTCACCCCCCAGGGAACTTTAATAGCCCCCTCATCAATCCTAGGGGTTCAGGAGGGGTCTGCCTTACCCCTTTCATTCATTTACACCTTTTTTTTTCCACCTCTTGTCTCTCGATCCCACAGAGAGACAAGATGGCGGCCGCTCCAGACTGTTTACAATGATAACAGCCAATCAGCTTCTCCTCAGACTCCCGTTACACTGCCGGTTAGCTTCCCGGTTAGCTGCCCGGTTAGCTGCCCAGTTCGCGTACCAAGACGCGTCTCTACGGCGAAAAAATCGGATTTTTTTTTTGTTTTTTTTTTGGCCCCGCGTGGCTTTATAATATCCCCCTCATCAATCCTAGGGGGTCAGAAGGAGTCTACCTTGCCCTCTTTCCTTCATTTCCCCCTTTGTTTTGGCCTCCTCTTGTCTCTCGATCCTACCGAGAGACAAGATGGCGGCCGCTCCGGACTGTTTACAATATTGACAGCCAATCAGCTACTCCTCAGACTCCCGTTACACTGCCGGTTAGCTTCCCGGTTAGCTGCCCGGTTAGCTGCCTGGTTCGCGTACAAAGACGCGTCTCTACGGCGTGGCTCTATAATATCCCCCTCATCAATCCTAGGGGGTCAGAAGGGGTCTACCTTGCCCTCTTTCCTTCATTTCCCCCTTTGTTTTGGCCTCCTCTTGTCTCTCGATCCTACCGAGAGACAAGATGGCGGCCGCTCCGGACTGTTTACAATATTGACAGCCAATCAGCTACTCCTCAGACTCCCGTTACACTGCCGGTTAGCTTCCCGGTTAGCTGCCCGGTTAGCTGCCCGGTTCGCGTACCAAGACGCGTCTCTACGGCGAAAAAATCGGATTTTTTTTTTTTTTGGGTTACACTGCCGGTTAGCTTCCCGGTTAGCTGCCCGGTTAGCTGCCCGGTTCGCGTACCAAGACGCGTCTCTACGGCGAAAAAAATCGGATTTTTTTTTTTTTTTTGGGTTACACTGCCGGTTAGCTTCCTGGTTAGCTGCCCGGTTAGCTGCCCGGTTCGCGAACCAAGACGCGTCTCTACGGCGAAAAAAATCGGAATTTTTTTTTTTTTTGGGGCCCGGCGTGGCTCTATAATATCCCCCTCATCAATCCTAGGGGGTCTACCTTGCCCCCTTTCCTTCATTTCCCCCTTTGTTTTGGCCTCCTCTTGTCTCTCGATCCTACCGAGAGACAAGATGGCGGCCGCTCCGGACTGTTTAGAATGTTGACAGACACCGGAGAGCCAATCAGCTTCGCTTCGCAAAGTTCCGATACGCGAAAAGTTCGCGAACCGGAGCGCTGCCCGGAGCGCTGTTACAGATATATATCTTGTTTTAAACGTTAATTTCTCAAAATCCACTGAAGCACATATATTGAGACCTAGCAAAGGCACATCGGGCTAACAGTCCCTACAATTTTGCCAAGTTTCGTGGAAATCCATTCAGCCGTTCGGGCTAAAAGTGAGGCCAACCGCCCTATGGAAATTAACATGGGAAAAACGTGTTTTGGGACCCCCCTTTTTTCTCAGCCCCCCCTTGACGAACCCCCCCCAAATTTCCAGGAGCTGCTCGGAAACAAAATGTGCCATTTTTCTGAAAATTTCAGCCAATTCCGTCCACAAACGCCAAAGTTATTAGGCATAGAATTTTCAAAAGTTCCATAGAGAAAAAATCCTAACTATATATACCTACTGGCTATCGCCAGTAGGTAATATATATATATATATATATATATATATATATATATATATATATATACATATATATATCCAAATCACCCTCCACAGAGAAAGGCAGTGGCCACGGTAGGGGAACACATTGGTCTCTTTATTTCTTATTGGCAAATGGGCATATGCATTTCGGCTGTGTAGCCTCTTCAGCGCCCAGAATGAATCAGGAGGTGGGTATGCTGCCATATTTATATTTATATTTATTTTTTTGGGTCGAGCAGAAATCAAAAATAAAATCAAGGTTACAAACTCCAGTCTGGAGTGCCGCATCCTTGGAGTAAAAATTGTTGTTTTGGGTCCTAATCCGACCCCTACGCAGAGCACCAGTAGCCGAGCCCATTGCAGGTCTGAAGGTCACATTGGGAGATATATATATATATATATATATATATTCACTGAAAAAATCATAGGTTATAGACCATATATAGTTAGGAATTCGCATTTACAAAACCTTATTTTACTCACACAAAACCATTGAAATTCCATATATAGTTAGTTGCACTAACTATATATCGCGCACCCGCAATCTACTGCTGATGATGTCACATATTACATCATTCATGACATGGTCAGTGACATCACTGATGACATCACTGATGACATCTCAAATGACATCACTGATGACATCTCAAATGACATCACTGATGACATCACTGATGACATCTCATTTGACATTACTGATCACATCACTGATGATATCATTCATGTGATAATACGATGAACCTCTTCAGACTCTAATATAACCTTAGATACAATCAGTGTAAACAGACACTCACAGACTGTCACTCATCCATGGAGTTACTCACACACCTAGTCAGTCATGCAAAGAATCAATCACACCTCCATTTCCTCAACTATACAGTTATACAAACTTTACTTATTCAAACATATACTAACACATATTTACTCTCTTATACAATCCCTGATACAAGTTCACAATGATCCATACAGCCACTCACACATTCACTGGCTCTTATGCACAGTTATTTATATATGTCAACTCTCACATGTACTGTGTTTTACATATGTACTTACTTTGACATGTAGCACTGAGATATCCATTCACTCACCAATACACTCATGCACACAGTCAACCGCCCATACAGCTGTTTCCACATGCACTTTTGAAACCATACATCTAGTGAATCAACTGCTCACACATCTATGCACAGAGTCATACACCTCCCAGCCACCCACACACACACTCAGTCTCCCATACAAATACTTGGGCAACCAATCAATAACCCATATAGTTACTCATATAGCTACTTATCAACACATGCAACAGTTTACAGAACAACAGACATAATGATGCACAAATTAAGACAGTTTAGTCACTAACCCATGCACTCAGTGAGACACATTTAATCACTCACTCATACAGTCAGTCATGCACCTACTAAATCCTTCATCCAGACACTTATACATCCACTCATCCACTCATTCTTCAATATGTAAGACATATTTTAACTTTACAGAAACATACAGTCACTCGATGTTGTCATCAGTGATATCATCAGTGATGTCATTTGAGATGTCATCAGTGATATCATCAGTGATGTCACTGACCATGTCATGAATGATGTAATATGTGACATCATCAGCAGTGGATTGCGGGTGCGCGATATATAGTTAGTGCAACTAACTATATATGGAATTTCAATGGTTTTGTGTGAGTAAAATAAGGTTTTGTAAATGCGAATTCCTAACTATATATGGTCTATAACCTATGGTTTTTTCAGTGAATTTTCAAGGTTTTGTAAATGCTAATTCCTAACTATATATGGTCTATAACCTATGGTTTTTTCAGTGAATATATATATATATTACCTACTGGCGGTCGCCAGTAGGTATATATAGTTAGGATTTTTTCTCTATGGGATTTCTGAAAATTCTATGTCTAATAACTTTGGCGTTTGTGGACGGAATCGGCTGAAATTTTCAGGAAAATGGCACATTTTGTTTCTGAGCAGCTCCTAGAAATTTGGGGGGGTTTCGTCAAGGGGGGCTGAGAAAAAAGGGGGGTCCCAAAACGCGTTTTTAACATTGAGTTTTCCATAGGGCGGTTGGCCTCACTTTTAGCTCGAACGGCTGAATGGATTTACACGAAACTTGGCAAAATTGTAGGGACTGTTAGCCCGATGTGCCTTTGCTAGGTCTCAATATATGTGCTTCAGTGGATTTTGAGAAATTAACGTTTAAATCAAGATATATATCTGTAACAGCGCTCCGGGCAGCGATCCGGTTCGCGTACTTTTCGCTTATCGGAACTATGCGAAGCGAAGCTGATTGGCTCTCCGGTGTCTGTCAACATTCTAAACAGTCCGGTGCGGCCGCCATCTTGTCTCTCGGTAGGATCGAGAGATAAGAGGAGGCCAAAACAAAGGGGGAAATTTCGATAAGGGGGCCTAGTAGATCCTCCCTGACCCCCTAGGTTTTATGTGGAGGTTGTTAAAGGTTTCTGCAGGGGAAAAAAAAAAAAAAAAAAAAATTATTTATGCGTGGTGAGCTCCTAGTACGCGAACCGGGTAGCGCTCTGGGCAGCGTACTATAAGGATAAAAGAATGATAGATTTTTTTAATACTGTATGTTAATTATTTGTTGTTTTTGTTGGTTTTTTTTTGTTTTCTTTATTTATTTATTTTTTTTTATTATGATTGTGTTTCATACTTTATTAAATTTTCTAACATTTCATTGTCAGAAATGTCATAATTTATTATAGGGTGTAATTGTTTTTCATTTTGAAGCAGGTTGTCCACTGCTTCAACACATTGTAGAAGTTCGTGGTCTCTACTGTCATCCATAAAGTCATCAATTTTGTCTTGGCTGCTCTCCTTCAGTTCAATTGAAAATGAAACTTGTTGTTCGCCTTCCATTTTGCCTGAAATTTTGAATAAAAAAATATATATTAGTAGAGATTGGGCACTGTTGGGATTAATTTTAGATAGGTAGTTTTTATCAGTGAATTTTTCTTTTGGCAGTGTATAGTATCAGAGTGGAAATATAACTATAAAAAAGTGTATGTAATTTAACGAAGAGAAGCCTAACTCCATTCCTAACTATAACAGAGAAGTCTATCTAAATCCATAACTACTACAGAGGGATAGTGTATATGTATCAGAAAAAGCCTACCATATCAAGTTATAGTGTACAATATACTTCATTTTTAAAAATAACAACTTACCTTCAGAAACAAGTTGAAGTCTTAGGTAAGTATTGAAATGTGATGTACAACAAGAAGTAGCAGTCAAAATGGCTGTGTTTTCTTCTCTTCCTTTATATATATTCAGGTATATAACCAATCAAATATCAGGTAATAAAAGTAGAAAATGAAAGTAAGATTTTTATTGGTTGTCAATTCCAACACTTCAGATGTGTTTTGTGAAGTAATTTACCTCAAGGTATTTAGAGAGGTCTACAGGCTTAATGGCTAAATGGAATTTCAATCAAATTTGTGAAAATGAAAGGGATTGTTATGTAGTATGAGTTAATCTATATTTGGTGAGAGTGTCTCCAGTCCTTTTTCTTTGAATTACTTTCCCACCTTTTCTTTGGGCCGCTTCCCGGGAAGCAGTTTAGTCCGCGAACTAGAAGCGTAACGGGAGTCCACCATTTTGTGTTTCGGTCGAATTAACATATTAAATGGAGGTTAAATAATGTTCAGAAAGGGTAGAAGGGGACACGGTACAAGTATTTTGACCCCCAGGTTTTCTGAGGGTGGCTGAGGAGGACCATATGTGCGGAGAAAAAACATTTTTTAAATAATTTTGGGCGGTTAGCTTCCAGTTCGCGTACCGGGTAGCGCTCTTTGAGCGTAGTTTGTTGAAAATTACAGAAAAAAGTTAGAGAAAAATAATAATTGTGAGTGATCAGATGAAGGGTAGCTCTGAGAAGAGCTTTTGGGTTTATGGTACATTTAGGTACTTATAAGTAGGTACCAATGCACAGTCTTAAATTCAGAATGAAAATTCTGTTGCCCTCATCTGAGAAGTGAACTCCATCTCCTCTGTAGATATCTTGCATGTAGTAACGCAAGTTATTGTTGTACAAGGAGCCCATTCCATGGTCTCTCATGTAAGCTGAAACAGATTTGTTTACATGCTTCCTCGCTTTCTCAATTTGTGGACAAAATTGGTTGGACCACCTCCATTTCTGTCTTTGGCATATATTGGAATATACCAAGGCAGTTTGAGGTAAAAGTGCCATTAATTGCTCAAAGGTGTCCTTTAAAAGCATTTCCAGACCTACTCCAGTCAAAGTGCCCAAATTAAAGAAAGTTTTTTGGGATTTCCTGTGAGGAATTGTTCATCAAGTAGAGGGAATGTAAGTCTGCAATGCTGTCTAGATTATTGGTCCAAAACTTTTAATTATAATGTCAATTTTAAAATCCAACTATATAAACCTGATGCAAGTAAGTCTGCTTCATAGTAAGCAGTATCAGTGTCATAGGAAAAGGAGAACATGAGTGACAAAGAAGGGTAAGATATTAGTAATCCAGGATTGTGAAAATAATCTCAAATATTTTATTTTTGAAAGTTGCGAAAATAGAAAATGTCGGGATTTGATTGGAAGAATTATTAGACTTGCGAATCGCGGCAACATGATTTGGCCTAGTGGAAACATGTGATAGAATGAGAGAAGTTTTTTTTTCTATGTAACATATTTTACGTATCGATGGAGGTTTTCTTTCAGAAAGTGGCGGGCTGAAAATATTTATAGCACAACAGAGTGGATGCTGTTTATAGGAGATCCTTCGACGTCATTGAAAGTAAGTCAATTTTAAGGAGTTTTGAAATCAGATTTCTTAGGTTGTATGGGTTTTTTAAACACAGTCATTTTGATTGTGTTTTTTTTTCCCCGCTGTTACATGATGAATACCTTCAAGTCACTGATTTAAGTGAAATTTGATACATTCTGAGAACAGCAAAAATAAACCATTTAACATGTATAATTAATGTTATGCTTTTTGTACTTATGATATACATTTAGAAATGTGAGGTACATATGGGTAAGCTGAGTCTTCTGTAAGTGTCAATTTTAATGCTTACAGTGCTGTACTTCTGGGTACTGTTTTTTTTAAAAAAAAGAAAAGAGGCCTCACATCAAAGAAAGCTCTTGAAAGCACACATCTTATTTGCATCCTAAAATAATCATTTTTAATGTTAGACATAATTTTATGATGGTTTTACATCTCTTTTGCGTTGTTATGGCATCACTATTGTGAGACATAAGCAATGCAAAAGAAGCATCATATTTCAAAATAGGCCTCATTTCACCAGCATGAAGATACTGTTTGTTGAAAATAAATATATTTAGGATTGTGTAGGGGTCGTAGAGAAGTAGAGGTTTCTATAAGTGTCAAAGTTGTTTAAAAAGTGTTTCTTCTTGAACCTTTTCCCTTCTTTTTTCTAATTTTTAAATACATGTTTTAATATTTTTGGAAATGTTTGTTCTCTCTTTTACAGATTGAATGTATGAAAAATTTTCTTTAAAAATTAACAAGAATTATAAGGTAAATGTTTTCTACTTTTTTAACCTGCATTCCACTGCTGATGATGTCACTGACTATGTTATGAATGATGTAATAATTGGGCATATCTGTTATCTCGTTAAAAAAAGGAACAGTAAGTTTAAGGATAGGAAACAGACAGTTATGTTACAAAAAAGACAGCTATAGGACGTAAACAAAAAAAACTGTTACTCGCAATCCACTGCTGATGATGTCACTGACTATGTAAAAAATAATGTAATATATGACATGATCAGAAGTGAATTGCGGGTCACAGTATCTTTTCTTTACTCCCTATAGCTGTCTTTTTTGTAACATAGCTGTCTGTTTTCTTTCCTTATACTTACTGTTCCTTTTTTTAAAAAAAATTTTTTTGGGTGCGCTCAAAGTTCGCGTACCGGAGTGCGAACTGGGAGCGAACTAATAGAAATAGAGCTTGGCAGAGTTCAAAGAATTCTACCAATTTTTTTTAATAATGGGGAGGTAGTTCTGAAAAGAACTTTTTTTTTGTTTTTGTTGTTTTAAATTTTTTTTATTAGTTTTCTGAACATTTTTTATATTTTTTTGTTTTTTTCTGAACATTTTGTATTTTTTTTATTTTTGGGGGGGAGGGGGGGAAACAAAAATTATTCATCGAAGAGGGCTCAACAAGAGCAACAAAAAAAAGAAGAATTTATTTTTGGGGGCGTTTTGGACATACATGATTTTTGATGGCTCTAATGATAAGAGTTATGCTACTTTCGCGGTAGCATAATGTTTGATTGCACCTCACACAAACTTGTTTGACTTCCCCCATGTCCATTTGAATATTTGGGATCAGCTCCCTTGCTTCAGGTCCCGTAACTTCTGGCACAACCGATCTTCTGGCTATTGCTGGTGAATTCTGTTGTTCGTCTCGAAGCTGAGCTGCACTGTAGTTATTTGGGTGCCACCTGCTCATGTGTCTGTGCATAGTGAAATTCCCATAACTATATTTTTTATCCGTGCCTCTAGAAAGACGTTCATCACAGATTCGGCAAAAGACATACCTGGCGTTCACTTTCTTTTGCCCTGGTGGAAATTTGAAAAATTGCCAAATGAAATTTTCCTTCCTGTTGTATCTCCTGGGCTCCTCAGGCAAATATTCAGGCTCTTCCTCCTCTTCCTGCTCTTCCTCTTCTTGAAAGATTGGTTGAGTTGGTGGTCCTTTCTTTCCATGAGGAGGTGGAGGTGGTGGTGGGGGAACACTACCAGAAGCAACAACAGAAGCCATTTCCCTGGATTGTACAAAGGTCTTTCTCTCATCAAGATGAAAGTCAGAGTGAGGAAAGAAGGAGGGGTTTTCATCATTTGGGAAAAGCGAAAGTTCTAAACCAATGAAAAGTGTTAATTTTAGATCACATGACCTAGTATTACATCATTAGGAAACCAAAAGTGAAATGAACTAATGAAAAGTGTTATTATCGAGTCACATGACCTGCTGTCTTTACGTTTCGCGCATTGCGCCGCTATCCAATCCGCTTTCGAGTCCGCTAACTTGGCGCGTCGGATAACGTATTACGCGACAACGCAAAACGTCATGATAACGTAACAGTTACGCTTAAGGAGCGATTACCGGCTCGCGCACCAAGTCGCGGCTTTGAATTCAGCTAACGGGAAGCTGACCAGTTCGCGGACTAAGAGCGGAACAATTTTTTTTTTTTTTTTAAATGTATAAAAAACATGTACAATATATTTTATGATTTAAAGAAGAATACATTTTACAGATAGAAATATTAGCTTTCAAAAAACCATTGAAATTCAATGAAAAAACCATAGGTTATAGTCCATATATAGTTAGGAATTAGCATTTACAAAACCTTATTTTACTCGCATAAAACCATTGAAATTCCATATATAGTTAGATGCGCTAACTATATATCGCGCACCCGCAATCCACTGCTGATGATGTCACATATTACATCATTCATGACATGGTCAGTGACATCACTGATGACATCACTGATGACATCTCAAATGACATCACTGATGACATCACTGATGACATTTCAAATGATATCACTGATGACATCTTATTTGACATTACTGATCACATCACTGATGATATCATTCATGTGATAATACGATGAACCTCTTCAGACTCTAATATAACCTTAGATACAATCAGTGTAAACAGACACTCACAGACTGTCACTCATCCATGGAGTTACTCACACACCTAGTCAGTCTTGCAAACAATCAATCACACCTCCATTTCCTCAACTATACAGTTATACACACCTTACTTATTCAAACATATACTAACACATATTTACTCTCTTATACAATCCCTGATACAAGTTCACAATGATCAATACAGCCACTCACACATTCACTGGCTCTTATGCACAGTTATTTATATATGTCAACCCTCACATGTACTGTGTTTTAAATATGTACTTACTTTGACATGTAGCATTGAGATATCCATTCACTCACTAATACACTCATGCACACAGTCAACCACCCATACAGCTGTTTCCACATGCAGTTTTGAACCCATACATCTAGTGAATCAGCTGTTCACACATCTATGCACAGAGTCACACACCTCCCAGCCACTCACACACATACTCAGTCTCCCATACAAATACTTGGGCAACCAATCAATAATCCATATAGTTACTCATATAGCTACTGATCAACACAAGCAGCAGTTTACGGAACAACAGATATAATGATGCACAAATTAATACAGTTTAATCACTAACCCATGCACTCAGTGAGACACATTTAATCACTCCCTCATACAATCAGTCATGTACCTACTAAATCCTTCATCCAGACACTTATACATCCACTCATTCTTCAATATGTAAGATATATTTTAACTTTACAGAAACATACAGTCACTGGATGTTGTGATCAGTGATGTCATCAGTGATGTCACTGACCATGTCATGAATGATGTAATATGTGACATCATCAGCAGTGGATTGCGGGTGCGCGATATATAGTTAGCGCATCTAACTATATATGGAATTTCAATGGTTTTATGCGAGTAAAATAAGGTTTTGTAAATGCTAATTCCTAACTATATATGGACTATAACCTATGGTTTTTTCATTGAATATATATATATATATATATATATATATATATATATATATATATATATATACGCAATAACAAAATCAAAGGACTTAAGTAAGACAGTGTGGTTACATATGTGATGCAATTTCAAATAAATGATGCACAACTAGAAATATAAGTGTAACTACATATGAAAACGGAGGTTTAAGGGGCAGATTTACGTTTCCTGGTGCATCGCTGCAAATCAGTAGGGATGTGCCAGGAAAGATGCATGACGCAAGTTTACCCTTTTGCCACCACAGATTCGCTGCATTTACAATGCAGAGCTTCTTGGTACAAGGATAAACAGATGTGTGTCGCATCTGCCAGCATAAGGTTAGTGCAGTGCTGGAGTTGTGTTGCGGGCATGACGCAACTCCACCACTGTTTCAACCTTGCCTATGTACAACATGGCGCAATGTTTTGACGCAGCGGCGTCGGAAAAGTGACTGAGTGAAATCTTGTAGATTTCACTCAGGCACTTTTTTCCGGGGCGTTCCTGTGACCGAACGCCCCTCCCCCCCCCCCTGCGCTGGAACGCCTACATGAAACCTAATGCAGCTTTCATGTGTCGCAGGGCTATACAACGTGACTCATCTCCTTAGATGCGTCACAATGTAAATAGGGCGCAACGTGGCACATGGTTTACGCCACCGCTGCATCACAGAAGTGACGCAACAGCGCCACAAATGAGGCGCAAGGAGCTTGTAAATCTGCTCCGAAATCTCTAATGCTCTAAAATTAAGTATGTCAGTAATACAGCTGAATATTCCACTGTCATTATTGATGTTAGAGCAAACTGTGCATAACAAATGATAAATACACATGTATATATTACATTTCTGTGATATGGAAGGGGTTTAGCTAAAATTAAGCTACTCCACACTATTACACCTAGTAATCTATAGTAACACCAGAGTCTGGTACCAGTCTGTAATTTCCTTCTTTTTCAGGGCCTCATTCAATAATTTCTTTTCAAAATCCCAGATTCCTCCAATCTCTCTCCTGATGCCTCCCCCGAGGATAACAACTGCAAGTATTTAAAATCTTGAGAGGGACCCCCGTGTCTTTGCCGTCAAGATTTTCCGTGGCGGTTGGCGTGGCTTGCAGCCAAGCAAAATGGCCGCAGCTTAGAGGAGCTCTGGGGAAGGTGCAAGTTTCCCCAACAATCTGACACACAATTCATCAATAAATATGGCCTCAAAGACACCCACAAGTATCAGAGCATGCAGGACACCTTCTGACCCAACTTCTGGCCGTAATACTGCATTCCACGCTAATCTGTGGCCGAAGTGACAGAAACGGCCCATACGCGTGGCTGAAGCTAGAGCCTCGATTGTTGAAGAGGCCGGGCCGGGGCACGCGCAAATCAGCGAGACCAAAGCAGTAAGGACGTGCACTGCAGACAACACACAGAGCCCGAGTGCAGCGACGATTGCTCTGGCCGAACAGCCCTGCCATCGGTGGAGGAGGGACGGCGATGTGGGACCCCAGTGAGGGTTCCAGGCATTAGAGGACTGCCGGTGACGAGCGGAGCAGGGCGGCATTTGTGAAGGTGCCCGGCGGAATATTTCTCCTGGTGATCGAAGGCAGGTAAGGGGAAGCCTTACCCTTGCACTATGGGCTCAAACACTGGCGCTTCCATTGGTAGTACATCCAGGCACAGAAGACACTCCCGCTCACACGCTGCGAAGTAAGGAGGCCGATAGACTTGCTAGCACTGGCCTGGGGAACCAGAGAAAGTTCCGGGGGAGAATACAGGCAATATCAGCACTCGTGTCTCCCCGCACTGGGCCAGTTTCATTAAGGCACTGCCCACCTCCATATTGCCCTGCCAAACACAAACTTACATCGAGGTGAGAAAACTGACAGGCCACGCTTGGCACGAAGACACTCGGCAGGCGGCAGTGAGTACCGTCTAGTGCCCCAACAGCCAGCCACAGATGGGGGGCAGAGGTCCCGCATGGCCCCCCAGGTCAAGCCGGACAAATATGCATATTCTAAAGACTTTCCAGCTCTGCCTGAATGGCAGGCCTCATCTGAAAAGACCCCAACACCGGAGGGCTCGACCAAGGTCACACTGGAGGATATCATATCCCCCCATAACAATGTACAAACAACGGTGGGATCAATCTTATGTGATGTTTCCTTCCTGAGGGCGAACTTCCAAAAAATGGCCACCAAAGTCACAGAGGTAGAAAAGGTGATGACACCCCTCACTAAAGACACTACCACCCTGCAACAGAAGGTCAGCCAACTGGAAGCCAAAAACAAGCTCATGGCAGCCAAGTTTGATGATCAGGAAGGGTGCTCTCGGCGCAACAACGTCAGAAATACTGGTGTTCCGGAGAGCTAAGGAGGCCCAGCAATGGATCTTTATATTGAAGACCTTATAAAATCTAGGCTTCAGCCCAGGGGACTCTCTGCCTTTTTCTCAGTGGAAAGAGCGCACAGGGTACCGGGGGCATGCCCAAGCCAGGGGCTTCTCCAGACCATCCTGGCCCTCATCTTTAATTTCTGAGACAAAGACGTCATACTGCAAACAGTAAGGGTGGCTCCTCCACTACGTATACAGAACTCTGTGGTCTCCTTTTTCCCGGATTACACAGCGGCAGTTACAAAGCGACAAAGGAGCTTCCTTGAGGTAAAAAAGGGACTCAGAAGCAGAGAGCTGGCCTATTTAATGTTGTTTTCAGCAAAACTACGAGTGGTGGCAGGCGGAAAAATATGGTTCTTTGAAACACCAAAGGAGGCCCAGGACTAGCTTAAGGGCTGGAGACAGGTGGGGGGATCCGACTGACAGGGAGACACCAACAGCGACTCAGGGAAGGAGACAATGCCCGGGACCACAGACACTAGAACGGGGAGGAAGATTCCTCGCTGGCGGAGGCCGGGATGTGAAACCATCCGACATTCTTTTGCCGGGCCCTACCCCGACACGGAGGCACACATGCAGCTGGTGCCAGAACACCAAGGACACACTTGGTTGAAGTCAAATGGTGCGCCTGGACTAGTCTTCCCAGAAAAAGAACTGAGACATCACAAAGGGACTCTGGAAATGTACAGAAATGTTCTGATCCACAGTTGAATAGTTGTCTTTGAGAAGGGGGACGACCAAGGCGCCTCTCAAACTTCCTCCCCCCACATGAAAGTACTGTTTAATGGGCTTGAAGCACTCTGCATTGTTGGGGTTGCGGGTAGTTGAGAATCAGTGTGCCAGGGGAGCAGGGAGGGGGGAGGTGGGGAATTGTTTTCTTTTTCATGGGTGTTCACTTCAAATTACACATAGAAGCTCAAGTACAGCAGACAGAGTTAGTCACGCGACCATTGCCACATGCACTTAGAATTCCACTGCTTAAGACCCACAGCCGTCTAATTATCAATAAATTCCCAAGACAATGGCATCGGAGGCCACTAGCTTGCAGTTAGATAACACACATACACTGGGCTCTTCCTTGACCATGATATTGTGGAACGTGAACGGACTCGATAACAAGATAAAACAGGGTCTAGTATTACAGTACCTTAAGAGACGCACCCCTTCAGTCAGCCTTATACAAGAAACACACCTGGTGGGCACGGCGGTTAAAGCACTGGACAGATGGGGTTTTAAAATGGTAGCCCACTCTGAATTTACATCTAGCTCTAGGGGGGGGTCGGGATCCTGATCCGAAAGAGCTGCCCTCCGATAGTGACCGGGTCACGGATAAATGATCAGGGGCACTTTGCAACAGCCTTCTGTCAGTGGGAGGGGAAGGTATATAACTTTTTCTCAGTGTATATCCTACCAGCACTGCACACGCTCGCTTTCCCAGCCTTGGGTAGGTTTCTGCTTGATCGGCCCCCCGGGGAACTTGTAATAGGGAGCGACTTCAATGCCACAATGAATGATGAGTGAGACAGACACCCTCCGAGGGGGCGGGGAGCAGGCACATCGCCCTTGCAGGACTTTACAGACGCACTGGGTTTGGTGGATGTTTGTCGCATGCAAAACCCTACAGAACATCAGTATACACATCGCTCAGGTGTGCATAACAGTCTTTCCCGGATAGACCTTTTTCTCACAGCACCAACGGGTTTAGATAAAATAGAAGAGCTCAAACCCCTGCCTAGAGGCATCTCAGATCATTCTCCAATACTATGATTATACACATCGCACTTAACGGGTCGGAAGGAGTAGTTTCTTTTCTGTAACTCCAGTTCTGTAGTAGGGTATCTCTGTTATAGTCATAATCTAGTGAATAGTCCCGCCCATGTGCGTGGACCCCGGAGCAATCAAAAATAATCTCTAAAGTGTCGAAAAAATGCAGAACTGCACAGACACTTAAGAGAGAATTTAAAGACATATAATGCAGCCTATAAAAAGGCTACACTGTCCAGTACTTCAGCTAGAAATTCCACCAAAAATCCACAAAACAGCAAAGCCTGTCCAGATTTTCCCTGTCTTCAGTACAAACCCCTCTGGAAGATAGAGAGGAAGGCATGGACAGACAAGCCCCATAGGCTACCATTATGTGGCTCAGAACAGGATACTGTGCCTTTAAGAGAACTTTCCAGAACTTCACAGTATCCCAGAATGCCTTGCAGGTCTCCCTTACTTTCAGTTCTTTTTGAAGGCGTAACACGCCCGACCTGTAGCATTCCTTCAATGAACATCTCTCCACCGGGGAGGAGGGCGGGCGCTTATGACTATAACAGAGATACCCCTACTACAGAACTGGAGTTACAGAAAAGAAACTACTCCTTCTGTAGTAGGGGATCTCTGTGTATAGTCATAATCTAGTGAATAGAATGGCAAGCCCATCCCCACAACAAAGCGGCGGTGGAGAAAAGAAACCAACACCACTATTGTGCGAACAAATTCCGCAGCGAAGCCTGTCCAACCTGAGCATCTGCTCTGGCATCAGCGTCCAGACAGTAATGCTTAGCAAAGGTATGAACCGACTTCCAAGTGGCGGCCTTGCAAATCTCTGCAATCGGCACATTACGGAGCAAGGCTGTCGTGGCAGCTTTTCCCCTGGTGGAATGAGCCTTAGGCTTACCTCCTAAGGTCTTATTAGCTTTCTGGTAACATAGTTGTATGCAGGACACAATCCACCTAGAAATGGACTGCTTAGAGGTCGCAAGACCCGTCCTGACTGATCCGTAATTGATAAACAATTGGTCTGACCTACGTACATCTTTGGTCTTATCCAGATAAAATTTCAACACCCTCCGAACATCCAGGGAATGTAAGGAACGTTCCGCTGGAGATGAGGGATTCTGAAAAAACGTAGGCAAAGTTATAGTTTGATTGACATGAAAGTCAGAAACAACCTTGGGAAGAAATTTAGGGTGAGTCCGCATAACAACCTTAGCAGCATGAAATACAGTATAAGGTTCATTACAACACAGCGCCTGAATTTCACTCACCCTGCGGGCCGATGTAATGGCCACGAGGAACGCCGCCTTCCAGGATAGGTGCTGCAACGAAGCCTTATGAATGGGTTCAAAAGGCTCCTTCATCAAACTGGACAGCACCACATTCAATTCCCATGAAGGCGATGGAAGCCTGACAGGAGGGAACACTTTCTTCAAGCCTTCCAAAAAGTCTTTGATCACAGGGATCTGAAAAAAGGAAGTCTGTGAAGGGCTTTTCCTGTAGGCAGTCAATGCAGCGAGATGAACCCTAATAGAGTGAACATTAAGGCCAGATCGCGCCAAATGTAGAAGGTAGGGAAGTATGACATCTTCCTTGCACGTCGTAGGATCCAAGTTCCTGGACACACACCAGATACAAAACCTCTTCCACTTGTAAGCGTAGGACGTTCGAGTGGAGGGCCTCTTAGACTCCTTCAGTATGTCCATACAATCTTCAGGTAGATTCAAATGTCCATATTGCACTACCTCAGGAGCCATGCCGCCAAACTCAAGGACGAGAGGTTGGGGTGCACCATCTGCCCCCCGAACTTCGTGAGAAGGTCCGGCCTGCACGGCAACCAAATGTGCGGAAGGAGGGACCGGTGTAGAAGGCCCGTGAACCACCACTGTCTGGGCCATTCCGGGGCAAACAGGATCATCCGTGCCCTGGACCGGGACAGCCTGATGAGCACCGCTGGAATCAGGGGAATGGGCGGAAAAGCGTAAACAAAGCTGTTCGACCAGTTGATCCAGAGTGCATTCCCCATTGCTGGTAGTACCTGGAGGCGAAGTCTCGGCATTTGCTGTTTTCGGCGGTGGCGAACAGATCTATGTCTGGAGTCCCCCACCTTGCGAAGACTTCTCCTAGTATGTCGTCGTTTATGACCCTCTCGTGGTTTTCCTGAATCAGCCTGCTCATTGCGTCCGCCTGAACATTCTGCACACCTGGCAGATGGGTAGCCGTTATCGTCAATCCTCTTGCTAGAAGCCAGTGCCAGATCGTCTGCGCCTCCCGAGACAGGGTGCGCGATCTCGACCCCCCCTGCTTGTTGAGGTAATACATTGTGGTCGTATTGTCCGTCTGTACAAGCAGAGAGTTGGTCCGGAAGGATGGATGAAAGGCCTTCAGCTCCAAGTGAACAGCTCTGAGTTCCAGGAAATTGGTGTGATACGTGGACTCCGTCTGAGACCACGTGCCTTGGATCTGTAAGTCCCCCGAATGCGCTCCCCAGCCCTGGAGAGAAGCATCCGTCACAATCGTCTGAGTAGGAATGTCCTTGTGGAAGGGAACCCCTCTGAGGAGATTCTCCGCTGAACACCACCACTTCAGAGACTGAAGAGCATGCAGAGACAGTCGTATCTTGTCGTCCCAAGATCCTCTCCTCTGGTCCCATTGGTCCTCCAAGCACTCCTGCAGAGGTCTCATGTGTAGCCGTGCATGAGGAGTGAGGAAGATACAAGAGGCCATCGACCCCAGTAGAGAAGACACCGTCCTCACTGTTGTAGATGGAACGGTCATAAGAGTCTGAGCCTTCCGAAGGATCGATCTCCGTCGCTCCTCTGAAGGAGACACGCTTGCTGACAGCGTATTGATAGAGGCTCCCAAGTACTGAATGCACTGAACCGGGATCGGGACAGACTTGGACATGTTGATGTGCAACCCCAGCTTGTTCAAGAGAACGCACGTCTTCTGGAAGTCTGCCTGAGCTTCTGAGAAGGAGGAGGCCTTGATCAACCAATCGTCCAGGTACGGGTAGACAAACACCTTGCCTTTCCGTAGGTGTGCCGCTACCACTGCCATGCACTTCGAGAATGTCCTGGGTGCAGACTTCAGTCCGAAAGGCAGCACCGTGTATTGGTAATGATTGGTGCTGACTTGATATCGCAGAAACTTCCTGTGCTTGTGCGCGATGGGCACGTGGAAGTACGCATCTTGTAGGTCTATGGCACAAAGCCAGTCCCCCTGTTGCAACTGAGGATAAATCTGATGCAACGACAGCATGCGAAACTTTTCTCTGCGAATCCACTTGTTTGCCTGCCGCAAGTCCAGAATGGGCCTGAACTCGTTCTTGTCCTTTTTGCGAACCAGAAAGAACCGGGAGTACAGACCTCTTCCTCTTTGAGACAGAGGTACGTCTTCTATCGCCCTTTTCCTCAACAGGATATCGGCCTCCGCCTGGAGCTCGCGCAGCTGATACTGCGAGCTGACCGGAGGGATCGCTGGAGGAGGGCTGATGAACCGAAGACTGTATCCATTGCAAACAATATTCAGCACCCACTTGTCCTGATTAATTTTTCTCCACTCTGCCAGGAAAAATTGAACGCTTCCCCCCACCGGAGTGGGTAACGGATGACGGGAAAGTAACCGCTCAGGGTCGAGACCCGGCCGGGCCCTTGTTCGCGGTAGAGGGCTGCTGTCCACCTCTACCCCTCTGACGTTTTTGGAAAGGTCTTCGGAACTGCTGCTGTTGTTGCTGCTGCTGTTGTCCCGAAGACTGTCCTCTTCCTTTCCCTTGCGAACCGAACCGCCGTTGGAACTGGCGGTATGGCTTCTTGTCCTTGGGCTTTTCCAAGCCCACTGCCGTCAGGGTTTCTGCCTCGGCCTTCATCCGGGCCATCTCGTCATCTGCGTGTTTTCCGAAGAGCGTGTCCCCGGAAAACGGCAGGTTGGCCACTCGCTGTTGCGCCTCGGGCTTGAGAGACGTAAGCCTGAGCCATGCATGGCGGCGCTGGTTGATACCCTGGCAGTAGCCATGTGCCGCCAACAAGGCAATATCCGCCGCGGCACTGATGGCCTGGTTCGAAACCAGCATCCCCTCCTTGACGATTTCCATAAAGTCCTCCTTCCTGTCACGCGGCACAAGGTCCGCGAACTGTTCCATGGAATCCCAAAGCGCCCGGTCATATCGTCCCAGTAACGCCGAGTCGCTGGAGGCCTTCATCGTGGTGGAAGAAGTCCCGCACGCTTTCCTTCCCGCCGAATCAATCCAGCGGCTCTCCTTGTCCGGAGGCACGGTGGAGGACGGGGAGGTAGAGTGTTGTTTCCTGGCTGCCGTAACTATCACTGAGTCGGGGACTGGGTCCATCCTCAGGAAGGCAGGGTCAGAGTCCGGTGCCCTGTATTTCTTCAAAAGCCTAGAAGGGGCGGCCCTAACCACCGCAGGCGTAAGAAATAGTTCTTGTGCCGGTTCAACCAGTCCCGGAACCAAGGGCAACAGAGGGCGAGACAGGTGCTTCTTGTGCAAAGTTTCAAATATCACGGACGTCGTAGGTGTAGGAGCCTTCACCGTGATACCCATACTTCGCGGCCCCCCTCAGGAGAACATCCTGGAATGTACCGATGTCATCGATAGGAGACACCCTAGTGTCCGGGGAATCGGACAGAGTAGGGGAATAGGAGCGAGTCCTGGAAGATGTATCCGTCCTGGATCTATGCCTCCTATGACGCCGTCTGGAACGGGTGGAGGACCTGCGCCTGCTCCTCGATCGTTCTCTCCGTCTGGAGCGAGACTTCGACCTCCTGGGCTTCGGCCGGTCCACCGGTCTGTCCTGGGTGGCCGACTTGGGCTTACGCGGTTCTTTAGACTTAGGAGTCTTCTTGGGAGGGGTCGGAAGGTGAGGCAACGAGACCGACCTTGGTGGGACCAGTGGAGGCTTCTCTGGTAGAGGAGGCAACGGAGGAGGTGTAGGCATCCTCGGACGCGGGCCTCTAGGCAACGGAGGAGGAGGTGGAACGGACTTCTTTGGAGTATAAACCTCCGAGTGCACCGATCCCGGTGATCCACCATCCTTCCTGGGCTGAGGGGAGCCCCCCACAGCCTCAGGCCGCTTAGTACGGGCATCGGGCACCGTTGACCGGTGTTCAGGAGTCGACCGCCGGTCCCTCGACGTCGAGCGGCCCTTCGGCGTCGACCGTCGCTTTCTCTTCGGCGTCGAGCGACTCGCGTGTCTCGACGTCGACCCGGACCATCTCGACGAAGACCTCCTGTGTCTTGACGGCGACCGCTTGCGTCTCGACGGCGACCGCCTCGACGTTGTCTTGGGGCGTCTCGACGTCGACCTTGACGACGACCTCCTTCGACTCGACGGGGCACGCCTCCGTCTCGCCGGCGAGTGCTTCTGCGTCGACGGCGGGCTCGACGACGAGGATCCCCTCGACGACGATGAAGCCTTGTGTCTTGAAGGCGATCGACGGTATTGCCTTGGCGGCGTGCGTCGACGCCGATCCTGTCGACGCCGGTCCTGTCGACGCCGATCGCTCGACGTCGACGCCGAAGACAGCGACGATGACACCGTCTCCGCATCCGACGGCGGCCTATGTAGGTCCCTCGACGTCGACGGTCGACGATTTCTCGACCCAGAGCCCTGGGGAGAAGGGGAGCTGGCCTTGGACTTCCCTCTCGACGTCTTGGAGGGTGCCACCGACCCAGACGGAGAATGGGGACGTGTGCTGGGCTTCCTGCCCCCGGGGAGCCCCCAGGGGCCTCAGCATGGGCAGAAGAAGCCCCTCCAGACCCACCTTGCGTCTTCTGTCTCCTTTCTTCTAGTCCCTGAAGCCTGATTTTCTTTCTGTCTTTCAGGGTCCTGCCAGAGAAACCCTGGCAGATCTCACACTCCTCAGGGATGTGGGAAGAGGGAAGGCAGAGGATACAGACCTCATGGGGATCTGTCTTGGCCTTCTTCCTGGAGCACTCCGGGCATTTATCAAATTATGCAGGCATTATTTCGACCCAGGGGTGCCACAAGCCAAGAAGAAAGCTTTAAGGTACAGATAAAGTACACAAAAAACGATTTTAGTGCAAAAACACCAACAAAAAACCCTTGAACAGGGAGAGCTCAATGCTCCAGGGTCCTGCTTGCAGGAGCCGGAAAAAAGAACTGAAAGTAAGGGAGACCTGCAAGGCATTCTGGGATACTGTGAAGTTCTGGAAAGTTCTCTTAAAGGCACAGTATCCTGTTCTGAGCCACATAATGACAGCCTATGGGGCTTGTCTGTCCATGCCTTCCTCTCTATCTTCCAGAGGGGTTTGTACTGAAGACAGGGAAAATCTGGACAGGCTTTGCTTTTTTGTGGATTTTTGGTGGAATTTCTAGCTGAAGTACTGGACAGTGTAGCCTTTTTATAGGCTGCATTATATGTCTTTAAATTCTCTCTTAAGTGTCTGTGCAGTTCTGCATTTTTTCGACACTTTAGAGATTATTTTTGATTGCTCCGGGGTCCAAGCACATGGGCGGGACTATTCACTAGATTATGACTATACACAGAGATCCCCTACTACAGAAACGTATTTTTCCCATTCATCCTGGATATCTCAAGGTCCCAAACATAAGAAAAGCCATGCATAAGACCTCAAAATAATACTTTCCGGAAAACACGCATTCAGGGGCCTCTCCAGTCGTTCTCTGAGAGGCTTACAAGACGGTCCTGCGAAGGCAGGCCATCTCCGTGATCTCTGTCCACAAATGTGACGTAACGCAACAGGTATTGGAGCTTGAGCGAGCGGTTTATCATGCGGAGGACATACACACTACAGCCCCCAACGATTCCAATACCCATGCTCTCAGTCTTGCTAAACAGTCCTATAGGGACTATGTATGGGAGTCGGCCAGGGCATTAATCACGAAAACGCAGCACACCATCTATGAAGTGGGGGACAATGCTGGCAAATTGCTGACATGGTTAGACAAAAAGAAAGGGCCAACCGGTGGGTACCACAACTCAGATTAGCTAAGGGAGAGACAATTACAGATCCCGACAACATCCTCATTGCATTTGCATGCCATTTCAAAACAGTCTATACTCCTTTTGCCATGACAACAGTTGAGGAAAATTTAGACTTCCTAAGAGACATACATCTCCCAAAACTGACATCGCAGGACGCAAAACTACTAGGACACGGACCTCATGATAGAGGAAATCGCTGCAGCCATTAAGGGACTTCAGCCGGGTAACGCATTGGGGTCCAACGGTGTCCCAGTAGAACTGTTTAAAAGGGAGGTGGACTCACTTGTGCCGCACCTGCTGAGAATGTACCAAGCCAGCTTGGCGGCAGGAACACTCCCTTGTGATCAGAAGGTTGCGACACTTATAGCAATTCTCAAACCAGGCAAACCCCCAGGAGTGCAACTCTTACTGACCGATCTCGCTCCTTAACGCAGAAGTGAAAATACTGGCAAAGGTGCTAGCGGCCAGGCTGCAGCCCCATCTCGCGGCACTCATACACCCAGACCAATCTGGCTTTATACCAGGTAGAAACATGGTAATGAACCTGCGACGGCTCCATGGTGTACTGGCTCGAGGGCCTTATATCCAAGTGGAAGCGATTAGTCTCTCACTGGACGCCAGTATGGCCTTTGACTGGGTGAAGTGGCCCTTCCTTTTTGCGGTGCTGTGACATTTTGGTCATGGACCAAAATTCTACGCCTGGATACAACTGCTCTCACACAGCCACTGGCACAAGTAGTGGTAAATAGGCGATTATCAGAGGACTTTCCGCTGGGGCGAGGAACTAGGCAGGGCTGTCCCCTCTCCCCACTGCTGTTCGCCCTGGTGTTAGAGCCGCTGGGGGCGTGGATACGGAGAGACCCAGTGATTCAGGGAATTAAATGGACGGAGGGATGGGCAGACCATATCTCCCTATATACAGACGACATCTTATTATACTTGACACACCCGAGACGGTCCCTTAATTGCTTACTCAACATTTGTGCGTCCTATGGTAGGGTCTCCGGCTACTCAGTCAACTGGGCCAAGTCAATGCTGTATACACCTAAGGGCCCTCCCCCACGCTTGACCCAGGGAGCTGAGATAAAAATAGCACAGGACAGTTTTGGATATCGCTGTATCAACAACACGCCACATCATGCGCAGTTCATAGAATGTAGTTTACTCCCGCCTCTGAAGAGGCTGATGAGTGACATTAAAAGCTGGCACTCCCTCCCACTGACACTACTGGGGAGGGCTGCGTTGTTTAAAATAATGGCTCTCCCTAGATTCCTATACGCACTACAAGATACACCCATGCCAGTTCCCCATTCCCACTTTAAAGCCATCGAGGCAGAGGTGGGCCACCTACTATGGGAAAGAAAGCCTCACTGAATAGCTATGTGTAAACTAATACGGAGCTGGTATGATGGCGGCATCGCCCTGCCGAATGTTTAGTTATACTATTCTTACCTAGAAGGGTAAACTCAATTAACGTCACTGGGACCTGGGTATAAAGCAGTACATTAGAACAAAGGTCCAAGTATACGGATGTATGGAAGAACCACAAAGTTATAATGAGTTCAACAACAATTAAACATAACATATTATTCTTGAAGTACAGAGTTGTTTAATCAACTGAACAACCATTTGTTAATGTCATTAGCTGATACTTTAAAATCAGTGCCCCAGGGAGAAAGGTTGGGTGGTATGGTGAATAAAGTGAGGATAAGGAAGAGAGTGAAACAGTGTATAATTCACGTAATCAATTATATTACAGTACAAAGGTGAGCTCACACAAGAGCCAGGTTATTCACATGGGATACAACTGTTAGATAGGCATGGATCCAAACAAAAGTCACAGTGATGAGTCGCTGTTGATCTATGTGGCTAGTGTAGGAGATGTCGACGTTTTAACCCCTGGTGGTAGTAGTAGGTAAGTGTGTCCCTTACGTCGGGGTCTTTCTCATGACGCCCCCACTCCCCTTCCCACACTTGGATGGATGGATGGATGAATAGATGGATAGATTCATAGATGGATAGATGCATGGATGCATAGATAGATAGATGGATAGATGCATAGATGCATAGATGGATGGATGCATAGAATGAAAGGATGAATGGATGAGTGAAAGGGAGGATGAATGAGTGGAAGGATGGATGGATACATCAAAGGATGAATGAATGGATGAAATGAGGATGGATATGTCAAAGGATTTTATTTATTATTTATTATAACACTTATAATACCATCCGGTGTCCTGGCGCTGAAGTGATAACTCCCTGAGGTTAAGGTTCCGCGGCTAGAGGGTAAAGAGCCATGTTTTGAGATGTTTTCTGAAAGCTAGCAGATTGGTGATTGATTTAAGGGTCAGGAGGAGGGAATTCTATGCCTTTGCTGCTCTTTGGAGAAAGCTCCTACCCCCCCAGCGTGCCTTCCTAATCCGCGCTGTTTTGATCAGTCCCATACTGGCAGACCTCAGATGTCTCTCTGGTCTATACCACTGGAAATGATCTTGAAGAGAGACTGGACCCAAGCCATGCAGTGCCTTAAAGACAATACAGAAGGCTTTAAACATGATCCTCTTTCGCATCAGAAGCCAATGCAATTTCTCCAGTTCCTTGGTAGATGAAGCAAATTTGGGCAGGCCTCCAATGAGGCGGGCTGCGGCGTTTTGTAGAACCTGAAGTTTATTCAACACTCCCTGTTGGGCCTCAAGGAAAAGACTATTACAATAGTCAAGGCGCGACAAAACAAGTGCCGTCACCACCGTTTTTTTGCTTCCCTCAGGTAGGAAGGGAAGCACTTTCCTAATTATTTTCAGGAGCCAGTATATGGACGATGTCAGCGCCATAACTTGTGGTTTAAAAGAAAGTTGACTATCTATAATGACTCCCAAATATTTTACCTTTTGAGCTGGAGCGGGTGGTTCTCCCATGTCAGTTGGCCACCATCTTGGACTCCAAAGATTTGGGTTGGACCCAAAGACAATCACCTCGGTCTTGGAGGAGTTGAGTTTTAGGCAACTTTTTGCCATCCAAGAACTGACTGCTGACATGCATTCCTGAAACCTGGCTGCCACCACCAGCTCTTTCTCCGGGAGCACTGAGACCACGATCTAGGTGTCATCTGCGTAAGAGGTTAACTCGAACCCGAAGGCTCGGATCACCGGTGCAAGGGAGGATACATATATGTTCAATAAAGTGGGGCTAAGGGAGGATCCTTGAGGGACCCCCCCGGGGAGTTCGAAAGGTCTTGATTCGGCATCCCCCATAGCCACCACTTGTACCCGGTCTTTCGAAAAGGCCTTCAGGATGTTGAGTGCTTTCCCCTGGATCCCGCAGCCCTCCAACCGGTCCACCAGCAAAGCATGGTGAGCCGTATCGAAGGCCGTTGTTAGATCCAAAAGGATCAGGACTGCTTGGCCCCCATCATCAAGCACCTTCCGGACCTCCTCTGTAGATTTAATCAGGGCGGTCTCAGTGCTGTGTCCTTCTCTAAAACCATGTTGAGCCGAGTCTAAACCCTTAGCGTAACGCAGGAAGGAGCAGTGCTGGGAGTTCATGATTTTCTCAACCAGTTTTGCAGGTAGAGGTAATCTGGCAATAGGTCTATAGCTATTGGGGTCCATGATGTCCAGCAAAGGTTTTTTGAGTAGTGGACGGATGGATGTCCGCTTCCACACTGGGTGACTGAGTGAAAGGATGCATATATGTCATGGATAGGTTTGAAGATTATTGGATAGGTTTGGATGTGGATGGGCAGACAAACAGACAGAATGGTGGCAGACTGAATATTTGATGAAAGACTGAATGGATGACTGAATATAAAGTTGAAATGTCAAGGGCATCGTCAACTCCCGCTTTAGCAGATACAGTGGGGATTGGGTTTTCTATGGATCTCTTCTGTTTGCAACTCACAAGACAAAGGTTCATACTTAACCCGAAAGGGTTAGCAGGTGAGTCAGTGAAAGAATGGTTGGATAGATTGATGTGTGAGTGGGAGAAATGGTGAGTGGGTGGGTGAGTGAAGGAGTGAATGGATAGATCTATGTACAAATTAGTGTAAGGATGGATGTAATGATAGATGAGTGAAAGAAAGGAAGGGTGGATGGATGAATGAAAGGGTGAATGGATGACTGAAAGGGTGGATAGCTGAATAGATGATGAGAGAAAAGATGGATGGATTGATGAGTGTAAGGATACATGGGTGGATAGATGAGTGCATGGAAGAATGGAAAATGTGCTGAGTTAAAGGGTGGATTGATGGATGAGTAGATGTATAGATGAGTGAAAGGATGGATGTAAGGATGGATGAGTGAAGAATGGATGGATGAGTAAAAGAGAGGGTAGATGGATGGCTGGATAAAAGAGTGGATAGGTGGATAAGTGAAATGATGAATGGATAGACAAATGAGTAAAAGGGTAGTTGGAAGGATAAGTAAGTGAAAAAATGGTTCGATCAGTAAAAGGATACAAGGATGGATGGATGAGTGGATGGATGGGTTGAAAGGTGGATGAATGAGTGAAATGATGGATGACTAAGTGAAAGGGTTGATTGATGGATGAGTCAAAGGGAGGTTGCATGGATGCATGGAATGAAAGGATGGATGGATGAGTAAGTGAAAGGAGGATGGATGAGCGGAAGGATGGATGGATGACTTAAAGTATGTAAACACATGTAAAGTTGAAATGACAGGGGTCATCAACCCCTCCTTTAGCAGCTACAGCACAAATGGTTTTTTTATGGGCCTCGTCTGTCTGCAACTTGGCAGACAAAGGTTCATAATTAATGCAAAATGGTGGGAAGGTGAGTCAGTGAAAGAATGGATGGATGGATCAATGTGTGAATGAGTATAATGGTGGATGAGTGAGTGAGTGAACGGGTGGATGCATAGATCCATGGATGAATAAGTGAGAGGATGGATGAGCAAAAGAGAAGAAGGATGGATTAATGAATGGATAGACAGATGTGAGAAAGGTGGGATGGATGGATGATGAGAGAAAGAATGGATAGATGAGTGAGTGAAAGAATGGGTGAGGATTGAAAGGGTGGGTGGAAGGATAAGTGGCGTGATGGATGGATGGATGAATGGATGACTAGACAGATGGCTGGACTGAAAGGATGAATAGATTAGTGAGATGATGGATGGGTGGATAGATGGATGGATGTGTGAGTGAGTGAAAAGATGGATAGATAGATGCATAGATAAATGAGTGAAAGGAAGGATGTAAGGATGAATGAGTGAAACAGGAGAAGCATAGATTTATGGATGACTGAAAGGGTGAACAGATGAAAGATGAGTGAAAAGGTGAATGGCTGGATAAATGATGAGAGAAAGGATGCATAGATGGTTGAGGGATAGGATGGATTGATGATTGAAAGAGTAAATGGCAGGACAGGATTGATGAATGGATGGATGGACTGAGTGAAAGGGTGGATGGATGAGTGGATGTATGGATGAATGAAAGGATGGATGTAAGGATGGATGAGTGAAAGAATGGATGGATGAGTGAACGGTATGTTAGATGGATTACCGAATGAAAGGGTGGATGAATGGAAGAATGAAAGGGTGAATGGATGGAAAAATGAGTGAAAGGGTGGATGGATGAATGAGTGAGTGAAAAGATGAATGGATGAGTAAAAGGGTCCACAGTGTGATGAATGGATGGATGGGTAGAAAGGGTGGATGGATGAGTGAAAGGATAGAAGGTTGAGTGAAAGGATGGATCACTGGATGAGTGAAAGGGAGAATGGATGGGTGTATGGAGTGAAAGGAGGGATGAATGAGTAAAAGGGTGGATGTATGAACAAAAGGATGGATGGATGAGTGAGATGATGAATGGATAAATGAATGGATGCATGAAGGAGGATGGGTAGGTGAAAGGATGGCTGACTGAGTGAATGGATATTAGTTTGATGGATAGGTTTGAAGACTGATGGATAGGTTTAGATATGGGTGGATGGACAGGTGGATGGAAGGATGACAGACTGAATGTTGCACAGATAAATGGATAGATGATTGGATGGAAGATACAAGCAATCTCTTCTGGGAAAAGTCACTACTTACTTCACTTACTGGCTGTCATAAGAGTTATGGTTCAAAGTGGGTGATATTTTAACTTTCTGGCTACTGCCTTGCTAGACCCCCATGACAGGTAAACAGCTTCTTTTGGGAACATGGTACATTCCCCCAAGCCATATTCTATAGAAGTCAAAAAGTCCTTTAACAGGGAAATTAAATTTCAAGCAGACATCATTTAGGTGTGGCTGTAAATCACTCGGGCAGGTGGCAATGAGGAATGAGCTCAGGAGCAAGATTCCTCCAGAGGAATAAACAAATATAATAAACTGTATTTTCATGGTCAAAATATATAACCATGAACCAGAAGTAGGGGAATGTAAAGTCTTCATTACTCCGGCACAGTCACATTGAAGAGGCCAATGTTTCCCAGTTTCACATTGTTCAATGTAGGTGCAGTGGAAATTCCAGGTCACATCCGATGTGGTTATTTTCAGGTCCAGCATGCCCCTTAATGTGTACTTCTTAGAGCACGAGGTTTCAGCAGTCTACAGACATTGCCCATCACCAGTTAACACCTTGGCTGCTGTGACTTTTCCCCTCCTGTGCTGAACTTTATGAATACTATGGTTTCATGATGAGCTCAGCTCATCATAAGCACAGCTCAACCGGGCCTCATGACGGGCTGAGCTCGTCATGAGCATCGAAGGGTTTAAAGGGGGCATCCAGTATAGAGAAAACAGACGTTCCTCTTTACTCATTCCTACATCAATAAGCATCTATAGCAATTGGTGTTTCAGAATGTTTCTTTTTTGTGTTGAAATTGTTTATTAGCATTCATTAAATATAAGATAATAATAGAAATAACATACAGAAATGTTTCTTTGATTGATTATGTCTGCTCAAGTTTTTAGACCTATTGTGACTTCACTGGATGGTCCCTCTAAATGATGTGGGAAGGTTTCCGGAAGGGTTGGTTATGGAGGACGATGTAGGCCTGGGTTAAGTGGGATGGATGGGGTAGGATACTCCTCAGTCCTGAGTCTGTAGTTTGGTCTGTAGCATGGCCAACTTTATGATGCCCTGGGGGAGCAAAGAAGAGGCAGAAGTAAAAAAACAAAAATCTCGGTTAAGGAAGGATCCAAGAGGCTGAGACATGGATAGGTATCGGGCGCTCCAAGCGCCATATTTGTGATCCACTTTCTGCTGCTCTTGCACCATGCAAGGTGGTGCAAGTGTGACTTAAACCTAATGTCATATTTTTTAAACCACACAGAGCGACTTTCAGTGACTTTCGATGGTTTAAAAAATATGAATTAATGCAATGCAGCACAAATAGCTGCATTCCATTACTCTGCGCAAGGAAGGCATTGCATGGACATTGTGTTGGTGTTCTTACGCAACTTCCATGGTTTTTGACACATTCCCAGATTTACCAAACCTGGTAAACCTGGGATTGCGCCAATAAGATATGGCTCCCCAGATGAGGTGTAAAGAGAACAAAAATCTTTACTTTGCCTCGTTCTTTTCCTCTTTCTATGTGTGTTGCATTTGCAGCACACATATAAGGAGGAACAAGCCTCTCAAGATTGGGTTTGTGCAGGAAAGTGCCCCTTCTTTCACATAATCAATCCTGCCTACAACACAGGAACCCTTGCACTGAGGTGCAAGTTTACCTGCGTTGGCGCTAGACTGTCAAAATGGCACCAGGAGAGGAATGTGCCATATTGGATAAATATGGCAATTCCTACCATTTGGCAGAATACACTAAATATTTGATTAAGGTCAGAGGCCTGGAGTTTAAAGACTAATCGGGATATGCAGCCCCACAAACTAAAAGTCAATACACACTATGTAGCCCGTAGTCTCAAAATAAAGAGCAACACATGAAAAAACCAAACCAAGACTTCTCAAAAAAATACAACAAATTTGTTTGGATTCCCATCACTCCCCATTCCAGGTGACATGCTTCATCATCTGGGTCTCCTTTAACAGGGCTAACATTCCACCCTAATGATGGAGGAGCCCAAGGATGTTTTCAAAGTTTGTAAATACAGATCTGAGCAGATGTTGTTTATGGAGTGTATGGGAAGAGTAGTGCAGTGCAAAAAATATAAAGTGAATACTAAAATTGAAGCGTTATCAGACACCTAATTTATTTTTGTCTGAAACGTACAATCATTAAAAACAGTGCAGATGGATAGTTTTAATAAATAGCCATCCCTAGAGGTATATTAGTCAACATGTTTCGGCACTAAGTGGTGAAAAGGACACCAGTGCTTTCATCAGGACCTAAGCGATAATTAAACTGTTACTGCAAACAGTGAAAAATATATATGTAGAATACTGTAAAAGGATACTCCGTGGAATAGTCTTTACACAGTAACAATTCCTTCAACCTCTTGGCCAATCTCAAGAGTATGGAAGAAAGGCCTCACCCCACCTGGCAACAAGCTCAGGGCAAAGGAGGCACCGCTCTTTCCGTCGGTACCTCGGGCTGCCATCTAAGCCATCGGGGAGGTCAATTCCAACCCTTTACCTGTGATACAGGGTGGAGCAGCAAGGGTCATAACTATGTCCCTAAGTGGCTGGGCCTGATAACATGCCTCAGACGTTGCCTATTGGCATGTAGGAGATAGGGGAGAGGTGGATTTTTGCGAACTGTGCTATAGGTGGCGGGATATCAGTGCAGAAGACATGGTAGCAGACAAAGGGCACCTGCTCCTCGTGCCATGAATCGTCCCTTTCAGAAGTGAGAATGTTTCCTGCATTATCAAGGGCTGCTGCAGTTGCTCTTTTTTATTTTATTTGAAATGTACAATTTATGCATTTCGACCTTGCGAATCTTGTACCTCCCATTTTAATAAAAATGTGAAGTTGTGAATTCTGTGATTTTGTAACTCCACACACCACTTCTGTGAATGCAAATCCTCCTACGCTACTAGATCACAAAAGTGCTAAAAAAGTTTCCAACCAAAAGAACGTCCATTTTACTACACTGTGATGTCACTAAGTTATAAGTAAATTTCTTTACAGCACTTTCACTATCATAGAGAATTCATGGAAGAATTGCACTATGCAGATTGCTTCACAAACTAATTAGGTTTCATGCAAAAGAAAAACAAGAAAAACCCTTCCAGCACAAAATATTTGATTCAAAAGGTTCAATTTGTGATCAGACATAGAATGAACGAATCCTGTATATGTTTTAAAAAAGAATGTATTTAGTACACTGTTGTTGTGCATGGCCAACGTCACATGTGCCCATTAACCACATACTGCAGGTTGGGAATAGGACCTATCCACAGCCCTGTCTCTGCAACATGCCCAATATGCAATGGATCCAAAGGCCTTGCTCAGCGGGGTTGGCGGTACACTGTGAGTTGGATGCAGGGCCTTGCCATTTGCAGGCAAACCCAGCTGCACATGACTAAAGTTCATCATCAGAGAGGGTGGCCTCCTGTAGAAGATTGTGCACTGGGTCTCGCCTAAGACCAAGCATTGCAGCCCACCCCAGCTATGCAAGACCAGTTGTTAGCAGTGGGTGATGGCAAGGCGTGGAGGGCTGGGTGCAGGGCTTTGTTGCACTCAACCTTCACTGTGCACAGCAACATTCCATGGACAGCTGGAATTGGCCCTGTGATTTGACCACCTGTGCACTGCCTTCATCTGTTAGCGAAGGAGGTTTAGATGCATGTGCTGGTCTCTAGCCAAGGACTTTGACCAACCCTTCATAGGAAGTCAAGCCCCACTTTACATGGTGATAAGGCGGGATTTTTGATCTCTTATCTGATTGCTCTAGATCAAGATCCCAATTCAGGTTGACTGAACCTTTGTTACCTGTCATAGAGTAAAAAGTAATCCACTACTAGGTTAATCAGCTCAAAACTTTACACGACTCTGAAGAACCACTTACCACGAATACGTTTTAAAGTTTTATTATAAAGCCAAAGATAACTGGAGATACAAACATCCCAATATAAGGTTCAAAAGATATACTGGCATCAATACAAACATGAATTCTCTAAGTGCTCTTAGGCGACAGAAGAATATCACCAAGACGAATTCAAAGATCAGCAAGTTTGCAAGAATAGACACAAGTTGTAACTTGAGCGTCATTTACAAAGGAAGAAAAATTCAGGTTAGAGTGTCCCTACACTAGACTAAGTGACATCCCTACTTAGCAAGATCTTAACCTAAAAAGGTGTCAGCCGTGGTGACTTCCAAAGAAGTGCACTCACTTTCCCTTAGTCTCTGTTGTAAGTCTGTGCATCGCAGTCATGCCCTCTCTGCCTACCCATCCGCTCTCTAAGGTTCCTCAGGCCATCTGCTCTAACTCCACCCAAGGGTGCTGTCCCTAATACAAAATCACAATTGCAGTTGAAACGCCCCTCAGAGACGCCCCTCACGTCCACCTCTCACGTGGTGACGGTTCTGGCTTTTTCCATGGTGATACTCCTCTGGGCTTCTCGTTAGCGTTGACCTTGCTTCTCAGGCTCTTTCTCCGGCAGGACGGTACCCCCCAGGAAATTCCTGAAGCCTCCTCCAGGCCTGTGCCTGTCTCCCAGAACAGAGCTCTATTCATCACTCTCTTGATTGGAACCCCCTCGCACCTGCAAACAGACACCCATGAAGTGGGTCCCAAATTCCGGCCTCCAGCTTATCTCCTAAGTCGTAAAACTTCGAGCTTGGTTCACAATTTATGCTTAACACAACCTGATTTTAACTAGCACATGCAGATCAAAAGAAACGACTTTATCTCTTCAGGCCTACTAAATTACACGAAACAGGCCTGTGCACTCTAGGAACCCTTATTTCTCAGCCTAAAACAGTAATCTAACTTATTACACACTCTGGTTATAGGAAACACTTTTATAAAAACATATATTTGCAGTCTATGATCAATAATACTTTGAATTATAACAGCATTAATCCATCTTATGTGAAACTGTAAAGGCACGTTTTCGTTTTCCATGAACAGCCATGAGGCCTACACGTTTCTACATTTAACAGCATTACATTCTCCTCTGCAACAGTCACATAACATGAAATTAATAATATTCTAACATCTTCTAAACATTTCTACATTAGCTTTTCACTCGGGTATATGCATTCTATATTAGTTAAACACTCGTATGTATAGGCACTATATAAATTTGACACTCTAATGTGTTCCTTTAACTAAACTCATGCAACGTGCTTGTAAATATGGTGCACTTCTACATTTTACTCAAATTGCGCTCTCTCAGTTCCCCCCTTTGATGACCTTTAGTGGTCATCACCATCACAACAACATCCCTGAAGGAATGAATTGAATCAAACAGAACTCGTTGCAGCACTCCCTCGTTTCATAATTTCTAGAGCCCTCAGACTCCTGTACTGGTTGTCCTGCATCGCAGCTAACCTCTGCGCCTGCTCTCTCATGGACCTTTGCAACCTATTTGACCTATACCATTGATACAGCCTCACCAATCCCCACAATGTGATTACGCAAATCACTATTATGATGATAGGTTTCAATATGTACCAAATGAAACTCTTCCCTAGGTTGGCAAACCAACCTCCAACTTTACCCATTCCATGACCCCCTTTTTCCCACACATTCACCTTAGTCAGATCCTCAATTTCCTGGTGAATTTCAGTGATGTTCCGTATATACTTCTCAAGAGGCTTTGAATTGTCTGGAATGTAAGTGAAACATTCCTGGACCTTCAAAGCCTTACAGACTCCGCCCTCTTTGGCTAACAGAACGTCTAGGGCAAGTCGGTTCTGGAGAACCATTGCCCTTATCGATTGCATCTCTCCCTCCACCAGCATTAATGATCTAGCAGTACTGGCAGATAATCTATCTACAACTGTTGCCAATCTCCTTATCTTGACATCAATCAGTATTAGCCGTAAAAGAGGGAACATAGCACCAAATACGTCTCCAACTACCTCATCGTTGCTTATATCCCTTCTCCCTCTGGCTTGAGTTCTTCCCTCTATGATTTCTAGATCCTTAGCATGATATATTTTGGGGAAGACAATTGCCAAATAACATGATCCGTACCAATTATCCGGTAGTTTCACGTATGCATTTCTTCCACAGACAAAATATACATTCGGAATAACCTGCATTCCTTTCAAGAAATCCTTTGTATAGTATTCTAATTGGAAGGCATGTTCACAACTTACTTCTCCCACGAACACATTCTCATAATAGGTTTTACCCCTGTATATATACAGTTTCCCTCTTTGCACTCAATCTAAAGCTATTGGACCATTACTACCCTTCCTCTTGTGTGACTTTTCCTCCTCGGTCCAATCTGTTTTCCATTGGCCTGAAGCTTTTAGAATCTTCTGCCTCCTGTATCGAGCATCCACTTGCCCTATAAACTTTTTCTCAATTTCTTACACTTTGCAAGTCAAATTATTTCTTCGGGCATATGAAGTATCTAACGTTTTCCAAGGAATAAAAAATTTCCTTAATCGATCATCACTCTTGTAATAGTCCCATCTATTCATGTGCTTGTAGGCTGGGACCTCTGGTAAAATAGCATCAAAGTTTGAAAAATAGTACTCAAAACTATCACGTTCAAAAAATATACTAAGCAACAAACTACATGTAATTCCATAAGTCAATGGAAGATGATGATACCTAATACCTTCGTCTACAGAGGCTGGCAATTGCATACAGACATAACAGTCTTTTGCCTCCATGGCATCAATGTATTCATACAGTAATTTAGCATATGCGTTTGACTTAAAATTTCCCTGCGATTCATCTACGTGCAACCTACGAGCTTCTGCTGCTAGTAAAGCCTTATCTTTCTCGGCATTGTCCCTCTTTTTACCAGCAGTAGTAGGTTTCACTGTTACTACAACCTTTGCTTCATTTGGTGCCTTCGCTTCATTTTCATGTCCCACTATATATGAAACTGTAACTACTAGAACTATAAGAAAAATCACTCCCGCTAAAAGTGTGCCTATTATGCATTTTGCTTTGCGGTTCGGGTTGCCGGCCTCCATGATCTCAAGACAGTGTAGTTCTGATGTTCTGTTACAACACAAAGTCTCTTTCTTTGCTCCTTCAACAATATTTGCTTTGCTTATTCAGTCTTTTAGAACCACACCTGGAAGCTGACAATCCTTCTTACGAAATCAGTCCTTTGAATTATAGCAACAGACAACCCTAGCCCTTCTCCATCCACTAAATGGAAGAGTCCCTAAATTTCTTCTTCTTCCACTTGGCGCTAGGTTATCTTCTCAATCTTGTTTATTTACAAAGTCTTTAGGTGTCTACTATCATGCGTGTTCCAGCAGCTCTAATCACGTATTCTAACAGTTCTAAGCGAAGGATGGTCTCCTCGAGTGCTGATACCGTTGAACCAAAAGTTGGAAATTCTACTCTGTTTAAAACCAGTTCTCTTATTCTGCTCAGGTAAGGAGGATTGGGAAAGTGAGTGTCAGCAACCCTTCAGCCTCAACTCCGGGTACCAACAACGCCACTTCCAACGTTATGATTGGGTCAGTACTGGTCACTGTCACTTCCCTCACCCTCCCGGATCTCCGTGCACAAGACATCTGCTGCAAGGTAGGTCCACTCAGGAGTGGTGTATCTTCTGCAGGGCACGTGCACCCTCCTTGATCTTCTTGGACCCTCCTGTTCTTGATTCTGTGCACCTTCGTCCAGATCTGAGTCTTCGGATATAGGAGCAAGGGTTCTTCCTGGAGTCGGTTTCAAGCTCGGCCTCCTTTTCCTTTCAGGCCAGCTAGCTTCTCCACGCCTTGTTCTCCTATTTCTTGTCCTCTCACTCGATTCTTGGTCACTTGTGGCTTGATCAGTGTCTGAGCCGTATTCACAGCAACTTTCTCCTTCGGTGGCAACGTCAGTTTCACTGTCGTCCTGTCTTTCTTCCACTTGGTCTGAATCACTCCCAGTTTCCTCCGACACCCCCACAGCTTGACTGTTCCCCTCTAGTGGTTCGCTGTCCACAGCTGGATTTTCATCTGTGAGAGGAGCTGTTTCTTTCTAGGGGTGCTGGAACTCTTCGAGTATGGGAGGCGTGTATCCAGTTTGGCAGCCCTCCGCATTTGACAGCAGTATTCGTTGTCAGGATTATCTGGTAGGGGCCTCTCCAGCGCACGTCTAGGCAGTTCTTCCGGACGTGCTTCTTCACCACGACCCAATCACCAGGGCACAGGTCGTGGCATAGGTCTCTGGAAGATGGAATTTCAGCAGCCCGCACCTGAAGAGACACAGAATGAATGACATCAGAAAGTCCCTTGCAATAATCCAGGATCAGATCATCTGTGATATTCAACAAAGCTGCAGTTGGAACAAATGGAAGTCTCATTGCCCTCCCCATTAGAACCTCGTGTGGAGAGAGACCTGTTCTCCTGTCTGGTGTGCTACGTATACTCATGAGTACCAATGGCAGGGCATCAGGCCAGCTTAAGGATGTCGATGAACACACTTTGGCAATTCGGGATTTTATCGTCCCGTTGATCTGCTCAACAATTCCCGACGCCTCTGGTCGATAGCTACAGTGCAACTTCTGATCAATGTTTAAGAGCAAAGCATCTTCACAACTTCACTGTTGAAATGTGTTCCTCTATCTGATTCCAAAGAGGTCGGCACCCCGAAGCGTGGTATTAACTCTCTAAGCAACAACTTTGCTACTGTGAGTGTGTCGCACCTGCGTGTAGGGTATGCCTCGACCCATCTGGAAAATATACATACAACCACCAGAACATACCTGAGACGGTTGCATTTTGGCATCTCAATAAAGTCTAATTGCATCCTGTTGAAAGGCCCACCAGACCTCCCAATTTGACTCAATGTAACTGGTGTCCTTTTCCCTACGTTCAATTGCTGACATGTTACACACCTCTGACACACTGCTTCTGCGGCTACTCTAAACTTGGGATTGTACCAAGTCTGCCTAAATACCCGCAACATGGCATCTCTTCCTAAATGTACTGGACCGTGTATCTGACGTGCCATTGGACTCACTAATTCATTTGGTAATACTGCCCTTCCATCTGCTGAAATCCACAAATCCATTTCACTTTTTACACAACCTGCAGTTTCTCATGTCTTTTTCTCAAAATCCGATGCGTTCTCTTGCATGCCTTTTAAATCATCCCAAGTATCGACTGTTTCTAGCATCATGTTTAACTCTGTCTTTTCCTGTGTCCCACCCACTTCCACTTCAGTGAAAGAGTATCCTTGCTCTGCGCAATAGCGAGCGACCTCATCGGCGTACCTGTTTCCTTGGGACACAAAATTTGTATTTTTGGTATGTGCTACGCATTTCCCAACGGCAATTGCTGCCGGACCTTGTAATGCTTCTAACAACAGTCGTACAAACTCTCCATTTCGAATAGGTGAACCTGAGGAGGTCATGTAACCTCTCTGAGACCACAATTGCCCATAGTCATGAACTACACCGAAACCATATTGGCTATCTGTGTAAATGGTGACTCGAATTTTGCTACCTGCTAAACAGGCACGTGTCAATGCAATGATTTCAGCTACCTGAGCGGAGTGTACTCCTTCCAGGCAAGCGGCTTCTACAACTCCAGTAATGGTGCAAACAGTATAAGCTGCTCTCAACTGACCAGTATTGTCCCTTACACATGAGCCATCAACAAAGAAAATTTCATCAGGGTCGGTCAACGGCTCATCCACAATATCTGGTCTTGGCTTGGTACATAGTTCAGTCACATCAAGGCAATCGTGATCTTCACATTCCTCGTCTTCTATATCATTAGGGAGTGGCATCAAAGTGGCAGGATTCAAAACAGAGCACCTCTTAAGGGTCGCGTTCTCCGCAGCAAAAATAACTTGCTGGTAGCGAGTGAGCCTATTATTGGTCAAGTGCTGTGTCTTGGTCCTGGTCATTAACAGTTCCTCAGAATGAGTTACATACACCACTAATTGATTTCCCATTACGATACTTTCACACCTCTCAATGCTGACACCCGTTGCAGCAACGGATTTGAGACATCCGGGCAACGCTGCGGCTACAGGGTCTAAAGTAGCCGAGAAATATGCAACTGGCCTAAGGGCATTTCCATGAATTTGTGCTAGGACTGACAAAGCACAACCTTCTCTTTCGTAACAGTATAGTAAAAATGGTTTTTCGAAGTCTGGCATTCCCAAAGCTGGAGCACGACACAAGTCCTCCCTCAGCTGTAGGAACGACATCAAACATTCCTTGTCCCATGGTACCGGATCATTCACCTCCTTGTGCGTCAGTTTTTGTAAGGGTTTTGCTTTCAGGGAAAAGTTAGCTATCCACTGTCGGCAATAACCAACCATTCCTAGGAACATCCTGACCTCTCTTTGTGTCGTGGGCGAATTCATTTTCATGATCGCCTCTATCTTGTCTGGTGACACCTTCCGTTTTCCTGTCTCAATCCGGTGACCCAAGTACTGTACTTCTGTCAGACAGTACTGTAATTTGCTCGGAGACACCTTGTGTTCATTTTCAGCCAGATGGTTCAGCAAGGTGATGGTGTCTATCTTACAAGCTTCCTCTGTTTCTGACGCAACAAGTAGGTCGTCTATGTACTGAACTAGAACCGAGTTCTGTGGCAGTACTAGACTTTCAAGATTTTTCTTCAGCAGCTGGTTAAAAATCGATGGGCTTTCTGTATACCCCTGTGGGATACGACACCATGTTAATACGCGATTTTCCAGCTTAAATGCGAAAAGAAACTGGCTCTCCTCATCTAATGGAATTGAAAAGAAGGCCTGGCAAAGGTCTATCACTGTGAACCACTCAGCTTGGAATGGTATCTGAAACAATATCACTGATGGATTCGGTACCACTGGACAACATGAAACAACTATGTTATTAATCTTTCGGAGATCCTGAACTATTCTGAATTTCCCACTAGGTTTCTGCAAACCCATAATCGGGGAGTTACATGGACTACCCACGATTTCCTTCACAATTCCCTGCTTAATCATGGAGTCGATCACGGGCTTTATTCCTGCAATTGTCTCCGGGGTCAATTTGTATTGAGGCGTTCTTGGATATTCAACATTTGGTTTTATCATGATTTTCACTGGCTCTACTCCTTTAATCAATCCTATCTCTTCTCCAGTGAAATCCCAAACCTCAGATGACACAGTATCCCTTAAGTCCCAAGGGAGCTCTTCCACGGTCAGGGTAGGATACAGCTCTACGCATACTTTTGAATTTGCAACCTTAAAGGTGGCATCATCGTCGTTAGTCTGTACCTTTACTCCCTGAGGCGTGCAATATATTGTGCAATTTAGCTTGCACAATAAGTCTCTTCCCAACAGACACACAGGGCTAGAATCGCATGCTACAAACTGATGTTCATCTTTGTATTTACCTATTCTCACTAGCACTGGTTCCGTCAAAGGGCTAGTCATTCTCCTATTTGCGACTCCTACCACTTGAATGGTTTCCCCCAACATTGGCAGGTCTGGAACCACTGCTGATCTCAAAGTTGATCGGGTAGCCCCAGTATCTACCAAGAATGTCGTAGGACACCCTGCCACTTCAGCCTCTACAAACGGTCCCCTTTTGTCCACCTCTAGAACTGCCCGAGGGTACAGTCCTCCTCTCTACTCACTCGCCATCCAGTTAGTGGATCAACGTAGTAACACTCTTTTCCTCCTACTAAAAGAGGCATTTGTCTATAGATCTTTCCTCCTGTTGCAATCTTTGGTGGTTGAGGGAACTGGGCTCGAGGAGCCAATGTCCCCCCTTTGACCACCTTACCCTTAGGTACTGTCACCCCTTTTACTGGCATGGTCTGAACTTCTTCCTCCTCTACTTCCAGTTCTCCGTTTACAGGATTATAGGGACACTCGCGTTTCCAATGTCCCACCTGGTGACACTGGTGACACTTTGTCGTCCTTTTCAAGGTGGCAAGGTCTACTCTAGGTCTCGGATTTTCCTCGTTGTCCCTATTCTGATTATTTGATCTCCTTCCCATTGTCCCTGTTCCTTTGTTGCTGCTGTCCACCCTTTCCAGCCGACTGCATCTGGACCATCATCAACTTCTCCTTAAGTTTCTTTGCTTTGGAATCTATTTCATCACTGCAATACCTTGCGTATCTCAAAATTTCATCCAATGGTTTGTTTTGCCAGCAAATTAAATGTTGCTGAGTCATCAAACAAATATCAGGTCTCAATCCCAAAATGAATTTCGATACAAATTGTCCTATGTCTTTGGGATCCATTACATCTAGTCCACTGTATTGTTTGAACGTTTTCAGCAATCGCTCATAGAATTCATGGACTGTCTCCTTGGGTTCCTGTCTAGTTCGGTCTATTTTCACCCAATCTATATCCTGCGGTGGCACCTTCTCTTTTAGCCATGTCATCACCCTTTCATATTTTTCCATTACTCTCTCTGACGGTCCATTAGTATGAGCATTTCTTTTTGGCTCTGCTGTGGGCCATTTGACACTAACCTTGCATGCTATCCACAAGTCACCTGGGACCACAATATCAAATAAGGTGTTCAAATCAATCCACAGTACTTTAGAGATTTTCACAAACCTCTCTACCTGTTTGTACCACTGGATTTTCTCTTAACTTTGGAAATGAATTGGTAAACGCAGCCAAATCTCCCCTACTCCAGGGCACATGTACATAACTCCCATTCGCTATTTCTCGCAAAGGGTATGCCTCCACCCGCAGTGGCCCTCCCTCCGGGGACATCACAATCGTCCTCCTCCTGACAGTCCCTTTCTTGGACCACCTTTCTTCCCATTTATCCAGATCTCTCCATGTCCTTATTCCTGTAATCAGTTCCCTAATGTGTGTTTTTAATCCAATTGTCCTTCTCTCATCGAGGTCCTGATCTGAATAATGTAACCTATGGTTACCCTGTAATGCTTTTGTTCTCGACAAGTCTACCATATACTTGTCTGCCAATTCAGATAAATTCTCATGAATTACTCTTGCCTTCCGAGTAATATCCTTTGCTATAAACAGCACCTCATCTTGCTCATACAGGTCAATCCTTTCTAAAGGCAACGTACCATCTATTATCTTGTCCAGGTCTGATTTTAAACTGGTTACATCGAGCCTCTTTGCCTTTATCACAGCTTTCAGTGTGTCGTCTCTAGAGAGCCCATCTACTTCTCTCCCATCACAGCTCTGAGTCCTATGTCTGGTCTCAGGCGAGTTATGGGGAGTCCTCCCATGTTCCCATATTTCCAGGTCCCATGCGGTTCCATCCCCTCTTGGTGTGTGGTGAAACGCTGCTCTATTCCCCATAGTCCCACATTGCCCATTCTGCTTGGTTTCTCTAGGTGCATGATAAGACACTCCATTATTCCCCATGCTTTCGCAATTCCCCTGCTGTCTAGTATCGCTCAACACATGGTAAGACCCTTTGCAGCTCCCCATGTTCCCGCGATCCCAGTGCTGTACGTTATCACCAGGTGTATGGTGGGTGCACTTAAAGCTATCCCTGTACTCTTGCGTCCTTCGGTCTCCCTCACTGTGAATGAGGCGAGTCGCCCTTCCACACTCTGTACTTCCACCGTCTCGCTCCTGCCTACTTCCACCGGGGATATGACGGATCTCTCCTCTACCCTCCTGACTCTTTCTGTCCCACTCCTGACCGCTTTCGCTAGCCCCGCAGTGAGACAATGTCCCATTACCTTGACTTCCCCATTCAGCTTTCACTCTTGACCCGTTACTCGGTGTTCCTGTGGTAGCATCCCACTCTCTCAAATCAGCTCTCAACTCCTTAAAGGATTTCGGCCGTGGTCCTCTCAGATCAATCGGTCCTCTCTGACCCCCCTGATCTGTTATGGGATCCACTGCTGAATCCAATGGGGTGCTCCATTCTCTCGGTCCTGTCAATTGCCTCCGGGCATTTATCATGTTGTTCCTTCTTTCCATTTCTGCTCTTTCTCTGTTTAGCCGTGCCTGTTCCTCCTCTCGCCCTTTCTCTGGGTTATAAATCGATACTATAAGACCTATGGTAACGGGTACTTGGAGAGCATCTGGCAATTGGTAAGACTCAGCACGCTCCGTTTCTGGCACTTTCTGCACCACAAACCTTCCGACTACTCTTTGTACTGGACTAGGTTGATGTGTTTCCTCGCCTTTGGTGGGTTCCCAGTCCGTTATAGGGAGTGGTCTATACTCCCCTATGCCAACCCTATCTTCCCTTGGGAGATCGGTACCTTCCATCTCTCTATTGTACGGAGGCGGTCTATCTATCAACAATCTATTTATTAGGCTATCCTCTGTCTCGCTCTCATCATCCTCCTCTGGGGTTCTCTTGTCTCCTGTAACCTCTATCACTGGGTACAACTTATCTACTTCAATAGCCTGCACTCTCCATTTCTTGGCTTCCTCATCCCATTTGGCGTCTTGCACTGCTCTTACCGATCGTCTCACTCTTTCTTGACGCCTGTTCTGGTTCCTGTCATGCGCCGCCCTAATCCACGCATTAAGGGCTTCAAACTGTTTGTACCACTGGATTTTCTCTTAACTTTGGAAATGAATTGGTAAACGCAGCCAAATCTCCCCTACTCCAGGGCACATGTACATAACTCCCATTCGCTATTTCTCGCAAAGGGTATGCCTCCACCCGCAGTGGCCCTCCCTCCGGGGACATCACAATCGTCCTCCTCCTGACAGTCCCTTTCTTGGACCACCTTTCTTCCCATTTATCCAGATCTCTCCATGTCCTTATTCCTGTAATCAGTTCCCTAATGTGTGTTTTTAATCCAATTGTCCTTCTCTCATCGAGGTCCTGATCTGAATAATGTAACCTATGGTTACCCTGTAATGCTTTTGTTCTCGACAAGTCTACCATATACTTGTCTGCCAATTCAGATAAATTCTCATGAATTACTCTCGCCTTCCGAGTAATATCCTTTGCTATAAACAGCACCTCATCTTGCTCATACAGGTCAATCCTTTCTAAAGGCAACGTACCATTTATTATCTTGTCCAGGTCTGATTTTAAACTGGTTACATCGAGCCTCTTTGCCTTTATCACAGCTTTCAGTGTGTCGTCTCTAGAGAGCCCATCTACTTCTCTCCCATCACAGCTCTGAGTCCTATGTCTGGTCTCAGGCGAGTTATGGGGAGTCCTCCCATGTTCCCATATTTCCAGGTCCCATGCGGTTCCATCCCCTCTTGGTGTGTGGTGAAACGCTGCTCTATTCCCCATAGTCCCACATTGCCCATTCTGCTTGGTTTCTCTAGGTGCATGATAAGACACTCCATTATTCCCCATGCTTTCGCAATTCCCCTGCTGTCTAGTATCGCTCAACACATGGTAAGACCCTTTGCAGCTCCCCATGTTCCCGCGATCCCAGTGCTGTACGTTATCACCAGGTGTATGGTGGGTGCACTTAAAGCTATCCCTGTACTCTTGCGTCCTTCGGTCTCCCTCACTGTGAATGAGGCGAGTCGCCCTTCCACACTCTGTACTTCCACCGTCTCGCTCCTGCCTACTTCCACCGGGGATATGACGGATCTCTCCTCTACCCTCCTGACTCTTTCTGTCCCACTCCTGACCGCTTTCGCTAGCCCCGCAGTGAGACAATGTCCCATTACCTTGACTTCCCCATTCAGCTTTCACTCTTGACCCGTTACTCGGTGTTCCTGTGGTAGCATCCTACTCTCTCAAATCAGCTCTCAACTCCTTAAAGGATTTCGGCCGTGGTCCTCTCAGATCCATCGGTCCTCTCTGACCCCCCTGATCTGTTATGGGATCCACTGCTGAATCCAATGGGGTGCTCCATTCTCTCGGTCCTGTCAATTGCCTCCGGGCATTTATCATGTTGTTCCTTCTTTCCATTTCTGCTCTTTCTCTGTTTAGCCGTGCCTGTTCCTCCTCTCGCCCTTTCTCTGGGTTATAAATCGATACTATAGGACCTATGGTAACGGGTACTTGGAGAGCATCTGGCAATTGGTAAGACTCAGCACGCTCCGTTTCTGGCACTTTCTGCACCACAAACCTTCCGACTACTCTTTGTACTGGACTAGGTTGATGTGTTTCCTCGCCTTTGGTGGGTTCCCAGTCCGTTATAGGGAGTGGTCTATACTCCCCTATGCCAACCCTATCTTCCCTTGGGAGATCGGTACCTTCCATCTCTCTATTGTACGGAGGCGGTCTATCTATCAACAATCTATTTATTAGGCTATCCTCTGTCTCGCTCTCATCATCCTCCTCTGGGGTTCTCTTGTCTCCTGTAACCTCTATCACTGGGTACAACTTATCTACTTCAATAGCCTGCACTCTCCATTTCTTGGCTTCCTCATCCCATTTGGCGTCTTGCACTGCTCTTACCGATCGTCTCACTCTTTCTTGACGCCTGTTCTGGTTCCTGTCATGCGCCGCCCTAATCCACGCATTAAGGGCTTCAAACTGTGTTGGTCTAGGCAAAGGTCTCAATGAAGACATAACTGCTTTTAGCTGATGCAACACTTCTAATCTAAACGTTCCGTACTTTGGAAAAGTCAGTTCTTCGTTCCCTTCCGTAATCTTATTCCAATTAGAAATCCACAGTATAGTATGCAACCCAACATACGTAGCCATATAATGAGCTGGTGTACCCTCTGGCGGGGCCTCTTGCCCGTAATAAGAGTTCCTTCTGTTTCTCTTAAAGATCCCTCTCAAGCATTTAAAACACTTCATATTCGAAATCTACAAGATTTTCCTATTTCCCCGCGTTCGTTTACTTCCTGATGACAATCCACCAATCCCAGCGCGGTTCTTGCTAACCGGCATATCCCAGCGCGGTTTCACACCAACCGGCCTATCACAGCGCGGTTCGCGTCATCCGGCCTATCACAGTGCGGCTCTCTCTTACGTCACTCATCTCCCTTCGCAGCAGTTCCCCTCCTTTTTCTGCTCGTCTCCCGGTCATGCATGCGTCCCATTCATACTCTGAAAAATGATTACTTCCGACCAAGCGATCACTTTTCTTAACTGTACGCCCACAGTCTAACTGTAATTGTCACCTTAACTGACGAAATGTCTTTCCGTGAACGTCCAGACAATCGCCTTAACTGATAGGTTACTTACACACGGTAACTTCCGACCAGCGTCCGTTACCCATACACTCACTCTTGCGTTCCCCTATCTCGGTCCTGCGGGCGATCAATGGTACCTCATGACCCCCTTTACAATGGTCGTCAATTACTCTGGATGCCCGATACACCCGAAACACTTAAGCTCTTCTCTGAACTTAAGATTTTTACCAGGTTGCGCGCGCTCACAACCCTGCCTCAATCACTCTACAGCAGAGGTCTTCAATCTGTGGGGCGCGACCCCCAGGGGGGTCGTGGTCTCCTGGGAAGGGGGTCGCAGATTCTGTCAGACAAGTTTCTTGAAATGCTCACTGTGGAGGCCTAATTCACACCGAGGGGTGAAAAACATCAAAGCCTCATTAACAAGTAAAATGTCTTTTAAAGACCTGTGAAGTACTTGGGTGTGCCTTTGTGTGTGTGCCTGAAGCAGTTTCAGCCAGGCTCACATACATGAGGGGGCGGGGGGGCTGGGGGAGGAGACTGTAGCCCTTTAAGTTTAATGGACGTTGCGCACCCGGAGCTGTGGGGTTTATTTTTATTTTTAACGTTTTATATAGCGCTATCTTAACCCGTAGGTATCAGAGCACTCTACAAACACACAGTAAACAGCAGAAGGACATTACAATCGTTGGTTCAAGTCAGAGGCGCAACTAGAGTCAAATTTTGGGGGGGGGCTAAGAAACAATTTCAGGGGGGGCTGAATCTTTAGGCAATCAGCAGAGACGAGCTGCAGGGGCTCTTAGAAGGGGTGAACCAGCAACAAAGCCCCATTAACATGCACACCTGTGAAGTGCTTGGGTGCTGCTGTGAGCAGGCCTGGAAAGTGTCTCATCCCTGGCTGCCACACACGACGGGGGAAAGGGGGGGGTTAGGAATGGTGGGGAAGAGAACCTGAAGCCTTTTGAGGCCAATGGGTGTTGCGCGCCTGGTTCAAGTCCCACGAAACCCAAGCCCTCATACGTGGCGCCTGTGCGGGAGAAATGTGCCGGAGAGTCTGTTCTTCATGGTGAGATGTTGTTACAGCCTGTCTGCCCCCACCCCCAGCAGGGAGGCACAGAGATGCCCTCCCATGAGAGAGGAAGAAGGAAAAAGACGCAGAGAGATGCTGGCCCCCCCTCCCCCGCATGAGAGAGGCACAGAAAAGGTGGTTGGATGAATGATGGGTGGATGGATGGATAAAAGGGTGGATGGATGAAGGATGAATGTATGTATGGATGGAAGGAGGAAAGGGTGGGTGGATGGATGGAAGGAAGAATGAAGGATGGATGGTTTGAATGTAAGGCTGAAAGGTTGGATGGATGTGTGAAAAGGTGGATGGATGGATGAAAGGGTGGATGGTTGAAGGATGTATGTATGGATAGAAGGACGAAGGGATAGATGGATGAAGGATGGATGTAAGAATGGATAAAAGGTTGCATGGATGAATGATGGATGGATGAATGTGTGAAAAGGTGGGTGGACGAATGATGGGGGGATGGATGGATGAAAGGGTGACTGGATGAAGGATGGATGTATGGATGGAAGGATGAAAGTGAGGATGGATGAAGGATGGATGTATGGATCGATAAAAGGTTGCATGGATGGATGAATGATGGATGCATGGATGGATGTGTGAAAAGGTGGGGGATGAATGATGGGTGGATGGATGGATGAAAAGGTGGGTGGATGAATGATGGGTGGATGGATGGATGAAAGATGAATGTATCTATGAATGGAAGGATGAAAGGGTGGGTGGATGGATGTATGGATGGAAGGAAGGATGAAAGACGGATGGATGTAAGGATGAAAAGATGGATGGATGTGTGAAAAGGTGGGTGGATGACTGATGAGTGGATGGATGTAAAGATGAAAGGATGGATGGATGAAGGATGGATGGATGGATGGATGAAAAGGTGGGTGGATGGATAAAAGGGTGGATGGATGAATGATGGATGGATGGAAGGAAGAAAGGGTAGATGAATGAAGGATGGATGTATGGATGGATAAATGATGGATGGATGTGTGAAAAGGTGGGTGGATGGAGGATGGATGGATGAAAACGTGGATGGATGAAGGATGTATGTATGGATGGAAGGACAAAAGGGTAGATGGATATATGGATGGATAAAAAGGTTGCATGGATGAATGATGAATGGATGGATGATGTGTGAAAAGGTGGGGGGATGAATGATGGGTGGAAGGATGGATGGATGGATGAAAGGGTGGGTGAATGAAGGATTGATGTGTGGATGAAAGGGTGGATGGATGGAAGGATGAAAGGGTGGATGGATGAAGGATGGATGGATGGATAAAAGGTTGCATGGATGAATGATGGATGGATGGATGTGTGAAAAGGTGGGTGGATGAATGATGGGTAAAGGATGGATGGAAGGAAGGATGAAAGGATAGATGGATGGATGAAGGATAGATGGATGGAAGGATGAAAGGGTTGATGGATGAAGGATGGATGGGTGAAAGTGTGGGTGTATGAATGATGGATAGAGGGATAGATATCATGAGGTCTAACAGGCACATTTGTGGTTGTTGATAGGCGTTGATGATGAGGAGTACCATTTTTTAGAATCTATTGTCGGACGAGGGTCCTTACCCCTAAAAAGGTTTTACAAGGGGGTCTTGGCATCATAAAGTTTGAAGACCTCTGCTCTACAGGCATTCAACTCCGCATGACATTACAACACAAGTACAACACAAAACACCGCAATCTGACAACGCATCACCCTTATTATACTCACTCTCGACCGACTCTGCTGCTTTTCTCTCGCACCATCAGCACCTTCTTCGGCAGGCGATTCTTCTGCTGCTCATCTCTCGATCTCTAGGGGCCTCGGGGTAATCTTAACCTAGTCTAGATCACCTTCCTCTAGAAGGCAACCGTCCTAATCTGCTACCAACTGATAAGGCGGGATTTTTGATCTCTTATCTGATTGCTCTTGATCTAGATCCCAATTCAGGTTGACTGAACCTTTGTTACCTGTCATAGAGTAAAAAGTAATCCACTACTAGGTTAATCAGCTCAAAACTTTACACGACTCTGAAGAACCACTTACCACGAATAAGTTTTAAAGTTTTATTATAAAGCCAAAGATAACTGGAGATACAAACATCTCAATATAAGGTTCAAAAGATATACTGGCATCAATACAAACATGAATTCTCTAAATGCTCTTAGGCGACAGAAGAATATCACCAAGACTAATTCATAGATCAGCAAGTTTGCAAGAATAGACACAAGTTGTAACTTGAGCGTCATTTACAAAGGAAGAAAAATTCAGGTTAGACTGTCCCTACACTAGACTAAGTGACATCCCTACTTAGCAAGATCTTAACCTAAAAAGGTGTCAGCCGTGGTGACTTCCAAAGAAGTGCACTCACTTTCCCTTAGTCTCTGTTGTAAGTCGGTGCATCGCAGTCATGCCCTCTCTGCCTACCCATCCGCTCTCTAAGGTTCCTCAGGCCATCTGCTCTAACTCCACCCAAGGGTGCTGTCCCTAATACAAAATCACAATTGCAGTTGAAACGCCCCTCAGAGACGCCCCTCACGTCCACCTCTCACGTAGTGTCGGTTCTGGCTTTTTCCATGCTGATACTCCTCTGGGCTTCTAGTTAGCGTTGGCCTTGCTTCTCAGGCTCTTTCTCCGACAGGACGGTACCCCCCAGGAAATTCCTGAAGCCTCCTCCAGGCCTGTGCCTGTCTCCCAGAACAGAGCTCTATTCATCACTCTCTTGATTGGAACCCCCTCGCACCTGCAAACAGACACCCATGAAGTGGGCCCCAAATTCCGGCCTCCAGCTTATCTTCTAAGTCGTAAAACTTCGAGCTTGGTTCACAATTTATGCTTAACACGACCTGATTTTAACTAGCACATGCAGATCAAAAGAAACGACTTTATCTCTTCAGGCCTACGAAATTACACGAAACAGGCCTGTGCACTCTATGAACCCTTATTTCTCAGCCTAAAACAGTAATCTAACTTATTACACACTCTGGTTATAGGAAACACTTCTATAAAAACATATATTTGCAGTCTATGATCAATAATACTTTGAATTATAACAGCATTAATCCATCTTATGTGAAACTGTAAAGGCACGTTTTCGTTTTCCATGAACAGCCATGAGGCCTACACGTTTCTACGTTTAACAGCATTACATTCTCCTCTGCAACAGTCACATAACATGAAATTAATAACATTCTAACATCTTCTAAACATTTCTACATTAGCTTTTCCCTCGGGTATATGCATTCTATATTAGTTAAACACTCGTATGTATATGCACTATATAAATTCGACACTCTAATGTGTTCCTTTAACTAAACTCATGCAACGTGCTTGTAAATATGGTGCACTTCTACATTTTACTCAAATTGCGCTCTCTCAATGGCCTGCGATCAACTAAGCAAATGCCTTGCTAGGGGTTTGCAACCCTGAAGCAAGGTTCAGGGGCTTTGGGGCCATACTGGGGTCTGTAAAATCCATGTCAAGGTCCGCAAAACTGTGCCAACATTTACTTTTTAATATTAGTCTAGGGAGACCACTTAGCCTCCTCTTGGGCCAGGAATGTCAGCTGCTGCTGATCCCGACCCCTTTATGTTCCTTATTTGTTTTTCAGGATTTAGGGACTAACCCTGTATCATGTAATGGCAGCTGCAGCCACATTTTCTGAGTTGCTGCAAGTCAATTAAATGCTTTGAATCAATAACCTAACTTTTACTTCGTGGTTCTAAAAGAGAAGGTGGGCAAAAAATTGAAATCTCTCAATAAATCAGATTTGTAATTCCTTAATTTACGGCCTATGAACGGTCCGCAAACCCAGCTCATGGCCATCTGCAGACTAAAGTGTATATATTTTTCAAGCCCACTCAAAATATTTAAACTATGACCAGAGAAATAAATGAAAGAATTTATACCAAACCAAGTAAAGGGATTTACTTTGGTAAGGCTCTACTTTCATGCCAAGATTGGTGTAATTCTGTTCAGCAAGGTTTTCTGTAATGGAGCACAACGATTTCTGTAGGAGTTAAAACGGAAAATGTCCCCTTCCCCCTATTTTGACCCTTCCTTCTCTGACCAATTTGCACAAAACCAAATCAAATGAGTTATTTCAGGAAAAGGTTTGAGGAACTGCTCCAAATCTACTATAAAAACAAAAAACGCCTTTTCAATGGAAACCCTGACCTAGCCATAAACAATAACTACAAAGGTGTATCAATATCTCAGTTGTATACATGTACATACATATATATCTTTTAATCACTGGTTCTTGAAAAAGGGATGAATCACACGAGATTGAAAAGATTCAAAGATAATAATGTCAAACTTGAATAAAGTACTGTCAAGAGATTTAAGTAGACGGAATCGTATCTGAAGATTTGGAAAGTGAGTTTCTTGCCAGGACGACTAACAATTATTCATTGTTGCACAGAACATATTCATCAAATCTAAACATTGAAAAATTATTTTTTGGGAATCTGTCACTTTAAATTATGTACAGTGTGATACTTTTTGTGCCACCTACCCACATGCTGTGAGCAGTGCCTCGAGGGTAGGAGGAGGTGAGGTAGGGTGAAATGAACATGGAGGCAGCAGGGCACAACATTACATTTTCAGGCCTCCTCCAATATAACACCCTATATTTTTCTCTCTTCATTTTTGATCAGGATTACTGCTTTTCATAGAGCTGTAAGAGCTTCCTGACATTTTGTTGCTGAATGAAGGCATTCTTAAGAATTTCAACGTAAGAATTCACTGATGATTCCGACCTGGGTGAAAGCTCTGTGATTATTTCTGAAAACTGTCATTTTAAGCTATACACTTAGCGAGAGGTTATACCGCCTTTAAATTGCATTCTGAACAGTACTTGCCACAAACGTTTCTGTAAAATGCCCCGTATTATCAAAATACTATATCTTGCAGTTCCAAAACGGAAAGCAGTTACCCAGACAGTGTTCCTTTTGGTCACATTATTTGGCCTTTTTCTCCTTTTGAAGAGCACAAAATTGTGGATCATTTCCAAAGCCCTTTGTTAGTTAGTGGCAGTCTTAAAGGCAGTGTTTTCTACTATTGAGTCTTCACACAAAGGCCGGATCATGAGCCAGACGGTTTTTGTTGCGGGGTTACAATGAGGCCGGAAATAATGTTTCTGGTTAGATCTTTTTGATTACAGGAAATTATTGCATCTCACGAATATGGGAGTGCTTAGATTGCATTAATAAATTATGTCCATACTAACCTACTGCTCTACTGGGTAACCTATAAAAACACTTTATCCAGACCCTTTAATTTCTCTCCACACTGGGGGTACCACGCGTTCCATCTAAGCACTATGGGCCAGATGTAGGAAGGCTATTACCGGTAATAGGCTTTTCCTAAGTAGGTGGCAAATTTACCGATTCGGTAAATACCGAATCAGTATTTACCGATTCGGTATTTACCGAATCATCATTTAATGACATGTAGGAAGCACTTTGGAGAGTGCTTCTGTGTCCTAAGGATTCGTTATTTACCACCAACTATTAGTTAGTGGTAAATAAGGAATACCTCTGTAAATGCAAATGTGTGCATTTACACCAGTGCCATGTGGCAGACACGCATGCCCTTAGGGCATGTATGTATGCCACATGTGCACACCAGCACTATTCAGGGGTACAACAGGGTGTCAAAGTGCCACCCTGCCACCCTTGACTCTTTCCCAATTTTACCGAATCAGTATTTAATGATTCGGGAATTGACATTCATTCCTATGGGCCTCCAGTCCCATAAGAATGAATGGCAATTACAGAATCGGTAAATACCGATTCGGTAAATACCGAATCTTAATGATTCAGTATTTTTTACCGATTTTCTACCAACATAGCATCTACCGATTCGAAAATACCGAATCAGTAAAATTCTGTATTTTCGAATCGGTAAATTTAAATTAGCTACAACTAGCCCATAGATCCTTATGGCTGAGTAGGGGTAAAGGGCCGAACACCTTTCTTCCTTAGTGAACCAACATAAGGATCCAACAGGGAAGAAAAATATAGGGTGCCCTCACCCTCAGGGAAGAGGCACACATAAATCTGCCCCATACTCGGTTACCCACTGTAACTTAATGGTATATTCACAAGCTATTTACTGGCTCAGAGTTCTCAAACTAGCTCTCTGACCAGATGCTGAGCAATAACGGTACCTGCAGGGATTGGGGAACTGGCTCCCTTTGTTATTGCACCCCTCATCCCTCTTGACACCACAAGCAGGAAACACTCTCCTGCCCCTTTATTTCAGGCCTCCTGTGCTCTCTCGTTAACGACCAACAGGTTTAAGGTGCAGACTCATGCTATCATCGTTTTAGGGATTGAAATCTGAGACTGGTTCTTCCGCTCGTGGTCTGTGCCCTGATACCAGTATTTGTAGCATTTCCAGGGTTGGGGCACAGTCTAACCCCTCGTGGGGGGGCACAATTTGCCTGTTCCTTTCAAGGGACTGTCTTCACCGAGGTCTCCTGTGGCTAGTCACTTAGACGTTGCAGATGAATTTTCATACCTGAAGTGCCTTCTCTAGAGGCAAGCTCAGGATCATTTCCTGTGTGCGATTGTAACTTCTGGCTTACTCGTTTTTACCAATACTAGTCGCACTAAAGGCCTATCCCTAGCTCTATACTTGTCTCCCTGAACCCTACCCCTAGCAGCAATACCCTCAGAGACTTTCCATGAAGCGATAAGGGGGCTCACACACTCAGATGTTTCTTCTTTCCTCCTGTCTGTGTTGCTCACTGCCAAGGATGCAGTTTACATGCCCACTCAGACAAACACAAAGCCTGCTATGGACAGCCACACCCCTCTAGTTCAGAGTGACCATGGCCAATGGACGGCCACCATTAGAGCCATTGGCATTACTGATCCTGCAGACCTGACCCTTCAAATGGAGCTCAGGAGAAACCAACCGATCTACCACCAAAATTCGGCTGGCACAGTTACCTCACAGTGGGGTCTTCCTCAGCAATGCATTCATTGAGGCCTCCTAAATAAATTTCTCAAAACTCTCAGCTACCCCAAGTTTATCCTTTGGCCCTGCCAAGAAACTAGAGTTCTAAAGGGCATACTCACCTCCTCCATCAAGGAAACTATGCACTCCAAGCACCAAACTGGTGAGGAGTGGCAATAAGCGAGTGGTTTCTTGCAGCAGGTGGAATCCCCTCTCTTTTGCTATCACTACCAGTAGTCAAAGCACTGGTTGTTTTCCTGTTAGGTTTCAAAGAGTCTCTTCCTTCCTTGGTTCCCAACCTCTTCCCTCAATGGTGTGGATCTACTGCTGCTTTTTCGAAAATTTTAGGCATTTCTTTGGACCTCTGTTCTTTCCCTCACTCCTACCTAGGTTCGCCTTTGAGGGGCTAGATACACTCTTTCAGATTCTAATTTCACAGTTTGATACCAGTTAACCTGCTGCCTTTCACCCAAATATATATATTTTTCAATGAATTACCTTCATAATACCCCATGACTGCTGACACTCACTGATGGTGTCCTTGAGTTTCATGAGGTATTTCCCAGGTTCAACTAAATTCTCCTTAACTTAATGTGGGCATGGTGTGTGTACTGTATGGTTTTAAGTGCTTGTATGGTAACATGCACTTGCGCATGTATTCTAGTTTGTAGAATGTGGAAGGAATGTGGAAGATGGATGGTGAAAGGGTTTGTGTTGTGACTGTTGGTGGTGGAGAAAAAACCCAGAAGGTTGAAATCTCCCTCTCGAGTCCTACCTGTAACTTAGGAACTTATTTAGATTTAGGTGGATAGAATGCTCCGTCATAAATGTGACAGATATCCCATCCACCGTATTACGATCTCCATAGGATATAATGGGATCGTAATACGGCAGACAGGATATTCGTTCAAGTATTTGACTGGGTATTCCACTCCGCCAAGCTCTAAACGAGGACCTTAGTTTTATTGATTAAACCCCAAATCTCACTGTACAAAGTGCGGAGCGACTTCTTTTCACTAGTGACAAGGATTGGATTTAGAGGAAGCATGGCTGACAAGAGTAGAGTTGTGAAGAGTCTTCCAAGTGGGAGCTCAGGGGTTTCCTGCTGGCTGCTCTTGTTGGGACCGGAGTTCTGCAGTTGTTGTCCTTGAAGCAGACCGACGATTACAATCTTTATGAGCAACTGGTCGACGCCCCTCAAAAGCTTTATCTGACAAACATGCTTGAGGATGTGTTTGTGCGGTATGCCAGGCCAGCACAAGGCCAATGGAGCAGCACATGGTCAACCGAGCTGTTGTTCATGACGTCACAGTTGCATAAGCTTATGCAATGTGACCTTGATGGTGGGCACATTTGATCCAGGCAATTCAGGTATTCCAGGTACTGCATGGAATCAGAGGCAAAAGGAGTGTTGGGTAACAATGGAGCGAGGAAGTAGAGTAATTTTGTGAGCTCAAGTCAATGCGAGGTCCCATTTATCTGTGCATCTTATGGCCAGTTAATAAACTCAGAACTACTGATTATTGTTATGCTAAAGTGTGAAATATGTAACCATTGCAGACTAACCTAACAGAGGGAGTACTGAGGCCTCAGTTGTTGCAGCATTAAATTACTGCATCATGAATGTACACTAATGGTACTTTGGAAATTGTGCTGTGGACAGGAGATATTATCAGAGCTGGAAGTACATTTTGCAGTATCAGTGTTTGCAATTCAATCTTGTGATCTTGGAATTCTCTAATTCAATTATTTTAGTGTCTTATTTTGTCTCTGATTTCAAGGACACTGGTATCTACTTTAATTGTTTTAGTTTATTAGTATGTTTCATGCTTTGTTGGCTTCTTACATTTACTGTTCTGTGACTAAATTGTCACGGCCACTTGCTTTCCTTCAGCATGTGGGAGACATACTTATGCCATGGGGAGATTGGTATGATGTATTTTTGGCAGACCGAGAAATTCTTGAAGGGGAAGAGTGTTCTCCTTCAAAGAAGTTGGCCCTCCTTAAATATTGTTTTGGAGGGAGCTGGGCAAAAAGAGTTCAAGAATTTACCAGATTTAAAATACAATTTAGCAATAGGTTTGGATGAATTGAAGTATGCTGTCCGTCAAATGGGGATTAAGATATGGTCAAAGTATCAACGTAGTAATGGAGTGGCTTAAATTATATTCAAGGGGGCAGCATGAAAATGAGTGTAATGGTACATTGCTATATTGAGGTAATTGGCAGCTTCTTGCAACTTCAAACATATGACGTATTAACAGATACACCGAGACCAGATCTTAATGAAGACTGGCATGAAAATACAAGAACTATTATGGGCCTGTCCTGATGTAACACTTGCGGCAGCAATGGATATTGCAAAAGTAATGGAAAACTCCTAAAAATCTGTGCCGCAAATCAGAGGCAAAGCACATGAGGTTTGTGTACTAAGGAGGAGACAGGAATTGATACTTGGAAAAAATGTAGTTGAATAAAACTAAGGCTAAACCAGATCATTTAAAATGCTTTAGATACAAAAGTACCAACCTTGAGAAATGTTAAGGATTGTCTGGCCATTATTATATTGTACAATACATGCAAGGAAAGGGACCATTTTGGAAGAGTGTTTAAGGTTACTAAGGGGAAGGTGAATGTAGTAGGTGATGAAGTGGCTAGGGCTGAATCCTAAAATGGTACTTAAGGGCCGATTATAATGGCGGACGGACCTGAGTCTGTCCGCCACCATAGAGTAGGAGGGACCATCCGCAGGGGCTGCGGAGGTCCCTCCGTGCAGATTAGGATGTGACCGCCAGGGTGGTGGTCACATCCTCAATCCTTAACATTGCGGCGGGTGCAGCTTGAAGCTGCACCCGCCGCAATGTTAAAAAAGCATGCACAGCATTTGCGTGCACAAAGCGGCAGGCACCGCGCGGTGCCTGCTGCTTTGTGCACGCAAATGCAGGGGGGTACCATAGGTACCCCCCATGTGCAACCCCCACACCCCCTTCACCTAGGGGGCCCGCAACGGGCCCCCGCAGTGAAGTTCCGTATGCTTTTCCACGGCGGAAAACCCGCCGCGGAAAAGCATATCGTACTGCCCATCCTAATATTGTGGACGGTGTCTGGAAGACACTGTCACCATATTAAAGCTTTTCCGCCGCGGTTGTAAGCCGACCGCAGCGGAAAAGCTGCGGACGGAAACCAGGACCCACCAGCCATCCTAATGTGGCGGTGGGTCCTTGGTCAGTCCGCTGCTGTTTTCCCGCATCCTCGGGGCCGGCGGTGGCTTCCGCTGGCCCAGAGGATGCGGAAAAACCGCAATCCTAATGACCCCCATAGTGTGAGAGAACGAAGATGAGCTGCCTGCTACTATACTTAGAGTGGGTAATGGGGATCCGCATGATGGTGGGTTCATGTGCTTGCTACTCAGAAGTACGATATTATTTGTTCAGGAGGTTATAGACAAAAAGGATATTGCTTTCCATAACTTTTAGCCTCAGTATTACTACATGAAACCGAACAGAAGCAGAACAAATATGTTATCCAGTTGATAAAAAGAATTATCTAAAGTGTTTGGTAAGGATCTTAGAGAATGTAAAGAATTCAACAACAGAATCATGTTAAACGATTACGCCATTCCCATAGGGAATAGGGTCAGAAATATTTCTATCAACTTCAGTTCTAAATTGTTAGAAATATTGAAGGACATGTGTAGTAAAGAGTATATTGTAGAGAACAATGGTCCCTACTTTTGAAGGAATAATGAACAACAAGGAATAATCATACTTTAAATAGCTAGTATGTCTTTTGTCCAGCCGGACAAGAATTTATTTTCAAAATACCGAAGAAATTACGGGGTTATTTCAAACATTAGATAACAAGTGGGCACAGCCGTGACCCACAAAACATTGAGACACAACAACGAACATAGAATGGCCAAAGGGCAAGATAAGATATGTCTGTGCATATGTTAGAATTTTTACAGACTTCAGTTATTTCTGTCTACAACATTGCACATTACAATATTGTTTAATCATATTGCATATTGCGTGTGGGTGTCGACAATGTTTCGATGCCAGTACTAGATACAAGGCATCATCTTCTGGACTTTTGAATCAGTCATTGTTGTATTATGTTTAAATATTTACACATTGCCTTAATCGCATTACTATACATTTAATTAACACAAAGGAAGGAAGGGGGAATAAAAAGAGACAGAATAATTGATGAACATTGGTATTGCTAAGCATGTTTCATTTGTGACTCGGTGGATTAAAAACCGGGGTGTTTGGATGTGAGGAAGTGGAAGGACAAGGGAACGATCTGTGAATAAAACATGTGGGTTTTGTGATACAATGCTTACTCTCGGTGAGGATTTGGCTCATAGCTATCCCCAAGTGGTGTGATTGGGAGCGCATACATTGATTCAAAGTCTGAGAGGAGCGAGCGGATACTAAAAATGGCTGAAGTATCTGAGTGGGAGGACGGCGCGGTGATCGGGTGAGAGATGCGGTGTATACTAAATTGATTACGGACAAGGTGAAAGAAACGCGGGGAATAGGTGCTGCTGTAAACGGCTTGACTCCGGATGGTCGTGGTAATAAGACATGGTATCAAGACATGCATACAATGTGGCGGAAGGCACTGAGGTGCGATTGGTGACAGAGACGACCAGTGGCACTGACTGTCGGAAGTGCAAGATGGTTTAAAAGGCCGGGGTCGTTTACCTGTGAAAATATTAAAAATGCTCGGGAGAGCGGGCGCCAGGATATGCGGGGGATACAATTCTGGGCACCGTTAGTTAGCGGGTGCACTAATGCGACGTGAGGGTACAAGAAAGTGGAATTAAAGGACTATCCTTCATGCGGGGAAATTATAACTAAACGCGAGGCCCACCATAATTACCATGTAAATTTGCAGTCCCGCTCAGAATAAGAGAATTACGGGTCCAAGCAGGAGCAGAATCGCACGTTCTGTAATGGGATTAAAAGCGCAAGTTAGGCTTTTAAATGCGGCTTTCAGTAAGTAATAGTATTAGGGTTTTGAAGAACATGGAGATAAGACTTACTTGCTAGGCAGGAGCACAATGGCCTGTCCGGCTGCAATCGCTGTGGAGTGATTGTCAGCCATGTCTTCCATAAAATAAGAGTGCTCTGCCATGGAAATAGAGGAGGGACTATTTGGAAGTTGGTAGAATGGTATCTGTAGTTGCTACAGCGGCCATTTTGGAATGGAGTAAAAGGTGAGGATAATCCCCAATGTTGATGCAAGCGCAAACAACTGGGGGTCGCAAGCTGCTGCATAATGCGATATAGTAAGGTGGGAACTGTCACTTGAATTGATTGGTGACCCATTAGGAATTGGTGGATCGGGGCGGGAATAGTGAAGGGAGGTGAACCGTACGGTGCAAGTGACATTGATTGCAGAACGAAAAGGAGGTAAAATAATAGAGGAAGTCATAGTTGAAGCAAGGAAATTGAGATTAGGTGCGAATTTATGGCACAAGTGACTTTAAAAATCAGTACAGAAAAATAACAGAATCATTACAAAATACATCATTAAAGCAGAGAGGTCCAGTCCTCAAGGCGATTTAGACCACTGCGAAAACTGTTGGTCTTTAAAATCTAATGCAGTTCCTCCTTATTTAGGAGCATTGAGACATCTGCTCCTCTGGGAGGGGGTTTGATCAGAGTGATTATTGTCCAGAGCAGATACTTTTCGGTATGGCCTTTTTCAGTGAAGTGATCCATGAGGAGGGCGTTGGTAGTTTTACAGCGAATCCTGCTGCGATGTTGTCCAATTCTTAGTTTATCCTTCTGGCTGGTTTGGCCTACATAAATCAACTTGCAGGGACAAAAAACTGCATATACTACGTTTGTAGAATTACACTTAGAGAAATATTTTCTATCAAATTTGATGGTACCAGATTCAAAACTTTTTCCTTCAATGGTTGATTCGCAACATACACAATTACCACATTTTGCGTGACCTGTGAGAATGGGGAGACCCCATACATCATTGAGTGTTTTTTTAGGTGGTTGTTGGGGAAGGTATGCATGCACCAGGTGGTCCTTTATATTTTTAGCTCTTTTAAAAGTGAATAAAGGGCGTTCAAGCTTGAGTTGGCCAGCGTTGAGTACAGGCCAATGTCTTAGCACACTTTTCCTAATGGCGTTGGAAGCTGGAGAGAACGTAGTTACACAGATTAGTTTATCCTGGTCTTTTTTAGGTTTGGGTTACAAAAGGGTTTCTCTTGGGCAATACCATGCCCGTTTTAAGGAACGTCACACTCGTTTTCGTGTGTATCCCCTACTTCTGAGTTTGTGGCTCAGGATTTTGGCCTCGGTGAAATAGTCCTCTTTAAAATAGCAGTTTCTCCTGATGCGAAGAAACTGCGAGAAGGGAAGAGAGTCTCTTAATGCCCGTGGGTGGTGGCTACTGTATGTAAGCAAAGTGTTTCTCTTGGTGGGTTAGCGGTGTAAGCAAGTTGTGAGATGGCCTTCAGTGTGTTTTATCTCAAGATCTAAGAAAGGGATAGACTCCTTGTTGGTGGAAAGTGTGTACTTGAGACCCCCACTGTTGTTATTAAGCCAATGATGGAACTGGATTAAGCTGTCCTGGGATTCTGTCCAGAGTAGAAAAATATCGCCTATATATCGCTTCCACAAGGCTATGCCATTATGGAAGGGATTAGACGTAAGGCTAGTAAGGGCGGTAAGGCCCAGGGACCCGATGGTGTCCCAGTCGACATGTACAAATTTGCACCTGAGACTTGGGGACCAGTATTGGTCAAAGTTTTTAATGCTGCTGTTCGCTATACTTTCCCGTGCACCTGGTCCGAATCCATAATAGTCCCGATTCATAAGAAAGGGGACCGAGGAAATGTTAAAAACTACCGGCCAATCTCATTGCTGGATTCGTCTGTCAAAATTATGAGCCGTGTACTCCTCGTCCGATTAGAAGAGTGGGCTGAGTCTAATCAGATAATGACAGACTGTCAATACGGGTTCAGGAAAGGTAGAGGCTGCATTGAACAATGCTTAAACCTGGAGCTCCTGATAGGGAAATATACCCGAGCTAAAAATGGTTCGCTCTACCTATGTTTCGCTGACCTGAGCAGCGCTTTTGACCTGGTGGACCACGCCATATTATGGACTATATTGCTAGAAATGGGAGCACCTAGGGAAATTATATACTTTTTGGCCCGTCTATACGAGAGGCTTAGCTCGTGCGTCCGTTATGGGCCTTCGGGCGAATGCACAGATAAATTTAGGGTCAAGAGAGGTATTAGACAAGGGTGTGTTTTGGCCCCTTTGCTTTTCACTCTGTTTATTAATGAAATTGATTCGATCCTAAAGGAGGTACCAGCGGACGCCCCTAGAGTAAACACAAGTTCCATCCCCGTGTTACTCTATGCGGACGACGCTGTGTTGCTCTCCAGGACCCCTCGGGGCCTACAGCTTCTGATAGATAAATTTGTGGCCTTTATCGAAAAGAGAAAGCTGATCATTAATAAGAGCAAGACTTATGTGATGGAGTGTGGAGCTAGTAAAGTCAAAACTAAAAAGCCCTATAGGTATCTCATCGATGGTCAAGAGGTGCAGTGCGTGGAAAACTTTTGCTACCTAGGGGTCAACTTTTCTAAAAACGGCCGCTGGGACACCGAGCATAAGGTGGTGCGTGATAAAATGGCCAGGAGTGCAAATGGAATATTTGCCTTTGCAAGTAAATTAGGTAATAGAAGACCTAAAGCTATGCTTAAGATTTTCGAAGCCAGGTGTCTATCTGCTGCCCTCTACGGAGCAGGGGTATGGGGAGTATCCAGGGCAGAATCTTTGCAGGTAGAAGAGAATACATTTCTGAAAAAATTATTGTGTCTCCCGACTTCTACTGCTAATAGTCTGGCTCATAAAGAATTAGGACTATGTCATCTAAATGACTTATTATTATTGAGACCTTTGATGTTGTGGCGTTCTGTTTGGATTAAAGACGAAGTTGCATTTAATAGGACCATCATTGAGGATTGCCTTCGTCTTGACTATTTTCTCAGAATCCCTTGGATTAAATACATTATTGAATCCTTTTCTAATGTGTTTGGGATTGACGTTGCATCAGATCATTGTTCTGCTTCGGATCTCTCTAAAAAGAGTCTGAAATTAATTTTCTTAAATCATTGTGCAGAAAGACGGGCCACGGATGATCTGAAGCTTTCTACCTGTGTACGTTATAACCATTTGAATGAATTTGTGGGCCTACATCCATACCTCACTCAGGTAACTAAAGGGCAACATAGGTTTGTTCTTACCAGGTTGAGGATGGGTACGGTCCATCTATTGGTTGCATTCCCTGAGATTAAAACACGCCCCACAGGTCCATGTCGGTGTGACAATATTTCAGAACAAAGCACAGAGCACTTTCTACTTACTTGTAACTTGTATAGCGAATGTCGTAAATTCTTTTTAAAACCTTTATTTATTAAATTCGGAGCCAGAACTGTTAAAGCGGCAATGAAATTACTTTTTAACATGCATCATCCTGACATCTGTTTTTATACAGCTAGTTACTTACTCAGGGCCATTAGTTATAGGAAAAGCATGATTTTTTTTAAATGTTTTTTATACAACATTTTATCTATTCTAAATCTTTTTAAGTGTCTTAATTGATTTATTATATGTACTCTACTGTATTTTCTTTCTTAGTGATTGCGATTGTCTTGAACATTTTTAGTATGTTTTCTGCATGTATGTACTTTTATGGACATGATTTACATGTTTCCGAATAAAGTTTATTGAATTGAATTGGAAGGGATTAGACGTATTCAAGATATTGGATGTCTCTATGTTGTCCATGTAGAGTATAGCCAGATTTGGAGCGAAAATAGTTCCCATGGAGGTGCCCCGCACCTGGCCATAGAATTGTCCTTCAAAAAGAAAAAAGTTTTTGGTAAGGCAAATTTCTAACAGCTGCAGAATAAAAATAGAAGGGACATTGTGAGGGGGTGGTCGTGTCTCTAAGATTTTTTCTATGACCTGGAGAGATGCAGTAGTAGTAGTATAAGCTTTATTCGAGATAACTTCTCATAAAAGCACAACATATAATCAAGTACAATACAGATAAAAACAGTTCATTCATTCATCATATACATATACATATCCTAAAAGCAGTTGTACGAGCTCATACAATACTAAGTAATAAGAATTACACACAAATATAAAACCAGATTGCATTAAAATTACATTAAAATTACATTAAAAAACCCTACCTATCAACCTCCGCCTGATTGACCAAGCCCACCCCAAATATTTGGCCACTCCAAGAACAATCGGCTCATCAGTGGATGTACATAGGATTCTCATAGCCACTACACTGCGTCGTGTCCCAAGATTTTTACAAACTGGGGTTAGCCATACCCTCCTTGGTAACGAATAAGCATCACAGACAAATAAAAAATGGCCTAGACTTTCAGAGGCAGCATTGCACGCTGGGCAACATGTAGAGGTCGAACTCTGCCATCCTGCAGTTAATATTTTTAAAGGGAGGGATCCAGACCTTAACTGGAAGAATAACTTCCTATCCATTGGGGCAGTAATACTGTCCCAGTAGTTTTCTAAGATAGGACAGATTTTGACTTCCAGAAAGCGGCCAGCCATAGAATCAGATCTCGTGCCCCTCAAAAGGCTGCTATCTACCCAATCCCAGTATTGGGACTTGAGGGCTTCTTTACTCGGAAAGACTTCCCCCTGGGGATTTGTCCAAAGATTAAGAAGGCCCAGTTTGGTTAACATGGCCCTTAAATTTTTTAGCCAGTTGATCTTATGGAAATTGTCTTCCTTAATTATTGCCAGGAATCCATCTGCGTAATGCTTAATCTCTGGAGTTGTCCAAAGACGTCTCCAGTAAGAATGGGGTGCAATCGCGCTCTATCACTGATTGATCGTCTGCCTAGGTCAAGGAGCAGTGGAATTAGGGGGGTGCTCTGGGGTACACCCGTAATTCCTCTAAGAAACCTTTTTTCTGATGCCTGTAAGGTAGATAACTTTTCCCAGTCCCACAACTCTGCACCATATAGGGCCGCACCTAGAGCCTTTGCATCATACACAATAAGGACAGGCTTAATAGCTTTGGTTTTAGATTTTCTATGTTCCCCCCGCAGTGCCCCTGAGATTTGCTGATGTTTTAGTGCCGTTTTTTCCAGATGATGTGACCAGCCCAGACCATCTGCTATTTGGACCCCTAGGTATGTGAATTCCCTAACCACCTCTAGCTTGGTGTTATTCAGAAATACCCTAGGGTGGGCTTTATGGCGCGGGGAAAAGACCATTAACTTCGTCTTGCCCACATTTACTTCAAGGCCGTGCTCTTTACAAAAATCATCAAATATATTTAGGGCACGCTGTAGACCTGCAGGAGTCTTTGACATAATAAGTGTATCGTCAACGAACATCAGGATCGGGACCCTGATGCCCGCTAACGAAGGTGCATCTACACTAACATCTAACATCCTCCCCACAATCCCATTAATAAATAGTGAGAAGAGTAGGGGTGCCATTGCACAACCTTGACGGACCCCCCTTTCTACCGGGAAGTCCGATGATGACTCGCCATTCCCACCCCACTGGACCCTGGCAAAATTACATTCATGCAATCGCATGATTAGGGTAAGGAGTTCAGCTGGGATGGCTAGTTTGTGTAAGACCATCCATAGCTTACACCTTGGGACCAAATCAAAGGCTGCCCACAGGTCGACAAATGCAACATACAGGCAGCCTTTGCCAAGCAATACCGTCCTCCAGCGCAAAATGGTGAAGCGAAAAACTTGATCGATTGTACTGGTGGCCCTCCTGAATCCTGCTTGGTAGGGGAAAGAGCATTATTATCGTCCACCCAGTCCATAAGCTGATTTACAACCATTTTTCCCATAACTTTTTGTATGGTTGCAATCAAGCTTATTGGCCTGTAGTTAGCTGGGAGAGACCGATCTCCTTTTTTGTACATGGGTATGATAATGGCACCTTGCCACAGCTCAGGGACTACCCCTCCCTTGGCGATGGCGTTAGCCAATAGTAAGACATACCTCGCCCACCTTTTCATGTCATGTTTAAAGACATCCGAGGGTATCCTGTCTAACCCTGGTGCCCTCCCCCCTTGAACAGAGCAAATTGCTAGTTCTACTTCCTTAAGGGAAAACAGGTTATCAGTAGCAAAAACTGGCGATAACACCTCCCCTAACCCGTCCTCCCTTACTTCTGCATATTGTGGTCTAAAGTACTCAACCCAGGCTTTTTCAGCTACGTTATTGTCAGGCCTATCAGGGGTACCGCCTCTACCCCACTTTATAATCTTCCAAAAAAGCCTGGAGTCCTTACTACTGGAAGCCTCCTTTAGCTCTGCCCAGTGCTCTTCATCCCATTTTCTCTTTGCCTGGAAGATGCTTATATTGTAGAATTTTCTGGCTGCACTAATTGCAGCCCTATCTCTTTTTCTAATAGCATGGCCGAGCTGACCTACACTGGCGGTTAAACCACTTGGCCGCTTTAGGAAGTTTTTTACCTTTAATACTATGTGGTTTCATAAAGTGTGGTCTTAAGAGGCAAAAAAACTTATTGTGAATATCTGTAATTTCCCTGGAACCAGGGACTGTGGGTTTTGCCGCTTCCATAGAAGTAAGAGCCTTATCAACCTCATCATTGATAGTGGTCATGGATTCTTCATTTGCTAGTACACTTGGCCATTTCAGCCTTCGCATGTCGTTGGCCATTACTGGAATTTGGTCATTTCTTATGTGCATGTTTTGGGGCCCAAAACTCCACCATTTATGGGTCACACAAAGGGGATTGTGATCACTTTCCAATCTACCCTTAATGACCATATCAAGAACCCCCTGCCAGAGTGAAAGACTACATATAACATAATCTATTCTGCTCCTACTATGACCATTGTCAAAAGTGCAAATACCCTCTTTGTCCCCTGGTGTCCTCCCGTGCAGGGCTCTTAGCCCGTGCTCCAAACACATGGCATTTAGTAGCAATATGTCCTTCGTCCACCGCTTGACAGGATCTATACTAAAAAATGGTACTCCCCAAAGCGTATCCTCATCCTGACCTAGGGGATCATTTGTACTGTCAAGTGGTTCGAAGGTCCTATTTAAGTCCCCGGCTACTACTACTCTGTTACCTAGGGACTTATTTTCCAAGAAGGCGAACAAGGCCTCTAGAGTGGGAGAACTCCCCGAATTGGTACCTCTTGCATAGATGTTATACAGATCAATCACATCCCACTTTTCTGAGGACAATCTTAACATTTGTATGTCACTAAGACCCAAATCCAACACTTTAATAGAAATATCCAAGTCCTGCTTTATCCATACAGTAAGCCCTCCCATTGGCCGACCCCTAACCCCTCTAGAGGCTGGGATTGTAAAGTTTAAATACCCACGGAGGAAAACAGGGTCACAGGCCCATGTTTCTTCAAAACAACACACGTCGAACCCATTAATAAAGTCTAACCAAGTTTGTGATTCTAACTTACTACCCAGCCCAGCAATATTCCAGGATAGGAACTTCCCAGAACTAAACCCATCCTCACATACTGCATTTGCTATAGGATATGGTTGGGGATTCATTGAGCTTTCATCATTCCCGACAAGTCTCTCGATGTTCCTCGTCCTACCCCCATCCATATCATTATCGACATTTGCAGTTGGTGTGGGTAACTCCCCCTTTCCATCGTCAACACTTACTTCCCCACATCCTTCCTCCACATTCGCGATCTCATCGCCAATATTCATAACATATAGCATCACACCAGCATTTGAATCAAGTTTGTTACAATCCCCGTGTTAATTCCTGCTATTTCCTCCCTCACTAATATTCATATGATCAAGGGTTTGTCAACATCCCCAACCTAGATCTTGCCATCCAACCGGAAGATTATAGTTCGGGCCAGTAAGATGGTTTTGGCACTGTAGCAGTGGAACAGGTGGGGAAATCCTTGACCATGGAAGGTTAGAAAGACAGTTTTGCTCATTAAGCATACCAGTCAGAACACTAATAGGACGTGGGTAAAAAAAAAGTAAGATTAACAATGTCGATTCCTCCATTGTTTGTGCCCCATCCCAGTCTTGTTATCCATCCTGCCACCCTTGGATCTTGAAAGTTAACTACAATGCAGTCCCCCCCCAAACTTTTGGGAGTACAGCCTATCCAGTCTATTCTCCTCACCCCCAATATTAATCCATCCACTTCCCCTGGTAGAGGCCGGTTTACCATTAACCAGTGCATAACCTTATTTTTAAGCATCTGGAAAGTTTCTCTCTGTCCCATTGAAAGTGGTGGGACATTTGTGAGGACAACTACATAGGGAAAGGAATCTGGGGTAAGGTTCATTGGGGGTTTCTTTTGAGGTGGCTTTATCAAGGGTGGTAATGACGGTCTGGAAGCTATAGGAGCAGGGCGAGGTGCAGGTTTATTTGCTAGGGGCTGGTTACTAGTTAATGGGGCAGTTGGTGGGGCAGTACCTGTTCCAGAACGCGCACTGCTCCCTGCCCCCACAGTAAGCGAGGGTTTTAAACTAGGTGGCTGTGGTTGCACCGCAATCTGAGCTAAGGTTACAATATTAGGACAATTTTTGGCAGGGCCCGGTGGTGCTAAGTCGAGAGGCTTGGGTAGTCTCTTCCCAGCCGCACTGCCTGACTTAGGAGGCACTGGAGAATTAATTTGTTGCCTTCGTCCCTTGTCCTGCGGTACACATTGAGTATTGTTCTGGGGCTTGCTACTTTCATCTAGCCTTACTTGAGTTTTTATCAGTGCCTTTGTTGAAAAAAAATTATCTAGTGTTACCTGCTCAAAATGATCTAGCCGATCAGATAGCTTACCAATTCGTTCCTCTATTGGAAGCAAAATTGACCGTAGCAACCTTTCTAGGTCAGGAAACAGGTTGCAAAGAGGTGGCAGTGTGCCGGCCGTTGCCAAGTCAGTCACAGAAGAATTAATAATGCTAGGATCTGGGCTGTCTAATAACACAACATCCCCCTTTTGTGTAATTTCCCTACTACAGCTTGCTTCAGTGACAGCCTTACTGGGGCACATACTTCTACTTACTTTCCTACGTTTGTGTGGGGGTTTAGCTAGATAACATTTTCTAGGTGCAGTACTCCTTTTTCTTTTTGATCCTGATTTGGGTTGGGGCAGAGAAACCGGGGCAAGTAATTCTGATGTACATATTATGGGGTCAGTATGGCTCACACAAGAAGATATTGATTCAACTACAATACCCTGGTCTCCTCATTAGAGATAACATCATGACATATTTCAGCTACAACAGGCAGGTTTAATGATGATAAGGGAGCTACTATTGCCGGATAGATTTGTACTGAGCGCTTGTCTACAGGATTTTTGAGAAGTTCGATAGATAATCTATGCTCAGCACGCCTCTCTGCAAGCGTTATCTCTTTGTCGATGTCCTGGGTGGGTCGGTTAAAGTATTTGTCTAAAGGTCCAATAACTACAGACCCAGCCTCAACCGGTGAGGTCATCGGAGTGATACTACTTGGAGATACAGGCATACTTTGTGGTCACCAACCCTTTTACAGAACTTAGAATTCAACAGTTGTCTGTCGCAACACTTTTCTTGTTACAATGTATTCCGTTAGGGGAAATGTCAGAGGGCTGGCCCAGCCCGGCCTCCCTCGGCCCCGGATGGCCACAGACGGTCCTGCCCTTGTCCCGGGCTTCTCCCGGCGCACTCCCGCGCAGCGGTAAAGACAACTCCTAATAAGAGGAAGGAGGTGCTTAAGGGGCAGGGCAAACAGGGAGCGTGTCCAGGTGCAGGTGATGATAGCAGCACAGGGACTCCTGGGCAATGGAGTCCCTGTCCCTCACCTGGCGCTCGCAGCCCTGCTCTTCCCAGTTCCAGCCCGCAGGATCCAAAGTTCAAGTCTTTAGAAAAACGAGGCGCCCAGGCACACGGGCGAAATGGGACCCGCGCAGCGGGTACCGCGAGGTCTTAACAAAAAGCACACAGTCCTGGAAGCACAAACGGCACACAGAGGGCTCTCCCGCTCAATAATCAGCAAGTGTCTCCCCGGAGAGATGCATACTGGGGGATGTTGGTGTAGAGTGATTCCACATCCAGCGTACACATGGTGCTGGATGTGGGATCAAAGGGGTAGTCTTCAATGAGATTGATCATGGCCATGCTGTCTTTTATGTAACATGGAGTATCAGGGACAAAATGTGTAGTAAAGAGGTCATAGAACCATTATAGTTGTCTCCATTGGTATCTTTACCGGCGATATCACTTAAGTATTAGGGTAAGCTTCACCAGAGCATTGATTTGGGGAGTTACAGTAGCATCCCTTCCCTGTTTAGGTAGCCTCCTCAAAGATATCAGACCTCCCCCGCTGGTTATTTTCAACCTAGTGCAATTTTCACCCTAATTCAAATGAAAGAACATTTGCCTCTGCAGCATTGCCAGTCTCAAACCTGTGTGCAACCTCTTTGGTGAAGTGAGGTGTTGGCTCCCCGGTACTACGGTTCCACGTACCACACTGTCGCTGCCACTTACTGATGAGTTCTAAGGCCTGCCATAAATCAAGATCCATTTTTCTCCTGTTCTGCTCATAAGCCTAATGGTGGATGAATTGTTTCGAAGCACAAAACATATGAAATTCATCTGCTAAGAAGTTTCACATGCACAGCAAAATTGCCAGTGTTATACAAATGTGTTTCACTGTGCAAATGTCCGCAGTTATCGTTGATTTCACCGTTTTTTTTAGACAAACTAGAGTGTTCTAGACAATGCAGAACACCAGAGATCATCCAGTGCACCTCCTCAGTATCCCCTTGTTCCTCCCTGTGTTTCTTCAAAGGGCTGAGAGTTTTGAATAGCTCATGCTTCTTATGGTTCTCTTATGCAGCAGAAGTTGGACAGGCCTACAATGGTGCCAGATCAATCTGTATGATGACAAAAACAAATTAATAATTACTTGAATCTGAAATAATAAACTAAATTAATCGGAATAAAACATTGTCAGTTTAAAACAAAATGCATTTTAATACTATACCTTGTATGGGCTGGTTAAATCTCTAATCCTTAATGTTGTAAGGTAACTGCTGTACAAACATATTCTTATCCCCATCTCTGATCAAAATTGTAGGAAACCGGAGAGTTAGACAAAGGGGAGTGAAGCCTCATTCTTGATGTGAGCTATGGCTGAGCTTCCACAGAAAGACAAACATAGAAATGCCTTCCTCAAATTATAGGAATGTGGGGCATGAACAGTACCATAACAACATTATTATGCTGAAGAAATAAATAAGTTAACATTCACAAACCTATTTAGTTAAGAACAGTGAGGTTTAATGATTACAAATTTAAAAAATGGCAAAAATTGTTAGTAGAGATCAGGAGTTAGGAATCTATTATAAAATGTATCTATTATAAAATGTATAATATAAAAATAAGAATACCAATGAGGCATACATGAAGAGGAAATGATGTCCAAATGCGGCTTGGTGGACCAGGTACTAGACACTCATCATGGCTGAGTGCCAATGGACCAATTTTGGCAAGACTTAGTAGTTTACCATGGAAAAATGTTTCAGCATGGTACTTAGCTGTTTTTTGTAAGTCTAAACCTCCAATTGGACACTGTGAGAAACTATGACAAAAGGACTCCATATGGTTGGATATGCTGGTTCCATGGTCTGGTCTTGCCTTAATAATGCATAAAATTTAGCCATCCCTTCATGATGCTGCTTATTATAGAAAGTTATGCATTCTAAAGTATATTAAAAAAAATACTGTTCATTCAACTAACTTCTGCATATCAGTGAAAACCAAGGGGAATATCAGCAAGGGCCGTAGTTACATTTATTGCCGCTTTAGCGTTTTACCGTTTTTGGATGAAAAGCAGTGATCATTTTAACACCCTATTAGCAAGGACACACTAACGCGTGAATCCATGCTTCTTCCCCTTTCCCTTAACGCCCAGCTTTGCATCTCTAATGAGATGCACAGTAGGGTAGGCGTTCCTCCCCAGGATAACTGGCTACTGTTGAATAATTAATTACGCGCCGTTGGTGGCAAAAATTTAGTGTGAGTTTATGGGCAGAATCAAACGACAAGAAGGCAAAGCAGCTGCTATTTTTGTCACTTGTGCTTTTGCACTAATTTTTCGAGGATGCATTTGCGCCAGCATATTGTGCCAAGTGCCAGTTTTCATTTTAAGTAATTAAGTGCAATTTTGTGTAACTTTTCTGAAATGTTGCACAAAAGTAAAAGCAAGCACATTTCACACACCTCTATTCTTGACGGGTGCCCACTAAAACCCAACACTAAGGGCCTCATTTATGAAAAATGACGCATTGCTGCGTGAAAGCAGCGATGCGTCACTTCTCAGTGCGCACTCCTTGCGACATTCCTGATGCATCATATTTAATGTGTGACGCATCATGTCGAAAGGAGTTACAGATTCGTCAGTATTTCTGATGTATATCTGTAAGGGCAAAAGTGACGCATTGCTGGAGTGTGTCACAAAAGTGACGCAAATCCAGCAATGCGTCCTTTCACATGGGGCAAGCCCCATCTGAAAGGGCCTGCGTCAGTCTTACACCTGCTGTGAGGCAGGCGCAAGATTTTGACGCAACGGCGTCCTAAAAGTGACACAGTGAAATCTCATAGATTTCACTGCGTCACTTCTACGACCCTTCCTTGTGTCAATATGCCACCCTTGCATACATTATACCTGGCACAGGTATATGTGGAGCAGGGGTTTACAAAGTGGCGCATCTACCTAGATGCGTCACTTTGTAAATATGGCGCAACAAGGCGCATTTTTTATGCCACTGGTGCATCACAAAAAGTGATGCACCTGCGGCGTGAAAGTGACGCACGGCCTCATAAATGAGGCCCAAGAGTGGGCACTATGAGACCTGTCTTCCTGGGGTCTTACTCAGAGATCTAATATCTCCACAAAAAAACAGAACCCCTAATTTCCTCGCCAACTAAGTAGGTAACTATTATTCAAAAGAATACTCTTTTCTCCATGTTTAGAGTGCCAGAAAATACACTCTGCAAACTATTCCATGGTGTATAATAATGTCGTAGAGTCATAATATGGTTAACATGGCACCCCTTGTGTGTTAAAAGGATTCATCTTTCAGTCTGCATTATATCTTTAATCAAGGGGAGATTTACGCACACAACTTAAAAGACTCTGTGGATTACTTAAATCCACAAAAAACAAGCAGTGATGGAAAAGCTGATTTTCATTAATTTTTCAAATGAAACTTGACATGAAGCAGTCATGCGCTTGTCTGGTGCATATAGTTTATTGCATTCACTTCCCTTCCAGCCTGTACAACACTCAGCCATCGGTAATCACATCACCATCCGACTGTCCCTACTGGATCCCCATAACCTCTAGGTTCCATCCGATGACACCGTGTGGTTAAAGGAACAGTAGGTTAGGTAAGTACAGGCCATAACACATCTCTCCCCTATAAATAAAAACATATATACGAATAATATAAAATGTGAGTAAGTATAAACAAAACAAATGAAAGTAAAAATTAATGAAAGAGAATAAAATAGTATGAATGCCTTAACCTCTTAGCAGCTATGGAACGTCCAGCTCCAGTGCTGAACGTTCCATTGCGCAGGTGAGGTTTGAACGTCCAACGGCCGACGGCAGCACTCCTGAGGTAGTGGTGCCGTCGGCCGTTGGAATAGGCGCAGCACCTAAGAGGTTACCATAATGATAATCCACATCACATTGGTTACAATGACAATAATATCAATATATACTAAATAACAAGATAACGAGAAAAAATGATCAGCAAATACCTGGAAAATTTCTTACTGGTAAATTCATATTATCCTTTAGCATGCAACGTCAGGTGGGCGTGTGCGAAGTACATCCGGGGGCCGTCCGATCTGCGCACGCGTCAGATTCAGCTGCACCCCGCAGAATGTCAATTCTTCCTTGACAATAAAAAACGGCCTTACCTCATCAGAAATGGCTCTATAGTTAGGCCAACTTCCAACAACCTAATTAGCCACCAGTTTACGAGTCCCATCTTTGTCAGTCTCCAAATCCCATTCCACCTTACTGAGGGCTGATGCTTTAATCCACAATAAAGGAATTTCCACCTCTGAGACAGTACAATTTTCCAAAGGCAACCTAGACAGACAATCAGCCAGGATATTTCTTTTACCTGAAAAATACTCTACTTGGAAATTGAATTCCTAAGACTCTCCACCTGTTGCATAATCCAAGGAGTGGTGTTTTCAACACTCCTACAAGCAAGCATTTGGACCAGGGGCCTATGATCACTCAACACCACTTTCTCTTCACCCTCAAACATTTGGGACAGGACCACTCCACTCCGTGGAGAAGTTTGGCTCAATAGTTAGAGCAGGCAGACCTCAATGCAGAGCTCTGGCCAGGGACCAGGGTTCGATTCCTACCCTGGCGGGTTTCGGGCTCATTAATTCCCCTGACCGGATATTCTGGCCTCAGTGCCTATTCTGATCATGGGTCCCACGCTGCAACTCTGGGCAAGAGTTTGCTTAGTCTCCACAACAGCCTCCACAACGGCCCCCACAATGCGAGGGATGCCTGGTCTTCACCATGGGGGTGCCCAGGAGTGGACACTTCACAGGAAAAGCCAGGAAGGGTTCCCTTGCGGTATTCGTACAAGCACCGGGAAACCCACTGCCGGTAGCTGTGCGCTATACAAGTACAAAAACATTTACATTTACTCCAAGGCCCCTCATACTATCAACCTTGGTGTGTGCAATGTATTCCCCCTCATTTCAAACTAGTCTAAGATAGGCTTGCTCGCAATTCTTTTTTTGACCACCGTAAATTTGTAATTTGTAATTTATATTTATATAGCGCATTATCACCAACGGTCTCTAAGCGCTTGCTTTGTGAACCCGTCCTGGTTTTTCCCTGTGAGATAACCCGTACTGGGCACCCCCAAGGTGAAAGCCAGGCATCCCGCCGCGGGGGCCATAGTGGAGATTAAGCAAGCTATTGCCCGGAGTTGCACAGTGTGTACCCGTGATTCGAGCAGGCACCGAAGCGAGAATTATCGAGTCCGTGGACATTTTGGTATATGTAAGAGGGGGATCCCCGCAAGGAAACGTGTTGTGAGCAACACACACGAACAGCAACACTTATTTACATTTATACAACTATATAAACCACAATCAGAGCAATTGAGAGCAGTATTGTCATTTATTTTACAATACCCAGTATCAATCATTTAACAGTACATTCTCAATGCTTTTTGAAAGGCCCCAAAGAGGGGAGGGAGAAGAGGGTGAAGGAAGGGGGTGTGCTCAGGGCAGTGTAAAGTCAAAGAAGAATAAACAAAATCACAATGAAAACTATCATAAACGATATGAACATATGAATCAGAACAAATCTAACACAAAAGCCTAAATAATTAAGGCATCCATTTCAGGAGTATTACACTAAAGGCCTTCAACGGTCACATATGAAACATTAAAGATGATTAGAGGGCATGTGCCGGAGGTCCGCATCAAAGAACAAGAGCCGTCGACGTTTTGACCCCTGGCCGTAGGCTACGTTTGGTACTTTAACGGGGTCTTCATCAGGACAAGTGCAGGAGAAGGAAGGGGCAAGGTAGAAGGGGCGACAATATCTGTGAAATTAAAACAATAGACCAGGTCGCTAATTTAAGATCGTCATCCTATTAGACAGAATTCAATTACACTAACAGGGATTTACCATGGGCTCAGGGCCTGATGGGCCTCCAAGCGTGGGACATTAGAGTAGGACCAACCATTAGTCTTGGTCAAACTCGGCGATTTGGATTCGCTAAAACACAGAGGAATAACATAGCTTTTGGAACGAGTGGAACTTCAGGAGACTGAAATTGCTAAAAAGAAGAACTCCACTCACATGAGTTGTCAACCAATCAGCCGATTGGTGGAGGTTTCTTGATACACTTTCCCAGTAGGTAATTAACACGGGGGAGGAAGGTGCAAGGGAGTATGCACCAGCTGTGAATAGAATGTTAAAAAATGATTAAGTCGGGTGCTGCTTGTATCAGACCTAAGTGGTTACTGGTCGTGCCATGCAGTTACTTACATTAAAATTAAAACGAGCAACCTTAAAGGCCACTATCGGTCTTTTCACTCAGAACTTTTCTCTGCTTCAAACTTTCAGAGTGAGTAGTCGCTGGAAATAGACTCCGCCCAGAACTCCGCATAGCTGTCTTGCGGAGTTGCCTCGGACAAGCATTGACTGCAGTGGCATCATCGAGGGCCTGTAAGTACCATGCGCCTCCCCTATAACGAGCGACTTATACCCAGTCACACCATGACATGAGTATTCCCAATTTTGACATCCGATGGTTTTTCTACTTCGTAGGATCCCTTCTCGGCGAAAATCAACAACCACGGTTCCCGCCTAAACTCCGCGAAGCAATTATGCGGATTTGGCGATGATGCTCAACTGATGGTAGCAGCCCTCATAAATATTGTGTAAGTCTGCTGTATAATAACCCTCTAACTTCCTCTTTCCAAAAACTCTGAGAAAGATACTAATTTAGTATCTGAGGTGTAAGCTCCCTTTTTAAATCTCCCCGTTAAGGTTTCTACTCCACTGAGATTGACAGAACGGTTGAGCTATTCTGGCCCTTGATGTAATCTGATGTGACTCGTAGATAGACCGACACCAAGTTAAGGAGGATCGACTCTCAGACTAACTTTCACACTGGAGGTACGTACGTGGTTAAGAATGTCCCTAAGTATACAGTTAGGTTAATCAAGTGATTTGAGGGAGCCGTTTGCAACTTGTACCTATTTCTCATTTGCAGCGACTACTCACTCTGAAAGTTTGAAGCAGAGAAAAGTTCAGAGTGAAAAGACCGACAGTGGCCTTTAAGGTTGCTCGTTTTAATTTTAATGTAAGTAACTGCATGGCACGACCAGTAACCACTTAGGTCTGATACAAGCAGCACCCGACTTAATCATTTTTTAACATTCTATTCACAGCTGGTGCATACTCCCTTGCACCTTCCTCCCCCGTGTTAATTACCTACTGGGAAAGTGTATCAAGAAACCTCCACCAATCGGCTGATTGGTTGACAACTCATGTGAGTGGAGTTCTTCTTTTTAGCAATTTCAGTCTCCTGAAGTTCCACTCGTTCCAAAAGCTATGTTATTCCTCTGTGTTTTAGCGAATCCAAATCGCCGAGTTTGACCAAGACTAATGGTTGGTCCTACTCTAATGTCCCACGCTTGGAGGCCCATCAGGCCCTGAGCCCATGGTAAATCCCTGTTAGTGTAATTGAATTCTGTCTAATAGGATGACGATCTTAAAATAGCGACCTGATCTATTGTTTTAATTTCACAGATATTGTCGCCCCTTCTACCTTGCCCCTTCCTTCTCCTGCACTTGTCCTGATGAAGACCCCGTTAAAGGACCAAACGTAGCCTACGGCCAGGGGTCGAAACGTCGACGGCTCTTGTTCTTTGATGCGGACCTCCGGCACATGCCCTCTAATCATCTTTAATGTTTCATATGTGACCGTTGAAGGCCTTTAGTGTAATACTCCTGAAATGGATGCCTTAATTATTTAGGCTTTTGTGTTAGATTTGTTCTGATTCATATGTTCATATCGTTTATGATAGTTTTCATTGTGATTTTGTTTATTCTTCTTTGACTTTACACTGCCCTGAGCACACCCCCTTCCTTCACCCTCTTCTCCCTCCCCCCTTTGGGGCCTTTCAAAAAGCATTGAGAATGTACTGTTAAATGATTGATACTGGGTATTGTAAAATAAATGACAATACTGCTCTCAATTGCTCTGATTGTGGTTTATATAGTTGTATAAGTGTAAATAAGTGTTGCTGTTCGTGTGTGTTGCTCACAACACGTTTCCTTGCGGGGATCCCCCTCTTACATATACCATATAGCGCCCAGGTCCCCGCGACTGCATGGGTAAAACCCCCCCTAGTGTAACGTGGACATTTTGGGCTCAAGACCCTGCCGCGTGGAGAATTGAATCCTGGTTCAGAGTCTGACCTCTGCTTCATGGTCTGCCTCTTCTAACCATTGAGCCACACTTCTCCTAAAGCTTCCTTACTCTCCAAAGACCATTCAAAATGTGCTCCTTATGTCAAATGCATCCTCGCAGGTTGTACCACACTAGCAAAATCAGTAATTTTGAGTAATACTCTGCTTACTTGGTTCTTGTCAGTGGGTGTAGGTGCCGACGTGATGGATATTGGCAATTCCAGTTTCAGCCTGATGCCACCCCCTAAAATGGTATGGCCCAAAAAGAAAACAGTTCCTATATTAAAGTTGCACTTCTCCCTTTTTAAAGTGAGCCCACGGTCCCTCAAAATCGTGAGAACTTCCCTCAGGGCAGCATCATTTGCAATGTTGTCCTCATCATAAAATAAGATGTCATCTGGGAAAAATCATGATCATTGCTGCCGTAAAAAGGATGCAGACATGGTCATCCCTGCTATAAAACTGGCAAGGGGTAAACCCTCACTTGCATCAAAGACATTGTGAACAAACTTGCCTTGTTCTATAAATCCCTCTAAACATCAGGAAACCTGACTGGAGGAGACCAAATGACTACTTTCTTGAGAGAGGTGAATCTTCCCCCTTTCTCAGACAAGGACAGAGAGCTCCTAGCAGGGAAACTCAGCAAACAGGAGATAGAGCTCACACTATCTAAACTACCCTATCATAAAGCCTCTGGGGAAGATGGCTTTCTGGCAGAATTTTATAGGTGGACGGGGAAGACATGGTTTACACCCTGCAGGCGTATTCCAGGAGGCAGACCGGATCATCCTCCCTGGGTCCCCTGTCCAATAAGGTGATGATTGCTGCCCTGCCCAAACCTTAGAAAGACTCCTTACTATGCGCCAGCTACAGGCCCATCTCCTTGCTAAACTGTGACATTAAGATACTGGCCAGTGTTTTGGCAACCCATCTGCGTAAAGGTCTCCGCTCTCTGATACACCTTGCACAAGTGGACTTCCTACTGGGCCGGCCTTCCAGGAACCACCTTCGCACCTTGGCACACACTCTCAGGTCAGCCAAAGACCTCCATTCTGATGCATTGACCCTTTCACCCGATGCAGAAAAGGCGTTTGACTGCAGCGAATTGAGCTACTTATTTGAGATGAGGGAATGATTCGGCTTGGGAGCTCATTTCATTTTTAAAGTACGGCTGCTGTATGATGGCCCCACTGCCCAAGTTAACTGTTGGTGGATTACTGTTCTGATTCACAGGGGAATAAGTCAGGGATGCCCCCTATCCCCTCTCCTCTTCCTTCTGGCCATTGAACCATTAGCCTCCATCATTCACAATTCAGCCAGCATCATGGGCATCCCACTTCCAACGTTTCCACTAGAAGCTCTATCTATAAGCTGATGACATCCTGCTCACCCTAACTGATCTAAAACGAGCCCTACCAAACTTTCTGGGCATTATTAACAACTTCTCAACATTCTCTGGCTATAAAATAAACCTGGACAATAGCGAAGCCCTTCCCATTTCAGCTGGTACAAACAAAGTAGTAATACACAAATACCTTTTCTACTGGCAAACCTCACATCTCAAATATCTGGGATACTGGCGAATAGAGGCATGGCGGTAATGGACCCGGATAATTTTAACCCTTTAAAAAAGTAGTCTGTTTTGGGGTTTTCTATGTAGGGCAGAGTGCAGACAGTACAGAGGGTAACCCTACCACACTTTATATTACCACTCAGGATGCTCCCCATTCCTCTTTCCACACTTGGTTTAAATGATTCCCAGATCCGGTCCTTCGTGTGGGGCTCCCTGAAACCCAGACTAGCTGCAACTAAACCGATGGCTCGTCATTCCAGCGGAGGCCTGGGCCTCTGTCAGCGGAACACTACGTACTTGCTCTCCAACTGTCTAAACTGGAGTACATGCTGCTAGATGCCTCAGACCGAACACAATGAGTACACATAGAACGGAACCTACTCTCAGCAGACACAGGCCTCTCTATCCTACAGGGGCCTGGACATGCCAACATGACCCTACTAATCCCAGTGTTGCACGCTATGCATAGGACCTGGAAGCATGCTCATTGCATTCTCGGTACTCCAAGAGAAAGCCCCCTTGTGGGGAGTGCTAACGTACGCATTGACGGAGAAGTACTATCCTGGGTCCAATGGAAGGAAGCAGATATGCACACTGTCGACCAGCTTTTCCTAGATGGTGACCTCAAACATTTTGAACAGCTGAGGGACGAATTTGGTCTCCCTGCCATGCAAACAACGCGCTTCCCTGCAATTGGGACACTGCCAAAGGGGTTTTATGGGCCCTCGCTCATGGTCCCTATAGACCTCGCCAGTAATGTCTTATCTACATGTATGAGGGAAGCTCAAAGGGGTGATGTCAGGGCTCTACGGTACCTTTTCATCCCATCTCTTCTCACAGCCCCTATTACAAGCTCTCTACACCAGATGGCAGGCCTGATTGCAAGTCACGTACGAGGAAGATGAGTGGGCAGATGCCCGTGAAGCCCTACATAGGGGCACCAGGGAGGCACAATTGAAATTCTGCCTTATTAAGATGTTACACAATTGGAATTGGATGCCAATGAAACTGGACTGCGCAGGTCTCCTCCTGCACGCAAACTGCTGGAGATGCAGGAACACCTGCTGCGACATAACACATATCATATGTGAATGTCCCTCAATCTAACCCTTTTCGTTATACGTTGGATCAGTCTTGAATACCCCTATGCCTCTTCACCTGCCATTCACCCCCCCCAGCTATTCTCCTTCATGATACTAGGCACTCACCTGAACTCTTGCGACCGCAACATTGTCTCCTCCACATATTCTTGGCCACAGCCAAGTAATGCATCCTTCTCTAACGGAGGTCACCGGCACCCCCATCACAGGAGGCCTTGTTGTTGGCCATGGTCCAGGCAGCCTTACACTAGCTTGTTTTCTACAACCTGCAAGACCAGTCTGATCTGCTCCTTCAAACATGGGCACCTTTTTTGCAAGACAAGAACGGGTACGGACGGTCCAACATCTGGGGCCTCAGATCCGCCACCCTTCCCCCAGCTCACCTCCGACCATTTGGATTAAACCGGGTGGCATTATTCTGTACTTCTGCCTATCCCTACAGCACAGAATGTTTCTCCACTTTCCCCCCTCCCTCCTCCCCCTCACTCTTTCATTGTTACACACATACTATCATTCTCTCTTACCACCCTTCCCCCTTCTTCAACACTATTCTACCCTGTCCAGCTTTATTACGTCCCTCCCTTCCCCATCCCCTATTCTTTGAGCCTATACCCCCCCTTCCCCCACCCTGGAACAGGCAGGAAATTGGGGTTAGGGAGTGTGCCCTGGTCCTGCTATCGGTGGCATATCCATAGGTCATTTTAGAAGTGTATGGGGGTATGATGAAGGGGGGAGGAAGGTAGTTACACAACCTGGTTGCTAGTGTGGGCAGTCTCAGCCGCTGTCCTGAGGGTATGGGGAATGGGAGCCAATGATATTCGGTGGATCTGCGTGGCTGGGGAGGTGAGGGGGGAGGGGGAGAGAGGTATCAGTGGTTTGTGGGAGAAAAGGTGAGGAGGAGAGGGTGCTAGGTTAGGAAGGGGGCGGGACAGGAAGGGAGGGGGAGAGAGAGGGAGAAGGGTTTCATGGGAAGTAAGGGGGGAGGTGGGGAGGAGGGATGGTGTGAGGGAATTATTTTCTTTTGTTCAAAACTTTTCAAAATGTGTATGTGTGCTGCACTGCACAGCACACAAACACACAGAAGGAAAATATTAAATGATGTCCAAGCATAGCATTGTATCATGGAAGGTACCTTTCAAGTACAAAAGCCTATGCTTAACATCACAAATACACCCTGGTACTATGATGCAAGGGTGTATGCATTGGGGAAAGGCATCCTAAAGTTTGCTAGTGCTGGGAGAGAGAGAAACAATACCATATAATAGTAGACATGATGCAGTTCTGCTCTCTCTTTTTCACACAATCCAGCTTAGTCCGCATAGTCATGCTTTGTGAGACACCTAGAGGGTTTGACATGCTGTACCTCCCTCCTCTCTCGATGCAGTGGAGCTAAAATTATCTGTGATAAGGGAGCTGGTATAAAATATGACACTCGACAAAAGTTTCTGTTATTAATTTTTAAGCTTAGAGGTGTAACATACATCCCTGCAGCACCTGTGGTACAGGGGGGCCCTTAGTGCTTAATTTGGGTTGGTGATTGCCGGTGGGGACCACTGTCACTCATTTTTGGGGACTAGCAATTATTTTTCCAGACTGGACATTTCCCAAGAGAGAGAAAAACATGCAAGAGGGGAAAAAGGAGCAAGAGAAAGATGTAAACACCCTCACAAAGAGATAAAGCAGGAACCTTCAAGAGTGAATTGAAGGAGAAGGGAGTGTGTAGGAGTGGATTAAAGAGGCATGAGGTGGACTGAAAACTATTCAGTCCAAAAGGAGAGCTCCCGGTTTTGGGGATTACCGCATTGGTAGTTATCCCTGATAGAACGTCCCCATCGGCCCTCCACCTTCCTGCCCTTGGACCCGACTGCTTACCCTCACTGAAGCATACTTTTGATCTCCTACATACCTGCTGGTTCGACTGCCGATGCTGCCACAGACCTGCGCTCTTTAGATCTGGTTTGTCTCCTGCTCCAGTGCCGGCCTGCCGCTGGATGGTCGACATCCCCTGGACCAGCATTGAGCTACATGTTCCTAAGCCATCGGTCTGATCCGTGACTCCTGTGCCTGCCTGCCGTCGGATGTTCGACGTTTCATGGTGCCAGTGGGGAGTCTTCGTATCTGTAGCGTTCTAGTGTTTCGCGGGTCTCGGCCGAGACCGGGAAGCACCTACACACTATGTAGCACCTTCTGGCCAGGAATGGCCAGAAGAATATAAATAAACGGCCGGAGGTCGCTTGTGGCTTCCGGTCCAAGAGACTGTGGTCGGAGTCTGGTGTATTTACTTAGCCGCTGTATATATATATATATATATATATATAGGCCCTTACCTTGAGTGACTCTCCCTCCCTTACACTGGCGACGAGGGTGGCGAATGCTGTTTCGTGGACCCCTGGATCGGAGGGAGTGGTGAGGAGTCACTACCGGCGCTGCTGTACTGCGTGGCCGCCGATTTGCGATGGAGCCGAAGGAAGACAGCGGTACCTGTTCCGGTGGCGGCCATGATGTCTGCGCTGGCCGGTAAGCAGCGTGTGCTAAGCTGCGTGAGGGACCGGCAGGCAAGGAGCTCCAAGGAAGCGGGAGTCTCGGCGATCGACTGCCAGAGCGAGCAGAAGGCCCGGCTGCAGGGCGGTGTAGTGGGCGCATGCGCAGTACGGGTGAGGCTGGCTCCAAAGAGGAAGACACGTGGCGAGGCCCTCCATGCGGCGCTGAAGTGGCAGCTCCGGAGGGCAGATGTACCTGAATGCCCTGTGCGAGCGCGCGAAGCCGGCGAGCAGCGCTGAAGCTGGGGGTAGAGCCAGAACCGTCCTGTAACACTAAGCATTGGCAAAAACAAGTGGAAGGCTGGAAATCCAGCAGTGGCATACGCTAGTATTGGGCCTGGCGCTGCACCGCAAGACAATTAGTGGCAACTGGCAAGTAAAAATAAATAAATAAATAAATAAATAAAGAAGAACGAGATTGGGATACATGTAAAGCTGCAGAGGAGAAAGGGAACAAGCATAGATACATGCAACAAAGACACAGGGTGTGAGCAGCAGAAGAAAGTTACTGCGTCAGAGCATGGCCACAGTAGCCATGTCGGTTGTCCAGGACAATGCAGCGCAAGGGGGAACACAGCAGGCAGCAGCTCCAGCACAAGTGGCAGGACCAGCAGGACCAGCAACAGCACCAATAGTCCAACAGTCACCACACTCGCAAATCAATCCTATTCCACCATTTAGTGCACTGATCGACCCAGGGACGGCGGCGCCAAGATGGACGGTGTGGCTTAGTCGATTGAACAATTACTTCACCGCCACTAGGGAAAAGGACAACGAGGTGAAAAAGTCCTTGCTTTTGCATTTTGGTGGCGATGAACTCTACAAATTATTCACGCACTTGCCTAACACAGGGGTAGCAACGGACTATGATGCGGCAGTACAAGCATTGAATGCACATTTCGACCCTCTATTAAACCCCCATTATGAGCATTTCAAGTTCAGGCAGTCAAGACAGCGAGAGGGTGAAATGATGGATGCATTCCATGCGAGGTTGAGGAAGCTGATAAGTACGTGTCCAGATGACGATCAAACTAAAGAAGTAACGGCGCAATTGATTCAGGGCTGCAAGAACAAACACCTCAGGACACTAATATTTAGACAACCACGAATAACATTGGACGAAATATTAATGTTAGCCAGGTCTCACGAGCTGTCTGATGTGCGAGCCACAGCGATGGAAGCAGCCATAAACCCAACAGCAAGCACTGAGATCAGCATAAAGACGGAAAGGGTGGACGCCGTGCGCAGCGGTGGCCGAGGAGGACGAGGAAGATGGCCAACATTGGACGCCATGCCGCACGCCATGCGGTTCCTGTGGGTACGAAGAGCACAACCAAGATGGCTGCCCAGCACGAGGCAAAGCATGCGCCAAGTGCAGAGGACTGAACCATTTTGCCAGCGTGTGCAGGAGTAGGACAAGAGGTAACGTTCGAGGACACAGGACTGCAGGAAGGAGAACACTGACGAAAGCAGTCAGACAACTGGCCCTTGAAGAAACCCACCACTCGAAAGGAGCGAGAACACAGACCCGCTACCCACAGAGGCAGGACGATTCATCGATCGAGGATGAAGACGAATGCTACTACGTCTCGTTCGTGTGCGAACTCAAGAGAAGACGGAGGCCACAGCCGAAGTGTCAGATTCAAATAGATGGTTCGACAGTCACTGGAGTTATAGACACAGGAGCCATGATTAATGTGATGGGCATTCAGCATTACAAGGCACTGCAACCTAGGCCACAACTAGTACCATCAAAAGCTCGAATCCTGACATATGGCAGCAAGACACCCCTGCCTCTGCGAGGGAAAATGACTGTGCAAGTCAGAGCGGGGGATCAGGAACTAACGACCACATTTCACATTATCGATAGAGAGGCAGACTTGCTGGTCGGAAGTCACACAGCTGAAGACCTCAAGCTAATTGCGTTTGCCAATGCAGTCAAGGCACGGCATACGGAAGAAATCCTACAAATGTTTCCGTCACTGTTTCAAGGTCTAGGAACCATTAAGAGGCCACCAGTCAAACTACACATTGACAAGGCAATACAACCTAGCGTGCTGAGACATCGGAGAATCCCATTTCATCTTCGATCGGCAGTTGAGCAGGAACTGAGGAAGTTAGAGGAACAAGGTGTGATAGAGAAGGTGACGGGGCCAACGCCATGGGTTTCACCGATGGTTATTGCTGAGAAACCCCGGCAGCCAGGCCAAATACGAATATGCATTGACATGCAGATGCCCAACAAGGCGATCAAAAGGGAGAGACATCTCACGCTCACGGTCGATGATATCTTAACAGACCTGAATCGAGCCCAGTGGTTCTCCAAACTGGATTTAAATGCAGGCTACTATCAGTTGAAATTGGCTGAGGAGAGCCGCTATATCACGATGTTCTCTACGCACTTAGGTCTAAGATGATATAAGAGACTACATTTTGGAATAACCTCAGGTGTGGAAATCTTTCAGAACACGATAAAGGAAATCTTGTCAGGACTGCCAGGAGTACTAAACGTCAGTGATGTCATACTGATCCATGCAAAGACAAGTGAGGAGCATCATTAAAGATTGAAAGCCACGCTCGAGAGATTGTCAGACTTCGGAGTCACACTCCACAGGGAGAAATGCCAGTTCTTCAAACAGTCCATAGAGTTTTTCGGATACGTGTTTGATTCGGAAGGAGTCAGAGTAGATCCCCGAAAGTCATCTGCCATCAAGTGTGCTCCAGCCCCGACTACAGCGTCGGAAGTACGAAGCTTCATGGGAATGGCGCAATACTGTGCACGGTTCATACCTCAGCTAGTCACCATAGCAGAACCTCTGAGGAACCTGACGAAAAAGGAGAATCCCTGGCAGTGGTCCCAGGTAGAAGCTGAGGCATTTGACAAGGTGAAGGAAGCGCTGCTAGACAGTACAACAATGGCGTATTTTGACACAGCGAGACGGACAGAAATACTGGTGGATGCCAGCCCGGTAGGCCTAGGGGCGCTCCTAATGCAGAAGGCGGAACCAGGAGTGTGGGTGCCCTTAGCGTTTGCCAGTAAAGCACTTACCGCCATGGAGGCTAGATTTTCACAGATCGAGAGAGAAGCGTTAGCAGTGAAATGGGCCTGCAATCACTTCCATCTGTACATAACGGGTCATCCATTCCGAATGATCACCGATCATCAGCCGCTAGTACCATTGTTCAAAGGGACAGCTCCACATCCCCCGCCTCGGATTGAGAGATGGGCCATCCAGGTCCAACACTATCAAATGGACCTCGTCTACAGACCCGGGGCGAAAAACCCGGCGGACCTCCTGTCTAGACATCCCCCGGGTGAACCAGGTGCAGTGATGGATCAGGAAGTGTTAACTGAAGAATTTGTGGACATGGTTTCTCAACTATCATGCCCTCAAGCATTAGCATCAGATGTCATTGTAGCCCAATATGACAATGATGCTGTGATAACGAGAGTAAAGGAAGCCATAGAAGCTGGGTCATGGGAGAACTTCATGCGCAATGTCAGTGGCTGGATTTACGCATACCGCACACGTTTGTCGCAGTTTTGGAAGATACACAACGAGCTCAGTAGAGCTGGTAATGGATTAATACTTCGAGGATCGAGTCATCCCAACTAGCCTGCAGGACCAGGCGACCGTGCTACCTCATGAAGGGCATCAGGGGACGAGACGAATGAAGCCACGGATGCAGGAGAAAGTGTGGTTTCCCAACATGTATAAGAGGGTTGACACGGTAGTACGAAACTGTAGAGCATGTCAGCTCACCAGTCTACCGGAGGCACCAGCACCTGTTATCACGGAGGACCCGGCTCCGGCACCATGGGCATGGCTCAGCCTAGATTTTGGCAGTTTCCCGGATGGGAGAGTGACAGTAGTCTTGGTAGACAGCTATACCAAATACCCGGTAGTGGAAGTAGCATCATCTACCAGTTTTGTAAATGTACAACCTATACTCAGCAAAGTCTTTGCAATGTTCGGAATTCCCCAGCTAATCAAAACAGACAATGGGCCACTGTTCCAAGTTAATGACTTCAAGGAATTCCTGCACAGCCTGGGAATAAAGCAGTGTCGAATCACACCTCAATGGCTGCAGGCCAACGGTGAGGCGGAAAAGTTTATGAGGACTGTCAACAAGACGCTGAGAATAGCAATGGCTGAAGGGGAAGACCCGGAAAAAGCACTCCAGCATTTCCTGAGGGAGTCCCGAAGCACTCCACACAGCACCACGCAAAGATCCCCCTGGTCACTAATGTATGCGAGACCTCAACGAGATCTACTGCCGATGGCAGATGACTGGGCACCTGAACCATACGTGCCCGCAGCCACCCAGGAAAGGAGAAAGAAGACCAATGCTTGGGCGAGCCAGCGGAGGTGAGCAAGACAAAGACAGCTAGGCCTTGGAGATGCTGTATTGATACGAACACGGAGACCGGGAGGGAAATTCCGACCCCGTATGAACCTGAACCATGGACCATCAAAGTGACCAAAGGCACAGCTGTGACCGCCCAAAGAAATGGAGAAGAAGTGACCAGGAATATATCATGGTTCAAACACATCCCTCCTGAGACGGATTCCCTGGGTGCTAATGCCAGGTCAACTCTTGAAGCTGCGAGCCAGTCAGACGACACAGGTAATCTAGACGCTGATGGTGAGCATGAGACCACCTCACCATCTCCTGCAAGAAGAGAACCTGAGCCGGTGATGGGTCGGGATCAAGGTCGTCACAACCTAAGGCCGAATCCTAGACCAAGTCAGAGACTGGCCGACTTCGCATGTTGACTGTGTGCAAAGCCCCCTGAACATTTACCAACTTGGGAAGGGATGTAGCGTTCTAGTGTTTTGCGGGTCTCGGCCGAGACCCGGAAGCACCTACACACTATGTAGCACCTTCTGGCCAGGCGTGGCCAGAAGGATATAAATAAACGGCCGGAGGTCGCTCATGGCTTTCGGTCCAAGAGACTGTGGTCGGAGTCTGGTGTATTTACTTAGCCGCTGTATATATATATATATATATATATATATATATATATATATATATATATATATATATATATATGCCCTTACCTTAAGTGACCCTCCCTCCCTTACAGTATCCAGTGCCATTGGTGACATCAACTTTCTCTGTGACCAGCATCGTAGGTCGACGAGTCCCTGCCTACCGAGTACATCATCGTACCTGCCTACCGAGAACAGCTTCGCCTGGAAACGTCATGGAGGCTGAATGATTCTCAGGCCAGGTTTGGATAGTGAGTCCTTCCCCCCGCTCACCGCTGCCCGGCCTCTCACTTTGGATCCTGTGGCCTGGTGGCCTGGGGAGAGAGGTCTCGTTGCCCAGGCTTGTACTCATCCGAATCTGCTTAATCCTCTGCTGCAAGAACAGTCTGAGGATCTGACTGCTTGGCCAGGCTCAATTTAACCCGTTACTGACTCACCCTGCGGCCTCCTATCTCCAGCATGCTGCTAAGTCAAATCGATTCATTACTTTTCCAGCATCTGGTTTTGATTCACCATTCCAAGGTGGCCCCCGTATCTGCTACTAACAAGGATGCCTACATTTGTTACTGTTCGTCAGAAATAGATATACCCTCCCTGCTCCTATATTTTCACCTCCTCAAGATGGCAACCGTCTCTGAGTTCACAGACCACTGCCAAGCCACACACTGATCCTTACTGCAATTGGGGATTTTGTTCAAAAGGGAGGTACAACTAGCCTCCTTTTAACTCAACTTTTACCTAAGCTCTATGGTTTCTCAGTACAAGGAGGTCAACTAATACCTGATAGGAGCGAGAGAATCTGTCAGGGGGGCCCAGTACTAGAGGTCTGACGTGGAGGAGCCAGTTGCCTGACCCCAATATGGCACCCATTTGTGACGCTCCTATAGTTCACTGGCCCAATTACAGCAAGTGAAGGGACAAAGCAATAAATTAAAGGTGATGCAGGCACAACCTTATCCTGTCCCCACACGAAATCCAGCAAACCTTGGCACAGGGATAATACACATCAGATGTAAAGTCTGAATCCCTTGTCTGACCCCAAGATGACTGCCACAGTTTTCCCTACCACCGGACTCCGACCAGACCTTGAACACATACCCCATCGGCCTAAAAAGCAGCCCCAGCTGCTTCTTTGGTTTGTTTTTACTCCCTCACTCCCACCTCCTTCTTTTAACCTCTATCCTCTACTGGGGACATGCTCTTCCACTACTTGACTCTGTTACTGTAGCCTATGTATCTATTAAAAACGGGGTTTTTCTGAATACTGAGACCTGAGCAACATGGCTGATGCCCGGTGGAGTTGCAAGACAGCTAATGAGGAGATTGACCCTGGTTTCCCCCTCGACCATCACCTACCCAGCCGGACATTGGTCACAGTCTTCCTCGTCTCCCTGCCATGGCTCCTTCCTCCCCTCCTTTCCTACAAATTCTCTCACCCTCGTTGTTTGTTTACTGTACCTTACTACGCTATTTTAACAGATGCAAGTTGTAGCACAATGTTCCTCTGATACCTCCGGGTCTAGCCAGCGCTATATAAACTTCTTAAATCAAATAATCTCAAAACTGGTTTTCCTGAACGCTGAGACCAGAGCAATATGGCTGATGCCCGGTGGAGCTGCTAGACAGCTAATGAGGAGATTGGCCCAGGTTTCCCCCTTGACCGTCACCTACCCAGCCGGACATTGGGCACAGTTCCTCGTCATCTCTCCGCTATTACTCTTTCCTCCCCTCCCTCCTACGAATTCTTGCAACATTGTTTATGTGTACTGTACCTTACCATGCTCTTGTAACTTATGTAACTTTAAATGCAACAATCCTAAATGTAAAGCGCTCTGATACCCTCTTGGGTCAAGTTTGCTCTATATAAAACTTTATGAATAAAACAAATAAATAAATATAATATTCAGCCTTGGTTTTGGCTCACTGACTTTTAACAGCTCTGCTTCTGGGCAGAGCTTTAGTCACCAGCACTTAATCTTTTACAAATTAAGCCCTGGCCCTGGTCCCCAAGTCTTCAGGTGCCCCAAGCCTTCAGGAGGGACATTTAGCCCATTTATGGGAGACTCAAGGACCACTCTTCACATTCTGGAGGGAGCCATCCGTTTTCACAATGCCACTGTTTAAGTTTACTGTTTGTCTGTATCTAAGACTAAGGGGCATATTATCAAGATCTGCGATAAAATTATTGACGCTTTGACGCAAAAATGGCGATAATGGGCTGGATAGTATGCCCTTGTGAATTCCCATAGCAGCCCAGGTTAACACCAGAACATGGGCTGCTATATGAATTCACAAGGACATATTATCAAGCCTACTATCGCCGTTGTTAGACCTGGCACCTTGGCGTGAGTCTCCCTTCCACTTTTTGCCGATGTGCCTCAGATGTTTTGCTGGTGTTAGCTGCTCAGGGCTCTGTGCCACTGCCAATCAGTGCCACAGTGCATGTGCTCCCGATGTAAAGTGTATACATGTCATTGATTTACATGATTGGCTTATTGGATTTACTATCAGTCCCCAGTAAAGTGCATCCGGAGTGCCAGGGCTTGTAAATACCGATACAGCTAGTGGGCCTGTAGCGCGGGTTGCGCCACCCACAGAAGCCGCCTTGTAAAATGTGTCTAAGGTCTGCCACTGCAGAACCTGCGTGCACTCTGGTACTGTCATGCTGGCCGGGTAAGTGCACACTCTTGCCAGCCTCTAACCCTTCCCTTTACTTCATATAAGTCACCCCTTTGGTAGGCCCACGGGCAGGGTGCATTGTAAGCCTAAGGTAGGACAAGCCCTGATGTGTGTAGCATGTCCTAATAGTGAATTACAGCCATTCTCGTTTTTCACTATTGCAAGGCTACCTGTTCTCGTAGGCCAGAATGGGCTGCTGGATTATTACACTCTATATTCCCAGTAGACTCAGGGAACATGGTAGGAAGTCAAGTTTAGTATGCCTGAACTCAGAATAATAAAATACTTCTTTTAGTAAAGTTTATTTTAATATCCTATGTTTGCAAATGCTACTTTTAGAAAGTTAGCATTTGCTTGCCTAACCATCTCGGCCCGCCTCTGCTCTTATGTGTATTTGCAGTCTGGTTTGTGTGAGTGACAGGGCTGGGGGAAGACAGGTGGTGCATAGAAAGATTACACCAGGATGGGTGGGGGGAGTGCCCCTTGACTCTGAATGGGTCTGTGCTCTCCCACCTCAATGCCGGCTCCGCCCCCTGGGGAGCGGCTGATGACTTTGCCCTACACCTTGTAAGAATAGAGGGGAAGACCGTCAACAGAGTACTCCTGGACTGTACTTGTCATCACAATGCTGGCTCCACCTCCTGCGGAGCGTCTGCGGGGCCTGCCCTGCTCACTGAAAGGAAAACCTAGACTTATTTATTTTATTTATTTATTTGATTTATATAGCGCGTAATCACCCCGGGGTCTCTAAGCGGTTTACCAGGTATATACCAATCAAATTCTACAGCCAATCATCAAATTACAGCACACCCCATGCTTGCTGGAAAAGCACTGTTTTTAGTTTTTTTCGAAAAGGCAACAAGTTGGATTCTTTGCGCAGTTCGGTTGGTAAACTATTACAGACAGCTGGAAAGATGTTAGAAAAAGCACGACCACCCAGGGTGGATAATCTGAAACGCGGTTGAGTTAGCAGGGTAGCATCTGAAGAACGCAGCCGCCTACCAGGTTTGTATGGGGCCAAACGGGCTTTGATGTAGCTTGGCGCCTTTCCATACAGGACTTTGTGCGTAATGCAAAGCCCTTTGAACAAAACCCTCTGTTTGACCGGTAACTAGTGGAGTTCACGCAATAGAGGAGAAGCATGCGTTCTCTGAGGTTTATTGAAAATCAATCTTGCAGCATCGTTCATAACAATTTGCAGACGGTTCAGATGTTTTTGCATATAGTGAGTTGCCATAGTCCATCCTGGCTAGGATCATGGCAGAAACAGCCCGTCTTAGGGTGGCAAAGGACAAGAGTGAGGAAATTTCCATTAGTTGTCGAAGGAGGCCTACACACGTGCCCACCACCCCGAGACTTGCTTTTGCATCGTCAGACTCCCATCCAAGGAAATGCCCAGGCTTTTCACTACTGCTGCAGGTTCTGGAGGCGCTCCTAGTTCTAATGGCCAGAACTGATCGTTCCAGGGGTTGCCCATGATGGTAATTGGCAACACCTCGGTCTTGTCTGGATTGATTTTCAAAGAGTTCAAAGACATCCAATTAGCTGTGTATCTTAGGATATTCTGCATTCTTGCGTGTGCACCCGGACAATCCTCCATTTGGATGATACTTTGGGTGTCGTCAGCATAGTTGTAGATTTGACAGTCCATCTGGTTAAGAGCCGAAATCAGGGGTTGTAAATAAACATTAAATAGAAGAGGGGAAAGAGCAGAGCCCTGTGGTACACCACAGGTAATCGGCACTGTGGTTGAAGATAAGTCCGCCAGTTGAACTCTCTGAGTTCTCCCTTGGAGAAAAGAGGAGAGCCAGACAAGTGCTGTGCTCTGGATGCCTAAGTCCCTCAAACGCAGCAACAATTGACTATGACAAACGGTGTCAAAAGCCGCGGAGAGGTCTAATAGCACCAGGGCCCCAGGGAGTTTCTTGTCAGCTCTATTCCTTAACTCATCCAGGATGGATAGCATCATTAGCTCCATGCTGTGATGCGCACGGAACCCAGCCTGGTTTTGCTCGAGTAAGACATTTTTCTCCAGATGGTCTGCGAGATACGTAAGGACTTGCTGCTCCAGAACTTTGGCCAAGAATGGTAACTGAGAAATAGGCCTAAAGGTTTTTAGATTCTTAACGTCCGCCCCAGTTTTTTTCAGTAGGGGGATCAACCGTGCCTCCTTAAAGGAGGATGGAACCAGTCCTATTTGTAGGGAGTTATTGAGGAGAGTCAAAACATCTTCCTCAATACCTGGCATGGCTAACTTAAAGACCTCCGGGGGACAAGGGTCGGCCCGGGAGCCAGATTTAACCCACCCCACAAGATTTGACAGTCTGTCCTTCGTAATCAAGGGCAGAGTGACCAAGGGGTTATCAACTGGACGAATGACCGGGACAGTCTGTAGAGGACAGTCCAAAATTGGGGTAGTAGCAATTTCTGATAAGAGGTCTTTAATCTTAGTGGAGAAATAGTCCTGAAATTTTTGGCAGTCTTCTTGCTTAAACTCAGGACTTTGCTCCTTATTTTTCCTGAGTTCCGTAAGGACCTTAAGAATTTCTTTCTGTGGGTCCGAAGCTCTAGAAATCCTGTCCTCATAGAACTCAGCTTTCCTTACCAAAATAGCATGTTTATAGGAAGCGAGCTCCTGTATGTAAAGACTCCGTGCAATGAGGCTGTAGTCCTTCCGCCATGCTCTCTCAGATTTACGTAGAGCCCTCTTTTTTCCCTAAGAAATTCATTGTACCACGGGGCCCCAGCTCCTCTATCTACCATCTTCATCCTTCGAGCTGGTGCCACGAGATCCACTACCCTTTTCAGTTTATCTGTTAAATCATTACAGATAATTTCTGGATTATCTTCCATCTTATTAGTATGAGGACGAGCTAGGAGATGAGGTACCATTTCATCCCCGTTTATATGTTTCCATTTCCTCACAACCTTCCATCCTGCTCCGGACTTCCCCTTCTGTTCATCAACCGATATCATGCCTTTCACTAGATAGTGGTCTGACCATGCACAAGGCTGCGCAACTACTGGGCCATGATCCCGGCCATGTTCTGAGGTTGTTATCCAAACGAGATCCAGGGTATGGCCCTTCTTGTGTGTAGGGCCATTACCCTCTGAACTAACCCAAAGGACCTAAGCGCCTCATCTATCTGCTTGGCTTGGCCTTCTTTGGGGGACTTTTCCCAATGGAAATTTAAGTCACCCATGATATTTACGTTATTGTAACGTGATCGAACATCCTGGACCAATTCCAAATCACAAAACTCAAGAGCTGTGATGGACTATGCAAAGGCCCCCCTGGCCTGAACGAACAAAAGAAATGGTGTATAAAAAGAGGAGCTCCGCTCCTACCAAATTAGATCCTGTTTTGACCACGAAGAACCTCTGCCCGACTAGAAGGACCAGGAGAAGCTGAAGGAGGAAAGACTGTCTCTGATCTAGGAGACTGGCCTGCAGTTGGTGCCTTGCTGAGAAAGGAGAGGAAAAGACCAGAAAGGACTTTGTAGACTTGTGCCTGAAACTATCTCCAAGGGCTTGATCTAAGCTTGCCCCCTGAACTGAACCCCAGGACCAGTGGGTTCAATTCTGCCTGTGCTCATCTGCAGCTGGGCCCTTGTGTTCTATTCCCTCGCCGGAGCCGTGACTCGGGTGCCCCCGCCCCTCCTAAGGTTGTTACAGCTCGGAGCCTGGCCGCCCCTGACCACTGAGAGCCCCGCTCGAGTTCGAGTCGCTCTCTCCCCGCTGGGCCGGGCCGCCCGCTCTCCTGTCATCTCGCCTGCTACGGAGCGCATTGTGCGCCTCTCACCCTCTCCCGCCGGAATCTGCACGGAGCGCATCTAATAGCCTCGGACGGTCCGTATGCCGATACGTACCTGACTGTCTCACTTTGCCCTCCTGCATACCAAGGTCCGTGCCTCACCTCAAGAAGAGCCTCTAGTACGTCCGGTACCAGAGGCCCGGTGCTGTACCCGCCTGCCTAAGAACGCAACGCCCCAGCCAGATCCACAGGTATGACCCGGCGTACTAAGAAAAAGTACGTTCCGCAGGCCTGAACGGTGCCTCACCCCGTGCGCGGCTCCAGAACCCTGATCGGCCGCAACCCTCTACCTTGTCCCGCTCACCCGCCTCGCACCTCGAGGGGGCTTCAAGCCGGATAAATCCTCGGAGAACCGCCGGTCCCGTCCCTCACCTGAGGCCGCGCCTGAAATGCCTCAGACACCCGCAACAAGGTACACTTGAACTCGATCCCGAGTTCACATCGGATCCAGGGTCCGCAACATTTGTTTTCCCTGTCGTCCGTCATTCACCAACGGGTCGCTTCAACAGCGCGAAGCGCGCATCAACCCCCAGCGTACCTTGCTGACAAGAACACTAAAGAACTTTTGCCTATTTAAAGTCTGGTGGTTTCATTCGCTAAACATTGTATATGGTCTTGTGATAATTCTGCAACTAAGTATTTTTATATAAAGCTACGTATTTTTGATACAAACCTCCAACTGGTGTCCATTTGTGGTGGGTCATTATATTTTACTGTATGTGGTCATAAATGCTTAACTCAAATATCGCCCTGAAGATTAGCCTTGTCTGCTCGCCCCACACTACCTAGAGGGTGAGAAAGGGTTATTTCTAAGGAGTAGTTCTCTTACCCTGACTAGAGGAGAGGGTCCCTGTTTGTCACAAGTGCATACCTGTGCCAACCAAAGACCCCCGAGTCTAACAGCCATTTTAGCTGCAGTTTCCTGGTGCTAAAGCGGCAATAATTTTATTGCAGGTCTTGATAATATCCCCTTTAGTGCTCTATGACCTGTATGTTTGCCATTATGTTGAAGGGGACCATGCTCACTGTTGTGAAATTCAAACACTGTTAGAATTACCTTATGCCACTGTTCTCATCTATCTTCAGTCACAGCACCTCGTAATGTGTGTCTTGAGGCAAAAGTGTTTAAGTGTGAGAACATGTATTTAATTTATTTTAATTCGGCTTTTCACAACCTTTATTTCAGGCCTCAAATTTTCATCTGAGCGTGAAGGAGCCCTGCTTGAAGGAAGGCTCTTTCTGAACAAGATGTGTTATCTCATGGAAAGCTGTGTGAACAATATTGTGAAGGAAATAGTTTAACATATTTTTTATGAGTGTGTCAACTCACAAAAAAGCAGAATGCAGTCCTGCGTATCTTCGGCTCAAGTAACAGTGAGGAGAGCTAAGTGAATTAGTGCATTTGGTGCCCAGAATTGTAGCAGGACACAGATTCTAAAACCAGCAAACTATGCTTCGCCTTGTAATCTTTCCGAGAATACTGCCTAAGAATTGAGCAGTACTTGTCGGGTGTAAAGTTTGAAAGAAAAATTAAAGTTACTCTATGGTTCTCTGTCAGTACTGTGTAATTATGATGAGGATTAACTTTGCAGACCAGCCTTAGCGGGTGTAATTTTGCAAAGGTTTTGGAGGATTAACGCTCACATTTACCATCTGCTATGAGAAGTTCCTAAATGTGAGCCAGGGGTAGGTGTAGGAAAGAGGTTTAACACCTTGGGTGCTCATGACGGCCACAGTAGGCGTGTGCTCATGACGGCCAGGAGCCATCCGAATGTTGCAGCTCCGCCCACGCGGTATTAATTCCCCCCTGTGCGAGGGAATTAATCAGTGGGTAGAGTTCGGACGTCTCCAGGCCGTCATGAGCACACGCCCACCGTGATTTATGATGGCTGGAAGGCGTCCTAAGTACGGGAGCGCCACACTCAGCCCTCCCCCCACCTCGCACCACAGCGGAATTTGCAGCGCAGCGAAGGGGTTAATAAAATCAGGTCTGTGCCCACTTGTTATCAGGCAGAGTGCAATTCGCAATGCAATTCTGCTCCACCTGACTGGTAAATGTACTATAAGTAGGATAATAGAAACAGATGTACTACCACACAAATTACTTAATTTTTTGTTTCATCTGATATGATTCTGTCCAATCTCAGGTGAGTGGGAGTATATGTAAGTAAATGCACAGTTGAGTATGGGCTCTAATATGTATGTGGGTGGTCATCAGTAAGGGAACTCACTTTTGCCTATTGAGGGTTGTACATGACACTGTGGACATTCCTGGGCACATGCTAGCTAATCTTAACACGATAAGAGTTCATTAATGATGTATTATGGCCATTCTTTTGGACATGTTGGCATATTTGCCATACTTATGGCCTATAATGGCATAGGGTGAGTGTCTTACTTGGGCATAATGATGGGCCACTGGTGTACTATAGTGAGCATTCCTGAAAGCAATTTGGCCATCTCTGACATAATATTCGCCTATTAATGTGATACATGCTGAGGGCAGTCTGTCCAACTGTTGAGATGGAAAAGTACCTTACATGTTAGTAGAAGTGACCCCTGCCCTGAGTGCCCCAGTGACTGTGATATCCTTGGTAACAATTTGTGGTCATGAGCAAAAATGGATTATGTGTTTGCTCCATGACCTAGACCTGTCTCATGGAGAGCAGTTTGGTTAGACCAGGAGGCGTACACTATGCACTATCCTCATAGTGGTGGAGGATTACTGCCCTCACTGTGAGCTGAGTAGCAGCAGACCGTTTTTATAGTGAGTGATCAAGTAATATGGCCAGGCTTTCTGACCTGTATCATGAGAGTGGGGTCTACTGGCCCACTCATAGATGTTCTGCTGCTGTGTGCTCCTCTCAAACTTGGTCTACATCAGGGACGATATAGAGAAAGCACATGCATGTGTGAAGTGCACCATGCTGGCATGTGCATGGGACTGCGAGTGCTATAATACACGGGGTCAGCATGTGCAGTGTGAGGGTGCCACACTAGTATGTGCTTTCGCAAAGGAGAACTACAATACGTGGAGACAGGGCATGCATTTTTGTGTGCCTCAAGTGATACAGCTTATGGAAGGCAACACACATTTATGCATGCAGTGCTAAGGATGTAGGTCCCTGTGAGGGGTAAAGTGCATGAGGGCTTGTGGTGTCCCTATTGGGAGCCCTATGGCCTCCTGGAGGAACATGTGGAGATAGAGGACCCTCCCCCCCGAGGGCAGATTTGTGGATTGTTGCAGTCCTGGGAGCTGGGTGGGACAAGCACACTGGCGTAAGGAGAAGCCAGACTCTTCAATACGCTTCAGCAGAGTTATTTGATTCTGAAAGAAGTCACTGGTGAAAGGTGCCTGAATTCATCTCAGGAAGGAGATGTCACTCATACATGAGTCATGGAGAGCAGGGCTGGGGGCCTTTGTAATCTTTGTAACACATATCAAGAAGGCTTATGTCCAGGTGTGGCCCTCCATCCACTACAATGGCCAAAGCTTGAAGCCAACAAGTATGGAGACACTTCTGATGTAATAGACGGCTCTCAGGAGGAAGACTTGAACAAAGGAGTGTGCACGTGAAAGAGGGCAATGCCCAAAACATGAACTTCAAACAGACACTAAATCACATTTGTGCCTGGAAATGGATTATAAAAAGGGGAGCTTTAGACTCACAAATTGTGAAACTGAAGATGTACATCGGTGTGGAGAAGCTCAACACAAATTTTGCCTGTTGTGATCAGGATTGGGGAATAGAGGTCTTTTAAACTCCCATGCTGGGTGAGGAGACATAACTAAGGAGAATCAAGAACACTTGCCTTGAGCCTGTAGCACAAATTTCTTAGCACACGTTGAATCGAGCATACAATTTAAGTCTAACAGTCAATAAATGCATTTAGATCCAAGAAATTGGCCCGTGCTCAGGAATTCTTTCATTCTTATATTCTTTTTTGTTTCTTGTTGGACTCTTTTCATGCTTCTGTAGCCAACGTGTTTCACCTTATAGGGGGTACGCAAAGACTTCTTCAGAGCTACAAAACAATAACAGTTCACTCTCATCACATTGTCTCTGTATAAGATCTTTGTGACATAGCTGTTATCTCATAGTTTATAAAATTCTAAAATCGGCCCGTGAATAGTTACATGAATTAGTGAACATGCATAAAAACTATTCACTGTAACAAGAAACTCCAAGTAGGGCATTCCTCATAAGTATTCAGAAAAGGGGGTGGTGATGGACAGAGTATCTGAATTAAACAGAACACTCATACCCAGTCAACAGATCAGGGCTTGATCCATCACCGTTTTTTAGCTCACTGCACCATCCCAGCTCAGAACCTGGCTACATGCAAATTAGTCTGTCCCTGGCCCAGTGCATCATGGGAACAGGGCAGACCAAACTACCAAGCCAATTCTTATACTGGGAAGGAAACAAGCTTCCGGGGACCGGTTTCTGGCATTACAGCCGTCTTCGGCCCGGCTTGCTTGAATCCTGATGGTGCAATGAGCAAGGGACTCACATCTGAGTATACCCTTCCACGCTTATGGTGGACAAAACGATTCAGAAAAGGGGGTGGTGATGGACAGAGTATCTGAATTAAACAGAACACTCATACCCAGTCAACAGATCAGGGCTTGATCCATCACCGTTTTTTAGCTCACTGTACCATCCCAGCTCAGAACCTGGCTACATGCAAATTAGTCTGCCCCTGGCCCAGTGCTTCTTGGGAACAGGGCAGACCAAACTACCAAGCCAATTCTTATACTGGGAAGTAAACAAGCTTCCGGGGACCGGTTTCTGGCATTACAGCCGTCTTCGGCCCGGCTTGCTTGAATCCTGATGGTGCAATGAGCAAGGGACTCACATCTGAGTATACCCTTCCACGCTTATGGTGGACAAAATGATTCAGAAAAGGGGGTGGTGATGGACAGAGTATCTGAATTAAACAGAACACTCATACCCAGTCAACAGATCAGGGCTTGATCCATCACCGTTTTTTAGCTCACTGCACCATCCCAGCTCAGAACCTGGCTACATGCAAATTAGTCTGTCCCTGGCCCAGTGCATCATGGGAACAGGGCAGACCAAACTACCAAGCCAATTCTTATACTGGGAAGGAAACAAGCTTCCGAGGACCGGTTTCTGGCATTACAGCCGTCTTCGGCCCGGCTTGCTTGAATCCTGATGGTGCAATGAGCAAGGGACTCACATCTGAGTATACCCTTCCACGCTTATGGTTGACAAAACGATTCAAAAAAGGGGGTGGTGATAGACAGAGTATCTAAATTAAACAGAACACTCATACCCAGTCAACAGATCAGGGATTGATCCATCACCGTGTTTTAGCTCACTGCACCATCCCAGCTCAGAACCTGGCTACATGCAAATTAGTCTGTCCCTGGCCCAGTGCATCATGGGAACAGGGCAGACCAAACTACCAAGCCAATTCTTATACTGGGAAGGAAACACGCTTCCGGGGACCGGTTTCTGGCATTACAGCCGTCTTCGGCCCGGCTTGCTTGAATCCTGATGGTGCAATGAGCAAGGGACTCACATCTGAGTATACCCTTCCACGCTTAAGGTGTACAAAACGATTCAGAAAAGGGGGTGGTGATGGACAGAGTATCTGAATTAAACAGAACACTCATACCCAGTCAACAGATCAGGGCTTGATCCATCACCGTTTTTTAGCTCACTGCACCATCCCAGCTCAGAACCTGGCTACATGCAAATTAGTCTGTCCCTGGCCCAGTGCATCATGGGAACAGGGCAGACCAAACTACCAAGCCAATTCTTATACTTGGAAGGAAACAAGCTTCCGGGGACCGGTTTCTGGCATTACAGCCGTCTTCGGCCCGGCTTGCTTGAATCCTGATGGTGCAATGAGCAAGGGACTCACATCTGAGTATACCCTTCCACGCTTATGGTGGACAAAATGATTCAGAAAAGGGGGTGGTGATGGACAGAGTAAGCATGGGCGAATTTTGCGGATCTCGCGTTCGCAAATTTTGCGGATTTGCGGATTCGCAATCCGCAAAATCCGCAAATTCCCGCGAATTTGCGGATTTTTTTTTTTTTGTGTTCGCAATTGTTTCTGCCAGTTCGCGAGGATTTGGTACTAGTTCGCAATTGCGAACTTACTTGTCGGCTCGCAACGGTCGCGACTATGTTGTTTCTACGTCTGGTTCATCATCACAGCCTCCCAGCACCCTCTGTTTTACCACTGGCACCCTCTCTTTGACCCATGCCACCCTCTGTTACATCAATGCCACCCTCTGGTTCATCATCACTGTAGAAGATGGGGGGGAAAAGCAAGCCCACCTGCCCTGCTTGAACTGACATGAATTAATTTGGGGTTAGTTTATTAACAACACCTGCCCTGCCCCAACTGACAATAATGAATTAGGGGCTAATTAATGTGTCACTGAAAGAATTTAAAGTTCCAGCCTGGCACCTGCTTGTCTGCTCCTTTAGCTGTAAATCAGGACCTTTGTGGCATACAGTTAAGGTCAGAGCAGGGTCACACAATAGTTGCAAGCAGGCAACCGAATTCTGGAGGGCCCCCTCAGGAAGCACTACAAAGAATCGTTACAAATCATGAGGTTGACCTTTTGCACCTGCTCATTGCTTTTGCTTTTGCTGAAATCGTTTTTCGGTTTTTTTCGCGCTATTCGCGGGGCGCGGCGTCGTGCGAAACCGACCGCGGAAGCCGCCAATTCGTGCGAATGAGCATTTTATTTTTTTGCGGCTTGTTGTTTCGCGAGTTTTTTTGCAGTATTCGCGAGCCGCTTGCAGCGCAACACGCGAATTTACCCCAAGGTCGAGTACGGGCGCGGCCATTTTGTTTGCGTGACGTATTTCCGTTTCCGCCCGCTATGTATAATCTCGCGCAGTAAGCGCATTGCGAGTAGAGGTTCGCACGAGATCGCGCGGGAAATCTAGAGGTTCGCACGAGATCGCAAGGAAAATCTCGTGCGAACTTACTTTTGCGCTCGTGAACGGGCGCCGGCCATCTTGTTTTTCATTCATTTCCTGTGTCTGGGCATGGTGTTTAATCCTCTTGGTATCTTTGCCATCCTTTGCTTGTTTTCAGTTTTTTTTTTACGATTTTGCTTCTTATCTATCCCTCTCTTTTCCTAGCTGTATATTTTTGTCTTTTCTGCTATTTTTCTTTACTTTTAAACTACTTTTTTAAACTCTTTTCTTTTCTTCTTCCCTATCCTATTCTTTCTTAATTTTCTACTTCTTCCTACCTTACCTGCCCAGACCATGGTCAAGCCAGGCGCCGTGAAGCTGCCCAGGCACTTGAGGGCCGCAGCGGCGGCGGGGAGTAGTGCTGGACCCAGTGGCAGGACAGCATGCGGGAGATTGAGGGGGGAGCAGGTGACGCGACGGGAGATCTTCAGCCCGGAGGAAGTGGGCGCGCTGGTCTACTTCGTCCAGCGCCGCCTGCCCAGGACCATCGCGGGAGGCGGCAGGATCGCGGCCGGCGGCTACAACATGCGGGAGCGCCGGAAGCGGTGGGAGAAGGTGTGCTGGGCCATATCCCACCTCTACGGGGTCCAGCGCACCTACAGCCAGGTCACCCATCGCTGGACGGACCTCCTGGACCGCGAGCGCGACCTGCTGGACCAGCTCGGCTTGGAGATCCCCGGGCTTGGTGAGTAGTAGTAGCCATTTAATCACTCACTACTATGATGTTTTCTCCTGCTCTGTGTTGTTGTATTGCAAATATTTGTTTTTTACATGGAGCAAGCCAATAATGCCGCTGATGACGATTACATTGTAGTTAAATTATATTTCAAAATCTTCTGTGCATTTCAGGTGCACTGCTCTCCTTCTCAGTGGCGTTGCTACTATGCTTATTTGTTTTCTATTTCGTGGTCTCATTGGCCTGAGTAACTATTATGTATGAGTGTACTTTACAGAACTGCGTAATGCTAGACACTAGGGGGCAGATTACATTTACAAGCCCCTTGCGCCACGTTTACGTTGCCTTGCGTGACGCAACAGCGGCGTAAACGTGCCGCATCCCTGCGAGTCATTTACAGCATGACGCATCTAGGGAGATGCGTCATGTTATAAAGCCATGGGCCTGCACCACAATGGGTGCGTTCCTAGTACGCAGGGTGGGCGGTCCAGCGGCTGTGCGCCTCGCAAAATTGCCTGCGTGAAATGTACAAGATTTAACGCAGGCACTTCTGCGACGCTGCTACGTCAATTCAATTCCTTATGTCTGCTCGAAGCAGGCGAAAGGACTGACACAGCATGTTAAGTATTGGGTGGCCCTGAGCATTACTGGAGTTGCATTGCGTTGGCGACGTGACTCCAGCGATGCGCCGCTCTTACGTGACGAGATGCCTCACGCAAGTGCCTACCCTTGCGCCAGGGCGCGCCGCATTGTAAATGAGGCACATCTGCCGTGTCGCAAGGGTAGTTTTGCGTGACGCATTTGATCTGGCGCATCTCTGGAGATGCGCCAGAACGCGTAAGTAAGTATGCCCCTAAGGGGCAGAATTGCAATTACCGTTGCATCCCTGCAAAGTAGCAGGGATGCGCCATTAATTGTGCGGCCCGCTACCACCACCAAACATGGTGCGCCGTATTTGCAATGCGGCGCACCATGGGCCCAAAACGTCACCGAAGCTTTACTGCTGGAGTTGCGTCGCAACGATGGCGCAGCTCCATCAATGCTCTGGGGTACCCTATCTCCCCAATGCTGGGTCAAGCCGTACGTCTGCTTCAAGCAGGTGCAGGGTTTGTGTGACGCATCATTGTCCTAAAGGTGACTGATTGATATTTTGTAGATTTCCCTCAGCCACTATTAGGATGTGTTCCAGCGCAGGAATGCCCTCCCTTGCGCCGGAACGCCCCCTGATGGCGCAGGGCTTTATAACGGGATGCATCTCCCAAATGCGTCACGTTGTTATAATATTATACGCCGCACCATGGCGCCCTTTTTTGTTTAGCTGCTGCGTCACAAAAGTCACGCAAGAACGGCGCAAAAGAGCCGCAAGGGCTTAAATCTGCCCCTTCCTTTGTAACCCTGACAATAAGAAAAATAGTGGCGGTGGATTGATAGTTTGACTATTTAAATGACTGGTAATGTAGCAGGCAACTGTTAGTGTTGTCACTGATCTGACTGAAATCACAATGGAGTTTGTCTGTCACTTTGCGTCTTGCCTGCGGACTGCTGCCTGCCAGTCCTAGGTGAACGTTTCAGTACTTTGTTTAGTGAGTTACGTGACTTTCGAAGTCACAGGTCCACAAATAAATGAAAAGTAACCATAATCAATATAATTTCGCAGAAATATTTTGTTATTGTTCTTTTGAAATGTTTGATTTGGTTGACATTGACAAGCAACAATCATCCATGTTTTCTGTTCTTTCTTTCATGTTGTACGTCAGCTCCCCCCAGGGGCGAGAGGGGGACACAGGAGCAGCAGGCGGCGGATGCTGTTCATCAACAGGGCCAGGATCGGGCAGGCGAGGGCTCCTCTGCTGGCCCCAGTAAGTTTTCATTTTAGACTAGTACCTATTTTTCCTAGCGTTCCTCATTTGACTTTTTTCAAAATTGTCTTTGCTCTTCTTGTAGACTGTATCTAAATTCTTATCCTGCCTCTACTATGACTCCCTGTGGTATTACTAGATTATTCTTATTAGTCTGTCTGTGTAGCTAACTAAGATTGCACGGTTGGCGAAACTCCCATGATTCTAGTCAGCAATAGCTCTATCAACTTAGTGCAGTCCTCTGGGATTGTCCATAATGTCTTTTGAAGTGTTCTATCTGGACTCATGCTTGCAAAAATTGCAAAACCTTTCGCTCAGTCACTCTAGTCTGGACCAAAAAACACAGATTGTATTTAAGTTTAAAAGCTTTATTAAAAGTAAACACATTTATTAAAATGAAGTCATAATAAAACTAAACGTTTAACTGATAATGGAAAAGTGGTTAGTGCTGACGATTAATTGAAGACATTTCTTGTGGTCGAGCCGAGCTCTCACCTGGTTTCAACTTGATCTTGTTGTTAGAAGTCCATCTTCTGTCTGTGTGGAGAAAAATGGTGCGTGTTAAAAAAACAGCCTTCATCAGTTGTGCCAAAAAGTGCAGCAAGACAACCTTCCCTGGAAAAAGGGACATTTTTTTAACTTTAACGTAGACAGTCACAAATTACATTGTTTTCACATGTCTTCATTCCTAGACCAAATACTAGTGACTAGTGAGTGCTTTATTCTAACATTCTTAAATGTACTTTGTAGGTGGAACATCTGGTGGCGGGGCCAGTGTGGAGGTGGTGGTGCTCGACACGGAGGCAGAGGGCGATTCTTCAGGGGAGGAGGCGGCGGCGGGAGCTGTGAGAGTTGAGACGGTGGTGGTGGCGGCCAGAGGTAAGCTCTTATATATTCCTTACTTATTGAGATTGAAGACTAGCTGGGAAGGCAAGAATATGAGATGCATGGCTGGGTGAATGATGAAGCAATGATGGGTGGAAGGACAACAGCCTGGGTGGGTGACACAGAAACTGTATGTGTCCATATACCTGGATCATGCTACTATCTGACTCTTAGATAGCATATGTGTATCTAGAGCAGGGGTACTCCTAGTACGGCCCGCGGGCCGGTGGTGGCCCGGCAAGCCTTCGTTGGCGGTGCGCAGACCTTGCAGACAATCACTGCTCCCCCGGCCCCCACAGAGCAGAGGCTTTTTTGTATTTCACCTGTTAGCGCCCCTGCATCTCCACTCTGACAATCACTGCTCCCCCGGCCCCCACAGAGCAGAGTGGAGATGCAAGGCCACAAAGAGGTGAAATAGAACAAAGCCTCTGCTCTGTGGGGCCGGGCAAGCAGTGATTGTCAGGGTGGAAAAGCAGGGGCGCTAAAACAAACAAAGCCTCAATAATATGTTAATGGTCTTTTAAAGACCTGTTAAGTACTTTGGTGTTGTTGTCTGTGTGTGCGCGTTGAGGAAGCGGTCTCAACCCGGGCTGAAGGCTGACACAGATAGACACACACACAGTGAGATGACAGAGGGGGAGGGAGAGGGAGGGCAGGAGGGAGAGAGAGATGGAGGGAGGGCAGGAGGGAGAGCAGGAGGGAGAGAGATGTATGTAAATGCTGGGTCTGGTGGCTCAGTGGATGAGGGCATCTGCTGCAGGGACCTGTGTGCAACCTCATGGTCACAAGTTATCGTTTTGCTTTAGCCCCGCCCCCTCTGACTCCGCCCCCACCAGTGCGGCCCTCGGCCCCAAACTACACTGTAAATGTAGCCCCTGAGAGAAAGTTTGTGAGTACCCATGATCTAGAGAGAGTAGACGGTCAGTGGATGAACTAAGTGTAACTTTGAAGAGCATGTAACACTGCACCCGCACGTCCGTTCCAGTGTAGGAAAGGCAAGGAAAAGAACTTTTAATTTTGTCCAAATACTACCATAAATAGTAGCAGTAGTTTGTATTGCAAGCACTGCATAGATCCGGTTATTATGGTGGCCACTCCCTACCTCTCTTAATAAGTTTAGTAGTACTCAGTCATTCATGTGTGGATGTATCACTGGTCACTCAATAAAAAGCAAAGCACCTAAAGTCATCCCATATATAAGCAAAAACATCCCATGTGAAGTGATAGATAATCAGATTATTTATCTTCTTCAATTTTCCATTTCTAGTACTCATTTCCACTGTAGGGTGAAAGTTAAATTAATTAAGCAGTAGCCCTTGAGTTGTAACAGAGTATTCTCAGTGCCACCCGTAATAGAAAAGTAAGAGCTTCACCACCTGCATGTACTGGACGGGTACAGTAACGCAACGGCAACGCAAGTCTAGGTCACTCCTCATGGCGTGCGTCTCTTTTTCTCGGGTGCAAGTTTACTGCGCTGGCATTATGCCGGCTTGCAGAAAATAACGTACCAATTTTCCAAAACAAGAGATAAGAAGAAGAATAAGACTGGTGTACTTTCATAGTCGACTCCAATGGAAGTCCACAGTGCTCGTAGAATTTGTTCCTTAAACTCCCACTAATGTTAGAGCAAGGATGAAGAAGTGTGAGGTTAGATAGATACTGGCCTCAATAGTTATGTAATGCGCTTGCAAGTTGCTAGTTGTACTGCAGCACAAATTTCTGCTGAATGATTGAGTTAATCTTAAAGAGCATTGGTTACAGACTATGTCTTTCTTTCTTCATATAGGTTCTCCTTCCAAACGAACAAGGAGGAAGGAGCTGGCTAGAGCGGCCCGGCAACGGAGGATCGAGGCCACTGTTGCGGAATATCGGCGGCTGGTGGCCCTGGAGGACGTGGAAAGTGTGCAGTCGACAACTACAACAACGTCGTCTGCATCGGCCTCCGTGGCCCCACGGGCTGCCACCCAGCACAGTGGTCCACCCAGACTGAGCCGGGCTGCCAAAGGCAAACGCCACCGCCGAGCAGCAAGGCCAACAGCTGCCTCTCACAGGCATTGCACCTGCAAGGCAGTGAAGGCACGCCTGCGCCGCACTACCCTGATGGTGTCCCGCCTTCAGCAGGAGCTCGCCTTGCTCCGCGAGGAGCATGATGCCCTGGCCCAAAAAGTTAACAGCATCCACCCATAGTGTCCCTTGCCCCTTTTTTAGAGACTTTTGGGGGGTGGGAATTGGGAGTTGGGTTTTTGGGGACTTTTGAAGGACAATCGTTGGGGTTAGGGAGGGTCTTGCGGGAGATTATTTTGTTAGGGATATAAATATACTTTTTCAAACTTTATCTGAGCATACCTGTTTTTTACTGCTTGCCTGGTGGGTGGGGGTTTAACGTTGACTGTTTTCCTGAAAGTTTAGTTCCATTTTCTTCCTTTAAGTGTAAATGCCCAAATGTTTTCAACACTAAGTGCCTCTCACAGACTAAGTGAAGTGAATCCAAGAGTCCTAGGACTTTAGTAGTACTACCTTCAGTCTCTCGTCTCTCGTACTAATACTCCATTATACCCCCAAACCACCAAACGCTTATCTTACCTGTAATTTGTGTTTGAAAGTAGGGCTAGACCCAGGGCTGGCTCCACGGGAAACACCGAATAACGTTGGCAATCTTGGTCGGATAAAATTTCCTCATAGCGGTGGTACTAGTGGTGTGACACAGTGGCAGTTGCATGCCTATGAAAAAAAAGAAAATGAAATCTGGTTTGTCCTCCTGAGCAATTCAACGGTACAACTGAGAATATAGCAGGTGACAGAAGTACAGTAGAGCAGTGCCACATTGTAGCCTAACAAATGGTAAAGTATAACTACTAATTCGGTTGAAGTTCTTTCACATTAGCAATGGTTCTTTGTCAAGCAGAGTAAGAATATATCATCGACAACTGTGGAAAGAAAGAATGCGACAGTACAGGGCCTGTGTGGAATTATTGATAACGATATTCAACATAAGGTCTCTGTAGCCAGATACCCGAGAGCGTTGCTGGTCACTATAAATCCATTCACAACAACACTCAATGGGGTTGGTCTGGAAGGTGTCAGGTTTACTCCCCGTGATCCAGTCGATGCAAATATGGTTCCACCTCCAAATGTCACCAACACCCAGAAGTGTAAACACAGGGTGTTCGAGGCATTAGGCGGGGGAGAAAAATAACAAACTAAAATAAAAAATGTGGGATGGGTAAAGGTAGGGTCAGCAGGGAAAGGATACCTGTAACAGAAGACAAGACAGGCATCAGTGAAGTGCTGTCCTAACATACAAGGGTACTCTCATATAGTCTCACTAAATAGTCTGCAAGTCTCCCGCCTACTCATGGGAAATGTAGTTTCATAGTACGGTAGGCGCTTAGGGGCTGCGTAACCTGACAGAAGGTATAGTAGATAGAAAAGGAGAAATTGCTTTTTTTCTAGGTGTCCCCTCACTCACCAGGGTTGCCCCTTGGTGACATGCTTCATCATTGGGGCCATCCCAGTCCTCTACGGCCTGGGGCGTGCTGCGACTTGCGAATTACGTAGGAGCACTTACAAATGACTATGTGTGGTGCAGATGTGATAGTGGAGTGGACTAAGTGATGTGTTAAGGGATCAATGTAGAAGCCGAGAGAGAGCCAAGAAATGCAGTCACAGTCAGAGAAAAAGGCAAGGGATACTGTATCTATGTGGTTGTAGTGGTCCTGTTGGAAGTGGTAAGGAAGTTGCCCGCAGAAAAAAAATCCTCCTATTAGCGGCACTCCTCCATTGCAGCCGACGCTTCGTCCATCGATGTTGGTCACCAGAAGACACCCTGTCCACTGCCTGCCTGATGCTGAATTGTGGCTCACTACTGTGAAGCCTGACTCCATCCTTTTTTCCCCATTGCAGAGACTGAAACCCGGCCTGTAATTATTCAACGAAAAACAGGAAGTGATATAATATTACAACACCACTGATAAATAAATATAAGGTATGTAGGCTGTGGAGTGCAAAAAGTCACAATTTGTTTTTCCTAGTAGACAGTACAATGTTTTTGAAAGTGCGTACTCTGAGTCACCTTTTGAAGGATAAATAAGTATGGGCAAATTAATGTAGCGGATCTTGCCCCTCAAGCTAGGTGTACTGTAAACTGTGTTTTAGAACAAAATTAGATCTTCCTAGCAGTGCTCCCACCCAGACCCTTACTAAAGCCAGTCGCAAAAATGTAGAAGACCCCCAATCAAATCTCAAAAAACGAGGCCTAGCAGAAAACTGGTGACAAAACTTACTTTGAAAGTAAAAGTAGGCCGAAGTACCCTAATTACCCATTACCCACCGTGGATTGCATTCAAACCACTTGCAAGCAACCAAGCAAAAGTAGCCATAGCCAGCATCGCTCCAAGACTCGAAATCCCCCCCACTCAAACACATGCAATAGAAATACTGCTAACCCTAACGAACTCTAAGTTAAGAATAGTGGCAAAGGCTTTCTTTAACTATGCCAAATCCCCCCTTTCCCACCATGGATTTTCTTCAAATGACTTGCAACCAAAATTACACATTCTCACGAGTGCTCTAAGACCCCAGAACTCAGTTTGAAAAATCTAGAACACCCCGAAACACATGCAATCCTGCTGCTAGGGCTAACCCTAACGAACCCTAAGTTACAAAAAGTGCCAAAACTAAAGGCTTTTCCGCGCGGATTTTGTCCCAACCACTTCTACCCGGTATTAGACCTTCCCAGGAATGCCCCAAGACCCGGCAACCCACCCGCCAAGAAGCGTAACACCCCCAAACAGGCCAAAAGCAAAATCTCATACTTGCAATATTTCTGGGCCTTCGGTCCAAACGCGCTGCGTAGCTAGGCCATAAGTCGGGGTTGGCACGACGGATTTCCTGAAAAGCAAATGCAATCAAGATTAGAGTGTCCCAGCAGAGCTCCCAGACCACGAAACTCACCCGCAAACAGACGGAACCCCCCCTAAGAGCACCTCAAAGGCAAGCAAGTCATCAAAAACACAAAAAAAATTCCGCCTGGGATTTGGTCCAAAACACTTTTATCCGGTATTAGAGCTTCCAAGCAATGGCCCCAGAGCCGTCAACCCAGGAGAAAACGAGTAGAAGACCCCCAAACAGCCAAAGAGCAAAAGTACAAAAATGGGGACTTAGTCAATTTTTCACAAATTTCCCAAATCACTCCGCGCGCGCTCTGCAGCTAGGCCCTAAGTCCCCTCTGCCACCATGGATTTGCTTCAAACCTCTTGCAAAGTAAAGTATATATAGCCAGCAGTGCTCCCAGACCACGAAACTCACCCACAAACACCAGGAAGCCCCCCAAACAGGCCCCCGAAAACGCTACATAGAGCAAAATGTCAGAAATAGCCAAAAAAAATCGGCCTGGATTTTGTCCCAACCACTTCTACCCGGTATTAGACCTTCCCAGGAATGCCCCAAGACCCGTCAACCCACCCGCCAAGAAGCATAACACCCCCAAACAGGCCAAAAGCAAAATCTCATACTTGCAATATTTCTGGGCCTTCGGTCCAAACGCGCTGCGTAGCTAGGCCATAAGTCGGGGTTGGCACGACGGATTTCCTGAAAAGCAAATGCAATCAAGATTAGAGTGTCCCAGCAGTGCTCCCAGACCACGAAACTCACCCACAAACACCAGGAAGCCCCCCAAACAGGCCCCCGAAAACGCTACATAGAGCAAAATGTCAGAAATAGCCAAAAAAAATCGGCCTGGATTTTGTCCCAACCACTTCTACCCGGTATTAGACCTTCCCAGGAATGCCCCAAGACCCGTCAACCCACCCGCCAAGAAGCATAACACCCCCAAACAGGCCAAAAGCAAAATCTCATACTTGCAATATTTCTGGGCCTTCGGTCCAAACGCGCTGCGTAGCTAGGCCATAAGTCGGGGTTGGCACGACGGATTTCCTGAAAAGCAAATGCAATCAAGATTAGAGTGTCCCAGCAGTGCTCCCAGACCACGAAACTCACCCACAAACACCAGGAAGCCCCCCAAACAGGCCCCCGAAAACGCTACATAGAGCAAAATGTCAGAAATAGCCAAAAAAAAAAAATCGGCCTGGATTTTGTCCCAACCACTTCTACCCGGTATTAGACCTTCCCAGGAATGCCCCAAGACCCGGCAACCCACCCGCCAAGAAGCATAACACCCCCAAACAGGCCAAAAGCAAAATCTCATACTTGCAATATTTCTGGGCCTTCGGTCCAAACGCGCTGCGTAGCTAGGCCATAAGTCGGGGTTGGCACGACGGATTTCCTGAAAAGCAAATGCAATCAAGATTAGAGTGTCCCAGCAATGCTCCCAGACCACGAAACTCACCCACAAACAGACGGAACCCCCCCTAAGAGCACCTCAAAGGCAAGCAAGTCATCAAAAACACAAAAAATTTTCCGCCTCGGATTTGGTCCAAACCACTTTTAGTGCTTCCCAGCAATGGCCCCAGACCCGTCAACTCACCTGCAAAGAGGTAGAACAACACCCCCACAAGTGCTGAGTCTTTCTTCATTGGGCGTAAACCAGCCCTCTGCTTTGATGGAAATAGGAGTCTGGAGGAGGAGGATAGAGGAGCATGTTCTTCTGAACTTGTGAACCTGAGGAATGCAGACTGCGGCACCTTCAAATAAATTAGCAAACAAGTGAAGACAGTTCTGCTGATGGGCTTGTTTTTGTGATTATCTGATTAAAGTTTGAATTATATTAACTGTGCACAACAAAGAAAGACAGACACACAGGAATAAAAGTGAATAAGGATGAAAAAGAAAGTTATTGATTTGTTGTCTCATTTTCAGGGCTCGAAGTCGGTATCACGGTCCAGGAAAAAGAATAAGGCTTCGTCATCATACTCTGCGAATTCAGCCAGGGTGAGGTCAGTGTCACCTGACAGAGTAGAAATTCCCTCATCTATGTTGCTGGCCACCTCCTCTTCATCCGGCACGCTCTCTCGTACTCTGAAATCTGGTGGTATGAGGTGCTGATTCATCTTGATCATTGTTAACCTCTCCACATTTTTGGGCGAGAGGCGGCTCCGTTTGGGAGTTACAATCCCACCAGCCGCACTGAAAACCCGTTCAGAAGACACACTTGCGAGTGGGCAAGACAAGTAGTTTAAAGCCAGGTTGGTGAGCTGTGGCCACAATTATTTTTTCCCATGCCAATACGCCAATGGGTCAGAATTAACATAGACCTCTGTGGAGTCATTCAGATAGTCCTTCACCATCGACTCAAGGTCCTCCTCCAAGGTTCCTCCACTTTGCTTAGCTCTTGCTGTGCCTCTGACCTTTTGAGAACCAAACCCACGCAGAGCTAGCCAATCCTCTTCAGCCTCCAATGTTTCTGTTGTCTTTCGTGCAGATGATCCGGTTGCCGGTGTCTTTAACGGCTGAGAGGTCACTTGTGCCACAGCCACAGGTGCAGAAGTGGATTGTTTTGACTGGGGATGGCCTGCTGATGTACTGCCATTTCCTTCAATTTCCAGCCGTTCTGTTTCAAACTTCTTGGCTGACAAGGCTAGCCAACGTTTGTACTTTGTAACATCTTCATCACCAAAAGGAAAGAATGCTCTGCCTGCCAGCGCCTTTTTGTAGCGTGGATCCAGAATAGTAGCACAAATGTAATGCTGTTCTGAGTGGATCTTTTTAAGACGTTCATCACCTTGTAGGAGCTCTAATAATTGCTCAGCCAGAAGCAAAGAGTCTTGCTTTTTGTCATCTTTTCCAAACACAGAACACACCTCCTTCAGTTGGTCCTCCAGCATGTACAACAATGGGATAGCTTTTCCCAAATTAGAGTCCTCCTTGCTGACTGCACGCGTGAAGACCTCAAAAGGACGAAGCATGCGTGTTAGGCTTTCAACTATGTTCCATTGCGGCCCACCCATCCTCAGCTCCTCTATACCCTCTTTCAAGAAATATTGATCGAGTTCCGTATACTGCTCATACAGACGCTCAAGCATGTAGAAGGTTGAGTTCCAACGTGTTACCACCTCCTGGATGAGTGCTTTCACTGGCATTTGACATTGATATAGCATGCTCCTCAGCTGCTTCCGGGCCTTAAAAGAATGCCTGAAATGCTTGCAAATTTTTCGGCAGTTCTCCAATACACTGTACGCTGCACTGCGTTTATTACCCAAGAATTTTTGGACAACCAGGTTTATACAGTGCGCCAAACACGGCACTCTGAAATAGTAACCGTCCCTCATGGCCTTAACTATATTGGCGCCATTGTCCGTGGAAACATAACCAACCTTGCGTTTTAGTGGGGACAGACAGTTAAGGACCTTTGTGTTAAAGACATCCAAAATGTTTTCTGCTGTGTGACGTTTCTCCAAACCAAACATGGCTAGTGTTGCATGTTTCCGAGCACCTTTAAAAACAATGTTAGTGTCAACACCTGAGTTTAGCTTTGCTTTAGCCCCTGAAAAAGAGACCCAGTGTGCAGTGATGCACATGTAATCAGCGCCTGCGCCACTGGTCCACATGTCTGTTGTCAGATGTATAGTGTGAACAGCACTCTTCTGCAAAGCTGCCCCAATCACCTTCAGAACATCTTCATGTAGTGCTGGAACCGCAACTCGGGCAAAATAGAACCGGCTAGGAACCTTCCATTTAGGGCAGAGCGCTGTCACTAATTCTAGAAAACCAACCCCTTCTACAAAAGAAAAAGGGAGAAGGTCCAGAGCTAGCATTTTAGCCAGCTTAGTGTTATACAGACGGGTCATTGGGTGGTTGCGTTCATATTGCGCTTCTGTAAACAACATCTTTTTAATGTTGCCCTGGACCAATGATTTACGGGATGATGATGATCTCTTCGACCCAGTTACGCTCGCTGATGAACTTTTCCGCATTGATGTCTCACTCTCTCCCACACTCTTAGTGTGGCTCCCATGGGGTGTGCTGCTGACATGGGAACTGGGTGTAAGTGAAGTGTTTGAATCGTCTTCTTCTACCTCCTCGTCATCAGCAGATGACAAATCAACGTTTTCATTACGTGCAATTCCGGCTTTCTTGACCGCCTCTAGGTGCGGAAACCATTGGACAGCGTGCCTTCTCTCAAGATGACCTCTCTGGCCTCCGGTACCATAGTTAGAACCAAGCTTACCACGACTAAATCGAAGCTTACAAAGGCTACAAATGGCTACGTTTTCCTTTTTTGGGCAAACACTAAAGAAGTCCCAAACTGGAGACTTGAAATGTCTTCGGGGGCCGGAGGAGGCGGCGATACTGGTGGTGGTGGTCCTGCTGCTAATGACAGATGAAGTGGAGGATGTGGATTGCCGAACTTCAGTACGTTTTGCACTTTCACCACCACGAATTGAGGTCGAGGACGAGGTGGGTACCTTCTTGCAAAGAAATATGGAAGCGGTAGGTTTTGGTGTACTACTTAACTCCAAATCTAATGATTCCATTTCCATTGCCTCCTCGCCGACATCATCATCACGCTCAGCAGCTTCTCGGGATAGGGTCAAAATGTCTCTTTGCTGCATGCCCGGTGGGGCTGCAGTGACCTTTGTGATGACTGGCTCGTCGTCATCGTGAGAGGCTTCATCACCAGCAGTATCTGTCACTTCTTGTTGAGCCTCATCACACTCCATAGGTTTGAGTTTTTGGACGACCTTCCTTTTACGCTTAGGTACCGGTGTCAGATCATGGTGTGCCTCACTGTCAGACCGCAGTTGTGGTTCCCAAGACAGATCACTTGCATCAGAACGAGGTGGGCTTGAAGAAGATGTAGACACCCCCCTTGATCTTTTCCTTGCTAGGGATGTGGAAGACAATGAATGATCATCAGGAGGAGTGGCTTCCAATGATACCTCGGCTTCATTGTCGATTTCCAAATGTGCCCCTACTTCGGGAGGAACAACTATTGTGGGCACTTGTGAACCTCCATGCACCTTTGCTTGCGCATCTCCTTTTGCTGCCTCTCCTTCCACATGTACTTGGGCGTGTACTTGCACATGGTGTTGTTGTTGCGGCTGTGGTTGTTCAACACTTGTCAGATGAGTTACAACAACCTGTGTTGATTCAGGGACATTGCTGCTACTTTCTTGCGATGAGCCAACATCACTGGTCGATGGTGATTGGAGAAGTACACTGACTGCCTCTGAAGCACTCAAGGGCTTTGACTTAAGTTGGCGTGGTGGTGGAGGCACTGAACCCAATGGAGCAGGGGTGCTGCTCCCAGCTTGGTCCCCAGCAGATCCTGCTGCTGCAGGCGTACTTTTTTTTTTGCTCCCAAAAAAAGTGGCGGGTGGCACACCAGCCTCCTTGGTAACTTGCTTCTTCTGCTCCTTACTAGCAACTTTCTTGCTAGAGGAGCTACGGAGAACTTTCTTTGGGGGCGGGGCCATCTTCTTCAGAGCAGGTCAGACAGCAGGCCGCAGTTGCACGAATTGTAGAGTTGTCTGAGGCCAGACGTGACGTCGCGTGACGTTATGCTGCACACACACACCGCTGCAGGACTTCTTCCTGGCACTGGTGGTTCTCTTGAGTCTTGTGCACCTAAAAAAAATGGAAGACAGAGGAACATCAGTTCAGTTATAGAGCACAAAAAAATCGAAAAACACTGCAAAATCAGCACAATCCCAATCCATCCATGCCCTCCATAATGTTTAAATTCAAGACAACCCACAGAAAGACTAGGCCCATGCAAGACTCACTACCCCTGGGCATAAATAAAGGTTGAAAAGTAGGCAAAATGGTTGGAGGCCTAACAACAAAGCCTGCATTTAAAATGGCCACTTGCCTGCCAGCACATGGCCAGTGCCTGTAGCTGCACTCAAAATGGCCACCAGCCACATGGCATGTCCCTCCCCATGAACACCCCCAAAAATCGAAAAACACTGCAAAATCAGCACAATCCCATTCAATCCATGGCCTCCATGATGTTTAAATTCAAGACAACCCACAGAAATACTAGGCCCATGCAAGACTCACTACCCCTGGGCATAAATAAAGGTTGAAAAGTAGGCAAAATGGTTGGAGGCCTAACAACAAAGCCTGCATTCAAAATGGCCACTTGCCTGCCAGCACATGGCCAGTGCCTGTAGCTGCACTCAAAATGGCCAACAGCCACATGGCATGTCCCTCCCCATGAACACCCCCAAAAATCGAAAAACACTGCAAAATCAGCACAATCCCATTCAATCCATGGCCTCCATGATGTTTAAATTCAAGACAACCCACAGAAAGACTAGGCCCATGCAAGACTCACTACCCCTGGGCATAAATAAAGGTTGAAAAGTAGGCAAAATGGTTGGAGGCCTAACAACAAAGCCTGCATTCAAAATGGCCACTTGCCTGCCAGCACATGGCCAGTGCCTGTAGCTGCACTCAAAATGGCCACCAGCCACATGGCATGTCCCTCCCCATGAACACCCCCAAAAATCGAAAAACACTGCAAAATCAGCACAATCCCATTCCATCCATGGCCTCCATGATGTTTAAATTCAAGACAGCCCACAGAAAGACTAGGCCCATGCTAGACTCATATACCCCTGGTGAAAAGGCCACAAGTACAGGCCCAAAAAACGAAAATCACTGAAAAATCTGCACAATCCCATTCCATCCATGGCCTCCATGATGTTTAAATTCAAGACAACCCACAGAAAGACTAGGCCCATGCAAGACTCACTACCCCTGGGCATAAATAAAGGTTGAAAAGTAGGCAAAATGGTTGGAGGCCTAACAACAAAGCCTGCATTCAAAATGGCCACTTGCCTGCCAGCACATGGCCAGTGCCTGTAGCTGCACTCAAAATGGCCACCAGCCACATGGCATGTCCCTCCCCATGAACACCCCCAAAAATCGAAAAACACTGCAAAATCAGCACAATCCCATTCAATCCATGGCCTCCATGATGTTTAAATTCAAGACAACCCACAGAAATACTAGGCCCATGCAAGACTCACTACCCCTAGGCATAAATAAAGGTTGAAAAGTAGGCAAAATGGTTGGAGGCCTAACAACAAAGCCTGCATTCAAAATGGCCACTTGCCTGCCAGCACATGGCCAGTGCCTGTAGCTGCACTCAAAATGGTCACCAGCCACATGGCATGTCCCTCCCCATGAACACCCCCAAAAATCGAAAAACACTGCAAAATCCGCACAATCCCATTCAATCCATGGCCTCCATGATGTTTAAATTCAAGACAACCCACAGAAATACTAGGCCCATGCAAGACTCACTACCCCTGGGCATAAATAAAGGTTGAAAAGTAGGCAAAATGGTTGGAGGCCTAACAACAAAGCCTGCATTCAAAATGGCCACTTGCCTGCCAGCACATGGCCAGTGCCTGTAGCTGCACTCAAAATGGCCACCAGCCACATGGCATGTCCCTCCCCATGAACACCCCCAAAAATCGAAAAACACTGCAAAATCAGCACAATCCCATTCCATCCATGGGCTCCATTATGTTTAAATTCAAGACAGCCCACAGAAAGACTAGGCCCATGCTAGACTCAAATACCCCTGGTGAAAAGGCCACAAGTACAGGCCCAAAAAACGAAAATCACTGAAAAATCTGCACAATCCCATTCCATCCATGGCCTCCATGATGTTTAAATTCAAGACAACCCACAGAAAGACTAGGCCCATGCAAGACTCACTACCCCTGGGCATAAATAAAGGTTGAAAAGTAGGCAAAATGGTTGGAGGCCTAACAACAAAGCCTGCATTCAAAATGGCCACTTGCCTGCCAGCACATGGCCAGTGCCTGTAGCTGCACTCAAAATGGCCACCAGCCACATGGCATGTCCCTCCCCATGAACACCCCCAAAAATCGAAAAACACTGCAAAATCAGCACAATCCCATTCCATCCATGCCCTCCATGATGTTTAAATTCAAGACAGCCCACAGAAAGACTAGGCCCATGCTAGACTCAAATACCCCTGGTGAAAAGGCCACAAGTACAGGCCCAAAAAACGAAAATCACTGAAAAATCTGCACAATCCCATTCCATCCATGCCCTCCATGATGTTTAAATTCAAGACAGCCCACAGAAAGACTAGGCCCATGCACCACTCACTACCCCTGGTCAAGGCCCCAACAACAGGTCAAAAATCAAAAAACACAGAAAAATCAGCACAATCCCAATTCATCTATGGCCTCCATGATGTTTAAGTTCAAGACAACCCACAGAAAGAATCAGTCCACCCACCACTGAGTAGTACCCCTGGGCAAAAGACCCCAAAACAGCCCAAAAATCGAAAATTCCAAAATTTTAGTTGCAGCAACTGTAATGCCCCAAACAAACTTACTTGTAAAATTTCTAATCCAACAGTGATCCAAAGAAAGTCAAAAAGGCCTCAAATCCAAAGATCCAGCAGCATCCACAAAAAGTAATCCTTCCAGCTCCACATCCAAATGAAAAGTGACCAGGAGATGGACAAAGCACTGGGAGGAGCCTGCTGAACAGGAACAGGAAGTTGAAGACTATGGGGCACTTCCTTCCTCCCACCCCCCTGCCCCCCTCCCCAAAATGGACTCCTCGCTAAAAAAGTGCGGGCAAATGTCAAACTAATGAGTTATTCACATAAAAATCATCATTTCTAGAAGGTTTATGCTGCTTGCTGGTGGATTTCTTGTGCAGAATTGCAAATTTATATTTTCGCTCGCCGCATCTCAAATCTCGCAATTGCGAAGTACCGCGAGACGTGATCTCGCCGTACTCGCGTTGACAAACTATCGCTGGCAAGCCGCGATGACGTAATCGCGCTCGCCAATTCCCGCTGGATCACACAGCAAGATCCAAAATGGCGCAGCACTCGCAAACTATCGAAAAAAACAACTCGGCAAACGATAATAAACGCCGCGCGCCGCAAAAATTGTATCACCAACGCCGCGCGCCGCCAAAAAAATCCGCTGCGTGCGAATTTGCGGATTTTGCGGGAAATCCGCAAATCTCGCGGATTGCGGATTTCCCGAAAATCCGCAAAATCCGCGAGCGTAACGGATTTTCCGCCCATGCTTAGGACAGAGTATCTGAATTAAACGGAACACTCATACCCAGTCAACAGATCAGGGCTTGATCCATCACCGTTTTTTAGCTCACTGCACCATCCCAGCTCAGAACCTGGCTACATGCAAATTAGTCTGTCCCTGGCCCAGTGCATCATGGGAACAGGGCAGACCAAACTACCAAGCCAATTCTTATACTGGGAAGGAAACAAGCTTCCGAGGACCGGTTTCTGGCATTACAGCCGTCTTCGGCCCGGCTTGCTTGAATCCTGATGGTGCAATGAGCAAGGGACTCACATCTGAGTATACCCTTCCACGCTTATGGTTGACAAAACGATTCAGAAAAGGGGGTGGTGATAGACAGAGTATCTAAATTAAACAGAACACTCATACCCAGTCAACAGATCAGGGCTTGATCCATCACCGTTTTTTAGCTCACTGCACCATCCCAGCTCAGAACCTGGCTACATGCAAATTAGTCTGTCCCTGGCCCAGTGCATCATGGGAACAGGGCAGACCAAACTACCAAGCCAATTCTTATACTGGGAAGGAAACAAGCTTCCGAGGACCGGTTTCTGGCATTACAGCCGTCTTCGGCCCGACTTGCTTGAATCCTGATGGTGCAATGAGCAAGGGACTCACATCTGAGTATACCCTTCCACGCTTATGGTGGACAAAACGATTCAGAAAAGGGGAAATGCCAGAAACCGGTCCCCGGTAGCTTGTCTCCTTTCTGGTGAAGAATTGGCTTGGTAGTTTAGTCTGCCCTGTTCCCATGATGCACTGGGCCAGGGACAGACTGATTTGCATATAGCCAGGTTCTGAGCTGGGATGGTGCAGTAAGATAAATAACGGTGATGGATCAAGCCATGATCTTTGGACTGGGTAAGAGTGGTCTGCTTAATTCAGACACTCTGTTCTTCACCACCCCCTTTTCTGAATCGTTTTTGGCCACTATAGGTGTGGCAGGGTTTACTCAGACATGAGTCCCTTTCTCACTGCGCCATCAGGATTCAAGCAAGCCGGGCCGAAGACGGCTGAAATGCCAGAGACCGGTCCCCAGTAGCTTGTCTCCTTTCTGGTGAAGAATTGGCTTGGTAGTTTAGTCTGCCCTGTTCCCATGATGCACTGGGCCAGGGACAGACTGATTTGCATATAGCCAGGTTCTGAGCTGGGATGGTGCAGTGAGATAAAGAACGGTGATGGATAAAGCCCTGATCTTTGGACTGGGTAAGAGTGGTCTGCTTAATTCAGACACTCTGTTCATCACCACCCCCTTTTCTGAATCGTTTTTGGCCACTATAGGTGTGGCAGGGTATACTCAGACATGAGTCCCTTTCTCACTGCACCATCAGGATTCAAGCAAGCCGGGCCGAAGACGGCTGAAATGCCAGAAACCGGTCCCCGGTAGCTTGTCTCCTTTCTGGTGAAGAATTGGCTTGGTAGTTTAGTCTGCCCTGTTCCCATGATGCACTGGGCCAGGGACAGACTGATTTGCATATAGCCAGGTTCTGAGCTGGGATGGTGCAGTGTGTGTGCAGTGAGATAAATAACGGTGATGGATCAAGCCCTGATCTTTGGACCGGGTAAGAGTGGTCGCTTAATTCAGACACTCTGTTCATCACCACCCCCTTTTCTGAATCATTCCTCATAAGTGGCATTTATTTGTGTACAATGTGTGTCGAACAAAACAGATGCATAGGTCGCGTGGTGGCCTGTAGTGTGTAAGTACATGTAATGTTGTTATCCTTAAATTATTTTTCCATATGATCCATGACGCCTGTAGATTGACAAGTAGGTATCCTAAGAAATTTGGACCAACAAGAGTCATAAGAGTAGCCTACAAGCCCAAAACCACTCCAGGCCTGTTAATGCCAAAAATACGATGATACATGATATTAATTACAACATGAATCAACTGAGACAGCACTCATCAACAAGTATTTCATATTCTCACATAATCCTTAATGTAAATAGTGCATGTGGATCTGCCTTAGGTTTCTTTTGAGCTTTCCAAGTCTTTGAGCCTGTGGCACCAGCTTCTGGCTGATCCAAGCCTAGAGGACTCTGTGAGGGGAAGGAGATCACCTGGAGGGAGTGAGGTCCAGTGGTGATCTTGTTGAATGGATCCTGGGAGTGGTTCATGATCAGACTGTTTGCTTGTGTGTACCATCACACCGATCGGCCTGCATGCCTTTAAGCACAGTCCATAACTACCATATACTAGATGGGGGCTACTGTGCAGAATAAGGGTCACAGCCCTTGGTGCCCTGCTGAAGGAAGAGAAGGGTCACTGCCCTTTGAAGTACTGTCAATTGAAGAGTACAAATGACTTGTTTGTTGAGGCCATGCCAATCTCTATGCCAGGTGGGGGCCATGGTAAACATTTAGGGCCATCTCCCTTGTACAGCATTCGACCTAGAAGAGGGCTGATGCCCTGTGGCAATGTAACCTGAATGGGCTGTCGCCCTGTGTACACTGCTACGACCCCTCATGTGCCCAGAGGGATCCATTGTGAAGTGAAAGGGCTGTTGTCCTGAATCAGTGCGCAGCCACGAAAAAGGAGCGGCCCTTGACCCATGGAGGAAGAACAACGATTCAACCTTTCAAATCTAAGACATACCGCAGCCTGTAGGAGCACCTTGGGAGACGACAGCCTTGCAGACTCGATCACAGTATCTAGCCTCCTGCTCTGTGCCAGGCAACAGATGCACTCTCGGGGACTCCAAAATGCCACTCCAGTGAGAGCATGAGACAGATTGCCGGGCCTCAGGAAGAACTTGCTCTGACTAATGCACTATGGCACGCGGAAACTTTGGCTTGTGCAAAATAATTGCACAATTCTAAGACTTGAATTTACTAATGAGGCCTAGCTTGCATGTCATCTCACATAAATAGGGAAAAACGTCAGTCCTTAGAGTGGGAAGTGGGACTTGAGTGCTGACACAGGATGCTAGTGTGCCTGCCTTGCACAGACAAAGGAGCCTATTTACAAACTTGACACAGTGCAGTGCAGCAAGTCACCCTGTGTGTGGCACTGCATTGCAGGGAAAGGACCGGAATGCACCATATTTAATTCAAAATGGCACATTCTTGCTTTTTCCACTGCACTGGTGCCATTTTTGCATCCGAGCACTAACGCAGGAACCCTTGCACCATGATGCAAAGGTGCCTCCATTGCATGCAGGATTGTTGTTTTGCGGGAAGGGGAACCTTCCTGAACAAAAACAGTTCTAGGAGGCGTATTTCTGGTGAATCCTTAGTCTGGATCTAGCAAGAAGCTTGTGGTTCCAGTGGTGCACAGGAATTTCCTTTAGTCACAGACCTATAAATTACACTTGTCAGGATACGTGGGCATTCGAAATACCCAAGATAGGTTGGAACCTCTGTTCTACTGTCCAGGAATGTGCATAAACACAGGGCAGGTCTAATAGACATAATAGGTAAATGTCACCCTCTTCCAATATTCAAGTAATAAATATATCTTGGTTGTGGTGGACCACGCCGCCAGGTGCTTTCGAGGTGTTATCTCTGAGGAGCATGACTGCATGGGTGGTAGCAAGGGCTCTCCTGGGGATTTTTTCTAGGGTTGGATTACCAAGGACCGTATAACCAATTTCATCTCATTTTACATGAGAGAAATGTAAGAGCAAGCTAGTGTAACATATCACTTCTCCACAGAATACTACACACAAACCAATGGTATGGTGGAGGGGTTTAACAAAACACTGAAGAACACGATGGGAACTCTGTAGTACCTCAGTGGGATTTTCTTCTACCAAGTCACTTGTTTGCTTAGCGAGAGATATTGCAGAAGGGGTAGGATTCAGTCCTTTAGAGCTTCTGTATGGACACCCGGTTAGGAGCCCACTCACTTTGGTCAGAGATGGGTCTGAAGTAACCTCAGCACCTCCATAGAAGGGTGTGATGGTCTATGTGACTGACCTCAGGAAGTTAGTGGTGCAGTAGCAAAGGAAAACCATCAAGCCAGCTATGCTCTGATGCAGGAATGTTATGATGACAAAACTACGCTGACTGGGTGTCAGGAAAGTTAGGGAGTGCTAGTGTTCTATCAAATGTGTCCCAGGGCTCTGGGTGGCAAATGGTGTGGGCCATACAAGGTAGTTTAGAATGTTTCTGACAAAAACCACTTGTTGTATACAGGCACCACAACAGAACCCAAGAGAGTGTTACATTTTCACAGGCAGAAGCCTTACATACAGAGAGATCACATAGTGATTATCATGACCATGGCAGATGACGTTGAAGAAGACAGTGTGTGTCTTCATGACTTACTGCATAGTGACATAAGGGATAGCAATGAGGAAAGGGTTTAGCTAGCCCATGAGTGAACGCTTAAGCAGCATAGAGAGTGTAGAGAGGTGCTGGGATTGTTTTCACAAACTCTTCTCAATGGCGTCAGGGTTGACACCTGTCTATGGGCATGGCATGCACACCGGCAAACATTAAGCAGTGAAAGGCAGAATGTACAGAATGTCTAACTGGGTTCAGCAATGCAATAAGGTGGAAGTTGCCAAAATGTTGGACCGGGGGATCATTGAGAGATTGTTCCTGTTGAGCTAGTAATAGTATCAAAGCAAGGGTCTACTGACTTGTTGTTCTACTGAGCCCTGAATGAGGTGACAAAAACAAATGCCCATCCAGTGCTAATAGCAGATGAGCTTGTGGATCACTGAGGTGCTGCAAAGTACTTGAGCACCTTTAATCTAACCAATGAGTATTGACAGCTCATTTTAGCACCAAGTGCCAAGGAGAAGACTTCATTTTTACTCCACAGAGGCTGCATCAGTTTAAGGTGATGCCCTTCGGGGTTGAAGAATGCTCCTGTCACTTTTTAGTGGCTGGTGAACCATGTTCTTACAGGGCTGGAGGAGGTCTGTGTGCCATACCTGGCTGACATTGTGGTGTTTAGCAGGCCATTATAGGACTATTAGGGACATCTAGGACAGATGTTGGCTAGGATACCGGAGGCAAAATCAACAATCAAGGCAACCAAGTGTCAGGTAGGGCAGTTCTCTGTATTAACCCATGGGCATGAGGTGGAGAACTGGAAGATCCGCCCGTTGGATGCCATGATTCAGTCTATGATGGAGTGGGAAGTGCCTACCAATCAGACTAAAGTGAGAGCCTTTCTTGGATTTACTAGGTATTACCAGAAATATGAGGTGAACTGTGTAAGTATACCTGTCCCATTGACAGATTTGACCTTCATGAAGAAGCCCTTAAAGCTGACCTAGACTGAGGATTATTATAAAAGGCATTTGAGAAACACAAGATGGCATTCTTCAATGCTCCACTACCAAGATCACCAGACTAAGATAAGCCTTTCATCTTAAAGACAGATGTCTCTGACAAAAAACAGACTTGGGTAGCTATTGGGAAGGAGTGTTTTGCAATAGTGTGGACATTGCGTAAGTTCTGTCTGTACTTGTTTGGCACTAGGTTTGTAGTGCAAATCTATTGAGAAGGAGTGCTTTGCGATAGTGTGGACATTGCGTAAGTGATGTCTGTACTTGCTTGGCACTAGATTTTTAGTGCAAATAGATCATAAGGAAAAAAAGTGGTTGATGTCTATGAAGAAATAGAATGCCATGTTGTTGTTGAAATGGTCCAGCTCTTTGGAAGGATTAGATTTTGTTGTGTGCGAGAAAAACGAATTATTTGTTGGTGTGGTTGTCTGACCTCACCAAGTAATAATGTCACTATGCAGTATCATGTCAATTTTGGTTTCTTTAAATCAAACCTTTCCTCACTCCTAGGTAGCTGTGGTGCAGAGAAGTCAGATTAAATTAAGGAGAAAATGAGTGTAAAGTATTTATTACTAAAGCAGTCAATAAATAAGAAAAGCGATAAAATAAAAATCCCACATTAATTCATAAAAATAGTGTATATTTTTATTTTTATATAGACACTAAAACAACAGAAATCTGATGAAGATTACCAGTGTTATGATTTTTGCAGGATTTTCATAAATTACTGCAATTTACTAAAAAATGTTAGTAAATCATTGCTTTTCACTTTTAGCAGTAGTCTATGTGCCTCAGATATGAGAGTATGGGGCAAAGCCAAAGTTTCAGGCTCACCTCAATGAAAGGTAGGCCAGATTCAGTTGCCAGATTGGTCCCAGTCAGAGTTTTACCTTCGCACTTAGAAACTTTTATGGTTCTTTTCTCCATTGACAGTTAGATTTGTGGATTCTCTGCATATTGAGTCCAGCACTGGGATCAATGCTGAGGAACAGGGAAGTCCAGCAATCCAGTTAAGAGCCTTTCTTCTCAACAGCGTTTGTGGTTACCCACAGATGGACAAGTATTAGTGGTCTGTTAGCATTGGACCATGTGCCCAAAAACATTGGGCCATATTATCAAGCCCCAGCGATAATTATCGCTAAGCGCACTTAGCGCTAGGATAATTATCGCCGGGTAGCGTGGATTTTTATCCCTGAGATAGCGTGCTATTAGCAAAGCTTATCTCAGAAGTGATAAAAATCCTCGCGCCAACTGCCAAATGAGAGATTATCGCTGGAAAACCAACGATAATCTCTCGAAGTTTGGCATTAGCTTGATGATAGGGGCTCACAAACTTAGCCATGATATCCACCTTCCATAGGATATCATGGCTAAGTCAGGAAAATACCAGGTGTAAAAAAAGCAGCGCTAACCATGGTTAGAGCTGCTTTTTTTATCACTAACAGGGTTAGCGATATCCTTGATAATAGGAGAAATGTCGCTTAACAACATTTCTCCTATTATTTTTCTCTGGAACGCCCCCTTTGCATCTCATTAGAGATGCAAGGGGAAGCGTAGAGAAAAAGGGTGCTAACATGCGAATTTGCGTGTTAACACCCTGTTGCTGATAGGGAGATAATTTTATCTCTGCTTTCTTGGCTTTTAAAGCCAAAAAAGCAGAGATAAATCCCTTTATAATATGCCCCATTATCTTTTGATTTAGGCTTGCCAGTTGCAGTTCTGTGGCAGTAATGAGTACATTATAACACCAGCCAGTGGCCCAGGACCTGAGTGGCCCCTCTGTAGGGTGAGAACGTTTGGGATTGCCCATGAAAAAAGGTAAAGTGAAAACTAGTGCAATTTGCACCACTCACCTGTTGGTGAAGATGTTGCTCACCTGTTGGCGAAGATATTGCTACAAAATTGCACCTGTCCTAATCTCAAAGTCATAGCTGCCAATTTTTCAATACATTCATAAATGATATTTCTCTGTTTTCAGTGAGCTTATTGACGATATCTACATGCCTTCGGTGAGACATTTTAACCAGTCACCATAAGCAGCTGAAAAAGATAACCAGTGCACTGCAGCATTTTGTTTTGAAATTTGGGTGACTAAAGTGCTGCATTCATACTATAAGAAGCAAAACTGAAAGTATCATAATTCATAACGAAAAATAGGATTAGATGAATACTCATACATTATATGAGATAGATAATGGACATCCATGACAATGTGCCCTGTCGAGTTTCAGCCTATTTTTCACTTTGTGGCTAATTTATTTGTCACGGTTTCAATGGTAATAGGAATGAGTAATAATGTGCATTATCATTTACAATTACATCACACCAATTCACACCACACGACCTTTGACTCCAGTCACATGTGGCATGAGAGAAAGTGACATCACGGAAAGAGGTACGATTAATAAAATAGCAATAATACTACTTGAAAATAAACACATTTCTGAATAACTGAATCAATTAATAGTAAATGAGGATGCCCGGTTTTAATGCGCTACATGTATTAACTTCCAACAAAGAAACTCAGGGCCTTATTTATGAAGGACTTGTGCCGCCGGTGCGTCACTTTTTCCCATGTTAAAAGTGACGCACGGCGGCGCAAGTCCTTCATAAATAAGGCCCTCACTCTTTTGAGCCAGTACGAGCTTAGAACATCTGCATCCAGTACCACTACTATTATATGGATTATTGGCATAGACAATATATGCATTAGTGAACCCATATGCATCTATAGCCCCAAACAGAAATTAGCATCAATGGTCTCAGACAGTAGTATGTCCAGTATGCTAATACAGATCTGTGACTCAAGCAATTAAGCAAACCACTCACCAAAGCCCAATACACTATAGGTGTTAGTGGTGCTGCATAGGACGTGCATCATTTATTTTACAAAAAGAAGTTCTAAAACTACAACTGTTCACCTACTCGTGTACAGATCCAAAACCTTTGGCAATTCACCGAGAGCTTCGACAGTCACAGCTTTCCAAGCATAACACTTCTAAAGTAATGTTAATTTTTTTTTACATGTTGGGAGTTCAACAATGCACAAATGTAAACTCATTAAAATGTGAATTCCAGATTTTTTTTCTCCACAGGGAAAACATTATTTACCTGTAGGGAAACCTGTCACTTACACCCCCAGAAACGTTGAGTGTGTCTATTTAACTTTCCAATTTGAAAATAAATGTACTCGAACCCTGGACAGGTGTGAACTTTTGATGAATTCCAGTGTGGCAAGGATCGATTGAATGTTCGCAAACTTCCAAGTTTAATTATGCATTGCAGTGCCCACCCTTCAACCCATATGTGGGAATTGCTCATAATTATAGTAGTATATGGTTCAATTCTACGGAGTAAATGAACCATCAATATTTAGGTATCCTTTTGAGAATATCTGGCAGGTATGAACTTAAAGGCAGGTATTTTCAGCAATACATGTATGTATGCAATTAACAACTGATGTGTAAATTGAAATTTTCATATGTCAATGCTCGAAGGAAGAATATGCACCAATGACCCCAGCCAGTAATGTGCACCAATAGTCCCAGGCAGTAATATTCATCTATTGCCCCTGATAGTATTTTGGGAGAGCATCAACGGCTCTAGGTTGTAATGAGCATCAATGACCTGGGCTCTAATGAGCGTCAATGGCCATCAGCTGTAGCAAGGATCATTTGTCACTCACAGTACTTGCATCAACAGCCTCCGACAGTAACAAACATTGATGGCCTCACACAGTTAGGGGCATCAACGGCCCTAGTAAGAAATGCACCAATGAGCAAAGGTTCTAACAAGCAGGATTGCCTCCAAGTTGTAGTCAGCATCAGTAGCCCCGTATTATAACAAAGACAATGGCACCATGCTATAATGAGCATCTGTCAACAATGCTGCAATGAACATGGGTGGCCCCATACAGTATATGCATCAATGGCCCAAGTAAAATGGATCATTTTTCCTACACAGTGCATGAATCAATGCTCACAATAATAAGGCTCAATGGCCCCATATAGCACATTCATGAATGGTCCCAGCCTGAAAGAAGCTGTCAAAACCCCTTTCAGAAGGTCTTAGTGTAGGGGTGTGGCTTGCGCGCCGCTCAAGATGGCGGTGTAGTAGTGGAGCTCCGTCATCGAGTCCCAGTTTCGAACCTCTCCGCACCGCAATTCCTAATTTTATCGGCAAAGCCGGCCAGTTTCCGTTCCCTCAGGATGAGGTGAGCTCTCCAGTTGCTTTTTTCGCCACTCTTCAAGCCCATTAAGCCTGCAATTTGGCGTGAAAAGCACTGTCAGCCCCGGCCTCCCTTTTGTCTGCACTACAGCACTACTGATATTCACCTCAGCAGGAATGTTATTTTTTCCACTGTTGGAACATGCTGGACTTTGCTCATGCAGTTAATATTGAATGACTTCATTATTTTTTATTCTTCATTCAGAGAGGCTTTCTAATTGTGAAATTGCTGGCATTCAGTTGAATATTGCCACACATTCTGTGAGGTATATATATAGAAGCAGGCACTCCTGTCTTTTATTCGACATATATGTTGCAGAATACTTACTCATACTCCTGAAATGTTTCTGTTCACCTCATTATATCTACTTCAGATCTGTGATTTACTTTGATTTTTGTGCATAGTCAAGTTAAGCAGAAGTGACAGATAATTCTATCTTCTGTCTAAATGCGCAATTACTAAAGCTCAACATGGCAATATGCTGACAGTACCCTGTCTCCAACATCAAGCGTTTGTATTTTAGCGCTCTTTTTGCAAGCCAGTCGCATTTTCCTTAATGTTTTCTCTGCGTATGAGAATTTGAATTCTGCCTCCACACTATTCTGTTATATTTCTATGGGGAAATTACGTCAGCTTAAACTCTCCGCTTCCACTAAACCTGTTGTAGGTTCTGATTCTGACTCTAATTTACAAGACATGGAAGATTTACCCTTACAGAAGTCCGACTCTTCTTCTGGTGCTACTCCCAAAACCCACACCATGAGTAAATTGCCAACAACAACTTCCACTAAACTTCCACTAAACGTCCGAAGAAGGATCCTCACTCTCCAGGCTCCTCCTCTTCCTCAACTGCCTCCATGGATTTGATTCTTGCAGAAATACGTTCCCTTAAGCCTTTCATGGTGGAAACGACTAAAACATTACAATTTTTGCACAACAAATGGTCCTCCTTAGACTCTTGAGTTCTTCTTGTGGAACAAACAACAGAGTCTCTTCAAGCTTCATGCTCTCAGATTTCTGCTCAGATATATCCCTTCATAAAAAACAGGCAGAGGATTTGGAAAATCGTAACCGCAGGAACAATCTTCACCTTTATGGTCTTCCGGAACACACAATGGGGTCCAACTCTACAACCTTTTCCAATCCTTTCTTCCAAAAATTTTGGCTCTACCAACTTCCTCTTCATTCAACATTCAAAGGGCACATAGACTTGGTCCGAAACTTTCCACCAAACATTGCAGTGTTATTATGCTGTTTCTTCAATATACTGACCTCTTACAAGTTCTGGCAGCTGGCAAATCTAAAAAGCAAATCTCTTGGGAAGGTCATCGTCTGATCTTCGCCCACAATTGCGTGCTCTCAATGCCAGATTTGGTCTTCTTCATCCCTGTCTTTTTAAGGTTACCTACAAAGACAAGACTACGACATTTGAAGAGCCAGAGATACTCCAAGAATTCCTTCGCCGGGAAGGAGCAGATGTCATGGACACTTCACGAGTTCCTTGAATTGTTGCTTCTATCTTATGTTTCATCATTATTTTCTCACTGTGTTTCTTCCATTAAATGTTACCTCGTTTACCCCTTCATACTGTTTTATATAGTATAGTTTTACCTTATGTTCTTTACCTCATGTTACCCTAAACTTTTTCCTTCCATTTTATAATGTTCTCCTCCTTTTTTCCAAAGGTTTTGCCTTCCTTCAACCATCCCTTTTTGTCCCTATTGTCACGTGACACCTTGATGTACTTCTGCGGACGTATGGTGATGTTTCTCTTGCTGCTTTTGTCGTCACCTTTTTGGCGTCGTAACCCTCGCTTTTCATTTGTATTTGTAGGTATGTCTCTCAGTCGTCTGTATTTGACATGTACTGTCTTCTTTTTTCGCTATCTTCTTTCTTCTTCTTTTCTTCCCTTTTTGTTTTTCCTGGCTTTTTCCTTCTTTCACCTTCTCTATTACTCCTTTTTCTCTGCCTTTTTTCCTTTCTTTTCCCTTTTTTCCTCTTTAGATTCTAGCTCATTCTTTTTTATCTTTGCATTTTTCCCTACAATTTTTCTTTTTGTACTAGTAAGCATACAACTGCTTATATTTTTTCTCTGAATCACTTTCCGGGTTACCACTTGGAATGTTAAAGGTTTAAATAACCCAATTAAAAGGCAACAGGTGTTATCCCATATAGCCAGGCTTAAAACTGATGTTGCCCTTCTTCAAGAATCCCATCTCCCAAAGACTGAAGCCTTGAAACTTAAACAATGTTGGGTGGGGCATGTATTTAACTCCCCTGATGTGGGTGAGAAAAATGGAACCGTGATTTTGTGCCACAAAAAGTTAATTGTTTCTACAGTTTCCCATGAATGTGATGTTGATGGCCGTTGGGTGATTGTTAAATTACTTATAGATAAGATTCCTATTGTTATATTTAATGTTTATGCTCCTACTGGTGTTGACAAATCCTTTTGGCATACCATTTCAGAAAAATTGGCTACACTCAATGATTATTATATTATTTTTGGTGGTGATTGCAACCAAATTCTTGATCCTATTTTAGACAGACATTCCAAAGTTACATTTTCTACTTCTAGAATGCACTCTCAATTCACTGTTTCTATTCATCACAATGCACTAGTAGACATCTGGAGATTGTGCCATCCTGACCTTAGAGAATATAGTTTTTATTCTCCTTCCCATCACTCACAATCCCGTATATATTATCTTTTTCTCAGCAAATCTTTAGCTCAATATGCTATCCACTCTGACATTGGCTCTATCTTAATCTCAGATCACGCTCCTGTCCATGTTGACATCGACCTCATTCCCTTTTCCCCTCACCCAGGTAGATGGAGATTCAATAATTCTTTACTTTTTAATCCCACTTTTTGGACAAAATGTAATGATTTTGCCACTGAGTTTTTTATGGTTAATCATACCCCTGATTCCCCTTTTGTTATGGTGTGGGATTCTTTCAATGCGGCTTCTACAGGTTTTATCATCAATTTTGTGTCGCACAAGAAAAAGCTCTTGAAAGCTCAATCCACTCAACTTCTCAATAAAATCAAGCAACTTGAACATACTTATTATAACTCCAATACTGAATCCTCTGTTAAAGATCTTATTGATGCCACATTTAATTTCAATAGATTAACCCCTGATGCTGCCTCAAACTTTTCATTAAAATGTAACTCTTGTTATTATGGAGGTCAGAATAAAATGGGGAAACTACTAGCCAATTACTTGAAAGTATGGATAGAACGAACTAAAATTTAATCTATTAAAGGTTCTACTGGTGTCTCTTTATTTAAAGACAAAGACATCTTAAATGAATTTGTCACTTTTTACAAATCACTCTATACTCCCAAAACCATTCCAACCTCGGCTGATCTTCTTTCCTATTTTCAAAACATTCCTTTACCTCCTTCTGATCACGTTGATTTTGGGTCCCTGGAATCTGATATCTCATTTGCAGAAATCTCTCATGCCGTCGTTGTGTTACGTCATGGGAAAGTTCCTGGTCCTGATGGATTCACCATTGAATTTTACAATCATTTTGCTTCACTTCTTTTACCGAAGCTTTTACTTTTATTTCAATCCTTTCTCGACACTGGCTCTTCTCAATGGTAAGTTTCAACGAGCCTTGATTTGTTTAATCCCTAAAGATGATAAGGATCATTCTCTATGCAAGAATTACCGCCCGATTTCCTTAGTTAATACTGATTACAAGATTCTTGCTAAGATTTTGGCTCTCAGAATGGATCCACTTTTACCCGATTTAATTGGTCCTGAACAATCAGGTTTTGTTAATGGACGACTCTCTTCTGATAATTTGCGCGTCTTTTCCGACATTCTAAGTAAGGCTCCTTTACCAAACCATCCTCTGGCCGCCATTTCTCTAGATGCTGAGAAAGCATTAGATAGGATTAGCTGAGATTTCATGTTTCAGGCTCTCAAATGGGCAGGTTTTCCACCCAAATTTATTTCTGTTATCTCTTTACCCTTTTCGGGCCCTCAGGTGTCAATATTCGTTAATGGTATGGTTTTGGATTATTTTGCACTACAAAGAGGTGTTCGACAAGTTTGGCCACTGACTCCTTTATTATTTGTTTTAGCCTTAGAACCTTTTCTCACCAAGATTCACCATGACGATAACATCTCTGGTTTTCACTTTGGCTCCCAACAAGTTAAACTTTCGGTTTACTCTGACGACATTCTTCTGTACTGTTTTGATCCGCAATCTTCTCTTCCTTTCTTTCTTCAACAGGTTTCCTCCTTCTCCAATGTTGCTGGGTATCGTCTTAATGTCGACAAATGTGAAATCTTGCCCCTAAATCCTCTTTGCCAAAAGCACCTTTTTGAACATACTAGTTTTTCTTGGCAGCCATCCAAGATCAAATACTTGGGCGTTTGGTTTGCTCCTCTCTTGCCTGACACTCTTACAATAAAACTTTGATTATATACTTCAAAAATTGACTGCTGCAATCACCCGATGGAACCCTCTCTTTTTATCCTGGTGGGGTCGTCTCGACTCAATAAAAATGATGTTATCACCTCTTATACTTTACACCATCTCCATGATTCCTATCCATATTCCTGATTATTATTTTAAGAGGATCGATTCTACTCTGCTTAAATTCTTATGGAAAGGTAAGCGCTCGCGTATAGCTTTTGCTTCCTTGAAGAAAGATAAATCTCATGCTGGACTTCGATTCCCTGATTTTAAAACCTATCACCGTGCTTTTTCCCTGAAGCAGGCATCCCGGTGGCTTTCCACTGCTCTTCCATTTTATCCTCCACTCTGGCTAAAAATAGAATCTTCATTTCTCGCTCCCTTTGAATTCCGCGAAATCCTATCCTTTACATCCATTATCACTTCTTTCCGAAATCCTACTATTTCCCACTCTCGTAATCTTCTTACCACCTTTTTGTCCTCCTCTTACCCCGCTCTCCATTCTATGAGTGTACAACCTATTTTACATAATAAACAATTCAAAATTCGTAATCGTTCAATTTTATGGAAGGTATGGTATTCTAAAGGCCTGCGATGGATTTCTCAGCTTCTTCCTCACAATCTACCTCTCTCCTTTTCTGAACTCCAATCTCAATTCTCCTTACCTTCATCTTCTCATTCACAGTATAACTTGCTTTGTCCCATTCTTCTTCAATACCTTCTATCCCTTCCTACTACTAATGACATCCCTAATATATATCAACCCATATCTTCTGCATTAGATCACACTCCCTCGCTTCTTTTCTTTATAAATCCTTTCAACTCTCATTAACCAGATCCAAAACTAAGATCGAATTAGCCTGGGAAAGGGATTTTTCACAAGATTGGTCAATTCCCTTTTGGGATAAGATATAGTCTAAGATTCATAAAACCTCTAGGGCTGCTAACACCACAAAACCCTTTTTTTCATTTACAATTGGATTTTATTTACTTTATTGATTTTATCGACTTTTTCATCAGGCACTTCCTCTACTTGTTGGTCTTGTTCATGCCCTACTGCTGATTTAAAACATATGCTAATTTATTGCCCTCCCATTCTCCAGTTATGGAAACTCGTTTGGTCCTAAATTCAAAAGATTTTTCATATTCGAATTCCCTTTTCCATCACTCACATTTTTCTAGGTTCTCTTTCTCCTATTTACCCTCAACCTTCATCACATTACATACTCATTGACCTTTTGATAGCTATTGCCTTTCATCTCATCACATCCAATTGGAAACAGGCTAATAACGTTACCTTTCGCTCTTGGTAGAATGTGGTTTGTTTTCATCACCAACTTTATACTAATTATGTTTCTCCCATCTCGCTGGTAAACAAAATAGATCTCCTTTGGCTCCCTGTGGTAAATTACTTATCCTCAATCGCTCCCTCAACCAACACCTCCCACACTAGATCACAGTAGATCTCCCAATGCCATTAACCAATTTCTCTAATGGATTATCATTTATTTTTTGATTGATATATTGTATAAATTTCCTCATTTTTCAAATATTGTTATGCTTGCGATGTACTTTCTATATGCATAGTTTCGATTGACTTCCTCATTTATTCTTATATACTTTGTAATTTCTTTGTCATTTTTTTTTCATTGTATAACTGGTATGGTTTTAACCTCTTGACTGTTTCTTCATTTTCTGTTCCTTTGTTCTTTCATAAACTTAAACTTAAAAAAAAAGAAGGCCTTAGTGTAGGCAGAAGTTACTGGGCCCAACCGTGCAGGCTGTAGCCTTTTACTCCTGGTGTTTCAGGGCCCAAAGTACTATGGGTCCTGAACAGCTGGGAAAGTGCTACCCCTTCAGCACTTTCCTCTAAGTGGGAGCATTGGTAAAGCTGTCTAGGGAGGTGGTCGGTGTAAGGCATACACAAACACAGGACTCAAAGTATTAAACAGGAATCCCAATAAGCGGATTGTCTAGTCAAAAACACACGATTTAGTGATAATAGTAATGTTTTATACCATCACACAAAATATACTAACATCACACAAAGTAATACCCACAGTATCTTAAGATCCACGCACTAGCGTCATCCTGTGCAATATTCCTGAGCCCCTCATTCCGCACTTACTGAGCTGGTTATTTCCCATGTGATAATGGAAGAGACTTTCAAATGTATCCCATGCTAGTCACCACAAAACAAAGTCTTGTTCTGGTGTTAAGAGGTCATTTGAGCAGCTCTATGTGCTAAGCTTGTACAAGTGTACAAGTCTCAGTAAGGCCTTACGGCCTAGAACAGTCTTACCTGGCTCGGGTTGCTGTCAAGTTCAGGGAGGACCGTGTTGTTTCTTCTCATTTTCTAGCCTCTCGAGGCAGGTGGGGCATCTCACAGTGTTCTCTGAATGATGAGTTGAGCTGCTACAGTGTCTGAATGGTTCACAGCAGTGCTGGACTTCTCTTCAGTGTGACCACTGGCGGTGGTCTCTAAGTAATGTCATTATTGGTTGATTCTGCATCAGGGATCCCCTTGACATAATTTTACAGGTTGACAGACCTAAACCTCACGGTGCTCCCCTCATGGCTTACAGAGGTAGCTGACTTACTCCAGCAAGGAAGACACCTTAAACTTAATGGTGTACACCACTCTTCCTATCAAGGTTGCTGACTTTAAACAGCATATGAAATGGCTCTAAACTTTAGGGTGCCCCCCATCTTCCAAATGCTGGTAGCTGACTGTCCACAAGATGTGTGGACAGCCCACATTCTCACAACGATCTGACCGGAATGGATGTCTCACAGTCCACTCACCAGGATCCACTCAACAGGGAGTCGGACACAAAACACTGGTTGAGAGAGTAAATTGGGGATCACACCTGAATGTCAGCCTCCATGGAAATATGTCTCACAGAGCTCTGAGCATTCCCGTTTTTCATGTTTCGCTAGTATTACAGTGCCAGCCGTATAAAAAACGGTGAACAGACAAAATATCGACTCCAAAATATCGACTGGACATAATATCGAGTTTGAAATATAGACTGGACAAAATATCGACTGGACATAATATCGACTACAAAAATATCGTTTTTCAGGTAAGTGAAGTAATATCGACTGTTTAAAATATAGATAGCAAAAATATTGAATTTTTAATAATATATAATATTTTATAGTGTATTTTTATGTAATAATATGTGTGAAAAGTGTGTATTAATGTCATAAAATATTTTATTGAATGGAATTTGTTTTTTTAATAATTGCGTTATGTAATTCTGTAGCGGGTTGTGGGTTTATAGGGGAATAGGGTGGGAAGTAATTTAATAATAATTAATTAATTAATATATGTTTGTAAATATTTATAATTAATAATTAATTGATAATTAATAATAATTAGTTAATTAATTAATATAATTGTGTACATATTTTGAATTAGTAATTAATTGGTAATTGATTAATTGTAATTAGTTAATTACATTAATTAGAGTACATTTTAATATATATAATTTTGTGTTATTGTTAAGTAATTAATTGGGAAAAATAATATTAATTAATAAAATAATTACAGCTAATGTGCTAATATATTTACTTTATTGTTATTGTTAATTAATAATTAATTGGTAATTAAATAATATTGATAAATTTGGGGTAAAGGAGTATTTTTAGGGTTCAGGGTCAGTTTTTAGTTTTTGGGTAAAGGGGCATTTTTAGGGTTCAGGGTCAGTTTTCAGTTTTTGGGTAAAGGGGCATTTTTAGGGTTCAGGGTCAGTTTTTAGTTTTTGGGTAAAGGGGCATTTTTAGGGTTCAGGGTCAGTTTTCAGTTTTTGGGTAAAGGGGCATTTTTAGGGTTCAGGGTCAGTTTTCAGTTTTTGGGTAAAGGGGCATTTTTAGGGTTCAGGGTCAGTTTTCAGTTTTTGGGTAAAGGGGCATTTTTAGGGTTCAGGGTCAGTTTTCAGTTTTTGGGTAAAGGGGCATTTTTAGGGTTCAGGGTCAGTTTTCAGTTTTTTGGGTAAAGGGGCATTTTTAGGGTTCAAGGTCAGTTTTCAGTTTTTGGGTAAAGGGGCATTTTTAGGGTTCAGGGTCAGTTTTCAGTTTTTGGGTAAAGGGGCATTTTTAGGGTTCAGGGTCAGTTTTTAGTTTTTGGGTAAAGGGGTATTTTTAGGGTTCAGGGTCAGTTTTGGGTTTTTGGGTAAAGGGGTATATTTTAGGGTTCAGGGTCAACAAATAAGATTGTAAATTTTTTTAAAAATTATTTTCATTTATTATTTAATTATTATAATTTAATTTAAGTATTTTTAAGTATATTTTAGTCATTAAAATTTAATATTAATTTAATTTAACACTGTTTTTAATAAAGTCGATATTTTTTACATCTATATTATTGTTAACGATATTTTGTACTCGATATTTTTGTACTTACCTGTTTGTAGATAGAAAGTCGATATTTTGTCTGTCGATATTTTGTCAACGATATTTTTGCAGGTCGATATTTTGGCAGTCTATATTATTTCAGTGATCCATAAAAAACATCTCGCCTGACAATTAGCCCAGTCCCCACTGAACCATAACTTGTCCTTGAATCAGAGAAACCGTTGATGAGCACAGAGGATGCTCTGCTCCCCTTCCTCCAACGTGGGTGTTCCCACTCCAGACCTCAGGAATTTTAGCAATCTACATTTCCTGTCAGGGGTTGCAGTTCTCATTCTAACTAGCCTTCCCATGCCCTGGATTTCCAATTGGAACCCCTAGGCCTCCATGTTACCTGTTGGACATGGCACTTATTAGCAAGATTTCCCTAAAACTTTTTGCATTTGTCCTACTAGTTTTTTCCAACTCTCTTTTCTGACTTTAGGACTCTGGGTACTTTCCCACTGCACTGCAGTGGGAAAGTGTGTGCACACTTCCTGCACATGTCAGGATAGGGTGGTTACTTGATTGGTTTAGGTATTGTGCCCGCGAGTGCCCTGTGAAAAGGTAAACCACATACCCGGCGGGTGCTATACTGGCTAAAGGTGGACCCACACTGATTATGCCACCCACATTGACAGCCTGGAGTGTGCGCTTGCACCAATGGTGCTCCTAAATATGTGTTCAGCCTGCCATTTAAGGCTGGTATGCACTGTTCACCGATGGTGCTCTTAAATATGTGTCTGGTGTACGCACTCTCACAAGTAGTGCTCTTGAATACGTGTCCAGCCTTCCATTGCAGGCTGGTGTTTGACCTGCACCTATGGTGCCCTTAAATATGAGTTAATTAAATAAGCATAAGAGGGACCCTGACAATAGCTAGGGAATCACACACCAGGGGAAGAAATGTACTAAACAACATGAAGAGGGTGTCCCCAGTAATTATGAAGACGGATAAAAAATCCCGAATATAGGAAATAGCACCCACAGAACTGCTCACTAGGGTTTCAGGATTTCATTTTCATTTTATTTTTCATTATAATATTCTCTTTTTAAAAAAAGGGGAAAGACAAGATGAAATAAACATCAAAACAATTCATTAACGCAAATCCATAAAAAGTCACAGTGGGCTATTCTTGTTGAAATACCCCATAATGTTTCATTACACATCTGAGGAAGAGAAATCAGCCCATAAATACCAATATTCAACAATATATAGGTAAAAGTTCACAGGGATAAAGTTCTGCAGCTGAGAAATAATCATATAAAAAGACAACGGACATAAAGCCAAAATTGCATTCAAAAACATAAAACAATACACATAAGATTCAGTAAAACAATAGACCACTATAGCAAGCACAAAAAAGAAGCTCCGACGCGCGTTTCGGAAAGTACCAAAAACAATTTTATATAACTTCCTTCATCAGGGCGCACATGTTTTGTTTCATACAGCATTAGTGACCCAAGATACAGTCATCAAAATATTGACATAAGAACAAATGTGAACATCAGGGCTGACAAAGCATATCTCAGAAATCTGGGGCCAGGTGCAGAAACATTTCTACACTCAATGCAGGTTTCCAGCATGAAATACCTTAAACCGGGCCTGGTCCTATACTGGCCCGCAGTTTGAGGAGGATGACCATGCAGTATTTAAAGAGTCTCGTAGCGCACACAAGAGAATAACAGTGTCTCCGTAATGATTAGATTTCACAATCAGAGAATATGTTTTCAAAGGGTAAGTCTTTACGAATAAAATGGTGAAAGTAACTCTGACTTTCTACCGATGAAGTTACAGGTCGTGTATTACGGATTTCCTCGCCATGGCGTCTAAATAATGGTGCCGTCGTAACGTAGGTCAATCCTTAAATATGTGTCAAGCCTTTCACTTCCACCTGAGTACCTGAGGGTACGTCTTAAGGGGTAAAGCGAGTAGTAGGAGAAAGATATGGCAGGTACCCTTGTGTGTCCCATGTCCAGGTAGTGAGGAATAACCATGTGAGTTTTCACCACCTATGAAAATTGTTCCTCCGATGGGCTAACATGAGGAAATGGTCGAAATTGCTTCAGGCAGTAATTGTGGATTGTAATGGCAGTGGCAGCTCCTCTGCTAGGGCGGAGAAGCATTGCCCCACTGAACTAAAGGAAACTAAAATTATAATAACTATTGTTATTAAATAACTTATCATTTTAGTTTTCCTTTGCAGTCAGTAGCCCTCAGGATGGGGAGGGCAGGGCTGGGCACAGCAGGGGAGAGGAGGGCTTTGCACTCCTCTCCTCTCAGGTCAGCCAAACATTCATGCGCACTTTGCATTTTACCCACCAGGCTGCATTACGCACCCTGGTGAGGAGCATGCAAAGCCTGCAAGCCCCTTTCTGAGTGCCGATCCATTGCGCTTAGACCAATCACAATGCTGCATTGCAGTGGTATGATTAGCTTAGGGGAGCCTGGGTGGATAGTTCCTACTGCCGGCGGGACTGCTGGAAGTATGTTGAGAACGGAGAATGGAAGAGAGGCGGCTGCCGGCCGTTTGAGGTAAGTATTTTTATTTTATCTTTGTCATCATACCCCGTCCCCTGCCCCATGCCCCAACCCTATCCCCCAAATCTGGTAGCAGCAGCTACTGTGCATTTTAGCAGCCTCATGATGTTTCATATCATTGGATTTACAGTGACAACCCTTTGCCAGTGGCAAAGGTGGCTTTGTCATGATTCACGTAGAAATGCCACTACTAAACCATGTACATTTCTAGGCTCTAAAACTCTTTGAGTGCCTTGGTGCATGACTCCAGCACATCTGGGCATTCCCCAGCAACAGCTATAAAACACTTGACATTCAATTGGAACAATCAACCTTTGTCATTTGCGGGCCTGGTTGCAGAGATTGTAGGATGAGGTTTGGAAGCTTGGAGTCAGATTTTGGCTCTACTTAAGATTAAGATATGCATTCCATGACTTCTTGGCAGACAGGACTAAAATTAAGGGGAGACATCTGTGGGTCAAAAGGAGACCCTTTGAACCACCCCAACAACTTCAATGGTGTGTGCCAGTAGTATAGCTACTGGTGCCATCCTGCAGCAAAGAGTGAGATACGCTTAAGGGGACTTGAGATCAGAGAACCTAGAAATATGTGGTGCATTTTGCCAGAGGACTCTGTTGTGGACAAATAGGATTACTGCCATTGAACGGGACTGTAGGGTCTTCCTCAGTAGTGGCTGGCCTGGGCCACCTACCTGCTGCTGTGTTGCACCCTGGAGTGTGCTCTCCAAGGGCTTGTTGAGTTTGCCTCCTGTTTTGTTAGAGTTCCCAGGGATATCAAAGATCTCCTAAGAGGTACCCACACCATCTAACTGTGACATCTGAAGAGTGGTGCCCTCCCAAGTTCCCACATCATCTGCTGGAATCCATCGGGTTGTGCCGTGTGGGTGTGGAAATACGAATTGTCCCTAGAGATTGACTCCCCTTGTGTGGAGCCTCAAAGTCTGTCCACACCTAAGCATTGGCCCTGCAACATGGGGACCTTGGTTGTTACACATAAGCATCTAGTTGGAGGTTGGTGGATTCACCGGTTGTGGGGCCCAGCGTGGCCTGCTTGGTCAATGATGTTGCATATCTCTTGTGCGACACTCTGAATGCATGCTCATTGTATCCAGTGTCCGATACAGAGGTTGCCACCCTTGGAGGTCGGCGCGCAACCATAGTAGTGCCTCAGTCTGCCTCATGAGGCATTGCTGAACTTGTGCCTGTGTATGTGATCGAACTGTCTGGTGCAACCAATATCGACATGCAACAGATGTAGTGCCTCATTTCGAAGAAGGTACAGATTTTGCCGCTCTTTGTTTTGTGTAAGCATGGGCGAATTTTGCGAATCTGGCCTTCGCGAATTTTGCGAATTTGCGAACTCGCAATCTGCAAAATCCGCGAATTCACGCGATTTTGCGGATTTTTTTTTGTGTTCCCAAGGGTTTCTGCCAGTTCGCGAGGATTTTGTACCAGTTCGCGATTGCGAACTTACTTGCCGGCACGCAACGGTCGCGACTATGTTGTTTCTACGTCTTGTTCATCATCACAGGTTCACAGCACCCTCTGTTTCAACACTGCCACCCTCTGTTTCACCCATGCCACCCTCTGGTACATCAATGCCACCCTCTGGTTCATCATCATCACTGTAGATTATGGGGGGAAAAAGCAAGCACACCTGGCCTGCTTCAACTGACATGAATTAATTTGGGGTTGATTTATTAATGTGTCACTGTTTTAAAATTCCAGTCTGCACCTGCTTCCTTATCTGTAATTTTCTTTCTGTTGCAGTGCAATTTTTTTTCCAGGACCTTTGTGGCCTACTTGTAGCTATTCTATGATCCGGCTGTGAGGGTCAGAGCAGGGTTATACAATTGTTGCAACTAGCAATTGAACTCTGGAGGGGCCCCAGTCAGGAAGCACTACAGTGAATGGTTACTAATGATGAATTTGAACTTTTGCACCTGCTGCTGAGTGTTTTCAGTTTAGCAAAACTCGTTTTTCTGCAGAACAGCAAATGTAATGCCAACAAACTTACTTGTGAAAGTTTATTTCTAATCCAAAAGTGATCCAAAGAAAGTCAAAATGCCTCAAATCCAAAAAAGGGCAGGCAAATGTCAACCTGAGGAGTTATTCTGATAAAAATCATCATTTTCAGAAGGTCTATGCTGCTTGCTAGTGGATTTCTTGTGCAGAATTGCAAATTTTGTAATTTCGCGAGTGCGAGATTGTTGCTGCCCGCCGCACCTACATGTTCGCAATTGCGAACTTACACCGCACGCCGCAAAATTGTATCACCAAGAAAAAAAAATCCTCTGGGTGCAAATTTGCGGATTTTCGGTAAAGTCGCGAGCGTTCGCGGATTGCGAATTTACCGAAAATCCGCAAAATCCGCGAGCGGAACGGATTTTCCGCCCATGCTTAGTTTTGTGTGACCTGAACATTCTGGTGCAACCCATATTTTTATACAACCGACATTGTGCCTGGATTGCCTGGGTGCAACTCTAATCAGCGAGTACCTGACCGGATTCAGTTAGTTGCAGAAAGCTCAGCGACGTGTCAGGAACAATAGTACTTTGATTTCAATTCCACCATCTCTCAGCAGGACCAGTAATTATCTTAATCCATCCAGCTGCACTCATCCTTGATCCATGTTTTCCCCTGAGGTTTTTGAAAGAACCCTGACTAACCTGGAAATTTCCTCTCTCAGTTCCACCATTGATCACAATGTTGTAGAACTAAATGAATTAATTCTTCAAGCTCTCAATATTTTACTTCCCATTTTCTCCACATTATCTCACCTCCTTCAACCCTATGTCCTCTGGTACAAAGCAGCCGTTCATACCTATTTTCTGTGTGTTATCTCATGCATGCCTACATCTATAGATGGGAGCAGGTTAAAATACAATATAATGTGTGGAGCATTCTTTATTATGTGTAAGTCCACTCATGTTTTCATACACATACACCCATCAACAGGAATTTTCAAACAGAATGCTCACAATGAAACCAGAATTAAGTTAGATATCAAAAATTACATTTGTATTTAAAACATTTTAAATAGTGAAATGTAGGGGTATCGGAGCGGGGGATGGGGATATCTGTTGGAATCTGTTGGATTCTAAGCTTGGCTGTGACACATGAAAACAAATATAAATTAATGGAAGTTAATCAAAAGTATATGGCCATTTTCAATAAGGTAATAGTAGGGAATGCAATGTCAAAAGTCTAACTAAGTAATCCAGAATTTTTATAAAAAGTCCAACATCCTCCAATTTCAAAGTAAAATACATTGCCCTACTCAGCCACATACTCATACCGGCTATTCTGGGATGGGGACAAGAGCCTCTCACCATCCTCCATGTCTGATGCTATTCCCATTTAGGCCAACCATTTTATTGCATGCAGGATGGTGGAACAGAATCTCACACTACTCGAGGAATGGGGCAAACTGGATGAGACAAAGAGAGAGAGGTGGCATATGAAATAGGAGATACAATCACAGAGGTGGGGAGGTGGTGGGTTGATGATGGGTTGAGAAGTTGTAAGCCAAGATGACAGCAAGTATATTGCTTTACAGTACTGTTCATGTAGCACATCATGTAGATCACTTATGCTCTGATGAATCAGGTGAATACCCTCAACAAAGATTAGCTAGATGACCTGTTGACTAGCTTCCAAAGTGTTCATAGATCCTGGACTCCAGCCACACATATGCATGGGAAGAATAGTGGAGGGGGCCACCACACACTATTGCTTAGGGCTGCCTGGGGCATGGCTGACTTATCTCCTGTTGTTCTATTGGATAGACAATGGCTGCTGGAAGATGAGGAAAGGTAGAGGGAACCTCATAGCAACTGTTGTGAGGACCTCCACATTACCCTTGGAGATGGCATCAGATTTAAATTTCAGAGGCATGCTTTTTGAATACTGCAGTTCAATCCTGGGCAGGAGGGCTGCCGTCATCAGTGTCCTTCTGAATGGTGTTAATCCATGGTGGCCACCTACTCTGTGGCTGAGCTGTCCTGGAGACACTGGGACCCAAAATTATTTTATTGTATAAACTGTTACAACATAGAGTGCAATAATATTTTAAAAAATATGTCAAGAGATACGTTCACATGTAAAAGTTAAAACAACCGTTAATAAAAATGGTTAAAAATACGGTGCTCTTGTTGCACTGGTAATTCTGGGAACTAGTGTAATATTAAGAAGTACAGGTTAAGAAACCTTGAGATTCAAGTTGATGTTGGCTCTTTGCAAGAGTCCCTCTTTTTTTCTCAAAATTAATAACATATTTAATTGTTCGACAAATGAACTGCGGGTCCTCTGAGCACAATGCTTGTAGGATCGCTGAGCGACATGTGCGTATTCCTTTTTCATTGAATATAGACTTTAATAGGTTCTGGCGTTCCCTGTCCAGTGCAGGACAAATACAGATCAAGTGGATAAAATCTTGTATGGCAGCACCACATAAATCACACTCCTTGGGGCCTGGTGACTTCCAGCCGGGTTGATCGGCGTTTGTTGGCAAGTTGCCCATCCTTAGGCTTAAGTATTTTAATTTAAAATATGATAGAAAGGCAAGACCTAAATAGGATGCTGGTGCCGGCTTTTTATAAGATTGTATAGTCATCAAGCGTGTGAGCGATGGCTCAAGGTGGTTTGTCGTCGATAAATGAATAGTGGTTAGCTGCCTTTTTAACAGCCTGTTTAAATGAGGATATGGGTAGCTTCCTTTTCCACAATGACGCTAATTCAGTAGTTTTGAGAGAAGAAATTAAGTACTTAGCGTACTGAGAATTAGGATTGCTTTGCATGGCTTCCCAAATGGCGAGATTGATTTCTATTTCGCGACTGGGACCCAGATGTACAATTTCTTTGCATCAGGTTTGCATTATTTTTGCAAAGTGTTTAGGTGGGATTTATCATCCAAAACAAATTATGATTTGAGGTGGAGAGTCAACCAAACACATAGCTGTGCAATGTGCTGCCTTGCATTACTTTGCATCAAGGGGTACTCATTGGGTGGTGTATAGAGAATGCCAATGGGGTTTGAGGCAAATTGCTCCCTACAAAGATTCGTAGATAGAAATTTGGGCCAATATAATAAACCTTCTAGAGGCAGGCACAAGAAAGAGAAATGTTTATATTTCTCCTCATTTTCTCACTTTTCACTGTGCTGCTTTGTACAGCACACATACAAAGTGGGAAATCCTGAACGCATAGGTTTTTGTACTGGAAATTACCCCTTCCGGGTGTTAATAATGCAATGGCACTGGCCAGGTCTCTTGGTTCTGTCTCTCCATTTGGGCATTGACTGCCAGGTAAAACATATTAACCCATCCTTTACGTTTTTAATTTCAACATTTTATCCAATGAGGCCTTGAGTGTAAGTAAACACTTTCTCCATGTGTCAGTGCACTTCTCACTAGGCCGACTGTGGCACTCATAGATGTGTTTTGTTCGTATATTGCATAATATTGATGTATTTCTGCTTTTGTCACCAACTAACTAATCAGTTACATCTGATGTACAATTGGTTATAATTTTTACTGGAGTTCAACCAGTTTCTTGACATTAACAGACTCATTGCTAAATGTTCATAAGTAGGGATGTTTTTTCAACTATTCCTTAAAAATGATACAGGCTCTTACTCTGGTTGCTCTATATTGGATTTAAGGTGATAGAGCTCTGATTTCTGTTCCACTGGTGATCCTAAAGTCACAACTGAAGGGAACAATGCAACTGTTGAGTGAATTATTTGAGTAAAAGCTGAGTATGTGCATTATTAAGTGGGTGTAGTGTGTGCAGATGGGCAATATACTTACAAAAGCAAGATTGGGTGTGGCACCCTAGTGGTGCAACAGGGTGCACAGACATAATATCGACTCCAAAATATTGTTTGGACATAATATCGAGTAGTAAATATAGACTGGACAAAATATCGACAGGACAGAATATAGATAACCAAAATATTGTTTTTAAGGTAAGTGATTTAATATCTACTGTTAAAAATGGAGAAAGTTAAAATATCGAATTATTTAATATAGATAGTTAAAAATATCGATTTTTTAATAATATCTGATTTTTTATAGTGTATTTTTATGTTATAATATAAGTGAAAAGTGTGTATTTATGTTATAATTAATTTTAATTAATGAATTTTTGTTTGTATATTTATTGCATAATTTAATTCTTTAGCGGGTTGTGGGTTTACAGGGGAATAGGGTGGGAAGTAATTTTATTATAATTAATTAAATATGTAAATGTATTTATTGATAGTAATTTTAATTAATTGTTAATTAATTTATATTAGTTAATTAATTAAATTTGAATTGGTAATGAATGTTAATTAATTGATTAATTGGTAATTATGTAAATTTTACTAATTTATTTTCTGTAGCAGGTTGTGGATTTATAGGGGAATAGGGTGGGAATTAATTTATTAATAATTAATTAAATAATTAAATTTATTTACATTTATTTAATTGGAAATAATTGTTAAATAATGTTTTATTATTAAATAATTCATTGTTAATTTTTTTATTAATTTGTATTAATAGGTGATCAATTGAAATAATTATTGTTAATTAGTAATTGTAATATATTCATTATTATAATATATAACATTTTTATTTATTTTTAATTATTATTATTAGATATTCATTTTTAAATTATTAAATATTTTATGAAGTATTTACTTTCCCTAATGTTGTATTCTCTACTGTTGCACCCACTGGAGGGGGAATAGTAATTTTAACCACTACGCTATCCAACGCTTTCCCTACTGTTGCACCCACTGGAGTGGGAATAGTAATTTTAAACCCTACGCTATCCAACGCTTTCCCTACTGTTGCACTCTTTGGAGTGGGAATAGTAATTTTTACCCTTACGCTATCCAACGCTTTCCCTACTGTTGCACCCACTGGAGTGGGAATAGTAATTTTTACCCCTACGCTATCCAACGCTTTCCCTACTGTTGCACCCACTGGAGTGGGAATAGTAATTTTAAACCCTACGCTATCCAACGCTTTCCCTACTGTTGCACTCACTGGAGTGGGAATAGTAATTTTTACCCCTGCGCTATCCAATGCTTTCCCTACTGTTGCACTCTTTGGAGTGGGAATAGTAATGTTTACCCTTACGCTATCCAACGCTTTCCCTACTGTTGCACTCGTTGGAGTGGGAATAGTAATTTTTACCCTTACGCTATCCAACACTTTCCCTACTGTTGCACCCACTGGAGTGGGAATAGTAATTTTTACCCCTACGCTATCCAACGCTTTCCCTACTGTTGCACCCACTGGAGTGGGAATAGTAAATTTTACCTCTACGCTATCCAACGTTTTCCTTACTGTTGCACCCACTGGAGTGGGAATAGTAATTTTAACCCCTACGCTATCCAACGCTTTGCCTACGCTTGCACTCTTTGGAGTGGGAATAGTAATTTTTACACTTATGTTATTGTACGTTAATAATATTGGCTATTATTTAATTATATTTTGTTACTATATATATATGTTTTAACACATATGAAATAAAACCTTTTTTAAAATTTTTCATTAAGTATTTAATTATTATAAGTTAATTTAAGTATTTTTAAGTATATTTTTAGTAAATAATTTTTAATATTAATTTAATTTAACATTGTTTTTATTAAAGTCGATATTTTTTAAAACTATATTTTAGTAAACGATATTTTTAACTCAATATTTTTGTACTTACCTGTTTGGAGATAGAAACACGATATTCTTGATGGTCGATATTCTGTCCCTCGATATTATTTCAGTGATCCGTGCAACAGTAGTGGCTCATGATGTTATGTGTGGATATTGTCAGTCCATGTTTCATTACTGACTTAACACTGTCCGAACACGGGGCTACAACAACCAAACCAGCATCCTAAGCAAAATATTAAAGCACTAGTTTATTTTGAACCTGTAGGCTTGACTGTTGGACTATGACCCCCCCTGGGAACCGGGAATAGGCTAAAGTTCAGGGTTAAGGTCCATTTGAAAACCCATTGCTAGGTGATGTTATACAACACGCAAGCACCTAGAATACTCTTGCATACTAGTTCTGTCGAGTAGTGGAGCACTGTTCTGTAATCAAGGTATCCAAAGCATACCTTGGGGATACAAAAAGTGTGCTCACTGATAGCTTGCATGTGTTTGTGTGTCCTGCTGTACCTCTGTTGAGACAGAGAAGTTGGATTTCAGAAGGGAAAGTGCAAATAGAGAGGCCATATACATCATCACCTTCCGTAAAAACATTTGATATTTGTTTTACAGTTTGTACTACCTGGAAAGCTCCTGTAATTCTCCATGTTTAATAAATTAATGTTAAAATCACGGGTATTGAGATGACATGATGGAATAGCTTTCTTACGACATTCCCCAAATCCATATGCAGTCACATGCTCTTGCCCGGTAGTCAACTCGTTACCAAAATCCCCAGCAACCAACTGATCTGCAATAGCTGTCTATCAGAATATCTAGCTGTCGTTTTTACACAGAGGAAAGGCAGAATGTACATTAGCGAGAAAGCCCTTGCATTGCAGTGGGCTTGCCCTCTGATGGAGCGCCAGCAGTGCCTGTTGTAGAAATATGGTTCCCTGTTGCTGAAGTCTGCCACAGTTACAATCAATGACACCTAACACCCGTTAAATCGTCTTTTTGACCATTGCTTTTCCATCAGTGAAAATGGCGTGGGATGGCGATATACTGATGCAGTCGCCTAGTGATGTCTCAGTCTCAAATAGCCCCCAGAGTCCTAACTTGTCCACATTCTCCACTCGCTCCCCGTATATTCCATCCCCATCAGGGATTCCACTAACCTCTCCCAACATAATACCCCATCTCTTTGCTGTCTACTAATCACCTAACACTATTACGTTTCTACTCCATCTAATAGAGCAGAAAGAAAAGCCCTCCATTCCTTACAAGCGGATTTCCTGACCTCTCTGCCTCCCAAGCACTCCTTGATCTCTACCTTTACCCTCGCACATATTCCTTTCTCAAACGGTCCTCCCTCCACACTAAGCATTCCTCTGTTTCCAGCCCTTTATCTCTCCAGCAGGTGTGATGCTTCCTTGCTGCTCTGTGTTTCTCTGTGCAGGCAGCAACCCACATGCATTTACAGAGGGATTAGAGATTCCCTGAAGGCGAATGCAACAAGTGACTGCACCCACCTTCATGGGAATGTCTTAAGGGTCCATGAGACCCTCTAATAACCCCTGAGAGGGCTGCTTTCAGCCAGCAGACTGAGAAGGTGCCACCGTTTTGTGGCACACTTTCAGTGCTCCGCCTGAGTGCATGTTTGTGTCAGCGCCTGCTTCTATAATTTGAAAGGGGTGTAGAAGCAAGGAGATTCCCTCATTTGCAGGAGGCAACGCCACCATGCAAATGAGGAAATGCCGTCTCAAGATACCACTGGTGCTACATCAGTATTACAGAAGGGGCCAATGAAAGGCTCCTGACTGCTACAGGTATGAGAAGCTGCTGATGAAGATTGAACAACACTGTCAGCTCATTTGGCGGGTTTGTCTAAATAAACTCGAACCGTACAGGAAAGTAAGGAAATTCTAAAAATGTGTTCGTCTAACATGATGTGTGGCTGGACTGAGCAAGTTTTGGGTGAAACGTTGCCATAAACAGTGAACTCTGAGTAATCCTGTCTCAGATGTTTACCAGTAAGAGGAAGACTGATTCTGTGGACAACATACCTTTTAACATTTCGTGTTTTTCATTCAAACCAACCGAAAGCAAAACGAGTGTATGAGGGCAGCAACATTGTTATTTTGATGATAGCCTTCATCCAAAGATTGCCTTCCGTCAAATCTGCCCTGCACAGGCATGTTTAGATATAATTTGGGCGAAGGCTTTGATGAATGACAAAATGGTTTGTGCAGAACAAACAGTTCCCCTGTTGTTTTTGTTTATCTAGGACCCCTGCTGCTGATCCTGAGTGCCTACAAAAATATCCATACAGCAATTTACTTATAACACATTTCTGCCTTAATTCTAGTAATTCTACCAGGAGTTCGTTTTTTAAGTATCGATTAACTGAAATTGTTGAACATGTTATTTAACAGAAAACCAAACATCCTTCGAAACGAGTATTAGTGCTTATACATCATTATGGTATAAATGACTTGGGTCCCAAAAACGAGAAGTGTAATATGTGAGTTCTAATTCAATTTTTATTTTGTCTGATAAAAATCGACCATAAAAGCACATGCAATCTAATGCAAATCCAAAATATTTCAAGTTGTAACATATTTGCATGAAGATCAAAACAATTATAAATATGTACACAATAATCTGTTAATTCACACATTTCAGCAAATGTACAAGTTAGAATAAAGACAATTGTCCTTAAAATGTTTTTAACATCACTACCCACATGTCACAGTTAGCAGAGGTTGAACAAAAATAGTGCAAGAGAGGAGAACAAAACCCTCAAATAGAGTCCGCCATGTTCTCCAACTAATACAAAGATGAAAAGGGACTCCTCTGTCTAACTCGACTGTGTTTGACGTAGGTCGTAACTTATTTAACGTAAAAGCATAAACAAGAAAATATATCGCATAGGAATTAGCCAGCTAGATGACCCAAGACATCGTTAAAATTCGGAAAGTTAGCCTTACATAGTTATTCTAGCCTGGATTGCTGCTTTCAGGAAGGTGCAAACAAAGTAAGTGGTTCCATAAGATCTTAAAAACTGTAAGTGGAGCAAAGTTGTTCTACACCAACGAAAACTTAACTTGCGTAGCAAAGGCTTCAAAAAAGTGCTTGCGTGCTAGAAATCTACAAAAAAACATACAGCCTTATTCATGAGGCCAAAATCGGCTCCCAAAGGGCCAGATTCTGAGAATCTGGCCCTTTGCGAGTGCGATTTTTGCATTTGGGATTCATCATCCAAAATGCAAAAATCGCTAATTACGATCTCGCAATTTTGCGAGGAATTACATTTAAGGAATCTCTATTTGAGATTCCTTAAATGTAATTCATCATCCAATTTTGTTTTGCGAATTCGCAATTTCTGGCCGCAATATACCGCAAGGTCAGACCTCGTGGTAAATTGCGAAAACTCAGAAAAATGCTTTTAAATGCATTTTTCTGAGTTGCATGTTACACACACACATGCCCTTTGGACATGTGTGTGTGCAACACCTGTGTAAAATTTCATTTGAGGGGTGCTACAGGGTGTCCTTTGGACACCCCTGGCACCCTTCAAATCGCTATCTTATTTGCGATTAGCTAATTGCTAATCGCAAATAAGGAATACTCCCCATTCATTCCTATGGGCCTTTTGGCCCATAGGAATTAATGGCGAGTTATTCCTTATTTGCGATTAGCAATTTGCTAATCGCAAATGAGGATTATGTAGGAATCGCATTTCTTTATGCAATTTTTACATGAATCCCGTTTTGCGAGTCCTTAATAGCGATTCGCTATGAATCGCTATTAGGGGCTCGCAAAACGGGAGAATGATGAATCAGGCTGATAGAATGCAAAGGTGTTTGTGTGGAGTGATTATCATAGGGGCAGATTGACTCTAAATAAGGGGAATATTTAAAAAACAAGGACCAAAAAGTTGATCCTGCCCTGAAACAGCAAAAAAAGAAGTGATTGCTCCCACCTTGTGAGATATAAAGACAAATACACCCCAGTTTCGCCTGGGAGTAAAGATCTACAGTAATTTGAAACTAAGGGGCAGATTTACAATAAGTGGCGCATTCCTGCATATCAGCAGGGATGCACCACTTATTGTGCGCCATGCCTCCGCCACCATTGATGCGTCGCATTTACAATGTGGCGCACCAATGGGCAAAAACGGCACAGATGCGTGAAGCATCTGTGCCGTAAAAGCGGCGCATTGCTTGAGTTGCATCGCAAGCACGACGCAGCTCCAGCAAGGCTCTGGGGGGCCATATCTTGTTAATGCTGCGTCAATCCTTACGCCTGTTTCAAGCAGGCGCAGGGTTTTGACGCAGCATGGGCCCCAAAGTGACTGAGTAAAATCTTGTAGATTTCACTCAGCCACTTTTAGAAGGCGTTCCTGCGCCGGAATGCCCCCCCCCTTGCGCAGGAACGCCTCCTTCTGGCGCAGGGCTTTACAACATTACGCATCTTCCAGATGCGTCACGTTGTAAGTACCCCGCAACATGGCGCTTCTTTTGCACTGCCGCTGCGTCACAAAAGTGACGCAACAGCGTCTTAAAAGGGGCGCAAGGGGCTTGTAAATCTGCCCCTAAGGGTTTTGGTAGCTCGGTTTTCCATCTTTGATTTGCACACTACTTCATAAATGCTGCTTCCACCTCTGCCTTAGTGGTTTTAGAGATACTGTTAGGTTCAGTAAACCAGGCAGATAAAAAAGGGTTGTGTTGTGAAGTATAGACCCTCAGAGGCAGGATGAGTACAAAACGTTTTTATTCTGTCATCCACTCTCCATAACTGACCGGCTCACCAACATGCTAGAGTGAACTCTGGAGGAACGTTCCAAGGGAGAAGAGGGAGGAGGGGGAGAGGAATGTACCATGGGAAGGGAAAAAGGAAGATTACAACACATCTCCCTATGCATGGGAGGATGTACAATGGAAGCAGGCGGTTGCTGAACTTGCAGAGGGTGAAGGGACCCCAGGAGGGGTACTAAACAAGAAACTTACAAACAGTTCAATTGGAGGTTGACAACCAGAGAACAAGGAGCACAAAAACACATAGCTGCCCAGGTGGATGAAAATGCAACAGGTTACATCTTTGAAGAAGGCTAAATGAGGGTGAATCAGGGGATATTAGATTTGGCAATCGGATCTCTTCCCCTGATGGAAGCAAAAGGGGTTACTCCTGTTATCATGTCGGAAGAGGTGTGATATGTCCAAATGCCTTCTCTTAACGTCTTATCCACATCCGTATTATTGGCAAAAGCTAGTTGAGTGAGATTTTTAATCAAGAATACAGATTTACACATGAGGTCATTGTCCCCTTGACATTGCAAAGTGGTTTCCTCATGCTTGATGCCCAGATCGTTTTGGAATGCCATCATTTCAATAGAAGAGAACTTAATACCATTGTTGGAGACTATGCAAGCTGGCACACCTTCACATGCAAATGAATCTCTTAAAAAGTCGATGAGGGTTTGGTTGAGAACCTTGCAACAAACTTGTATTTGATCCAGTGAGAAGTTTAGTCCATGAGTGCAATCTCTTAAGGACTCCTAATTGTTCTGTGGGGGCGATTATTTCCAATGGCAACTTAGTCCATGGTATTTTAGGAACTGCTGTAGGATTTCCTGAAAGAACATCGTTCTCTCAAAAGTGCTGGAAAGGCATGTTAACATTCAGTTAAACCATCTCGTGGAAAGTTCTGGATTTTTACACTCCTCCCAGTCTGGCTTTCGTGCGCATTATTCCACAGAGACCGCCCTATTCGGGGGACGGAGAGCTTACGACACGGTATCGACCGTGGGGAAACTCCTGCACTCATCCTTTTGGATCTGAGCGCGGCGTTCGATACTGTGTCCCATTCCATCCTTTTGAATTCTCTTCGGTCCCTGGGAGTGGACGGTCCGGCATTGGCCTGGATTGCCTCCTTTTTAAGTGAGCGCACTATCCAAGTCTTTTCCTCTAAAGCCACATCCGCCACTTGTCCATCGGCGTACGGCGTTCCACAGGGGTCCATACTCAGCCCTTTGTTGTTCAACATCTATGTGAGACCCTTGGCTACCATCGCGGAGGACGCCGGGCTGACTATTTTTTCATACGCCGATGACACCCAAATTGTTTTCTCCCTTTCCAGCAGCGAGTGCAACAGTGTATCGATCTTGAAAATCGGATTGTCACGTATAGCTGAGTGGATGCAGAGGCATCTCCTCAAACTAAACGGTGACAAAACCGAGATTCTCATCTTAGGGAAGCATAAAGATCTGTGGGGCCCCCAACATTGGCCCAGTGACATGGGACCCCTTCCCCAGCCAACTTCTGTGGTTCGCAACCTCGGATTGCTCATAGACGACAAACTTTCTATGAGACAGCAGGCCACTAAGGTGGCCGCCATCTGCTTTGCCACCTTGCGATGGCTCCAGAAAATTCTATGGATGCTGCCTCATGCCATCAGGAGAACTGTTGTCCAGGCATTAGTAACATCTCGCCTGGACTATCGTAATGTCCTCTATCTTGGTGCCGACGCTGCCACCATTAACAAACTCCAAGTTGTTCAAAATTTGTCGGCCCGACTTCTTTGTAACATCCCGAGGAGATTATCTGCATCACAGGCTCTTCGCGATCTACACTGGCTCAGGATCCCCAGCCGTATTAAATTCAAAGCCCTGTGTTATCTTTTTAAAATCAAGCAGGGTTCGGCCCCAAAATACTTGCAGAGTCTGGTCCAACCCTACAAGCCTAGTCGCACATTAAGATCTTCTGCCAACTGCGACTTTGTGGTCCCAAGATTCAAGCTTGTAAGGATGTGGGGTCAGGCCTTTTCCCATCTAGGCCCCAAATACTGGAATGCGCTACCCATTACTCTGAAATCAGAAACCAACCTTTTCTGTTTCAGGAAAAAATTGAAAACCATACTTTTCCAATGATCTGCTTGCCACTTTAGCTGATTCATGGTGCTGTTGAGAGGTTTGCTTTTCTTCTTCAGTCTATCCCTTGCGCCGGGAAACCCACTGCGGGTAGCTGTTGCGCATTATAAATTTAAATATAATAATAATAATAATAACATGAATTTACTCTCTAACCCACCTTTTAACACCATCAGTTTCAGATACAGTACTTTGGTTCGTAATTATCTTCACTCTCGTGGGAAGTACACCGCAGGCAGTATTATTTACCTGGTGGCCTTCTCCGGAGAACAATTCAGAATGGTTAGTTAAATTACTGCTGGTTTCCCCCTCCCGCTCAGCTAATAGGACCTGATCTTTGTTATTTGGATCGTGCACATTCCCCAACTGTCTTTGATGATGCCAACCCAACAGATTGGAACCTTTGCTCACCATGTACACTTTGCCCCATGTGGTTCTCGCTTTAAATTGAATACTCGCCATTTTCATCCCCACTAATGGGATGTTTTCTACAGCATACCCTACAGCTGAAATATCAGGTTCTAAAATGTTGAGACTGGGGGTATCAAATATCTCATTTATGACATGCATATTAAATAAGGTAACTGGGACACACAAATCAGCAAACACCTCTATGGGCTTATTATTCACAAGGATGGTACATTTCAGGTCACAGAATTGTTCTTGAGAACTTGGGGGAGCTTGACAGTCTCTAGCTTTTACTTGGAACACATACGTAGGGGCCAAATCACCTTCACTGTGTACTACTTTCACTTGGTAGTTTTCACTATTGTTACACACTCTACCCAGATGCCCTTTCCTATTACATTTTGCACACGTGACATTACGGGCAGTACAATGCACATCATTAGCATGGTGATTGCTGCTGCCACATCTGTAGCACTTTCAACCTACCCTTTTCCCTAGCAGGATGGTTGTCTTTGACTTCTCCGAGTCTAACCTTGAATACCTCATTATCAACGGAATTGGCCTGTGCATCACTGCTATTGCGAACATTGGCAACAAGCTCATTGGGAGTCTCTCTAGCAGTGAATTCCACAGAGACCGCTATACTAACCACTTCTTTTAAGGTGGGGTTTTTTGCTAGGAGCTTTTCCTGGATACGACTATTGTTCGTGCACCTAACAAGTTGGTCCCTGATGAGTAAATCTGTGCAGCTATGTAATAAATGACAGAATCCTGTTTACCTTGGATGCAGGTAAAGAAATTATGTTGCTCCAAAACTACATTTACTCTGTCACCAAAATGTGCCTCTAATTTTAACAGGATGACTTTAAATTCATCCGCATCATCCTCCTCCTCCTCTAATTCTGGTTCAGGTAAGGTGTCATAAATCTTCCTGTCTTGTATGCCTACATTATGCAACAATATGTGTTGTTTGCGAACTGCTGAATATCTTTCGCCGCCTATGGCAATGAGGTATGAGGCAAATAAGTTTATCCATTCCTTCCAGTGAATATCTGGTTCTCCGATTTCATTGAGGAACGGAAGAGGTTGGCTCATAGCTTGTCCTGCCATAGTGGGGAGGAAAGCTGGCTGGTTGAGCTGCAGCAAATATCTAAATGGAGGGAAAAAGGACACACAATTCTGCGCTTCAACTGGAAGGTGGAAAGGAGGGAATACAAATAGGGGTGGAAGTCCAAAAAAGGACAATAGTGTAAAGAAAACGAGAATAAAATATGGGATGAGAGGCAGCACTATCAGAATTACAACCCAAGGCAGTATGCACGATCCCCTAAAAAGGGGCAAAACAGCTCAAAGGGCCTTACAAGCAAGTAATGTATACTACTGTCACTGAAGAAAAGAGTAAAACTGCCCCACCTGGTGTCTCATGGAAATGTAAGGGTGGTTCTGTTACACAACACAGGATGGATGCGTAATGCTGATTTCACTGAAGTACAGAGCAAACTGCTCCCATAAGTAGTGTCATAGCAAAAACATGACTTAGGTAAGAGGTTGACTTGTGTATGAAGGTGTGCGTATCACATAAGAAACGCACAAGGTAGGAGCTACATCATCCACTCTCCATAACTAACAGGCTCACCAACATTCTAGAGTGAACTCTGGAGGAACGTTCTAAGGGGGAAGAAGGAGGAGGGGAGAGAGGAATGTACCAAAGGAAGGGAAAATGGAAGATCACAGCAGGTTCCTAGGTCAACCCGAGTTAGCTTAGCCATGGAATAGATTGATCCTTATCCAGTGCAAGGCAACCAAGTATAATATACCTACAGAGTTTGCCAATGGGTTCATCCAGACGCTGACCCATAATAAGTATGTTGCCAAATGGACCTTGTCCGATATGAAACCCTAAACTAGCTATGAGTGAATAATAAAGCTGGAAGTAGTAGGTGGTAAACTCAATAACCGCCAGAGGAAATGGTTTCCCTTGGACTGTAAACAGTTACATTTGTTAAAACCCCAGACAGCTGAGCCATGAGTGACTTCGCTAATACACTGTGAATTGCACACCTTCAATGGGAGATGAGCAGACACTCTAATGTCTGCTCTAATCAAGTTACAAACAGTCCCGGCGGATCTTCTGAGCTTTGAGCTAGCCCAGGACCCTGACGAGTTAAAAGTTAACCCTAGGTAACAACAGTTGTCAACAGTTGTTTAATCCTGTCCCTTTAAACTGATTTTATTGAGTCTCATTTTTCCTGGTCCACAGGACATAATGTGAGATATGGTATAGTTAGTTTTCAAATTAAAGTTTTGTATAAAAGAGTCAAAGAGGTCAAGCTGGAGCCTTAGTGCATTCGGGGTAAGGGATAGCAATGCTGCACCATAAGCATACAATAATGCGGGGATCGAAAAGCCTGCTATTCTTAGTATATCAGAGGAATGAAAGGTTAAATGGCTGATTATCCATTTATATATAACATAAATATTAGGGGCACCAATTTGCCTCCTTTTCGCACTCTGCCCTTCAGGGGAAAGTCAGATGAAAGTTCACCATAAGAATTTAAATGCACTCTGGCTTAGAGATCTACGTGTAATGAGAATAAATAAATGGGGGGTCCACTCCTTTATCCAATAACATTGTCGATAACATGATTCTGTCAATTGATTGAAAGGCAGTGGGCAGATCCATAAAAGATAGGTAGATGGGAGAGCGCCTGTCATTGGTGTGCTAAGAAATTATCAGGGCCAGGTTCAAGCACTGTTCATTAGTACCTAGATTTGGACAGAAGTCGAATTGAAAGGAGAAAAGAGTGTTATTGTCTGCAGCCCAATTAACTGAACAATAATATATGACCCTACTGATCATTAAAGCTGTGTTCTCAATAAGTGAAATTGCACGGTAATACTTTGGGAACATGTGGTCCCCCTTTATGAATATTGGCCCAAGAGGAGGGGGGTTGGCATTAGTTGTTAAAAATGAATTAAATGTGTTGCTAATAAGAGGGCCCCAGATCTCTGGTATGAATTTCAACAAATCCATGGGTACCCCTTCTGGGTCTGGTGCTTTCCCTCCCAGACTGTGTTGGATGCCTGATTCTACTTTGTGAAATTTTATTAGAAAAGATAAGGAGTTCTGTAATGTATAGCAAAGTACTGGTAGCATACTAAGATCTTCAATAGAATAGATGGAAACAAAAATATGTTATTTGGTAGAGCTGGATTAGTGGGGCAATTTCTGGATCTTATTAGTTTTTACAAGTTCCGAAAAGGTTTTATTATTCTTCCCCAGGGCTGTATTTTCAAACAGCTCCCAATTCCGTTTGTAAAGGTCACTTTTCCTATTTGAGAGCTCGATTTTACACCTTCTGCATGCCAGAGAGATCTCGCTCCTATCCCAAGGTCCTACATTTAAGGCATTCCTCAGCTTTTGATTTGCTTTTGAGCAGGACTCATTGAAACATTGTGCTCTGTGTTGCTTGAATGGATTGTTTTTAACATAGGCTCTCTAATTGTACACATTAACCTATGGTAATACATAGCCATCGACTCTTGCCCATACTCAGCTAAACAGTTAAAAAATACTGCTAAGTGAATAAATAAATGAATGCATTTTATTTTTATTGCACAGTTACTTAAAACCATTTGCAATCTGATTTACATGCATAAAAAACTTGTTTTAAAGAAGTCTCAAGATTAAAATTGTTTAAAAAAAATCATACAATGAGTACACAATGATAAAAGAGAGAATAATATGCTATTTACATTAAAAAAGGTGAAAGGTTACCAGTTTGTGGTTGTAACAAAGTATGCCTTACTAGGGTTAGGATTTAAAATAGGCAGCTACAAAACTAGTTACAGGAGGCTGACTCTTTAGGAGACAAAAGGGCCTTTAGTATTGACAGGACCCTCTTCTTTAATAAGCCTAAGACATAGTAAGGCCCTTCATCTCCCAAATCTGGCCAGGTCTGATGGTAGGGTGAATGAAAATAAAACCAAAGCTGCTTCTTTCACTGTCCGAGCCCCGTTGCATAGCCATATTTGTTTTAAGAGCTTCTGATGGGGCTGTAGCATGCCAGGACAACAACAAATCAAATGTAGCAGAGTTTCTGATTTAAAGTTACAAATTCTACATCTGATTTTAAATTCAAGGGACTTCCACCCGGGATTTAATTCTTTAATTGGGAGGGGCACTAGTCTGGCCTGTAGAATGTTTTTTAGTGCTTTTCTTCCCAATGCTTGACTAAGGTAGGTCTGAATGCTATGCCCTACATATCTTGTAATCAGCCCAGGTTGTCCTCCTCCTTTTACATAGTCTTCTAAGTCGTTTTTGCGTAACAGTTGGTAGCATTGTTTTTTAATTGAGTTTTTAATGGCCAGATAGTTTATCACTCCTTGATCCCAATTTTGTATTACTAAACCCAATTGTTCCACTGCTTCCTCCGTATAACGTTGCCATGGGTTTGTTGACCCTCCCCCCCATATCGGTTTCACCATGCTCTTTAGGCTTCCAGAGGGGGCTGTGAGTACTTGATAGTAGTGTTTTGCCTGCGTTCCCAACATTCTTTATTTTATCGCTTCAGACCAAATTCCAAACCTATCAGGCTGTTGCGGGTGCATTTTGGCAACTTAACAATGCGTTTATATGCTTTGCATTGTGCTTTTTCTAACATAGATTCAATTTTACCTGAAAATGCCTGCTGTGCGTACTCCACAATTGCCCTGATTTTAGCTTTTAGTACTTTTCTGACAGTGACTGCCGTTGAACTATGCGTTAGCTTGTGTACTTTGCACAGGGCGTAGGATGTTGACTGTGCTTTTACATTAATTTTATGACGATGTAGCATTGCTTTACCTGTTTCGCTTAGCCTGCACCCAAGGTAGTTGTAGGATTTTGCTGCCAAAATAATCTATTTGCCCACGTGCCATTTCAGTAATGCTTTTTTTGGACTATGACCAAAAATTACAACCTTAGACTTTTGAGCATTTATTAATTATTAATTTCTTTTGTTATAATTTTTAAGGGCGTTTAGACCCCTTTTTAGTCCAATTTTCGTGTAGTCCATCACCACTATATCGTCAGCGTATTGTAGTATTTGTAGTTTATTTGCTCTGATTTTGGTGATTACAAGACTTGCATTGTGGAGCTTCTTTTCTAGATTGGCAGTATTTAAGTTAAATAATGTAGGGGCAAGTACGCATCCCCATTTTAGGCCACGATTTGTGAAGCACTTATTAGTTGTGGTGTTATCTGCTAATTTTACTTTGACCCAGGTGTTACTGTACAACAAAATAATGGCGTGTAGAAGACCTACTGGAATTTGCCAGTTGCAAAGTTTAGCCGGAAGCTTATATCAAGGCACCACGTTAAAAAGCAGCTGAGTGGTCTACAAAGCAAGCTTGCTGGCTTAGGCACGACATGGCCATGATGTTATAAATTGTAGTGCAGCCTTTGCGAAATCCATTTTGATAGAGTGGGAGGATTTCATTCTCTTTGATCCATCTATTCAATTCTTTCAATAAGATGCCTGCATAGGCTTTTCCTTCAATGTCCAAGAGGGCAATTAATCTATAATTTTTTTGATCTGTATTATCTCCTCTCTTGAATATTGGATGTAGAAATAACCCACACCATGAGTCGGGCACCTTAGTTTGTAAACGACATTCGATAAACAAATTGAACAGCATTTTTTCCTAATACGCAGGATCTTCTCTAAAGATTGCTGCTGGAAGACCGTTAGGCCCGGGTGCTCTGTCTTTTCTTATTTTTTAATTACTTTTTCCACAGACAGGGAGGCCTTGCTCTTTACCCATACATTCCAAGAGGTCTCCATGTCTATGTTTGTACTTGCCATGGAGTATCCCACAGTGCTTCCAAGGTCAATGCAACCTTCCTTTTCAATATAAATTGTGGATACGTGTCTCTGCCATGCATCTGTGTGTGCACCTGTCTACTTTACCTTTTACCAGGCAGGGTATATATTGCCAAAGCTGACGTTGTTTGTGAGACTTTGACAGCTCGAAAATCGTTGTCCAGTCCTCCTCTAGTTTCTTTTGTTTGAGAGACCATAGTGGTTGTTTGTGCTTATTGGATAAATCTTTACACTTTTCCCTTGTTTCTTGGGTACCGACAATCCTATGTGCTCTTTTAGCCTTCTTTAGGTTACGCATTATAGTACTTAGTTATGTGTTATTATATCTAGGTTGTGTTGTGTTCTTCTCCTTTACTTGAAGGCTAACTAGGTTGTTGTTGGTGAGTGCAGATTTCAAAGCGTAAACTGACGTCCTCCAGTTATCAATGCTTGATTGAGTTACATGATGTTTACCTTTACACACTTGTTTATCTTTCCATGCATTAAATAGAGTATCCTGGTGCTTATTCCATTTTAACCTTCTAACTAATGTGTATTCCTCGTTCCCTGTCGAACGGGATACTATGGCAGCTTGTTCCCGTTGATTGATAGTAATATTTAATTCAACCTGCAGCATTGTGTGATTGCTGGTTTCGTGTGAATTTAATTCAAAATTAACTATTTTCTGATTTAGTTGGTTGCATAGAAAGATGTAGTCAATTGTTGAGCAGTTCTTTGATGTGACAGTACCTAAACGTTTGGGCTCTGTACTTTTCCAAATTTCATCGGTAGACATTAAATCATAATTTTGCAAGAAGGTATTAAAAACATTTTCAGAGCTGGTTGGAAACGTCCTTGTACTCGTGTTTGTTCCCAGATGGTGCAGATTGAAACCACCCAATATTCCTGTATTAAGGTTATAATGTTTTTTGTAGCTTCCAATTTTAACGGCCCATTTGTGTTTAAATATACATTTATAACCAGGATTGAAGATCTGTCTTCTCTGCTCCTTTTTCCGTCGACTGCATTTACCTGTAACATATCTGACTCAGTTTTTATCTTCTTTACTATCACTATTTTAGATGTTTTACGTAAATAGAGATTCCACCTGATGGTGTACCGTATCAATTATGTTTAATTGCTAGTTTATGAAAACCGGCGTAGCCTTCAAGATGTACTTGCTCTGTGGCCCAGATGTTTTGTAGGCATATGATATCTCCTTCCTGCAATATATTTGTTGCTTTTACTTGTTTGAGAGCTTTATGTATGCCTGCCACATTCCAGGAAATGATTTTAAGACTGGGATATGTGTTTTGATTAAGGCAAGATTTACTAAACTTTTCCAATACTAAAGGGTTTACGGTAGGCAGCACTTGTTGAGTCGACGAGATGTTGAAAATGCCCACTTGAACTGTAGGAGTAGATAGTACTATGTTGTGACTCTCTGCTTGTCCTGCTAGATTGATCCATCCATTGGATTTTCTGCAGTGTGTCATCTTTTACTGTCCTATTTATGGTCATGTCCTCCTGTGTCCTTACTAATATGGTGAGATTCTTGTAGTTCTTATCTGGATGAATTTTCGATGTGCCTCTCAATATACCATTCGAATGATATTTAACTTTTATTGTCTGGTTTGACATGTTAGCTGATTACAGTAAAATTAACCGATACTTTTCTTGTTCTGGTTCCGTTACTACAATACCCTAGTTTTAAAAAATGTCTATTTCTCTAAGCACTGCTTCTGACATGTGATGGTTTGTCCAGGTAACTATGGTATCTTCGTTGGGGAAATCTTCGTCCTTTGATTAAAAATGAACACTAACTATATCTTTGTTTTTTATGTAAGACAATGATGGTATGTGTTGACGGAGCCTTAGTAGATTCCCCCTATTTGGTGTATCGTGCCTACCCTTTGATTTGTATTGTGGTTGAAAAATGGTTTTTCACGACTTACTAATATGAGCGGAATTTAGTGTCATCTAGACACAGGTTGTGGGTGTATTGTTCCTTTACGTTGTATCTCTCTGGGTGCGTTAGAAATATTAATGTTCGCAGGTTGTTGGTTTTTCATTCCTTCACCAGTTGTCACTTTAAGAAACCCGCATTCGGTTTTGTTCATATCAGTTTCAATTGTAGCTTGTAAGACTTTCTTTACTGCCCCTCCGTTTTCAATGGGCATTACTTCTCGAAAAGCTGGTGGGGTTGATGTATTGTTTACTGAATGAGGACCTTCACCCGGAGGTTTATTTTGTTTTTGAGTCTTAGTTAATATCGGGAATAGTTGTTTAGATAATTGCCTCTCCTGGTTTTGAGCAGATTGATTTGCTGGCTCTTTCGAGACGTATGTGGGCTGTCCCTAGCTCCTTCTGATTTGTGTAGTCTTTTGGCACTTCAGTTTAAAAAAAAAAATACGCCGTGACAGATTTGACTCCATATTGCTGTTTCATGTTAAACTTCCTTATCTGACTTTCCACTATTTACTATCAATTGATTATTAATTATCAGGTCCCTATTTGTATAAATGTTTTTGCTAACTGTTTTTAGGACTTTTTCATTGGTGATTTGCTAGGTTGTCACAGGTATTCTATCACCCCCTTTGTGTTCTGCTTTTGTCTTTAGGTACTCAATAGGAGTAGAAACCACTTCCTGGATTGACGCCCGTTTGTCTATTGTTGGGCCACAGGCACAGTCTGTGTTTAATGTGGTTGCATATGCTTGGGCCCGTGTTAATAATGTATTCAGACTAGCCAGATTTTGACCAATCCCTGATATTAATTTTGCCATGATGTTGAGCAAATCTACTTGGAAATCCATCTTATTTAATTGATAATTCAGTGCTTCTAGTGTAAGTTGGGATGTTTTAAAGAAGATATCCCATATGGTTCCTGAGTTGGTTATTACTACTGGGTTATTGCTTTCACAGTTTTGGGTTTCGACTCCCTCGAGGCTTTGATTTTTGCCTCCCATTATATCCCTTGTAATGTTTTGTGTACTAGGAGCCAGTGCTGTACGGATCAGTGTTTGTGTTGTACTTACTGGGACCTTTTCAGTTAGATTTTTTTCCACGTGTTGAATATGGTTTGAAGGTTGCCTATCTTATTGATTCTTACTTGTGCCTCGATTGGTTGGTGAGCCCCAGTACTCAGAAATTGATCTCGGGAATTTTGTTGTAGCATTTGCTTAACCACTTGGATGCTAGGCGTTTTCCCGCTGTGTGCTGGAAAATGCCATTTTAGTGGCACCATGACGAGCTCAGCTCGTCATCAGCACACGACCCCCGTGGGTGATGACAAGCTGAGCTCGTCATCAGCATCGAAGGGGTTAATATGTGATTCAATAGAGTCAAGTCAAGTCAAAAAGTTTTATTTGTGTTGGTACTCGACAGAGGACCACAAAAGATTTTTTACATGTTACGTGTTTAAAAAAGATTCAATTTTATCAATACAAAGGTAAAAAGGATTTTAAAAATTTGTACAGATTATAACAAACAAATTCGTTCGGAGGTTGTTTGCACAAACATATAAGTTCCCTCACCGTTGTGATTCTACAGGAGCGATATATAGGTTCTAAGAATCTAGTACGGGCTAAGGTTACATTCTGGTTCGGACATACAAATAGAACGTGCTCCAAAGTCTGATCGCCCCCTGCGCACAGTGTACATAAAGGAGATCCTCCCGGGAGCCATCTTGAGGTAAATGATAGAACGGGTAGGATGCCCAATCGAAGCATAGCGATTGCCCTCCTTGCACCATGTGTCAAGGTAAACCCAATATAGGACCGGCTTTGTTTCTATTCTAGTGAGTCGGCAAAGGGTTTATAAGTAGGTAATTTATTGCAATGTCGAGAGTCCACTTCGTAGCTTAGTTTTGGGGTGAAGCATTTTAGGAACAGTTTTACTTGTGCTGGTGACCAAGTAAGCAGCAATTTAGTGCTAATATTTGCTATACGAAATGCTTCAATCGTGTTCTCTAGAAAGACTTGCTTTTTAGCGTCAGACCCAAAAGTTTCTTTTTTCAGTAATGACCTTAAAGTGTTCTCTTTTGCGTGTAATAAGTTGTAGGCCCACCTAATTACATTTGCAATTGCTACGGCATAGGAGCTTGTGACTGATAGTTCCAATCTCAGTGCTTGAACAGGTACAGCATCTGACACTTTCATGATTTTTCTTAAAATTTTTCCCTCTTTGCGATCCATAAAGGCCCATTGTTTTATGGGGATGTACTCCGTCGCATAGGATAGTACGGGTGGTATTTTTACTCTGTAGATGTTTATCAGTGAGGAAAAATGTCTGTTCCCTGTTGCGCTATAGAGTCTCTGGAGGGCCGCGGCATGTATATCAGATTTCCTTTGCAAATTTTTCAACTGTGTTGTGTTTGTTAAATTTTTTGAAAGGATCCTGCCGAGGTAGGGATAATCCTTGACTTCTTCTATCTTTTCTCCTCCTAAACTCCAGGTATATTTGGCGCTTTGTTTCCTCCCCGAGAAGGCTATCACTTTTGTTTTCTTAATGTTTGGAACTAAATAGTTTTCTTTGGAGTAGTTGTGCAGAATATCCAATGATATTTGTAATCCGAAAGGAGTGAGGTCCAACAACACTATGTCGTCAGCATATAGCAGAGCATTTATGTTTTGATTAGCAATTTTTGGAGGTAGGTTGGAGCCCAATTGCAGGTAGTAACACAAGTCACTTAAGTAGAGGGAGAATAGGATCGGGGCTAAAAGGCACCCTTGCTTTAATCCATTTTCGGTTTTAATTCTTTTCGTATGACCTTTTTCTCCCCCCTTTTGGACTTGACACCAGGTATTGGTATGTAAGCTTACTAAAGATTGTAGCAGTTGTTCGTGTATTCCAAGCTTCCTCAATTTTCTCCATAGTGTTGGTCGGTCTACCCGATCAAACGCCGTAGAGTAATCTATAAATGCTGCGTAAACGACCTGGCTTTTTCGGGTTACATATTTGTCAAGAATGACTTGGATAACTGCAATATTGTCTGTTACCGAATGTTTAGGTCTGAAACCTGCTTGAAACATGGGAATCAGGCCTGTCGTGAAAGCCCATTCTTTCAGACGATGTAATATTTCTGCTGCGAATACTTTTCCCACGGCGTCAATAAGTGCTATTTGGCGGTAATTACTTGCTTGGGTTTTGCTTCCCTTTTTGTGAATGGGGATGATGATGCTTCCCTGCCATGATTTTGGTACTTGGCCAGTATCTAAAATATAATTGAAAAGGGGATATAGCAACTGACTCCATTCCTTCGGGGCGACTTGTAATGCTTTGATCGGAATCTGATCCGGGCCAGAAGCACCCGTTGTTCTTGCATTACGTATGTTCAGTTCAACCGATATTGCTGTAGTTTTAATTATTGGACATTTATCTTTTCCTTTGGTATTAACCTCACTACTTTCAGATGGTATTATTGAGTTTGATTTGTAAAGATCTGTCAGAAAAGTTTCCCAGTCATTCGGAGGGACCGGTATTGATTGTAATTTCTTTTTTGATCCAGTGAGTTTTGCTATTAGATACCAATATTTGCACTGGTTGTTCTTATTCGCTGCTATCTGGATGTCGACCCAATTACGATCTTGTAAAGCTTTTTTATTTCTTTGATTCTCACGTCTCAGTTGATTTTTCATTTTGTTTATTTCCTTCTTCATATATGGTGTAGGGTTCATGTATTGGGCGCGTATGCATTTATTTAACTTTTTCTTTACTTCAGAGTTCTTAGAGGTGCGCATATTTTTGTCTTTCTTCTTACTGTTACCTACTGCGTCCTTTGCTGTCATATTTAAGATGAGAGTTTTGAAATCTTTTATAATAAATTCAAAGTTTTCAATAGGATTTTCTGAGAATATTTTCGTTAAAAATTGAGAGTGGTCAATCAGTGAAGTAATTTTATCAATGGTCGAAGAATTCCAGAAAATACGTCTTTGTTCGCTGTTTATCACTATATTGCTTTTATGGTAGATGATATGACAGGCTGGAGAAGATTTAGGTAACCAATCTGTAGTCAAATGCATTAGTGCGTGATCACTTTCTTGGCAAAACTGGTTAAGCAGATATGTAACTGTATCTAGCAGATCCGTACTACTGATAATGTAGTCTATAATAGATAAAGTCCCATTGCCCCGCCTGGTGTAATTTGCTGGAATGTCCCCTTCCATGTTACCGTTCACTATTACTCCATTAAGATTAGTCAATGTTGATAATAGCAATTTCCCTCTTTTATCAATTAGTATGCCCTCAGGAAATTGCGGGGTTATGGTTTCCATACCTTCTTCTAAGTGTAGTTTTGCCCACTTATTGATTTCTGAATTAGAGATTTTACTATTGAAGTCACCAGCAATTAAAAAGGATGAATAAGGATGGTTTTCTGTTATAGTCACAATCTTTTCCATGATTTCTAGGAATATTGTATCATGCTTTTTACCTGGAGGAGCATATACATTAAAGAGGAGAATTGTTTTAGGGGGGGCCGTGCTATATGTTTTTGCAGAGATTTTAATGCACTGTAGGTTTTCTAGGTTAGTATCTAGTAGTTCCTGCGCCCACAGATATTCTTCACTCAGTAAAATGGCCAAACCACCTTTAGCGTGACCTCGTTTAGTAGGTGTTGCTGGGATTTCGTATACATAATAGTTTTTGAGAGTGATAGGTTCAATTGCCCACGTTTCTTGTAGGATCAGAATATCTGGCAGATTTCTCATGGCCGTAGACAGTTTGTTCTTAATTCTACCTGCGATATTCCAAGAGGTAATTTTTAAGCCGGTGCTAAACAGATTGTTGTTGAGTGCTCTTGATTTTATTACTATTCAGAGTCTCAGAAACCCTAGCCCAGGATTTTATGCTGTTACTATTGTCGGGTTCTTTAGGAGCATGGTACCAAACTGCCCGTTGTCCTTTATCCACCAAAATTTTTAGTTTTTCTTGCCCTACAGAGTGTGTATCTGAGTACGTGATTTCTTGATCTTCTATCACATCATAATTTCTCTGGAATTGTTTCCCATGTGAGTTAGAAAGTGCACGTATTTGTGCGTTATACCCGATTGGAGTTTTACTGACCGTTGGTTCCATTCTTTCCACTACATCGTATCCGTGTTTGTGTAGTGTCTCCTTTTCGTTAAGTATAATCTCTGGAAGAACAGACGACCAGAATGTTACCCTTACTAGTTTAATATTGTCTTTATTGGGAAAGATTACTAGATCAAGTTCATTACTGCTCAGTGATTGTAGAGACCTTATATGTCGTAATAGATGTATTATCCTTCCTCTATTAAGTGGAGCTGAATCACTAGGAAAAAGTTCCTCAAATTGTAGAATTTTGGAGGAAGGCTCTTTCTCTCTTTGTTTGTACCTGTTTATGACTTCCCTGATTTTTTTATTGTTGGTTTGGTCTGGTTCCTCTGAAAGTCTGATAGGGACATATTCTTTCACTCTTGGATCTAATTGTGGGGTCTTTTCTTCAAGGTTTTTACTGATTGCTAGCTTTTCAGTGTTTTGAGATGTTATTATATTATCGGCTTGTTCCTCTTCTAAGTTATGTATTATAACTGATTTTCGGAACTTTAGTTTGTGAGTTTTCTTTTTTTGAATCCTTCTTACTGGTTTTTTCCTCCTTCTTTTCTTTCCTTCTATGTTATTTTCCTGTTTCTTTTTAGCTGTCGTTTCTCCATTTCCTTGATTTGATATATTAGTAGTATGTATTTCCTGAGTATCTAGTGCAGAATCATTTACAAGATTATTTGTTTCGCTTGTTTTTGTAAATATTGGAAAATGTTTGATTTTTTGCTGATGTTTTTCTTTAAAAAGTTTTTTTAGGGAATATGTTGTTGAATCATTTGGATTATCCGACTTTTGATTTTGTTGTATTTGAGTATTTGAAGTTTGAGTGCCAAAATCGCGTATTCTTTTCTTCTGATCTTTATTATATTCTTTTGGTATGTCATTTCGCTCAGGTTTGATTTTCGTTGGCATATTATTTTTCTCTACTGTGAAGAAATCTTTTTTCTTTTTCTCTTCAACTAGATGTTTTAATATCCCTATTTGAACGTCCAAAGTTTGGTCGGAGTTTTCTAAAATGTTTCCCAGAAAAGAGAGAACTGATTCCAAAATCTCTTGTAATGAGAACAAGGCTTTAGATATAGGTGAAGTTGTGTTAATGATATTATTATTTGTTTTAAAGTTGAAGGGATCCGATGAAAGGTCAAGTGAGATGATTGGAGGAGATGTTTTTTCCTGGATATTATGGCTTGTTCCATGTTCCGACTTTTGTGGCCCTAGGTTTGATTTGTTAACATTTGAGTCTTCAAATAACATTGAGCTCCCTCTATTTTTTATAGGTGTTGAGGTTTTTAGAGTAGACGTTTCCTGGTCAAGGTTTTGTAGATCTTTTGGGGTACAAAATAATTTATTGCTTGATTCAGGCTCCAGGTGACCCAATTTAGATTGTGAGTTAGGAATCATTGAAGTGCTTTCAGTTTCCCTAGTGATTACGGAAAAGTTGAGAGATGTTTCTTTGCCTGATGTATTCGATTCTTGAGTGTCTTTAGCTGCAAGCGTGGTGAAGTATGTACTGATTGCTGGCGTTTGAGTTATACAACCAGGTTTTATGGCTTTATCTGAGGATTTCCGTACCGCATTCTCAGTCCCCATTCTTTTCATAAATATAGTGCGGGAGCGCAGTTTTTTGAAGCCCATTTATTAACCGATATGCCTTTATTAATTTATTTTGTGTATCGCTTCACAAACTAATAGATGTATTTTCTGCTGTTGTTTGTGGGTTATTTGGGTTTCCCCAAATATCTTACCGGAGAAGAACTTTTTTCTGTAGAGATAAGCGAAATGAAAGAGGGGGGGCCCGTCCCGTCCTCGTGCGTCCCCGGACGGCCACAGACGGCCCGCCCTTTGCCCGGGCTTCGCTCCGTGCGCCGACCCGCGCGCGTCCCGCGTCGCGGAGGGGCTGATGGTGTTGATATACGTTTCGCCGGTGGGTGTGTCCGTGGCGCCTGGGGGAAGAGGAACCAGCTGGTCAGTGCAGGGATTGCTGGTCCTCGCAGTCCCCCAGGTTACACGCGTAGTTTCTCCCTGGCCTCTGACCCTGAGGACTCCAGCTGGGAGCGCTGAACAGAGCGTGCCGACTGCAGCTCTCGCTCACACCAGCGAGTCCTCGGGGAGGCGGCTCTTGAGCACACGCAGAGAGAGATGATATGTCCTCTTGCAAACAGCGATGATCCAGCAGCAGCAAGCAACCAAAGAAAGTGAGTGGCGCCTGCGAAGCGGGTGTCACGAATTAAGTGTCCAATTCGCCGGTGGGTGTGTCTGTGGGCGTGGCGCCTGGGGGAAGAGGAACCAGCTGGTCAGTGCAGGGATTGCTGGTCCTCGCAGTCCACCAGGTTACACGCGTAGTTTCTCCCTGGCCTCTGACCCTGAGGACTCCAGCTGGGAGCGCTGAACAGAGCGTGCCGACTGCAGCTCTCGCTCACACCAGCGAGTCCTCGGGGAGGCGGCTCTTGAGCACACGCAGAGAGAGATGATCAGTCCTCTTGCAAACAGCGATGATCCAGCAGCAGCAAGCAACCAAAGAAAGTGAGTGGCGCCCGCGAAGCGGGTGTCACGAATTAAGTGTCCAATTCGCCAGTGGGTGTGTCCGTGGGCGTGGCGCCTGGGGGAAGAGGAACCAGCTGGTCAGTGCAGGGATTGCTGGTCCTCGCAGTCCCCCAGGTTACACGCGTAGTTTCTCCCTGGCCTCTGACCCTGAGGACTCCAGCTGGGAGCGCTGAACAGAGCGTGCCGACTGCAGCTCTCGCTCCAACCAGCGAGTCCTCGGGGAGGCGGCTCTTGAGCACACGCAGAGAGAGATGATCCGTCCTCTTGCAAACAGCGATGATCCAGCAGCAGCAAGCAACCAAAGAAAGTGAGTGGCGCCCGCGAAGCGGGTGTCACGAATTAAGTGTCCAATTCGCCAGTGGGTGTGTCCGTGGGCGTGGTGCCTGGGGGAAGAGGAACCAGCTGGTCAGTGCAGGGATTGCTGGTCCTCGCAGTCCCCCAGGTTACACGCGTAGTTTCTCCCTGGCCTCTGACCCTGAGGACTCCAGCTGGGAGCGCTGAACAGAGCGTGCCGACTGCAGCTCTCGCTCACACCAGCGAGTCCTCGGGGAGGCGGCTCTTGAGCACACGCAGAGAGAGATGATCTGTCCTCTTGCAAACAGCGATGATCCAGCAGCAGCAAGCAACCAAAGAAAGTGAGTGGCGCCTGCGAAGCGGGTGTCACGAATTAAGTGTCCAATTCGCCGGTGGGTGTGTCTGTGGGCGTGGCGCCTGGGGGAAGAGGAACCAGCTGGTCAGTGCAGGGATTGCTGGTCCTCGCAGTCCCCCAGGTTACGCGCAAAGTTTCTACCTGGCCTCTGACATTGAGGACTCCAGCTGGGAGCGCTGAACAGAGCGTGCCGACTGCAGCTCTCGCTCACACCAGCGAGTCCTCGGGGAGGCGGCTCTTGAGCACACGCAGAGAGAGATGATCTGTCCTCTTGCAAACAGCGATGATCCAGCAGCAGCAAGCAACCAAAGAAAGTGAGTGGCGCCCGCGAAGCGGGTGTCACGAATTAAGTGTCCAATTCGCCGTTCACTCAGTTTTGAAATTACCTGTTTGCTTATATGCCTACTTGCCTGCCACCGCTTCAGGCTTTCCACTGAGATCCACTGTAATCCTCGGACCAGACACCTGTCAGCACTTTGCTCTTTGGACTTTTGCTCTTTGGGCTGTCTCCAAAGTCCTGTGTGTAGCTGAACTAGCTGGGGCCCTGGCTTCCTCCTCGCAAGGCCTCTGCATGCTATGGGGCAGTACAGCGGTCTGCTGAGGAGTTTCGGGTTCTGGTCCAAATCTAACCTGAGACCATCTGCAGGATCCTCAATGCACTGCCGGCCCAGCAGGCCCAACATGCCCCTCTCACCCTGTGCAGTGGACTGTCTACGCACCGGGAGGACTGCTCAGGTACTGCCAGCAGGCTGTAAACTGTAAACTGTTGCAGCACCCCTAATGCTGCTTCGATGTCGCTCCATGCCTCCAGGGACAAAAGCAGGAATGGCTGTGAGCACACAAATACGCCATTCACCGGTCATTTTTTTTCTAGCCGGGCCTTACACGCTCCCCCTGACTAAGGCACTACGGTCAGACATGCCAACCCTCCAGATTCAGGCGTGAGACTACCGATTTCAAGGCTAGTTTCCCGCCTCCCGATTCCTGCAAGCAAAAACCCGATTCCTCAGGGGTTTCAGCTGACAGGGCTTGGTATTTATTGTGTAACATGTTCATTCTTACAGCAATAGTCAGAGTGGCGATGCAGGGGCTCTAGAATCAGTGAAAAACAAACAAAGCGTCACTATCAAGGGAATGGTCTTTTAAAGACCTGTGAAGTTCTGGGGCGGGGCCCGGGCTGCCGCACAGGGGTTGGGAAGGAAGGGGGGGAGAGGAGGTGGGGGGCAAGCACTGCCAGCAACCTGCCAGGCCAGTGCACAACACTTGCATAACCCTCTCTCTGCCTGCCATCTCGCTCAATGCTTCTGAAAGGTGAGAAAAAAAAGTGCATTTGCATTTCAAATGTCCGATCCTGCAGTGGCACACTTCCAAAGCCCATACATGCCAGTAACCCGATTCAAAGCCCAATTCTTCTGATTTTTTTTTTTAATCTTCCACTTTGCTCTTCTGAAATGTTGGCATGTATGGGCACTTCCTCATGGGAATTTGTGGGAATTGCGGCTGCTCTCCCTCTCGATGCAGTAACGTAAGACACGGTCTAGTGTCTCAGTTCTAGTGTAACAATACACCTAACACCCACCCAGTACCAGGCGTCATAGGTCAGATGACCCTGGTCAATAAAAGGGGCTGAGCACACGTGCTCTGGGCCCATTACCCACCCCCAGCCACTGTGTCTGTGTCTGATTGCATGTATGTAGATGTATGCAGAATGAGGGCCTAGCGCCCCACCCCAATCACCACAATGGCGACAAGGTGGAGCTGTGCCCAGCGTGCCACAGCCAAATGAAAACAACATCGTGGGGAAGAGGAGAGAGCTGCTGGCTGACGCTGTGCCCCCCTCTCCCGCAGGATCGGTGCCAGCCCTGCTGTGAGGTCCGCGTGGCAGGCCTTGCCCCGGACCTGGACGTCCACGACTAGCCGACCGGAGCCCACCCAAGTCGGCAGCAGCAGCAAGGACCCCCACCGAGAGGAGTGCTGGCCGGGCGGATCCCACCCGCCACGGCCGCAACTAAAGACGAGGCCGCTGGCCGAAGGTGAGCCAGCGCATGAGGATGGGGGCTGCGCGATTCGAGAAGCAACCCCCCACAAAAGATAAAGCAGGGCCAGCGGAGCCCACCCGTGGCCTGCCTGAAGCGTCCCCTGTCCACCCGCCGCGCAGTGCATGACTGAGGCGGTGACGGGGTGAATGAACTTGGAAGCGAAGCGCCCGCAGCGTGTTGAAGAGCTGCCGGGCGGAGACACGCTGCAGTGGAGCCCACCCGCGTGGTAGGAAGAGTGAAAAGAGAGGCGAAGCGGGCAGAAGGTGAGCCCGTACAGCAAGAGGCAGTGAGGCCGCTGGGAGGACAGTGGAAAGTGGAGTAGCTACCCACTCCTCCACACCAGACAGGGAAGACCCAAGTGTGCCCAAGGCCCCTAGTGAGCAAGCAGCACCGGGAGTAACGCCAGCCCCTTCCCCACCCTGCACGGCATGTGAGTAGCGAGTCAGCGGAGGGGAGGGGAAGCGAGGCCAGAATGGAAGCCGGCGACCCGAGGAGCCCAGAGAATAGCTCCAAACACCTCCTCACCCCGCAGCAACGGTGCACAGTGCCCCACAAACACACACACACGCCTCCGCACAGTGCAGGTGCTGGGAGGCTGCCGTGGGCCTGGACAACACCAGGAAAATCCCTACACATGAAGAGACACTCACCGGCATTCGAGAGGAGCCCTCCGGTGGTGCCTGCATTTTTGCGTGAGCTCCCGATGAGCGTTCTGCAAGTGTCCCCGGGCAGCAAACACTGGGGAAAGGAGCCCATCCACGAGGCCTGGAGCACTGTGAGAAGCCGGGACAAGGAGTGCACAAGGCCCCTAAAGGAGGGTTCCACAGTCTACCCTGCACTGCCATCTAGTGGCTAAAGTGCATAATTGCGGCCGCAAAAGGATAAAAGACTGTGACATGCCACAAAGTGCAAGGAGTAGTGGACTGCGAGGCATCTGTGTGCCAGGAGGAAAATAGTGCAGCGCAGAGCAAGCTGCTACCGCCTAAACCGGCTGAGAGGACCGGCTGGCCAATGCAGTCCTGCAGTATAGCCCCCAAGCGCGCCAAAGTGAAGCAGACTCCCAACAGAGGAGGGCAAGTGAGAAAGTGCTTCACAGGCAAAGCAAAGTGCAAGCCAGTGTTACCTGACGCGCCAGTGGTGCCACGCCAGCACAGGACTTCAGAGCGGGGAGAGTAGCACTGCCCAGGCGCCACACAGTCAGTGAGACGCCAAGCCACAACAAGTGATGGTGCAGGAACTCTACACCGCAGCAAGTAAGCTCCACCAGGACAATGCGACTCTGCATAAGAACATGCGCTGAGTGAAGGAACTCCACGCACGAAGGAGAACGCAGTGACCAGTACTCACACAGCGACCAGGAGCAGGAGACAGAACAGAGGCGCAAACCAGCTGACGCACAGGGGACACGCAGAGACCAACGGCAAGCGGAGCGGCATCTTATGGCCACAGGTTGCTACTGCTGCCGGAAGAAAGAAAAGGAGCACCACTACACAAATGTACAGGGGTTCCAAGACTCCCCACCAGGCAAGTCCGACACACTGAGGAAGTGCGACGACCGCCAACGCTGGTACTGGGTCCCAGAAAGAACGCAAGCACACCCCTTGAGGTAACAGGAGCGACCTAAAAAAGAAAGAAGCAAGGAGTGGTGACGTAACCCTCCGCACCTAATGAAGCACAGGAAGAGCGCAGACAAAAGCGCACCAACGCTAAATCACTGGATTGGAGCAAACAGCGACCATACCGAAGACAGCAAAGCGTGAGGACTCACGCAGAAGACCACCCCGATGGTCGCCTCACAAAGCAGACCCTTCAGATGGTCGCACGAAGTACCCGGACGGACACACACGTGAAGCACCCAAGAAGCCGGCCAGCCAGATGGCCGCACCACAAGCCGACCCACTGGTCCAGTCCCAGACTGGAAGAAGACAGTGTCCGTAAACCAGGGAAGCAGGTGGAGTGCACGCTGTCTGGAGAAGTCTGGTTAGGAAGATGAAGACAGCAAGGTGACCAGACTGAGTTGCGAAAAGGAAGAAAAGAGAAGAAAAGGAGAAGAGGTCTGAGTGGCACGTTTGCCACCACCGAAGAACAGAGAATGAAAGGAGAAGAGGTCTGAGAAGCATGATGACAGGAAGATAAGAGAATGGAGTAGAGCCAAGAGGAGTGTGGACCAAGACACTACGACACACAAAAAGGGGAAACACCGAGGAGAACGTGAGAGGTGCACGACAGTCCACACGCACGACCGGGATAAGTAACATCACTGGAAGCGAGCATCCACGTGCGAACCCGACAGTCATCCAGGAATGACAGAAGCGAGCAGGCCGGTCTGTTGGCAACACCCACCTCTGGGATGGAACGGACACAAGGGCCACGGAAATCCAGGGGCAGAGGCCTCAGGGACACCGGTGGCAGGGGATCCCCAGCGAGAGACGGACTGTTGAAGATCCCGCTGAAGATCCTGGAAGACCGAAGGTCGCACAAGATGGAACCAGTGCCAACAACACCCTTTCAGGTAGAGCTTCGGACACCGAGAAATGACCCGTAGCAACGTCCTTCAACAAGTTGGAGCAGCAAAGCAGCATGTCCTCCGGTCCAGTGGGAGCCTGGCAAAGAAGGACCTCCGGGTTGTCCAGTGAGAGGGGACACCCATGAGAGAGGGGTATCTGTGAGAGGGATAACCTGCAACTGAAGATCCCGTCAAGGACAGACACCAGTTTGAACCGAACACCTTGACCAGGACGGTCTAGCGGAAAGCAACACACTCAGAACCTGCAATTCTTACCTCTACATGTTCACAGGACGTGAAACGGAGTGAGAGAGACTGCACAGCCCACCTACAAGCTGCAAGTCTGCCAAGGCAAGAAGATACACCATTGCCAGCAGTTGACATGACCAGCAGTGGAGAAGACTACGTGGGAATCGTCGTGATTAAGTTATGGGTTTTGTGTGATCTGTATTCTTTCCCACAGGTTGAACTTTAGTTAGGGCAATTTTCTTAACTACGGTTGGGAGGGATGCAGTACCGTAAGACACGGTCTAGTGTCTCAGTTCTAGTGTAACAATACACCTAACACCCACCCACTACCAGGCGTCATAGGTCAGATGACCCTGGTCAATAAAAGGGGCTAAGCGCACGTGCTCTGGGCTTATTACCCATCCCCAGCCACTGTGTCCATATCTGATTGCATGTATGCAGATGTATGCAGAATGAGGGCCTAGCGCCCCCACCCCAATCACCACACCTGTGGCCCAGGTGGAGCTGTAGCCGACTCTGCTTCACGGCTCTGCTCATGGTGAGACGTAGCTGCAGTCTGCCATCGCTTTACCCGCTGCTGCTCCCACACTGCATGCTCACAGGGTTACCGCTAGATCGCAATGTCAACAGGGGCCTAGAGCTGGGAGCTGGGAACCACAATTCAGTGTCTTTCTCGCTGCTCGCACAGCAGCAGTGGTGGTGGTGATCAGCGTGAAAACACAGAACCGAATGCTCGAAAACACAGAACAGTCCTAATGTGGAATCAGGACTGAGGGTAGGAGGTACAAAGGGAGCAAGCGTGATTTGAGAAGGATTGATATTGATTCAATAGGATTTTTCAGGCGGCAGATGACTCTTAACCCATCCCAAGAGTGTTGTGTGATGGATACTAAATTGCTATTACTTGCGAGTCCCTTAATCGGTAAAAGTGTGAGAGAACAGAGAGCGTTATGGTCTCCTCACTCTGTAGGTACAATCTCCCCTTTATAAAACCAGGATAAAAAATTGGAACTAACAAACATATAAACTATTAGTGAGGCCCTCCCCAACCTCTAAAAGTTGGAACTGTACTGTTGGCACCTAATAATGTCTTGAGTAAATCAACCAGGCTGTAAGCAACAAGGTAGTTATAGAGCTCTACCCTCTTTCATCCTAATCGGTTACATGGCCCTCTGTATGGGTGTCTTGAGTCCGTAAGCCCCCACTTAGTTTTGCATTAAAATCACCATAAATAAAGAACTATAATAAAGAGTAACTATTTTCAGTCTTGGTTTGTATATCAGAAAAAAAATTAAACAAACCGGTGAAATGTGTACAAATGGCATTGGTGAAGTCATTAAATTAAAAAAAACTACATTTGTGTTTGGAACACGAATCATGAGCACTAAAAAAGAAGGTGACCCAGAATTAACCTGTAGTACCTCTACTTCGAGGCTTAGACAGACCCAGGTAGCTGCTCTTCCATTGCTCCGCCCCAATTTGACGGTATAGCATTGCAGGAATTACAGGTATAACCCTCAAAGGGCAGTGCAGTGATAAGCTAGGTTTCTTGTAGTGCAATTTCATTATACTTTGATACAAACACCTGCCATTCACTATTGTTAAACTTCCCCTTAAGACCTGCGACATAATGGGTCCATACCAATCACTAATGCAACCCTTGCTTGTCTCTTGCTTAAAAACAGAATAAACATTGTATTGGTGACTTTTGACAGCACAAACAAATTCTGCACGATCATCAAGGACGTGATGTGGGATACCACTAGAGATTTGACAAAATGCTGCAGAGATCATAAGAGTATGAGCAGAAAAACCAATAAGGTATTTTTGAGTTGCACAACTTGTGGGAGGTTTTTCCATTTTAGAATTTAGGACAATCGGTTAGTGATTAAAGCAGAGGAAAGTTTTTTTCCTTTCATTTAATTACCATAGCAAACACGGCTTGATAGGTAATAATTTCAATTGAGACCAATACTATTATTCTTTGCATATTTCCTCATCATACGTGGAATTACATTTATGAATATGACAGCTATGTAGGGAATTTGTAGCCGGTAATTATAGGTATAATCTGCTTTAACATCAAAATAGGAAACAGATTAGAAACAAGATGAATAATGTAGTAAGAGTGAGTAAGGCTCACAAACAGACACTTGTTAATTATTATCAACTATAAAAAAAATTATACGGACACTGAATGGTCGAACGTTTCAAACTGTCAAATGTGAACCATGCGAACAAAGGGGGTTATACAATACGAGATATAAATAAAGATTGTTAGTTGAGGGCAAGACGAGGATGGTGACTGGAACGCATCCAAACCAGAAATTCTGAGGCTGAAGGGTAGACCGGGCGCTGCCATGGATTTGTTCTTAGTATTCTCTGTGAAATCCCAATTCTCTGACTGCACCAGTCCTTAGGAGAAAAGTGAGGGGGACAATGGTGACCAATCATTGCTGTAAGCTAGGTTGAGGCCCTTCATCAGCAATGGAGTCAGTGAGGGGGAAGATCAAAGTTCAACAACAATGTCATGGGTAGGTAGAGATCGTTGACCTCATTTATGAGGCTGTGCGTCACTTTTACGCTGCCGGTGCGTCACTTTTTGTGGGAAGACACCTTATGAAACGTTTTGACTAGTTTGGTTGGTGCTCAAAAAATAAGAAAAGAAAAAAAAATAAGAAAAGAAGAGCTTTTATATTACTTTTGTCACTTTTTGTGACGCACCAGTGGCGTAAAGAATACGCCTTGTTGCGCCATGTTTACGAAGTGACGCATCTAGGTAGATGCGTCACTTTTTAAACCCCTGCGCCACATTATACCTGCGCCAGGTATAATGTATGCAAGGGGGGCGTATTGATGCAAGGAAGGGTCGTAGAAGTGACGCAGTGAAATCTATGAGATTTCACTGCGTCACTTTTAGGACGCCGTTGCGCCAAAATCTTGCGCCTGCCTCACAGCAGGCGTAAGACTGACGCAGGCCCTTTCACATGGGGCTTGCCCCATGTGAAAGGACGCATTGCTGGAGTTGCGTCACTTTTGTGACACACTCCAGCAATTCCACTTTCCTGCTTACAGATACCTCAGAAATCTGTAACTCCTTGCGACATGATGCGTCATAAATTAAATATGACGCATCAGGAATGTCACAAGGAGTGCGCACTGAGAAGTAACGCATCGCTGCTTTCACGCAGCGATGCGTCATTTCTCATAAATGAGGCCCCTTGAGCATAGCAGGAGGAGTACAAAAATCATACGGAGAATACTGCAGGTGGGAGTGAAGCTACCATGAGAAGCATGGCGTGCAACCACCCAGAAGAGAAAGAGTAAGGAGAATGACAACAGCTATCACCATTTATTTCCTGAGACTATCTAGGCCAAAGAGTGGAAGGAGTTATGAGAGTTACACAGGATGCCATCTTAAAGTTACATAGCCTTCAACAAACACTGATAGTTAACACCAGTAAGAGATCTGCGGGACCGCCCTTGAAGCTGTGTGCATCCTATAAAGCAAGAAGCCTCTCAGAGGTACTTTGAAAACTGTTTTTTTTGTGCCCAAAAAGCGACCAAATAGAAGATGCAAAGTAGACCTTATCCTATGCATTGACAAGGGGTGTATTATCCCTAGACCTGGTCAACATGGCAAAACTATACTCCGATATTTACCAGTACAAATTGTAAAGCCCCCACACAGTGCATCTCGCTGTTAACTTATTCTGTGCCATCAGTTTTTGCAGCTCACACTTAATTGAACTAATACTGCAGGAATATTTTAAAACTGAATAACTCATCTGGAGGATTCCTCATCCATAAACATTTTGATTAAATCAAAGCCCTAATGAAGACGCGGTGGGAAGACACCTTATGAAACGTTTTGACTAGTTTGGTTGGTGCTCAAAGAATAATAAAAGAAAAAAACTAAGAAAAGAAGAACTTTTATATTACTTGTGTGTGCTTACGAAATATGTTATTTGCACGGTAGTAATCTTCAAATGCATTTATAGGGGGTGTATTCTTTCTAACTTGTGGTCAAGATGGCAATGCTTTCACATCTCAATAAAAACACCCTGCTGTTGAATGCCAGATTTGAAGCCCAGAAGCAGAAGAAGGTAACATTAGACAAAAGAGTGAAGCAGCCATAAATGTCCCACAGACAACAATAAATTAGACACAAGTATGAGAAAAACATTTGTTGGGGTGGTAGGAGTACTACAACACCAACGCAATTTAGAGGAATGTTGGAACATTTGGAAAAAATTCAATAGAGCTAAAATTAGGGGGTGCGAAATTCAATTAATTAACTTTTTGTGCAATTATACAAAATTACGCGAAAAATATTAGGAAATGTGAATCCATCATTTAGCCCTATAGTTTAGAACGGAATGTATCCTTGTGCCAATTTTTGAAACAAAGATGCATTTTGCGCACAAAAATAATGAAAAACACAACAGCTGCTCGAGTTCTGGTTGTTCTCAAGCTATAATTTGACTCTGAGGCCTAAAACCAGGAGTAGCCTCCCCCCAGGTGTGAACATATAGCATTTTTTTTCCTTCAGGAGTATGTGAGACAAACTCCAACACAATGAAGTATTTAGATTTTATTATTCCTATCATAGATTCTCCTTTGCAAATGACTTCCTTCCGTTCCTGGGCAGAAGATCATCCTCTTGTCTGCTCCCTATCTCCTTTTCGATGTAGTTTAGTTCCGAAAGGCAGCATTAACTTTTTCTGGGAACTGCAAGGGTGTACCCTTCATAAAAGGTGGGTATGGCCCCTGTTGCTACAATACAAGCACTTTCTCTTTTTATGGAAGGATAAACAACTCCAAGCTATGAAAACCTCAGAGTTCTTTCAAACAGGAAAGGAAATACTCAGATTTGGCCAGGAGTTTGCTTTCAAACTTGCCAGAAAACCCTCTCACTTGACCAGAAGTCTTCAGATTTTAAAGGACGTAGTGCCCTGATTTTCGTGCCAAATCCATAGGTTGAACGAGTATGGTCAGACTTGGGTCCTGTGCTCTCCGTGCCACTGGAGTCAAGCTATCCTGGCTGAAGAGGGCTGAAATCCAGAAACCGGTCCTAGGATGCTCGTTTCCAGTCCAGGGAGGACCTGGCCTGGCAGTTCAGGCTGGACTGTTCCCATTGGGCGCAGGGTCAAGACTGAATTGCATATGACTGGGTCTAAACTAGAATGGCATGTGGAGCACACAAACGAATGATTTAGGCCCAGATCTCTGTACTGAGGTGAATGTATGACATTGTTCTGCATTCTGTCCATCAGTTGGTCTTATTGCAAATCCATAGACAGGGCATGTTTATTAAATGTTTGACGTTAGAGTACACTCTAATCGCAAATACTAAAATATATTCGGACACCAGCCAACACCGAGACAAACTTTTTAATGTGGAACTAGTGCATTTCTCATAGTTTAGTCAGTGTTCAAATGTTCCTAGAGTTAGTGGGATTTAAGTTGAGCCAGTGGACTCGTGGCACACCGACAGCAAGATTAGTGTGTGGCATTAGCTCCAAGGGCCCGAGGGACAAACAATAGTTATACAAACTACCAAATAGTTATTGCTATTACTAATGTGCTAAGGGGTATTTAGCCCCTATTCCTTAAAGAATGATTTGTAATGGGCCAAAATTAGACCTACCTTACGAATATGCAAGATCTGACCCATCCTATCCACCCCCCCCCCCCTCCAATGCCCCTAAAAGTCCCGCAGCAGGGAATAGCACCCGATATGCTTATTTAATTTCAAGTTTTCAAAAGTGTAATTTATTTAGGAAAAATGCACTGCTTTTGTTTATATTTGATGCACTGTCACTTTAATCAGAAGATCTTTGCAGCTTTCAACAGACCATAGATGATCCCGGGACACAATATACATCGTCCCAGATGATCATTGGAACAAGGAAAAGCCTAGCATCTACCAGCTAATAACCCTTTGCTTCTGAACCAAACCGAATTGGTGCAGCACTTAGCTGGAAAACTGCTGTCTTAAATGTTTTGAGTCAGATTGAATTGAAAAGTTTTAACTGCACAAAAAGTGCTACTATTGCAGGGGAGGTACACATATAGCAAAAGCAGCCGGATTTGCCGGTCACATTGAAAAAAAAATCACTGTAACGGTCTGTTCTGAATACTGACAAGCACGCCTCCCCCTTCACGCCGCCGAAGAATTCTATGATGACGTGAAGGAAATCTAACATGAGCTTCGATTGGAATTCCATAGAGCATATTATCAAGCCAATTATCGCCGCTTTAGCTGCAGTTTTTTGCCGCTAAAGCAGTGATAATTTTATCGCCTGTCTTAATAATATTCTCCCATATTTCATATTAAGCATGGCATGGGGCACTTTACTTGGTACCTTCATAAACAAATATGACTCTAAGCACCAATTACTTTGCCGGCCTAATTGTTCATTGAACCATTACTAACAAAAAAATTGCATTATGACTTTTTATTGGAATCTGTTTAGTATCTCAGTTTCTGCAGTCCGTCAGCATTTTATAATCTGAAGTTTTAATTCTAGTGTCTCCTAACTCACTTTTCCTTTTACCTTATTTCTTTTTAAACACCTTGCCTAATTATGTTTTAAGGAGTGCATAACACCATGTCTATGCATTGATTTTATTAACCATGCATAAAAAATGTACCTATTTACTTACTGCCTCATGAATATTAATGAGGTAGTTTGCAATTTGTGACCCACTGCGATTTCCTGCCATGGCAGGGATGGTGGCCTGCTGGGTCACAAGACTGCAATTGCTTTTAAATAAAGCAGTCTATTTTTTTCAAATGGAACCCATTTTCCTTAAAGGAAAACAGGATGTGTTTAAAAAGAAAAAGCAAAACGTTTCAGTTTCCTTTTTTAAGAGTAGACAGTGGTCCCTTGGACCAATACCTGCTCTTAAAAAATATTTTCGCAACCATTCTGAAAGAGGAAGGAGTCCCTTGGGGACTCCCTCACATTCGCAATACATTTCAATACAAATTAGTATTTGAAAGGGAAGCCCTAAAGACCCCCCTTCCAAATATCGATTTACAAACCCAAATTGTGATTCGGTAACAGGTTACCAAATCACAATTTTCTTTAAAAAAAAATATTTGTATTGAAGTATTTTTTGAGCGGTGCACCTAAATAAATTTGTATACAAACAATTATTCAGAGTGGTTTCATAGAGATAAAATAAGCTTTGAGGTAAAAACCTATACATTAAAAGCAGCATTACTTTCATTTACAGTATATCAATTCATTATTACTGGAGCCCATATTGTTTTTCCCAGTTTTTGGGCCTTTTGGCCTTTTCCTTCATAGATGCCTTTCTCTAGATTAAATGTGTAAAGGAGCCGGGCGAGCCATTGTGAAAAGGATGGAGCCAACAGATCCAACCAAGCTGTGACGATACAGATTTTAGCCACTGCCATCGCCAGAACATAAAATAAGGTTGGGTACTATCTGATCCTGAGCTACCTTTAGCCAGTAGCATTAATTCTGGGGTTGAAATCACAATCACCTTCAGGGTTAGCTCTAGAAACTGCTCTACATCTTTCTTTAGGGCATCAAGCTGTGGAGAAGTCGAGAACATGTGAACCACATCTGTCCAGAGGGCCTGGCAGTGAAGGCAACTGATACCCACTGATCCACCCCACTTTGCTGTTTTATCTGGCGTGTAGTACAATCGTTTTAAAATGCTGTGCCTGTAATTTTGATAAACAGAGTATAGTGTGTTGCTTATCCAAGGAATCAAGGAAGCCGGATCCTTTTATCCCGAGCCTTTGGTCCCATTTATCCGCCTGCCTCTCTAGATCGTCTGGCTGCATGGTGATCAGCTAGCAAAATATCCTACTGATGGTACAACCTTCTTCGTCCCTTATCCTGCCCATTGTGATATTTTTGACTAGTCCTTTTGGGCCCCCTGTTTTCTTACCCTAAAACCTATGTACATGTAAGTATTTTAAAAAAAAATCCTGTCTACCCCTATCTATCTTGTGTCTCAGTAAATTACCTGATTCCAGTCAGAACAACTAAATCCCCAATCATTTCTACTCCTAGGCCCTACCACTATCTCATTGTATTATCGTGAAAGACTATAGGTCGTGATGGATTCATGTATAGGGGGTATTCTTCCTATCGCCATCTTTTTCTTTACCTTCCTCCAAACTTGGCCTGCTACTAATAGAGTCTTGAACCTCACCTTCTTGTAATAACTAGTCTCGGTAAATCTTAAATAAGGGTTTTTGGCATGTTTCCCTACCAGTAACTCATAGATATCCGGTACCCTCCCCTGATTCCAGGGATCGAATGGAGTTCTGCCAACTTTCCACACATATATTGTAGGGCTGATTGTTGGATAATAAATCTTCCAACCCTCCTCAGAGCGACGCAAAGCAAACACAGACACTAGCAGCCACAAAACAGAGGAAATGTATTTGCAACTTTCTTCTTTTATTGGCATGCCAAGGCAGAAGGCAGACACACAACCCAGTGTCACGTCTTGGAACAAGCTTCTTCTGCCCCACATAGATTTTCAGGAGAGAATATATGAGGAGGAAAGTGTTGTCACCAGTAAAAATACTCAGATGTGGACAAGGCCAAATACAGTTATATGTACAAATAGAATTGTCATGCAAGCACAAGACATAGAACAAACTATACCTATTGCCGTGGAAGGACACAAGGGAACAGAAAATAAGTTTAAGCTAAACTTGTAAGAATCACAGGCTTTTGATTGACCCAGGACGTGTTTGAGAGGGCAATAAAGGTCCTTGGGTCAGGCTGGAATAGATTTGTGAAGGAGGGGGGATTTTAGGAGCACAGAGCAAGCAGTTTGGTCAGAGGCAGACATAGTTAGCTCAGTGGGTCGGAGATAGTGTGGGGAGATTTGGGATTGATTCCCTTATCTGGCTGGTGCAAACATATAGATATATATTTTTCTTCACAATATCCCTCCTTTTTGATAGCAATATCACAAACCGTTGTAAGAAAAATATGAATATATATATAGTAGAACAAGTACCAATAAAGTATATATCTTTGAATTGCTTTGCACAATGTTCACTTAACATGCATATATTGGTGCATAGACATATCTAAGAGGTATTTGTTATTCAAACAGACAAAATTAAACTCAACACATTTATGGTATATGTCTGTAGCCATTATTTCAAATGTTTCCTTGTGTGCTTTTCCTAGATCTTGTTGTATCTGAAGATACCTGCAGGCTAGCTCCTGCTTTGTAGGAGGCAGAATTGTAACTACAGAAATTGAAAGGATGCTTTTATTACACAATTGCTGTCCCATGAATCAACAACACTGAAGACGACACAAAAATATCACTACTGTTATAAAGATGCCCAGCAGTGCTAGAACTAAGTGCTTTAACCATCCTGTTGGTAGCCATGACCATAGCCAGGACTGGTCATCAGAATCTGTAATTTTCTCTGCTCCACAGAATATTTGTACCACATTCTTAATGTGTACCACATCCCTTGCTATGTTTCAACTGTTCTTTAAAAAATAACTGCAAGAGGAATTTAATAAAACACACAGTCCTTGTTGTAGTGTAAGGAGGTTAAGTGCAATTCGATGTTGAATAGTTGTGGCAGCTACTGGATTAATTTCTATATGCAACTGTTGAAGTGCATCTCTTGTTGCATTGAATGTTACAGCTAGCTCAGCAGACATATTAACCAGGGCCAATTCTAAATCATATACCCCATATCCAGGAATAAATATACACATTAGTTCAAAGAACAGACCTTGTCTAGCGCCCAGAATAGGTGCATGTATATCTCTTTTATATCTATGAGCAAAACTCCCCAAATTAAGGGGCTTATGGGCTGCAATTTGTGGCACAACTGAAATGTTTGGTGTAAGATAAGAAATAGCACACATGCCTTCCCGGTGTCGGGGAAGCACCTTATATGCTTTAGTGCCACAAATAAAATATATTCTGCCATGTAACTGTGTGTCCAATGTGTGATATTTATTGAGAAGAAGGCCTACCCCTTCAGGAAAAGTGTTTTGGAATTGATCACACCATTTGTAATCAAATCATGAAGAATTTATAAGCATAACATTTGCCCATGGTGCCATTTATGAGCAGCAAGTTGACCATAAGGGATTCTAATATTTTAGAAATCACATTTGGTGCCCTCACATGCTTATTCTTTTGCTCAATTAATGGATCGCAAAGAAGACCATCAAGTGTTATTAACAGTGTCTCTCCATCTACAGTAATATTCCAGTAATATAAAGTGTAGCTTACTTGTTTTCCTTGTACCTTAGCTGTCCAGTTCCTACTTACTAACTGTCTGTCTCATGTTCCAATTACCTCTGGTATCATCAAATTCTGATATGTTAGGACAATGGCTACTTTTTAAATGTCCTAAGTATCGGGAACCTTGGTTACATATTGAAATATGATGCTTTAAACGTACAGGAAATGTGTTTTACTTGCCTTTGTATTGTAGTGTAGGTGACACTTGGTATTGGCTTGAATATTTGGCAGTATGGTAAAACGTGGGTACCATCTAATCCTTCCTTCTCCACAATCCCAAGTTACGTTGCATATGAGGCATCCTATTCCTTGTGCATCATTTTGTATAGGCACAGGTGTTTCATATAGGCCAATTGGGTCGCTGAGATGTCTGGATAATTCTCTACAAATCCAGTAATTTTACAGACCTATAGCCTGGGTGACTTTCTCATGTACTGCAATGAGGGGATGTTCAGCAGGTTGTTGCAATACAGGTAGCACACGCATAATTAAGGTACTAAAAATTTGTGTTTGCACAATGCGATGCATTTTCTTAGAATGTATGCCGTTACAACGCATACTTTTACATCGCCTACCTTTACAACGCAATTTTTACACCGCAACATCCATTACAACGCATACCATTACAACGCATGCCATTACAACGAATTCTTTGAAACTACCTTTACAATGCATTCCACTACAACGCATACTACATTTACAATGCATACCATGACAACGCATAACATTACATTGCATGTAAGGTAAGTATTGGATAGTGTAGGGGTAAAAATTACTATTCTAACTCCAGGGGGTGCATCAGTAGGGTAAGTGTTGGATAGTGTAGGGGTTAAATTACTATTCTAATTCTAGGGGGTGCAACAGTAGGGTAAGTGTTGGATAGTGTAGGGGTAAAAATTACTATTCTAACTCCAGGGGCTGCAACAGTAGGGTAAGTGTTGGATAGTGTAAGGGTACTATGTGCTGTAATGCTATGCGTTGTAATGGTATGCGTTGTAATGACTGCATTGCAATGGCATGCGTTGTAGAGGAGTGTGTTGTAGTGTCATGCGTTGTAATGGTTGCGTTGTAAATGCATGCTTTGTAATGGATGTTGTGGTGTAAAGGTTTCGTTGTAATGGTAGTGCGGTGTAAAAGTTGCGTTGTAAAGGTTGTTTCCCATTTTCTTAACAGTGGTAAATATCAGGATTTAAAATATTGTTTGCAGTGTCTTTCTGTCTCAGTTCCAGGGCACTTTCTCTAAGTGTTAATAATGAAAATTCTCGTGGTGCGATGTCATCTGCGTCTCCTCCTGGTCCATAGCTGTCTTGTTCAGGGGCAGCTTCCCGAACTTGCCCTGTGTTGTCCTCTTGAGCTTATTTATGGCAGATGCAGATCGTCACCTTTTTTTAGATTGTGTTGTGTGCTTCACTCAACAGCATCAGTTGGTGTCACCGGGCCCGATTCACAGAACTAACTGAAGACAAAATCCTAAACTTACTACCATTTACTCATTTTGGTATTCACAGCAGGCACTTACTCATTTTGGTATTCACAGACGACACTTACTCATCAATGACTAAGTGCCTTCTGTAAATACTAAAATGAGTAAGTGCCTTCTGTGAATACCAAAATGAGTAAGTGCCTTCTGTGAATAAGAAATTCTTCCTTGTGGCAAACGCCTCCATCCATTTTCAAAATTGATCCACACATACCAGCAAATATTTGAATCCATTCACTCGGGGCATATAGGTAAAGTCTATTTGAATGTTGGTAAATGGACCCTCTGGTACTAGCAAGTGATCATGGGTAGCGGGGGATGGACTTTTAGGATGTTGGGCACAGACAAGACATTAGGAGCAGAATTGTGCAGGGAAAGCTGTTATCCCTGGTGCAAACCATTCTTGCCTAATCAAAACCTTCATCCCTCTCTGAGCCATGTGAGTGGGCCCCTGAGCAAGCCTAGTAAGGGGCAGGAACATACTGCGTGGGGCTACAGGTCTCCCAACCCGGACCCACAATCCCCCATCATTGGTCTCTAATCTAGCATCAATCCACACTCTTTCTTCCTCTGGTGTTTCAGACCATTGGGCTTCTTTCACATCAGCTAGCAAAAATTGTCTCTTAACCCTTTCGATGCTCATGACGAGCTCAGCTCGTCATGATGCACAGTTGAGCTGTGCTGATGACGAGCTGAGCTCGTCATGACACCAGCAAAATGGCAATTTTCAGCACAGGAGGGGGAAAACGCCTAGCAGCCAAGGTGTTAATCAGCTATCTTTTTGGAATAATTTTTGCCATTAAAGGCACCATATGTACTGTCTGTAACATGCTCTCTTTTGCTGTTGTGTCAGCTATGGCGTTACCTATGGCTATCTCAGTATTAGCTCCTGTATGTGCCTCACAATTTACTGCTATTCTGTTGGGTAGTAGTACTGCTTGTAGCAAATGTTTGTCTAAGGGGCCATTATGAATGGGGCGTCCTACTGCTGTTATGAAACCAAGAAATGGCCAAAGCTGGCCAAATTCTTGGACAACTCCAAAAGCATACTGTGAATCAGTATAAATGTTAACATATTTCCACTCAGCTAGGATGCATGCTCTTGTTACAGCATACAGCTCGGCTTGCTGGGCAAATGTACAAGGGGGAGGGCTACACTTTCAACTATGGTTTCTACTGTTGTTATAGCATACCCTGCTCTGTAATCAGTGTCTACTAGTCTGCTGGAGGAACCACCAGTGTACTACTCATAGTAAGTTTTTTATAATGGTGTTTGCTCCAAATCTGGTCTGGGTGTGGTGCATGTCTCTACAACTTCATCAGGGTCTCATCGGAATCACCTATTGGAGGTAATAATGTTTCCAAATTAACAGGTAGACATCTGCTAATGGTGATATTGGTGTTAGACAACAGAGTGACCTCATAACCTGCTTGCCTGTCAGCTGAAAAATGTTGTGTTGCTGCAGATAACAACAACAACTGTACTGAAGATAGCACACAAACATAGAGGGACTGCCGCTGCCCCTGCGGACGGTCCCTCCTCCTCTGGGGTTGCGGACGGACGCAGGTCCGTCCGCCATCCTGATGAAGCCCTTAGTGTGCATGCAGTAGCTACTCTATTAGCCAATTCTAACCTGTCCTCAGGTATTTGTAATTAAATCTCATTTTGTGAAAAAAATATTATGTTGCATGCAATTTACAGAGGAGGCCTCAACCCAGCAAATTGATGGGTGCAACTGGTGACAATAGAAACTGATGGGTCAGTGTAAAGTCATCAACCGAAACTGCTAGGGGTTCTGACAATTCTTCATGCATCATCATTCCATTTACTGCTATAGTAGTGACTATTTCATCACTACTAGGACCCAACTTGTTTCTTACTGCTATTAGGGTTGCACCACTGTCCTTTAAGAAATTGATCTCTTTACCTCCTACCTTAATTTGAAACATGGGATTCTCCTCAGGTGTGTCTGATACCTTCATCATAAAGTACTGGGCTCTAGTTGCTGCAGTTTGTCCCATCTATCTCTCCGTTGGTCCTATGCTGATCCATGTTGCTCCTGGAAAGGATTCCTCAGGGAGTGCTGGGTCTGCTTCAGGTCTCTGGGCATGGGTGGTGCAGATGGCTGGATCTCATTTCTGTCAAAACGTTCATTCCTGTTGTTTCTATCATTTCTATTATACTGGTCACTTCTCTCATTACAGTCCCTTCTACCTCTATTATTGCTACAATTGCGTCCCCAGTGCCCATACTTGCGGCAAATATAACACTGTTCCCCACTCCTGTCTCGTCTCTGGTATCCTTGTTCATTATCCTGTCTATGCTGTGCCCCCTGATAGTACATTCCCTCTGGCTCCTACTCTCTTCGTACTTGCTGCAACATCATCCCTTTGTCAGTTTTAGCAGTGTCCTTTCTTACAGTAAAAATACCACCTCTTTCCATGGTTATGAAAAGTGTGCACCACTTGTGATATCCTTTAGTGGACCAATCGGGGTGGCGTAGTTTACAACTGTGGCCCACAGAAGCTAGCAATCCATTTATAAGTGTTTGAGTAGGGTTGTGTGCGGTACCCCTGGACTGTTATCCCTTGCTTCATTGTACCTTGAGATGTAATCAGCCACTGACTCACCTGGCTTCTGCAACGTGGCACTGACTTGAGAAAAATCACCATGTTTAACTGCTAGGCCATTAATTGTATCCTTGGTAGACTCTAACCAGTTAATCAACCTATGTTCTGTGACATCCATATTATTAGTCAGTTTGTTCCAATCTCTTTCCTGTGGAATTTGGAACATACTTTTTACTAAAGACCATCGGCTCCCATATCCTATTTTTAATAACATTTCTACATCTTGAGGGAGGGTGGTGTAGGCAATACATATTTTATCAAGCCCCTCATAATATTTCACACTGGCAGTGAGTGGGTCTGGCGCGTCCTTAGTCATTTGAGTTGCCTCCAAGGGGGTCCATGGCTTTAGCATGGCTGTCCCCCCAACACTATTTTTGCAGCAGTTATTTTAGTGTTCAATAGTATGTCATCATTATATGAGTTCTCACCATTTCCCTTCAGTGTTCGTGTGCGTGACCGTGTATGTATCAGCCGTTCTTTCCTCTCTAGCTTATCCTGTAGTTTATTAATGGAGTGTTGTATTCCCTCCCTATCAGTGTTTACTTCTTCTTGGAACTCATCTGCCTCTTTCCTCAGGTTTGTCAACTGCTCGCGTTCCTCCTCATCGTTTCTCTCTTTTGCATTTAGCCCTAAATCCTCCCTCAGACAAAAAGTGGAAGTTAATGCTTGTGATTCAAATGCATGCTGCATGTCCCCTCCTAAGGATAAGAGCCCATCCAGGACTGGTGTTCTAAAACTACCTTCTCTGGGGCTAGTTGGCAAGACAAATATCCTAGTTAAATCACCTTCCAGGGATATGTGGCTAAAAGGGACACGTGATAAACTTGGTTGTGAAGCAAGTGCTTGCTCAGGTGTGTTATTTCTTTCACACTGTTTGTAGGGGCCTGAAAGTGATGGGTAAGTTGAAGTTGCTGGGGGAGGGGCTGAGAATTGAGGTGTAGAAGGAACACACCCTGCAGGCTGGATGCTTTGGCCCACTGTTGGTTGGCTGTTCTCATTGGTGCCTCTATCTGAGACCCAGGAATCAAATTCACTATTTACATCTACTCTCTGTCTTTTCTTCCAAAGTAAACAACAAAATCTCCTCCTCAGTCAATGCCCTACTAGTTATATGCTCACTGTCTGCTCCTTTCCCCAGTTTGACAAAAAGGCCTTGAGGCTTGGAGGCAATAAACAGTTTCTTTAACTTATTTATGTCAATATTTACTTGGCGGTGCATCCAAATACATAGCAGAGCAGCAGCCCTTCTAGAAGTAGTGACATTTGGTATTACTTTAACCCGGTCTCCTTTAATTGTAGAAAACCCACACTTTTGCCATTGTGAAAACAAATTCTGTTCTTTTTGCACATAGTAACTTAAGTCCAATAACACTGGCTATACATTGTGGGTCAATCTTTTGCTAGTCCTAGCTCCGTTTTAGTAGGCTTCTTGCACTCACTGTTTACCATTGCTATTGCAGAGCAATCTCTGTATTCACTGGAGGCATTCCCCTGGCTTTCTTTTTTGAAAGGAGAGCTTTATTTTATGCAGTTGAAAGGCACTGCTGTAAATCTTTTACATAGTGTGAACCCCATGATGGGTCACCCTTTAAGTGTATACTTTCTGTCAAGCCTTCAATATCATCTATCTCAAGAGAACCAGATCTAGGCCACAGCCCTTCATTCCTTTCCATGTCCAATCTAGAGTGCAAAAAGGTGTTACATATTCTAAACAATTTGTATCTTTTACAACCTGAGCTGCAGGGCTATTGGCTGGTAATTTAAAATCCTTCTCTAATGACAGTTGTTTAGGCAATTCTTTAATCTTTTTCATCATGCAAGGCCTTACCTACCACCTCCATGGTTCCTTCAGAATTGCCGATGCCCATTGTGCCCTTCACTCACAATTTTAAACCCTGAAAGATGAACAGATTTGTCTCCTGGAAGGAAAAATTTGTTTAGATTTGGAAAGAGAGATTTGAAAAAAATATTAACAGTTGTGGACCACTACGATACCACATAAAACAATTTATTTGTGGTTTGTTGCCAGCCAATAGTCAATGCTTCCCACGCTACACTTCTGGAGGGTTGTTTTTATTTCTTCATTCTCCCTACTTTTGGGTCATAAATTGTTCTCTTGCCCAGGCTCTCCTGCAGTGGAATTATAAGGTCCCGTAAACCCCAGCCACATATCAATTCAAAGGTATTGATACTGAGAAAAATTTCAATGAATGTCTCTCTACAATTTCAATGAATCGTTCTCTACAGTCCCTTGTTTTGTTAATATTCCAGTTACTACCCTTTTTTAAGTAATGCTACGTTTTAACTAAGCATTTGAAACACTGAAAGGTCACTTACAGCAAGTTATTTAGCTTTACAGCTTACCTACCAACTGTTGACATTACAGCCCTTCAATGCTCCACTTCTGGTACCATCTATTGGGTAATACATCTTCCCACCCTCTTCAGAGCGACGCAAGGCAAACACAGACACCAGGAGCCACAAAACAGAGGAAATGTATTTGCACCTTTCTTCTTTTATTGGCATGCCAAGGCAGAAGGCAGACCCACATCCCAGTGTCATGTCTTGGAACAAGCTTCATCTGCCCCACATAGATTTTCAGGGGAGCACATATAAGGAGGAAAGTGCGGTCACCAGTAAAAATCCTCCGATGTGGACAAGGCCAAATACGGTTATATATACAAATAGAATTGTCATGCAAGCACAAGAGCTAGAGCAAAATATACCTATTGCATAGAAGGACACAAAGGAACAGAAAATAAGTTTAAGCTAAACTTGTTAGAATCAGAGGCTTTTGACAGCTGTTGACCCAGAACGTGTCAGAGAGGGCAATAAAGGTCCTTGGGTCAGGCTGGAATAGATTTGTAAAGGAGGGGGGATTTTAGGAGCACATAGCAATTAGTTTGGTCAGAGACAGACATAGTTAGCTCAGTGGGCGTGAGATCATGCAAGGAGAATCGGGATTGATTCCCTTATCTGGATGGTGCAAACATATAAATATATATTTTTCCCCATACTCATGCTAGGTGACATAATCTAAAATCTGGGACAGTCCGTCCTGCTCTCTCCCTGGGGAGGTACATGAATTTCAGGGTCTGCCTTGTCTTCCCATTTGCCCATATTAATCTATTTACCATCCCCTCTAACTTCTTAAACCATACTGTCTCAAATATCAGCGGTATTGATATGAAAAAAAGGACTTTAGGCAAAAAGATCATTTTCACCACATTACAGCCGCCTATCAATGATAAGTTGAGATTTTTCAGTCGGGTTAAATCCTGTGACCCCTTCAGGATGACAGGGGCTAGATTCAGCTCAACAATTTGCCCTATATTAGGTGATATATTTACCCCTAAATAAGTTGCCGACTGAGCGACCTAAGGGTCGTTCAGCCCAAGATATTCATTAATTAAATTTGGGTTTTATGTTGATTGAGTGAGTACCCTGATATTTTCCCAAAAGCCAGTATTTCTTTTGTTATTTCAGCAAATGCCAACTCCGGAAGAGAAGTAATGACCGCTAGGTCGTCTGCATAGCCTAAAAACTTGGTTTCAAACCCATGATAGCGTATACGTTTTATCCTGGGTTGGCATCAATCCTGCGAATTAGAGGGTCAATATAGCAGGCAAACAATAATGGAGAACAAGGTCAACCCCGCCAGGTCCTCCTTTTATCTTGAATTCCTTCGTTAGTCCTCCCACCAATGTGAGTCTAGCTTTAGGAGAGGCATCCAAAACGCATAGGGCTTTAATAAAACTCATTCTGACCCCCAGACATTCAAGGGCAGCCCATTGAAAGTCCCAAAAACCCTATCAAATGCTTTCTCCGCATATAGTTATATGAGTGCCATAGATTCTCCTGCGACTGAAGCGGCATCAAAAATCTTAATAACACTTCTGACATGGTCTGTGGTCTACCTCCCAGGTATGAATCCATGTTGTTGATGGGAGATGACTCATCCGATAACTGGGCTCAAACGGTTTACTAAGACCGTAAGGTATATTTTGGCATCCCTGTTCATCAGAGTGATTGATCAATATGAACCGGGACATATTGCTAGCTTCCACTTCTTTAAGAATACCACAATACTAGCCAGTGCCCAAGATTCTGGGGAGGCTCCCCATCTGTTCCTGATGGAGTATGCTAGAGAAGTCTGCCCGAGAAATTGCCCAAATGCTTTATAAAACTCGAACGGAATTCGGTCCAGAACTGCGGCTTTTGCTGCTGAAAGCTCACTAAGTGCTCAAAATATTTCATCGGGTATGAAGGCTGCTACCAGGGCTTCTTGATCCTCCAAAAATAATTTCTCCCTGCAGTCAGAAGCTAGGTATTCCCTAATTGCATTCTCCCGCTGTCCCCTCTGTCCCTCTCAGAATCGTATCATTTCACATAGAACCTGCAGAATTCGTCTCGGAGCTGTGGTAACCAGATTCCCTTTCTCATTCTGAATTGCTGTTATCTCAGTCCGCACATTTTTCTGTCTAGTTTGCATTGCTAATATACACCCTGCCCCTTTACTGCACTCGTAGCATTCCTGTCTTTGGGTCGTATATTTCTTGGTAATTTTTGTCATAACTACGTCACCTATTGCCACTTTGGCTAGGGCAAGCCTGCTCAAAATACCCTCCATATTCTTTCCCACCTCTATTGCCCCAACTAGTTCTTCTTCAATTACTCTTAACCTTTGATATAATTCAGTTAGTTGCTGGTGTTGCTTTTTAGAATGGCGTAGACTAAAACTCAGTGTCTCTCATCGGATGATAGCCTTTAGGGCATCCCAGTCCATGCCAATTCGAGCACTCCCTCGATTATTTCCCAGAAACGCTTCTATCCATTTCTTGATGTGGGCAATATAACCTTCATCCATTACCAGCCCCCTTTCAAAGGTCCAATTCTGTTGTGTTCTCTCCCCCCGATCTGTATTATCCCTAGTACTAGGAGGTTGTGATCTGACATTGCTCGGGGAAGTTTTTCAATACGACATTTCCTAATTATCCCCTGAGAAACAAAAAATTAATCCAGCAGGGCAACTGTTCTGTGAGGGGCCGAAAAATAGATGCTTCCTAAATCGAGGTTTGCCGTTTTTAAATTCCTCCATACATAGAATAGCCCATTCCCTTCTGCAAAATGGAACAAAGTCCTATAGACACTGGGCTCCCGGCCTTTATATGACCCCGGGCTGTTGCCCCACCGCACTCCAATCATGTTAATGTTTAAATCCCCTCACATTATAATTAGGGTCGGCCAACCTGCTAATTCCAGATTCAAAAAATCGAAAACCTCAGGGTCATCCTCCGTTGTCCCATATATTGGACGCAAATACTGTTAATGTTTAAATCCCCCCACATTATAATTAGGGTCGGCCAACCTCCTAATTCCAGATTTAAAAAAATCGAAAACCTCAGGGTCATCCTCTGTTGTCCCATATATTGAACGCAAAGTGAATGAGAATTCAGAAATATGTAGCTCTACGACAACACAGCGCCCTCATTTACCAGCCAGATGTTTCTTGTTGATCTAAACCTTTTTTTTCCGCACCCACAATATGCGTTTCCTGGAGGCAGACAATGTCGGAATGCAGCATTTTCAAGTCCTCTTCCACCTTGCAACATTTTTCAGGATCATTTAGGCCACAAATATTAACCAATGCTATCCTTAAGTTAGTCATGATAATCCTTTTTCTGCCTCCAGGAGAAACTATCTCCCTCTATTGAACACTCTATTCTTGTTCTTCCTCTACCAAGATGTACCAACTACTCTGATCTGAAATCTCCCTTGAGCTTGTTGTGCCCCCTTTCCTCCCTTGTCTGCCCCTGACCCTGTTCCTTCCCTCCCCCACTCCTCCTCCCCTGAGGCCCCACCTCCCCCTTCCCTCCCCCCACGAAATAATGAAACAAACAAACCTTGTGAGGTCTGGTTGATGGTGCCTGCGTACCCCCTCACCGCTCAGTACCCAAACCTATAGCCAAACCTTGTGTCTGGTAGCATCTAAGCAAAGGCCTATTTTATCCCTTCATTATGCAAATGGCATATTTATTTAATTACTCTTGTTCTGTTTCTACTTCTGTATTTCATCCAGATATTCCTTGGCCTTTATTTCAGATGCGAAGACTCTCACTTCCATATTGTCAATTATTTTCAAGTGGGCTAAATTTAGTAGATACGCCTCTGCCCCGAGCGCCTTTCCACAGTCACAGGGTAGAAGTCAGCTCGAGTGAAGAATGACTGTCCTTTTTATGATCCTTTAGAGTGCGGACTTTAAGAAATACAGCATTATGCAATAAAAAGTTCCCGAAATAAACTATGATGGCTATTGGTTTTTGCATACCCCCTGAGTGAGCCTGCCTGGGATTTCTAAGCATAAGAGGGTGGCGATGGACCAGTTGGATTTCCATGTCCCAGTCCCACTGCTGGAGCTCCAGGAAAGCCCCTTTCAACAGCTTTAAGACATAGGCTCTGATGTCCCCTCCTTCTATGCATTCTTCTATACTTAGGTTGTTCAGTCTTAGCCGGTTTTCATAGTCCTCGAGCTTCCATTGCATGACTGCTATTTGTGCTCCCTGGGCTTCTGTTGGCTTTGTTCCTTTGTCACTTCATTCTCTAGACCTGCCGTACATTCCTCTACTACTGTAATTATTTTGCCAATTTCAGTACAGGCTTTTGCTACCTTTCTGACAGCCCCTTGTAATTTATTTGGTTGCCAGGTGTTTTTTTTGCCATCTCGCCCCGTCTTTTCCTGGTGATTGTTTGATAACGTCATATATCAATCTCACGGTCGCTTACTCAGGGTCTTGATTATTGTGTCCCTTTCTGACCTCGTATAGGGCTCCTCATATGCCTTTTGTGTGGCAGAATAATCCTACATTAAAGCAAGGCTTTCTTGTTTCTTCGATCCCTCCCTGCCCTGGAAGTGTGCCCTTTGTTCGCCTGAGATTTTTCTTCCTGAAAACTAATGTATCTGGCACATCCAGCTGGCTGCTAGGGTCAGAGCTGCAAGATATGGACACACCCCCCTCCTCAGATATTGCTGCACTTGCATCAGAGTCCTCTGTAAGGGAAAAGAACTTGTCCCCTAAGTCCAGGGATTCCTCAAGAGACCTGAGACTTGCGACCCCCTTTATTAATGCCTTTGTCTTAAGCTCTAACCTGTTACATGAAAGGCGTGAAGCCTCTGGTGTGGCCTTACTCTACTTTGTGGCCTGACTTGCTTCCTCCAGTTGGATGGCACTCGGACCTTGCCCTTCCCCTGGTTCTTCCTGGATTGGGGTTGTTGAAGGAATCTCTTTTAACGGGTTATGTGTAAATTGTTCTGACCCAGATCCACCCCCCTTAGCGTTAGCACCATCATCAGGGTACATTACTTTAACGTGAATTGTAGGCTGGCGCTCTGCCCCCTATCACCTCCTACCTCACTAGCAATGTTCTGCCGTCCCCCAAGTGCCATTGTCATGGGGGTAAAGAACTCGGTAATTGATTGCTGCAGGGGAGAGTCTACTTTTGACACTGTTACCTCCTTATCTTCATTTGTAATATTCTTGCTGGGAATAGCCTCCAGGCCCTTATTTCCTTTGTGGTCTTTCTTGTTTCCACTGGAAAGAGCAGTCTTTAGCCTCTTGATGCACAGAGATGTTTTTAAGGCATGGGCAAAGTGGGCACTGGACCTGGGCCCCAGCCTTTCAGGGGGCCCCCTGATACAGCCATCTCTGTTCTGCATGGAATCTTGCCCCAACGACCTTCAATAATTCTTAAACAGATTGATGTAAATAATGTTTTCCTTTAATCTATTTATAATGTGGGTAATGTGTGGGACTCTGTTACAGACATTTTGTAGAGAACTGTGTTTATGTTTCATGCAACATCCATAAAAAAGATTGTTTTAGATCAAAAAAGAACCTCACATACAAGAAATGGAAGGGAGTCCCAGAGATCATTAGCAATATCATTAGTGACCTACCACTGTGTTATAATTTTGAAAAGTCACTATCCCTGAATATCATATGCAAACTATAAGACCTACCATCATTGGTGTGAGTCTCCCTTTCATTTTTGACGGATTGCCTCCTCTGTTTTGATATGTTTTTGCTGGAATTATGCTTTGGACAATGTGCCCCTGCTAATCAGTGCCACAGTGCAAGTGCTCCCTATGTTAAATTAATGTACTAATTGGTTATTCCATGATTGGCTTATTTGATTTATCTGTCAGCCCCTAGTACAGTGCACCAGGTGTGCCCAGGGGTTGTAGATCAAATGCTGCTGGTGGGTTTGTAGCACTGGTTGTGCCACCACCAGAAGCAGCTTGTAAAATGTGTCCCAGGCCTGCAACTGCAAGGCCTATGTGCAGTCTAGCACTGCCATGTCGACTTGGCCAAGTGCACCCACTTGCCAGTCCCTAAACCTTCCCTTTTCTTCTTATTAGTCACCCCTATGGTAGGCCCAAGGGCAGGGTGCATTGTAAGTATAAGGCAGGACTTGCTCTGATGTATTTTAGTTTTTCACTATTGAAGGCTACCTGTTCTCATAGGCCAGAATGGGCAGTTAAGATTATTGCATCCTTATAATTCTAACTGACTCAGTGAACATGGTAGGAATTTGAATTTAGCATGCCTGCACTCAGAATAATACAATACATCTTTTAGTAAAGTTTATTTTAATATTCTTTGTTTACAAATACCACTTCTAGAAAGCAGGTATTTGCTTGCCTAACCATTTGAGCCTGCCTCTGCTAGGTTGTGTATTCCTTGTCTGGGTTTGTGTGTGACAGGGCTGGGGAAATTCCAGGAGACAGGCTGGGACAGCCCAGTGGTGAACAGAGAGATTTATATCCAGATGGGAGGGAGGAGTACACCTGGGATCTGGATAGGGCTGTGCCTTCCCTCTACAATGCTGGCTCCACCCCCTGTGGCTTGTCTGATGTCTCTGCCCTACACAGTTCAAGAAGAGGAATCATGTCAACAGAGTGCTCCAGAGCTGCATCTTCCCTCCCCTGTGCTCGCTCCACCTCTTGTGGGGCGTCTGATGTCTCTGCCCTGCACAGTGAAAGGAAGAGAAGAGTCATGTCAACAAAGTGTTCAGGAACTGGTTTGGACTAGGCAGAGGCCTCTCTGCCTTCAGAGAACAAAGGATTTTGGGGTATAAATATTGGGACCCTGATCCCAAGAAATTAGATCACTTCTGGAACAAGAAACCTTTCTGCCAAGGAAAAGAACCAAGGAAGCTTCAGGAGTTTGGACTACCCCTCTGCAAGTGTGCTGTTTGCTGGGTTGGCCTGCAGTGGTTGCTTCATTGCCAAGGGAAAGGAGAAGGAACTGTGTAAGGACTTTCATCCACAGAATATTCTCCAAGGGCTTGAACTCTGCGTGTCTCCTGCTGAAGTCTCAGGGACAAAAGACTTCACCTCCAGCTCCCTCCTGAATTTCCTTGCTGGGAATTCTGACTCCAGTCACTAGTGTGCCGCTGGGAGCGAGACGCATCGAGGAGAAGCATGTCGCCGCCGCAGCTGAAATCATCTCAAAGCCGGAGAAGCGAGCCTTCGCCGCATCTCCCTGGAAGCGTGTGTTCATCGAAGCTGTCTGCTGTCGCATCACCGGAGAAGCGTGACGCAGGGCCTGTCTTGGCTCCAAAGTACAGAGTCGTCGCAAGGCTGCCAGTACGTCATTGCATGGTCATCGCATCGCCGCATCAAGGGCGCCACCTTCTTGCATCGCAACTGGATCATCACATCGCATCAAGGCGCCAACTTGCGCACTGCAACGGCCCCGCAAGCTGAGAATATACGCATCACCTCCTCACCGGTAAGGCTCATGACGAGTCCCCTACTCTGTTCAAGCATTGAGGAAGGACGCAACTGTTCCCCTTTTGCGAGCCTTTTGTTCCCTTTGCGTTACGCATCCTGGTACTTTGTTGAGATCTTTCTCGCAGTTACCAACAACTTGAACTAAGGCTTTAATCATCTTTTAAGTAATCTTAAGTGTAGTATTGTGGATTTTTGTCATTTGTGGTCTTGTGTTTAAGTCTATATAAAGAATACTTATTTTTATAAAACCTGTGTTGTGTCCATCCCTAGTGTTTTAACTGTATTACTGTGTTTATTTACAAATGCTTAACACACTGCCTCTGAGATAAGCCTGTCTGCTCGTGAAAAGCTACAAAGGGGGTGAGCAGGGGTTATTAAGGAGTGTAATCCCCTATTCCTGACTTAGAAGTAAGGGTCCCTATTTGGACAAAGGTGATAACCATTGCCAACTAGAGACCCCCAGATCTAACATTGGTGGTCAGCGGTGAGGATTTGGACTTTGCATTTGTGTTTCATATACAATGATTGGTATACACTACAAGTGAGTGCAGACCAAACACGACCACATACTTTTTTTAGAATCCTTTTTCCGTGGACTGTTAGTTTTCCTGAAAACTTCCAATTCTTACTACCATGAGTAAACCAGCATCTGTTGCATCTATGGATCTTGATTTTGAGGAAGAGAGGTTGGAAACCTACACTGTGAAACAGCTCAAGTATCTCTGCAGAAAATTGAAAGTTGCTACACCAGGTATTTCTAAAAAGGAAGACTACCAAAAGGCGCTGAGGGCCTGGGTAGAAGCAAAAAATGTCCCTGATCTTGTGGTGGAGCCTGTGGGGATGCAGATTGGCAAATTGATAGGCCAGTGTTTCCAGCCAGGGGAGGGGTGGTGCTGTCCCCACCTGGCAGCAGCATCTCTTCTAAAGACCTGTCCCCCAGAGAGTTGGAAGACAGGGAGAGAAATAGGGCGCACAAGCTGGAGTTGGTTAAGCTTAAGGTGGAGAGTCAGAGGTAAACAGAGAATAACAGGTTGTCTTTTGAAAGGGAGAGAATGAGAATGGAGCATGAGAGAATGTTGAGGGAGTTAGAGATCTAGGCCAAGGGCTTAGAAATCAATGACTCTGGTGGCAGCGCACCATCTGTGCCTTCAGAAGGCAGGGTACATATTCCCAAGGATGTCATCAAGGATATTCACAAAGGTGAAGATATTGGTCAGTGGTTTGCAGCCTATGAGATAGCAATGTTGGCCCACCGGGTCCCTGAGAAGGATTGGGGAGCGAGGTATTGGGGCCGCTTTCTGACTGGGGGAGGGATACTTTGTTAGACCTACCCAGTGAGCATAGGATGTCTTGCCACCACATGAAGATGCATTGATGAGTATGGGTTAACTCCAGAGCACTATAGATAAAGGTTCAGGAATTGTAAGAAACTGGAGGGAAGCACTTGGGTAGAATATGTGTCTTTCTTTTGCAGATCTATGGATGGTTGGGTAAGGGGTAGAAATGTTGATAATTTTAAAGCGCTCTATGATTTGATTGCTAGGGAGCACTTGTCTGCTAATTATTTTCCAGAGCTACGCCAGCACCTTATTGATCGCAAGTTGACTAATCCTAGAATGCTTGCTGAAGAGGCGGACCGCTGGGTCAGTGCCAGGGTCCACAAGGGTCTTGTGGGGGACTCCGCCAAATGTTGGCAGGGTCTCCAGCACAGGAGTGGGAGAGACAAGGGTAAACAGAGAGAGTTCCAAAAAGTTCCCCAAAGTAATTCCCAAGAGAACTAAGGAAAGGATTCCCAGCTTCCCTCTGAAAAAAAGTCAGGACCCCCGATGGGTAAACCTGTTCATAGGGGGCCTGTTACCTGCTTTCAGTGTAAGCAAGTCGGACACCGTTGGTATGATCCCCAGTGTCCTCAGAAAGGACAGTATGTGCCACCCTGTGCACCACCCCTTCAGATGGCCAGTGTAGCCCTGGGTGGGGAGGAGATGGGTGCCCAAGGTGGGTGGGGTCCCGCAGAAATGTCCCTTGTCTCATTAGGAGATTTTGAGATGGTCCCTAAAACTCAGCTGCCTGAGAACACTAAAAAATACAGGCAGTTGGTGACCATCAGTGGCCATAGAGTGGAGGCTCTCAGAGACACAGGAGCAAGTGTGACAGCTGTCAAGTGTCACTTGGTCTCTGAAGAGCAGGTAGTCCCTAATGCATTCTTCCCAGTTGTTGCCGCTGACAACACAGAGAGCCATTGCAAGGTGGCTCAAGTTCCCTTTGAGTGGGGGGGTCTCTGGTACTCTTCAAGTAGCAGTGAGGCCATCCATGCCTGTTAATTGTCTGTTAGGCAATGATTTAGTAAGCTCCCCTTGTGGTAAGGTGGAGAGGAAGGCGCATTTGTAGATGGTGGGTCTGCCTGCGTGGGCATGTGTGACCACTCGGTCTATGGCAGCTAAGGTTGTTCAAGAGACCCTGGAGCCTGAAAGTATGGCCCAGGGACCTGCCTTAAAGAGAAGAGGTAGGGGGTGTGGGAAACCACCCCCATTGTTCCCACAGTTCAGGAGGAGGCAGACCTTGAGGGGGATGCCCTGGAACCTACAGGGGAGCAAGTTTATGAACTGGGGAACCTTCCTGAGCTGACTTATTGGCAGCAAGAAGGGGTCCCTCCAGGAAGGAATTTTGTGAAGAGCAGAAGAAGTGCCCTTCTCTTGTGGGTTTGAGGCAGCAGGCCAAAAACCAGGCAGCAGGTGATCAGTATGGATCACATGGATATACTGGGAGAATGGTCTCCTGTATAGCGAGCCTAAGGTTGCTGAGCCTGGGTCAGCCCGTGTGCTGGTGGTACCTCAGCGCTTCAGAGCCTTCCTACTGGGTTTGGCTCATGATGTTTCTTTAGCTGTCCATCTGGGGCAGAACAAGACCTTTGAATGGCTTGTCTCCTACTTTTATAGGCCCCAGATGCGGAAGAGTTCAGATACTCATTGTAGGACCTGTCAAACTTGCCAGGCAAGTGGGAAAAGTGGAAGGAAGGAGGCACAAGGCCCCTCACCAACATTTCCCTGTAGTGAGTACCCCCTTTGAAAGGGTGGGGATTGACATTGTGGGGCCACTGGACCCCAAGACAGCCATGGGCAACAGGTTTATCCTGGTCTTGGTGGACCATGCTACCCGGTACCCGGAAGCCATTCCAGGACTGTGACGGCCCCCGTGGTGGGACGTGCACTGTTGGGGATCTTCTCCCGTTTGGGGTTCCCCATATAGGTTGTGTCTGACCAAGGTACAAACTTCATTTCCAATTATCTGAAGTCTCAGTGGAAGGAGTGTGGTATTACTTACAAGTTCACCACTCTTTACCACCCACAAGGAAATGGGCTGGTTGAAAGATTCAACTGAACCCTTGAAGGCATGATCATGGGTCTTGAAGAACCAATGAGGCGTAAGTGTGACGTCCTCTTGCCATGCCTTCTGTTTGCCTACCGTGAGGTGCCACAAAAGTCTCTAGGGTTCAGCCACTTTGAGCTTTTGTATGGTCACCCGGTAAGAAGACCTTTGAGTTTGGTCAAGGAAGGCTGGGAGCAATCTCCCAGGATGTATATAGCTACATGCTGGCCTTCAGGAACCAGACCCTGTGTTTCAGGGATCTCGCTCAGGCGAATCTGGAAGCCAGCCAGGTGGAAATGAAGCTGTGGTACGATCAGAATGCCACTCTGATTGAGCTTCAGCCTGGACAGAAAGTTTTGGTCATGGCCCCTGTGGAGCCTTGTGCATTCCAGAATAGGTGTACCGGTCCTCATGAGGTGGTGGAGCACAGGAGTGATGTCACCTATCTGGTGAACTTGTGGTCTCCAAGGAACCCCTTGAGGGTCCTACATGTTAACCGCCTGAAGCCCCTCTTAGAAAGGTCCGAAGTGGGCATGCTCCTAGCGACAGATGATGGAATGGAGGAGGAGACCGAGCCTCTTCCTGACCTCCTGTCTGCAACAGAGCAAGATGGGTCAGTGGATGGTGTCAGCATCTCTGCCACACTGACCCCTGATCAGCAGCAAGATTGCCACCAGCTGTTGGGCAATTCTCTGATCTATTTTCCTTGGCTCTTGGTGTCACAGAGTGGTGTGTCCATGATGTGGACACTGGTGACAGTCCACCTGTGAAGCACAAGGTTTACACAGTGACTGACAAGGTTAGGGCTACATTAAGGAGGACATTTTCAAGATGTTTGCTTTAGGGGTCATTGAGTCCTCAAACAGTGCTTGGGCCAGCCCAGTGGTCTTGGTCCCAAAGGCTGCCTTGCCGGGTGCCACACCTGAACTCTGGTTTAGTGTGGACTACAGAGGACTCAATTCAGTCACCAGGACTGATGCACACCCCATCCCCAGAGGTGATGAGCTCATTAATCCGTTAGGGGCTGCCCGGTACCTCAGCATGTTTGATTTGACGTCTGGGTACTGGCAGATCGCCTTGACTGATGGGGCTAAGGAGAGGTCAGCAATCTCCACACCAGATGGGCACTACCAATTCCGGGTTATGGCCTTTGGGATGAAGAATGCACTTGCCACCTTTCAGAGGTTGGTCAACCAGGTGTTGGCTGGGCTTTAGGATTTCAGTGCCGCCTACCTGGATGACATTGCAATGTTCAGCGCCAGTTGGGAAGAACACTTGCAGCACCTCTGGGAAGTGTTGATGGCACTGCAAAAGGCAGGACCACGATCAAAGCAAGTAAGTGCCAGATCGGGCAGGGTTCCGTTGTGTACTTGGGTTTCCGGGTAGGAAGCGGCCAGGTGGTACCCCTACAACCCAAGATTGATACCATCCTGGCATGGGAACCCCCAAAGACTCAGACACAGGTGAGAGCCTTTTAGGACTCACGGGGTACCACAGGAGGTTTGTCAAGGGGTATGGCAACATTGTTGCACCCTTGACTGAGATGACTTCCAGGAAGCAGCCCAAGAAAGTGAACTGGACTGACACAAGTCAGAAGGCTTTTGACGCCCTGAAGACTGCCATATGCACAGCATCCATGCTTCAGGCACTCAACTTCTCAAAATAATTCATTGTTCAGACAGACGCTTCAGAGCATGGTGTGGGGCTGTTCTATCACAGATTAATGAAGGGGGCCTAGACCAACCTGTCGCCTTCATCATGATAGGAGGTTACTTCCACAGGAACAGAGGTGGAGTGCAATTGAGCGTGAGGCATTTGCTGTGGTCTGGGCACTGAAGAGGTTGAGACCATACTTGTTTGGGACTCATTCCCGGGTTCAGACCGACCACAGGCCCCTCAGATGGCTGATGCAAATGAGGGGTGAGAACCCAAAGTTGTTGCGGTTGTCTATTTCCCTACAGGGTATGGACTTTGCGGTGGAATATGGCCCTGGTACAGAACACGCAAACGCTGATGGTCTGTCCAGATTTTTCTGCCTCAGTGAAGAGAACTCCCAAGGGGAAGGGTAGTTCTCCTCACATTTCAGCTGGAGGGGACAAGTGTTAGACCTGGCATCATTGGTGTGAGTCTCCCTTCTATTTTTGATGGATTGCCTCCTCTGTTTTGATATGTTTTTGTTGGATTTATGCTTTAGACACTGTGCCACTGCTAATCAGTGCCACAGTGCAAGTGCTTCCTATGTTAAACTAATGCACTAATTGGTTATTCCATGATTGGCTTATTTGATTTATATGTCAACCCCTAGTACAGTGCACCATGTGTGCCCAGGGCTTGTAGATCAAATGCTGCTGGTGAGCTTGCAGCACTGGTTGTGCCACCCACAGAAGCAGCTTGTAAACTGTGCCCCAGGCCTGCCATTGCAAGGCCTATGTGCAGTCTAGCACTGCCATGTCGACTTGGTCAAGTGCACCCACTTGCCAGTCCCTAAACCTTCCCTTTGCGTCCTATTAGACACCCCTATGGTAGGCCCAAGAGCAGGGTGCATTGTAAGTATAAGGTAGGACATGCTCTGATGTGTGTAGCATGTTCTATTAGTGAATGACAGCCATTTTCGTTTTTCACTATTGAAGGCTACCTGTTCTTATAGGCCAGAATGGGCAGTTAAGATTATTACATCCTTATAATTCTAACTGACTCAGGGAACATGGTAGAAATTCGAATTTAGTATGACTGCACTCAGAATAATACAATACATCTGTCAGTAAAGTTTATTTTATTATTCTGTGTTTACAAATACCACTTCTAGAAAGCAGGTATTTGCTTGCCTAACCATTTGAGCCTGCCTCTGCTAGGTTGTGTATTCCTTGTCTAGGTTTGTGTGTGACGGGGCTGGGGACATTCCGGGAGACTGGCTTGGACAGCCCAGTGGTGAATAGACAGATTTACATCCAGATGGGAGGGAGGAGTGCACCTGGGACCTGTATAGGGCTGTGCCTTCCCTCTACAATGCTGGCTCCACACCCTGTGGCTTGTCTGATGTCTCTGCCCTGCACATTGAAAGGAGAAGAGGAATCATGTCAACAGAGTGCTCCAGAGCTGTATCTTCTCCCCCTGTGCTGGCTCCACCTCCTGTGGGGCTTCTGATGTCTCTGCCCTGCACAGTGAAAGGAAGAGAAGAGTCATGTTAACAAAGTGCTCAGGAACTGGTTTGGACTAGGCAGAGGCCTATCTGCCTTCAGAGAACAAAGGCTTTTGGGTTTATAAATATTGGGACCCTGATCCCAAGAAATTAGATCACTTCTGGAACAAGAAACCTTTCTGTCAAGGAGAAGAACCAAGGAAGCTGCAGGAGTTTGGACTGCCCCTCTGCCAGTGTGCTGTTTGCTGGGTTGGCCTGCAGTGGTTGCTTCATTGCCAAGGGAAAGGAAAAGGAACTTTGTCAGGACTTTCATCTACAGAATATTTTCCAAGGGCGTGAACCTTGCTTGCCTCCTGCTGAAGTCTCAGGGACAAAAAACTTCACCTCCAGCTCCCTCCTGAATTTCCTTGCTGGGAATTCTGACTCCAGTCACTTGCATGCCGCTGGAAGCTCGAAGCGCAACGCATCGAGGAGAAGCGTGTCACCGCCGCAGCTGAAATCATCACAACGCTGGAGAATAGAGCCTTTGCCGCATCTCCCTGGAAGCGTGTGTTCATCGAAGCTGTCTGCTGTCGCATCACAGGAGAAGCGTGATGTCATCGTAAGAGTCGCCATCGCATCACCGGAGAAGCGCGTAGCAGGGCCGGTTGCAGCTTCAAAGTACACTGTTGTCGCAAGGCTGCCAGAGCATCATCGCATCGTTATCCCGCATCACGGGCGCCATCTTCTTGCATCGCAAATGGATCATCGCATCGCCGCATCAAGGGCGCCATCTTCTTGCATCGCAACTGGATCATTGCATCGCTTCAAGGTGCCATCTTGGGCACCGCAACGGGCCCGCAAGCTGAGAATCTATGCATCACCTCCGCACCGGTAAGGCTCACGACGAGTCCCCTACTCTGTACAAGCATTGAGGAAGGACGCAACCGTTACCCCGGGTCACGGAACCAACGCATCTCCCCTTTTGCGAGCCTTTTGTTCCCTTTGCTATGCGCATCCAGGTAGTTTGTTGAGAACTTTGTCGCATTTACCAACAACTTGAACTAAGAGGCTTCAATCATCTTTTAAGTAATCTTAAGTGTAGTATTGTGGATTTTTGTCGTTTGTGGTCTTGTGTTTATGTCTATATAAAGAATACTTATTTTTATAAAACCTGTGTTGTGTCCATCTGTAGTGTTTTCTCTGTATTATTGTGTATATTCACAAATGCTTAACACACTGCCTCTGAGATAAGCCTTTCTGCTCGTGCCAAGCTACCAAGGGAGTGAGCAGGGGTTATTAAGGAGTGTAATCCCCTTATCCTGACTTAGAAGTAAGGGTGCCTATTTGGACAAAGGTGATAACCATTGCCAACTAGAGACCTCCAGATCTAACACAAACACACTTAGAATTTGGACCAGTGTACCTGTGCACTGCTCGTGACCTGGCCAAAGAGGGTAAGAAAGAGCTGAAACTGGCGGATAAATTTACAATGTTCCCGAACATGGGCCCACAAAAAACATTTGGCCAAGGGCCCCCAAAATTCTTAAGATGTCTCTGTTAATGCGTGGGGGAGAATATATCCCTGTAGCGACAGCTGCCAACCAGGATGTCCAGCTTCTCCACTCCAATCTGGAGGAGAGCGGGCAGACTTGGGGGGCATAATGAATTTGGCACATTTCCGTGCTGACAGCCACTCGGGCCGTACTGCGCGAAGCTCAGTAGCGGCTCGGAAGGACAGAGTGAGCCTCGTAAGGGTAGGCCACAGCACCACCAGGAACATCTGTGCCCCCACAGCCACGCAAGTTGCTTCCTGGCCCAAGGTAGGCTTTCGGAGAGCGAGCGTGATGTCTTTAAGGCTCGGCTTCCCAAGTTAATGTTGAGCGGCGAGGGATCGGGAGTCCGCTACAGGCTCTTCACAGAGATGCCACCTTGTTTCAGAAACCTCCATGGGATCTATACCAATTCACAATTAGGGCTTTGTACATTTGGAACTGCTTCTTTGCGTTCACAAATGGCCCAATTCTGTGAATCTGGCCGTTTGCACCACGAAAAGGCTTTGTACATCTAGCTCTAAGTTTGGAAACTCTGCGAGGGGACTCTACACTGGTATACAAGTCCATGGGCCCAACAACCTAGTAAGAGTTGGGTCAGAGTTTGCAAACTCTCATTCCATGAGTTCTTGTGCCAGTGAACATGAGTCAGAGTTCACAAACATTGCAAAGGGCCAAACATTGGTCCATAACCGTTAGCCATCATGGGCTCAACTCTGAGTTAGCTACATTTGAGCCACATAGGTGAGTGGTGGGCATTTGTCACCGTGAGTTTTTGTGAATCCCGAGAACAAGGTTTGTGAACGGAGGGGAAAAATTATGTTTTGATTTTTTAAATGTAACTTTTCAGTCAAATGTATGACGTTACAACGCATACATTCACAACGTATACCATCAAAACGCAACTTTTACAACGCAAGATCATTACAACGCATGCTATTACAACGCATGCCATTACAATATTAATTTAATTTTAATTTAAATATAATTTTTTTTTAATAGTTCATTTAAATTAATTTTTCATTTTATTTAATAAAATGTAATTTAATATTCTAACTCCAGGGGGGTATAATAGTAGGGTGTGTTGGATAGTGTAGGGGTTAAAATTACTATTCTAACTCCAGGAGGGTGTAATAGTAGGGTAAGTGCTGGATAGTTGGATAGTGGAGAAGTGTGGCTCACTGGTTAGAGGCGGCAGACCCTGAAGCAGAAGTCGGCCCGGGACCAGGGTTCAATTCCCGACGCGGCAGGGTCTTGGGTCAATGTCCGCGGACCCGATAATTCTCGCCTAGGTGCCTACGCTAACCATGGGTCCCACTCTGCAACTCTGGGCAATAGCTTGCTTAATCTCCACAACGGCCCCAGCAGCGCCGGGGATGCCTGGCTTCACCTTGGGGGTGCCCTCTCACAGGGAAAGCCAGGACGGGTTCCCCAGCGGTATACAGCGCCAGGACACCACGTAACGAGGTAACAGTGCGCTTTACAAGTATACATACATTACATTACATTACAGTGTAGGGGTTAAAATTACTATTCTAACTCCAGGAGGTTGTAATAGTAGGGTAAGTGCTGGATAGAGTAGGGGTTACAATTACTATTCTAACTTCAGGGGGTTTAATTAAAATAAATGTAATTCAAATTACATGTAATTGCAATATTAAAATGTATGATAATAAAGTAAATTATAATTATTTTAAGAAAATGTATTTAAAATTAAATTAATATTATTTTAGTTAAATACTTACCCATACTTATGTTGTATTGGCATGCGTTGTATAGCATCTGTGTTGTAAGGGCATGCCTTGTAAAAGCATCTGTTGTAATGGATCTTGCGTTGTAAAAGTTTTGTTGTAATGGTAGTGTGTTGTAAAAGTTGCGTTGTTATGGTTGTTTCCCTTTCAGTCACAACCAGCTGATGGAGCCTTCAGGTCCACCTTTGCAAGCCAGTATATTGAGACCTGAAATGGACAATGTGAGATAAAGCTCCGTTATGGAATGGGGTGCTTTTATTTTTCATATTTGAGCCAGGTAACAATTTGTGAAGTTAGGGTTTTGGAGTGTTTACTGTCTAATGGGCAGGATATCACTATTTTGTAAGATTCTGAAAGCCACACTAAGATTTTTTTTATTGGTAGTGTTTTCACAAACTACTGAACACATTCACATCAAACCAAGTAAAGGGACACCACTGAGTAAAGTTCTATTTTCCAGCTTTGGTATAATTGCTTTCAGCATTGTTTCTCTAGAGGACAGCAAATTATCTTAAGGGAGTTAAATGGAAAATATTGACCCTACTTGATTTCCCCCTGAGATCCAGACAAACTTGACATGCTGAAAATAGGTCTGTCTTGCTATTTTGCTGAAAGACTTGTGCAGATTCTTCTAACAGAGCCGAAGTCATAAGCAAATGCATAAATCATGTTTTCAATGAAAACTAAGACCTAACCATATCTAGTGAGTCAGTGTTGCCACCTATATAATATATAGGGTATATAGCTTGTACCATATGGTCCTGTACTCCCATCACAATTTTCTGGTGACATCATAAACCAAGAGGATGAAGCAGAATAATTTAGTACTGTCATCAGAACCCCAAGATGGCAAACAAGTACCATATTGCACTTTCCCTATTATTTGTTTATGTTACCAGATTATTTTAGGATAGTACACTTAAAAAATGCATTTTTCAAATATTGGGATGTTTTTTGAAATCATTAAGCAAAATACTGGCTATACTGTTTGCTTCAGAGCACAAAAGGTGCAAAAGGTCTACAGAAGCAATCATATAAGATCAGTCCTAAGGGTGTTGTGTCTGTAAATTTGACAAATGGTGGACTGAATTCTATCTTTATTTCGGTTTCTCCGAGGGATAGATTAAAACTAAGAAGGGAGTGAGACTTCAACCCAATAATGGTGAGGGGTTGTAACAAAACAGGAATTTTTGCAGATGCCCCCACTTTTTGCCCCTTTTTTGACTGCTAGATGCTGGTTTTCGAATCTGACAGTGCACAGAAGCCTGCTAACCAGACTCCAAGGCCAGTGCTCTCTCCCTAAAATTGTTGTGTGAAGTGGCAATCTGAATTGATAACAACCTTACTCCCTTATAAGTCCCTAGTATATGGTACAAGGGGTACTCAGGGCATTGGTGGTAAATGGGTCCCCAGGGATGCAACATGGTTTGTGACACCCTGAGTGACCTAAGCAAAGTACTGATAGCCAGCTGCCATTGCAGACTGCAGGAGCAGTGCAAACTGCTTGAACTCGACTGTGCCCTCACCATGTGTGACACAGTCAAATCACTACCTTTACTATACGTCAGACACCCCTAGGGTAATTCTCCTTTGCCTAGGAGGTAGGGTGCAGTATATTAAAGGTGAAGACATATAAGTGCACGCCTATATGGACCTATAGTGTTTTTCCCCTTTGGAAACTACTATAAGTGTTAGAGGTCCATAGGATAACATGGACTGCCAATCAGGCACTCTCGAGATTGGCAGTTCCATTATGGTACCACTAAAATGATTGGCATCAAATAAAATGCCTTCTCACCCCTCACAGGATTTTTGTGCTCTGGGTGACGTTGCAAGCATCCAGGTGGCGACCTTAGCGATAGCCCACCTCATTGCCCCAGCTTCGCTATGTTCTGATTGAACAACCCGCTCTTTCCAGTACCTGCATGCACCAAGACAAGGCTCTGACATCCTGTCAGGCAGTGCGATAACTCTCAGGAGTCAGGAACAAAGGCTTAGGCAGTAAGGAGATCACACCTTCCTCCTCCCAAGCAGGAAAGTGTAGTGGCACATCAAGGCAGTGAGCTTCAAATGCTGCACCACCCCTGATATGCATCAGGGCTGACTCCCGGTGGAGGAAACAGACTTGTCCCTGCCGCTTGCACAATTGCACCCAGGCAGGTAGGAAATTAACTATGCAGGGAGGTGTACATCCCCAGAAGGCTGGGCACACCTCCAGGTGGAGCAGCCTGGTCTGTACACCACAATTTCATATCTGCCATCTTTAAGAGTTGCAGAATAAAGGGTTCCTGGTAGAAAGGTGAGCTACACACCCGGATGTGGTCACCACAGAGGCAGGCTAGCTGGAGGGACTTGCTGCCCTTTGGCTACAACATGACTTTGCCCACAGCACCTAAGCAAAAGAGGGACACTTTGTCTCAGTAGCAAAAGACTTGGAATTCAGTGAACAACCCTCATCCTTGGCTAAAGCTTGGCACTCCCGAAGAGAGGGACCCCTGTGGAAGCCTGAAGCACCTTTGGACTCCCCTGGAATAGTTCACTAGTCCCCTGCAAACTGCAGGTAAAAACCCTTGCCACATCCTAAGCATCACTGGTCATCGTGCCCTCCATGGGATCACTCAATCCAGGTGGTCCAGTGCATTGTGGGAGTTTTAGTCCAACCTTTACTGATTTTCAGGCTGCAATCTCACTCCCCGGAAGCTGTGAAGTTCCAATACCTGTTCACTGTGCTTATCACTGCCAAGGCTTGTTGGTCACCAATGCGTTAACTGACTCCCACACTCGGATGTTGCATCTACAGGGAAAACAATGCACCCATCATCCAATGTCAGCAGTTGTGTATCTGTTGTGTTTTTGCATTCTGTTTTTTGCAGCACTGTGTAAGTAGTCAAATCAGCTCAAGCTCGTCTCCTGTTCAGCACCAAGGACAGCTGAGACAACTCTTCACCCGGACTCCACGGGTTGGGTAAAATTGATCTGACTGTCGTGGCTTGGTTCTGGGGCACGCATTGACCTTAACCCGGTAAGGGTTTCACGTAACTCAACCTGCAAGTATCTTTGGCCAGAAACATAAATCTTGATTTACACATGCCAGAAATTAATTACTAGATACCTGTCAGATATGAATGGTTTGAATATGTTGGATGTTTCGGCTGAGAGTCCTGAGACAACTGCAGTTGTATTTTCCAAATAAGTGTGTGAAGAGCTTTACAATGTGTAGGTAGTCTAGGGGTGGGTGGAATTTGCGTAGTCGCGCTACGCAAAGTTCAGCGAAACAGCAAAAAAACTCTGCAAGCACGAGGAATTCTGCGAGCTCGTGGAATACATTTTTGTGAAAGGTGCATCGTGCCAAAATGAATCCTGCCCAGCATATATTTATCCAAGAAGATGCCACCATTTTGTGCAATACCTCTACTCACCTGGAGTACTACTTCGTAATCAGTAAGTGCTACCTCGTTGGGTAAATGTATAGTGCCTTTCCTTCACTACAGCAGCGGCCCAGAAGAGTTGTCTCCAGTTACCATGTGCGTCTGTAACTATGCCACTGTTGCATAAAGGCGCCGGGGTCCCTTGAGTGAGCTGTCCATCATAGTGGGTAAAGGGCCGGAAGACGTTGCATACCGCTAGTGTTGGTGGGGTGGAGCCAAACAGGCGGGCCTTCTATGCGAGTTCACATGCCTCTTGTTTATAAAAGGTCAGAGACCGTTCAGAGCAGTAGATCAGGAGAAAGAACCTCCTGGTCCCAGGAACTACACAGTGATTGCGTTCGAGAAACTCATGGATGCAAAGACCTCGATCAAGGGTCGCAGCTACTTTTTGACGGTGGATGTGGGGAGAAAGCACACCTGCCCAGCCTTGACCGTGCTCATGAAAATTTTGGGCTGAATAATGCGTTACTGAATTTGATCTTCAACTCGGGAACCTGCTTTATTTATATCTATAAGTGCTTTCTGCTGAGGTTTATTTTTTGTGACAGGAGCATCTTGCCAAAATGAATCCTGCCCTGCATATTTATCCAAGAAGATGCCACCGTTTTGGGCAATACCTGTACTCACCGTGCTCACGAATTCCGCTACGCCGCAGATGGCGAAGGTGTAGAAGCTTGGCCCAATGGTTAGAGCAGCAGACCCTGATGCAGAGGTCTGGCCCGGGACCAGGGTTCAATTCCCGCCTCGGCGGCTCTTGGACTCCATCTCCCCGGACCTGATAATTCTCACCTCGGTGCCTAGTCTAATCATAGGTCCCACTCTGTGACTCTGGGCAAAAGCTTGCTTAATCTCCACAACCGCCCCAGCAGCGCTTGGATGCCTAGCTTCACCTTGGGGGTACCCAGAAGTGGACATCTCACAGGAAAGCCAGGAAGGGTTCCACAGCGGTATGAATACAGTGCTACGAGACCTCTGAAGGCGCTATATAAATTCAAACACATTTACATTTACATCGCAGAATTTTCAGCAACTCTGCGCGGAACGCGGAATTGCCAACATTTTGCCAGTTCCGGGAGTGGAATTTGCCGTCCACCCTTAGTATGTACCCTTATAAGTGTGTGATCACTCATGAATTGAACGTTTTGGGGTATTCACAAGCTGAAATGCAACACTTTCATGCTCTGAAAATGGCTCATGTGTTGTCTTGGAGGAGCGGGCTGTTTGGCGGACTCACCTTCTCGATCCCCTGCTGAACCGAACATTACCCCACGCCTCACGTCTCCCGCTTTGCGGGCACCGCTCGAGCTTCCTGGGGTTAGAGGCAACAGCGAGTAGAGGCTTCAAGCCACCCACCATCTTTGGCTTGCTGTGGGACTGCGAGGACCAGCGGGCAGTGCGCTAATCTGCCACAGCTGGTCCTCTTCCCGCCGCCTCCTCCCTGTGGATTGAAAACAGGGGCCGGACTTGAATCCTGTGTGTGTTGTCTTGGAGGAGCGGGCTGTTCGGCGGACTCACCTTCTCAATCCACTGCTGAACCGGACATTACCCCACGCCTCGCGGGTCCCGCTTCGCGGGCGCCGCTCGAGCTTCCTGGGGTTAGAGGCAACAGCGAGTAGAGGCTTCAAGCCACCCACCATCTTTGGCTTGCTGCGGGACTGCGAGGACCAGCGGGCAGTGCGCTAACCTGCCACAGCTGGTCCTCTTCCCGCCGCCTCCTCCCTGTGGATTGAAAACAGGGGCTGGACTTGAATCCTGTGTGTGTTGTCTTGGAGGAGCGGGCTGTTCGGCGGACTCACCTTCTCGTTCCCCTGCTGAACCGAACATTACCCCACGCCTCGCGGCACCCGCTTTGCGGGCGCCGCTCGAGCTTCCTGGGGTTAGAGGCAACAGCGAGTAGAGGCTTCAAGCCACCCACCATCTTTGGCTTGCTGCGGGACTGCGAGGACCAGCGGGCAGTGCGCTAACCTGCCACAGCTGGTCCTCTTCCCGCCGCCTCCTCCCTGTGGATTGAAAACAGGGGCCGGACTTGAATCCTGTGTGTGTTGTCTTGGAGGAGCAGGCTGTTCGGCGGACTCACCTTCTCGATCCCCTGCTGAACCGGACATTACCCCAAGCCTCGCGGCTCCCGCTTCGCGGGCGCCGCTCGAGCTTCCTGGGGTTAGAGGCAACAGCGAGTAGAGGCTTCAAGCCACCCACCATCTTTGGCTTGCTGCGGGACTGCGAGGACCAGCGGGCAGTGCGCTAACCTGCCACAGCTGGTCCTCTTCCCGCCGCCTCCTCCCTGTGGATTGAAAACAGGGGCGTGGTCTTACTCAAAGGACTATATAGCCGGACCCTCTCTCCAGGCCCGCTGTAGCAGAAATTAACCATGCCCCCGATAGTAACAATGTTTCAATTATTTCTGCCCCTGAAGAGAGCTTTATCCATATTCAGACCCAAGGGGAGAAGGAAGGTGCTATTAAGAAATGGAAAAGAGTATACAATAAAAAAGATAAATCTGGAAGGTCTGCTAAATCAGCCAAATTACATGGTAATCCACCGCCACCTAATAATATTCAAGAAACCATTCCCCCTAGTAGTGAGGCGTCCATGGAGTGGATCGCTGCTTTATTTAAATCGATAGTGTCTCCGCTAGAGGCTAAATTAGATAGGCTGGACCTCAGAATTTTGAACATTGAGAAAACCACTGCCTCAATCTTAGCCAATTCCAGTAAGCCAAACAGTCCTAGCACCCCTCCTATTGTTCCCACCCCCCTAGTTCCCCATCTCCCTAATGTGACTCAACCTCCTATTCCTTCTTTATTAAGTTGCCTACCTGCACCCTCCCTACCCAGCAAAGATAATACCACCATTACCCATCACTGTGTGAGCCACCAAGTTGGCTTGACTAACTCCGGGAGACAAATGGACGATGTGACCCAGGGATCCCCAATTAAAGAATACAAAACCCCTAGACCTAGATGGCCTGACCTTCCGCCAGAAGCTAACCGGTTCATGGTCGTTCTAGCTGGAGCACCGCCACTTGAAAAAGGGGAAACAGAAACTTTTAGTTCCCTGAAAAGTAAAATCATTAAGTGGCTTAACTGGAATAGACCTTTACCGGCCCTTTTGCATAATGAAATTATCATGGCTAGGAGGGTCCCCTGGATTGGTAAGACTCTGAAATCCATTAACGGAGACTGCATTACTGTTAGTTTTAGAGATCCCCGTACGGTCTCCCATATCTGTGCAGGATTCAACAGATCATTTGATTCCACTATTCAAACCCTCCCAGTTTCTTTCTTTTTCCCACCCATTAATAACATCCCTCATACTAGAAGAGATGACTGGACCAGAGTGGAACGAAGGGGCAGACATCGATTATATGATTCTAGACCCCCCTTGTTACCTCAATACTTGTCCCAACATAACCCTTTTTTCAATTATAATCGATATCGCTGTCTAAAGGGCTTAGAGGGAGTCGATTGACTACCCCCGAGTTAACTTCTCTCGAGTTGGTCACCAATACCGAAGATAGGGAAGCCCAGGTTAAACCCATTTCCCCGGATCAATGCATGGTAGCTTCTTGTACTCTAGATATGATTCACCAGACATCTTTCCCATCTATTTATCCGGTGGAGGTCTATCCTATACCCCATACTCCGGGTCCATCAGCTATGGGAAGTGTAAAAACAGCTCTCCCTTCTTTAAATACCCCCATAGAACAGGTGCAGGTTCCCAATCCAGCAGGATACTCAATGGCGAGCTGGAATATTGCAGGGTGGCGGCAAAAAGTCTCAGCCTTGGGATGGAGAGAACACTTCCAGGACTTTGACATCTTGTGCCTCCAAGAAACCTGGTCAGTCGATGATATCCATTATGATGGTTTTGTTTCTTACAATTGTCATGCCGAAGAATCTGCCATGGGGAGGGCAAAAGGCGGTTTATTGATTTTATTATCTGTGCACCTCCCTGTACTTGTAAAAAAATGCCACACAGTGGGGTTTCATTCCCAAATACTGGAATTAGTAGTCAACAGGGGTAGGAATATCTTGTTAATTAATCACTACAACAATACCTTTGATCCTACCAGTACTTTTGTTGTAGATGAACTTGATGCAGCCCTGGACAAAATTTGTTATAAAGCAACCTCATCCTACGATATTATTTGGGGGGGGACTTCAACATCAGAACTTGTCCACACTCATATACAATTGCTTGCGGGTTCGATGGGGATACTGGGGAGAACCTAGCACATTTCTTTCACTCCCCATATGGTACTTCTCTAAATAATCTTCTGCTAAAGTATGACTTGATTATCCACCAACCTGCCCCTGATAAAGAAGGCAACATTGCTCCTACTTTAACCGGGAGGAATTCCGCCTCTGTTATTGACCACCTGTTGATCTCTACCTCGATTGTTCCGTTTTGTACGGTCCGGCTTATCTTGGACCTTGGCTTGAGTGACCACAATGTTTTAACAATGTCCATTCTTACTGAGAGTTTAAGAAATGTCTCTACCGATAGGGTTGTAGATAACCTTATCCCATGTAGGCAAAACGGGATACGGATCAAATGGTGTGGGGAAAAATCCGAGAACTTGCACCACAGTGTTGTGAGAGCCGGATCCAAAGTGATACTTTGTTGCCTCGAAATCGATGCCACATCTGAAAGTATTATAAATGACTTTGAGGACCTTGATACCATAATTAAGAAAACCCTTACTATTAATAAGGCGCCAATTAAACGGGAAAAGCTAGGTTGGTTCGACCAGGCTTGCACTCGGTCACTAAAAGCCCTTAAGAAAGCGCTATCCAATCTACCTAGAGACAGGGAAGTGGTTACATATCTGAGGGCCAAATACAATACTGATCTGAAGCGCAGGAAAAATGAACTAAGAGAGCAAGCTTGGGATGATCTGAATGAAGCTGCAGCCCTCCGGGATAGTAAACTGTTCTGGAGTACCATCAATAGCCCATTCCTCCAGAAGGAAGAATTCCCAGTTCTTACTGCCCAAGTGAGTGAAGATAGCTGGGTCCTACACTTCACTGAGATTTTTGATCCAATTAGGGAGACCCATGATAACATCTGTAATAACCCCATTACATCGCTGCAATCACTGGGAATTACTCTCCAAGAATTCGACATGGCAATCAATAGTAGCAGAGGAGGAAAGGCCCCAGGACCAGACGGGGTCCCAATTGACCTCTATAAATTCGATCTGGCCCTGTGGAGTCCACTATTGACCATAGCCTTTAACGCCGCTGTCGACAATAGGACCCCATCAACTTGGAGTGAATCCATAATTATTCCAATCTATAAAAAGGGAGATAAAGGAGAGGCCAAGAACTACCGCCCTATCTCCCTTCTGGATTCCTCATTGTATGTAAATGTATTTGCATTTATATAGCGCACTACTTACCCGTAGGGTCCCAAGGCGCTTCGACCGCTGCGAACCCCTTCCTGGCTTCCCTGAGAGATGGTCCCTTAATGGGTATCTCCAGGGTGAGACCAGGCATCCCCGGCGGTCTGGTGGGGCCGTTAGTGAAGATGAGGCAAGCTAATGCCCAGAGTTGCCGAGTGTGATCGCTGATCAGAGTGGGCACCGAGGCGAGAGAATTATCGAGTCGGCTGACCCTGGTCCAGAAACCTGCCGCGCCGGGAATCGAGCCCTGGTTCCGGGCCGTCCTCTGCTCTCGGGTCTGCCGCCTCTAACCAGTGAGCCACACTACTTCACTTAAAAATTATGAGTAGGGTCCTATTGATGCGTTTGGAAGAATGGGCTGAAGATAACAACATTCTTGCATCATCCCAATATGGCTTCAGAAAGGGTCTTGGCACCATAGACCAGTGTATTAACCTAAACCTCCTAATAGGAAAATACACCAAGGCCAAACCGGGTTCTTTGTTCCTGTGTTTTGCCGACCTTTCTTGTGCCTTCGATCTGGTGGACCATACTTTGCTATGGTCAACCTTATTGGGCATAGGCACCCCCCCCTGCTATTATCCACTTCTTAGCAAGACTTTATTCTAACCTATCGGCCCAAATTCGTTACGGACCAGAGGGGGAATGCACTAGAAAGATCAAGGTCAAATCTGGCATCAGACAGGGATGTGTCCTGGCCCCGTTGCTCTTCTCGCTCTTCATTAACTCTATCGAGCAGGAATTAAAGAAAGTTCAAGCCGATGCCCCTCAAGCAGGAGGTCAACCTATACCGGTATTGCTCTATGCCGATGACACCGTTTTACTTTCTAGAACTCCAATAGGCCTCCAGAGGCTGATGAATTGTTTCTACGATTTTATCCAGGGGAAGAAACTCAAAATTAATAACTCAAAAACATTTATCATGGTGTGCGGCAAAAAAGTAAATCATCCTAAACCCTTTTTTTTTAAGGAAAACCGTATTGAGGTTGTGGAAATTTTTTGTTATCTGGGTATCACCTTTAACAATGGAGAATCCTGGGCTCCAGAGCAAATAAATGTCACAGCAAGGATGGGAAAGGCCTCTTTGGGCGTATTCCGTTTTGCATCAAAACTGGGAAACCGCTGTATCCTTGACATGTTGAATATTTATAAACATAGATGCACATTGATAGCATTGTACGGTTCCGGGGTTTGGGGACATTGGAACTCAAGGGACCTGCAAACAATGGAAAATGTGTTCCTCAAACGATTGCTCTGCCTCCCAACCTCGGCATCCACTAACTTAACCCATATAGAACTAGGGTTGGATTACCTAGCTGACCTAATTGGTTTGAGACCATTATTGGTTTGGAAATCTATTTGGACCAAGGTTGAAACCAGTTTTACTAAAGAAATCATCAAAGACTGTTTAAACCTGGAAAAAGTTTATAAAATCCCCTGGTTAAAGTATGTGATTTCAACCTTTAATGAACTATTTGATATGGATGTAAGTAAAGATCCGGCATGTATAATCACTTTGTCCAAACAGGAGGTTAAAGGTGAATTTCTGAGGGTTAAAACCAATAAGAGAAAGGCAGAAACAAGTGAATATTCAACTCATGTTTTCTATTATTCCCTTAATGATGATGTTCTAGGTATACCTATGTATCTCAATACCATTAGCAGACGGTCCCATCAATTTGTCCTTTCAAGACTCAGACTTGGTATTGTACATAATTTGGTGGCATTTCCCACAATGAAATGCTATTCTGCTTTTCCCTGTCCGTGTGACGGATTAACCAAACAAAGCACCTTGCACTTTTTGCTAATTTGTCCACTGTATAAAGCTCTGCGTATCCTTTATCATAAACCATTGTTTTTGAAATATTCTACGCATACCACAAGAAATGCTATGAAATTATTATTCTCACTTGCTAGCCCAGATCTATGTTTCTTTACCGCAACCTTTATTTTAAAATCTATTACAGCTAGAAAAAGTATGTTTTCCCAGTAATATTTCATATATCAACCATTACTGCCAGTTTTTATTATACCTATGAAGTAAACCTTATGAAATGTTCTTCCCCTGATGTCACAAATTCTTATATGTGTAATGTTTTAATCTGTATACTTTTATGATGTTTTTACAACAATCAAATAAAGTTTATGAAACTGAAATGGCTCATCCACCGCCCTGATGTATCTACCAATCCAGTATGGGAAGGAGAATGAATCACGCCCAGATTTGTTTAGGGTGTATGGCAACAGCTTTCTGCAGGGGGGAAATTGTTTTCCCCATTAGGAGTAACTACAAATAAATGTGCATTTGCACAATGGCCTGCATTTCCTTGCAGCATATTTCTATGCCAAGTAAAATCACACACAGTGGCAACAGAAGTCTGAGTGAGAAGTCACATGACATTCCCACTGGTACACATGGAAAGCTGCACTTAGCACAGCTTTCCGGGAAATGTATGTGAATACCAAAAAGTAGTAAATCAGCATGTGAATATAAACATATTTCTAACGGGGACATATTTACTAAATTTTTGTCAATTTGTTACCGGGAGATTTAAATCCCATTTACAAACATTACATCAGTTTTGATGGACACAAACACTTAAAAAAGAGAAAAAACACACACACAAACAAAAGGCACACTAAACGCTACTGAAGTCAGTATTGCTGAATGCCATGCCGTGACAGATTATGAATTTAAATCTCCTGACACACACAACATCACAGTGGACCATTTGTACTTTTAAGTTCCACCAAAGAACTTTGCTAAATTGTAAATGTTTATAAGCACTTAACTTAACAGACACATATCCACAATCTCCACAAAAAACAGCTTTGGTGGTTAGTGAATACAAATATGATAGTCACAACACGATCATGGAACAAATGGCATTTTAATTTAATTAATTGTATTTGCATTTTTTAGCGTTGCAACAGTTTTTATGTTCACAAACAACTAACGGAAGAGTGATATTTCCACACATTCCCACATACACAAGCACATACACACACTCACACATTCACACGCACACATATCGATACACACCACACACATACAAAACAACACACTGACCTCATTACTGCTAAAGCCAACATTTTAGTGAATGATAATTCTGTAATTTCAAATCCACTGATGCATTCAATATATAGGGCGTCTCATTTTTAAGCAAAGTATTTTAGACCAGTGGTCCAGATGCAAACAACGGATATACACCAAACACAAGAGACACAAGGGACGCAAATGTGATGCACAAGGTATATCTCAAGGTATGACAAAGGCAAACCAACGTTTGCAGTCTATCCCGAGACACACTGAAGTCATTCTGTAATAAGGATGTTTACTTTGCACCCACCCTATTAACTTATTTCATTGTTTACCATAACATTGAGAAAATTCAACAAGCTATGCACATCACACGCCCAGAGGTTAATTAAAACAAATCCAGTTTAATGTCATAAACATCGAAATCTAAACGTTTTAACGTTTTAAACAAACACAAAAAAATAATAATCTGTTTTTAAACTAATTTGTAATGTGTAAGCCTTAATCTCCTTGGGTGCTAGATGAACAGGTATAAGCAATACTGTGAAGGGAGGCTTCGAAAATATCTCCTTTTTCCACTGTCACTAATGGTGGTTGTTGGGACAGGAATATCCCATGCCTGTTATATGGGCAAATCTCCCTGCCCTGAGTTGCCACTCTTGTGAAACTGGTATCCTGACTTTTATTTTCAGGTCTCGCCTTACGTTAGCAGCACACATGCGATGCTCTCGCCATGCGAGAGCTTCTTGGAATCAATACGGTTCCAGAAGTCATGTGTCCGATACGCCTGCAATTGTCATTGGTGTGCATCCGTTTTCATCACTAATTATGCTGAACATGCTTCATTGATTGCACTGGAGGGCTTTTAGTCCCTCCTGGTTGCCATCCTGTCCGCTTTAGCCCACATCCACCAGGATTGGATCGTATACTGGCGGCATGATACTGTCTTCTTTGTTTACTCATGTGAGGACTTTTTTTCCCATTAAGGGATCAGGCAGTGACGTGGCGTTCAGGGAGGCACTCCCAGACGCTATTAGCACGCTGGCTGTGGGGTGTGCTAATTTCTCCATCCTTGGGGATCTGAATCTCCATTTCGACAATCCGACCGCTCCTGCTGTGAGTAGCACTTTGGCCGACCTTGAGGCCTTTCAATTGTCTCAACTGGTCACGTATCCCACACATGTAGGAGGACATACTCTGGACCCTTTCTTTATGAATCTTTCAGAGGCCAAGGTCACAACCCCTACCCCCCTGGCCTGGACGGATCATTCCTTGGTGACGATCCAGTGCCCATTGCATGAGCACCCTCTTAAACCCACGGTCCGAGTTGTCCCTAGACGACACTGGAATAAACTAAAGCTCGAGGATTTTTATCGCCTTCTGTCTGAGGACCCGTTGGGCCCATTAGATACTGTGGAAATGGGCTATGACCTCTTCTGTGAATGGGTCACTCGGGCCCTTGATTCCCTCATTCCGGTGACTGTGAGCAAATGCGGATCAAGGGACCCCCGTCCTTGGTATGATGGATCCCTGCGTGCACTTAAATGTACGTGTAGACGCGCTGAAAGAGAATGGCGGAAAACATATGATACCAGTAAAAAAGCCCTGTATCTGGCCACCATCAAATCCTATCATCGCGCTGTCTGCAGAGCTTGTGCGGCGTTCTATGCTCTTGAATTCCGCAATAGCTCGAATCCATCTAAAACCATTTTTAAGGCTCTTAAAGATCTGGTGGCAAAAAATGCCTCTGTGAATGAAACTTGTTCTATTTCACATTGTGAAACCTTGGCGCCTTTCTTCTTGAAAAAGTCCTAGCCATCTATTGAGCCTTTCCCACTTCTATGCCGCAGGATGGAGGCTCTCTTAGCCCTCCAGTGCAGGATGTCTTGCACACTCTTCCCTGCCTATCTCCTGAAAGCTTTAAGAAACTGGCTCAGCAAATTAAGTCTGGTTCCCCGGCAGACCCTTTAAGACCGGCTTTGTTTAGAGACTCATCATCTTTCGGTCTCTTGCCGGTCTGCTCTCTGATTAATATCTCGCTTGCATCAGGTTTGGTTCCCGCCAAGTGGAAGCAGGCGGTGGTTATGCCCATCCTGAAGAAGCCTTCTGTGCACTCTGGTAAACCTGAGAACTACCGTCCGATATCGCTTCTTCCGTGGCCGGCAAAAGTAGCGGAGGCCCATGTGAACATGGCTCTCTCAGACCATCTCTCGCGGGCCAACATCCTGGACGCCACGCAGAACGGCTTCCGAGCTGGGCACAGCACGGAGACAGCCCTCCTCTTCATGGTGGAACACCTGCGCACTGTGCTAGATTCGGGTCAAACGGCGGCGCTTGTTTTATTAGATCTTAGCGCCGCCTTTGACACCGTCTCGCACAGGATTCTTCTTCAGCGCCTGGAGGAAGCTGGCGTCATTGGCCCTGCTCTTCAGTGGTTCCGCTCTTTTCTTGCCGATCGATCTTTTTGCGTGGCCATTCCGCCCCACCAGTCAAAATCTCATCCTCTGGATCTTGGGGTCCCTCAGGGATCTTCGCTGAGCCCCACGTTGTTCAATCTCTACGTGAGGCCGCTGGCTGATGTCGTCAAGCAGTGGGGTATGACTATGGTGTCATACGCTGATGAGACTCAGCTGGCGGTCACGCTCAGCGGGGACTCTCGTTCGGATGCCCCAAGATTCCAGAATGGACTTTGGGCGGTTGCCAGCTGGCTGAACTCCAACTGTCTCTAGTTTAACGCAAAAAAAACAGAGATCATGATTATCGGCAAGCAGGCGGAACTCTGGGGCGATATGTGGTGGCCTCCAGAGCTTGGACCTACCCCGACTCCGGTTTCGGAGATAAAAAACCTTGGGGTGTGGTTAGATCCTGCCCTTAGCTTTGTCTGCCACACTAAGAGAACCACTGCATGCTGTTTCGGCATCCTGCGTGGTTTAAGACCAGTGCTAAAATTCTTTGGTGCTTCGACCAGGCAGCTCGTGGTGCAGGCGACGGTGATTTCTCGGCTTGATTATGCCAGCTCCCTCTTGGTAGGGATTAACCAGGCTGAAATCACTCGTCTACAACGTGTGCAAACGCGGCAGCTAGAGCCGTGGTGGGTCTGCCCAGGTTCTGTTCCGCTGCCAACACTCTGCGCTCCCTTCATTGGCTGCTGGTTATGCAGAGAATTCAATTTAAAGTGCTCTGTCTTTCTCATAAGATCCTTAAGGGCTCCCCTGCCCAGATTCTCTTGAATCTCCTGTCTCCCTATGTTCCTGCCCGCTCTTTACGTTCGTCGGACCTTGAACTTGCAGTAGTCCCCCGGTTCAAGCGTAGTCGGGCTGGTGGCCGCTTATTTCGAGTACGTGCTGCGGCCTTGTGGAACTCCCTTCCTTTGAAGATCCGTGCCCTTGATGACCTTTTCTCATTTCGTAGGGCCATTAAGACCTTCTTATTTTCTTAATTGTTTCACTTCTTAGTCTGCTGCCTCTTTTAGCTGCGTTATGTTGTTACCTTGTCATGCGCCAGGACGCTCCTTTGCTGGAGCAGCTGTGCGCGTAATAAATTTTCCATAACATAACATAACAGTTGTGTGTTTATTTTTGCATCACGCTCCATGCAATTACTTAAACTTGTTATTGAGTGTTTGCTATGTGTTTTACAATGGCGACAGCTTGTATCAGTCGCTTTTCAGTCTCCCTCGTGAAGTAGCGCTTTCTTTTGAACTTTGCATCACACTCCATGCAAATATTTAAACTTGGTATTGAGTATGTGTTATGTGTATTTCACAATGGCGACATCTTGTATCAGTCGCTTTTCAGTCTCCCTCTCGATGTAGCACTTACTTTTGAACTTGGAATGTATCGCTTTCTTTTGAACATGGAAATTAGCTTAAAGTTACTGGTTGATTTTTCCTGTTCTTTTCGGTCTTGCAACTGCAAGCAAGATGTGACAATGTACGGTCAGTGCTCGTGTTTTCGCTATTACTGTAATCGGCTCGGTTCTAAAGTAAGCACTCAAGCACATATATTTTTATTTTCACAGTGGGCCGCCGCGTGCGCTGTTCCTTGGTTTTGAAAGGAACTTATTTAGAGACGTGTAATTGAGATGGAAGACATATGTATTGAAAGTAGAAAAAAACGAACGTCTGGTATCAGTGGTTTTTTTGGAAGGTGTGATTTCAGGGAGAAGATAAAAAAGAAGAACTTGGCATTCTCAGCAATACTATATGCCCGGAGAGGGTCGGACGGTGAACGGCCGTTTTCTTGAAGCGTTTGCTCTGTACCTTGGGAGCGTCAACATTACGTCATTCAGTCGAGCGTTCTGTCTTTGCACAGAGTGATCTACCACTCGAAAGCTGTTAAACCGTGAAGGGGCGTTGTCTGGGGTGGCGGTATAGGCTCTGTACTGGGTATTTGTGCAGCACATACCTCAGGAGGAGGTAATTGCGTGGAAATGATTGTTATGGTGATAACCGCGCTTGAAGCTGTTGCCCTTTTGTGCTTTAAACTTTTATAGCTGCAACGAGGGCAACAGTGCTCGCTGATCACATTAAGTGCTGATCTTCTGGGCGGTGGTTTAACTGGTTTGGGTTCACCAATGAAATGAAATGAAATGAAAAATTGCCCTTGTATAGCGCGTAACTACCCGGAGGCCTCGCAGGGGATCAGACTTTTCAGTAATTATACACCTATCTTGTAAACCTGCGCCTTATGTTGATGGCATTAACTTTGCTGTAAAACACGCTGATACGTTTCTTAACAAGAATTTGCAATGCAATAGGTCTCGCATTTACACGAGTTTAATCTATTGTCATTGTAAATGACAATGCCTTTTATTTATATTTTAAAAACAAACAAAAAAGTAAAAGGCATTGTCATTTGAAATGTCAATAGCTCAAACTTGCGTCGATGTGAGACCTATTGCATTACAAATGCTTGTTGATCCTGGTGTCATGTTTATATAGTTTGTGCACAGACGTCTTGCCTTTCTCTCAGCGTCATAATTTAGGGGTTAGCAAGGGTCACAGCTGTGACCCTTGGCTAGTCCCTTGATACCCTTAAAACTGCCCTTGTGATCCCTGGCCTCAGGTTGCAAAGGCAGCAACATTTTCCAGTTAGAAAATGAACAGCTTAGGGGAATGCTACGAGCAAACAAGCATGCCCTCAATTATTCACACACTAGTCCACTGACCAATCCCTGATATATATTCGTTATATATTCAACAGGCTGTCCAACATGTATACAGTCCTGATGAAGACCCGCTCTTGATGCGCTAAATCACTGCATCGCCCCCAGGGTCGAAACGTCGACGCAATCCTTCCTTATATGAACCAACTACTCAAAATCTCATAGGAATCAAGATCAAATTGTTGTGCCTAGCAGATTATTGTATATGTAGTTGTCTTCGTTAATGTGTATATGAATTTATAATTTTACTTGTGTTTTTAATTGTGTATCAAGTTTTGCACAAAGCTTATGTGTTAAATATGTTTTAAGTACATTTGTAGGGACAGCATCTGTAGTTTTTTGTATTTCAAATTCAAAATATGAAAGTGTTTGAGTAAAAATATTCGCTTTCCTTTCATTTTGTGGTCAGTGTACTTAATTGGTTTGATAAAAATACTGCTGTCTTTGTATCCTAATTAGGGACAAAGTACTAATATCACCGACAGAACCATTATTATTCAAGTTAGTACCCGCCCAGGTTCTGAGGGTTACAGGGTCACCCCATTACATGTAATGGTCTACTAGCGCAAGTGCATACTTGCGAGGGTTCTATACATCATTCATTGTTTCTGATAAATTATATAGAATATGTCAGAAAAAGAAACATTATCATATACCGAGGAGTATATTAAAAGATTAATAGCGGACCAAGCAGAATTTGACTTCCTGGGCTCAGGAGTCACCCCGATAGATACTACCTTAAATGACAAACTGATAAGGCTTGAGAGGCTTGAGAAGAAATTGATACGAACACGCCTCCATGGGCATATTCTAACAAAGTATTTACAAGAGAATATTATACCTAAAGGCCTACAGGTTCGGAACGAACCGGGGATTTTTATAGAGATACCAAAATTCCGTGAAGGCTTTAGCTTTGTGGCGAACAACTGCAGTAGACACTGGATGGTGTTAGGTGTCGAAACTGCCCTGGAGTACGTTAAGAAACTGACTCAGGAGGTAGCAGAACTAAAGAAAGAGATTGCTGAAGACAAGTCCTTAAAAAACGCAAAAGAGGCCTTGGAGAAAGCAGAAAAAGCTACAGCTGAGTTCAATACAATCACCTTACACAAAAAATTGGATAAGTTGTCTAAAGACATTAAATCATATGATAAGAAGGCTACCTATCCGTATGTGAGTGACGACTACTATATCCAGGACGCTCAAGGGTACTATACGCATCGAAACAAACAATCTAACAGGAAATACACCACTTTCTCTAACTCCTCGTTTGGGAGTGGACAGGACAGCGATTCAGAGGGAGCAAGTACCAGCACTGATACAAGAGGAATTCAACAACCCCCTCCTCACCAACCATCGAGAGGATACCAGACAGGTGCTCAACCCAGAGCCCAACAGTATCAGGACCCCTTTGGACAACAGCAGAATTTTTTAGGGGATCCCACGTGGAACCCTCGAGACCCGACTTGGAGCCGTCCTCAAAGATGGAACAGGGGAACAGGCAACCGCCAGAACAACACCAGGGTCCGCTTCCAAAACCAACCTCAACAAAATCATGGGGAGATAAACACGCGATGACAAACATACCGGTGGTAAATATGAACACTAATGATGATCTGAGAGAAGAAAATGCCCTACAAGAACTGGGAATACCAAACAGTGAAAATGCACAAGAAATCCTGAGAGCAGTCCTACAAGAAGATATCCAAACGATTTACCCTATGAGAGAAGAAAATCCAGTATTAACTGAACCTCACCAGAATCCAATATCCCTAAACGAAACAGGTGAAACCCGGATGACTTCAATACACAATAGAGACCCAATATTAAATATATCGGATCACATGCTGAGTAAAGCAGAACAAGACATCCTAACGAAGGGTCTATCTTTTGTACCGACTGTACCCCCCAATTCTTTTAATATTAAATTGGAACTCCAGCAATTTTTTAGAAAAATAAGGCTAAAATATTTTTTTAATAAAAAGGAGGAATACACCAGAAAAAATGCGGCTACATCTTTCCGACCACCTTCTACCTTCAATCCAGGGGGACACCTGATGAATGAGAGGATCCTGGCATATGAAAAGGTGGTAATGGCAGAGATCATGACTAATCTGCAGAATACAAAATACATCAGACATAACATCACAAAAGATGAGAGAGAGGCCCTAACATCACTTAAGAACAACAAAGATATAATTATAAAGAACGCGGATAAGGGTGGGGCGATAGTAATCCAGAACAAGAATGATTATATCGCTGAAATCATGCAACAACTGAACTGTGAGAACAGTTATACCCGCATTGTGGGGGATCCCACAAAAGAAATATCTAAACTCATTAGGGACCTGACTAAAATGGGATTGGAAGAAGGCTTCTTATGTGATGCAGAATACAAATTTCTAAATAACGACAATCCGAGAATTCCAACCATATACACGATTCCGAAGGTGCATAAGAACTTACAGCAACCACCCGGACGGCCCATAGTTTCGGGCTGTGGGTCAATTCTGGAACCAGTGAACCAGTTTTTAGATCATTTTTTACAGCCATTTGTTTTGGAAACACCGGCCTACATAAGAGATACCATGCATGCAATAAACATTTTGGAAAACCAATCATTCGATAAATCTAAACAAATATTTGTCACCCTGGATGTATGTTCATTATACACCAGTATTCCTCAGGAAGATGCCATAGAGGTAATCAAAGAAGTTTTGGATGGACGACCATCGCCGAATTGGATCCCAACGGAGTTCTTAATTGAGCTACTTAGAATAGCGATGACGAAAAATTACTTTCTATTTCAAAATTGCTTTTATGTCCAATGTAAAGGAGTAGCCATGGGTGCAAGCTACGCACCGAGCCTGGCGAATTTGTTCATGGCAAATTTTGAACGCAAACATCTATATCCTGAACATAATCCATACAAAGGAAACATAACATCATGGCACAGGTATATAGATGATGTCATAATGATTTGGACTGGAACCGGGGAAGACCTAACACTGTTTTTTGAATGGCTCAATGCAAGATCTGATGATATACAGTTCACGATGACGAGTAATAATGAGTCTATTCCATTCCTTGACTTGAAGTTGGAGGTGGAGGAGGATAAAATTGCCACCAATCTATTTAAAAAACTGACCGATAGAAATACCTTACTTAAATACGATTCACACCATCCCAGGAATCTAAGGGATAACTTACCTTTCGGTCAGTTTTTAAGAATACGCAGGAACTGCACCAGAAGAAAAGACTTTTTTAGTGAAAGTGATCAACTGATCAGTAAACTGAGGGAGAGGGGATACCTAAAAGGGCTCCTGAACCGTTCAAGAAAACGTGCGTGGTACAGGCCTAGGGAGACACTTTTGGAAATTCATCAAAGGGAAGTGAAAACTGATCGCCTGATATGTGTTACAACATTCAACACAAAAAGTAATGAAATAAATAACATCATAAAAAAGTACTGGGATCTGGTTGGCCCGGAGATTGGCATCCGTGAAGCACCGATGTTTGCATTCAAACGGGCAAAAAACATTAAAGACCATGTGGTTTCTTCTTTTTTGGAAACTCCTCCCCCAGCGGACATTCGGACGCAACTGGGCCTACGACCTATTGTGGGGCATCAAAGATGCGGTGCTTGTAAGGCCTGCAAATACTCTATTACTGGAACAAAGATTATACACCAAGGAAAGACCTATAGCTTGAATCACTTTACGAACTGCAATAGCCGCAATGTGGTGTACGCAATCAGATGCCCCTGCCAGCTAATATATATAGGTCAAACGACGCAAAAGGTGAAAAGTCGTATCCTCCAGCACCAGTGTAGAATCAAATGCAAAGTGGTGGGAGCACCGCTAGTTGAACACTATTCAGTATTGGGCCATACACCAGAACAGATAGAATGGACGGTTCTGGAAAAGATTATATTACATCCAAGGGGTGGAGACCTGAGCAACCAACTAAACTACAAAGAATGTAGATGGATACATATGATGGAAGCAACAACCCATGGCCTAAATGAGCAGGAGGAGACTTATGTACAAATGAGTCGGCTATGAACGAACGTATACTCATTCTTTGATCTTAAATCATAGTCCAAACACACATTCTCATTTAGATTGGATCTGTACAACATATAAAAACCCAAGGCAGAAATTATGTGTCCTTATGGTGTATAATTATAGCGTAAAAATGAGATATATACATTAGAAGCTTAAGTTAAAATATGTACAAAGGATCAAATAATGGAGGAATTAACGTTCTGAGCAATATATATATACATCAATGACTGTGGATATGCGGAATTAATGTTTGAACAACATATGCATTTATTAATGACTATAGATATGTGGAAATGTTATGAAATTCCGTGGGGTAGAGGAGTTATTTATGATTATATGTGAAAAGAACTGCCGTTTTGCAGAGAAGTACATCATTGTCGATTGCCAATGTGTTGAAAATGGATCAAGTTGCATGATGAAATTGTTTATCTTTAATTAATTGTTGAGTTTAATTAATTGTTGGCCTTTTAAAATAATCTGAGTAGCTTTATAAAACAAGACGTTACTGGTAAGCCTATAGAAGTTATGTAAAGGGTAATTATGAATCAGTTGTGCATCAAAATCTGATCCTTGCAATTGAATGATTGATCTAAGGATGTATTTATGAATATATGTAAAAGTACCTGCCGCTTTGCAGAAAAGTATATTTTTGTCTATGGCCACAGGGTTGAGAATAGATCGTTGTAAATGATGAAATTGGTTGTTTTGAGTTTAAGTAATACTAGCCCTTAAAATAATTGGAGTAGATTTAAAGAACAGGAGGTTGCTGTTAAGCCTACAGGAGCTACGTAGAATGTAATTGTAAATCATATGTCCAAATCAAATTTTACGTCTATATGATTGCCAACCAGTAATTTTCACTGCTGGGTTCCAAAGTGCGAAGTTCGTAAATTCCTAATTTGGTAGAATGGACAAATGATTACGATGTTACACCACTAGATGGTGCTAGGTAACAACTAGTACTGCCAACAGAGTGCAGACTCCTAGATACACTTACACGTGACACAACGTTATATACGTAGGTTACGAGGTAGACAGACGATCCCCAACAACAATCGGAAGGTTTAGAGACACGAACGGCTTGTATCAAAAGTAAGTGTAAAAGTAACAGTTTGCGTCCATGCGTGTAAATGAAGGCAGACAGGACTTACAAGTGCTAGGGCTGGGCCCTGTAATTATACTGTAGTGGTTATAAAAATGTAAAATCGCCTGAACATGGGACATCCCGGGCTATCTGGGTAACAAGACCAAGAAAGCGATACCGGTGGGAAATGCTTAGTCACGCGAACAATATTAGGATATACCAAGCAAAATGCATATTGTTTTCAAAGCAACACGGTCGTCGAGGCCATAACATCGGCCACGGTGACAGCATGGGCCTTTAGTTAAAATATAATACCGGCGGAATACGCAGGGTCGCATAAATTAAAAGTAGTCCCTGCCATAAATGAGCAAGGTTTAAAAATAAGTTAAAAATAGATCATGCTATAAGCATTTGATAGTATGGAATAACGACGGTTGTCATGAGCCAATTTGGGAATGAATTAGGATTTCCATATAATCACGCTATGGCTATGGGAGAATATTTACAAATATTCACATGTATTCAGGAGGGAATATGGTTTAGAATACGTTAAAATTTAAAATGCAGCCAGTACTGTTACAATATGTGGTGGTAATGGAATACATTATCCCCTTAACCCTCAGGTAAATCAAGGAATAATCGCTTCATTCTGCCTCCTGTATAAATAAGCAGTGCGGAGGTATGTATAACAGAAAGAAATGTGGCATAATAATTTAGCAAGAATAAATGGGTCAAAATAAGAAATGGATTACTACCATATCCTCAATTATAGGTTTGAGGAAGATCAACGCTGCCTGAGTCGGCTGACCAGCAGTAATTTTGAGAAACAGACTAGGACTCCAAGTGGAGCAAGGTCCATAAGAGGTGAGCAAACAACCATGCCCTCAATTATTCACACACTAGTCCACTGACCAATCCCTGATATATATTCGTTATATATTCAACAGGCTGTCCAACATGTATACAGTCCTGATGAAGACCCGCTCTTGATGCGCTAAATCACTGCATCGCCCCCAGGGTCGAAACGTCGACGCAATCCTTCCTTATATGAACCAACTACTCAAAATCTCATAGGAATCAAGATCAAATTGTTGTGCCTAGCAGATTATTGTATATGTAGTTGTCTTCGTTAATGTGTATATGAATTTATAATTTTACTTGTGTTTTTAATTGTGTATCAAGTTTTGCACAAAGCTTATGTGTTAAATATGTTTTAAGTACATTTGTAGGGACAGCATCTGTAGTTTTTTGTATTTCAAATTCAAAATATGAAAGTGTTTGAGTAAAAATATTCGCTTTCCTTTCATTTTGTGGTCAGTGTACTTAATTGGTTTGATAAAAATACTGCTGTCTTTGTATCCTAATTAGGGACAAAGTACTAATATCACCGACAGAACCATTATTATTCAAGTTATTACGCTCTGTAAAACAGCAGATGCTCCAGGCGGTGTACAGACAAAATATCGACTCCAAAATATCGACTGGACATAATATCGAGTTTTAAATATAGACTGGACAAAATATCGACTGGACATAATATCGACTACAAAAATATCGTTTTTCAGGTAAGTGAAGTAATATCGACTGTATAAAATATAGATAGCAAAAATATCGAATTTTTAATAATATATAATATTTTATAGTGTATTTTTATGTAATAATATGTGTGAATAGTGTGTATTAATGTTATAAAATATTTTATTAAATGAATTTTGTTTTTATAATAATTGCGTAATGTAATTCTGTAGCGGGTTGTGGGTTTATAGGGGAATAGGGTGGGAAGTATTTTAATAATAATTAATTAATTAATATATGTTTGTTAATATTTTTAATTAATAATTAATTGATAATTAATTAATATTAATTAGTTAATTAATTAATATAATTTTGAACATATTTTGTATTAGTAATTAATTGTTAAATAATTATTTGTAATTAGTTAATTACATTAATTAGAGTAAATTTTTAATATATATAATTTTGTGTTATTTTTAAGTAATTAATTTGGAAAAAATAATATTAATTATTAAAATAATTACAGCTAATGTTCTAATATATTTACTTTATTGTTATTGTTAATTAATAATTAATTGGTAATTAAATAATATTGATACATTTTGGGTAAAGGAGCATTTTTAGGGTTCAGGGTCAGTTTTCAGTTTTAGGGTAAAGGGGTATTTTTGGGGTTCAGGGTCAGTTTTCAGTTTTTGGGTAAAGGGGCATTTTTAGGGTTCAGGGTCAGTTTTCAGTTCATGGGTAAAGGGGTATTTTTAGGGTTCAGGGTCAGTTTTCAGTTCATGGGTAAAGGGGTATTTTTAGGGTTCAGGGTCAGTTTTCAGTTCTTGGGTAAAGGGGTATTTTTAGGGTTCAGGGTCAGTTTTCAGTTTTTGGGTAAAGGGGCATTTTTAGGGTTCAGGGTCAGTTTTCAGTTTTTGGGTAAAGGGGTATTTTTAGGGTTCAGGGTCAGTTTTGGGTTTTTGGGTAAAGGGGTATTTTTAGGGTTCAGGGTCAGTTTGGGGTTTTTGGGTAAAGGGGTAATTTTAGGGTTCAGGGTCAACTAATAAGATTGTAAAAAAATATTTTTATTATTTTCATTTATTATTTAATTATTATAATTTAATTTAAGTAGTTTTAAGTATATTTTAGTAATTTAAATTTAATATTAATTTAATTTAACACTGTTTTTAATAAAGTTGATATTTTTTACATCTATATTATTGTTAACGATATTTTGTACTCGATATTTTTGTACTTACCTGTTTGTAGATACAAACTATATATTTTGACTGTCGATATTTTGTCCACGATATTTTGGCAAGTCGATATTTTGTCCGTCGATATTATTTCAGTGATCCGCTCCAGGCTGCTCAGGACTGTACACTGTTGGAACATTAAATTGTGTCTATTTGTGCCATGAAGCAAGGTATTGCTTAATAAGTCTACCTCTAAGGCCTCCTATCCACAAGCTCTACAAAGCACAACTTTGCTTCTTCTGGAGGCTCTGGATTCTGGTATGTTTCATTGTGCTTGACTGCATCTAGGGTGGTCTCCTTTCTTGAAGAATAATCATGATTATTTGTTCATAATTTTTAAGATTTTTGATGAGCCACGAGATGCTGGTAGTTAAATAAGAAGTTGTTATACATTCTTGTTGTAAACAATGCTTTATATATTTTTATAACAGGGAAATTCTTTTTCTGTCTGCTTTATAAACAAATAGGATTAGTTTAGAAAGCTCTAAATAGTTTTTAGGGAATTCAGCTCGTATTGGCTGTGGTAAGATTTCAAACTCGAAAATAGTACCAGCTGATTTTTCAAAATCTTCACTGGCTTGGCAATATTATACCAGCTTTATTGGTAAAATATGTGCAACGTGGCAGTCATAACTGCATCAAAACAGTAAGAAAGTAGTCTGTCCAGGCTTGATTTTATAACTTTACATCCACTTCCGAAATGTCATTTCATGTGGCTAAATCAGGGCTAAATGTCACATGATGGCAATTTCTATGATGCCATCAGTGCTAATTATCATTTGAAGTCTCATCCTATGATGACACGGGCATGTTGCCAGTCTCGTTACACCTTGCATTCCAGTGAATCGACGTCCCTGCTTTTTTTCATGATCAGGAATGAAATGACAGTTTCATTCGAACCCCCATGGATAAGGCTAATAAGCACCAATCCTCTTATGGCACTCTATATGGAGAAGGGAATCCCTCGATTTCACAGAACCGTTTTGTAAAGAATGCTTCATTTTAGACCATGCTTTTTGGATTACATGGATCTCTTACAGCAAGAGCACCCTAACTTCTCTGGGCCTATTATCTCCTTTTGAAAAACCAGCTGAATGCTTAAATATCACAAACAACTTCAATTAAAAGTCAGGAGAGATTTTTTAAAATTTTTGCAGTTAAGACGTTTTTTGGGGAATAAGCAGGGTGGTAGTGTGGGGTTTGGCAAGGTAGAAATATTGGAGAAAATAAGGTTAGGGGGGGACTGCTCTATTCGGAGTTTTTACGCAAACCTGATAGCAGAAAAACCAGATGATATGGACAAGTATAGTGATAAGTGGGCAGACAAGCTGGAAGGTGAGGTTAGTTGGTTTAAAGAGGCACTGGATTTAGGTCACACTCTGCTCTGCTCAGCGCCGCTGCAGTCGCAGCAGTATAAAACCCTCTACTCGCTGTACTTCACTCCGGCAAAGATAGCAAAATGGGGGGGTAGCGTAGGTATCACATGCCCAAGATGTAGTTCCCCTGATGCAGAGCTAATACATGTATTTGCTGTATGTCCGCTACTGCAAACAGTGATAAAAAGAGATAGAGAAGTTTCTTGATGCCTCCCTGAATATCCAGATTACCTTAAAACCACCAGAAATATTGTTAGGGATAGCCACAGATACCAATATTAAACAGAGGGAGTTTATTTTTGTCACAATGGCAGTTTATAGGCTCTGCATAGCCAGGGCCTGGCTTAATAAAAAACCCCCAGTAATGCAAGTCTGGCTGTCTAACCTTTTATCAACTTACAATCTGGAAAAAAATATATATGCTTTTTTGCGAGGGAGGGGCAAGATGGCGGCCTAGACGCTAGGCTGATTGCAGCACTCTACTGAGCTCCGATACTGATGATGATGATCAATTGAATCGCTTTACAATGGATTCTACACGGAGCGTAAAGAAATGCTTACACGTCTTCAGAGAGAAGGCTTGAAGAAGGAGAGGTAAAATTCACGATAAGCAAAGAAGGGGAAGGACGCCGATACCCTGGCTGGTTGACAGCAGAAAAACCTGGGGCGCCGTGAAAGGAAAGCGCCGCTTGCTGAATTGTAACTGACACGTCTGGACGTCTGAGCTGTGAGCGAGATACAGTTGCAAGATCCAGCGGGAAAAGCTCTGGAAGTCTCATCCTATGGGAGGCAAGATGGCCGCTGTAGCGCTGTAGAGGACAGTCGCTAGTTCCTCTCTCTCCCACCCCAGGATGGTAGCGGACCGATAGGACTCTGAGATAAGGAGATACGGAGATACGGGGATGTGGATGCTACTGGTCGAATTCTTGGTTACAGCAGGTCGTCATTGGGTAACTGCTGCGAATAAATCAGCTCTTTTTTGCTTTTGGAGAAGAGCGAGAGAACACACTATGTCCCAGAAGAGTAAAGTGGACAAACCAGCAGGGCAGAGTAAGGGCCCAGCGGTAAAAGAAGGCGCGATCCCAAAGGTCCCAGCCGCCGCAGTAAAGAAGCAGATGGAGCAGGTTACCCGATCTGTCAAAAGTACTATGCTCAGAAAGACAGATAAACAGGAGAAAAAGACCGAAACAAAACCAGAAACCCGCCTCACGGCGAGCAAAGCCGCGAGGGAGGCAGTTCTCGATACTGAACTGAAAAGCCAGAGAACCCAAGGAACATCGATAAAAGAACAATTACGGCAGTCTACTTTACCGGAAACATTCTCAGCGGTGAAGATATTCCCTCCGACTCAGGCGCAGCCACAGACACAGACACTCGATCTGCAGCAGCCCAGTATTGCGAGCAGAGCACCGTCAACGATGCAGGCTGAGACGGGAGCGGCGAGTTTAGCAGTCGGGCAGAACACAGAGGACGGAGAAACGGTAACCCTCGAGGACACAAGCGTCGAGGGCTTGGTTGCTGGGCAACCACGGCAGACTGAAGGTAACCACACGCAGCGCGCGATGCAAGCGGAGCTGAATGCAGAGGAAGGAAAGGGGAGCAAGGAGGACGCTCGCTCAGAAGGTGAGCACACGGAAAGGGGCAGTAATTCCCAAATGCTAGATGCCTTGAAGGAGGTTGAATTGGAACTGAATACTAGACCTTTGCTCCATATTGCCCCAAGCTGGGGAAGCACACAAAGCCTAATGGGCCGGCAGGAGCTCCTGCATGTTCAAGGAAATGGTAGAGGAGGAAGAGATGAGAGAGGGGCCAGAGGGGGGTCGCCCGAGTTTTTCTCAGTTAATGAGGGCTCTGATACTACAGATATTAGCGGCCCAGAAAATGAGGAAGAGGAGAGCTGCACTAATCAATCATCAGACTCTGCTACAAGTAATGACTCCAGGGATCAAACATCCAGGAAGAAAAGGAGAGCTGGAATTAGTAAAGGTACAAGAGGTTCTAGAAGTAGTATGAACCAAAAACTGTCATGGGACTATTCAGCTACATCAGAGACATACCAGGAAAGAGACCAAAAGGAGGGCGAAAATGGGGACTCAGGGAACTCTCAAAATGTGACATTGGAAATGCTATTCGGGACACTAAAGCAGATGCATTCTGAGGCCAGAGCAGAAAGTAGGAGAGCGAAGAGGGATACAAAAAACTACAAGCCTCTATCAGAAGAGTAAGCAGAAAACAGGAAGAGGTTGAAGCAAGGGTGACGCAAGTGGAAGAAAGAACTGGCAGAGTGGAGGATGAGGTAACAGACTGGAAAACATTCAAGGCAGAACAAGAAAAAGTGGTGGAGGACTTGCAATGGAAGTTGGAAGACTTTGAAAACCGCCAAAGGCGAAGCAATGTGAGACTTTTGGGACTGGAGGAAGGGCGTGAGGGCCAGGACCCTAGAGGTTATGTGGTAAAAATACTCACTGAGGCTTTTCCAGATTCTAAATGGCAATGGGACCTAGAGGTACAGAGGGCTCATAGATATCCTATGTTCAGAAAGAAGAACCATGGTGGGCAGGAAAAAGCATTACCAAGGGCTATGCTGTTTTTTTTAGGGAACTTCTTAGCAAGACAGGAAATAATCAACAAGGCTAGGCCTGATGCTAGAAAGACGGCCGATGGGAACACCTTCTTTGCTAGGCCTGATTTCTGCCATGTCACGGTGGAAAGACGGTGGAAATTAAGGCAGTTGATAACTCCCTTCCAAAAACAAGGGGCGGAAGCCTAGCTGTTATATCCGGCAAGGTTGAAAGTAATAAGGAAGGGGTACACAAGGATGTTCACATCAGAGATAAAGGCGGGGGAATATCTTGAAGAGATCTCGGAGTCAGGTAGGAGAAGAAAAGAGAACAGATCTAGAACTCCGTCAAAATCTCCTACAGCCAGTCCACCAAAAACTCCGTAAAAATCTCCAAAACTAGGACAAACTAATGGTAATCAAGAGAGCAAAATATGTAAAGTATACAAGGTACAGTCAATACATGTGGGTTCAGGGTGGGGGAGAGTAGCGACTCTGCAGACTACAGGGGCCACACATAGGTCTGCTAGACCTATTTGCCTGTGGTAAGGGGGGGGGGGTCCAGAGGGGAGGGCGACAGTGGGAGGGGAAGGGGGGGGGGGGTAAGGCACTCAGGTGATGGGCACAATCACAAGCTAAAGCACAACACAGGTAATAAAGGAAAGAAAGAATTGATGAATGACGTGTTTATTAGTTTTTTATTAAAATTTAAAAAGGAAATAAAGAAGCAATTGGATAGGGGGAATGCGAGAAGGGAAGGAAAAAAAACAGATTTCGAATGACTTGTAAGATAGTTTTAGTAAATATATGTGGGCTAAATGATTTAAATAAAAGGATTAAGACTACTGCCTACCTCAAAACACTAAACCCGGACTTAGTATGTCTTCAAGAGACACACATTGAGGATTCTAAGGCTTACCTACTAGAGCAGTTAGGTTTTAACGTACTAGCAAAAACTAATCAGAATACTAAGACAAGGGGGGTGGCTATCTTAGGTAAGAGATACGATACGCAGGTTAAAAGAAAGAAGGTAGATCAAGGGGGTAGATGGGTTATAGCTGAATTGGTATTTAGAGGGGAGATTCTCACAGTTGTCTCGGTTTACGGATCTACAGGCGATGACCCCGAGATCTTTCAATATCTGGACACAGAATTAGCACAGTGGCCAGAACCCATAATAGTATGCGGGGATCTGAATCTACATGATGTGGACAGTAGTTTCTTAGACTATGGTAGGATTTATTCAGGCAGGAAAAAGAGGACTTACAGAGCTCTAGCAGAGATGGTAAGGAACAATTCACTAAATGATCCTTGGTTAAAATGCCATCCTAATATAGATGGGAGTACTTACTTTTCAGCCCCCCACCAAATATTGGTTAGGCTAGACTATTTTTTAATTTCAAGAAGTCTGATGGATAGTGTAAAGGTAGACAGGGAACCGAGGATCATCTCGGATCACAGCCCATTAGTTTTAACGGTGGCAATGGGACAAAGGAGAAACAAGGCAATAAGTCAGTGGACATTTGATAGGACATTACTACAGGACCAGGGCTATAAGGATAGAATGAACATTTGGATAAAGGAATATTGGGAGATAAATAAGGGTACAGCACCATCAGGGATAGTGTGGGACGCTTTCAAAGCCGGGGTAAGGGGGGAAACCCTGAGCTTTGTCATCAAGATGCAGAGAGAATCAAAAGCAAAAACTGAAGGAAATATTAAATTATTGAGGGAAGCAGAAGATACACTCATCGCAGCCATATCTTCTCACTCTCCGATAGACCAAATTTTATTGAAAATAGTAGCTCTTAAAGCGGAAGCCCTGGATGAGATGGCGAAAAAGACAGTGGAGAAATATATGGCAAACAAAGAAAAGGCCTATGAACTTAACGAACGAGTAGGACATATACTAGCTGTGCGAGCTAGGCAAAGAGAGGGAATGGCTGATATTAAAGAAATTAAGAATAAACAGGGGGATATTGTGAAGGAAGTCGAGCAAGTTAGAGAGGTCTTTAAACAGTTTTACGAGGAACTCTATGCACAGGATGGCCAGGAGGATGAGGAAGATATAAGAGCTTATCTCAGTGAAATAGACCCTTCGGAACTATGTGAGCAAGATAAAAATAGCCTGGATGAGACTATACAGGTGAACGAATTGGTGGAAGCCTTGGGGGATCTACCAGCTGGTAAAGCAGCTGGCCCGGATCAGCTGCCAGTAGAATTTTATAGAACCTTCAAACCAGTACTGTTAGAAGAAATGCTTAATGTGATGTTATTAGCACAAAAGGGTGAAGCTGTACCAGATTCATGGGGAGGTGCAGATATTATTGTAATTCCTAAAAAGGGTAAACCCACAGACCTCCCGGGCTCGTATCGCCCCATCACGTTAATGAACGCGGATGTCAAGGTGTTCTCTAAAATCCTGGCAAAAAGGCTAGCAAGGGTAATTGAAACGTTGGTAGTTCCCACACAGCATGGGTTCATTCCAGGAAAGGGAACGACACAACACACTAGGCAAGTGATTACGGTATTTGATGCAGCAAATGCGTTAAAAGTCTCTACAGCTGCTCTGTTTTTAGACGCTGAAAAAGCATTAGACAGGGTTTCCTGGAGATACCTATGGGAGGTACTGAGATGGAATGGAATAGGGGCAGGATTTGTAAAGGCCTTGCAGACTCTCTATATTAATCCATCTGCCAAAATAAGGGTCAACAGAGGACAATCAACTGAAGTCAAAATCTTTAGAGGGACAAGGCAGGGGTGTCCTTCTTCCCCCCTGCTGTTTGCTCTATATTTAGATCCTTATATTCGGAGACTGGAAAATGATCGACAAATCCCGCCATTAGTTATTAACGGATGCAGATTTAAAACGTTAGCGTGCGCCGACGATGTGGCTATTTTGACTGCACAACCTATAGAAGCTATTAGAGCAATCGAAGCTGAAGCGGGGCGATTTGGTCAATTTTCAGGGTATAGCCTGAACAGCACTAAAACCCAAATTGTTAAAAACCAGTGGGCAATTTGTAATGACGACAGAGTGGTAGAAGCTGCAACCTATCTAGGGGTGAGAATTACCCCAGAGATTGATAACATTGTTAAAAGCAATCTTGATCCCTTGTTGACCAGCGTAAAAAGAGACTTGGAAAGAATGAACAATTTACATCTATCATTGGTGGGATGCACAAACATTATCAAAATGATGATCTTTCCTAAGTTCTTATATTTCTTTAGGGCCATACCACTGTTATTTGAATACAGTTGGTTCAAGAATATAGAAGGCATATGTAATAGATTTATTTGGGCCCACGGTAAAACTCGGAGAGCGTACAGATATATGACATTACCTAGGGAAAGAGGGGGATGGGGTGCACCTGATTTTCATCTATACTATGTGGTTACTGTATTGCAAGATATACAAGGGTTAATTGGGGGGAAGGTTGATGATGTAAGAATACAGGATCTGTCTACAAAGATTTATACTGTCGTATTAGGGCCAAATGCACAGAATTGTTTTTTAAAATGTACAGAATACAGCTACTTCAAGAGAACGAGGTTTAAAACTGTTAAGGCTGCAGTTACGATATTGAATGCTTTCTTAAAAAAAGTTAAAATGGGCAGATATAATAGATATGTTCTACTGCTGAATAATAGCTCGCTCCCGGGGGAGATTTTTGCTGATCAAACTATGATAGATTGGGCAGCGAGTGGTATTACGCAAATTGGGGATTTATTTGATCAAGCAGGCTTTAAGCAATTTGCAGACCTGAGAGAGGTATATGGCATAGGAAACAGGGGCTTCTTCAAGTATTTACAGATTAGAAGTTACTTAAAGAATAAATCTGGAGGGCCAGTAGGCTTTAATAAGGTTGAAATAATGGAAAAAATTAGGATGTCAAGGGATTGTACAATTAGGTCTCTGTACGCAGCTCTGCTGAAAGAAAAGCAGGATGATTTAGAGAAATATAGTACAAAGTGGGCAGAGAAAATAGGGGTTGACTGCAATTGCTTTTTCGAATCTTTAAACTTAGGTCGCACGATCTTGAGTGCTGCCCCTTTGCAGTCTCAACATTACAAGACATTATACTTTCTTTACTATACACCTGAGAAGATAGCAAAATGGGGAGGGAATACAGGTATAAATTGCCCTCGATGTAACGAGTTGGAAGCTGATAGCATTCACATCTTTGCAACATGCCCACAGCTATTCTCACTGATCAAGGAGATAGAGGGATTCTTAGAAAGATCTTTGGGGATCATAATTTGCCTCACACCATGTTGGATTATGTTAGGGGTAGCTGAACAGAACCAAGAAGAATTTGTAGATTTTCTCTTTGTAGTAATGGCAGTGTATAGGCTGACAATAGCCCGGGCTTGGCTAGATAAAAATCCCCCTAAATTTCAAGACTGGTTGGCAGCCACGTTGTATGCCTTTAAGATTGAGGAAAATGTCTATGCTCGGAAAGAAAGAAGAGGAAGAGAGTTGGGGAGGAGAATATGGGAGCCTATAAGTAAATGGAAAGAGAAGCAAAAGTAAAAGATTTGAAGGATATGTGTAATTACGGTTAGGAGTCTGATTGATATATGATTTAGTTGTATTAGAGTTTAAGTAGATATGAAGGGCTAAGGGAAAATGTGGTAATAACCAATCTACTGCAAATTGTGTAAAAGCTATGGTGTATTATTAATGTGCCTTTGTACATAAAATAAAAATAAAAAATGTAATAAAAAAAAATAAAAAAAAATGAAGTCTCATCCTATGATGACACGGGCATGTTGCCAGTCTCGTTACACCTTGCATTCCAGTGAATCGACGTCCCTGCTTTTTTTCATGATCAGGAATGAAATGACAGTTTCATTCGTAGCCCCATGGATAAGGCTAATAAGCACCAATCCTCTTATGGCACTCTATATGGAGAAGGGAATCCCTCGATTTCACAGAACCGTTTAGTAAAGAATGCTTCATTTTAGACCATGCTTTTTGGATTACATGGATCTCTTACAGCAAGAGCACCCTAACTTCTTTGGGCCTATTATCTCCTTTTGAAAAACCAGCTGAATGCTTAAATATCACAAACAACTTCAATTAAAAGTCAGGAGAGATTTTTTAAATTTTTTGCAGTTAAGACGTTTTTTGGGGAATAAGCAGGGTGGGAGTGTGGGGTTTGGCAAGGTAGAAATATTGGAGAAAATAAGGTTAGGGGGGGACTGCTCTATTCGGAGTTTTTACGCAAACCTGATAGCAGAAAAACCAGATGATATGGACAAGTATAGTGATAAGTGGGCAGACAAGCTGGAAGGTGAGGTTAGTTGGTTTAAAGAGGCACTGGATTTAGGTCACACTCTGCTCTGCTCAGCGCCGCTGTAGTCGCAGCAGTATAAAACCCTCTACTCGCTGTACTTCACTCCGGCAAAGATAGCAAAATGGGGGGGTAGCGTAGGTATCACATGCCCAAGATGTAGTTCCCCTGATGCAGAGCTAATACATGTATTTGCTGTATGTCCGCTACTGCAAACAGTGATAAAAAGAGATAGAGAAGTTTCTTGATGCCTCCCTGAATATCCAGATTACCTTAAAACCACCAGAAATATTGTTAGGGATAGCCACAGATACCAATATTAAACAGAGGGAGTTTATTTTTGTCACAATGGCAGTTTATAGGCTCTGCATAGCCAGGGTCTGGCTTAATAAAAAAACCCCAGTAATGCAAGTCTGGCTGTCTAACCTTTTATCAACTTACAATCTGGAAAAAAATATATATGCTTTTTTGCGAGGGAGGGGCAAGATGGCGGCCTAGACGCTAGGCTGATTGCAGCACTCTACTGAGCTCCGATACTGATGATGATGATCAATTGAATCGCTTTACAATGGATTCTACACGGAGCGTAAAGAAATGCTTACACGTCTTCGGAGAGAAGGCTTGAAGAAGGAGAGGTAAAATTCACGATAAGCAAAGAAGGGGAAGGACGCCGATACCCTGGCTGGTTGACAGCAGAAAAACCTGGGGCGCCGTGAAAGGAAAGCGCCGCTTGCTGAATTGTAACTGACACGTCTGGACGTCTGAGCTGTGAGCGAGATACAGTTGCAAGATCCAGCGGGAAAAGCTCTGGACACCGTGAAAGAGAAGCGCCGATTGCTGAAATGTAACTGACACATTTGAACTGAAAGCGGGATACAGTTGCAAGCTCTAGCGGGAAAGCTCCGGGCGCCGTGAAAGGAAAGCGCCGTTTACTGACTTACAATTGACATTTCAAGATTGGAAGTGAGATACAGTTGCAGGCTCCTTTGGCAACATATTAATAATGAGATACTGTTATAATGTATTAAAAACCCTCAAACGCTGTGAAATACTCGACACACTCACCCTCTGGTGGAACCCGGCTCCTTTACGCGGTGGCGTTTCCAGGGAAACAGTGTGTACACAGACAGCAGCAGCTCTACGGAAGCCGAGGCATTTCAAGAATTAACGTGGCAAAACGCCAGCTCCTCTCTGGACGACTCTGTTTGGCGTTTGGGGAAGGTTTTGCGGAATAAGACGCCAGGGGAGAAAGACACAGCGATGCCGCCAAAAAGTGCCTCAGCTGCTGCCACCAGAGCCAGGATTGCAAAAGCGGCGAGGGTGCTGCGAAAGGAGGCGGAGAGACAGCAGAGAGAAGGGCTGATGGATGATGAAGACCAGCTACAGGTAAAGATGGCAAAATCTAAAAAACAAGTAACTGCAACTGGCTCTCCCTCGGGGTCTTCAAGACAGGAAATATTAGCGACCCGTAGAAGAATAAACAGCGCAGGAGGGAGAACTGTGCATGAGTTAATGTTTAGAAAGACCCCAAATCAGAATAATTCACAATTAGAGGCTGATCTTGAAACCGAGACTGTATCTACTCCAATATTGAATGGGGATCAGAGTCCTACAATTGAGGGACAACAGAATGCTATTTCTGACCCAGAGGAGGGAACATCCAATACCCCTATTAATCCCGAAAACCCCGAGAACATAGCAATTACTCATGCTCTGAATGTGGAAATTCCCAATACAAATACAAATAACATCATAATTGATGAGGTCTTAAAAAACAACTTAACTGATCAACCCAAAGTAATAATGCTGGATGAAGAAAAGCAGGTTGGGGCTGGCCGGGCAATGTCATTCTCGGGGCCTGGGGGCAATATTCTAGGAGTGCAAAATGAACAGACTAACTCTGTGCCTGAAGAGTCTCTTCCTACAATAAATAATAACCGGATCGTACCTAACGTAATAGTGACAACTCCAGCGCTAGGTAAAACAACTACTACTGCGGAGGAGATATCTAGTGCACCTAAATCACCCCAATGTGCAATCTCTAATCAAACTATAGCAAATAAAGAGACCAATGATTCGATTTCAAATATCACTTCACAATTGCTTACACAACCAGGACAGCTGCAAGAGGGGGAAAAAGACCTTACGGAGTTCTATTCTTTCTCCGATGACACTGAAGAGGTTGGAGCTGAAAATTTAGGAGAATGGTCTGAGAGCTTTGAATCGTCTGAAGGTGAATCAGAAATAAATATATACTCCTCAGAAGACAGTTATGATGAGGGGAGACAGATATCTAACACTGTGAAAACTAAGTCCAAAGGTAATACAAAACCTATGTTAAAGGAAGTAACAGCAGGCCAACTTGAATATAATCAGGCTTCTTCCTCAGACATCCCGGGTGATTCAGAGGTAACCCCCTCTGCGCTAGAGACCATCCTCCAGGCTATAGCAGCTCACAGAGAAGAGACGGCCCAGGATAGCAAAAGATCTCGCATAGCCTTACGTAAAATGCAGGGAGTTGTAAAGGAATTATCCAAGACATGCACACGGATTGGAGAGCGGGTAACTGAGATGGAGCAAAGGGTAATGGCAGCAGAGAAAGATTCTTCCGAAAACTGGGAGAAAATTTAATTACAGGAAACAGAACTGGTGGATATTAAATGGAAGCTCGAGGAATTCGAAAACGGGCAACGCCGCAATAATCTTCGCATCCTGGGAATTCCAGAGAAAGTTGAGGGAGAGAACATACGAGCTTTCATTATTAAACTTTTCAGTGAAGCAATGCCTGAACTACAGAGTTGGAACTGGGAAGTTGAAATCCAAAGGGTACATTGTTTCCCTTTTAATCCTCCACCGAAACCAGGACTATATCCAAGAGCTGTTCTAGTGTACTTTGGTAATTTTTTACTAAGGCAGGCGATAGCAGATAAAGCGAGACCAGACCGGAAGATAGCTTGTAATGGTTTTTCTTTCTTTGCGAGACCTGATTTTTGCCACGCAACCGTCGAAAGACGATGGAGGTTGCGAATGCTTGTTAAATCGTTTCAAGAGAAAGGTGCTCAGGCCTATTTGAACAACCCGGCGACTCTCAAGACTGTACACCATGGTCAGACTAAGTTTTTTCAGTCAGAGATAAAGGCAAAAGCATACTTAGACGAAATTTCGTAGAATCTAACTCACTTGGGTTATAATACTTTAATAATCTATAGGGAGAAATGCCTCCGTCTTCATGTTTTGACGTCATGTTTTGACGGGTGAATTAAAGATGCTTTTCTTTGTGGAGATAGCATATAAAAATAGGAAAGGTTTAACCTAAGGATGTATGCTATAGACTATATATAAAGGGTTTTTTTTCTGAGAAATAATATGATATAATATGATATACTGGAATGTGATGTAGAATCCTTTATCTTTTTTTTTTTTTCTCTGCTCTTTTATGTTATATTGGTAGCTCAGTAGAAGTGCAGCAACTTTATCACACAGACTCTGGTTGAGTCTGGAAGCCTCAGCAAGAAGGGAGGAAGCGGAGAAGGGGTGGGCAAGAGGGAGGGACGACGCAGAGGGAGGGGGGAAGGGAAGGAGAAAATGGGAAAAAGGGGAAAAAAATCAGGCATAATAGCAGAAACAGAGCTAATTTTGGAAAACATAAAGCAGGGTATGTATATGGAATATAATTTGAGCAACACTAGTCGACAAAACTACCATATCAACAATGGGTAAGCTTAATATACAAACCTGGAATATAGGAGGATTATTGACTAGAGATAAAAGAATACGACTTGAAGAATTATTAAAACTATACCCGGTAGACATTTTATGTCTACAGGAAACCCATATTCCATGGAGCAAAAGACCATTATTAAGACTGAGGGGATACAATCTGATAGTAGCTTCAACTCAAACGACAAATATAAGGGGGGTTGCAATATTGGCCAAGAGTTGTCATGGACAAGGAATACGCTGTGCATCAGATCCATATGGAAGATGGGCAATTGCCAAATTAGCTAACGGAATTACGATATGCACTGTTTATGGATCTAATCAGGATGATCCGATAACTTTTGAAAAATTGGAAACAGAATTAGCCATCTGGCAAGGTCCATTAATTTTTTTCGGCGATCTTAACATTTCTTTAATACCATCCTTGTCATCGCAGGCAATTGGATTAAAATATACTGGTCGGAAACCAAAGGTTTATCAGGCTATTAGTAATTTAATTTGTAGCCTAGGGCTAACTGATATTTGGATGCAAAATAACCCTGTAGACTCTGGCTACACGTATTACTCACACCCCCATCAAAAATATGTCCGGATAGATTACATTTTTACATCTAAAGATTTAACTTCCTCTTCGCAAATAAAGAAACTTCCGAAAACACTATCAGATCATAATCCCTTATTATTATCAATTGATTATCAAACTAATTATATTCAAAAAACAACATGGTCTTTCGATAGGAAATTACTATGCAACCAAGAATATATTGATTTTATTAAAGCCTGGACTGAGGAATTTTTTAGCATGAATCGATTTAGTGCTTCAAGGAATATTGTTTGGGATACTTATAAAGCCGCTCTAAGAGGGGAAACTATTAAGTATCAAACTAAAATTAGGAATGTGGAAAAACAAGAATTCGGAGTGAAAATAACTGCTCTAGCTAAAGCCGAAGAAGAGCATATCAGTAAAATCAGGCAAAGACAAGATACAAGCCAGGTGATGATGCAGATAGCTATACTAAAGTCAGAACTAAACTCTAAACTAAGTCAGAAAGCTGCTGAGACATATCAATCACATAGGAAACAAGTTTATGAAAGCGGAGAGAAAGTGGGCAGACAACTGGCACTTAGTACGCGTCAGAAAATTACAAAAAGTGACATAGCTACTATAATAGAAAATGGGCAGCCATTTACTAATGCAGCTGGAATCAACTCCCAGTTTCAAGGGTACTACCAGAAATTATATACAGAGGATATTAACAGATCAGAGAAAGAAATAGAAGCTTTTATAAATAATTTTCTTAGTAATTTCGAGGCTATGAAAACATTGGACACTGATACAAGGGAGGACCTTGAAAAAGAAATAACAATTGCAGAAGTCAGGACCGCATTATCACTATTAGCCTCTGGCAAAGCAGCAGGTCCAGACAAGATACCGATTGAGCTATTTAAGATACTTAGCCATCAGTTACTACCGATTCTACATGATTTATTTCTTGGAATACAATATAATGGTGTACCTCCAATTTCTTGGGAGGAAGCTAATATAATCGTCTTTCCAAAAAAGGGATAATCCCCAGAGCTTCTCACATCATATCGCCCTATATCCCTTATTAATTCGGATTCCAAATTGTATGCAAAAGTTCTAGCACTTAGGCTCAGTGGGGTCATAGAACAGCTCGCCTCCCCATGGCAACATGGTTTCATCCCTGGAAAGGGAACCACTGAACACATCCGTAGGGCAATTGCCTTATTTGACGCCATGACAGCTAGGGGGAGACAAATGTCTATGATTCTACTGGATGCTGAGAAAGCTTTCGATCGTGTCACCTGGAAATTTCTATGGGAAGCTATGGCACGCAATCATTTTGGCCCCAAATTTATTAACTCAATAAAATCAATGTATCACCGCCCCAAAGCGAAAGTCCTCGCGGCAGGATTATTCTCTGAATCTATTAATATAACAAGAGGTACTAGACAAGGTTGTCCATGTTCACCCCTGCTATTTGCTTTATATATCAACCCTCTTATTTTGAAACTATTAGAGAGCACTATTATTAAGCCGATTGTTAGTTATCAGTTTGAAACGAAAGTACTGGCATATGCTGATGATATTGCGATAGTCACACCTGATCCTACAGAAGCTATTCATGAAATAGAGGTAATTACGTCGGAATTTGGGACTTACTCTGGATACTCCCTTAACAAAGGAAAGACGATTATAATAAGCACACCCGACACAGTTTGTATTGATCCACGAAGAGTTGAAAAAGCTACTTATCTGGGCATTGAACTTTGTGCAAACACTAAAACAATCTCACAAATTAATTTTGATCCATTACTGAAAAAAATTGAGAACGACTTTAAAAGGGTCAATAGCCTTCATCTGTCTATTATAGGGAGAGTTAATTATGTTAAAATGAATACGCTACCCAGATGTCTCTATTTATTTAGAGCAATACCGCTAGCCATTAAAAAGGAGGCTTTAACAGTGATTAATTCACTTATATCTAAGTTTGTGTGGCAGAATGGGAAAATTAGGAGATCTATTGAACTACTGTCTCTGCCTATTGAGAAAGGCGGCCTTACTATACCTAATATGGAACTATATTATTGGGCAGCACAATTAAAACAGCTTATGCCGTTGCTCAGAGGTTATAGCGAACGGAATTTAGAGGGACGTGTTGAAATACCGTCAATATATGAACTTATAGCCGGGCGGGAGGCAAAAGGCTTGTTACTGCGAAAAACTGAGACAAGAAACTATAAAGCTTTTAAAGGTGAAATTATGATCAATGCTTGGAAAATTTGGAGTAAAATTGCTAAATATAGTAAAGTTGAGAAAATGAATCGCTATACACCACTTCTTTACTCTAATTTAATTCAAGTACAGGATTCAGAGGCCTTTTTAAAACATTGGGCTAAGATAGGAATTAAGACAATTGGTGATTTTCTAATAAAAGACTATGACACAACTTTTTTAGATTTAAAGATTAAATATAATTTACCGAATGTGGATTTTTTGAAGTTTGCACAGATATTTGCCACACTAAAAGCTAAGGAATCGTTAATTTGCCTACATAAGTATGAAATTTTGGATGTAATTTTTAGAACAAATATTAGAATTGGAACTCTATATAATACTCTTTTAAGCATGAAGAAAGATGATCTTGATAAAACGGAAAAAAAGTGGTGCTTAAAATTGAATAACCCAAACGTGGATTTAGACCAGGTGCTAAATATGAGCTAAAGTTATTGATGGCAAGTAATCTTAAGGCACAATTGTACAAAACTATCTTTGACCTTTACTTTACTCCTGCTAAACTATTCACATGGGGTAAACGAGAGAATGATTTATGCCCAAGATGTACTCAAGGGCCGGCAACTCTTACTCATATGTTGTATACTTGTCCTAGTTTGACATTAGTGAAAACCATGATAAATACCTTTTGGGAGGAAATTTTTGGACACATAATACCAGAATCGGAAACTTTATTTCTTTTTGGTCATGACCTTACCTTAAATCTGGAAAAAGCTGAAGAAAGATTAGTTTTTATTGGTATGGCTGTTTTCAGGATACTCCTATCTGCGAGATGGAAAGACGCAGAGCCTCCAAGTTTTCAGATGTGGTTAGCACGCCTTTTGGCAGCTTATAGATATGAATCTGCAATATTTAAAACAAGAGGGATGCGATCCAAATTACGAGGAGATGCGCATTGGTGCCCAATAACTGAATGGAAAAATCGCATCGTCCCTGGTGGTATTGGGTGATTTTTGACCATATTTATAATTGACTTAGAGTGTGTTTATACTGTTGTGTAATCTATAATTATCTAAAATGCTATCTATGTTGATTCTTCGCTTTTTTTTGGATCACAAACCCTGCGATTCGTTTATTTATAACATTGTATTATCTGAGTTAAAAAAAGGAAAAAAAAAAAGGAAAAAAATATATATGCCCGGAAAGGTAGAAAAGGGAGGAGATTGGGGTTAAGGATATGGGACCCTATTATAAGATGGAGAGAGGATTTGGGATTGAGTGATTAAGTTAGGAGAGCCTTGGATGAATTTGTGGATTCTGCTGCAGAAACTTGAGATGATATCAGTTTACTGAAATTAGAAGGATGCTTTGATGAATTTTGTTTATGATGGTTATGTTTTGTTATGTAATATGCCATAAGAAATTAATTGTACTATTGGAGAATGTGCGCTGCAATGTGCTAACTGTGCAATGGTGAAAATAAAAAATATATTTAAAAAAAAAAAAAAAAAGGAATGCAATTTTCTCCCGGCAGTGAACTTCAGTAACTGCTTTTAATTTCAAAAGTTAAAAGACTTTGGAGCCTATTTATGAAAATGTCACACAGTGCAATGCAGCAAGTCCCCTTTCTGAGCTGCACTAGTTGACAGGGAAAAGGCAGGAATGGATCCTTCATAATATCTTTATTCGGTCATTTGTAAAAAAAAAAACCATCAAAGTACACGAGATATAAAACATAAATATATCTACAATTAAAAATAGTATTGAACCATTGCAATCTTAAATACAAATGACAGGAATGTATCATATTTAGGGCAATGATGTGCATTCCTGCCTCTACCTCTGCACTGGCGCCCTTTTGCAACCTAGCGCCAATGCAGGCACCCTTGTACCATGGTTGCACCATAAAGGAAGTAAGGAGGAGAAATAAAGCTATTTCTCCTCATTACGCCTCTCCTGGGCAGGCTATCATTTTGCAACATTCCCAGGTTTATCAGTTCTAGAAAATCTGGAAATGTGTAAAAAACCATGGGAGTTGCATTGGAACACCAACGCATTAATAAGTTAACTAAGGTGATCTCCAAGAGCAATTCTGTTTAATTGGCGAATACAAATTCAGATCAAAGTATCATTGACATTACTTAATAAGCACTGAGGAAAGAGCATTCCAAGTGAACTTTAACAGTAATAATGAAGCATCAAGCACAAAGAAAAGAGCAGTTGTTTGGAGTTTCAATGACACACTGATTTTAAGCACTGATGAAAGCGCAGTCGCAAGAAACATTTACATTTAACCCCTTCACAGTGGGTGTAATTCCGCCTCGGTGCGGGGAGGAGGGGCCGCGTGCGGCGCTGCGGTGCTCATTACGAGCCCAGCTCGTCATGAGGCACAGTGGAGCTGTGCTCATGACGAGCTGGGCTTGTCATGACTCCACCCACTCAATGGAACCCCCGCACAGTCGTGTAATTCACTGCACGGGGGAGTGGCGCAGCCTATATGACGAGCCCAGCTCGTCATGAGCACAGCTCCACTGTGCCTCATGACAAGCTGGGCTCGTCATAAGCAGGCAAGGGGTTAAGGCATAAATGTTTGATAGCGCTGTGAAAAGCTAACTCAATCATGAGAAAATAATTACAAGACTTTATCATAGCTAGAAGGTGCTAGCTATGCGATATTTTCTTTATGAGAGAAACACCATGAAAAAACAATAATAATATCAAGGCATTTCACTCTCTCTACATTTCATGAAAGATAAATAAAGATCTTATTTTAGAAAGCCTATCTCCTTTTGGAAAGAAAGAGTTTCAAGACATTTATTGAAGGTACCAGTTGTATTACAAGTACATACAATTTAGATGATTTGAGACATACACATGCTAAACTAATCCTTCTACAATTTTTTATTTCAGACCTCCTTACCAGAAGCCCCTTTTCCTCCTCCTTCCCCTCACCTCGCATCTTAGTGGTCCTGTGTTAGTTTAATTTAGAACCTCAGTGGTGCCTGGTGGTGGGTCCATTCTTAGGATTGTGCCATACATGAGAACCGTCGGATTCAAACATTGAAACTTTACTTGACAATACAAGGTCAGAGAACTGCCCTGCAACCTGGAGGGGCGCACTAAGCATGCCCTCATAGAATTCAGGGGTCTTTTGTCTCTGTCGTGGGTGTAGCACTTAAAGTAGAGATCGTAGCATACTGTGTTATGTGAATTTTTAGTGTGACAAGAACGTGCGTATCTTTTTCATTAAGGGAGTGGCCTATTGATAGTTTTTGTGTAAAATTCAGCCATAATGCGAAACCCAGAACCTTGCACTGATGTTCCATGTCATTGTGAAGCGCGTGCGCATGTACAGTGAGCATGTGACACATTAGGACTCTAAGGGGCCGATTATGATTGCGGACGGACTTGCGTCCGTCCGTGATCATTGAGGAGGAGGGGACGTCCGCATGGGCTGCGGAGTCCCCTCCTGTGCGATTAGGATGTGACCGCCACCCTGGCGGTCACATCCTCTATTTTTAACATTGCCGCGGGTGCAGCTTCAAGCTGCACCCGCGGCAATGTTAAAAATGCACGCATTGCATTTGCATGCAGAAAGAGGCAGGCACCGCGCGGTGCCTGCCGCGTTCTGCATGCAAATGCAGGGGGGTACCATAGGTACCCCCCATGTGCACCCCCCACCCCCCCTTCACCTAGGGGGCCCGCAACGGGCCCCCTAGGTGAAGATCCGTATGCTTTTCCACGGCGGAAAACCCGCCGCGGAAAAGCACTTTTAAAATCCCATCCTGATATGGCGGACGGTGTCTGAGAGACACCGTCACCATATCAGAGCTTTTCCGCCGTGGTTGTAAGCCAGCCGCGGCGGAAAAGCTGCGGAGGGAAACCAGGACCCACCAGCCATCCTAATGTGGCGGTGGGTCCTTGGTCAGTCCGCTGCGGTTTTTCCGCATCCTCGGGGCCGGCGGTGGCTTCCGCCGGCCCCGAGGATGCGGAAAAACCGCAATCCTAATGACCCCCTTAGTGTGTGCAAGCGTGAGTACTGAAGACAATGAGGCCTATATTGGATGTCGCGGTTTGAACAAAGCACGTGACTAATAACTAAGAAAAACCCTCAGATTCAAGATGGAGTTAGCTAGAAAATAGTGCATGTGGAAAGACCGCCAAACATCATAGGCCATTCTTGAATCAAATTTTAGGTCACAACAGAGTAAGGAGAAAGGTCAGGGGAAAGTGTGAGGTACAAAGCAGCATGCAGTTACGCAATAGATGATAAAGTTGACTTAAGTATTTCACATAGCATTACCCAGATGTGGTTTAAAACCTGAAATTCCAGAGAAAATTGATAGACGTATAAAAGCAAAAAAAAACACAAAAGAGAAAGTGCAAGATCGGCAGTGATCTGTGCCCCTATTAAATAGAGAATGAAATCGCAAAGTGAGGCAAAGGCACAGGAAAAAGTACAAAGTACAAAGGCAGCATCACATTAGGTCTAGATTAGTTCAGCTATAAAATAGCAAAGTTGAGGGGAAGTGGACATATTAGGGTCAAATTTCCAGAAGGGCATTATCATAGGCATAACCTATTTTTGCTGCAGCAGCCAGGAGGAACTTAACAACTCTAACATTTGAAATTGTGTTCTCTGGGTTCAGGCTGGAAATTGCATCCTGGTGGCAGGTTCGGCCCCCCACATGGATGAAGTCTCTGTTGAAGTTGAAGTTAAGGGACTTGTAAAGCGCTCGATCACCGTGCGGTTTCTTGGCGCTATGCTGTGAAGTAGATCTTTCCTTAACTGTAGCAAGGAAAGGTAGATATATAAACTATGGATGATGGTTTCATTGCATAAGCTGCAGAGTAACAACATTTCTCCTTGGGTTGTGGGGTACCTTTGTCATACTGCAATATGACCCCACAAGTTCCACACCCCCAGTCCGAGTGCCAGCCGACTGGATTTTAGCCACATCAAGTAGGTGCAGGTGATGCAATGCTGCTGTTTTCATGAGTCATGTTCGGGCGTGTAGGCACTTACTCAGTGTAGCCATGTCGTCTAGACTTGACAGTCTTTTTGCTGGGCTTGTTGTGTGTTTTATAGATCCCGACTGTGGGAGATGTTCCCCCATGCTTCTATTAGCAAACATCAGGTTAATTTGTCTTGAAGATGACGATTGTAGGAGCTGCTTATCACCTGCCAAAGTAAACCATTTATGGTGTCTTGCAGGGCGAGTCTGAGTCTCTGGCAACAATGTCAAAAAGAAACTACTTCTGGCCCATGTCTTTATTAGATTAAACTTGAGCCTTATTTGTGGTGGCAACACTCTTGTTAGCAGATGAAGAGCTGTGTCATGGTTTAGAGTGAGGATCTTATGTAGCAGAGAGGCCTTCTTGCCCAGGGTGATTTAGCTCCCATAGGTTTGTGTTAATGTTACCTTTGCTTTCAACACCTGGACTAGAGGGACCTCGTAATTTCTGGGCTAGAATTGTGAGAGCAGTCATGAGGCTGGTGCCTTTAGTTTTCAGGGAATGGAAGTGGGTTTTATAAGTGCCTTGGCTGTCAAGTTAAATAACCAAGGGGCATATTATCAACAACTAGCGATATTTATTGCTAAATAAGCTTAGCAAAAAATTTTTTAACGCCACGCATTGCCGAATTTAATTGCTGAGATAATGTGCTATTAGCAACGTTTATCTCCAATGCGATAAAATATCCGGCGATAGCGGCAAAATGCGTGAATATAGCTAGATATACAGCGATGTTCAAGCATTATCGCTAATAGGGACTTGACCTGAATATCCACCTCTCATTGGATATACAGGCTAAGAAATGGTCTGAGCAGGCGGTAGGTTTTGGCGATATTCGCGCTTAGAGTGAATTTTTTTCATCGCTACGCCTGCGTTGATAATAGGCGATAGCGGTCGCTAACAGGTTGGGTACGCCCACTCTGCATGTTATTAGCGATAAATATCTCTAACATGCAAAGCGGACCCCAAACCGCTCGTTATCGCCTACAAGCTGTCGCTAACTGCTGTTAGCGAGAGATTGATAATAGGGCGATAAAATTATCGCCACTTTGCGGCCGAAAACGGCCACTAAAGCGGCAATAATCTCATATCGCCCGCCTTGATAATATGCCCCCAAGTATTTGTTCTAGTCACTTTGCGATAGCCATTTCCAGTTAAGGTGCCACCTTCCAAGACCAGTGGTTTTCTTTACAAAAATAATTGTATTGTTTTATGTGTGGTTTATTTCAAGACTGTTCTTGCCATTGTAGAAGTGCAGGGTGGAATGTTGTGGCTGTAGGACCATTTTAGTTTTGCTCAGGAGAGCAATATCATCGCATAAAGCTGGTGTGTCATGCATTGAACTCCCAGTTTGGTGAATGGAAGCTAACTTTGTCTAGGGCTGCAGACAAATCAAAGATGTGCAAATTAAAAATCAGAGACACTAGTACGCATCCATGCTTCAGCCCAGAGTTTGTTGGAATCTTCCTTGAAATGAGTGCAGCATCCTCTAATTTGACCCGCACCCATGTGTTTGAATACAACTGCTCTATAGCTCTCAGTAAATCATCTGGGAAGCCCAGGCCCCGCAGTTTGCACCACAAGGAGCCTTTACGAATGCTGTCAAAAGCAGCTTTAAAGTCTATGAAACAAGAGTAAAGTGCATATATACTCCTGAATGCCTTGTCACACATCAAGGCCAACACCATTAGGTTTGCCACAATTATTTCTAAATCCTAACTGGTTTCTAGGAACTATCTGACCTTCATTCTCCCATGCCTTAATATCATCAAGCAGGAGGGTTGCACACAGCTTAGCACACAGCTTAGCATCATTGTCGATAACTGCTATGATGCGGTAATGGCTTGGTTCGGATTTTGATCTGCCCTTAATGATTGGTTGAATAATTAACTCCCTTCAGGAGTCTCAGATCCGGTTTGATGCCAAGCAGAACCCAAACAGTGGAAACAGTGCCATGGCCCAAATTAATGGATCTGCTGTGAAGTGAACTGAGGAGAGAGCGTTTGAACTGGGCACCCCGTCATTCCTCATTCGCACCATTTTGAGTCTGGAGCATTCATCTAACAGATCTATTGGAGTGCTATGTGACACTTCCTTTACATCCTAATAATACTTTTGGCCAGGGGGAGATAATGATAATACGTCAGACTTGGAGGAGCCCTGGAGATTAGCAATTGAGTAATATTATGACAGATATGAGATCCAGGCTGATTCAAATACGTTTTATTTGGTGCCTTCCTTGCCCAAAATCATCCTTCTTTTTGATTTTGACAGCCAGATTGACTTTTTGAATTTATCGCTTGATGTTTTAAATTTTTGTTTTGCGGTGAGGAAGAGAGGATGATATGTGCAATTGTGCATATTGCTGTTCAAATCGCATTTTAGAACCTTTTGGTTTCCAGTTAGATTAAATTTAGCATTGGGCTCCAATAATTTTGACGCCAGAATGCACGGATATGAATTTCTGCAATATTTGATATCTGAATAGGTCCCATTACTCAATGGCTGAGTTAGAATAGGAAGCCATTGCACTACATTGAGTTCGGATTCAGGTTGTTACCTTGATGCTTATCCTTTTGTCCCATTACAGTCTTTTAAGATTTTCTATATGCACGTTGGTAGGCGCAGCCTCCAGTTTCAAGGCACAAATTGACAAGAGGATTTGCTGTGGTCTATGGTCACTTTTGAAGTGGTCCCCAGGAGAGAAATTGATGATGTTCCTAAACAGGGCATCTGAAATGACCATGGGCCAGTGGCGGCTGATGTATTTTGAAAGTGGTGAGGTGTAAAGTTGTACCCCAATGTAATAGGCGAGCGAGCCCGAACTGCAAAAGGAGGGTGCAGGGGGGTCTCCCCCCGCAAGCAAAGTTTGGAAAAAATTGATTAAAATGATGGTTTTACACCACATATTTACTGCAAATTGTTGAACAAAAGGGGGATCCAAATATAGCATGTTGAAGCACAATTGTGAAGAAAACATTATAATCAAATCAAAGATGTGCCCAATCCTCAAACTGATCTGCTTGCAAAATGACCACCAAGCCAAGCACATACAACCAACGGAAACAGGCCCTCTAAGCGTTTCCCACCTGTAACTCATCTGTGAACCACCTGGTTATCATTGTATATAATAATGAAAATGCTGCAGTTTGTTCTTATTTATCTTATGCAACTTACAACCATTGACAAAGCCTATAGTCCGGGCTGGTTGTTAGTTTAGTGTCACTCGTATTAAATATCTGGAGGAAATGACAGAAGAAGCACAATACCAGTGGGGCAGCACACTATGCTAAGTACAGATTTTTTACTTAACAGTTTTAAGCCACGCTCATAATTGCATTGCCAGCCCCTACGAGAGACCCCCTCCCAGTTTTTTCATCTCACTTAAAGCGCTGCACAAATACTTTGCTTATACTTTTCGTGAGAGCCCTGGGAAACTGGGACGCACAGGTTACTCAATCATAAATCAGAAAAATAAACACCAAGCTCCCTGGAAGACAAAGTCTAACATTTGACCTCTGTCTTTGGTTGCACAACAAATGTGACAAGATAAGAACAAGATTTAAAAGATTGTTTACAGAAAGCGAGTTTATGGAAAAACACAGTATACAAGATTTTGGCAATGGAAGGGCTGAACCAGACAGCCTAAAACAAAGGCAGCAACTAGAAAATGTGAGTTACAAACCACACATCTAATGGTAAGCAACAGGCAAAATGCATTCCTGGGTCAACTTTCTGAATGTCTCCAATCTCTTTAGCAAACCAGACATCTATTGGGTTTGGTAGGCTGAGACGTAAAAAAAGTAGTTATATGAATGTGAGCAGTGGAAGGATAGATGTCATCCAGTCAAAGGGACTGTAAAGAAGCTATTTTCCAGGGGAATAACAAACATGAGAGGAAAAAAAAGACATTAAGTAAGAAACAAGCGACTATATAGGCAACTAATGATTAGCAATGGGTTGGCACAAAGTCCACTGGGAGTTTTTGATATGGTTCACAGAATGTCTTTAAAGCACAGGCAGCTAAAAGGCATCTGTAGGCAAGATCTAAATATAGTAGATTAAATGCAAATGCCTTGTTCCTTGCATTGAGGGAATGGGACTGTTGGGCTACTAAGGGTTTGGGCGGTTGAAAGGAGAGGGTGCAAATGCATGCGTGTGAGCGAGTGCATAGTTGGAAAGATGAAAGCATGTGTTCATGGATGAAAAGATGAATGTGTGAAAAGATGAATGCTTGCCGTTATGTCCCCATTTTGAGGGCAGAGAAAACTAATGCTTCCCCAGCTCCATGAAACAGATACATCTGAGGAGAGGTTGCATTGTCATGACTATGCTGGGACCAGGGTAAGCCAAATTTCAAGTCCCATAACATTATGCAATTTTGTTTCGAGTGAAAGTCCGGTGCATTGAGGAAAGTATGGCCACAACACAATGGGGCCACGGACGGTGCATGGACACACACTGGTGAATGTATTAATGCACCAGTGTCTGTAACGATGCGTCAATGGATGCCTTAGAGTGGGATCGTACATGGATGGCTAAATAGATATGGATAAGTGCCTGGGTGTGACTGGATTGATAAAGGAAGGTGCAAATATGGCGGAAGTCAAGAGCTGGACTCCATGGTGTCTGCATCAGAAGTGAATACCAGCAGAAGGCACATAGGTCCCAGGAACTCCACAAGAGACGCAAGGAGTACACCAGCTGCCATCTTCCTTCTTCTTGGCCCCTCCTTTTCTACGTACACATAACTTTTATCCTCCAAAACGACAGAACCTTGGTTGCTTGTAGTTACACACCCTCTGGCTTACCTGAAAGATGAGAAATTCCCTGAATCCACCCTGGTTTACTGAACTGCAAGATCAAAATCGGACACTCCAATGTGGTGGAGTCGTGGGGTGCTCGAGATTTGAAGTGGGTCTTAGTGAGGCCTTTGGGGTATTTTAAAAATACATGTCTACAGTTTTTTATGTTTTTCATATGTTACCTATTTAATTTTTTTAAATTTTATTTATGATAAATAGAGGTGGGTGAACCAACAAATTAACAGGAAGAGCCAACCTAGAGTCGAGCCAAGGTTCAGTCTGGGCTCAAAGAGACCAAGCACAAGCAAAGCCAGCAAAACATTTGTTAAGTAAATCGTGCAACAATCATCTTGTAAGCACAGAATAAAAAGTTTCACATTTCAAAAAAGTTTTCTTTGTAAGGTGGGAGTGTTTCAATCTAGTACATTAGTTTTTTATACAGATTAACTGATAGTCATTTGCTAGTAGTGGTAATTACTTAAGATGAGCTTAGAAACATGAATGCTACCTCCTGCCTTGCCCTAACGATGATGTCAGTATAGAACCAACTGGCAATTCAAAAGGCCATTGCCTCCTATATGTAGCTCACTTGCAAGCAAGGATTATATATAGAGCATATCCAGAACAGATGTAGCTCAAGGTGCTGTTAAATGTGCTGATGAAAGAAAAATTGTCAGAGTAAAATAAAATAATTACCTAGCATCACACAGTTTGTTCAACTGAGGTGAGGTAGCTGACATTGATCACAGGTTTCCTGAATTAACACTGCACAATTCAGCCATTATTCTTACATGACAGTGCCTGCACTGAGAAAGCGTTCTTCTTAATACATTTTCCCTTCAGAGTGGGTAGGCTTGAACAATGAGATAAGAGGGCGGGCAGGAAAGCAAAAATCATGAGAAGGCTTGTCTCGTTTTGAGATTGAGGTTCTAAGAGTACTTCCAATGAGCCAGCAATTTGGCTCTAGCCTTTTAACTCTAGGCCTCTGCTGATACTTCACACTAAGTGTCCTGCCATGCATAGGCAAGGTAGGTGGCACTGGAACCTGTTATCTACTGAGAAAATACTCTATGCATTTGCCCCAAAACGATTTCACTACGAGTGGGCACATCAGTGACCCATACCAGTTGCAGACTATCAGAGGTTCTAGGCAATAAAATACAAAAAAGCAAGAAGTGATACTCGATTCTTAAATTTCATAATAATAATGAAAAACATACATCCATTTAAAAAGCAAACGTGTGGGCCTTGAGACTGATGTCTGTAGTGTCCACTCTGTAATCAATAAAAATAAACCCATAAGTACATTTCAACTCAGATGGACTTGTTTCTCTTGGGCTTGGTTCCACTTTATCTGCAGCTCTTTCTCTCGGCCCTGGATTACTAGGACCCCTGTTGTTCCGTGCCTGTTCTTCATCTGATCTCTTTTCCCCCAGAACTGGTGACTCACACTAACTAAAAGGGTCGACTGGCCTGCTGGGCAATCAAGCTGTGCCCGAAGGGCTGGTCTGAAAGGTCAGCGTTTGATAACCCCACATCAATAGTTCTCTCTTTTGGGGGCTCTTCAACCACAAGTGCCTTAACAGGAGAATCAGTTTGAACTTGAACAACACCTGCGGTATCTTTGCTGGTACTCGAAAATCCCAGTCATTGCAATCTCAGATTGGTCACTTGCCATTTTATTCCAAACCATCACTACAATTGCATTTTGCACAGAAATGTGGCTTAATTCAAGCACATTAATAAAAACCCTTTTTTGCATCATAGAAAGTTCATTTAATTTGCGTTTATTTTAATATCTCACTACATATGCAAATCCATATACATTTCATAGAAATCAATATTAGTCAATGCACAAAATGCAAACCCTAAAAACTTTTCTGCCCTGGCATGCAGGACATTGTTGCCATTGATACAGGCCTGCCTACTCATGCCTGTGTAGGCACACTGCTAAGACCTACCCACAGCTCGGATGGAAGAAGGCGGTGGGCTGAAGGTCAATGTTTCACGAGCATTAAGGCCTACCAACATTCCATGAGTTTGGTGCAGATGTACTATGTGGTCGGTACCTGCCGGGCCCATCCTTATGTTTACGTTTACCAGCTCAATACCAAAATAAACGTGTTCTGACTGAAAGATTAGGCCAGTGTCTGATCCATACTATCACACTTTGCTTCTCAAACTCCAGGGAGGAGGGGTGTTTTTGTGGAAAGGGCCAATATCCAAGCTGTCCCTGCAGAGAGAACAGCTAGAGTCAATTTATGATTCCATGCTACACAACCTCTGCAGTCATTGAGTCACACAGAGGTCGTCATTGGTTGATGCATTGCTTCACTTTCTGTTTTGTTACACAGACTACACTTGTGAGGCTTATCAGATATTTCGTGTATTTGTACACGTTTACCCAGAAGGGTATTTTGGTGCTGATTAACAGATGCCTATTGCTTTCCAACTCCTTGCTACTCATTTTATCGACCTCAGAAGGAGGTGGACCCATCGGGATATGAACCTGTGGTCAAAGACAGAGCCCCTACAGTGGACGCATTAGTCCACTAAGCCACCAGGCTTGGCTGTGTCTCTCCTATATTGTGATTACTTCGACTTTCCTCTCTAATTAAAGTAATTTAACTGGGTGGAAGAACTTTATTGAATTTTTGATGCCGTTTCGCTATGTGGAAACCCTAGCACAAGTCCAGGATTATGGAATGCTAAAAGTGAGATTGTGGTGAAAGGCAAGCTGATTGTGTTCTCTTTTTTTTAATTAAAAGTCTACAGTCTGCCATCTGCTGCACTCCTGGCAATCAGCATTTGAAATGTGATCTAATGCAACGTTATTTTGTTGGCATTTTTATGGAGGAACTTTTACGTCCACACTGTTCCCTGCTGCCTGCAGTGCAGTGCCCTTTTAAAACACTCATTTGAAGGGACTCTCAAGTCAGCTGAACACAGTTCCTGCAGAGAGCAGAGGTCTCCTTTACTGATTTGAACTCCCATTTGTCTTTATGTGAGAGTTTCACATAAAGACAACAGTGAAAGTAACTTTTGTACGCTGCTAAAATCCATGCAACCATCGTACAGCCAAAGCCAGTGCCCCATGCTACCACAATGAAAGAAACTTTAAAAAAAAGAAAGAATGATCAAACGCACTTGGAACTCCTGAAACAAAAAAACTTGCCTGTTCATTAGGGCTCTAGAGACATGGCCTGGGTCCGACCACGAGTTGGTTTCAGGCTGCTCCGAAATGAACCCACATGTGACGCTCTCAAGTTTCAAGGAGGGAAGCAGGCAGCCATCTCGAGTCTGCGCAGACTCGATTTCTCGGCTTCCAGACTGTTTGCAGCCTCTACCCCACCCTTTCCCAACTCGTCACACTGACGAGTTGGGAAAGGGAGGGGTGACCAATTCGCCACTCCCTGATTGACGTGAAGCCCCGGCACTACAGGGCTTCACTGTAAAACGCCCAGGGCTGATTCTATCTCCAGGGCATCAGGGGGTGGAGACTGGTCTGCAATTCAATGCTTTTGACGAGCTGATGACATCACAGGCCCCAGGGCTGTGAGATCGTCAGCCGGGCAAAAGCTGCAGACCTTGTCACTCAGCGTTAGCCTCACTGCAGACTGCAGTAACATCGCATCGTAAGTAGCAAGCAGTGTTTAGCAGCCCTGGTCGGTCCTGGAAAGAAAAACCTAATGAGTATTTTTAATGTTTAGACTGTGTGAAAACAAAACAGTAAAGCACAACATTTTGCTTTTATATTGGCAGACCAGTGCCAGCTAAAGTAAAAGGGGCGGAGCCCCGACGCCCTCAAAGAGAAACCACCACTGCTATGGGCCATATGTATCAAGCCAAATTGCATTCGCAAACGCCGAAATTTACAGGCGTTTGCGAATGCAATTTGGCCTAATGGTATGTATTAAGCAAATCTGCGTGTAAAATAAGGAATCGCAAAATTAGCGATTCCTTATTTTGAGATTGCATTTAGGAATCGCAAATTTTGCGATTCCTTAAATGCAATGTAAGAAGCATTAAAAAAATGCAAATTGACCTTAAGAAATCGCAAATTACCACCAACTTCAAGTTGGTGGTAATTAGCAAATTCCTTGAAAAATGCACTTTTTTGCATTTTTCAAAGTGCACTGTGAAGCACATACATGCCCTTAGGGCATGTATGTGCACCACATGCACACCCAGGCAAATTTCAGGGGTGCAACAGGATGTCTTTTGGACACCCCTGCACCCTTGAAATTATTCTCAATTTGCGATTCTCAAATTGCGTATAGCAAATTGAGAATAACTTCCGATTTATTCATATGGGCCTCCTGGCCCATGGAAATGAATGGGAAAGTATTCCTTAATTGCGATTAGCAATTTGCTAATCGCCATTAAGGAATTTTAAGAAATCGCAAAAAAAATGCGATTTTCTACATACATACCAATTTGCGAATCTCAAATAGCGAATTCTTAAAAATCGCTATTTGAGATTCGCAAATGGGTACCTTCATACATATGGCCCATATGTCTCTACTAAACTGGCCTTTTAGGAACCTGAGGTCTAGGACTTCGCAGTCTGACAGGAAGGACCCCCCAGTTTGCTCCTGTGGATTTATGCTGGCACCCTTTGAGTTGGAATGTCACAGATTGTGTCCAGATCATTAATTTCCCATCCCCTGCAGCCACAGAACAGATTTGTAATAAAATCACCAGATAGAAGGATGTTGAGCAGCAGTAATTTTATTTTTAGCTCTGTTAAAATGTTTGCAGGGTTTTCAAATTGGCCTGCTTCTCGGATCTGCTATGATTTAAGTAAACATTTATAATGAGGATGGAGTGCTTCTCAGTACGGTGGCATGTGCTGAGTGCCAATGCTTGCACCAGCGGTTCATTCGGAGAGATCTCCTCCATTGTACCTTGCAAAAAAGATTAAATATAAATTGTTAGATGGTCAATTGGGCAGCCATAGATACTGACTTTGGGAGCTGGTTTCTGATATTCTATATAACCCGTGAACGGGATGGTCGTTTAAGCCAAAGGTTCCTGAAAAATGAGGCTTTCAAAGTTGCCCCAAAAGGACATAAGGTCCTGATCATGAAGTTTTAGCGTGAGACTGTGGATGTTCCATGCACATATTTTTAGCTTTGATTCATGAATATGTTGCCTATGAGTGCTCTTGTCTGATGGGAAAGTGCATTTTTTTCACCAGCAGGATGGTTGGAAGCCAGTTCTAGTTCTTGTGACTGCTCAACAAAGTTTCCATACTTGTGCTCCTTGAGCACTTTTTAAAACTGAATGCATAAGTAGATTAACCCAACGATTGAGCACATCTGGATATCCTTTCACATTAACAGCTTTCATTATAATTCCCCAGACCTTTAGTAGCGTAGATTTTGCCGAAACAGGTTCCAGCAGTGAGTGAGGGGCAACGGTTACCAGAGTGGCTTCCGATCCTTGGTTCCCATTGGGTTGAAGGAAATCAATTGCCAAAATATCAGAGGAATGGATGCTCTTCAGGTCAAGTATTGAAGAAAATAAAAAGACAATATTCCCCTGTTTAATATGTCACTAGGCCCCCCTATTTTGACATTCCGGTATCAGGGTCAGCTTTTTGAGCTCAGGGGATTGAAGCAGGCATACTTCAGTGCTACAAATGCTTGGGTCTCTGAAGAACAAACGGTGTTGCGAGAAGACTTGAATCTAGAAGACCTCTAACAGAAGTCAAAACGAGTCCTTTCGGAGGATTTCCAATTTGAGTAGAGCGGTTGTTATTTGCTGGTTCCTTATCAAGTTTGGCTTGGATGATTTGCTTGAGTTCCTTTGGTCCTGTTGGCCTCAGGAAGACCTGGGGTCTGCCTCCATAAGGATAGATGATGACTTCAGTTTGCCCATCAGCTGTATTGGATGGTAGAAGGATGTACTGGGCAGGGCTGACGGCGGAAGACTCTGGGCGGTAGGTTGATGAAGCATGTCAACCTCCAGTATACAAACATTTGTGAACACTATTGCACCTGAGGATACTGATTCAGGAGGCGCTGTATTCTTTTCTTGTTGATGTTTGATAAACATTGGATATACCATTGCATGGCTTGTTGAAGCTGGTGCTTAACGAAGCTGGCTCTGTTATTCCCTCAATCGTTTCTTAGTCCGTCTGCCCAGCATGCCCGTGCTTGAGCCAGCAGCAGTGGCGTATTCTCAGAGTTTTTTATATCCTCTTTCTTAATGAGCGGATGTAAATTGTCCACAAATTCATTTTCTGCTGTGTTATTATTGTCCTTTTGCAAAGGCTTGTTATGCCTCTTCTTTTAGCTGAGGTGAGGCTTTGGAGTGAGTTGTGTTTTGAGTACACTCCCCCTTTGCGTCAGAGTTAGGCATGCAATGACTAGCCCTAAAACCCTGTATCAGGGCTTCCATGATCTGTGGCAGAGTGGACAGTTTATTCAGAATTAGGGAGCAGGGACAATACCCCAGATGTCGTGATGAACTGCAGGAAGGTCAGCTGTAGATTGAGGGCACTTAACCAAGTTGTTTAGCACATCAAGCTTCCTGTGAATGCCAGTGATAAGGACTGCAAGAGAGCCTAAAAATTCCACTTGAGTGTCTTGTTTGTTCGAGTGGTATGTCTTTGCATCTGCCATTGATTGTGTGGTACCAAGCATGAGGACCACATGCCGGTGCTGTGTGGGGATATAGGAGTGGGAGCATTACAGGCTGTGGGCAGGTTGCCATGATCTGAGAGCAGGAGTGGTCCAAGATTAGTCCTGCACTTTGACCCAACAGCTCCTGTGTGGATTTCTTAAAGTGGCTTGAGGAGGGAAAGGTAAACCAAAAAGACTAGGCTGTGCAGCATCATGGACAGCCGAGCCCTTGCATGACCCGTCCTGATGTTCTGAAGTTAGTCCATCTGATTCTTGCAACCTTAGACTGTTCACTGGGCTGACTGCCACTATTCCCATGGGATACCATGCTGGATTGAAGCTGTAGTTAAAGCCATCACCTAACATCTCTATATAAGAGTCAGGGGAACCATGGGTTTCACAATGTGCCTCGAGGTTTGACTGCTAGCTAGGGGGAGTCAGATATTTGTTGTGTTCTGAAAGGGATGGTCACTTCCTTGTGCCAGTTGGTGGATGATTAGGGTGAGGGAGGGAACTACAGTTCACATTCTGAGGATGTTTCTGGGCCAGGCCTCCCTTTTGTTTGTTTCAGATTTCTGATCCAGGAAGGCTGATGGCAGCCAGGTGCAGAAAACAAACTTCACTGCACCTATGCTGTGGGTGCTCCTATTGGAGCCAGCCTCGTTGCTACATTATGTGAGATGCATCACTTTAAATAATGTCTGTGGCTGGGAAGCAGCTTGAGAAGGACCCTTAAAAGAGAACCAACTGAAAGAAGAATCTGAAGCTTGATATACTGGATCCACATCCAGTCTTGAAATGTGTATAAACGTGGGATACAAACCTCCCTACTTTGCTCCTTTCCCAAGTTCTTTTGGCTCAAGCAACAAAGTGATCCAAAGAGTGCTCCTATGTAACTAGGGCTGGGGTATCCCAAAAGCCTGTCTCCGAGGAGTGGGGGGCCCTCATCTGAAGTCCACATTTCTTCAGGAGGAGTCAAGGGTCTGCCTAAAGAGCTTCAAAGCATGTCTGACTGCTGAGAGAGAGAGAAGGAGAATGCCTGGCACTGCAGGAGAAGGGTATGTCCTGAAGTAAAGGCCTATATTTTCTGCTGAGGGAAATTGAAGAGAAAGCTGATGACACAAGAGTGTGTAGTGTAGTTCCTATTTCCCTTATAGGTTCTGTGCATTGGAATAACATACACGATAGGCTTGGCATAGGACTGAGGTCAGTATACCCCTATTATGTATATTAAACTTAATTACTGTGTACCAGATAGCTCAGAGGCCACTAGAAACTTCTTGAAGACAAGAAGAGAATAGCTTCTGGCAACCACATAACATAAAACCCTGATCCCTCAGGATCGTGGAAACAATATACTACTTTTCATTCAGTCACTCATCTCAGAGAAGTACATAGAAGAAACAGTCGGGTGTGTTTATAATAAAATGTATTGCACAGTTGTTGTTCTAGTACTGGTTATTTAGCGCTGCAACAACTGTTGGACAGTAGCAGAGAATTATGGCCAGCAGTGCAGTTAAATAAAAAGGCATTGTATAGTTCTACCATTTTGCAATAGTAATGAACACATACATGAAATACAGAATGCATTAAGATAAAGTCTATACCCCTATGATGCCTAACTAGATGTACTTAAGTGTACCTAGCATGTGTGTAGGTCTTAGAGAGCCAAGAACTCCCCTAGGATTTAGTCTAACCCCATTACCTTAGTGGGACTTCATCCTGATCTCGAGCTGAACAGCCAAAGATGGGTGATGGACCTCTGCCAGTTGGAGCTGCGGCATGATGCAGGTTGCAGTGTCTCAGGCAGAGTGTCGCCATGGAAGTCTTGGGCTCCTCTGCTTTGCTTGGGCAAAGGGAAGTATACTTATACCGGATAGGTGCCTTGCATTGACGTAAAGTTGGTCAGAGGAAGATGAGTTCTTGGAGAAAGGGTCTGTTTCCAAGAATTTATGTTCTTGGAGAAAGGGCCTGTTTCAAAGAATGTGTTGTGACGTAGGTTAGTCACTGTTGGACATGGAGATGACGTATTTAGGATGGACCATCTTCTGCACCCAGAGCACACGTCAGATAAGGGACAGCCCACTGTTGCTCGTTATTGTAAAGGGAGGGCTAATCTAGGTGAAAGGGCCTTAACTGGGTGAAAGGGCCTGCCTGTCTCTATGGCACAAATGATTTGTGCCTCTGAAAGAGAGCACCTATGTTAGGGCCTCAATTTAGTTTATAACAAGTGTATTTCAAGAGACCTGTGCTGTGTAACAATCCTCAGGGCATCTCTATACTGTTCTGAAATGAGCCGTGCCAAGTTTGAGCCAGAATGTGTCACCCAGGAGCTGGTTGCAGTTTTGATCAATTGGTACTGCTGCTATTGAAAAAAGAAAAGGACTACATCAAATCCAAGTGGGAAGCCAATTCTTTTTAGGGGCTGCCACTGGATGAATGTATCACTGCAAGAACTTTTGACTTGGAGGCCACAACTACCTCTGCTTAACCCTGCCAACTGCTGGCCAAGTGAGCTGTCACTGCTGAGCCAAGCACTGGCACAAAGACCCGCCTCCCCAAATTCACCTTGCATTGCCATCTAGAAAGGCTGCAACATGGTCTTTCAATGAAGAGTAACAATGCAAAGACTCTGGACTCACAGTAAAACACTGGGCTTTGGACAAGGGATGAGAGGCATGAGAAAATGCGTGCTGATCTGCCACACCTACTAGGGACTGTTGCTTGACACCTAAACTAAGATAAACTGTTGAAATGAGAAGCAAACTTAAAGAAAATTGAGAGAATATATGAGCAAAGAGTCCCTGATATTAATCCTGCCTAAACCCTTACAATGGTGGAGACATTAACAGTGAGAATCATGGGCACAGTGAAACATAGGATGATTATCTGATAAGGAATGGGTTGAAGCACCTCACTGATAGAATGCAGAATTCTACAATCCAGTACGTCTTATCCATTGAATTGTACAGCATTTAATTTTGCTGTGAGATTAATACTTTGTTTTTCTTAAAAATAACCCTGGGTTGGACATTACCTAATAGAGATGGCTGATTGATGACCTCTGAGTTCTTACCCTCTACACTACCTCCCTGGTAAGCCTGTGACTTCTTGTGCAGACTCCCTTGAGAATCAAGTGCGGAAAGAGTTGTACTTGGCCCGGTGTGATGAGCTGCAGTAGAACGGACAACAAGATATCAGTAGCAAACAATCTCAAACAACATGGTTGGGGCCCAATAACCCCTGTATGCCCAGTGCCCCTTAAACTGGGTCTGACAGTGATACAGAAAAGACGATGATTGACAATAATGTTTCCCACCCATCTTCTTTAATACCTGCAGTGAATATAGCTAGACAATAATTGCAGACCACAGATGCTGTGACATTCAAGTCACTATACAGCTTTTGTTGGTAACAGAGGAAGACTTCTCCACCCAAGTCCACTATCTGTCCATTTGCATCCGTGGGGCCTACAACACACTATCTTGCACAAGCCTCTTTCTCCACGGTAAACCAACATGACTGTTTCAACTAGTATATACATTTCTAAAACGAGTCCTCAAAATTTGATGCACACTGTGTGAAATACACTCTCAGTGCTGTGTTTGCATGTCTTGCAAAATAGCTGCAAACATATTAAGGAGTCTAAAACGCAGTGACAACTGCTATAGGCCTGATTTGTTGATATCATTGAAAGTTGGTGACACATCCTGTAGGCCTGATTTTTGTATTATGAAAAGTCAAGATGAAGTCTAGCACAATCGGGTTGAGACATTATGGACAGTACATAACAAGTACATTGTGTGTATATTTGAAATATTATGTGTAGTATTTAGCAGTGGGTGTGCATTACATTACATTTTATTTTACTAAAGCAAAAGCAACAGTTGGACAATAATCACTTGTGTATGTTCCTGATTTCCAAGTATCTACCCTAAAACACCTCTGTAAGTAAACATTGCAATTATCTTGGTCGCCAGTTTTGGCCCAGTTCGAAACAAGCTACACCTGGATGATGAGCCCAAATCAGAGGAAAACTGTCATGGATTAAATGTGTTCCAGTTTAATGATGACCCGGCTTGGCAGTTCAGCCTTGACTGTTCTCACTGGAGCTGAATCAAGATTGATTTGCATATGTTTGGTTCCAAACTGTGGTGGCATTGTGGGCAGAAGAATAATGGGTTGGAATGCAATCTGTAGGGCTTGTCAGTCTTTAGACTTATTGCAAACATTCCTCCCATTGCCTTAAGCATGTTTTATCTACAACACTAAAGTCAAGGGTATGCCCAGAATTGGATCTTGTGCTCACCATACTACTGGAACCAAGCTACACCTGACTGATGAGCCCCAATCAATGCAAAAATGGTCTTGAGTTGCTTGTGTTCTGGTTCAAAGAGACCCTGGATCAAGACTGATTTGAATATGGCTGGGTCCAAAGTGAGGTAGCAAAAGAACGATGGGTTGGAATGCTACCAGGAGTGGTTGTCAGTGGTTAGACTTATTGCAAGCATTCCTCACATCACCTTTTGTATGTTTGATCCAATAGTAGGAGGCAAGAGGACACCAGAGAAAATCTTCCTAATTATTAGAATTGGAGACCCACTAAATTAGAATTGGAGACCCTGATTCCACTGGAACCTCCCAACTAGTTCTCAAACTTATAGAGCATGGAAGGGTAACAACACATCACAGGCCCTAAAAGTTTAGTCACTCTACAGAAAAAAAGACTTTTCATAATAAGCAAAGGTTAACAAGTCCAAAACCCAAGCTCTTACTGCTGGACTTGTGATAAATGTCCACATCTTTACAATTTGTTCCTTTGCAGTTGCTCAGGCTCTGGAAAGCTGTTACTTTTGTGACACAGAAATACCAAATCAGAAGATTGATCAAGCTGATTTGCCAGTACTAGTTCTAGTTTATCAAACATTTCTTTCCAAATCTGATTACTCCCCTGCATTTTCAGATATATATCCTGTCGTCTCATTCGACAGGCATATCGACATCTGGGCTGGCCCTACTGGGAACTGACATTTTCTCAGGAGGCTGAATGGATGGTGCCTGGTATTGGTGCAGGTGTGTCTGTTTTTTGTGTTGTGGGCTGAAGTTGCCACTGGTGGCCCTATGATCATCCCGCTAATCAACCAACCAACAGGCTCACCCTGCTACCCTATTCAATGCATGGTGGCTGGCTGGCGGGGTTGGCCAGCCACCAGCTGTTAGACTTGGCATCTTTTGGTGTGTTTCCCCTGAGTTGTTGCTTTCTGTCCTCCCGGTTTTTGTTGGCGTAGTGTTTCTGCACACTTTTCTCACTGCTGATCAGTGGTAAACTGCAATTGCTCCTGTGGTAAATTGTGTTATGGATTGGATATTTGATTAACTTGTTAGTCCCTAGTAAAGTGCACTAAGTGTGCAAGGGCCTGTGAATCAAATGCTACTAGTGGGCCTGCAGCACGGAGTGTGCCACCCAAGGGAGTAGCCCTGAAAAGGTAACTCAGACCTGCCATAACGGAGTCTGAGCGCAGTTTTTAACTGCTATGTCAACTTGGCCAGTGCACACACTTGCCAGTCCCTCACCTTCCCTTTTTCATACATGTCAGCCACCACCAAGGTAGACCCAAGGTACCCCTGTGGGCCGGGTGCATGGTATGTGAAAGGTAGGACATGCCCTGGTGTGTTTGGCATGTCCAGATAGTGAATTACGGACACATTTGTTTTTCGCTATTGCAAGGCTAGCTTTTCTCCAAAGCTCAGAATGGTGAGTATGTTTATAACACCGTATAAACATAATTGGCTCAGGGAATTAGGTAGGAAAATAAAGTTTACTATGCATGAACTCAGAATATAAAGATGCATATTTTAGTGAAGGTGATTTTTTACATTATGTGTTTGAATTTACCACTTTTAGAAAGTAGGTATTTTCTTGCTCAGTCATCCTGTATGCCTCTGCTGGAATGTGGATTGCCTGTCTGGGATTTTGGATGACAGAAGGCTGGGGAGCAGGAGTGGCTCCAGATAGTCTAGATGGGTCAGGAAAGGGCTGAATAGGTCTGAGCTGCAATTGGGGAAGGGGGAGGATATGTCATTGCATCTCAAAGGGCCTGGTCTGCCTTTGACCATGTCATCTCCACCTCTTGCCATGAAGTCACACCAGAGAAGGCAGAACTGGTTCTAGCTGGGCACAGACACTCTCTGCCTAGGAGATCAAAGGATTTTGGGATATAAATATTGGGGCCCAGACCCCTGAACTTTAGAACTCTTTTGGATCAAGAAGACTGTCAGGAAGAAGAGTTGGAGAAGCTGTGAGGAGAACTACCACTTTGCTGTGTGCTTTGCTGTGTTGGCCTGCAGTGGCAGCTTCTGCCTTGGGCAGTGAAAGGACTGGACTGAACTTTCTGCAATCTACTTATGTGAGTTTGTCCAAGGGCTTGAGTTAGGCTTGCCCCCTGTTCAAGAAGTCTCAGGAACAGCAACAACTTCAAGCTCTTCCGCCCTCAGCACTGGGGATTGTGTGTTTTATGCTGCAACAGAGGAAAAAGCAACCAACACCATCTACGATGCCACTGACGACTCTGTGTCCTGAAGGCACCGCAGAGGGCACTGCTGCAATGCTGCACCGCAACCCTGGTCTCACCGACGATGCCTGCTAATGCGCCACCGAACTGCTGCTCGCACCGTGACCTGTGGCCACCGCAGTCCGCACCACCTCGCTTCACGACGATGCATTGGCCTCCCTGAGGACGCAGCTCCATGCCGAAATTGACACCACTGCTTGCATCGTGGTTCGTGGGTACCGCTCGTAAAGTTACATGATGCACCACCCTCATCCTGCACCACATCCTTGGCCTATCGACGCCAGTGCCATCAACTCCAGATGACAGTGCTCCAGCAATGACGATGCTGCTGCTTGCACAGCAACATGCCAGCACTGCGACAAGCACCGCCTTCACTTTGCATCATGACCCTGGTCTTATCGATGACGCCATCTGACGCCGCCACCGAGCCGCTGCTCGCACCATGATCTGAGTGCACCACACGCCGCACCACTGCACTTTGCCTCGCAGCACCTGTCACCTGTGCTCATGACTTCAAAAGAGAGGAGTTTGATCTGCAATGCTTGTGCCTTTGAGGGCCAGACGACTCCTGCACCGACTACTGGAACCGGCGCTTGCAGACGCCGTGCTTTCAGAAGCTCAACAAGAGGTCCCCAAGCCCTGCATTTCTAAAAGGTACTGCTTGCGGGTCTTCCTGACAACTTAGCTGGCCCGTGACACCACGGTCAGCCAGAACTGTTAGGATTTGTTTGTTCACTACGGTGTGATAGCCCCGGACAGCGCTATTGACTCCAAGGAACTGTTTTCAAGGTTATTTTGTTAACTGAAGATTTCTAAGTACTGTATTGTGGATTTTTCTTGTTTTTGTTCTTGTCTTAAGTATGTAAAAATATTGGGTATTTTGCTAAACTGGTGTGGTGTCCTTTTGTAGTGCTTACACTGTATTACTGTTGGTTATGTGCAAATGCTTTGCACACTGCCTCTAAGATAAACCTGCCTTTTCGTGCCAAGCTACCAAGGGGGTGAGCAGGGGTTATTTTAGGAGTATAACTCCCTTATCCTGACTAGAGTCGTGGTTTCTGCCTGGCTTTGGCACATGCCCTCACCTACCCAAAAATCCCATTTCTAACACCAGCATATAGAGGGCGTTGAAGTCCAGGTGTATCGCTGGCCAGGTGGTGTTGAAGCCCTTATAACATGTAGCATGCAGCACGGAAAGACTTGAGGCCAGGGTGACATTTAAAAAAAAACACTTGAGTAGGACCTCGGAGCCAGGCAGTGAGGGTGGGCTGTTTTACATTTTCATATCTGATATATTTCTTTTTCCTTTTGTGTGACATATCAATGTTTGTGGGTTTCAAATTTCAAAACTATATATGTGACACTTCGAGTGACACTTTATTGCAAGAAGAACAATTCAGCGATAGCCATGTAAAGCGAAAATAACCTCATTCTGTAAAATGCAAAGGTTTAGAAATAGCTTTTTGATACATTTGAAAGACACCTAGTTTGCTTATCATTAAAACCCCTTTCTCAGCATGCACGCCCATACAAATCTACTTTTAACATTAACTAAATAACTGGAGTTATGGTTGCATTTATTTTCCCATATTTATTTACATGTTTGATTTCGCTCACCTTGTGCTTACCTTTCTGTTCACCATCAATGGTTGTTGTCCAAAATATTATTTGAGTACACCTGTCTGTGTAGTTTCAATATATGCATTGAGTTGCAGCTTCTGATTTCAGCCCTGTTTCCTGAGGTAGAAGGACCATGAACTGTTTCGAATAGAGCAGAAGAATGTTCATAGTGCAGTATCATGCCTGCGCCCTCGTGCAAGGAAGGGAATTGGCCCCCTGTTCTGTTTGAATTGCAAAATACATCAATAATCAGGGTTCAGTGGGAGCCTCAGGTATCCCAGGCCAAATGCTGCAACAATGGAAGATTCGCCCCTTGATTTGAGTGACTGAACGGACACATATCCTTAGAGAATAAAAAGGCTAACAGGAGGATAAGGGTGTAGCTGTGGACAGGATGGCAAATGAACATGTGCAGAGGGGGTAAGTGAGTGAAGTGTTACTGCAATTCGAAAGGAGCACATGGGGAGACAGTGGGATAACATGCAAGTTGGCATTGGCCTTAAGTCCTGGATAAAGGTTCAATCACAGACGCAAAAGAGTGGATTCTTGGGCACTCTTAACTAAGTGCACTTTCATAGGAAAGAATGTGGGTATTTCATTCATGGCTGCTAAGAAGGAGGGATGGCATTGGACATGTGCTTTTTTGGACTTCAGATCAAGCGATAGTGCTCCCTAAGTTTGAAAGAAAGAAATCTACCCAAAATTGCATAACTTGATTCAACCTAAACAGGTAGTTTAGTTGCTTGTTTTATACAACTCTGTGACCTTACGGAAGTGAGGATTATACAGTGTATTACAGTGCTTTACATGGTCCAGGCATTGAATGATGTATTGTGAAAATACAAACGTGGAGTGTTGTTTTATTTTATTTATTTATTTGCAAACTTATACCGCGCTAGGAATCGACTCCCGAAGGAGTATCTCCGTGCCTCTGGCATCATCTGTGAGCAAAGAAGACCCAATCATATAACATTCCTCCCTAGATAGATGGCCTAGTACTGAAAGAGAAAAGTTTTTAATTTTTTCCTGAAAGGAAGATGTTCTCTGCATAGTCTGATTTCCATGGGGAGATCATTCCACAACTTCGGGCCAGCCACTGACAAGGCCCTTCCCCCTTGTCTTGTCTTCTTAAACCTGGGGACACATATCAATTCTTGATCTCCTGATCTAAGAGATCTGGAGGGGACATATAAATTAAATTTTTTAGTCAGGTAGTCGGGGCCTTTCCCTGTGAGACACTTGTGAATGACACAGCATGTTTTAAACATCACCCTCTGTTTCACTGAAAGCCAGTGAAGTTTGGTTAACAGGGGTTTAGATGGAGTAGGAGCAGGGACATTAAGAACAAGGCGTGCAGCGGTGTTTTGCACAACCTGTAATCTTGCAATAATCCCCTTGTTGGCGGCTAGCAGCAATCCATTGCATTAATCTAGTCTACTCAACACGAGCGACTGTACCAAAGTTCTTCTGGTGGTATCCGGGAGCAGGGGGAACACTTTCCGGAGAAGCCCAATAACATGGAAACAGGAGCCGACCACTTGGTTTCCATGTTGTTTCAAGGCGAGCTCCTGATCCAATTTTACTCCAAGATCTTTCACAACCTGTTTGGGCTCAGGAACTGGGCCCAGATCTTGAGGCCACCAGTCAGGAGTCCACAGACGTTTAGCTTCCCCAAAGAGCATCACCTCCGTTTTGGAAACGTTGCACTGCAGGAAGTTTGATGCCATCCAGTGGGCCACCTCTTTCATCCCCCGGGCAAAGGAGTTTCGCACTTCAGGTGTCAGCGTTTTAAACGGAAAGAGGAGTTGAGTATCGTCCGCATACGATACCAGGATGAAGCCGTGGGATCTCATGATGTTAGCCAGGGGGGCCACGTAGTTGTTACCTTGTACTCTTTGGTGCTACTTTCCTCTATGGGCACCAAGGTGTGGGCCCGGTGCTCCCAGGAATCCTAACTCACCAGGCAAATGGCCTGCTGGTCCTGCTCACGGAGGAGCTGCTTGTGGTGGCTCGGGCAACAATCTGTCGCCTGCCTCACCAGCTGCCCGGAATCAGCAACACATTATGTTGCCCATGTGCCATTTAGGCCATAGGCCAGTGGCGGCTCCTCCTCTAAGGCAAAGAATCATTGCCCCACTGCTCTGCAAGCAGTGTAAAAACAAAAATAATAATAACTAACGTTATTATGGTTTTCTTTTTCCTTCCTGCTTGGATGTGGGGTGGGTGGCCATGCTGGCCAGTACAGGGGGCAAGGGACAAGTGTAGAGCACACTCTAAAGTGCGCATGGTGGTTTGCCCGGCTCAAAATGGCCGGCCAAACCGCCAAGCTCACATTGCATCTTCCCCACCAGGCTGCCTTATGCAGCCTGGTGAGGAACATGCAAAGCCACCGAGCCCCTGTCCGAGCACCAACCCATGGCTCTCAGACCAATCACTATGCTGCTTAAGGCAGCATTGTGATCCCACAGGAGCTTCTGGAGGGCTAATAGCTTCCTGTTGCGGCGAGGAGATGGAGCAGAGATGGTGGCACCCCACGGCATAAAGGTAAGTGGGGTATAGATTAAAAAAAATCATTCACCCCTCCACTCTTGCGCCAGGACACTCTTGAGTATCTGTGCGCATTATAAATGTCAAATAACATAACATAACATAACTCCCCTGCCTCACCACCCGTGCTTAGAAGTGGCCGCTACTGCCATAGACAGTGGCATAACAATTGCCCCTGGAGCTCCCTCAGTGTGAGGGGGGCAAGGCTCCATGGGTCTGGAGAATGAGGGCCTCCCTGTACCTTGCAGGGGGGTCCCCCTCAAGTTTCGTTGTGCCACTGGCCATAGATTCTTCCAGTGGAACACCTCAAAGCACTTTGGACACTGGAAGTTGCGCAGATATCCCACCAGGTCTGGTTGATGCAGGAGTGGCAAAAGCAGCCTGTGAACATACACCTCTGAAAGTGGGTCCTGATATATTCCAGGCAGATGGGGCAGGTTGTTTCCTCCTGCATTCTGTGGGATCTGGATCCCTGTCCTTTCCACAGTCCTCCACTGCACCAGGCATTCACAATGACCATGATTGGTGGGTAAAAGTTTAAAGTTACTGTTGATACAATACACCATGCAGGATCTACATGAAAGTTACATAGTAGACAGTGCACCTATCTAGATCTGGTTGTTGCCATCTCATGTCACATGTCACATAGGGTGTAAGAAGCAGAAAAGTGGTCTAAGCACTGGTTAAGCCTGCCCTGACATTTCTATATAAAAAACAGAACCTTTTACATATAAAACCCAAAGCGTCCACCATTTATTCCAATTTAATGGCTCCTCCTGAGATCCGGAACAAAACCATAAGGGAACTCTCATGGGAATCCGGTTTGGGAACGGATTGGCCTATTTCTTTTTGCAACAGAATGTGGACGAAACTCAGGAAATCATCCAAAGCGGCCACCACAACACAAAAACGCTCTTTTTTTACAATAGATTGTTTCTTACCCCCACAAACCGACATAAAATACACAACACAAATCTCAACACCTGCTGGACATGTTCCCAGGTTGATGCTGATCTTCATCATATGCTTTTCACCTGCCCACATGTTTTTGTATTCTGGAAACAGGTCTGGCACCAAATCAACACTATATTTCATACCACAATTCCCCTTTCCCCCCAAACATTTTTCTAGGTAGTTTAACACCAGACTGGAAAACGAGTCAATCTCAAATACCACTTATTGGTTTAATAATAGCTGTAGCTTTTCAGCAAACATAAGAAAACTGGAAAGATTCCTCTAAATTGTCCTACTTAGCTTGGTGGTATGCTGTGTGTCACAATCATCGCCTCAGTACAGCACTTGTCCATCCTATCTCTCTTGTTACTAAACTATCTCACCTTTGGGGCCCACCCAAACAATTTCTAGATGATACCATGAAGCAAAAATTCTGTATCTGTTCCCTCACAAGAAGAAGTTACCAAGCCTCCTTGACCTCCTATTGTTTGTTTATAAGTATGCTTAATTTATCATTTTCTATAACATCTTTTAAAATTGTGTATTTTCGACATGTACTGTTATTTACGATGTTTGTGAACCTTTGATTGTATTCATATCATTTTCTACTTTATCCTTTTACTATTTTAATGGATATTATGAATCATTATTACTCTTTATTACACCTTCATGTATTTATGTACTGTGTATACGAAGTATTGTTTTTATGATCATATTATTCTTTTCAATTAACCTTTTCTTGAACTTTAACACCTTGAGCGCGGCGCGAATTTTCGCGCTGTGCTGAAGGTTTGAAAAACGGGCGTGGTCGTGACGGAACGGTTCCGTCATCAGCTCAGCCCAACCGACGCTGATGACGGAACCGTTCCGTCATAAGCATTGAAGGGGTTAAAAAAAAACCAGAACATGTCGGGGCTCCCCCTGCCTTCCAGCCTTGCCCAGCTAAATGTGACACAATTATTCAGAAGGTATCTGCAGCAGCCCAATCTGCAGAGCGTAGCAGACAGTAGTCAGCAGTTCAGCACTACAAGCCAAAACCACACTATCAGCTTAGTGAAAAGAGCGCCTAGTACTAGGTGGCCCAGGGGCACTAAAATGTGTGACTAATGCATTTTAGGGTGGTGAAGCAGACACCAACACTAAAATTAGTTTACCTCACTCCTTATGCATGGTACCTGGCAGGGCTGAATTTTAACTATTCCCGCACAAAATACAGTAACCAGAGGCTGTTGTGTGCTGACCCTGCTTCCTAGCAGCAGCTCTTAAAAAACAAATGCAAAGGATGGAAGTAAAGTGCAGCTCCCTAAAGTTTCCTTGAGGCAGGAACCAATCCTAATCTTGTATTTGATGATAAAATGTCTTCATTCTTAATTTCAGGCATCACACAAAAGAAGCTCATTGCTTAAGAAGACATCTGGTACTGGCAGAAACATTGCAGTCAAACTGTCCAGGGCACAGGTGCATCAAACCAATTTTCAGTTACAGTGAAACTAGCAACAATATATTTTCTCATACAGATTAAAACACCTGAAAGCACCTATTATTCAAACTGGAGATAACTTTGCTCCTGAAAGGAATTAGATATCTGTTTTTTAAGCAGGGTTACAAAGACCTCATCTGAGAGTAGGTATCTTGGAAAAGTAAAAGAGTGCCCTTCTTTTATTCCTGAGGCCAGATCAAATATAAATATTATAGGATTATGGTCCGATGAGATTTTTGGCATGACCTTCATATCTCCCCTACTCAATAATTCGTCTGAGGCCCAAGCTAAATCAATCCTAGAGCAGAGTTTATGGGGGGCTGAATAGTACGTATATCCAGGTAGGTCTGGGTATAAACTACGCCAAATGTCTTTTATATTATGTATTTTAGCTAGTTCCAATATTGCTGCTCTTGTTTGACGCATACGTTGCCCTACTCCCTTTTTAGTTGTATCCTGTTGATAGTTCAATACACAATTAAAATCTCCCATTAGAATAAGTTCACCTGACCAAGATAATAATTCAATATTCAACCAATCAAATAACCGTGGCTCATCTTTGTTGGGGCCATACACTGAATAAAAAACATATAAAGTACCCTCCAATCTTATTTGCATTATTGCCCACCGCCCTCCCTTGTCTGCTGCTGTTTTAACAACTTCCCCTTGCCAATATCTTTTCTTTAAGATAGCCACTCCTCTTATTGGTGCATTTAAGGTCGTACAAATCACCATTTCGTATCCCAATTGACTCAGCAACTTTTTATCTTTATAACATATATGTGTTTCTGTAAGCATTACTATCTGTGCATCATACATTTTTAGTTCTTGGTAAATTAAATTTCTTTTAGTCTTATTGTTCAGACCAGATACATTCCAGGCAAGACACCTGCAGTACGTCATTTTATATATAATAAATCAAAAACCGCTTCCCCTTTCTTATCACTCCTTAGAGCTCTCTGTCTTGTTAAAAACATTATATCTTCGCCTTGACTTGTCATGTCAGTTTTGTTTTCCCCCCCCTCCTCTTCCCCCCCCGTACCATAGAAAAACACCCCCCTTTATACCTGCTGCCTTTGGTAGGGCAGCCTCTCAGCGGTGCAGCCACCCGCCACCTTCCACCACCCTCATTAAGTATGCCACTTTCGCTAAATTGGATTATTTTATATCCTTTATCCTCAATTTATCCTTAAGATTGTCACAAAAATCAAACCTTTTCCACTAACAATCCCCTGAGGTATAATATTATATAGCTTATACGTTAGTGAATTTATCTAACACATTTTCTGCCTCCTTGACCTGATTGAAATAGTATGTATGCCCGGCTTCAATAACTTTTAAACACGCGGGTTCTTGGAGGAAAACCTGGGCCCCTGCGGCCTTGAAAGAATCGATTAGTTGACGCAAATTCCATCGTCTCTCCATATTAGATTTACATAAATCTGAACGAACAAAGAAAGTCACATCTTCAGTAGTAATTGGAGAATTAGGTTTAGCTTTTAGGGAAACAGCTTGTCTCAACAGAAAATTTCCAAAATAAATCAAAAAAGGGAGAGGAAACCTATTGTTTCTGTTTCTATTGACTAAAGGCAGTCTATGAGCTCTTTGAATCTGAGAATCCCAGTACCAGTCCGCGAGATCTGGGAAAGCACGCTGGAATAGTCTGACTATGTAGGCCCTGGGGTCCGCCCCTTCAGCCCCCTCTGGGACCCCAAAAAGTCTGAGATTTTGCCTTCTTTGCCTGTTTTCCAAATCTTCCATCCATCTTGGATTGTAAGGCCCGGATTTCTTCCTCTTGTCCAGTGCTTTTCTGATTGTATTTGACCGAAGTCTCCTCTATTTGTGCCACCCGTTGTTGAAGTTCCTCCACTTCTTGAGTTACTTTGTTCATCTTGCCATTGACTTCAAGCAAGTATGACTGAATTTTAGAATTGTCCTCCTTTAGTTGCGTAAAATGTTGTTGTGCTTCTTGTCTCTGTTCGGTCAGCATATGCAAAATTAGAGCCATAGATGGGATCTCCAGGGGTGAGACCTCCTGGTGTGCTTCCTTCATAATTTGCATAGCCTGATCAGTTTCTTCCTCTGTTGTAGCAGTAATTTCGTTTACATTTAGGGCCGTCTCAATACCATCCTCCCTTAAAATAGAGTCTTGTTGAAGATCTTGTACTCCTTTAGGATCGGCTACTATCGATTGGCTTGTAGAGGTGGGCAAGGCAGTACTACCGATATCTTGGATATCTTGATTATCCTGATTAGTTAGCAACAAAGGAGTTCATTACATATAATAAAGATACTGCTAGTATACTCTCAGTTTGGGATGCCTGTAAGGCCTTTATTAGAGGAATAACTCAACAATATATATTTAAACAAAATGCAACAAGGAAAAGAGAAACAAAGTTAATGATAGATAACATTTCACATATTGAAAAACTATTGGCAGACAAGCTTAGAGATGGGGATCAGAATAGTAGAGATATATCACTTTTGGAAAATAGACTTATGAACATACGCACAGACATGAAAAGTTTTTTTAGGGAAAAAAACAGTTGCAAGATACTTAAATATAAAATATCACAGTATGAATCTGGAGATAGAATAGGAAAGCTCTTGGCATACAAGGTAGCCGAAGATCGAGCATCTACACTAATTAAATCTATAAAAAGCCCCAATGGTGTTATATATACACAGCCTGGAGATATAATGGAGCAATTTGCTTCATACTATGAAGAACTATACACCCCAGAGATTAGGGCTAGGCCAGAGCAGATTCAATCTTTCTTAAATGATAATCTCCCCGTAGGACACTTTCTAGATCAAGAGATTTTAGATAATTTGGAACATAATTATACATTAGAAGAATTACGCTTAGCTGTGTTTTCACTCCCTTCTAATAAGGCGGCAGGGGAGGACACAATCCCGATTGAATTGTATAAAATCTGTGCCGAAGAGCTACTTCCTCTGTTCTGCTCAGTGGTGAACTCTATAGGTACATCAGGCAAGGCCCCGGAATCTTGGAAAACGGCGAAGATTATGTTTTTTTGAAAAAACATAAACCACCAATGGAATGCGGGTCATATCGGCCAATTTCTTTAATAAATACCGATGCTAAGGCCTACTCTAAACTAATATCAATTCGATTGGCATCTATTATGCCGCAGTTAGTCAATGATCAACAGCATGGTTTCATAGCGGGAAGGGATACTACCGCCCACATTAATATGGCGATTACGGCATTTGATATAGCCACAACTAATCTCACCCCACTCGGTATGATTTTACTGGATGCAGAAAAAGCGTTTGACCGAGTGGGGTGGGATTATCTGTGGAAAGTGTTGATGCAGTATGGGTTCAAGGATCGCTTCCTTAGCTGAGGGCCTCTTAGTGGAGAAGTGTGGCTCACTGTTTTGCCCTGACAACTTCTGGCAGGTAAAATCAAGGGGCATATTTACAAGCGCTCAGCACCACTTTTATTAACGCTCCGCTTGCACTGCACCATTTTCCACATTTACAAGGTGGCGATAAACCACTTTGCATTTCTTAACTCTACCTTGTAAATATGCCCCTTTCTGCCTCAGTCCTCTGTGGCAAAGTAGCTTGCAATGGGTGTTTCTGTGGGCATTCCACCACAACACCCTTTGCTTTTTGACTCTGTCTCAGATTTACAAGGCCGAGCCAGCTCCAAAAACGAATGCCATCGAATACCAGGTGTTAGAATGGCACATCTCCTAGTTTTTTGCTCTTTCCATATGTGTTGCATTCTGCCGTGAACATATAAGGGACAAATCATCGTTATTAATTGTTTATGTTCAGGAAGGTGTCCCCTCCAGCACAAAAACAATATTCCCTGAAACGCAGACCCCCTTGCAACATGGCAGGAAGGCACCTGCGCTGGCACTAGGTAGCTGGTTTGTCCAGCACTAGGGGGGACAATGGGGTGCACTGTATTATTATGAATGTGGAGCATCCCTGCATTTTGAAAATGTCAGAGATCGGCGCTGTCAAATTTGGCACAATTCTGCGCTCTGACATTTTTTTGTGAATTTTTTTGATGGAAAAGTCACTCAAAAAATCCAAATGATGCAGAATGATATAAGTTAAAAAACAATTCTACATGCTATCATGCTATGCCTCGCGTTACTGTCAACAACTTAGAACAAGAGGGGGCAGCGTGGTCACTCTGCTGACCAAACTGGCGGCTTAGCGTGCAGCTCCCCTCATGGTGTGAATGATCCTTGGCAGAGAGCAGGAACATGGAAGGCTCAACACTGCTCCTTTTTGTGATTGAGCAGGACTAGATATGCCAGAACCCAGTGAGAGAACTGAATACATAATGCACACTGTTCAATTAAATTCATATTTAGTTTATAAGTTCATAAAAGCCATAAATGTACACAAAATCCACAGCTAAATCACAAATACAATACATTTAAAATCAGTGAATCTCTGCTTCAGTATATCTAAGCACCAATTGTATATAGAGATAACTCTAATCACTAGTATATGCAGTAGACCGGTGCGCTCTCTTCCATTTCTATGTGACTCTTAGAATATATCCATGTGTATCCCCCCTATGTATATAGAGATAACTCTAATCACTAGTATAAGCAGTAGACCGTTGTGCTCTCTTCCATTCCTATGTGGCTCTTAGAGTATATCCAGTCTTACCCCTTCCCTATGTATATAGAGATAACTCTAATCACTAGTTTATGCAGGAGTCCGCTCTGCTCTCTACCATTCCTAGGTGACTCTTAGAGTATATCCATGTGTATCCCCTCCCTAAGTAGATAGAGATTTCACTAGTATATGCCTAGAGTTTATCGATTTGTATCTCCTCCTTGTGTGACTTTATCTCTTGTACATTTGCAATTTTTTCTGTTTGTACCTTTTTATAACGCATGTAATCCTAAGTCCGTATGTTTTCAACTGGTTCTTATGTAAGTCAAAAATTTGCTAATTCATTTTGTACCGTCAGTCCTTATGTTTGAAACTGGGTCCTATGTAAAGCGCTCTGACACCTTCGGGTAAAGTTCGCGCTCTATAAAATCGCATGAATAAATAAATAAATAAATAGAAGCCGAATCTAGAAACATGCCATAGATAGACTCACTGTTCAAAATGGGACACAAAAGTTTAAAGTCCTTAGCCCTCCCTCATGTGTCTTGTAAATGGGCACATAGAAATCACAGAGAGTCCATCATAAAATACAGAATTAGAATTTATGATCCTGAGTTCGCAGAGAATGTTTCAGACTAATTTACAAACATAAGCCCTCTTGTTTCATGTAAGTGGGTACAGACAAATCACAGAGGGTACATTATTAAATACATAAGTGGAACATATGATCCTGAGTTCGCAGAGAATCGTTCAGACTAATTTACAAACATAAGCCCTCTTGTTTCATGTAAGTGGGTACAGGCAAATTACAAAGGGTACATTATAAAATACATAAATGGAACATATGATCCTGAGCTCGCAGAGAATCGTTCATATTACACAACAACATGCAGAGGGCTTACTGTGCAAAGGGTAAAAGCAGTATAAACATTTTAAAGTGATTCATCATCTTGTATCAACCTGCTAGTTTTGCACATGCAAAAACGGTATCAGAGTGCGTACAATAAACATTGACACAACTGTGCAATAAGGCAATATCAAAGTCCTTATAGAAAACATTGACACAACAGTGCAAAGAGGCATATGCAGATTGAATATATTACATAGAACAACTGTGCAAAGAGGCATTATCAAAGGGCTTAAAGGAAATATTGGCACAACTGGACACAAACAGTTTGGACTTATTAAAGCGTTGCTGTCAGCCTGGTAAAATTGAACGCTCATTGTTTTGTCAAAATGCCTAAAGCAAACATTGACACAGCTGTGCAAAAATAGCACTTACATTGTAATCGAGACATCCAACGGTGAACAAAAAGGAGGACAATCCCTTGTAGTCGTCACCTGACTAACACTTTATTTGATGCTTAATATCAACTCTGGGAGAGGGATAAGTAATTCTCTTATTCTATCCTTAGTAGCCCATCATCATGTGGAAACATAATATAAGTCTTCTTCTAACCCTTGAACAGTATTCACTTTAAATTGTATTCTGTATGTTAAAAATCGCTAAATATTGCACCAGTCGAATGTTCAGTATGAAGTTCTGTGGATTTAAGGCCTCTATGGCCACCATCCTACATGTTCTAACATCTAAGGCGAAGAACTCCTTGATCATCAGTGACTTCCGGTGTACTAGCAGGTTAGGGCACACACAGAGTACATGCATACATTTTGCCTGATGACACAAGCGGCATAATGCACTTCTGGTCAGGTCTTCATCTGTGACTTGGGGACAAAATCGAGTGTAGGAAGGCGTCCAGATCTCATCTTTATCAGTTCCCTCCTGATAGTGAGTGACAGTTCTGCATCGAATAGGGATGCTCCTTCCTCACATTATATGAGTTTATTATTAATCACCCATGCAATTGTTTTGTCAATGTAGCTTTATCCTCTGGATGACTTTTCTGCTGTATGCATCTATTCACAAATTTCTTGAAGGTATGGTCACTCATATTCAGTTGCCCTGAGTCTAAGACACCAAGGTTCTGTATACTCTTCCTTAGGTATTTGGCAAATTGACCTTTCCGCTTTGTCGGTGTATCCCCTCCCAGATGAGTTCAGCCAATGATTCCTCTGGGACACTCCGCAGTTGGTGACAACAGTTAACGAAGGCCCTTAACCTGGTTAGTGATTGTTTTACCAAGGCAAATCCCAGTCTTACTTGGGCATGGGAGGCAGATTTGGGTATCTGAAACGCTTGTTTGCATGTTCATATTACAAGCTTTTCCAAAAGGTCCACATCTACACTCAGCATTATGTAGCCTTCATGTTATAAAGTTGGTATCAGTTTTGAATTGATCACTGTGTGCAGACTGCAGTTTTGCATGTTGCCGCAGCGGTGGCCTATGCAGAGAAGCGAGTTCTGGAGGCCCGGCAGTGACATAGGCTTCTGGCGACACAATCGATAATAGCTCCCTCTTGACCTATATTTCTTTTATCAAGCTGAAATTAAATTCAACATGGGCTGACCACGAACTAAACAACAACAACGTCCAAAGAAATAACCATATTTATAAATATTCACGTAATTTTTTTTTGTTTTGTTTTATCAAAATTCTTTTTTTTACATTTCTTTTAAAAATAAAACTAGTATGTGAAACATGCATAAACAATATTACACAATTGTAACATGACATTTAGGTACAAAACAGTTATTATAACACTAACACCGAGTCGCAAAACTGAAAAGAACATTCATACACATTATCTCACATGCACTCCAACTCATTTACACTCATACCGCAGTAATACATATATCTGGAGGGTGGGAGACAAAGGATTGTATAATCTCCATGGCCAATAAAGTAACTGCATTTAGCAAGACCTGAGCAGCATTGGTCGACACGCGTTTCGGTGGTTTGAAGAATGATAACACCACCTTCCTCTGGACCTTTGCCAGTATTGACACACCCAGGGATACTATTGCTGATACTCTGCGAGAAACAGCCTCTGGCAGATATGATCTGGTGTGGCTATATCGTTAAATTCAATTAATGTGCCACATTCTCTGAGCCTCTAATACACTGTGTATTGAATAAAACATATAAATGCATTTTTACACAGCAGGGTTAACACTCCTTATAGGTCAGGATTGTTAATTTTGGTAAGTCAACATAAGTGACAGTCCACCAGTCCAATCGTTGATGTCTCAATAAAGTTATTTGTAAAGTCTTTTAGGTCTGTGCTTACCGGTTTGTGATGGATCACCACAGAGACATCAAAAACTTCACAGAAAGGCGTCCTGACAAAGAATCCCATGACAATTCTGCTGATCCGGTATATATATATATATATATATATATATATATATATATATATATATATATATATATATATATATGTATATGTATATGTATATGTATATGTATATATATAAATATATATATATATATAACATATATATATATATATAACATATATATTACCTACTGGCGATAGCCAGTAGGTATATATAGTTAGGATTTTTTCTCTATGGGACTTTTGAAAATTCTATGCCTAATAACTTTGGCGTTTGTGGACGGAATCGGCTGAAATTTTCAGGAAAATGGCACATTTTGTTTCTGAGCAGCTCCTGGAAATTTGGGGGGGGTTCGTCAAGGGGGGGCTGAGAAAAAAGGGGGGTCCCAAAACGCGATTTTCCCATGTTAATTTCCATAGGGCGGTTGGACTCACTTTTAGCCCGAACGGCTGAATGGATTTACACGAAACTTGGCAAAATTGTAGGGACTGTTAGCCCGATGTGCCTTTGCTAGGTCTCAATATATGTGCTTCAGTGGATTTTGAGAAATTAACGTTTAAATCAAGATATATATCTGTAACAGCGCTCCGGGCAGCGATCCGGTTCGCGAACTTTTCGCGTATCGGAACTTTGCGATGCGAAGCTGATTGGCTCTCCGGTGTCTGTCAACATTCTAAACAGTCCGTAGCGGCCGCCATCTTGTCTCTCGGTAGGATCGAGAGACAAGAGGAGGCCAAAACAAAGGGGGAAATGTAGGAAAGGGGGCAATGTAGACCCCTTCTGACCCCCTAGGATTGATGAGGGGGATATTATAGAGCCACGCGGGGCAAAAAAAAAAAATCCGATTTTTTCGCCGTAAAGACGCGTCTTGGTTCGCGAACCGGGCAGCTAACCGGGCAGCTAACCGGGCAGCTAACCGGCAGCGTAACGTGAGTCGGAGGAGTAGCTGATTGGCTGTCAACATTGTAAACAGTCCGGAGCGGCTGCCATCTTGTCTCTCGAGAGACAAGATGTGGTGAAAAACGAAGGGGGAAATGAAGGAAAGGGGGCAAGGTAGACCCCTCCTGACCCCCTAGGATTGATGAGGGGGATATTATAGAGCCACGCGGGGCAAAAAAAAAAAATCCGATTTTTTCGCCGTAAAGACGCGTCTTGGTTCGCGAACCGGGCAGCTAACCGGGCAGCTAACCGGGCAGCTAACCGGGCAGCTAACCAGGCAGCTAACCGGCAGCTAAGCTAAAAAAAAAAAAAAAAAAGATTCGATTTTTTCGCCGTAGAGACGCGTCTTGGTACGCGAACCGGGCAGCTAACCGGGCAGCTAACCAGGCAGCTAACCGGCAGCTAACCGGGCAGCTATATCTGTAACAGCGCTCCGGGTAGCGCTCCGGTTCGCGAACTTTTCGCGTATCGGAACTTTGCGAAGCGGAGCTGATTGGCTCTCCGGTGTCTGTCAACATTCTAAACAGTCCAGAGCGGTAGGGATTGTTTGTTTGATGTGCCTTTGCAAGGCCTCAAGATATGTGCATGTGTGGATTTTGTCTAATTAAGGTTAAAAAAATATATATATCTGTAAGCGTGCTCCGGCGCGCTTACGTTACGGGTTTGGTTTGCGCTGCAGAGGCGACGCGTCATGAGGCGTCTCACGTGGCTACGTGATACGTCACGTAATAAAGAGTATATTTTACAGCTACAGATATTAGCTTTTAAAAAACCAATGAAATTCAATGAAAAAACCACAGGTTATAGACTATATATAGTTAGGAATTAGCATTTACAAAACCTTGAAAATTCACTGAAAAAACCATAGGTTATAGACCATATATAGTTAGGAATTAGCATTTACAAAACCTTATTTTACTCGCACAAAACCATTGAAATTCCATATATAGTTAGTTGCACTAACTATATATCGCGCACCCGCAATCCACTGCTGATGATGTCACATATTACATCATTCATGACATGGTCAGTGACATCACTGATGACATCACTGATGACATCTCAAATGACATCACTGATGACATCACTGATGACAACATCCAGTGACTGTATGTTTCTGTAAAGTTAAAATATGTCTTATATTTTGAAGAATGAGTGGATGTATAAGTGTCTGGATGAAGGATTTAGTAGGTGCATGACTGACTGATTGAGTGAGTGATTAAATGTGTCTCACTGAGTGCATGGGTTAGTGACTAAACTGTTTTAATTTGTGCATCATTATATCTGTTGTTCTACAAACTGCTGCATATGTTGATCAGTAGCTATATGAGTAACTGTATGGGTTGATTGGTTGTCCAAGTATTTGTATGGGAAACTGAGTGTGTGTGTATGGGTGGCTGGAAGGTGTGTGACTCTGTACATAGATGTGTGAGTAGTTGATTCACTATATGTATAGATTCAAAAGTGCATGTGCAAACAGCTGTATGGGCGGTTGACTGTGCATGAGTGTATTAGTGAGTGAATGGATATCTCAGTGCTACATGTCAAAATAAGTACATATGTAAAACACAGTACATGTGAGAGTTGACATCTATAAATAACTGTGCATAAGAGCCAGTGAATGTGTGAGTGGCTGTATGGATCATTGTGAACATGTATCAGAGATTGTATAAGAGAGTAAAGTAAATATGTGTTAGTATATGTTTGAATAAGTAAGGTGTGTATAACTGTATAGTTGAGAAAATGGAGGTGTGATTGATTTTTGGCATAACTGACTAGGTGTGTGAGTAACTCCATGGATGAGTGACAGTCTGTGACTGTCTGTTTACACTGATTGTATCTAAGGTTATATTAGAGTCTGAAGAGGTTCATGGTATTATCACATGAATGATATCATCAGTGATGTTATCAGTCATGTCAAATGAGATGTTTTCAGTGATGTCATCAGTGATGTCATTTGAGATGTCATCAGTGATGTCATCAGTGATGTCACTGACCATGTCATGAATGATGTAATATGTGACATCATCAGCAGTGGATTGCGGGTGCGCGATATATAGTTAGTGCAACTAACTATATATGGAATTTCAATGGTTTTGTGCGAGTAAAATAAGGTTTTGTAAATGCTAATTCCTAACTATATATGGTCTATAACCTATGGTTTTTTCAGTGATATATATATATATATATATATATATATATATATATATATATATATATATATATATATATATACAAAGAAAGCACTCCTTCCACTTCCACTGGAACAGCGGCGAAGAAAAGAGAAACGAACCACTTCTTTCTCAGGCAAGATGTTTATTTACAGCCTAGCAGCAGTCAGACAGATGACGCGTTTCGGGCTTTGGCGCCCTTGTTCACATCAATATATATATCACCTACTGGCGGTCACCAGTAGGTAGTTATAGTTAGGAGCTATTATGCATAGGAAATCCACAACATTCTATTTCCAATAACTTTGGCACCGATTGATGAATCTTTGAGAAATGTTCCAAACTTTTGGCCAGCTCTGGCACGCTCCTATCCTGCAAGTGTCACAGTGATTCGTTAAGTGGGGGTCGAGAAAAAAGGGGGGTCCCAAAACGTGTTTTCCCCATGCAATTTCCTATAGGACCTTTAGCTACAGCTACAGCCCGAACGGCTGAACAGAATACGCCAAATTTGGCAAAGAGGTAGCCCTCAGTTCAGACTTGTGCCTTTTGCTTAAATGGTGTCAATCTGTTCAGTAGTTCCTGAGAAAATTACAGTTAAAATCATTTATATATCTATGGGCGCGGTGGATCAGCGGAGTCTGCGCGCATCGCCATCATACCATAAGCGCACCCTTTCTGTCACGCACTGAATGCTAATTAGCTGTCAAGTGGTTGTCAACATTCAAAACCAGGAACTGTTGGCAGCCATTATGTGCCTCAGTAGAAGCGAGGCTGAGGAAGTCAGTGGAATATGTGTGCAAAACATAGAAAGGGGGCAGGGTAGAAATAATGTTACCCTCTAGACCTGCTTAGAGGGTCCCAAAAGGACCCTCAGGGCCCACACATTTCTTTTTTTAAAATACCCGGCAGGTGTGTGTAGGGTGCAAGGACTCTGCCGTAAAATAAAAAAAATAAAACAGAGCTTTTTTTGTTATTAGCCCCCGGGGGGGGGGGGGCTAAATACAGGGGGCAAAATTATAACATTTTATGGGGTCCCAGAGGGGCCCCCCAGCCCCGGGGATTGCCGGCTCCCAAACTCGTAGAAGTTGTGCACCAAAGGCACTGGAGTCGCACACCCTACAGATTATGAGTTGTGCATCCAACGCTTGCACACCAGGGGGCCGCACTGAGAGCTGCGCTGGGTGAGCAACTTCTAATTTTACCGTAAAAAAATAGCCCCTATCAGTAATTTCTAATATCCCCAAGGACCCTATCCCCCCGGGTCTTATAAAAAATGTTGGGAACTGTGGGGGGAGCTACATTTCCCCCACGGTCCCGCCGGCTCCCTGCGTCCTTCGGGAGCCGGCATTGCTTTTCCGCATGGGGAGATGCTAACCTTGCATGTGAAAAATCAATCTGATTTGGATTTTGAAAGTGAGAACAGATTTCACTGCTGTGTCTTTTAAAATGCAAACAAAGTTTGCTATGGGAGGGCGGGAGCCACAAGACTACCGCCTTCTCATACCAAACAGCAGTGTCCCAGGGGTAGGCACCCCAGGACACTGCAGATACTGGCCCTGGGGTGTGGCGGTCCCCAGGGCCCTCGAGGGGTCCAGGCAGAGAGCCACGCAGTCTGCCTCCCACAATGCACAAATCCCCGGGGGTGGTGGTTCCTGGGGCTTGAGGGGGGTTTTTGAGGTCCCCACACTTCTAATTTTGCAGTGGGGCCTTGGAGCCCCCCACAACCATTTATTTTATAGCCTCAGGGGGTGGCTCTGAGTCTTGTATAGGAAACAGCAATGTTGAGAAAATCTTCCGGTAAGATAACAAAGGATTTTGAAGTCCATTTTCGCCATTTTTGTTGTACTTTGCAGGCGTTAAAGCGGCGACAATTTTAACTCTGTTTTTGTAAATATGCCACTAAGTTTTGTAATGTCGACAACCTCGTCTTCCATTTAAATAGGCACAAATTATTTATTGGAGTTCATTGTGAATCATGAACAACACTGTCTAATTGTGATCGATAAATAATTGAATGAGTTGTGTACTTGTTTTGCTCATAATGTGCATAGGGGCAGGTTTACAAGTCGATTGCGTTACTATTGCATTACTTTTAAGATGGGAAAAGTGACGCGAAAGTGGTGCAATGGTGTTGTAAATCTGGTTTTGATTTTGAAAGAGAGAGCAGGGTGCATCTGTAGGGTAAGTGCAGGTTATTGTAGGGGTAACAATTACTATTCTAACTCCAGGGGGTGTATCTGTAGGGTAAGTGCATGTTAGTGAGGGGGTAACAATTACTATTGTAGCTCAAGGGGTGTGCATCTGTATGGTATGTGCTGGATAGTGTATCAGTAAAAGAAAAAATTCCAACCCCAAGGTGGTGCATCTATAGGGTGTTTGCTGGATAGTGTATGAGTAACAATTACTATGAAAAAGAAAGGAGTTAAAGGAGAAGAAGACACGCATTTTCACGGTGAACCTGGAAGAAGAGAAAGTGATGAGAGATGATTTCAGACGTGTTTAGGCTTGAGAGCCTGGTCAATCATTAAATGAGGTCTGGCAGATAAGTGCAAATTTATTGTGCAAGAAGCATTTCGGGGTCTTGCGAAAGCAAGTCATCTTCAATAATTGCCTCCCGCTGCGTGTACTTGTAAGGTCATCTGATTTGCTCCTATGTTAAAAACAGAAACTTTCTACGTTTCTTTTTCATTGGTTGTGAAGCATTGTAAGAAGATGTATTACCGACCAATCCCTTTCCTTGCGCAGGTTTTGAAAAACATTTGATTGGCTGTTGTGTGGTTAACTCTACCTTCCTGATCCTAATGTTGATTGGCTGTTTGTTTTTTATGTGACGTTACGATACCCTCATCATGTACGTAGCCCATTTTGTGACGCACATTATTTTACAATACGTTAAAAAAAATAGTTGTGGTGGAGTGTTTTTAACTTAAACTGTGTACTCTGCTTACGAGTTTGTTGACTGTAAAGGTATTTAAAAATATTATTCTATTTTCTATTCTCTCATAATTGTGCTGACTTTTCTCCTTTAGCGTGGAGTACTAATTGTTCAAACCATCCTTGAAAGAAAAATGCTCATATTTTCAAAATATTTTTATTGAGTCTTTTATATTCATCATATGGGTGAAATGCAAAACCTTTTTTACATTCATCGGTATCACGCGTTGGGCCAAATTTTTTTTATTTTATCATAAGCACTCATTCCTTATGTTTACATTATATAAGTGTTGCCCCATCATCTTTATTTTAATGTTAGGGCTTTTTTTACTTTTAGATAAAGTAGAATACAAGTGCTACGACAAACTCTACCTCACTACTTCATCTTCCTTTTTTATGTAAATTTCATGTCATTATTACATTTTACAATCATTTTTAAAAATTTAAAGCATTAACTTTAACATTAATATTTGAAGACACAAATATATTATTTTTTTGAAAAACAAGTACTTGCGAAGATAATCCTCCTGTTCTTCACAGTGAAAATTGGTAAAAGCATTACTCAATATAAATACTTTTAGCCCATTTTCACTCTAGAAGGTAAAGAGTATTCCCCTTTATTCCAAAGTATTTCCATTTTTCGTCGATCTTTTATTTATACTACAATTTTCAATCATTAAGAAATACTTGCATACTTTAAAAAATATTATTTATTATTGTTTCAAATTCTATGTTTAAAGTCATCCAACTTCGCTTGAAGGACCATAAAGTTGAATGTCAATTAAAATATACATTAATAATATGATCCTGCTGTGAAAATGAAAGATAAACTCAAGAGAATGGCATCACTCCTAATCATTACTTTGCACGTAGTAATTCTGTGCTGTGTGATTGTATAGATTTGACTAGTGCTACTTTCATTGTTACTTATTTCAATGCACTGTTTCTAGACTTGATTTGAAGTAATTTATTAGTATTGTATAGTTTATGCTTTTTGCTTTTAAGGTCTAAAACAGAAATAAATTAAATTAAATGGAAATTGGAAGGAAATGGATAATAGAATTATGTTGTACAAGTTGATAAATACACAAAATACCTTTCTCTTTCCAGTGTTTAAAATAGATTGACTTGCACTGAAATGTAAAAAATGTGTTATACCAAATAGGAGAGGCAAGCAAACTCTGATATAAATCAAAACCAGAAGAAAATATTACATGTAATAACTGTTGGGTAGGTTTTGGTATAGGCTTGGTTCACATAAAGGTGCAGTTTGACATATAAATTACAGAATCAAATGAGATATCCTTTACTAAAGAACTCTCAAATACAATCCATGGTGGTATGGGAGAATCACACTAATTGTAGGTTAAAGCAAAACATTTACGAATTAAAAAGGCAGAGTGATATAACTTAAAATCTGTAAAACAAACACCACCTTCATTCCTAGGATGTTTGAGTTTAGCAAGAGGAATACAGTAATGCATATTATTGCAAGGAAATGTAGCACAAATTAAATTAAGTTGAGCAAAATAGTTATCTTAAAAGGTAACATAGATAGTATATAAGGGAAGTGTGGTACAATCATCTTCTTAATAGTATCCAACTTACCCCACCATGATACATGGAGAGGAGACCATGATAACATTCATTTTTGAAGTGTGAGTTTTAAAAAATATTAAAAGTGTAACTGATTGTGTTCGAAATAGTAGTTGAAAGCCAAATACCAAGGTACTTCATTTTGGTGGAGCACCAGGTAAAACTAATAATAGCAAACATTATTGAAAACACAAAGAAATTAATGGTAATGTTCCAGTTTTAGAAAAATGTACTTTAAATCCAGAAATACTGGAGTGCAATAGAATTTTGTGCAAAAACGAGTTAAAGAAGAGAGGGGGTAGAAATATATATTAAAATATCATCAGCGTAAGCCAACAACTTGTTTCAATGGAATTATGTTTACAGCTTGATATAAGTGTATTACAACGAATACATGAAAGGAAAGGTTCTAAACAAAGGATAAAAAGGAGACAGTGGGCAAACTTGTTGTGTACCTATATGTAACTGATAGGAGAAAGACAACCAAAAAGAAAAACACTGGCATGGGGAGCAAAATACAATAATTTAGCAAATGAAATAAAATTAGGGCCAAAGCCAAACCAACAGAGAGTTGTGACTATAAATTGTTAGGTGATACAGTCAAAGCCTTTTTGGGATCAAGGAACAGTGCAGCAAGGGGTAGTTGGCATTTTGTACCAAATGAAGAACGTTTGAAAACATTCTAGCATTATCTGCAGCAAGTCTGCCCATAAACTAAACCAGATTGGTTAGATTTCAAAAGTAAAGGAACAATGTTTTCAAGGCAGGATGCCAACATTATGGCAAATATTTTTACAATCATAATTAATTAATGAAATAGAACATTCCTTTTTCCAAAGGTTATGGTCTATTTTCAGTTTGGAAAAAGAGGAATCCTGGCAGTGGCATACTGTAGATCACTTATTCTGTGCTCCATGTCAAACATTCTAGCTTCGATGTTAATCAATCTATCTTCAATTAGCTGGGCTCCTCATTAGTGGCACCCATGAAGGGTTTCAGACCCCACACATCATCAAGTATATTGTCAAGAACAGGATTGTGAGATGACATAATTGATGTGGGGGATCATTTTCCACCAGCTTTGGTTTAGTGCCAGAAGAAGGCTTTCAAGTAGCAAGAATGTCACTAGCCATTTTAGCGAAATGCAGATGGCGGTGTGTGATCTTTTGAAGTTGTCTAAACTTGCACATACACTATGTTGATAGTATGCATAAGTATGCAAGTGTTCTGAGGTTAAAAATAATAGTCTCCAAAATGAAGGTAAAAGATAAAAGTATCTGGTTTCAGCAAAGATATAATGCAGGAGTGAAGGAGGTGCTCAAACAAGTGAAATTTCAGCATAAAGAAAAAATTAAAATGCGGAAGAAAAGGTTAAAAGTGGGGCAATATTGGAGGAATGAATGCTGAGAGGATGTAACAGCATGTGACACTAGTGAATAGCAGTTGGTGAAGACAGTTCAATTCAACAGTGTCAAAATACATAGGCCGACAAACAGCCCACATGACTTATAGAGAAAAGCCATCTAAGTTGCAGGAATTAAGCCATGTTGGGTCATTGCTGAGCATTTTATAAGATGACTGCCGGTAAATACACAGTAGTGAGCCTTAGAATGTGAGCAGCCTTAGCAAAATGGAAATAGCTTGCACCTGAGGAGAAACTCATTGCCTCAGCTCCAAGTTAAAAGAAACACGCCAGCAGAGCTAAAATTAGCTTGAATAGCAGATGGGGGTTACAAGGCATTCCACTAGCAAAACCGCTGTTCAGGGTGCCAGAATAAAGGCTTTAAAATGATGAAAGGTTCAGCGCTCGAGCGGAGCTCAGCAAATCGCCAGCACCTTGAGCAGCGCGCAGATCACACCCTCCCCGGCTACTAGTTCAGTCTATCACATCAACGGATATGAAAAAATGGGTCTCCAGACCCTCACCAATGTCTCACAATACAGATAGGGGGCTCTGATAAGCTCCTGCAAGCTTGGGAAGCGGATCTTGAGGAACCAGTGCTAGAAGCCCACTGGACTTACTGTTACATGAATTACCAGCATAAATTGCTACCCTACAAGTTTATACACCAGGCATACATATCCCCCGTACAAAAGGATATAATTGACCCTTCCCACTCACATAAATGCATTCGATGTGAGCAAGAATTTGCTGACTTTCTACATGTCAAATGTGCATGTCCTACTATTATTTGGTGCTGGCAGGAAATATTAGTGGAAGTAAGGGACATGACAACATATTATATAAAGGAAAGTCCCAGACTCGGGCTCCTGGGCTGAGTCAAAAGATATCAGCGCAGAGTATGACATTTGACCACACTATTTCTGTTAGCAAAATGTAGAGCAGCCATGAACTGGAGTAGGCGTTGGGTACCCACGCTTATCGAATGGTCCCTGAGGCTCAATTCAGGAGTCCAAACATCTAGCCCTTGGAGTCACTCTGGGGTTCTGGGTCCAAGAGATGCATGTCTAGTTCTTCTCAGCCAGGCAGGAGGACAGCAGGTCAGCAGCACAACAAGGCAGTAGTCCAGCAGGGCAGCAGTCTGGCATAGTGGCAGTTGTTTAGCAACTGAGCAGCCCTTCTTCCTGGCAAAGTATCCACCTCCAAAAGAGTGCTGAAGAGATGTGCCTGAGGTCCAATATTTATACCTGGTACCCTTCCTCTGGAAGGTGAGGGAAGCTTCTAGAAATTCCATTTGATGTCCCCAGCCATCCAGCCCTCCCTGCCATGGTTTCAAACTATAGCGGTGGATGCAGCCATATGTCTGGAGTCAGCTCACAGCCTATTCAAGTGTAAATGGGGCGGTGCTAAGCTCCTTCCTGTATCATCCATTGTAGCAGCAGGATGTAGGGAGGGGCAGAGGGTTCTCCCACACTAGCACTGGATTACTCACCATTTTGCAAGATGGTTTAGACTGTGGTTACAACTGTGTAGTAACTTTCCTTGCCGCAAGACTCTTTGAGCCATTTAATGGAGATAGACTGTTGAGATTATCCAACCAGCAAGAAGGTGGTGATGTGGTTGAATGACAACATCCTGAGGAGGCCCTCACAAACACTTTGGGGTCGAACCTTTGACAAACCTCCCAATTGGTTGACATCTACAACTAATAAGAAGGGATTGCAAATTTACTGTAACTTTCCTATGACTTTCTTAGCCAGTGAGATCATACAACCACTGGGAACTGTATATTGTTTTTGGGCCCGATTCACAAAGGTAAACTGAGACGAAAGTCTAACTTTATGACTTTCGGTATTCACAAAGGGCATTTACGAGCAGTAAAGTTAGACTTCTGTCTCAGTTAAACTTAAGTTTTGGTCTTAAGTTTAACTGAGACCAAAACTGAGACAAAAGTCAAACTTTACTTCTTTTAAATGCCCTTTGTAAATATTGAAAGTTGTAACGTCCTTTGTGAATCAGGCCCTTCATGTGTTAATTGTTGCAAATATGATCATTTGAGCACTGCGTTGTCTGAAACTACACGTTCACATATCTTACACTATTTTGTATATCTATCAATACAATACATGTATGACAGAAATTCTTATTTGTCCAGCACTGTGTTTTCTGCAGTAATGTTTCCACTCAATAAAGTTGATATTGAATGATGTTAAATAGATGAGAGAGCCCTCATACCTACAGATGAGCTTTATTCTTTTGAATGAGTCCCATGTGATATTTTGTGTCAGTGATGACCCATCCAAGCACCCCTAAGCTTTCTATTGTGTATGACTGCCTAGGAGTACATAAAGTCCATCTGTCAGCGACACACAGTCACGTTACCAGAGACAGGCTACAGGCAGTAAATGGCTAATATAGGATAATGCCAATCTTCTAAGCTTGGCAGTTCAGGCTGGACTGTTCCCATGAGGAGCAGGGTCGAGACTGATTTGCATATGGCTGGGTCAAAACTGGGGTGGCATAGTGATCAAAAGAACAATGGATTTAACCCAGATCTTTTGACTGGGGGTGAATTTTTGATTCATTCAGCATTCCGTCTGTCATATGTTGGCACAGCAAGTTTTTAAAAGTGGCATTTTCAAATTGTAATTTAAAATCCAACTTCACCATACGTTAGTTTTTTTCACTACAACTCCAAAGATACCAAACTTAAGTAGTACCTACTTTTATTTGGAAATTATAGTTTATTAGATGTAATAAGGTAACTCCAATGTTGGTCTATGGGAGAGGTAGTCCTTGCAGTAGTGAAAAATGAATTTAAGGGATCTTGTCTACCAGGACATATAAAATTCAACAGTACATGTCCAACGTTTTAAAGAAATTGCACCTTGCCCTCAGGGCTGTTTAGAGCCTATGCTGGGAGTGATATATGTATTAAAAAGGAAGGTTGGGGCCTGGCAAAAGGTTTAGTTTACCAAGTCGAAATGGCAGTTTAAACTGCACACACAGGCTGCAATGGCAGGCCTGAGACATGTTTAAAAGGCTACCTAAGTGGGTGGCACAATCAGTGCTTCAGGCCCTCTAGTAGCCTCTAATTTACAGGCCCTTGGCACATGTAGTAACACTTTATTAGGGACTTGCAAGTAAATGTAATATGCCAATTGAGTATAAGCCAATGTTACCATGTTTTAAGACTGGAGCACGTGCACTTTAGAAATTGTTAGCAGTGGTAAAGTGAACAAAGTCCTAAGGCCAGCAAAAACGAGATCTGTCAAAATGGAGGAGAAAGGTAAAATGTTTGGGAGAAGACCTCACTAACGCTACCAATTCTAAGACACAGGGATTGGAATGTATCTCCCTGCCTGAAATAAGGGTAGATAACTGCATTCTAGGGTCAGGGCCAGAGACATTAAGCAGACAGTGTCAGTGAGTTTATTTATTTGTCTCTGATTATGCCCTTACTATCCATGCATTACTGGGCATTCACAACTATCGATTCTTCATCCTGTCATTACTCATTTCTCTGACCCATAGTTGCAGCATAAGCACTAAACAAAAGTCAGCACCCACCGCAATGTAGAGTGCAATAAAGCTTTAATAGAGCACTGTTAGGAGCGTTAATAAAAGCAATGAGGTCAGAAAGGATGAGTAATGGATACTATATTCATTTGGTCAAACATTTAAATATTGCTCTTTCTGATTGTGTGTAATTAAACTGCAACATTATGCCCTCAATATATGGAATTTTACAGGCATTTTATCTCTTGTTCTACTGTTACAGACCATTGCTGCCTATGACTCGGACCTATAGCTCAGGAAGTGGGCATTTAATGACAGTAATTGCTCTTACCAATTATAATGTTACAGAATGCATTTCTGTATAGTAGAGACCACATTAACCGTGCCTAGACACATTTTAATCAAATGATGTATGAGTATTGGGGGATGACTCTCATCACTGCGGGGCGGTACTTGAATATTTAAGGGTCCTATCTAGCCCCTACATATTCAGGGACCCTCTTAATCAGTACTGTTAATCTATTTTTATTCAGAAGGGCAGGACTGGCCCTGCAGAGAATCATCCATTATCGTTCTTTCTCCGACTAGTCCTTTCCATCAACCCTCCCACCTGCTCCCCCACTGCTGTTATGACCCGAACAGCTGAGTTCTACCCAATAGAAGGGCTGCCGTTTCCACTGTAGAATCAGTCTCTTGTACCATGTTGATAATCACGTGGACATGATGGACGTTCATCGAAGACGATAGATACTATGTCCATCATGGTATGCCGCTCCTTCACGGCTGTTTTCTGATATGAAGGGCCCATTCATTGCCCAATCTAGTCTAGAGTCCCCCCCTTAGTGAGGGGATCACATGAGGCCATTTCAGGCCAAGTGGAACGTGTGACCACTGCTGCTTTAGCACACAAATAAAATGCGAAGTATCCTTACTGCTATCTAGCTGCGTGCTTCTACAAGGGAGATGGATTTTAATTGAAAGAAGTGGTGACATTTTTGACGGTGCTGTAAAAGCCTTGCATCACAGATACGGAAATGTCAAATTGCTAAGCAACCACATGTTGACAGGTCTGCGAAATTATATTTGTTCTGTTCGTTCTTGCCTGTCTAATCCTCTTTTTTACCTAATTCCGAAACACTAAAACGCTAAAGCTCCTAATTAGGTGCTGGAGACATTCATTCAGGCCGATCAACAGGAATTCATCAACTAATGATACCCGCTTTCCATAGTGCAATTAATTTATTTCCATATGAAATAAATCAAGCTCCACCAGTGGAAGGAGTGGAGGCGTGTTGGGTAAATTGGACATTGTGAATCTTCTCGTTTCTTATTTCTTTGCAAAAGCTCTTCTAAATTGGGCTCTTTGTGTTGTCTGTCTAATGGTATCATATTGTGGCAAAATAGAATTAGCTTTTAGGAAGGCAATTCAGAATGGCATAATAAGCACTATCCAGACAGAAAATATCAACGGTTTAGCAAAGCTTACAATTACCTTCACAAATACAACCACTCTGTGGGATGTGTCTGGGATGTCACTATACAAAAAGTCAGAAACCGCTTGAAAGTATACAAGCGCAGATTACTAATGTGCCTGCCAGATCCCAGACACTGTAATTAATGGCTGACGCATATTTAAATTTCCTTCGATTTGTAAGGTGCCTTTCAGGAGAGAGAACGCGTTGTTTTGCATTCTTGCAGTGAGTACTTTAGGTTGGACTGCTTCCTCCATTTTTCTGTTTGCATGGAGAGCCAATGCACCAGGATCGGAAAAGCAACGGAGAAAAATAGTAAGCTCTTAGTTACCCTGTTGTCAATGATCGTAAATAACTTTGGGTAAAGGAAGATAAGAATTAACCTTCCTAGAAAAAATTCGCTTCACTTACCTTCAAGACTCACACAAATTAAAATAATGACATTACTGAAAGGGCTGGGTTCCTCTCTATCAATTAACTTTGGAACCCTTGGTTAATTAATCTTTGTTGCCTGCTGAGAAGTGTAGAGGGGAGAAATAACTTATTAAAGCACACTTAACAACTTTAACCCATTGAACGTTGTGATAATTGTCCTGCTGTGCGGGAGAATTAATGAGCGGGCGGGGTTTGTACGACTCCCGGCCGTCCTCCGCAGACGCCCACCGTGACGTAGGGCTGCCGGGGGCCATCCTAAGCACCAAAGGGGTTAGAGAACCATGGCTTTGAAGAATCACAGACTCCGAATTCCAAGTTAGTGGGTTTATTACAAAGCCAAAAATAACTGAACATACAGACACCTCAAGACGAGGTTGTAGAAGTACATAGGAACTAATAAAAATACAAATTTACGAGCGAGACAAAGACGCTGGATCATAAAAAGAATGACAAGTTCTAGAACCATAACACAGGTAAATATTGCCCTTACGTCAAGATCTGTCTTCATTTGGGAAAATACATGAAAAGCATTAGTCTATCCCTGCACTATCATTACTGTGACACTGCTACTTAACATTTCTCAGGCAAGATCATAAAAAGGTGTCAGCTTGTGAAGACTTCCTAAGAAGTACACTCACATTGTATGGGTCAAGTGTGCAAAGCTACAGAGCTCATTCTATTATGCTCCTTCCCTCTCCATCGATCTACTCACCTCCTCTCCTGGCTCAACACCCAGGTCACTGTCGCGAATAAAAACGCTAAACGTAAAACACGCCTGCTGCTTGCATCTTGATCACCTCATTCTGCGGGAACTTCTCATAAGTGAATTTCCATTTAGTTTTGATACTCCGAGCTCCTGGATCGATTACCTTGATTCCCAGGCTTCCTTCAGTGAGAAAGAACACCGGCTCCAAATGATCAGCATTCTTGCATAAAAGTATCTTCTCCTCCCTAAACCTAACTCCTAACAGCAAAGAAGTTATTCTAACTAACAAAGACGACTTTCTCCACCTCCAGCAGAAACATGAGAACAGAACAAGTCCAACATACACATGAAATGCATCTTCTTACCTCCCTACGAGAGCCCTCAGAAAGAATACATTTCAGGCCTACAGAATTCGGCCAACATAAGAATGAAGCACAAAGGGCCTATGAGGATACATATAAATGAACGGTTTTCCTCATTCATTTCTAAGTCACCACGTTACACGAGTACATTTGAATGCAGAAATTCAAAACACATTTCCCACGTTATTTCTTTACTTGGCATGCAATGGCTCTAACATTTCACTTTCACAGGTTATTACAGAACACACCCTAATGACCAATTGTTAACATGAAAACGGAATAAATGTAGGTGGAGACTACTCGTGAATATGATGCACCCCTACAAATTAAAGAGCACTATCGCGATCCATCAATCCCCCCTCTGAAGACAAGTGTCATCACAATCAATCGCAACTCCCTGTAGAAAGAAACAACCTTAACAGAAGTTGTAGCCAGGGATCCCTGTAGAAACTTTTCTAGGCTTTTGAGATTCTCAAATTGACTGTCCTGCAGTCTCTCCATTCTTTTCTCATGTTCCCTAAGAGATCTCTCTGCCTGTAATGCTTTATGCCACTCCTTAGATTTTACTAGTCCCAGCATAATAATCATGCAAACCACCACTATGATGATGGGCTTCAAGAGGTAACAAAGGATTCCTTTCCCCTGGTTGACAAACCAACTTCCAATCTTTCCAAACCCTTTCTCAGCCTTGCTCCTAACACCCTCTGTGGCCAAATCATGCACCTCATGGTGAATCTCAGTGATGCTACTTATATACTTCTTCAGATCTTTGTTGTTGCCAGGTATATAAATGCAGCACTGTTGAACCCTCTATACTTTACAGACTTCACCCTTTTTTGCTAACAGGACATCTAGAGCAAGACAGTTCTGTATCACCATAGCCCTTATTAACACCATCTCCCCATCTACAAGCAACAACGACTGAGCTGTATTAGCAAACAACTTATACACAATGGTAGACAATCATCTAATCTTTATATCATTTAGAAGAACCACTCCCATGCTTGGTATCATTCCTCTAAATACATCCCCAAAAATGTCTCCTGCACTTGCACCCTGCTTTTCTCTATGATGTAGTCCACTTTCTAAAGGCCACAAATCCTCTACATGAAATATCTTGGGGAACACGACAGCCATGTAACATGTACCATACCAATTCAGTGGCAATCTCACATAGGCATTTCTTACTCACACAAAATACGCATTTGGCACCACCTACACTGCATCTTGCAAGAACTTCTTTGCAGAGGCCTCAATTGTGAAGATGTGATCACACTCGCTCTGTCCCACAAAAACCTTATCATAGTACATCTGTACCTGTCGGATATAAAGCTTCCCCCTCTGCTCAAAATCTAAAGCTATTGGACCAGAACTCCCCCTCTCCTAGTGAGACAACTCTTCCTGTGCCCATTCAACTTTTCCGCCTCTATCAGATTTTGCCACTAGTTGTCTATTGTCTATGTCTATCTACCACTTGATCTATAAACTTCTCCTCTATGTCTCTTAGTATGCATGTTAAATTATGACAATGTGCATAAACTCTATCTAGTGTAACAGTAGGTATGATGTACTTTCCCACTCTATCTTCCTGCTTGTAATAACCGTACTTGTTCAAGTGCTTTTAGGCTGGAACTTCTGAAAGCACTAAGTCACAGTTTGAGAAATAACACTCTTAATGACCCTTACCATACCCGCGCACCACTGCAGTCACCACTAGTGAGTTCTCCGGGGGAGACTACACTGCCCAGAGTCCTTCTCTGCCTGCCACGCCCGGAGGCAACGTCATTGCTTTGTGCTCCCGGAGGCGCTTAAAACCTCTCGCGGATCCAGCTTCGCGGGACCCGTGCACCACTGCAGCCGCCACCAGTGAGTTCTCCAGGGGGAGACTACGACGCCCAGAGTGCTTCTCTGCCGGCCGCGCCCGGAGGGGCCGTAATTGCTTTGTGCACCCGGAGGAGCTTAAAATCCCTTGCGGCTCACGTATCGCGGGACCCGCACACCACTGCAGCCACCACCAGTGAGTTCTCCATGGGGAGCCTACACCGCTCAGAATGTTTCTCTGTCTGACGTGCCCAGAGGTGCCGTCATTCCTTTGTGCGCCTGAAGGCGCTTAAAACCCCTTGCGGTTCTTGCTTCGCGGGACACGGGCGCGCCTGGGCAAATCCCGGGCCAAGGGCGGACCCATCCGTGCCCGTCATCGCCTGGAGGAGGCTGGGCTGGGCCAGGGCTCCTGGTTCTGCATCCTGATCCTCGGAAGGCATTGTGAACAGTGATTTTGCCGCTATTATATCCGCCGAGCTGGGGGAGTTTTCCTGTAATTCCCTAAGACTTGAAACTGTATTGGAACATTCCTATCTTTCCAGTTGAAAGAAGGAGTTTCATGCTGTCCTACCGGTCTCCCGGCCATATTTGACTGACAGGGCAGGGCCACCCCATTTGGCCTCAGGAAATTGTACCCGGGTGGCTCTATTTTGGCCTTGAAACCGGGCACTGTTTGGAAATAGTTCCCAGAACTAACTAAGTGACGGCCCAATTAGTATTACCCATTTCCCCAAGGATATTTTAAGACTGTGAGACAATTAATGCACATTATCCCCCAAAGTGTAAGTGGGAATGCCCTCTTTAACTAGACTGTGTTCTGATTAACACCAGTTGATTGGTTTCTTTTTTAATTACGATTTTACAGGTCATATTGTATGTAACTAATTTGTGTATAAACCGTGCCCAGGCTTTTAGTATTCTCGGCCCTGTGGACCCATTACCTGCATCTTGTATATTTTGCACACCTAAGTACTCAAGCACCTTCAGTCTTTTTCTACTAATAGTATTTTTTAATTGATCTTGGGCCTTTGGTCCAAGTGTTTGCACCCTGTATCCTGCACTTTGTCTATATATATTGCTTAGCACTTTAGATTTTATCTTGCTGATTAATTGTCTTATGGGGTTGGGTTTATAACAGCTTTGTGTATTGTAGAAAATCAACTAGACCTCCGCTTGCTGAATTTGTCCTGAATTTGTCCGACATTATACCTTTTTATGATGTTGAAACAAATTTGTAAAAAAAAAACGAAGTATCCCAAATCTGTTGTTGACCCTTCTTGTTCCACTATTGATTCCTATTTAGTAAGGGCAGTAAGCGCTATTGACGTAGAAATAGATAGGGCAGAGCGCCGCCTATCATTAGGTGCAAGTACGGTGATAGGAGAAGTGTGTGAGTGGGATGAAGAGCTGACCCCATACAATGTTAATATTGAGATCCCTGATCCAGACCCAGATCAATCTCTATCATCCGAGGTTCTATTAGTCCAATCTCATAGTGATCCACCTTCACCGAAAAAGAAAAGGAGTTGTAGGAAAAGCCAACCAAAAGCAGGGACTACTATTAAAAATAAAAAGGGCCTCCATTAAACACTGTTGTTAAACCATTGGAGAAACCCTCTGACCCAGGGCATTTGTCCGATGAGCAAACCTATTACCTTGTAACGCTTCTAACACAAAAACTTGAAGTAACCATTAAACCTTTATATGATAAACTAGATACACTTAATAGTGAAGTTAAAAAACTGAAACTGAGCAACTTGATTAGACGTATTATTAAAGACCCTCAGGAATGTGAATGGGTCTCGGGTGGGTCAGTATGAGCACCCTAAGCAAAATATAAATACTGCTATGACCTCAAATAATGCCCTAAACACCATTAGTACAAAAAATAATGAGGATCGAGGTCCTAACCTCCCAGTCTCTAAAACTGGTGCCAACAGCATCCCAATAGGCCCCAGAAAGCCCGTAATAAATGCACGTTTAGAGACAACTAAAACCCCTATCATGCTATGGGAGAGCGCGGAATTGGAGGAAAGTACACATATGCCGATTAACTTTCCACCCGAATGCTGCCCTTATGTGGCTGTTCTGGTGAACGTGCCCCAATTAGAGCCTGGCAAAAAGGAAACACATGACTCTTTAAAGAACAAAGTGGTGTATTGGCTAAAGCAAAATTGTGGTTTCCCTGCGAATCATGCCAAACATATACTCTTGATGAGAAGAGCGAACTGGATTGGCCCCTTAAAGAAATCACTGCATGGGGACTGTGTAATTGTTAATTTTAAGAACCCTAAGTGGGCCAGGACCTCTTTGGAAAGAGCGGCTACATCTCTGCATAGTGTCTCCAATGTATCACTTCTGCCTCTAGGGTTCTTTTATAGACATTTAAGGACTGCATCCAACAAGGCAGGGAAACGGGTGCTGTGCAGATTTAATCCAGTTGTGTTGCCTCAGCCCTATTATGGAATACCCACATTTAATAGATTTTTAGCACTTAGCACACTTGATACCAACGATTGACAGAACACCGCCCGTTTGCCCGCTGGGAAATCGGAAAGAAACGGGTTGACGGACGCTGAACTGTCTGCAGACTGTGAATGTAATATGATTATGTCCGTGCCCAATCTAAATATTCCTAAGGTTCTATCTAGGGACACAAATTTGCCTGCATTAAACACTTTAAACAAGGAGACCGACGCCAGTATAGGGGCGTACCAACTTGGAGATAGAGGGCAAGTAATAGAAGTGGCCATCGAACCACTAATACTGCCTCCCCGCCCTGGACCGGGAGTGGACAGTAATTTAATAAATGACCAATCCACTGAAACTACAGGAATCTCTTCAGCCAGTGGCTTTACTATTGCCACCTGGAATATAGCGGGATTGGCAAATAAAAAGGATGCTCTGGTTTGGATGGACTTTTTTAATAAACACAAGTACCAATCCTGTACATTTTGAAGGATTTGCCTCTTATAACATACCTGCAATCCCCTCCACGTCTTGAAGAGCAAAGGGTGGGTTATTCATTCTTTTGAAAAATACTCTGCCCCTAAAAATTGAAAAGGTTATTAACGTAGGGCACCATTCACAGATACTGTGGTTATACCATAAAGATGGTAGGGATGTCTTATTGATTAATTTCAGTACCAACATATTTGATTCCACCCGACATAAAATAGTCACCGAACTAGAGACAGAGGTAGATAATTTGACCATGGCAGATAATAAAAATGTTGCTATTATCTGGGTCGGAGATTTTAACATCCCAACATGTACTCTTGCTAAGACCAAAGTCTGTGGGTTTAGTAGTAATCAAGGAGACTTCTGTATCCATTTCCCGCATAACAGCTACGGAGATTCCTTAAATACGGTCTTAGCTAAATTTGACCTTGAGGTCATGCAATGTGTGCAGGATGGATCTGGGAAGGAAATACCAACTTTTATAGGAAGAAATGCAACTAGTATTATCGATCATGTGATAGTCTCTGCTAATATTGTGCATTTATGTTATACTCCATGGATCGATGAAATGTTATTGAGTGACCATAACTGTATTATCAAGCCATTATTTGTGTGGGGGAACAAAATACCAATAAAACAAATGGTTATTGATAGCATTGCCCCATGCAGACCAAATGGCACAAGAATTAGGTGGAAGGTTGTTAATTCAGCTAAAACACTCAAACATATTATTTTAGAATGTGGTAATGAGATCTATGGTAGTTTAGAAATCGAGGCTGAACTAGACAAGATACTAAGTGATTTATGCAAAATCAATGACACTATTAACAAAATATTTACTGCACTTTCCCATAGGAAATATTTGCTGACTAGGGGCTGCTTCAATCATTCTTGTACCAATTTACTGAACCAGCTGAAAAAGCACTGTGTAGTAGACCTAGGGATACGGTGTTAATCCACAAATTAAGACTAGAATATCATCTAAATTTAAAACGAAGGAAGAAGGAACTCCAAGAGAAGGCGTGGGATAACCTTGCACTGGCCCCAGATACTTTTAATAATAGATTGTTCTGGGAAACAGTCAATTCGACATTTCTTAAAAATTATACATACCCAGAACTTTTATGCCACGTCACTAGTGAGAAATAGGTGGAATATTTCTCTAGTATATTTAATCCATGTGATTGTAACTCTGAGAGCCCTACCAATCTAAGCAAATGGCCAGTTATCCTGCTAAACATCACTCTAGACGAGGTAGAGTTAGGTGTTAGAAGTAGTAAAGGGGGAAAGCGCAGGGTCATGATGGGGTACCGATAGATATATAAAAAACTGTGTTGGATTTGTGGGGCCCAATACTTACCAGGGTTTTTAATGTGGTAGTAACTGAAGGAGCCCCTACTACTAGTGGTGAATCCATAATTATTCCCATTTTTAAAAAGGGGAATAAATCAGAAGCCAAGAATTACAGGTTGATTTCCCTGTTGGACTCATCAGTTAGTCATGAGTAGTGTTTTAATAGTAAGACTGGAGTATTGGGTTGCAGAAAATGGGATATTGACTCAGGTACAATATGGTTTTAGAAAGGGGCTGGGCACGATTGAATAATGTATTAATTTGGAACTTTTGATTGGTAAATATACTTATGCTAAAGAAGGACGGCTTTTTTATGTTTCGCTGATCTTAGCAGTGCCTTTGACCTTGTGGACCACAATATACTCTGGCAAGTTCTACTTAACCTAGGAGCCCAGAGCCCATTATTTACTTTTTAGCAAGGCTATAGGAGAAACTAACGACCAGAGTATGGTATGGCCAAAGGAGGGAGTGTACACCTAATGTTAAGGTAAAACGTGGTATCCTCCAGGGCTGCATCCTAGCACCTCTGCTTTTTACCTTATTTATAAATGAAGTTCACGCAGTCCTTAAAACGATTCAGGCGGACACCCCCAAAGCCGAGGGCCAGGAAGTACCAGTCCTGCTTTATGCGGACGACGCAGTGCTTTTATCCAGAACCCCAATAGGCCTTCAGCGGTTAATCGATGCGTTTGTAAACTTTACTAATGAAAGAAAGCTCGTGATTAACAAGGCTAAAATCTATACAATCGTTTGTGGCCCCAAACCTAGGGATATTAAACCCTTTTTTATAGACGGAAAGAAAATACAGAACGTTGATACTTTCTGTTACTTGGGGTAATCGTTTGCTGGTGACGGCAAATGGGGAAATGAAATGTCAAATGTTCGGGCTCGAATGACAAAGCGTGTGTATGGGTTTTTTAGGTTTGCATCTAAACTGGGGGATTGCCGCATCAAAGATATGATCCATATTTACAAAACTAGATGCACATCAATTGCACTATACGGCGCAGGGGTTTGGGGTCACTAGTCAAGCCAAAATATGCAAATAGAGGAGAATTCGAATTCTTTTTTAAGAAAGCTTTTATGTTTGCCTGCCTCAGCATCATCTGAATTTATCCATTGTGAGGTAGGGCTCAACTATTTGTCAGATCTGATTGCACTTAGACCCCTACTACTGTGGAGGTCAATATGGGCAAAGGAGGAAACTATATTTACTAAAACAATTATTAAGGATTGCCTGCGAATGGATAATTGTCTTAAGATCCCCTGGCTTAAATATATAGCTATGGCGTATAGAGATTTATTCAATATGCCGATCCTATAAAATCCAAATGTTATAATGGGATTGGCTAAACAGGAGATAAAGCATATTTTCTTGCACCACAAGTAGGAGAATAGGCTGAGAACTGTAGAGATGCAACCCACATATTGATGGTTTTCGAGGCTATTTAACATCAGTTACGAGACCATAACAACACTTTTTTCTAACAAGGATGAGACTTGGCTTTACCCATCACTTAGTAGCATTCCACCACTATGAAAAAGAGATCAGCCTCTCCGTGCCCATGTGATGGGCACTCTAAACAGAGTATATTGTGGGGAGCGACTCCTTCTCACTGACAAGTGCGCACAGTAATCAATGAAACATGCTAGCTTCTTCACTAGTTTAAATTCATTATCTCCAACTTTATTTCAACGTGTAGACAAATCAAAGTTTCACGTATTTTCAATGTTCATAATTCATTTGGAAATCTTCAAAAAAAATGTTGTCTCGGTTATAATTCCAATGGTCAACAGATAACATCCACCCAATGCATTTTGGGTCAAGTAAAGCTGACCCTTCGTCAGGGGTAAGGGACCAATGGGTCTGGAATAGTGGATGTGCAAACTTCTCGGCTTCTCTTACTGTGCGCACTTGTCAGTGGGAAGGAGTCGCTCCCCACAATATACTCTTGTTCATAAGACAAGGTTGGACGCCTTGTGACACGAGTTGCAAAAAAAAAAATTCAAACCATTCGAAGAACTTTGAAAAAACTAGTGCACGAGGATAACACTATCTTTGTCACTCTAAACAGAGCACATTGCACTTTTTACTTTTATGCGATTTGTACTTGAATTTTAGAATTGCTTACCATAAACCACTGTTTAAGAAATATAATGTTAAAGGTATTAATGCTGCTATGAGTTTATTGTTTACATTAAGAGAGCCCGAGATTTGTTTTTATGCTGCAACATATATTTTAAAATCAATCCACGCCAGAATAAGTATGATGTACTAATGATATCATACTGTGATTGAAGCCTTGATATTTTTAAATAATTTGTATTTTAAAATTGCCTACTTAAAATTATTGTCCAGGTAATATCTGTAAAGACCATTATTGCTGCTATGAGCTTATGTTTACATTAAGAGAGCCCGAGATATGCCTTTTTGTTGTGATCAACATTCTAAGATCAATTCGTGCCAGAAATAATATGATGTTTTAATGTTAAAATGCGCTGTGATCGAATTCCTGTTGTTTTTATATTCATTAGACTTCAGAATTGTCGCAGCGATTCCGGGGTCATACAGAAGTGTGCATAGAGGCTTGGAACCTCAGTGAATTAGGGTGTGCTAAAACTCACCTTTGTACCCAAAAATCCCCTACCAGACTAACTGCAGTGTATCATTGGTTATCACAAACTCCCAATGCTTAGACAAACCAGAACATGTACTTAGTACACCTCAGGTAACGTGGAACACATGAACACTCTTAGGTTATACAATCATTTCAATCCAGAACAAGGAGTAAAAGAGGACACGTGCATATTTGAAATGTTTATTTACTAATGCATTGTTCTCAAACGCGTATCCTAGCTAATACAAGCAAACATATTATAAGAAACAAAGTAATCGGCATAGTCACTAGTCCATAGAACACAAACGGTGAAAGCATGGTATTATGCTACAATAAGTAGGGTTTAACAAAACCTAATTATCACCCTCCCTAGCTAGTATATTATATTATATCTAAGACGGTCGCTGGGTTTTAGCAGGGCGGCCCCATACCTCAAGATCCTAGTGGTAAGGGATCACATCATCAGCCACCAGCTCTCTGCATGCGAAGCACCATCAAGTATGTGTGTATGTTCTTGTGCAAAGCAATATAAAACACGCCTAAAGCCAGAACTTGGCTGCAGCTGCATGTATGTTATGTCTAGGAACGTGTGAAGATCAGTGCTTACAACAACCACTGTGTTGAGATATCCTTGAAGGTTTCTGCACTCACTGTACAGACACAGCTCTCCAAGCAAGGCTGATATCAGAGTAACAACATATTATTCTCGCATGAACCAAACATTCTACTAGACTCAAAGTTAAAGCAACAGCTATGTGTCGTGTGCAAAAGCAGCAGAAAGGTAAAATGGCGTTTAAACTCCTAAAAGTTCATGCTAACTTAACACAGCATACAGCCTATATATCTATATGACAGTATCTGTGTATGTATATTTGCTTTATGGTTGATATTTTTTTTAACCGAATAAAGCTTATCGAACTGAACTGACCATTACCATAAAACATATTAAGAAATACCATACGTTAAAGGAAGGTGGTGATAACGGATGCCGTCCTCCACAGAGGCAGGCAACTACATGCACACATAGCAGTCTCTCACATCCATCGTGCTCATATACACATATATATCAGTTTCGCATAAGCATTAGGTGTATAATAACCCTTAGATAAATCTATGTGTAACATATGACTAGTCTGATCTATCAAAGCTTTTTCAGCTCCTATGACACCCTCATTTGTGCTAGAAGTAACAGGTGTGGTTGTCCCTTGCACTCCCACCCCTTCAACTTCAGCATCAAGTGAGTTTTTTACAGACCCAATATTAACTACTGCTATCACTCTGATCGCTCCTATGAGTGCACCTATCACACACTTAGACCTACAATTTGAATTTTCAGACTCCATCTTTAGGTCTCGCATAGGCAGCGTATGCGCTGCCTCTCCGAGGCATCAAGTAATCACTATTAGTGGTGAAACTCCACCCATGGCGTTTCTATCTGTTTTATTCACTTGCCATTGGTTAAATCTGGCATTGCTCTTCTTATCTCGCTCATTGATTGGCTGGTGGTCTGATACCTCACTTTCGTTTTGCTACCATTTTGCAGGAAGCAGCACCGACCAACAACGGTTTAGTTCTGCTACTGGGCAGTTATCTCTTTATTTAGGGACAACTTCCTTGTTTTTGTACGGCTGCTCTTCCCTGCACTACAAGCCTATCTCATGTGTTCAGTGCCCCTGCTGATCAGCAACTAATCTCTCCATGCGCCGTCGCTGCTCCTATCCAAATGGCTGCAGCTGCGTGTCTTCGTGCCCCTGTTTATTCTGTTTATTGCTGCGCCTATCTCCATCAGCTGTGCGCTGCACTCACTGCTGGTTTATATGGCTCCTTGTTTTTAACCCCTTCCATGCGGCCGCGATTCCCCTGGTGTGCTGTAAACAACACGAACAGGGGCGGGCCGTGACGAACCCCAGCCGTCATCAGCACACGAGCACCGTAGTGCATGACGGCTGGGGTTCGTCATCAGCATGGAAGGGGTTAAGCAAGCCGAGTGGCTCTCCCAGAATGTATGAAGGGACACTCATTGTACATATACATGTTTTTTTGTGGGTTATGTTATATATGTTTTATTTTTGTATTGATTTCATATATGTATGAATAATTGTATTGAGTGGTCATTTTCCAGTGTTGATTGTCTCCACTGCTGTTTTGAATAGACCAGATATATTCAAGATGAACAATAGTCATCCTAAAGGGAGTAATTAAATGTACTCTATTTAAGTCTAGTTTGTTGTATTCATGCCTTTGACACCATTCTCTGTAGGCATAGCTATTTGTCCTTTACCCAGGTATCAAAGGGTTAGTTGGGTATACCCCTGTGGTTTGCTTATGATCGGACAAGTGTGGCAATACCAGTCAGTCAACCTCTGCACTACGGTTAATGCACCTGAAGAAGATGCGCGAATACTCTTGGGTCCCTGAGAGTACATGGAGGAATGATAAAAATGGGGACCGGCAGAATGTAACACCAGGGGCAGAATCCCTTGCCTGACCCCAAGACGGCTGCCACAGTGGTCCTTTACCACATTGTGCCACTACTATTGGACATCAACCAGTCCTCAAGCATATCCCCCATCCGGCTCAGCCATCAAGACATTGAATCTCTGAACTTGCCACTGTCCGTTGAGACCTAGCAGTTTGGCCCATGCCCGGTGGAGCTACCTTGCTAGCTACAGAGGAGATGGGCTGTGGGCTTCCCCCTCGGCCGTCATCTACCCAGCCGGACTTTGGACAGACTTGCCTTCGTCTCTCGGCAGTATCCCCATCCTACCCTTTTACCTTACTCACCTACCCTTCTTCACTCCTTTTATCTCGTCCTCTATTCTCTTTAAATGTTTTCTTGCAACAAACATAACTTGTAACTGATGTAATTTTGTAACATTGTGGAACCTCATGTAAAGCGCTATATAAAACTCATCAATCAAACAAACAAACAAGACTTATCTGGTGCTTGTGTACACAGTTCTTCATTCGCAGTCTCCCGTTTTAATCGTGTATAGTTTTGGACGCAGGCTGTGTGAATCCTTGGGGGCTTTGAATGCGTGCACCTGCGCCCACGGATGGATTCATGCTGACTGCCCCATCTTTAGGCCTGCCCTCGGACTTCTTTGAGGCAGAACTACCGCAATTTCTCCTGACTGTCTTTTTCATGGAGGTAGGGACGATTGTTTGATTTCAGTGTAACCGGTTTGGTGGCGAATTCCAGATAAATGAGCACCACACACACAAAAGGTCCCTTTGGGCGTTTATTTCAGCTACATGCAGTGGGGAAGGAGTCTGCTCTTCTATGTACTTCCTGACGGACTGTTGACTCTGAAGTACCTGTCGGGCACAGGTTGTTCTTCTTAAACTTTCTGGGATGTTTTCTCTTAACTGTCCCTGTTTGTAAATACATGTTCCGTAGCCCGGCCCACTACTGGTATGAAATGTATTTCTGAGGTCATAATAATATTTGTTTGATAGAAGTCTATAGAGCAGTTTTGATTCCCTTTGTTTTGTTAGCTTTATTTAGCTAGGGGGTTCCCACCGACAGAAGATGGATGTAGATACTGCAACTTTCTACAGGTAATTTTCCTACCTAATAAGCAGGGCCACTGGGAATATGCGATTGTTTTGGCCGCTGTTATTTTTGCATATTGATAAATTGGCCGCATTTGTCACATAATCCATTGTCTACAGAATGATCTGCAGATTTCAACAACAAAATTGTTTCCTCCTCAAACTGGTCAAAAGTTTAAAAAAATGCAGCTACACGTGTTGCTACAGTGGCAGGTCCTTTGCAAAGCAAGACTGGTCACCTTTCGGCGGCTTATGGATATATTTGGATGTTGCACTGGTACTAATGATGAACAAACAATGCCTATACCGTGTTACCTTGTTCAACAATGACAAACTAATGAAGTAACACTATTAAGAAATGTGCTGCATTATGCAGCATATTTTGACTTTTCTTGCCACATAATTGACTAAACCCTGCCACATAATGTGACCCTCTCTTGCCGCATAATTCCAGTGTGCCTGTTAATGAGTAAGTTACCTCGTGTACAATCAAAATACAAATAAAATTACAGGGTTAGTGAATATTCTACTAGGCCTACACGGCAAGTATGTCAGACTTTTGCTCATGTACTGTACTCATGTATCGACCAGTGGTGGAATTTCTCACTGTTTAGTAAAATGAACGGCCTCCCTCCTGTTGAGTGATTTTAACATCTGCCAACCGGAGGTCAGTGTTCCTGATACCGCTTTAGTCTACAACAAATGTACATCTACCTGCCAGTTGCCTGTTAGTTGTATTTTGTTTTTTGATTCGTCCATTAAATAAACACAAACTTGTTAAACCTCATTAGAGGGTTGGTGTTTTGCTACATACACCCTTGGTTAAATGCAAGTATTTGCAATGCAATTAGTCTTGCATTACTGAACGTTTGAGCAATTGGGGTTTCAAATGATGTTTATTTATTTTTTGGTTAAAAATGTCTCATTTGTAGCATAAGTAAAACAAACATTTACAATGCAATCCTGAAAGTGATCACGAACCACTCATCGCTGAACTGAAGGACTTTAGTTTTGCCGGGCCGACTGTGCGACACTCTAAAACCGTTCAAGAGGCCGTGGCACTAACTAATGATATGAGGAGGGTTCGATGGCCAAAGGTTGCTGTAGACGGGAGTGCACGAAGTAAAATAAGAACTCTGGTTTCCAGTTCCCTACGGGAATTAGAGAAGTGTGATGATCCGAACCGGTCATATCCCAAAATCTTAGACGTTCATGCCAGCCTGTTTGCATCCCTAAAGACACTATTTGTTAAAATTGTAGCCAAAAAGGGCTTAGGTAAGACGAGGAAACCTGCGAACTGGTTTGATGAAAATTGTGTCAACTCCCATTCAAACTTGTTTAAAGCACTAAAATCCAGGAACCCAGCCCTTATCAAATCCTGCAGGAAGGCTTATAACGAAGCTAAACGGAGGGCCAAAGCCGCATGGGATGATGAGCGCTGGGCTCTCCTTGTTGATGCCTGCGGCTCTAGGAACCTCACGCAATTTTGGCATCTCCTCAAATGGGGACAGTCCCAGGACGATCGTCCTAGTCCTGCTTCTGTTGACCAACTTACTTGGGTGTCCCACTTTGAGGAACAGTTTAGGTGTGTTAGGGAGGGGGATTCTCCCATTGGCTGGCCACTGACCTGTGATATCCTTGTGTTTTCTGCCAAAGAGGTTGAAAACGTTCTGAATGCCATCCCTAGGGGCAAAGCGCCCGGCCAGGACTGCATCCCAGCAGATATCTTCCAGCAGGACCAAGACTTATGGGTTCCTTATCTTCTGTATTTGGCAAACTCTTTGGCTAGGGGTGCAAAGGTACCTGATTCATGGGCTGGTGCCGAGATTCTGCCCATCTTCAAGAAGGGTGATCGGTCGGTTCCCTCCAACTACCGGCCGATCAGCCTTATTGACGCGGTACAAAAGATAGTTTCTCGTCTTGTCCTTTCCAGGGTCCAGGCATGGATTGAGGAATTTAATGTACTCACTCCTCTCCAAGCAGGGTTTAGACCCCACGTAAGCACCCTGGATCAGGCTTTTCGCTTTATGCTTCTACACTGGAAGACGGTCACCCTGGGTAAAGGAAACTTATTTGCGGCATTCGTAGACCTTCGGTCTGCGTTTGACCTTGTCCCGAGGGTTGGGCTCTGGAATAGCCTTCTAGAAATGGGTATGCCTCCCTCTTTGGTCCGCATTATAGTTAATCTCCATGCAGAGACCTATGCTTTTGTAAGATGGGGCAAACCTGGTGAGGTGACTAAGAAATTCCCTGTGTCGAAAGGTGTCAGACAGGGATGCGTTTTGGCACCAACCTTGTTTTCTCTATACATTAATAGAGTCACCAAGTATTTCCACGGATTTCCCACTGATGCTCCGAGTTTGGCTGGCTTGAAAATCCCCCTGCTCATGTTCGCTGACGACACTCTCCTGATTTCACGAACCAGACAGGGCCTCCAGCTTGCACTGTCGAGGTTTGAGAGTTTCTGCAGCGAACATGAGCTCGAGGTGAACGTAGCCAAAACCAAATTCATGGTGATGAGGGGGCACAAGCAGGTCAAGGCTAGGGTTGCAATGGGGGATACCCCCCTGGAGCAGACGAAGCACTTCACCTATTTGGGCGTTACTTTCAGTGACACCCTTAGCTGGACCCATCAGATTGAGCTCATGACCCTGAAACATCAACAGTTGGGCGGAGCCTTGATTAAGGAACATAAAGGGTCATTCACGAAGCCCATGTCACCGCTGATGAAGATCTATGGAGGGAAGGTATTGTCAGCAGTGTTATATGGAGCAGAGCTATGGGGTGGAAGTAATCTGGAATCCCTGAAACATGCCCAAAACAAGTTTATAAGGATGGCAACAGGTCTGCCCCAGTCAACTCCTCTAATCCCTTTATTATTTGATCTGGGCTGCCACTCGGTGGTCGATTATGCTAAATATCGACCCTTATCATTCTGGCGACGCCTGTGGACAACGCCAGATCTACACCACTATGCGGAAGCATGCCTGGAGGTAAAAAATAGTCCTGGAGCCACCAAAATTGGTTGGCTAAAAGATCTTAGGGCCACTCTACTATCTTTGGGCCTCATCGAGTTGTGGTCTTCGCCCGAGACAGCCAAATTTCCATCAAAAAATGAGCTTAAAAAATGCTACTGGGATTGGGTGACGCACAACATTTTCTTAAATACGAGCACGAGCAGTCTCTCTGGTCAATTTATGGTTCACAAGGATTCACCTAGGCTAGAAAGGTACTGGGAAACCATCACCAAACCTTTGGACCGTAAACTTTTCTTTCAATTTAGATGTGGTACTCTTCCCCTGGGGGACTTCACCAAAAAGTGGGGAATGGGCAGTTTGGGGCTTTGTGCTAACTGTCAGGGCACAGGGGAAAGTCTTTCTCACTTTTTGTACGTGTGCCCACTATACTCAGCCCCTAGAACCAAGTGGCTCAAATCAATATGTAGACTACTAGGTACCAGATCGGCTGCTGAAGCCTTGAGACTGTTAAAAACTAATCTGGATCCACTCATTGTTGTGGGGGTTGCTAAGTTCCTTGGGTGGGCATGGGTGATTAGATGCAGGTTTATCAAACACATAACAACGGAGATTGCCTAAACTTTTTATATGCATTGTGATAATATGGTCATGCACGATACCATTTTAAATCTCTGTATAGTTCTGTATGAAGTCAACTCGATGCCGAATATTTAATATTGGTTTTATATGTTCTTGTGTAATTGTTTTTATGTCTTTTATGATGAATCAATCGAATAAAGACTTCTTGAACTGAACTGAATGCAATAGGCCTCGCATTGACATTATTGTGAGCTATTGGCATTGTAAATGTTATCGTTTTTTTTCCTTTCTTGAAGCATTAATCAAATGGTGTAATGCAAAATGCCAATAGCTCACTTTGTTGTAATTGCAAAATCTATTGCATTGCATTTGTACTAGTGTGAGTTTTGTATTGTAAATGCTACTGTCTTTTATTAATGTGTTTTATTTTTATCACATTAATCTAATGCTTATGAGCCAGAGACCACCAAATTTTCACATCAGTTATGAAGTTGCTTATGTGGATAAAGAGATTAGGTTAGCCACTTTTGAATACGGTGGAGCGACATCACCTTGTTGTAACCAATCACAACATTCCATAATGCTGATACAACAATACTGATTTAGCATGCGAATTTGCAGCCTCTCTAGTGTGGCTGAATAAATGTGCCATTCATTTGTCCTTCTTTAGCTCTGTTTCTGTTTTTTTACTTGTGCTCCTTTACCATTAACCAGATGTATGTTTGTTGACGCCTATAAAAAGAGGATTTGAATAACTAAAGTGAGATGTACGTATGGTGGGGTTACATGAATTTGTGAAAAGTGTCTATTCTTGGGAGGTGAGTGGAGTAATACCTAGCGGGTATGTGAATACCCATCGAATGAAGGTAAATGCTTGTGAACGGCGCGGAGGTGCTGTGGCTGTCAATCATCTGTGCACATAAATTGAAAGTTACCCTTACCCACAGAGCTTCAGGTGACTCTAGCCCTGAGCCTAGTTCTCCTTGGTCAGCAACGAGATGAGCAGCAACAAAAGGAAAGGGGCTACCACTCATATCGTGCTGTCCGTGCCAGCTGCTCCTGCTCATTTACATAGTGAGAACTTGACTCCTAGTTTTTTGTATCAGCACTAGTTCAATTACCCAAGGTCAGTTTAATTTTTCAGACACAGGAAGTTGATCCGACGGCAAGATTGTAACCTAGGTTCCAACTTCTAAAGCTCTGGTGGTAACACCACATCCTGTCTTTCTACTAACAGTGACTCTGTGAGATGCCCTCCAACTTTCCAACGTCATGAGGCTTGAAAAAACAATGATGTGAAAATAACAAGCTCCCTGCACCTCACAAGTGATAAAAGTCTTTCAATCAATCAATCAATCAGGGGTTGGTGAAGCGCACTACTCACCCGTGAGGGTCTCAAGGTGCTGAGGGGTCGGGGTGGTAGGGCAGCTCAGGTAAGTTGAAAAGCCAAGTTTTGAGTGCACTCCTGAATGCCAGCAGGGTTGGTGTTGGTCATATTTCCAACGGGAGAGAGTTCCATGCCGTGGCCGCAGTGTAGGAGAAGGCCCTGCCTCCGGATCTGCTGTAGCGGATGCGGGGGACTTGTGCCAGGGCGAGGTCGGCCGAGCAAAGGTATCTTACTGGTGAGTGGAAACTCAATCTGTCATTGAGGTACTTGGGCCCTATGTTGTTGAGTGATTTGTAGGCGTGTGTGAGTAGTTTGTAAGTGACTCTCTTCTCGACGGGTAGCCAGTGGAGTCTGCGCAGGTGCGGGGTCATGTGCTCGTGGCATGGTGTTCCTAAGATGAGCCTTGCAGCAGCGTTCTGGATGGTTTGGAGCTTGCATAGCAGGGATTTGTTGATTCCTGCGTAGAGGGTGTTTCCGTAGTCGAGCCTGCTAGTGATGAGGGTGACTGTCTTTCTGGAGTTGGGGGATCCATTTGAAAGTCTTACGAAGAATCCGGAGGCAATTGAAACTGGTGGGGGAGACAGCGTTGATTTGGTGATTCATGGAGAGGGAGGAGTCCAGGATTATGCCAAGGTTTCTTGAGCGGCCCGTAGGGGTGCGGGAGGGACCGAGGGCTGATGGCCACCATGCGTTGCTCCAGGAGGACTTGCGGGTGCCAAAGATGAGGACTTTTGGTTTTGTCAGAGTTGAGTTTGAGGCAGCTGTCCTTCATCCCTGATGCAACGTCCTTCATTCCCTCCTGGAAACTGAGTCTAGTGTCTTCTGAGTTTCTGGTGAGCGGTAGGATGAGTTGATTGTCATCAGCTTAGGATATGATGTTAAGTCCGTGTTCTCTGACGATGTTGGCGAGGGGTGCCATGTAGATGTTGAAGAGGGTGGCACTCAGCGATTAACCCTGGGGAACTCCACAGATTATGTCTGTCGGTTTGGAGAGATAAGGGGGGAGTCTGATTTTCTGCGATCTTCCGGAGAGGAAGGAGCAGATCCATTTGAGGGCCTTTCCCAGGATCCCGGCCGTGTGGAGTCTGGTGGTTAGTGTGCGGTGTGAAACTGTGTCGAAAGCTGCTGAAAGGTCCAGGAGGATGAGGGCTGCGGTGTGGTCCTGGTCTATAAGCATGCGGACGTCATCAGTGGCGGCGATCAGGGCCGTCTTGGAGCTGTGGTTGCTCCGGAAACCGGATTGGGACGGGTCCGGGATGCATTATCCTTCAATGAACGTGGTCAGCTGGGTGTTGACGGTCCTTTCCGAGACTTTGGCGGTGAAGGGCAGGAGGGAGATGGGTCAGAAGGCTTTTTCAGGAGGGTTTTACTTCTGCGCATTTCCATTCCAGGGGGCAGGTGCCCGAAGCCAGGGAGGAGTTGATGGTGTGGGTTAGTTCTGGAGTAATGGCATAGGTGGCTCTGTGGAAGATGTGAGGAGGGCAGGGGTCCGTGGGGGCCTGGAGTGAGTCTTCTTCATGGCGGCGGTGATGAGTTTGACTGAAGCGGCGGACCAAGTGGTGGTGGTCGGGATGGTGGAGGTAGTGGCGGTGAGGGAGAGGGCGTTCGTTGGTTCGTTGAAATTGTGGTAGAGGGTCATGATCTTCTGGTGGAAGAAAGTGCTCAGCTTGTTGCAGAGGTCTAGGGAGGGTGTGATGTCCGTTTCTTCGCAGGGGGGTTTGGTGAGACTTTTAATGATGTTGAAAAGCTCGCTGCTGTTGGCGGTGTTGGCGTTTATCTTTTCGTTGATGAAAGATCTTTTGGTTCTCCTTTATCAGTTGGTGGTAGACTCTCAAGGCGCTTCTGTGATCGTAGAGTGATGATGGGGTCTTCTGGTTTCTCCAGACCTTCTCGAGTCATCTGCAAATGCGTCTGGCCTCAAAGAGCTCGGTAGTGAACCAGGCTGCTTTAGGGGGGCGTCTGGTTGTGGCTTGCCCTAGGGGGGCAAGTTTGTCTGGGCATCTGGTAATCCAGCTGTGGAGTTCCATGGTGGTGTGTTCTGTGTCAATGGTGGCTGCGAGGGGGTCTTGAAGGAGGGTGGAGTTGAGAAGGTCCGCGTTGATCTTGTTCCAGTTGCATCATGGGGCGAGGGGCTTGTTTGGGAGCGGCGCTGGACGTAAAAGTGAAATGGATGCAGCAGTGGTCCGTCCAGAGGAGCTCCGAGGTGTGGGTGACCCGGAAGTTGGACCTGGCGGCGAAGATGGGGTCCAGAGTGTGCCCTGGCTTGTGGGTGGGGGCGTCTACCAGTTGCTTGAGTCCCAGGATGGAGAGGTTCTCTAGAAGCTTGATAGAGTCGGGGACCTGGGTGTTCTCGAGGTGAAAATTCAGATCTCCTAGCAGAATGCAGTCCGTTGAGGCGATGGCGTGGGCGGAGGCTAGTTCCGTAATGGTGGCAGTGGGCTGTGCACGTGGCCCCGGAGGTCTGTAGATGAGTGTGCCTTGAAGCTTGGTCCTGGGATTGGTGTGGATTTGGAAATGAAGGTGTTCCACATTGGGAATAGAGACGTTGGTGTTAGGTGTGGAGAGTTTGAGGGAGGTTTTGTGGGTGATGGCAATGCCGCCTTCAGGGCAGTTCGGGCAGTCCACTCTCTAGAGTTTGTAGCCGTCCGGTATTGCTGTTGCGATGTCCGGGCCGGAGCTTGCGTTAATCCAGGTTTGGTGAGAAAGACGACATCGGGTGTGAGCGTCTTGAGTAGGTCGCATATCTCAATGGCGTGCCAGTGGAGGGATCTGACGTTGAGGAGGACGCAGTGGATGGGGTTTTCGGTGGGGGCAGCCTGAGGAGTGGAGTTTGTGGCTGTGGTAGCGGTGGTAACGGAGAAGGTGGAGTGGCAGTGAGCACATGAGAAAGCTCCTTTGGTGTAGTGAGGTGCAGCTTGTACGCAGGGCTCTTTGCGGCTAAGTTTGAGAGCAAGGAGGGCGGTGGCGGTGTAGTGGCGGGGGTCTGGAGGACCAGGGGTTCTGCCTCTGGGCGCGGTCCAGCGTGGACGGGTGCAGACAGGCTTGCCTTAGGTGTACCTTTGGAGCGCCAGCGGCGCGCCCGCTACGCACATCCGCTGCACGACCGCGCAGAGGTCACCGTGATATAGGGGAGGTGGGCAGGCTCAGGTAAGACGCTGGTGGAAGTATGGAGGGGGGTGGGGCTTGCTGTCTGGCAAGGTGCTACGGCATTGGTATTTGCAAGATCCTTTGAGGAATCACATAATAATTGGGAACACAGTTATGGGAATGCCGAAGCAAGACACAAAGAGGACTATGATAGCGAAGGAAGCCTTTGAGAGGTTAAAATCTTATCAGCCATTTTAAAAATGAATTGCTTACATTTCATATCAGTCTGGTTGCAGAAATTCTTATGGACCGTTAAAAGGATGTCTTGGAGTAGGGAGAGCTGGTAGGGCAACTAAGCGAAAGCTCAGATTTGAGATAAGATGAGGAAAGATAAATCCAGGTCTGCGGCAGACCAGATGTAATGTTTTATGGCTTGTACTTTCCTGAAAGGTCTTACGAGAGGTCTCTGAATCTAAGCTTCTGTCTAAAGTTGTAACTGATAAAGGATTAGCAGATTCAATTGATTTCCTTTTGAGAAATGTAAAACCACCCTGCAGTGGACAAAGAAATGTATCATTTGTCTGCGCAAATGATGCATTGTGGTAAACAGTATCTCCCCGCCCCAGTGCTTTTTATTTCTCCTAAACCTCCAGGCCCCATCTTGATTAAGTACACTGAGCTAAGGAGGACAATTGTGGCACTGAAGTGAGTGCTTGAGTTCGGGGGGGGGGCAGAATTTAGAAACCAACACAGGTGGAGTGCTGCAGGATGAGTCAGCTCCACCCATGACTATTAGTTGCCAGGAACAACAAAGTGTACATGTGTATTAAAGCAGAGGTGTGTGGCCATGCCGTGCTAAACAAAAGAAAGGCACGCCCAACATACTTAAAGATAAAGGGCAGCGCCATGCAAATAAAACAAGATATAGCGTGGGACCATTCAAAGGAAAGCAGGAGTGGCCGGAGCAGCCCTTCACGGCCTTCTTTGCTTCGTCCTAGATGCAGCTGCATTTCAGAGTTCTTTCCAGCTAGAGAGCCGGGCTCCTGCAGACTCCTCTTGGCTGCAGCAGCAGCCCCGACGGCCTGCCACATCTCGCACAAATCACAGCTGGTTCTTACCTGATACCTCTGACGTTCAGCTGGATGATCTCGCCGATGCCCGATACCAGGCAGTGTCCTCCTCCTGACCCGGTGCTGCCGTTATCAGCCATTGTTTCCCTGCCGTCAGCTTCCTGCAGCAGCAGCAGGAGTGGCAGGAGCAGCCCTGAAACCATACAGATTATGGGAGGGGGGACTAGAAAAGCAACACATACTACAGAAAGAGGGGGCAAGAGCAAAGTAAACAATGACATGATGGCACGTGCCCCAATGCTGAGCTACGCTTCAGTGCTTGGTTATGCTTGGGAGAAGTAGACACGCTCTTACTTCCCTAGCCACACCAACACTATCACAGAAATATCGAACCAGCATTGCAGGAGCGAGAGAGTCTGGGCTTGAGAGCACGTGCACTAGCAGACACAATACGTTCACTTCTAGACTATAAACAACAAGCTGTCAGAAACATGAGCCGGCAGTACACGCCTCCTAAAGATAAGAAAGTGCTTCACGACAGCCGAAATGCAGATGTTCCAGTCCGGATGGGCCGGACAAAAAGGGGAAAGGGCGGCAACCAAAAAGCCTCAGTTCCAATGGAAAGCCACCGTTTTACATAAACGATGAAGCCAGTCAATGAAAAAGAGGGGCGGGCCTTCAAGTCCTCTTCTCAAATCTCCTCATCCACAAAGTTTCTCACAAAGCGGGCAGCACATGAGCGCTGAAACGCTAGGCGAGTCCTAAAAATAAAACCCACGAAGCACGAAAAAGGGTGCAGTACCACAGGCCATCACCCTGTATCCCTGTATATTTCTAAAGGGACCGCATTTAGCCACATAAGGTACTGCAACCTCACTTATACTACTGCTGGGATATTTTTAAACATAACAAAAAAATCGAACAAACATTATTTGCAAAGCCAATAGCTCAAACTTTCAGTAATGTGAGACCTATTGCATTGCAAATGCTTGTTAAAATTGTCAGTTTAGCACAGCAGGAGGATCATTGCAAGTATCTTTCTCCTCTTCAGATTGCTGTTCAACCAAGTGACACACAGTTCTAAGAAGTCCTGAAAATCAATACACAGTTTGTTGCACTTTTATTTACATAGTTCAAAAGACTTCCTTAGCCCTCTTTCTTCTTCTACGGAACATCCCTAAATGTGTTCTTCCTCCACTCGGGCCCAGGTTATTTTCTCTTTAAAGCAAACTTTATTTACAATTCACAGTTCATTCAACAGTCTCTTATAAGCTCAGATCCAGTTTTAATAATGACACGTAAAATCTCCAAACGAACAGCTGCAATTTGCAGTGCTGGTGGCTGAAATCCAAAAGTTGGAAAGGACAAATCTCGCAAAATCAAAACTTGCACTCTGCTCCAAACTGGAGGTCTCAGCACAGTCACTGTCAGCACCCCCTCGATTTCCTGTCCAAGGACTACTAGATCAACATACATTTTCAGTTCTGGGGTTCTGTTGATCAATCGTGAAGACCTTAGTCTCCGGGTCCCCACCGCTCCTGGCATCTGTGATCAAATAAGTCCAATCTAGAACAGTGTACCTCTGGCATAGAACTCTTGCTCTTCCCGACCTCCTCAGACTTTCTTGTGCTTCTTCTGCATCAGTCAGCTCCAATTCAGATGTTTTGGACACTGGAGCAAGATCTCTTTCAGATGACAGACTCAAGTTTAGCCTCCTCTGTCTCACAATCCATGTTTCCCTTGCAGGTTTTGCTCTTCTTCGCTGCACCCAACCACTGTGTGCACCAGTTCTGTCAGCTGAGTCTGACTCTGTAGCACTCACAACGTTATCATCTCCCTCATAGTCAATATCTGGGTGTTGTGCAGCGTGATCCTTCTCAGTTTGCTCTGGTGGGCAACCAGCTCCGTCAGAAACCCTCACAGCTTGCTTTGGCCTCTCCTGTAGTCTCGCAACCACAGCTGGATTTTCTTCTGGGAGAGGAGCTGTTTTTTTCCCACGGTTCTGAAACTCTGCAGGTATGGAAGGCATGAATCCAGTTAGGCAAGCCTCAGCACTTCACAGCCATATTTGTCACCAGAATCACTTGATATGGACCTCTCCAGCGAGCATCAAGACAGTTCTTCCTCACATGCTTGAGAACGAGCAGCCAGTCACCCGAGCACAAGTTGTGAATTTGCAGTTTCAACCTGCTGAGACAGAGAACATACCACGTCAGCGAGTCCCTTGCAATAATTAAGGATCAAATCATCTGTGATGTTTATCAAGGCTGTAGACGGCACTGCTGCAAGTGCATTGCCCTCCCCATCAGGATCTCATGGGGCGAGAGACCTGTTCTCCTATCGGGGGTACTACGAATACTCATCAGCACAAAGGGCAACGCATCAGGTCATTTCAAAGACATGGACAAGCACACTTTTGCCATTCGCATCTTGAGAGTTCCATTTATTTGCCCCACTAGGCCAGATGCATCATGCCTCTCGCTACAATGAAGTCTCTGATCAACTTGTAATGCAGTACAAATTAGCTTTATGATCTCGCTAAGGAAGTGTGTTCCTCATATCCAACTCCAATGAGGTTGGAAATCTGACCCGAGGAATAAGCTCTTTAAGCAACAACTTCGCTACTGTGAGACTATTGCACCTTAGTGTTGGATTAGATTCTACCCACTGTGAAAAGACACACACCACAACCAGAATGTACCTCATTCCATTACACCTAGGCATCTCAATGAAATCAAGCTGGATCCTGTTGAAGGGTCCCCCAGATCTCCCAATGTGACTTAATGCAACCACAGTTTTCTTTCCAGCGTTCATTTGTTGACACGTAACACATCTGTGGCACACTGCTTCAGCAAACACACAGAAATGTGGATTAAGCGATCTTTTTTCACAACCTGCTTTGATCCAACCAGCTTCTTCCTGCCTTGATACTTCTCCCTGCAGACGCTTTACCTCGTCCCAAGAGGTCACTATGGCTAACATCATGCTGAGCTTGGTTCTTTTTGTGCTCTCTCCTGTATACTCCCCAGTAAAAATGCATCCCTGTTCAGCACAGAACTGTGCAACCTCATTGGCATACCTATTGCCAAGAGTTACAAAGTAATTTACCCTTCCATAAGCCCCACACTTCACCACAGCAATTTCCTTTGGACATTGCAAATCTTCCAACAGTCGTCTTACATATTCCCCATTTCTGATGGGAGATCCTGATGATCTTAGGAACCCCCTCTGTGACCATAGCTGTCTGAAGTCATGAAGCACACTGAATCCATACTGGCTATTGGTGTAGATGGTGACTCGGATTTGATCAGTAACCAGGCATGCACGTGTCAAGGCAATGATCTCAGCCACGTGTGTAGAGTATACTCCCTGTAAACAAGCATCTTCCACAACTCCAGAAATGGTACATGCAGCAAACCCTGCTCTCAGAAGACCCTCTTTGTCCCTTAAGCATGAACAATCTATAAAGATTTCATCAGATTCAGGCAGAGGTTCATCGACAATTTCAGGTCTTGGTTTGGTGCAAAGTTTAGTCACATCAAGACAGTCATGGTCATCACAATCTTCACTGTCAATAGATGGAAGAGGCATCAAGGTAGCAGGATTCAATCCAGAGAATCTTTTCAGAGTCACATTCTTTGAGGCAAGTATGACTTGCTCTTAGCGTGTGAGTCTGTTACTTGTCAAAAGCTGTGTCTTGGTTCTCGTCATCAGAAGCTCTTCTGAGTGTGGAACATAAAAGTTAGAGGATCATCAAAATACTTTCACACCTTTCAATGCTGACATCTATTGCTGCAATGGATTAGTGATATCCGGGCAACGCTGAAGCTACCGGATCTAAGGTAGCTGTAAAGTAAGCAACTAGTCTATGGACACCTCCTTGAGTCTCTGTGAGTACGGATAGTGCACAAACCTCTCACTCACAGCAAAATAGTGAGAAGGATTTGTTGTAATCAGTCATTTCTAGAGCCAGAGTGTGACATAAGCTTTCTCTCAGCTGCAGAAAGGCAACCAAACAGTCGTTATCCCATGGGACCGGATCACTCACATCATTGTGTGTCAATCTCTGCAAAGGTTTCACCTTCAATGAAAAGTTGGGATTGCACTGACAACAGTACCCAACCATTCCCAAAAACATCCTGACTTCCTTATCTGTGGTAGGTGCAGTCATATTCGTGGTCACCTCAGTACGGTCTGGTGACACCTTCCTCTTGCCTTTTTCAATGCTATGACCCAAATACTGAACCTCAGTCAAACAGTTCTGTAGCTTGCTCGGGAGCACCTTGTGTCTATTCTCTGCCAAGTGATTCAACAAGGCAACAGTATCGATCCTGCAAGCGTCTTCTGTTTCAGACACAATCAAAATATCTTCAGTATACTGCACAAGGACTGAATTCCGTGGCAGCACTAGACTCTCAAGATTCTTTTTCAAAATATGATTAAAAATTGATGAACCCTTGTGGCATACGACACCACGTTAACACATGATTTTCCAGCTGGAAAGCGGATACATATTGGCTTTCCTTGTGTAAGGTTATCGAAAAGAATGCCTGGCAAAAGTCAATCACAAAAAAACATTCAGGTTCACATGGGATCTGAAATAAGATGACTGATGGATTCGGTAACACAGGAAAGCATGGAACTACAAATGTGTTGACCTTTCACAGGTCCTGGACGATCTTGAAATTCCCACTTGGCTTCTGTAGCCTCATTATAGCGGAATTGCATAGGCTCCCCATTGTCTCCTTCAGGATTGCCTGTTGAATCATGGACTCGAATACAGACTTGATTCCTGCCACTGTTTCACGTGTCAGATTGTGCTGAGGTATTCTTGGGAACTCAGCATTTGGCTTAATCTGGATCTTAACTGGTTCAACCCCTTTGATCAATCCTATCTCTTCCCCGTGAAATCCCATACATCCAGGGAAACTGAGGGGCATATTACCAAGGGCAAGTGTCGCCGCTTTTCTGGGGAATTGTGCTGAGAAAGCAGCGATACTTCTAGAGCCCTATTAACAAGGGCATTTTAAAGCCGGGCCCAAGCCCACTTTGCATGTCGGCGATAAGCATCGCTAATGACATGTAAAGTGGGCGTTCCCACGTCCAACCACATGAAAAATATGGTTGGAGATGGGAACACCCTATTACCAAGGCAGGCGTTGGGAGGAAAAGACCTGCGATAAATGAGTTTATCACAGGTCTCCCAACGCCTGCTCTGATCAGGCGTTAGGCATTGATAACATGGGGGTGTGGATCATAAAGCTGAATCCACCCCCATATAAACAAGGCCCACATTAGCGCATGAAAACAACATTTGTTTTCATGCGCTAATGTGCCATATCGCCGACTATCGCCCGATTTCAATTCGCCTACCTGTTGCGCATTGATAATTGCGCGCTAAAACGGCGATAGCCGGCGATACGGGCATGTGCGTTGTGCGTTTTCCAAAGCCCTCCTTGGTAATATGCCCCTGAGTCTCTCAAATCGAGCTGTAAATCCTCAACTGGTAATACGGGGTGCATCTCTAGGCAGAGTTTCTGATTTGCCCGTTTGAATGCAACGTCACCATCATTAGTCTGCAATTCCACTCCCTTAGGTGTGCAATAGATGGTACAATTCAGTTTGCACAAGAGATCACTTCCCAACAAACAGACGGCATGAAACACACACTACAAATTGGTGACGCTTGTGGAAAGTTCCTATTCTCACAGGTATCTCATCTGTCAATGGATTGATAATCTTCTTATTCACAACTCCTACAACTTGGATCGATTGTTCCAAGAGGGGTAAGTTTGGGACTACTGCAGATCTCACAGTAGAATGGGTAGAACCAGTATAAATCTGAAAGGTGATGGGATGACCATCAACATCTGCCTCTATGAACGGTCCTCTCTTCTACCTCCAAGAATGCTTCAAGGGTACAGTGTTACTCCCCCTCAGCCACTATCATTGTAAGTGGTCTGAATTGAATTCCTCGAATGTCTCAATCAATGGCATCTGCTGGTACATCCGATTTCCTTGATGGATTCTTGGAGGTTGCTGATCTTGCACTTGTGGACTCAAACCTCCCCATTCACAGACCTGGGCCTTGCTACAGTATTTACAGTCTTGGATGCCTGTGCCACTTCCTCATATGTGATCTGATTATCCAGATTTGACCTGCACTCATGCTTCAAAATGCACAATCATGTGACAATAATGAAATGCAGTGGTCCTCATTAGAGTACCAAGGTCTACCCTCGACTTGGGGTCTGTGGGTTTTCCTCTTTGCTGACGTGATGCATTATCAGCTCCTCCGTGACTGTGTCCCTGCCTTTGCCCTAACGTTCCTCGATTTGACTGTGGTTGGTCCACCCTTTCTGCATTTCCCACCTGAACTAGTGATGGAGCAAGGACTTGTATAAAATAGACTTGCTCAGATGTAATCCTCCTATTTAACTTGTAACACTGTATTAATGACATATTGTGTAAATGAACATGCACTACACTACATAATTTAGAAATGATGAATACTTGCCTATGTGCTTTACTTACAAGTAACTCGAAATGGCTGCTAACGCGAGAAAATGTACTGTGCATGCGTCAGCTACATCTATGCAGAATCAAGTCTTTATGCTTGGAGGGAAAATTCTGCTTCTGCGCAAATGCATCTAAAATGGCCGCTTGAAAAGCTCACATGCTAAGCATCTGCTTCGCTGAAATTAAATCCAGTTATTTACTAATTGCTAACGCGGGGAGAGCCTTTATAAGGGAAAGGGATTAGAGTAGAGATAGGTGTTATACAGTGAAATCATTTTATTTTGAAATTAATATGTTTTCTACTGACCTCTCTATTAGTTTGTATTTGTGCCTCCGAGTGATGCTAAAGTGCATACAACATGTGACTCCTCACGCAGGCGCAATGATGCCAAGCCAGAAGCCGTGATGTTGTTTTGAATACCGTCCAAGGACAGTTTTGAAACATGTCCTGGGAACCTGTTGGATATCCTGAGAGCTGAATAGAAATTAATATCATATGTATACATTGTTGTTGATAAAGATGGGAATACGGGTGGGAAATAAAGCTTGGGAGTATGAAATTAAGGGGCGGGAACTTTAAACAAAGAACTAAAGAAAATTATTCAAACTTAGCAAGGTGTGATGATCATCCCCCTTGGCTGTCGAATCAGAATCAGGAGTTTCATAAAGTTGAAACATCAATGGGTGATACATTCATTAGGAAGGTATAATTGCGGTAGTTAGTTAGATCAGAAGGGATGCTGTCCGAGATCTGATTAAATGCTGATGAAACAGACTTAGAATTTCTCAGCTAATTAATTAGAAGAAGATCACAGAAGAATCGGGGAGTAATTGATCAGAAGAAGATCGCGGAGAATCAAGGAGGAAGTTAGTGTCAGAGAGGGGTGTGATGCAGGCATCGAATCCAGAAGAGGTCATCTATCCTGTCCCGAAACCTATCCTGAAGTACTTGTCACCTGATCTATCCCTGTTAACATTTCCAGCCTTCTGCCCAAGGGGTTGATTTCCACAATTTCCACACCATTGTAGGTAAAAACTTCTGTGTGTTATGTCATTGTACTTCTCTCGCTATCCTCTTTTTCCTGTGTTACTGTTATTGTGAATTCGCATTAAATATAGATGACTAAATATTAGGGTAAATCGATCGAACTTCCTAGGAGAGATGGAGTTCGTACTGTAATTTGTTTTGGCTCAAATGAACTTAACTGGATAAACATTAAAAACTACTCCTGAGTCTGTGGTTATTCAAAAAAATAGAAAGTAAAATATAAACCTTTGTCATTTCACCATCAACTAGTCCCAACTAATAGGTCCATTGACCAGAGGAAAGAACTCTTTGATCAGTGAAAAGATTAGTTAAGATAATAGGTAACTAATCTTATTAAAGCATATACAAAATTGAACCCCAGTAGTAATAACTAGCCTATGCGAATGTGTGTGTGTTTATGGGCCCAGGTGAGTATATGGTGTTTGAGTATTTAAGGCTAGTTACTCGCTGGGTCACTAGAATCAGTTTTTTCATGAGCTCCCTATGCTTTGAGTCTACTTCATCACTGCAATATCTGGCATGATGCAGGATATCATCCACAGACTTGTTCTGCCAACAGATCAAGTGATGTTGGATCATAAAGCTAATCTCTGGTCTTAGTCATAGGACAAATTAGAAACGAACTGTTCCATATCTTTTGAATCTAGAGTGTCCAATTTACTGTACTACTTAAAGGCTTTCAGAATAGGCATGAACTGATTCCTTGGGCTCTTGGGTCGTTCGCTCTACTTTAACCCAATCAATGTCTTGTGGCGAGATTTTGGACTGTAACCATGTGATTACCTACTCAAACTTATCCATAACTATGGGTGAAAGAACATGCGTTATGGGGTCTTGTTTAGGTTCTGAAATTGGCCATTCAACAGCAATTTTACAAGCAAACCATAAATCACTTGGTACCACAATGTCAAACAAGGTATTCAAATCAATCCACAGTACATTTGAGATCTTGACAAAGCGATCGACTTGTGTACCACTCAACAGGTTTTTCCCTCAGCGAGGAAAATCATTAGTAAATGCTGCCAAATCACCCCTGCTTCAAGACACATTCCCTCCACTCGGTACCTCTCACAACGGGTAAGCCTCTACTCCTGCTGTTACCCCTCCTGGAGGCGGCGCATTTCCTATGTCTCTCTTGACACTCTTTTTCCTTGACCACCTTTCTTTTTACTTGTCAAGCATGCTCCATGCACGTATCCCTACAATTCTTGAATGTGGGTCTTTAATCCTATGACCATTTTCTCTTCCAATTCCTGATCACTGTAATTCAGCCTATGGCCTCCCTGTAACATTTTTGTTTTGGACAAATCATACCTTTATGCTAACTCTGTCAAATTCTCATGAGCTTTCGTTGCCTTTTGGGTTACATTCTTTGCCACAAACAACAGTTCATCTTGTTCATAAAGTTCCATTCTTTACAGAGGCAAGTTTCCACTCATCATCTCATCTGCTTCCACCTTTAGCCTCACTTCAGTCAGGTCCTTGGCCCTTATAGCAGCTTTAATCATTCCCTGATTCAAGGTGCTACTCAACTCAACTCTCCACTCCCACTACTCTGATTTCCCTAGTTGCTCCCTTTGTCCACATTCCATGGGACATTCTGACTCCCAGAAGCTCCCTGATCAACTCCTCCTGTCGTCCTTCCCATGGGACCTCTGACTGGGACTTCCAACATCCTCAAGTCTGAACGTGAATCTGCTAGTGACTCTGATCTCGTCATTCTGGGTTCAATGTGCCCTCTTGAAGAGTCTGCAGTGGCTGGCAACGGAGTACTAGCCTCTACAGGTCGCAAAAAGGGACCGCCTTTGCTCACTACAGCATTCCCTCCAAAAGTGGTACCCTCTCCTACTGCTGACTGTATTTGACTACATTACCTTGCCTGACTCAGATCATACACTGACAGTATGGGATCAATGGTGAACGGTGCTGTAAGGGAAAACGTGTAGCAGCGTGCATTCCACTCAACTCTGCACTCCTTGGTGCTTGCACCCCATTCCTTCAATCTCTGTTGAAAGCTTTCCCATCACTCTTGCAATAGGACTCGCCTGTGGTTCTGCTATTACCTCCACAGGCGCTCGCCTTCCCTCCTCTGAACTCAGATTGTATGGAGGCAGACGATCTGCTAGCAACCTTCCTAACAAGCTGTCATCAGTGTCAGTGTCGTCCTCTTCCTTCCTTTTCTGAGCATCTCCTACTTTCACTAACCGTGGGAATCACCTCTCTACCTCAATTGTGTCTACTCTCCACCTCTTCAACTGTGCATCCCAACGAGCATCCTGATATGCCTTCATTGCCTTTTTCATCCGTCCTTGGCTTCATTCCCTCTTCTTTGCCTGTGCTGCCCTCATCCATGCATCTAATGCCTCAAACTGTGTTGGTCTGGGTGGAGGTCCCAATTAAGTCATCACTGCCCTTAACTGATACAGCACCTCTAATCTTAATGAACCATAATGTGAAAAAGCCAAATCTCCCTCCTTTTCAGTGATCTTATTGGCAATTTTGTAGCCGAACTATGGTATGAAGACCTACATTTGTGGCCATGTTATGTGCTGGAGTATCCTCAGATAGTGCTTCCTCACCCACTCGAGTTACCACTCCTCTATCTCCTCTTGTGATACTCTAAAGCATTGCATGATTGAGTCAAACTCTTTTGCCAACAAGATATTTTCACTCTACTTCCTGATGACAATCCACCAATCCCAGCGCAACTTTACACCAACCGACCTATTGCAGCGTGGCGCACTCCGATGTCACTTCTTCTGCCGCTCACACAGCAGTTCACCCTCCTTCAAAATCTCTTCCTTACTAATTCACGCACTTCACTCATAGAAACAAGTGACTGTCTGTCCACCAAATGACCGGACAGTCACATATCCGACTGTCTGTCAACTAAACGAGCGGACAGTCACCTCAGACCATCTGCCCATGAACGTCCGAACAGCCCAAAACCACAATCACTCGACTCTCATCCCAACTCTGCAAAACATCACGCAATCAAAACATCACCGCAATCTAACACCCACATCCCTATTCATACTCACACCACTGTGAACTGCTGTTCCCGCCACTCCGTCACTCTCCATCGGTCTCTGCCAAGCTCTATCGTCCTCTGCTCTCGATCCTCTGTGCTTTCATCATTTGGGCTCTTTGGGGCTCTATAACTAACTTTCCCTAAAATTCTCCCCTCTCTGCAGAGGCAACCATCCTCTTGCTACCAACTGAAAGGGCCCCCTTATCAATTAACTTTGGAACCCTTGGTCAATGAATCTTTGTTGCCTGCTGAGAAGTGTAGAGGGGAGAAATAACTCATTAAAGCAAACTTAACAACTTTTAAGAACCATGGCTTTGAAGAACCACAGACTTCGAAATCCAGTTAGTGGGTCTATCACAAAGCCAAAAATAAGTGGACGTACCGACACCTCAAGACAAGGTTGTAGAAGTACATTGGAACTAATCCAAATGCAAATCTATGGGCAAGACGAAGATGCTGGATCATAAAAAGAATGACAAGTTCCCGAACCAGAACACAGGCAATGATTGCCCCTACGGCAAGAGCTGTCTTCATTTGGGAAAATACATGACAAGCATTAGTCTATCCCTACACTATCACTACGTGATATCCCTACTGGACCAGGCAAGATCAGAAAAAGTTGTCAGCTCATGAAGACTTCCTAAGAAGTACACTCATGTTGTATGGGTCAAGTAGCCAAAGCTACAGAGCTCGTTCTAAGATGCTCCTTCCCTCTCCATCGATCTCCTCACCTCCTTTTCTGACTCAGCCCCGGGGCACTACTCCGCATTCAAATCGCACAACGTAAAACACGCCCACTGATTGCATCTTGATCACCTCTTCCTACAAGGTGAATAGGTGAATTTCCATTTACTTTTGATACTCTGGCTTGATAACCTTGATTCCCAGGCTTCCTCCGGTGAGAAAGAACAGTGGTTCCCAATTATCAGCATTCTTGCACAAGAGTATCTTCTCCTCCCTGAACCTAACTCCTTAAACAAAAGAATTTATTCTAACTAACAAAGATGACTTTCTCCACCTGAAACAGAAACGTGAGAACAGAACAAATCCAACATACACATGAAATTCATCTCCTTACCCCACTATGAGAGCCGTCAGAAAGAATACATTTCAGGCCTGCAGAAATTGGCCAACATAAGAATGAAGCACATAGGGCCCATGAGCATACATATAAATGAACAGTTTTCCTCAAGCATTTCTAAGTCATCAAGTTACATGAGTACATTTGAATGCGCAAATCAACATAAGCAGGCTATAACCTTTACACATTCAAATTTGAGTTGACACATTCATATGCAACTTTAATTTGCTGCACGTTTATATCTATACATTGCATCATAAAGGAGAAACTAAGTTAAGAAATTAGAGAAAAGCTACATTATTCAAAACACATCTGCCACGTTATTTCTTGACATGGCATGTAATGGTTCTAACATATCACTTTCACAGGTTAGTGCAGAACACATCCTAATGACCAATTGTTAACACAGCAACCTAAATAAATGTAGGTGCAAACTACTTATGAATATGATGCACCTCTACAAATGAAGGAGCACTATCACGCACCATCAGTCCAAGTCTTACTTCACCTCACAGCTTTCTGCTCCCAACATCAAACTGACCTCCTTTGACTTTGTGCACACCTCCGTTTCCCTCCCACTTAGGTTCAGGTCGACCCCTCCCATCCTCCTTTTGCCCAGAAAACCCTTTCTCCCATCTCCAGTGGACTGCCTACAATTGTCTCTTTCACTGCTTGCTAATACTAATGCTACTGTATTTATAAAGCGCGCCATTGTTGAAGTTTGTTGTTCATTTATATTTCTGTGCACCATTAATAACATTCAGTATGTTTTTTTACTCTCAGTTAAAAGAACAATTGATGGACAGAATGCAGAACAATGTCATACATTCACCACAGTACAGAGATCTGGGCCTAAATCCATTGTTTGTTTTGCTCACCATGCCATTACAGTTTGGACCCAGCCATATGCAAATCAGACCCTGCGCCCAATGTGAACAGTCCAGCCCGAACAGGCATGCCAGGTCCTCCCTGGATAGGAAACAAGCATCCTAGGACCGGTGTCATGCTTAGAGCCCTCATCAGCCAGGATAGCTTGACTCCAGTGGCATGGAGAGTGCTCCGCGCTCAGCGCTCTGTTCATCATCTCTTGTGTTTGCTTTGTTTGCCCTAAGTTGGCTGGGTATGCCCAGAAGTGGGTCCCTTGCTCACTTTGCCACTGGATTTAAGACAGCCTGGCTGATGAAGGGTGTTACCCAGAAACCGGTCCCAGGATGCTTGTTTCGGGTTCAGGGAAGATCTGGCTTGGCAGTTCGGGTCCAACTGTTCCCATGAGGCACAGGGTCAAGACTAATTTCAATATAGCTGGGTCTGAACGGAGGTGGCGAAATGAGTTAAAGAATGATGATGGGTTCAACCCAGATCTGTGACTGGGGTGAGTGAAAAGTTTCAGTGCTCCGTCCATCATCTCCTTGTGTTTGCTTTACTCTCAGTTACACATGAGCACACTGATTTAGGGGTATTGTCTTTAAAACTAAATTCCTATGACCTGTTTTCATGGCTATTGTAAACTAGGCCTCAATTTATGTCCTCTTGCCAACAGTTTTTTAAAAATTGCTGTCTCCTGCTGCACGTTTTATTGTTCTTTAATTCTACAGGACACAAATAAAGCTGAGTCAGTTTACCTCCGTTTGGCTAGATCACTGTACCCTGTTCGTTCATAATGGCTTGCAGTTGTTCATGGAAAGAGTTTGTCCTGCCACCTCCGAATGATAATTGCATAGAGTAGGCAGAATCAATATTCAGGTAGTGGGATAGTTCTCATGTGCTAAGGCAATATGACATTTATTAAAACTGTTCTCTGATTTGCAGAGAATTTAACACTTTTTGATCATACTACGGCGATTTTGCAGTTGTAGTGACTTAATATGTGAAACACTGTGTATAAACTCTTGATTTTGGGGGGTGAGACATAGACTTTTTGATATTTCACTATTCCTCAATGCCCTATTTGCAGGTAGCCTTCAGGGCAATGACTTTAAGTCTGTACTGTATCTTTTAGATTTTTGTAATAAAACCTTTCAATTTATTGCACTGATTAGAGCCCGTTTAATGCTGACCCCTATTAATTTGACTGTATTTTGATGTGTTGGGAGTTGCCTTACATCAGGGACACATTGCCTCATTAAATCAAGGTTTAAGACCATCTCTGATTCTTCAAGCCATGCACTTTATTTTGAGGTAAAAATGTTAGTCATACATTTTTCAGGGTTTCCTTCACCCACACTATCACCCAAAAAGGGTTTCCTGGGGATGGAAAAGAAGCAATAATCTAAAGAGATATGGAGGCTGATTTGAAAAGATGAGTCATGGAAGCCTTGTGAAAAGCAAGGTGAGTCGATTAGACATAACTAGAAGAGGAGAGAGTTCCAAGCTCCGGCAGCCAAAAAAAGGAGTGGCAATCAAAATGCCAATGGTGTGTCCTGGGGACCACTAGAAGATGAATAGAAGCAGCATAAAGTGTAACGCTTTGAGCATAACAATATATTTAATACAAGGCAGCACCTGCACTGCCTTGCATTTCCTTGCATCATAGAGGTGTTTCATGGGTGGAGCATTGGCATTCCTGTGCATCCACCCACATATTTTGAGGCAAACCCACATTTTCAAAGGCTTGAAACCTGGGTCAGCACCAAAATAGTGGGTCTGCTCAACAGAGGCATAATGAGGAGGAATATTTTATTCTCATTGTTACTTTCTCTTCAAATGTGTGATCCATTCTGCAGCACAGATGCAGAGAAAAATGCCTTAGGATTGTTTTTGTACAGGAAAGTATCCCTTTCTGCACAAAAAACAATCCTGACTGTAATGAAGTTAACCTTGCAGCATAGCGCAAGGGTGTGTCCTGTAGTTCCTATAGTACCCATGCAGGACCTGCACGTTTGGATAACATAAACTGTGGGATCGGTGGCAGACTGGTTCGGTACTCCCCCACAAGAAATGTTAGCTTGTTTGCATATAAGCTAGCTCACAGTGCCACTAGTGTCTGCTCTTAGCGGGGAGAGATTAGTTTCTGGCAACCTTAGAACATGACAAACCTAATCCCTCAAAATCGTGTAAATAATGTACTACTTTTCGCTCAGTCACTTGTGCACATTTAGTTTCTCTCAGAGGTACACAGAATAAACAGTCTGGGCGTTTCAATAAAGTATTATTGAACAGTGGGGGCGCTAGGTGGCGCCAGACCGGAATGTACGCCATGGCGTAGAGCTCCCGCCGAGTAGGGCGATTCAAGAAACATTATCCTCATCCTGCCTGGAAATAATTTTCCTTAACCAGCACAAATGTCTTTGATAAGGTGAGGAGCGACGGCGGTACAAGTTTGACCCTGCTGCGCAGACCGGGACGCGAGATACCGGCTTGGGAAGGCGGAGCGCATTGCCAGAGCCGTCACCGCTGGAGGCCGGCGGTGGCTGCCACATCTAAGTGAGGCCGGGGATTCCAGGCCTATATCCCCCTGGGGCAGCTGCGGTTGGCGGGAGAGCGGAGGCGCGCTTGGATCCTCCCTCCCGGGCTTCCCTGCCCGCACCGGCTGACCGAGTGCCTGACGGCGGAAGATCCTCGGGCTGCTCATACAGGCCGAGGTGGCTGTGACAAGGGGCGGAGGACGAGCGCTGCCAGGTGCGGCCACTGCGCGCCTAGTGAGGTGAGGAGAGGGGACCGAGCAGCATCTGGCTGGATGTGGTGGTGGAGGAAGAGGGGCGAGCTGCGGGCAGTAAGACCAGGCATTTCCACGCCGGCACCATTCTTAGTGGACATCCTCCCCCGAGGCGCATGGTGGGGCTGAGCGGGACAGTCTGCCATTTTAGGGGCCTGTGGCCACGAGGAGACACTTGGAGCCCTGGCCATGCCATCGGACTATAAAGAGGCAGACCACTGTACGACTGCCCTGCCTACCCACACTGTGCGCAGTCACCCTCCTCCTGCCCCGCGCGATCGAAGGTTCCGGGCGCATCTGAGGGGAGCTGCACCGCGCCAGGGACCCGATCTAGTGGCTCTGGATCTACCTCCATTTTGTAGGCGACGCCGAGGCCTGGCTAGGACAAGCACGTCAGCAGCACGGCAGGTTGGGGGACCCCTATAACAAGCCCACATTGACCCCCTGCTGAGTGTACTATGCACCTGGCCACAGTGAGACCTTCTGAAATACAGACCAGCTAGGGTCAGTCCTGCTGATTGCTCTGGGGGTGGACTGCGGCCCTTCCTACGCCCCGTGTGCTGGACATTACAACTTTCGGTGTCGCTGTCAGTGCCCACCCCCCCCCCCCTTCACCATACGGGTGGTGGTGCTTGTGCTGTGCACGAACTACCGCCATGGGTAAGGCATAACCGAAGCAGTCGAAGCTGCCTTTCGACACTCGCAAGACACCTGGCTCTGGCTGGAAAGATAGGCTAGTGAGCATCCAACAGAGCCTGGCATCTATAGATTCAAAAATAGACACCATGTCACTCCGCCTGGACAATGTCGTAGCTAAACTGGATGGCCATGAGGAACGATTGAAGGAGGTAGAGCAAAGAATGTCAGACCTCGAGGATGGTGCGAGCAACAGCAGGCAGCACTCATCACAAATGGACAAACTCCTGAAAAGTCCGTATGCTAGGCTTGGCACAGGGAGGTTGGAGGGCTTCCTGGAGAAATTATTGGCGGATCTCTTTGGCAGGGACTCCTTCCCCGCTCAATTTTTCATTGAGAGAGCTCACGGCACCCTGGCCGCCAGACCGCCCCCTGGGAAACCGCCACATCCGATCATTATGAGATTCCTTAACTACCGCGACCGGGACATGCTGCTGCGGCTGGCGAGGGAAAAAGGTGAAGTGAAGTACGAAAACACCACACTCTCCTTCTACCCTGATTTTACACAAGCAGTGCAGGAAGCCAGAAGGAGGTTTATTGCTGTGAACAAGCATCTCCAATCCCGCAGTATTCAGTATGCCATGCTGTACCCTGCTCGGCTGCGGATCCACCATAGAGGCCGATAACATATCTTCCCACGCCTCATCAAGCAGAAGATTTTATCAAACAGGATCGACGCTCCGCTTCCCGGGAAGCAGTGGCAAGACGCAGATCGCGCTCTCATTCACCGTTATCAGACCCTTCCTGCACAGTAGACCAAGCATGAATGCATAAAGACATCTCAAGGACATTCTACGAACTGGTGATGTATGATTGTTGATAATTATAACAATAGCAAAATCTGTCGCCTGGCAACTCGCCGTCGTCCCGTCAGATCGACCCCTGTAGCAAGCGGGTTGTGGATGGGTGAAACAAGAGAGGCGAAGTGGTAATAGCGGGTGCCCCTAGTGGCCCCCTATCGAGGGCATTCCCCCTAAGTTGTTCTTTCCGTAATGGTACTTTGATTGTGGGATTGGGCACTAGGTCCTATGGGTGTTTTTAGGGGGGAGGGATGTTTTTTCCTGGCAAGTTGGGGCAGCCGGTGTGGGTGGAAGAGGGAGGGTTGGGGCACAAGGTGAAATGTTGATAATGTATGGTGAGTCACAGCAATGGGTTTGGACTAAATGACTGAAGTATCAATATCATCTCTATGGTTGTGGGTGAACGGGGTGTAGACAGTGCAAGCCTCAACGTCATGTCATGGAATGTAGGGGGGCTCAATGACCCTCGGAAACGGCGGCAGGTTCTGGGCTACCTGGATAGGCACCACGCTAGCATTGCTTTCCTACTAACCCTTTACACAACTACGCACTATGCGAGCTGCACATAGCACAGTGCTAACACGCATAGTGCAGCGTAGCGTAGTGCAGCGGTCATTTTTTGCTTGTTTGCAGTCCTCAACGACATGTTCGCGACCACAAGCAAGCAATGACATCCCGGCGATATTCTCAACGCGGGGAGGTCAGGTTTCTCATTGTGAGTGGTTGCGCATGCTCGCGACCGCTCGCGATGAGAAACTACCAGTTCACGTTGAGAAAGCTGCTGCTCGAGTAAAAATCTACTCGAGCAGCAGAAAACTACAGCTCGCACTGTGCCAGATGCAGTTTTCAATGATTGCACAGTGCCGGATGCTTGTATGCACTGTGCATCATTGAAAATGCGTCTTGCACAGTGCGAACATGCTACTACGCAGCTCGCATAGTGCTACGTGCAGTTCGCGTAGTGTGAAGTGTACTTCGTGTAGCTTCGCGTAGCGCTACTTCGCGAACTACGCCCACCCTTATTTCCTACAGGAAACGCATTTGACGAAAGGAAACACTCCTCAATTTGCAACCCGCTGGGCTTCTCATGGGTGCTTTGCCTCATACTCCTCTTATGCCAGGGGGGTCGCTATATTGATTAAACATGGGGTCCGTTTTGTGGATGGAGGGTGGGAGGTGGATTCAGAGGGACGGTACTGTCTGTTGTGGGGGTCACTGCAATCGCATGAAATTGTATTTGTAAATTATTATGGGCCAAACGTCGATGACTCCCACTATCTACAACTGATCAGAGGCAAAATCTGAACGTTGGGGTGCAGATATCTTGTATAGGGAGGAGATTTTAATACAGTTGTAAATCCCACATGAGATAGGTCGAATGCTACGACAATGCACTTCCCAACGCACCTTACAGGATATTGTAACAGCTGAGTCTTGTGGACGCCTAGCGTTTTTCTCACCCTTTGCAGAAGGAGGGCACACACCACTCATCTGTACACAACCCCTGGGCCAGATTGGATTATGTGCTACTAGCAAGGGGCATGTCCTATTGGGTGGAAGGGGCGCACCATATGGCCAAGACCTTTTCGGACCACTCCCCAGTGAAAGTCTCCTTATTACCACCTGTCGACCTAGCACCTTTCCTTAGCTGGAGATTAAACCCCTTGCACCTACAGGATGCAGTCTTCAAGGCAGAGTTGGAACAGGAGATGTTAGAGTTTTTCCCCATGAACACCGGCTCTGTGGCGAGTCTCACAGCTGTCTGGGAAGCCTTTAAAGTAACTGTTGGGGGTGGTGCATTTCCAAAGGGGGAGGGATCCTGCGGGATCTTCGAAGGACCCTGCGCACTCTGGGGGTTGAGTTAAAGGCTCTGGAGCGGGAGGCCGCGGGCAGTGAGGACTCCAATTCCCTGAAGGCACAAATACAGGAGAAAATGTAGGAATATAGTGAGGTGGCTGAACAGGAGTGTAAGTTTCGGGGGAAGCAGGGGGTAGCTAGACGATACAGGGAGGGCAACAGGCCGGGGCGCTCCCTAGCTGGGGCAATTTGGCCTCGACGCTTTCGTAATTATGTCACAGAACTGCGGGACACCCAAGGGGAAATATGTAGATCCCTACCAGAGCAGCTGGACATCCTGACTGACTATTATAAGGCACTGTACACATCGCGGAGGCAATCTGAACTACACTTGGAGGACTATTTTGAAGACCTGGCCCTTGCTTGGTTGGGACCCGTGCAACAACATTTTTTAGCATTAGACCTTGAAGTTGACGAAATTAAAGAGGCGATAATGAGCCTGAAATCGGGAAAATGCCCTGACTCGGACGGGATTCCTATTGATTTTTATAAAACTTATATTCGCATTCTAGCCCCTATCCTCAAGGCAGTATATTATGAAGCGCTGGAAGAGGGCGTACTCCCTGGTACTATGAGAGAAGCGCACATACTGTCCTTGCTTAAGGCCCGGAAAGCTTCCGGTCAATGCGATTCCTTTCGGCCCTTATCTCTCCTTAATAGCAACACCAAAATTTTGGCCAAGGTGCTGGCCATTAGGCTGAACCTTCTCCTTGAAAAGATAGTGCTGCTGGATCAGGCGGGCTTTGTCCCTAACCGGGCCACATCCCACAACCTTCGCACACTACTGGCGATCCTTCAGGACATAGACCCTAAATGTGCGGCAGTGGCGGTCTTCTTAGACGCCACCAAAGCGTTCGATTCTTTGGAGTGGGACTACCTGTTCGGGACCCTGACATATATCGGGCTGCCGGAACTGTTCATACAATGGGTCAAACTCCTCTACAAAGCGCCAATGGCCAGAGTCCAGTCTAATGGGTCCTGATCCGATCCCTTTCACAGTGACAGGGGGACAAGGCAAGGCTGCCCACTATCCCCGGTTTTATTTGCTATTGCCATTGAACCCTTGGCGGCCAAGCTGCACCAACACCATAATCACAGGGGCCTAATCTATGTATCCCGACAAGTCCTAGTCTCCCTTTACGCGGACGACATCACCCTGTACATTCGTGACCCGGGCGACAACTTAAATCCAGTATTGCGGGAAATTACCAAATTTGGAGCAATTACCAGAGTACAGGTCAATTGGGGAAAGTCAACAGTGTTCCCATTCACCGATCATACCCCCTCAACCCCTGGACTATCCACTGCAATGGGAGGAATCCGAAGTTAAGTACTTAGGGATTTATGTCTCCAGGGATAAAGAAACACTCATGAGAACAAACTACAGTCGAGCCATGTCTAAAGTGACAGACAACATCTCATCTTGGCTTAAACTTCCCCTATCAATGGCCGGCCGTATATCGTTAATCAAGATGGTGATAGTTCCCACATTTTTATATTTGTTTATTAACATTCCTTATCACCCTGGGGCACATTTCTTTGCCACCTTAAATACGCAGCTCATCCGAATGATCTGGGGAGGGAAACGTGCACGGCTGAAGCTGGACTCCCTAACACTCCCATAAAGATACGGCGGTTTTGATGTCCCAGACTTTGAACAGTATTATTATAGTGCACAGGCACACTTTGCGGTGTACTGGTACCACCCCCCCACATGCCCCATCTCGCAGTAGAGGATGGTCACATGACGCCGGTCCCCTGACTGGGTATGTGTGTGCCCCATATAAGGAAAGAGATAGAGACCCTACTACCGTGGACTGCACGGTTAGAGCACAACACTGGCTGGCGAAAGTGGAGGGTGTTACTCAGCTCTACTCCCCTAGAATACCATTGCATAACTATCCACTTCTACAGGTGACCACTGAGAAAATTTGTCAAAACCTGCTAACCAGACTGCAATATTTCATGGGGGGGATCTCTTTTGCGAAGGGACCGTCCGGTCGAACGAACAATTTTTCTGAGATAATTCCTCTACATTCATGGATTTGTTCCTCTACACTAGGATCAGACAGAGTGTGCAGGCCATATGTCCTGACTTCCCAGCGGAACCGGAAGTGTTCCCTTACCTTCACCTAATGCTGCAGGAAGACGCACTGAAACACGCCACGTCGGTCTTATATGCGAGAGTCAGATCTGTGCCCCCCCCCGCTGCATGCCAGAGCCAGGGCTGAATGGGACAAGGACTTACCTGAACCACTCACTGATGATCAGTGGGAAATGGCATGTACGCAGACGGAACGTGTCTCCGGCAGCAGCAGGCTTCGCTTGCTGCACTTCAAATTCCTGCACAGACTCTACCACACACCTGTTCGATTACACAGGATAGGCCAGCGGTAAGATGATAGATGCCTTCGATGCTAGCAGAGTCCCTCAGATTTCATACACTTAGCTTGGAACTGCGCCAAAGTGGCTGAATACTGGGAGGCGGTCTTCACAGGGCTCACTAATATGTTAGGACTCACCATTGAACCTCTCCCCACAACGGCTCTACTGGGACTAATCGCAGACATTAATACCCCACACAGGAAATTTCTTCTAATGGGCATACTACTGGCACGACGCCAGGTGGCGTGTCGATGGGGCAGGGGAAGGGCACCCAAGTTCAAGGGATAGTTACAAGACATGGTTACATGGCAGGACAACTTACACGCTGATGCGGAACAGATGCCACTGAAGTCTAGGCCTAAGGATATATGGGGCCTGCTACTGGCCTATCTCAGAGTGCACCAAGATGAGGAGGAAGTGGACCAACTGGAGACGGATGTGGTGGCACAGGTTTAGACCACAGAGTAGCTACAGATGTTTCGGGGGTCATATAATGCTTCTTTATCTTGGACCCGCCTACCGTATGATACTTGCACTCTATAGTCTGTCAAAGGTTAGACTGTACATGACGGTAATATCTCAATGTGTATAATCTTGATCTATGCTTGACTCACGATGACACTATGCAGGGCCGAAATGTTGGGGAGAATGTTGAGGGGGGTGTGAGGGGTATTGTGGGAGGGGGGTTATGGTTTGAGGGTATTGATATTGAACCACACTTCAGACAGATTTCTCTATGAGATGTATGTATTTTGAGACAAATGGAAATGTATAAATACATTTAAAATAAAAAATTAAAAAAGTATTATTGAACAGTTGTTATTCTCGTGTAAAATATATGAGCTGCAACAACCATTAGACAGTAGCAGTGATATATGATTAGCAGTACCATGAATATAAAAAGATAGTACAGTTCTACCATTGTGCAATAAGCATGTATAAATACATGAATATGAAATGCATGATAAAAGTGTGTGTACTCCGACGATGCCTATCTAGATGTACCTAAGTGTACAAAGCATATGAGTAGGTATGAAGCCAAGAACCCCTCTAGTATTTAGTCAAACCCCATTACCTAAAGTGTGAAATATCAGAGCCCTACTTGGACTCGAGTTGGACACCCCACAAGGGATGTTCAGACCACTTTCAGCTGGAGCGTCTGCATGCAGGAGCCTCAGCATCTCTTGTCAGTGTGTCGGCCTGGAAGTCTTGGTTCCCTCTAACTACTGCTAGCAAGATGTGCTATATTTATACAGAAAAGTACATAGATTCCCTTTGTCCCTTGTTCTTGAGTTAGACATTGTTCGGTATGAAAATGACGTATGTAATGAACGTTGTGCGTAGATTTTAGGAAGCTGGTGTATAGCCCCTGCCTTGTTTCCAAGTAGCCTTATGAATATTCATTCATACTGTGTCAATCTAAAGATGAAGTCATAGAACACTATTATTCAGGGAAACCCTCCTTTTGCACCCAGGCCTAGAACTAGGTAAAAGGTTCAGTCCATATAAGGCGTTCAATCCTTAAAAGGCTTGTTATTGTTTAATGTAGGGGAGGTGATGAAGGTGATAGAGTATGCTGTTACCTGAGCCTATATTAGGGTACCTATATGAAACATAACACCCACTCCTCTTCTGAATAGTCAATTATATGCAATTTAACCACTCATTTTACTAGGTGTAATTTTCTAAAAATGTAGTTTGTTTAAATTGCCCCTTAAGCCACAGCCACCATTTTGTGCTCACAAGCCAGTGAAACCAGCCCCCCTGCCCCCCCCCTTCCCAGCAACATGGATTTTCTACATCAGAGGGTGCTTCTGTGAGCTGTTTAAACTGCGTTTTACTAGGACCTGAGCACTTCGATTTTTTGGCCAGCAGGGGGAGTAAAGTTTTATTCAAACAGTATTGTTAGATTTTCAGGTTAGTGAGACCCTTACCTTCTGAAGTCCAAAGTGTGTATTGAGCCTGTCTGTCTCCTAGGAGATTGTGAACCGGAGAAGCAGCTGACCATCCCCCACCCCTAGGCCAGTAGACCATTGGCTATTCAGCTACCAGGCAAGTCTGAGCCCTCCTCTCACACCTGCCCAGGCCCATTAAGGCCTTGCTGGGTGCACTCCAAATATTCTCCTCCATCTTGTGAGTTGCAGCCTCCCTGTGCCCCAGATTGCAGTGAGCAGAGTCCAGGAAGTGGTAAGGAGATAGACTAGTGCTATCTCTTCCCAAGACAAAAAGTTGTTTAAAAAACGATTTTCACTTTCTGTGTTTACTGTCTATGCCTGTGGTTGTTACAATTAAAAATTGAAGTTTTAGCCTGTCTGTAATTGCATATTTTATCACTTGTGTAGTGTTTTAAACTTGTGGTTTTCCATGCTCATGATAGCCTCTATTTAGCATATGGAATTGTGGGGTTTGCAGTCCAACCTCTGTAGTTTGTCCCTCTCATTCCTTGGTGACAATTCTGTTTTCCCTCCACATTTCTCCTTTGCTCTGTGCTGACATGTATGTTAAAACAGTGCACCCCTAGCCACCATTTTGTGTTCACAAGCCAGTGAAACCAGCCCCCCTGCCTCCCTCCTCAGCAACAGGGATTTTCTACATCAGAGGGTGCTTCTTTGAGCTGTTTAAACTGGGTTTTACTAGGACCTGTGCGCTTCGTTTTTTGGCCAGCAGGGGTAGTAAAGTTTTATTCAAACAGTATTGGTAGATTTTCAAGTTAGTGAGGCCCTTACCTGCTGAAGTCCAAAGTGTCAATTGAACCTGTCTGTCTCCTAGGAGATTGTGAACAGGAGAAGCAGCTTCCAATTCCCTGGCCAGCAAACCTTGTCTGAGGTTGCTGGGACCTTATATGGTCTGCTGGTGGTTGGTACATGTCTACACTGATTGGTGGTTGTATCTGGTGTTTCTATTGGATTAGGATTAATGTCCTCATTGGTTGGGTATTTGAGGGTTCTGATTGGTTTCTGGGTCTGTGATTCAATCATGGTAGGGTTGGGACTAGGGCTAGGGTTAGGATTTCTATTGGAAGTATGGTTGGATTGAGCTTCCTATGTTATTGGTTGTTGGGAGTAGGGTGGGACTAGGGCTAGGGTTAGACCTTTAATTGGAAGTAGCGATTAGGGCTTCTGGTGTGATTGGTTGCTGGCCTAGGTGTGGGACTTAGAGTAGGGTTAGGCTATCTATTGGAAGTAGGGACTAGGGCTACCTGTGCCATTGGTTGCATGGACTTGTTTTGGGACTACTGGTAGGGCTAGGGCCTTTATTGGACGTAGAGATAAGGGTTTTTGAACTGATTGGGTGCTTGGACTAGGCTAAGATTGACTGTAAGGTCCTGGTCTCCTATTGGCTCTATATTTTAGGGCTAGTGTTGTGATTGGATAGTGTTAGGGCTAGGGTTCCCATTGGCTGAAGGGGTCGCCTGATTACTAGGGCTATAAAAAAGGCCAGGCTTAGGGCGTCTCAGCCTGAGTGTCGAGGCTAAGAGCAGAGAGGACAAGGGCAGTTTCCCGTTTGAGCCTGTTAAAGACAGAGAGGACAATAGTAGTTTCCTGTCTGAGCCTGTTCGAGACTGGTTGGGACTAGGGCGAGAAAGGCTGCCCTTTTTCTCATTGAGCAATACCCAGCCCACACCATCCACTTCCACAAACAGAGCAGCACACTCACACCAAATGTACACCACACACAACACTATGCACAAATTAATGTACCAGCCTGCACTACAAACCTAACTAAACCACATCTACACACCCTACTATCCCAACTACCACACATATCCACCATCACCTACAAACAGTACACAACTCTATCCTATACCACTAACCAATACACTCATCACTAACACCAATCAACACCATACATAACTACATCCAATTCAGACACACTCTCCCTGCTGTAAATACACCTAACACACTACCTTTTATCCCCTACTCTACCCCTCCTTGCATCATCTGACACCTCTTTTACTATACCGATCCCCTTAAACAAACATTTCTAAACTCTTTCCTCTGAGTCCTCCCCTCCAAAACTCCTTTATACTCATCCAAAAGCCTCCTTCTATTGCTAAGACCTAAAAAAAAAAAACTTTCACTCTTTTATCCCTCCACTATCCTTTTCAATCGAAATTAACAGACTAACACGTTCACTTCTCAAATTCCATATCAAACTATACTAATATACTACCCAAATAACTGAATAACATATCCACTACTCAAATTACTTCATATTTTTTTACTATACTAATTTTTAACAGTAATCCTTTATGGGTTCCGGAGTGGTGTGCTACTCGCCAGAAAAGTGATTCAACACCCATCAGGGGTAACAAGTGCTATATGAATGCAAATCTTTCTTCCCCTTTTTATCCCTCCGCTATCCTTCTCACTCCAAGTAACTGGCTAATATCCACCACTGAAATTACTTCATATTTCACCATATTAATTCACCACTAATCCCTGATATCATAGCGCTGAACTGCTACATTGCCTGCTTTTAAATTGGGCCAGATTTGTATCGTAGCGCAGCGCTGGACTCTTACATTGCCTGCATTGTCAATTGTGCTGAACTGCTGGTATCGTAGCTCTATATCGCATTGCCTGAGTGTTTGCTTCGCCTTGTTTCACTTTTGTTTCTGCTGCCATTTTGTTGTTTGTTTGCCTCCCAGCCCATCCCTCCACCCCGCTCCCGCCTCCCAGCTGCTCCTCCCTCCCACAGATAGCAAAGGAATCGTCCTGCCTGCCCTAGCGCTGTGACCATCCTGACTCCTGCAGAGGCGGTCGCTCCCCACGCTCCCTGATATCGTAGCATTGAACTGCTACATTGCCTGCTTTTAAATTGGGCCAGATTGGTATTGTAGCGCAGCGCTGGACTGTTACATTGCCTGCATTGTCAATTGTGCTGAACTTCTGGTATCGGAGCGCTATATCGCATTGCCTGAGTGTTTGCTTCGCCTTGTTTCGCTTTTGTTTCTGCTGCCATTTTGTTTTTTGTTTGCCTCCCAGCCCGTCCCTCCACCCCGCTCCCACCTCCCAGCTGCTCCTCCCTGCCACAGATAGCAAAGGAATCGTCCTGCCTGCCCTAGAACTGTGACCATCCTGACTCCTGCAGAGGCGGTCGCTCCCCATGCTCCCTGATATTGTGGCGCTGAACTGCTACATTGCCTGCTTTTAAATTGGGCCAGATTGGTATCGTAGCGCAGCACTGGACTGTTACATTGCCTGCATTGTCAATTGTGCTGAACTGCCGGTATCGTAGCGCTATATCGCATTGCCTGAGTGTTTGCTTCGGCTTGTTTCGCTTTTGTTTCTGCTGCCATTTTGTTGTTTGTTTGCCTCCCAACCCGTCCCTCCCCCCCGCTCCCGCCTCCCAGCTGCTCCTCCCTCCCACAGATAGCAAAGGAATCGTCCTGCCTGCCCTAGCGCTGTGACCATCCTGACTCCTGCAGAGGCGGTCGCTCCCCACGCTCCCTGATATCGTAGCCCTGAACTGCTACTTTGCCTGCTTTTAAATTGGGCCAGATTGGTATCGTAGCGCAGCGCTGGACTGTTACATTGCCTGAATTGTCAATTGTGCTGCACTGCTGGCACCGTAGCGCTATATCGCATTGCCTGAGTGTTTGCTTCGCCTTGTTTCGCTTTTGTTTCTGCTGCCATTTTGTTGTTTGTTTGCCTCCCAGCCCATCCCTCCACCCCGCTCCCGCCTCCCAGCTGCTCCTCCCTTGCCCCACCCCCACTACTATCCACTTATGACAAATACTTTTGCGCACAGCGTTCATGCGCAGCGGTCGCGCCCTATGCGCGCCGAAGGTGCGCCAAAGGTAAGCCCGTCTACGCCCGTCGCGCCTGGACCGCGCCCAGCGCCAGACACCTTGTCCCCCACAAACTCCTCTCCACCCGCATAACTTACGACTCCGCTTCCCTCACCGCACTCAACTCCGGCCATCTCCCAGACTGCTACCAAGCCGCCCCAGGACGCACCCACGGACCCTTCACCTGCCACTCCTGCAAGTTTGATTGCATCAGGACCCACACCAAATCCACGAACTCCAAACACACCTCCGACACTATCCACCTGAAGTGCATCCTACTCGACACCTGCTCGGTCCAAAGAAACGCCATTGAACTTTGGAACCTACTCGACACCACATCGCCGGACGTCGCCTTTCTTACAGAAACCTGGATGAACGCCTCTTCAGCACCAGACATCGCCATAGCCATCCCGGACGGCTACAAGATCATCCGAAAGGACTGCATCAATCAAACAGGAGGATGAATCGCCATCTTTCATAAGAACACCATCCGCATCACGACCAGTTCCGACGACAACCTCACAACCGCCGAACACCTTCACTTCCAGATTCACACCAACCCTAAGATCACACTCAGAGGCACCCTCATCTATAGACCACCCGGACCCCTCACACAATTCAGCCAAGACATCACTGACTTCATCAGCCCTCACGCCCTCCCCTCCGAGGACTACATCCTACTGGGAGACCTCAACTTCCACCTGGATAAGAACAACGACAGCAACACCACCACCCTTTTGGACAACCTCACCAATCTCGGACTCGAACAACTTGTTGACACCCCCAACAACTCTGCTGGGCACACGCTCGACCCAATCTTCACCTCCAGCAAGCACATCTCCTATAATCACACCACAGTTCTCCATTGGACCGACCACAGCTGCGTTCACTTCAACTACAAAAAGACTACGACCCACAACCACCCACAACCAATTCCCCGGAGAAACTGGAATAAAACTACCACCGACCAGCTCTTCACATCGCTTCACCAAAACCCTCCAGCAAAATCATCGGACCCAAACCAAGCAGCCACCAACCTCACACAATGGATCACTCACAGCGCTGACGAATTAGCACCCTTGAAAAACCATCAAATCAAGCAAGGCAGCAAAAAAGCCCCTTGGTTTAATGATGACCTTAAGAAATCCAGGAAGATCTGTCGCTCCCTCGAGAAAGCCTGGCGAAAAAACCCAACCACGGACAACCTGACCACCTTCAAGAACGCCACCCCCAAACACCACCAACTGATCCGATCCACCAAGAAATCAGCATTCAAGGATCGACTCGACAACACCGCCCACAACAGCATAGAACTATTCAAAATCGTCAAAGAGTTTACCAACCCCACCGCCGGCACCAACGACATCACTCCATCCCAAGACCTCCGCGACTCTCTAGCCTCGTTCTTCCACAGCAAAATCGCTGACATACATAACAGCTTTGGAAACCAGCCCACCCCACCTACCTCCGAACTAAAACTCCCCTCCAACAACCTTTACGCCAGGAACCCAATCATCACTGAAGACACCATCCGCCTGATGAACACCATTCACTCAGGATCGCCAACCGACCCATGTCCACACCACATTTTCAACAAAGCAGACTCCATTATCGCACCCCATCTCCGAGACGTCATCAACTGCTCCCTCAACTCCGCCACCTTCCCGGAAAGCTGGAAACATGCAGAACTCAGCGCCCTCTTGAAGAAACCTACAGCAGACCCCACTGAACTTAAGAACTACCGCCCCATTTCGCGCCTCCCATTCCCTGCCAAAGTCATTGAGAAAGCCGTCAACAGTCAACTCGCCGCCTTCCTCGAATCTAACAAATCCCTCGACCCTTCACAGTCCGGCTTCCGAGCCAAACACAGCACCGAGACCGCCCTCATCTCAGCAACAGACGACATTCGAACTCTACTGGACAACGGAGAAACTGCTGCCCTCATCCTACTCGATCTCTCCGCAGCCTTCGACACAGTCTGTCACAACATCCTTATACAACGCCTCAGCAACGTCGGAATACAAGGAAAAGCATTGGACTGGATAATCTCGTTCCTCGCCGGAAGAACCCAGAGAGTCTGCCTCCCCCCTTTTAGATCAGAGGCCACCGAAGTCATCTGCGGCATACCCCAAGGATCTTCACTCAGTCCCACCCTCTTCAACGTTTACATGAGTCCCCTCGCATCCACTGCGCGCCAACACAACCTCAACATTATCTCCTACGCAGACGACACTCAGCTGATCCTATCCCTCACCAAAGATCCAAACACCGCCAAAATCAACCTACACAAAGGAATGAAAGAAGTAGCTGAGTGGATGAAGAACAGCTGTTTAAAACTAAACTCGGATAAAATGGAAGTCCTCATCTTAGGATCATCACCCTCCGCCTGGGACGACTCATGTTGGTCACCGGCCCTGGGAACCCCACCCATACCAATGGACCACGCACGTAACCTGGGCTTCATCCTGGACTCCTCCCTCTCGATGACCAGACAAGTCAACGCCGTCTCATCATCATGCTTCAACATCCTATGTATGCTCAACAAAATCTTCCGTTGGATCCCCACCGAAACAAGAAAGATGGTCACCCATGCACTGGTCACAAGCCGACTAGACTACGGAAATACCCTTTACGCCGGAACAACAGCCAAACTACAGAAAAAACTCCAACGCATCCAAAACGCCTCAGCCAGACTCATCCTAGACATCCCCTGCCAAGCTCACATTTCCGATCACCTGAAAGACCTCCACTGGCTCCCCGTCAACAAGAGAATAACGTTCCGCCTCCTCACCCACGCACACAAGCCCTCTACGACCTAGGACCCGAATACCTCAACACGCGACTGTGTCCTTCTACACCCCCACCCACCAACTTCGATCGTCCAATCAAGCCCTCGCCGCAATCCCACGCATCCAAAGATCCACCATGGGAGGAAGATCCTTCTCCTACTTAGCGGCCAAGACCTGGAATTCCCTCCCTCCCCACCCACCTCCACCTCACACATAACCACCTATCCTTCAGGAAACAACTAAAAACTTGGATATTTGATAAGAAAAGCTCCCACCCTCCCTCAAGCGCCTTGAGACCCTCTGGGTGAGTAGTGCACTATACAAATTTAAACTTGACTTGACTTGACTTGACTTCCTGAATAGCGTGCGTCAACAAGCACTATATAAATACAAACCTTTGTCCTCTTGTATATTTCTGCTATCATTCCAAATCCAAATAACTGACTAACCTATCCACCACTTAAAATGTGCTTGCATGTTTCACTATACTAATTCAACACTAATCCTCTATGTGTCCCGGAGTAGCGTGCTACTCGCCAAAAAAGCGCGTTGACGCCTCGTAAGGGGTAGTAAGCGCTATATAAATGTAATTACAATACAATACAATGTAAGTTGAATTTCTACTAGCGTCAAAAATGCCATGCTTTTCAGTGAGAAAGTGTCAATTTATACTAAATATTCCAAATGTAGGTAAGTTTCGAAGAAAGGAGAATCAGAAATCTTTCCCAGCACACGATGAGCCAATTATAGATTAAATGTCCTGGCTGGGAGACACAACATCATTGCTGCTTGCTGCTTCAGGGGACGGTCCTTGTAACACCTCGCAAAGTACGTCAATGGAGCACAGATGATATTCAGTACTGCCAACATTTGGTGTAGAGGAAGCCTGTGCAGTAGTTGATACCTGGGTGCTAGTGGTGCTAATGGTGGAGCTAAAGCTTACTACAGTTGTAAAAGGCACATGAGGATTCTCAGGAAATGCGGTTGTCAATATAGGAATACGCTGGGGACATTGCTGAGCATGAGTCTTTCAGGGTTTCAGGCTGGTATTCAAGTCCGCAGGCGTGTCCGTGGCAAGTGTCAGACAGAGTTCCAACATGCATTTGTCACAGCAAAACAGGCATCGAAGAACAGGTAAGATGCAGGCCATCCAGACTGGTCTAAACGATAGGAACCAAGAGGCGCTTTGTTCCCATAGGCAAGGTGTGCCCAGATGCTGTACCATGCCTTCACTTTATTTCTGCTCCAGGTGCGCTTTTGCCAACTTGTTGGTGATTGTGCCATCCATTACGTATCAGTTAAACAACACTCAGGATTCCATCTATTGAGAGCAGTGTGAGAGGTGGACCTCCAAAGATACTTCCAAATACAGAGTGTAAAGTTTGGATTATCTCTGAGGATTGTCTGAAATGTGCTCAGAAATCCTGACTGTGTTGTCTTAAATAGGTGTACAATACCACTTGTATCAGAACTACTAAAGATATGACCCACAATTCCTGCAAAATAAATGGGGCAGTTTGTACGTATAAGTGCCTATATCTCAGTCGAGGTCCTTGTGATTTGAAGATCAAAGGTCTCTCGAGCGGAGGTTAGTGGTATAGTTTGCTGTCAAAGAATAGCTTTCAGTCTACCCAAAGCATCAAATTGTACAAAAGGAACATTCAACGAAGCCCATAATGGCGCCTCCCTGACTGTGTTAGTAGGGGAAACAATGCGTGCATACAGCAAGTAACCCTGGAGTTCACAGTGACCAGATAGGCAATGCCCGGAAACATACCACAGCAACCTTGATCATTCAGCATCAAGTAACTCCCATTCGAGAGCAGCTCGAACACCGGTTTAATCATGGCAGCTGGAGCCCCTTTCATGTGCAGGACAAGTTTGCTACTGATCCATTACAAGCCCAGTGCAACTACATATCCTGGCACATGAGAGAACCGCTCAAAGCGTTCTTGCAGTTTGTACCACTTGGATACACTTCTCGATCCCCACTCCGGCATAGAAATCTACATGGTAAATCCCAGGATTAATGTAATCTTTACCCATTTTTTCATACTTGCCCGTCTGCCTTTGTTCAAGGCAGTTTTGAAATTGAAAAGTAACGACCGATAGAGTTATGTGGCCATGGATAAGCCATTCAGTAGACGGAGCTTCCGCCACTGTAAATCGTAGTTGGTCCAGTTTTTCAATACGCAGCATTGTATATGTAGCTACCCTTGTGCCATTTCAAGCTGTTTATCTGTTAGATTATATTCAGAAAACAAAGACGTACTGTTTATAAAATGCCATGGCACAAAGCCTGCATGCAAAGATTGCAGCGTCCAGTTTAATACCATGATAGAACGTAATTGAGATTGCCCATGTTGTAATATGGCCAAATCTTGTTCTAGGATGTCTATCGCTGAAGACACAATGTTGCCTAAAGAATATATTCTGGAAGACAAAGTTGTTAACCCATTGTCTACCACAGCTAAGGATTTTTGTAAGTTAATACGGTCTATTTACCATATTCTCTCTGCGGCCTCTTGTTGGGATATTTTCCAGATTTGATTATAGGCAGCGTAAATGCCAGCATATATGTTTATGTTTATGTTTTTTTTTGGCAATTTTTATAGCGCACCAATACCCTGGGGTGTCTCGGCACTCACTGATCAGAACGATGGCTGTGGCAGATTTTAATATGGGAAAAGCCAGGTTTTTAATTTCTTCCTGAAGCTAAGGAGCGTTGGGGCCGTTTTAGCGGAGAGAGGGAGTGCGTTCCAAAGAAACGTTTCTGACGTGTCTTTCTGGGACCTAATAAAAAATCCCTAAGATCCATGTCTTGTGAGAGTAAAGATAAGTGTTGTTTCACTTCTGTGGGTGTTGAGGTTTCTATCCAATCAAGGCACAACTTCCCAACACTGTATGATGTCACTACCCTTGGGTGTTTTCATTGTACATAACGTGGGTCTGGCCTGTAGATACAATATCCTTCGATAATACCCAAGAATCTTTTATGACATATGTTCGTGTCTAAGGGCCAAACCACCCATTCTTTCTAATATGGGTCTCTTCTATTGTACTGTAATATGTAATCCACTGTTGCCCCTTCCTTTTAGTTGAATTTTGCCACCCCTGTGATGGTGTTGGAAACCGAGGTGTGTTCAGGTCCTTGCTCTTGGCTAGTCCAAGACAGGATGTCTGTTGCACAGTTTTGTTTAGAAATATCATCTGCTGTGGAATGAGGCATGCTCTAAATAGTGTTTCTGTTCCCTGGACTTGCCAGTCCCTAGATCCCCAGACTGTTTTTATGTCCATTGTGTCTTTCCATAGGTCAAACCACTGTTCCGACAAATGGGAAATAAAGAAAGCAGTAAATCTGTTTGGTGTTTGCCAGCATAATTTTCAGTGCTGATGTTGGTGTAACCTTATGTGGCCGGGTCTGTGGTGTTAAACCCTGATAAATATGAACATTTCTGTGCAAAGGTAAGTGAACTACTCTTTAGTGATGTAGGGCAATGCTCCCACTGATGGTATTCAAAAACATTTCAAGGTGAAATAGATTTATGTAGGAAATTATGACCATAATGTTGGTAACAGTATGAAGTGTCATAGTCTGAATTACCTTCTAACATTACAGTATTCGGAAATGCAGCAGTTTTTTTCTAAATCAGACAACATGTTATTAACAGTTTCAGTGTCCCAATCTTCAGAAAAAGTACTGGAGGTAAGGATATCGCTTAATGAAATTTTAAATAAATTTGGAATTTTCAAAAGTTCAACTGGGCCGAATATATTGAAATCAACCTTATCCCACACTATACTATCGGTATAGGAACTGCTGTAATGTTCACTGTTGACAAGTCTCTTTGTTCACTATGTGATGATTGATGTGGCTTTAAAATCAGGTTGACTCTTTGTGGCTGTGGAGCTCTGCTAAAGGTACCTTCCATTAATAAGCATGCTAAAAGGTATTCCTAAGCCTAGCCAGAGAAGAAAAAACAGTATCCCAGTAATTACCCAGAGTTCTTCCAAAGGCGATACCAGGTATGTCTTTTGAAAAACGTGAAGAAAGTTCCTAATTTGTTGCTTTAGTGTTTTTTGGGCTGGTGTTGTTTCCAGTTCACTTGGATCCAAAGAAAATGTATCAAAGTTCATGAAGTACCCAGAAGCAGTTCGATCAATTTTTGGAATTGCATCGGGATTTGTTGAAATTGTATTTTGCTCTCGTCGAGGCATGTTGATTTAGATTTATGTATTTGGTCTAATTGCAGCTTGGGTGTTGCTTTGAGTTTTATTTTTAAGTTCGGGTTCAAGGGGAACGAGTTCAATAGCATTGTTGCTTAGTCCTTCATTCTGTATAGGTGGCTCTTGAAACGTGATGAGTCTTTCTGTTTGAACTTCTTGGATAGAAGCGAGAGGAGGGTATCTGCTACTGTGGAGTCCATGAGGCCTACTGTTCAGTATTGGCTACATAGTGTGGTTTGATTAAGTCAATTGAGACAAATCCTCCGGCAAGAGGCGGGAGCAGCACAGTTATTGTTCCTTGTACTGCTAGGACATGTACAGGTGTTCCGTAGGATGGTCCAAAGACTTTCTTATCTGCAATTTTTTCACTGACTAGAGCCCCGATTTTTGGGATCCAGACAGGTTTTGCCGTGACTGCCTTCACTTCCTCAGTGGCCATCTGTTTTGAAAGAACATTACTTTGTCTTGTCCTGGATTCATTTAGATCCCGTAAAACATCCAAACGTTCATGGATATCAAATGGTTTCCCATCCGCCACTGTGCCTTCACAATCAAGATCAAGGACCAGCATTCTTGTACCAAATAGGGCCTCATATGGAGTGACACCCCTAGAGAATTTATTGGCTGGTTATTAAGGGCTTGCTGCACCCCATATAAGTGAACTACCACCATTGCCGTATACCCTAGATGTTAAAGATTGCTTTAAGTCCCGGGTTTTCCTCTCCACAACCAAATTTCCCTCAGGATGGTACGAAGAGGAGTACCACAATGCTATACAGATATTGTCCATGGCCTCTTTGTAAGGCCAAGAGCCAAACACCGGGCCACAGTCAGAATGTAACGTGCCAACTGCGTGTGATCCTATAAAGACTCGCAAATCTTTTATAACAGATCGAGCATCAGCCGAGCGCTGAGGCCAAACCCATAGGAATCTGGTGCATGGTCCACTGAAACCATGATTTATTTTTTAGCCCTATTAGATTGTAAGGGGCCACAGTGTTCCAAATACATACATGCAAAAGGTTTGTATGAATTTAACAATGGAGTCTGTGCCGGGCATGCTATGGTGGACCACTTCATCTGCTGGCAGATGTCACACTTCAAGACGTAATCTTTAGTTTGTTTAATTAGTCTTGGCCACCAATAGCACTGTTTCAATAAAGAAATAGTCACTGTAACGCCTGTGTGCGCAGAGCCCAAACCCTTGTGTGTTGCTAGTATTAAACCTTGCCCACGATCCATATTTGGTATTACTCTATCCCCCACTCCAGGAGTCAGAGCATAGGTAATGTTTTATGCATCTAACTTGTAGGAAATGTTTGAGGTACTGCTGAGGTGCCTTTGCGAGAAGAGATGACAGTCACCATAATATCACCGTCTATTCTCGTTTTAGAGCAAGTGATTTCAGCCACGGAATCCATGCATACAGCCCCCTTTGCGGCTTCATCAGCCAATGAATTCCCTTCAACGTTAACACCTTCACGCTGATGACTCAGTGTATGGATCACGTGAGCCTGTGGTAGTTCGTTTTTCAACTCACCTACCTGCTCCCATAGCATTTTATGCTTAATTGTTACACCATTTGCATCTTTAAACCGGTTCAGTTCTCAATGATGTAAGTACTCATTGTACGACTGTACACAGTAAAATTAATCACACACAATTAGTGTGGGGAATTCGTGATCCCTATTTACGAGTGCCAGTATCAGTGCTTTTAGTTCTGCCAATTGAGCTGTGCAGTCTCCTAGGGATTGCAATTTAGTGCAACTTGGATAGAATTTTCCATCCTGCATGCGACCTTTAACAATAGCACATGCCGTGCTGTATTGTTGCTTACTCCGTATGGCCGGTTGAGCAGATCCGTTAGTGTAAATAATCTATTCATACTGTTTGAGAGGCAAGAGTTCATTTGTTAGAGGATTTTCTTGTTCGTATTGAAAAAATGCTTCTGTTTTTAAACTCGGATCAAATCTGGATTCAACGTCCGTTGCAGTAAGAGAATTAGCCAATTCTATCCATCTGGATGTAAGGCTTTTGAATTCGGAATGCTAGCCTTGTAACAGCCTCAAAGGTTTGCACCAGGGTTACAAAAATTATGCATTTTCCATGAGCCAGTGCTCTTTCTCTTGCTACAGCCGTCTGAACTGCTGTCAGGATTTTTTCAGTTAAAGTGAAACGCATTTCTGCATTTGTGTAAAGGTGTGATTTGTATGCAATTGGTACAGTTTCGCCTTCTTTGAAGGTTAAGTAAGTGCACCCACATTGACCCGCTATTACACGGATCACCAAGTTGCATACATTTACGCGTGTCTGTAAGTGTTTGGAAGCAATCATGTCTTCTTGTAATGAACGTAGGTTATTGGAATGTTGCTGTGACCAATGTTTGATTGAAAAGTCAGGTTTTTTTAAGTCGTAGAAAGGTTTTACTCTTTCTGCGTAATCCAAAATGTATGTTCTGACAAAATTTAGGAATCCCAGTATTGATTGTAAATTTTTTTATGTTTTTGGAGGTTGGAGTGCACCCAAGCCAACAGACCACGCATGCAACCTAGGCTTCATCCTGGACTCCTCCCTCTCGATGACCAGACAAGTCAACGTCGTCTCCTCATCATGCTTCAACACCCTACGCACGCTCCGTAAGATCTTCCGATGGATCCCGACCAAAACCAGGAAAACGGTCGCTCAGGCACTCGTCACAAGCCGACTGGACTACGGAAACACCCTCTACGCCGGAACCACAGCCAAGCTACAGAAAAGACTCCAACGCATCAGGAACGCCTCAGCCCGACTCATCCTGGACATCCCCCGACGCAGCCACATCTCCGGACACCTGAGGGACCTGCACTGGCTCCCCGTCAGCAAGAGAATCACGTTCAGACTCCTCACCCACGCACACAAGTCCCTCCATGACCTGGGCCCCAAGTACCTCAACGACCGCTTGACCTTCTACACGCCCACCCACCAGCTTCATTCAACAAGCCTCACCCTCGCCGCCGTACGACGCATCCGAAGAGCCTCTGCCGGAGGAAGATCCTTCTCCTACCTGGCGGCTAAGACATGGAACTCCCTCCCCACCCACCTCTGGCTGACCCAGGACCATCTCGCCTTCAGGAAACAACTCAAGACCTGGCTGTTCGAGCAATAGCAGACCCCCCTTCCACCAAGCGCCTTGAGACCCTCCGGGTGAGTAGTGCGCTATACAAATGCTATGATTGATTGATTGATTGATTGAAAAAAGTTAGCTGTCAGGCTTTTCTCTTCACTTGAATGCTCGTATCCTAAAAACAGGATACTGAGGTGGGCTAATTTTGATTTTTTAAAGTTACATTTGTAGCCCTCAGAGGCGAATCTTATAATAATGGTGCTCACCCTGGTCAAGTGCCTCTTTAGGTCATTGTTCATCAGACAAATATTATCCACATAGCATAATGCTTTCTCATCAAAATTTCAGAGTAACTCAGTTACTCTTGCTGAGAACACGCCTGGGCTGTTCTTATATCCCTGGGGGAGATGACAAAATTGTCGCTGGGACCCCAATGCTGCGAATGCGGTCAAATATCTGCTGTCAGGCGGTATATTTTGACAAAAAAAAACATTTGATATATCAAGCGTTGTTTGTATTTTTTCCGCACAATGTTATTCATTAATGTGGCACTGTGTGCATTTTGGACAGTGAATGTCTTTGTGCAAGTGTTTAAATGTCTGTAATCTAAAACTACATGATATAAATTATCTCATTTTGATACAGGAAACAAAGGATTGTTCATTGGTGAGGTGCAATTTTCGATCACCCCTTGGTATTCAAATTGATCTAAGATCTCCCTACCTGCTTTTTAGCTTCTGCTTTATAGGGTATTGCCTCTGAGCATTTGGTGAAACTTTTAACGGGATTAGGTGGTGGGTTGACTCCTCATCTCACCCTGCATGATTATTATAAAATGCTGGAGCTAGGGTTCCTGCCCACTCCTGTGCATATGCATGTTTAAGATGTATGGGAACGAGGTCATAAAATGCTGGAAAAATTACGTTTTCCCCCTAGGGCATTCCATAACGAATGCTGACGGCCAATCTTGTTCTGCTAATAGGATGTCATACCCAGATTACAGATTTTCCCAAAAGATACCCTTAACTTTACTGGGCTTGTCCCCCTCCATTTGGAGTGTTATCTAGTGTAACTAATTTGGGTCGCTCACCCTTGTTTCTGGTGTTTCCACCGTGGTGTAATCATTCAAGTCCGCTGTCACCAGAAATTCCATCAGGTTCTGGCGAGCTATTGTTACTTCTGCCGCACTGTCTAGCATTGTCAGAGCCCATTCCACTTTCAGTAGCTGTGTCCTGAAAGGAACGAGTGGAATGTTTATCAGCATAATGATACCTGTCAGATTTCCTAATATTATCCCTATTCTTGAGATTATACCTCTTTTCAGAGTTCTCCTGTGGAGGAGATCTACCTCGGGATTGAGATATTTTTTCTATAAAAAGTATAGCTTTTTCTATAAAAAAGCTTGATTTTTTTTGTATTATCCAACTTCTTTTTAGAAGAAGAAAAAGCAGGTGTCTGCTTAGAAGTGTCCTTTTCAGGACTGCCCATCAGTTGTGGTTTTAAAGCTTTCCCACCCAAACTGTCTCTGCAGTTTCAATTATTTTGGGTAGCTCGTGTTGTTGATCCAATGGATCGAACTCCCTTATGTTTTGAGGATTGCCACTGATGCTGCTTCCCCTTTAATATTAGCTAGTATTATGGCTGATACCAGGTAGTGGTTATTTAATAACTTTATCCCTAAGTTCAGAGCAGGCTCTGCTTTGTACTCATTCTATATTTGTCTTAATACATCAGGTATCATCGCTAAAGGAGGAATACCATGAGTTCTGGTATATATGGCAGCAAAGACTGTACCCCAAGTGGTGCAATCCTCTAACTATGGTGTTATCCCCATGGGCAAGCAAATAACATTCTGTGTTTCTCAAATGTGGTAGTATTTGGGAATACAGCCTTGAGCTGAGTTATGTTCTGAGCTACCCAGAATGGTATTTGTTCACGTTTTGTGGGCATTTTGTCCATTACTGCGTTTAATGTTTGTGGAGTTATTTAAGTTGTTGCTGTACCCTGAATTTGAGTACCATTTCTTGCAATTGTTGTTGTTTGGACTGTAAAAGTCTTCATGACGTATGTCGTCAAGTTTCTGTAGATTCTAATTAAATCTTTGTGTTGTGTGAGTAAGTCTGGTTGTGGCATTCAATCAATGTCAGGATGTGGTGTGTAGGCCGCTAATATTGGGCATATTGCCCTGTCTCCTCTGAGCTGGCCTAATCTTACTCTGTTTCTTAAGTGGGGTAGGGTGCTTTTAAACCATTAAAAATGTTCCTGGTACGTGAGCGGAACCTCTATTTCCTCGCAGGGACCATATTCCGCTGGTGCATCTCCCTCTGTCTAAGAGTGAAATGTGTGTGTTCTACCATCTGCTTCTGGGAATGTAACCCACAAACATAATACCTCTGTTTTCAATCACAAAGGCTACTAATCCACCCAAAGACAATAAACCATGTTCTAGTAGCTTTAAGGTGTTAGTACGTCTAAATTTAGGTGGAATGAGAATTCTATCCACCTCTTCATCTGCTACTGAGAGGTGTAGCTCCAATCCTGCATTGATTTCAGCCCCAGTCTCAGTCATTTTGGAATGAAGAAGTTTATTCAAGGGATCTAAGATAAGGTGTTATGCACAATTTAGGAACACTATGCCCTTCAAGCTTGATTAACCAGCAGCCAATAAATATGATATTTTACCTACTCAGCTGTGGCAGAGATTGTTCCCACCCACTCCAGATGTCTCTGGTGTTTGCGAGTAGTGGTGTCTGAGAATTAGCACAACTGAAATACTCAGATTCTACTGTTCAATAAGTGCCATACCAACGTTGGGCGCCAGGTCGTGTAGTTCCTATAGTACCCATGCAGGACCTGCGTGCTTGAATAACATAAACTATGGGATTGGTGGCAGACTGGTTCCGAACAATCCCACTGAGCAATGTTAGCCTGTTTGCATATAAGCTAGCTCACAGTGCCACTAGTGTCTCCTCTTATCGTGGAGAGATTCGTTTCTGGCAACCTTAGAACATGACAACCCTGATCCCTCAAGATCATGGAAACAATGTACTACTTTTTGCTCTGTCCCTCGTGCACATTTAGTTAATCTCAGAGGTGCACAGCAAACACAGGGCTTTTCAATAAAGGTTTATTGAACAGTTGTTATTCTCATGTAAATATATGAGCTGCAACTACCATTAGACAGTAGCAGAGATATATGATTAGCAGTACAGTGAATATAAAAGGACAGTACAGTTCCACCATTGTGCAATGAGCATGAATAAATACATCAATATAAAATGAATGATAAAAGTGTGCATACTCCTACGATGCCTATCTAGATGTACCTAAGTGTACCTAGCATATGAGTAGGTGTGAATCCAAGAATCACTCTAGGATTTAGTCGAACCCCATTACCTGAAGTGTGTGAAATGTCGGAGCCCTTCTTGGTCTTGAGTTGGACACCCCGCAAGGGATGTTCAGACCACTGTCAACTGGAGCGTCTGCATGCAGGAGCCTCAGCGTCTCTGGTCGGCCTGGAAGTCTAGGTTCCTTCTAACTACTGCTAGCAAGAGGTGCTGTATTTATACAGAAAAGTATATAGAGTCCCTTTGTCCATTGTTCTTATGTTTTAGACATTGTTGGGTATGAGGATGACGTATGTGATGAAACTTGTGCGTAGATATTAGGAAGGTGGTGTATAGCCCCTGCTTTGGTTCCAAGTAGACTTATGAATATTCCTTCATACTGTATCAATCTAAAGATGAAGTCACAGACCACTATTGTTTAAGGAAACCTCTTTCTGCACCCAGGCCTAGAACAAGGTAAAAGGTTCAGCCCATAAAGGGTGTTCAATACTTAAAAGGCTCGCTACTATTTAATGTAGGGGAGGTGATGTAGGTGAAAGGGTATGATGTTATCTGGACCGATATTATGGTACCTATATGAAACATAACAGGTGAGTGCATTAGTATTAGGCAGCACACTACACCAGTGCTAGGAGAGAGCAAAAGTGTGCTATATCTTAGTGATATTAAACAAAAACAAATAGTTCTGTTGGGATGCGTACAATTGCTTAGAACATTGTTTGTAAATACAAAGATAAATAACTTTTTTAGGAGAACATGGATTTATAAAAAAACTAATTTATCTTTGGGCAATGTTCTAAGCAACTGCACGCATCCCAACAGAATCATTTGTTTTTATTTAACATTAATACCCAGGTACTGAGGGACACCGGGTCGCCTCATTATTATTAATATATATCTTAGTGATATGGCACATTTCTTCTCTCTCCTTTTCGTGTAGAACAACACAGCAGACAGTGGTGGCTCCTCCGCTAAGAGGGAGGAGCATCGCCCCACTAAACAAAAAGAAACATAAAATGATAACGTCTCGCTAGTATCATTTTAGTTTTTGTAATGCAATCAGTGGCTATCGGGACGGGGCTGCCCAGCAGGGGGAGGAGAGGTTTGCACTTCCTAAGTGAGCACGACTGCTTGGCCGGCCCCCTTGGGACTGCCAAAAAGTCATGCGCCCTTTGCTTCTTTCCCACCAGGCTGCATTACACAGGTGAGGAACATGCCCAGCCTCCCATTCACCACCTAAGCGCCGATCTACGGTGCTGAGACCAATCACAACGCTCAGGGGAACCTGGAGCTCTGGTGTTTCCTGCTGCTTCCTGCTGCTGGACCGGAGACAGAAGGAACAGGATGAAGGGAAGATGGCGGCCGGCCATTTTCAAGCAAGTGTTTTTGTTCTTCATTCATCCCCCCACCCACTGCCCCCCACCGGGTCCGGTAGCAGCCGCTACTGACAGCACATGCATTGTGTTCTGTGAAACGTTAGTAATTATGCACTATGGTTCCCAACGGAAACATTGTTCGAAATTTAAAAACTTGCGGTCATATGTACAAGGAAATGGTACAGTGTAGCACTGCAGCAAATTCTGCAGTACTGCATCATTTAAAAACGCAGGAATTCACCATATTTACAAGCATACGGCAAACCCCTGTGTTTTCTCTTGCAGTAACACAGACATTCTTGTGTCACAGTTCAAAATTGCCTGCTTTGCAGGGATTATTGTTTATGTGCAGGAAGGTATCCGTTCTTGCACATAAACAATAAATAATGGCGATTTCCTACTTCTATGCGTGCTGCGTTCTGAAAATTGCAGGGACACCATTCTGCACAAAACAATCCCTAATGACTTTTTAGTCTTTCTATGTATACTGCAAAATGCAGCACACATAGAAAAAGCAAAAACAAGGCGAAATATTCCTGCTCGTTGCACCAATCTAACACCTGCATTTACATGGTGTAAGTCTTTGGGGCTACCATATATTTATATATACCTGTAAAATCTGGGGCAGCATCAAAAAGCAATGGGTGTTGCAGTGAAATGCTCACATCAACACCCATTGCAGGTTCCTTTCACACAGATCCCTGCATGAAAGGGTACCATACTTACAAAGCGGTGTTAAGCCATTCAAAGTGGCTTAACACCGCTTTGTAAATATGGTGCAGGGTATTGCGACACGGAACATCAAAAAAAGTGACTTTACAGTGCTGCAATCCCCTTGCACATATGCCCATTGATTTCCTGTCCCAGTACATCAGCAATTTGCGCAGTGATTGCTCAGAGAAGCCTGTGAAGATAGATGACTGACACTCAATTTTATATTTAATAGGCAAAAATAACATGATCTATGCAAGTGAATATATACTGGGGAGCAGGCTGCTTGCTAGTTAGTAATGATGACAGGGAACAAGATAAAAAAACAAACCAATAACTCCTACATAAAAATGTGACAGTGCACACATATCAGCTGCCAACAAATGGCTTATTGGAATCTCATCTTTGCTCTGAGCAAGAGAAGAGTCATCATCAGACAATGAGAGAGAGGGATGATTATCTTATCTACATACAATATAATCCACAAACATGGATGTTGAGGGCTGAATAGGGTCCTAGCATTAAAACAGGAACTTCTTAAATTGTTTGTGCATAGCTGTGGCCCAACTTCTATCCTAATAATTTTAACCTCAAAATACACCTGAGACATGGAGACAGAAACATGCAGAAACATTCCGAGAGTGAATAAGATTGGAAATATTTTGAAAATTATGAAATCCTAAATGTCAACCTGGCGCAAAAATCATATTGAGCAGCAGGTCTAGACGGGATTCTAGAAATATGAATGAATTGCGTATTGATCTGTGGAGGCCCATATCGACCACTGTCTGGCAATAGTCCACAAGAGGAGGTTGCATTTTAAGAACCTTTGTGGCTTGTTAATGATTTTGTTGCACATCTTGGCTAACACAGGAGTTGAGAACCACCTTTTGGCGATCATAAAAGGACTTCATGAAAACACATATGAGAGAGTGCGGTATGGGCAAGTGGTTAAAGAAAATTATTCCTCTGAGATTACAAGAGGGTGGAAAAGAGGTGGACCCTAACCATGTACTCTTCAGTTTCTAGAGCTACTTCCTGGCAAACAAACTTCAGCAACTTAATGCTGATTCTCCAAGAGTGTGGGACAGAAATGTCTTTATAATATTCTAGGCTGATGACATTGTTCTAATGTGAGATACATGTATCATCCTTCAATGTTTCATAAAGGGATACACGGAACACGTCAGGTGTGGATTGACTACAAATGCATTTATATCAAAAGGGGTTTTCCAGAGCCCTAATGGAACGGGGGACTGAAAGTAAATTTGGCTTTGAGGCACTTGGGTTTGCATCTGAAGTCATGTCCATGGTGTCTCTGCCACCTGAGTGCCAACAAACACAGGAAGCCCACAGCTGTGGACTATAAGGTTCATTCCTCTGTGGTTACCTTTTCTCGAGATCCTGTTTACATGGCTTCTGCTCCTGGCTCCTCCTAAACCAAAATGTCAATCTCTTGCCTGAGGGTTTGCAGCTGCCTTTTTAGACCTGCTCCTCATTGTGTCCAATTCAGTTTTCAGTTCTCTTTTAATTTGATTTTTCATAATGGCTCTTTCTTCCTTGGTTCCTACCTTCTTTTTCCAGTCTATAGTGTTTCCTATTAGAAATTGGGTTACGGGTTGACTGAGGTGTGAGCCCTAGTCAAGCAGCATCCACCATCTTAGTCATGGTAAGGCACAAGCAAACCCCAAATTAACCTGTGCTCAACTCCCCGATATCTTGGCACAAAGCAGCCAGGATTAACTTAGTTGTAATGTATAATGTATGTGTGCAACGCTTCAAACAGTTAAACTGTGAAAACGCCACACAAAAAAGTATCCCGCACCAGGATAAAAAATATAGTTTGATTAAATAAATAAAAACAGGACCAACATGGTAATAATCAAATCAGTAGATCTGGAGTTATGAATTTTGAAAGCATACACTGCAATATAGTGCCTAAAAGCATAAAAAGCAAACCACTGCCATCTGGTCATGCTGGATCAGATTAAAAGTCAAAAGTTCAGGTCGATGGAGTAGGGTTGAGACACAGCCCCAGATTAGTCCAGCTGAAGGTTTACCTTCTCAGATTGTGTGCCAAAAGTCCTGTTCTCATTGGAGAGGGGGTTGCCAGGAGTAAGGCGAGCATTGTTGGTGTGGCATGAGGAGCAAGTCAGGCATCACAGTTGGTGCTTCACGCTGGTTGTTCTCTGTGGACCATTGATGCTTGCTGGGTGAACAGACAGTCTGATGGTGGTTCATGCTGAATTTTGCTGTAAGCAGAGCGGTTCTGATGTGAAAGGATCAGTTGATTTAAAAAGCTTTTGAGCCATACCAAGGGTCCAGGACCTAAGAGGAACCACTTTGGGGTCAAAAATTCACTGAAGACAGATCCAGGAGCTGCTGGAGAGCCTTTTGTATCACTGAAACTCAGCTCAGGATGTCAGGGGTCTGGGGACCTGGGTTCAAGATTAAGTTGCCAGTATAGTTATCAGTAGTAGTATGAGCTTTATTCGATACATAACATATCATAAAAGCATGTACAATTTTTTAAAAAGTTGAAATATTAAAAAGAATATACAACAATTTAAAATACGACTTGCATCAAACTATACTATACACTTGTAATTTACGTATTACATTTTATAAGCTGGAACACTATAGCACAAACATAGCAGCAGTTAGGTTAAACATATGGCACTCTAAGCCCAAACTCTATTCTCATGGTGTGACGGAACTGGTAGGGCATATTTTCTTTTTTGCCAAGATCTTATTTCTTATCAGCTATGCACAGCCTAAAAAGTTAGCCACCCCGCAAATCAGTGTCAATGAAGATGTATCAGTACACAGGATGCTGAGTGAGGCACGATGGTTCATTGGGCCAATTAATTGACAGACCGGTTTGAGCCCTTGGCTCTGGCTGATCTGTTGGCTGGACAGGCAAATAAAAGGTGCGCAGTTGACTAATTTTGGTAGGCGCAACCTGGACAGGGCATAGGTGTCGAATTTGGCCCTTTCCAGGAAACAGTCACACTGTTAGTGGGAAGAGTCTCTAATCTCAGCTTCACATACAGTGCCCTATCCCTTGGGACCTGTATGAAGTCCAGGTAGGATTCCAGTCTACAGATAGATTTATGTTCAAAGAACCCCTCAGTAAGTTTCCCTATTTTGGGGTTCAAAATATAATGTGTCTGGACCCAATCCCAGTAGGCCCGCTTCAAATCCTGCTTTGTGGGGGGGACCTGGGTGGCCCAGGCCTCCCTAAGACATATATCTGTTAAGAGCTGTTGGAGGTCAGTTATCCATTAAATCCTGCTCCCCGTGTCAGCTAATATCAGTTCATCAAGGGCTGCCGCATAGTTGGACAATTCAGCGGTCCTTCTTAAACGTGCCGAGAAAAAGAGGGGATGCAGTCGTACAATGTCCTGGATGGAACGCCTTCTCATATCATAAAATAAAGGTTTCAAGGGGGTCGAGACATGGAAGGAAATGAGATCCCTCATGAACTTATTTTCAGATTTGGCAAGCACACTGACGTTCTCGAAGCCCCAGAGTTTGGACCCATATAGGGCCGAAGGGAGTGTTTTGCCGTCATAGACTGCAAGCGCAGGGGCTACTGGCCTACTCCTAGATAAATGTTGCTCTCTAACGATGGCCCCAGAGACCTGCTTGTGGCTTAAGAGCATCTTGGCTAGATGGAGCCCCACATCATATTTTTAGAGACGCGGATTCCGAAGTAGTTAAAAGCCTCAACAGTGTCCAAAGGGGAATCGTTCAGGGTAATGCCGTTTCTAAAACGTTTAGATGGGTTGATACTCATAAGTTTTGTTTTAGTCGTAATAATTATCAACCCCCGGGAATTACAGAAGTTGCCAAACCCGTCCAGAAGTTTCTGGAGTCCCCCTGGTGATTTAGAGATCAAAAGAGTATCGTCGGCTCACACGCCAAAATGGAAGTGTCAGTAGGTTCTTGACTTAAAAAATCAACCACCCCATTGATGTATCAAGAAAACTGGGTGGGTGCCAGCACTCATCCCCGGCGGACCTCCTTTTTCACCGCGATCCTCTCTGTCAATTGCCCCTGTGACCCCCACCTGATTTTTGCATAGTTGTCGTTATGCAAACGTTGTATAATATCAAGAACCAGGGGGGCAATACCTAGTTGTTGAAGGACATGCCAGACTTTTTCCCGGGGTAACAGATCGAACGCGGTGTTCAGATCTATAAAGGCCAGGTACAAGCTATCTTTCCCTAAAATTACTGTTTTCCAGTAGATCAAGAAGAATCTGAACACCTGATCCATTGTTCCCACCTTTTGTCTAAACCCTGCTTGAAAATGGGACAAGATACTGCCGTCCTCCATCCATGTTCCAATCCTAGCGAGGAGGACCCTGCCAACCACCTTCTGTATCACATCAATTAAACTAATCGGCTGATAGTTGGCAGGGTCCTCCCTGTTCCCCTTTTTGAAAATTGGAACAACCTCAGCTCCTTTCCAAGAGTCTGGGACAGGTGATCACCTCGCTATTAAATTAATTATCAATAAGATGAAGAAGGTCCAAGGCTTTGGATCATACAGAAGCAGGTCTCCGGGAAGGCCGTCAGGACCCACCGCCTTACCGGGAGCAAAGCTGTTTATTGCTAACTCCACTATTGGAGCTCGAAGCAGTCTAGGTTGTGAACAGGACCAATGGGAATTAAGGAGAGGTCAGATGATAGAGGCAGAGGGCATTCATCATCACCCGAATAAAGATTGGAAAAGTGGTCCTGCCATTTTCGGGACATAATATGGTTAGGGATTGGAAAAGAGCTACTTCTGGTCCTACTGTTAAATAAGTGCCAGAAGTATTTTGAGTCCCTCTGATTAGAGGCATGTTTTAATTCCTGCCAATGGTTCTCCTCCCAGTTTTGTTTGGCTTCCATCTGTGCCCTAGACTACTTCCTCCTTGCTATTCTGATCGCTAAGGATTTTTTTCTCCTAATTGCAAGAAATAGGGCCACCCTCTTTTTCCTGCAGCCCTGGAAATTTCAGGGGTTAGAGGGCCTTGCCTGGTCACGTCTTGAGCACACTTTCCCCTCAACAATAAAAAATTAGCTCAGTTTATCAATTTATTCTTGGTAAATCAAATGGAGGTTGGACTGGGCCTCCATTTCCCTAGAAAGCATTGCAAGTTCCTTGTTCCTAACCTCTAAAAATCCCTTAATGCTTTCCAGTTTATGTTCCTGCTTGGAAACTTTAAGCCATTTAAGGCGTCTATTACAATTAGTGGGAGTTACCTCTCTAGTGGACATGACAGGGCGGCTACAAGCCTCTGCACCAGGAGACCGCCAGACATTATTAATTTCTAAGCATAGGGGATTGTGGTCACTATCTAAGGAGGATTTGACTTCCATGTCTAACAGGTCTCTCCATAGTCGGACATCCATAAGAATGTAGTCTATTCTGGAGGGGAAGCTTATCCTATCAAAGGTATCTGCCCCATGTAAATCTGAGCCTGTTCTCCCGTTTACAGCTCTTAGATTGAATTCCAGAGTGAGGGCATTAATTTGGATGGCCCTCTGAGACCACTTCTTAATAGGAACTAAGTTAAGAGCAGGAATATCCCATTTTGCATCCTCTTCAGCAGTACCCAGAAAATCCTCAGGACTAAGCGGTTCGAACGTGTAGTTAAGGTCCCCCCTACAATGATTTTAGAATGGGGCGGGTGCAAGATAGCATGCTTTCCAAAGATGTTACAGTCGGTGAAAGCTGAGCACCCACGGAACCCCTTGCGTAGATGTTAAAAAGTTCTCATGCTGTGCTGTTAGGTGCAGCTTTAGCAGTTAGATGCAAGATGTCCCGTGAAATGCACTTGTGGGCAGTAATTGTCCAGTTCAAATTAATACTGACCCATATTTGAAGCCCCCCAGAGGGGCGGCCCTTGCCTGAACTAATAGCCAGTCTGAAATAGGTAATGTAGCCTGATTTGTGAATAGAGGTTAGACTCCACGTCTACAGGAATAGACAAATCTCAAACTTTTAGACAAGTCTATTCCATTCAGGGAGCAATAGTTTTTTCTAAAGTCCCACTACATTCCAGGAAAGGAGGTTACGTTTGTTCATATTAGTTGCGGCCGCTACAACTGTATCAACTAAACCATCACAAGATGCCCACCTTCCTTCGACCACCTGACTCTGAGCACTTGTGAGTCCTAGAAAACAAGGAGCAACTCAGGCATTATTCTCACTACAACTAAATGGTAGTTAAGCAGTATCACAATTTTCAGTTGAGCCTAATATTATTCAATATACCCTATTCAGGCCCGACCCCCCTCCAGATCTCCCCGGGATTTCATTACAACTCACCCCCCTTGGTACCCAAAGGGGTGAGCTCATAATCTGGATAGCAGAAAACTCTACGGAAGAGGTGCGAAATTCTAGGGCTAATAGATTCTCTGCAAGAACAGCATCGGCAAACTGCAACTCAATGCAATCTAGCTCAGAATGATATGATACAATCCTCCTTGCACTAACAATGTCCTCCTGAATTATGGATCTACAACCCCTGACATGGCGCAGCCAGTGTATGGCCCTATTACGAAGAGATTCACCACCTTCATACTGAAGGACTGGGTTATTTAGAACCCAGCGGTGCCAGGGCACAACACCTGAAACCTTCGTGGGTAACCTGCTCCGGCGTACCAATCACAGAGACACGGGACACTTCCTTCGGCGTCAAAGATTCAAGGTTTATTTACTGCAGGGAACACAGAAGTCACAACAAGCAACACACGTGCAACTTGGGGAGACTGCTTCAAATTGGTTCTGTGGATCGCTCCTTTTATACATGGTTTTCCCATAGGTTTGCATAGCAGACAAAAGTTTACAACCCGGTTCCCCACAATTATCCCCCAGAGGGGTCGCTTTGGTCACTTTGATACACATAAGGCCCGGAACATAAGTGCGGAAACATTTGGCGGTTCCCAACTGTAAAAACCCATCTTCCCAACATTAGTGCATTCCAATCGGCAATAAAACAGATCAAAATAGGAACAAGAACAGGTGTAGAGGAAGACGGAGACAGTGGGGAAATCGGAAAGGGTGAAAAAGGGGAGGTATCGAGAGACACGACATACAGGCATCAAAGGGACGTGCCTAATGAGATGCACGGCTAAGACAATAAAACCGGCACGGCGAGATGAGCCTCGAGCGGGGCCATCTGCCTTACAGTATCATCCCCCTCATCATAAAGACACTTACAAAGGACATGTGTCTTCCGCAAATATCTTGGGAGTCCCAGGGTCGTGAAGCGGACATCGTCCGTTCGCTGGCTACTTGAGGGCAAGAGACAAAATGGATGCCGTATCTAAGATGGAACCCGTGGGTACAGATGAAAAACCCACATAGCAAACGAACGGTTTAAGTTAACACAGCGAAACTGCGCACACTTACTAAACTCGTCATTTGCGGTTCATAGATACCAGACTCGACCATATTCGTGCGAGTCAAAAACACCACTTACAATTGTCACGGAACCTCAGAAGCTCCTTTTGCCCTCATGTAGGCAAGCACTAGTCGGAATCATACTCAATATTCATCAGACCATCTAGATGTTGCTGTAGCATAGCTCTGTCCAACCGAGTTCCATTGGTAACAGGCGGCTGTCTCATACACGTTGTAGCACAGAGGCCACATAAGGCAGGACCGCACTGCACACAAAGGCAACACGTGAACAGGAACGCCACGACAACTCCGACGATCATCAGAATCTTCCAACCCCAAGTCGACATCAGGCCCCAAAACCACCCAAGTAGCGTCCAATCCCCTACATCCACGTGTATGGATTCGGAGATCTTATGCAACTTCGAGATGGCTTGATAAACGGTCGGAGCGTTATCAGGAATGAAAATACAGCAGCTCGAATGGATCACCTTACATACCCCCCCGCGATCTGCTAAGATCACGTCTAAAACCATACGGTTTTGTAACGTCATAAGTCTATCCGCCTGAAGTTCTGTGGTGATATTACCAAGGGCACTGGCAGTAATATTAGCTGTCGATTCTACCACTCGAGTCAACTGTCTCAGGTTCCTACTATTAACCATAGGTCCCCAAAACGGGAGGAAACCCTTGAAAAAGTCTCCTGCCTCTTGACCGGCAGTGTCCTCTTCGCTAATTACGCCTCTCACAACTCTAGTCTTGTGATAATCTGCATCTACGGTAAACGTCGGAGGCAACAAATTTGCGATGAAGCATGAGCCCATGAAGTCAGCGGGCAACCATGCGTACGCACGATCATGGCAGATAAAGTATGTACCCTTGGCCGCCAGGAACACAGGGGACGAGACCATCGGCAGAATGTAATTTTCAGTGCAAGCACTCTCTCCAAGTCGGGCTTTCGATCTTCGACCACGACCCATTAGACAAAAATTACCAATGTGGGGTACGACCCATATCGGAGGTGAGCTTTTAAGCTGCTTTTCACTAGTGAACACACTATACTCGCCTCTACTCAGGACCCGGTAAGCTTGGACCTCTTCTTCGGGAATAAGCGAGGGATCATAGATATCGCTGTCTAAGTCCTCGATTGCTATCGACAAAGGTTTTTGATACGAGGTAGGACCAGAGTAGGGGGAACGTGGTTCTCAAATGGGGTGGAAGCCTAGTGCGCTTCGAAACATTGTTTGAAATGCTCGAGCAGACCCTTGGGAGCTATACGGTAACACCAGATACGGAATTCCCTTATCCGTAGTATGTGGCATCAACCCACACACCCAGCAATTAGTAGTGTTAACCACTAACTGATGCTGATGAAGGAGCTGAATAAAGGAATTATTGCGGAATTCTGCACGTCTAGCCTGCTCGTGTTCGGGTAATACATGAAAAGAATGAGGAGAAACAGTGGAGGTGAGTTTAGGGTCAGGGGTAGGAGTAGGTACGACAGGAGGTAAGAAGTAAGATATCATGTAATACACCCCACCCGCCAATAATGCAGAAACAGTCAAAAATAATACAAATACTTGGAATATAAAACATTTCGTACGGCTAAGTTGCTGCAGCTTGAATCTTCGAGCTTGAGCTTCTTCCAAATCCATCAGCTTCGAAAATGCCATTCCCTACGACCGTCCGCAACGTTTCTTGACGCACTTCGTTCTGTGTAGCAATAGTCAATCCCTAGGAGTTCCCAGGAACCAACGGTCTTTAACCTAGCGTCAAGACCTACTATGCAGAAGGAAGTACGCGCGCGGCCCTACGGCCTTTATTTCACAAATATATATATATATATATACAAAAACAATGTCTCTCGGCTGTGGAAGCAAAAAGTATAAGGAATGAAGCTCAATGTATATACACACAGGAATAATCACAATAATATGAATGTTCAAACTGATCACGGAAAACGGGATAATGTAGTTGTAAATACAGCAAAACAGGATCTTTTATTAGTCTTTAGTGCTAGATCGCAAAAAGTATCGGGTTTTCCCAGGACGTGTCTGCTCGCCAAACAAAGGATCAGACAGCGTCCTGCTGATCAGTTGAGTGTTCTGGTCTTGAGTCTTTTGATGACAATTGTTCAACAGTGTCTTTCTGCTGCACTGAGGATTCTCCGACAGGTTGTGCGTCGCTAAAAGGTACAAACGCCGGCAATCCTTCGGTTTCAGTTGATGCAATGCCTCTCCTCACCCACGGGTCTGCCGGCAAGGGGATAGGGACTTTTTTGGTGTGGGTGGCGTGCACCCAATTTTTCCGTCCCTCAAGACGAACAGCAGTCCTCGTGGCAAGGAGAACCTGGTAAGGTCCAGTAAACCTCGGTTCCAAGTTGTTCTTGCGCGAAAAGTTTCGCGTCACCACCCAATCTCCGGGCTGGAGCTGGTGGCCTGGACCCTCCGTCTGCGTCGGCAGTGCGTCGTGAACCTGTTGGTGAATTAACCTCAGTTTAGCAGTCAAGTCATGAAGATAATCGATCAGCATTGGATACTCAAGATCACAGAAAATACCTGGCCTAGGAACCCCCCAGACATTCGCAGGACGACCGAACACTATTTCATAGGGGCTAAGCCCTACTCGGGAGTGTACCGTCGCCCTAGTTGACAGTAATGCTAAGGGTAAAGCGTCAGGCCACGAAAGACCAGTCGTAGCCTGAATCTTTGCTAGTTTCAGTTTAAGGGTGCCGTTATACCCTTCAACCAAACCAGCTGACTGGGGATGATTGGCACTATGGAATTTCTGATTAATTCCAAGGCCCTTGCACACACTCTTCATCACACTTCCCACAAACTCACTTCCGTTATCTGACCACACGACTCTAGGCATTCCATACCGAGGAAAATACTCCTTCAGTAGGATTGGCTATCGGTGAACACATTCACACGTTTCCCTTTTGCTAGCTCACACGCTCTAGTGAGAGCGATCAGCTCTGCAGCTTGGGCAGAATTCTGATTCAATCTCGCAGTCTCAACAACAGTATTCAACGTTACAACAGCATAGGCAGTAGTCACATCGCCATTCGGCAACTTAAAACATGACCCATCCACATACAGTGTTCCATCTGGGTCTTCCAATAGGGTGTTTTTAAGGTCCACTCGACCTTTTGTTTCCTCTTCTGTCCTCAAATAACAATCATGTTCTGTTATTTCATCTGACTCTGAGCTAATTGGTAATAAAGTTGCCGGGTTCAGGACATTACAACGTTTTATTTGAATGTGGCTTGCCAACAACGTCAACTCGTACCCAGACAACCTCGCACTCGTCAAGTGCTGAGTTTTTGTACGATTCAAAAGAGTGTCGACTGCATGCGGAACCATTACCGTAAGCATATTATCCATGACCAATCCTGCTGATTGTCGGATGGAGACCGCAGCTGCCGCTGTTGCTCTCAAGCAACTCGGCAATGCTCTAGCTACTGGGTCCAAGGTCGAGGAAAAATATGCACATGGACGTTGCTTACCACCAAAAGGTTGCGTTAAGACACTCAACGCACAACCTTCTCTCTCGTGAACATATAATGTAAACGGCTTGCTATAGTCAGGAGTACCTAACACAGGAGCCGAACACAATGAATCACGCAATTCAGAAAAACTTTTCTGACATTCTTCCGTCCATGGTAAAGGAGTTGAAACATCCTTGCACGTAAGAGCCACTAATGGTTTCGCTAGCAATGAAAAGTTAGGAATCCATTGCCTGCAGTACGACGTGATACCTAGAAAGGCACGCACATCTCTTTGGGTTTTTGGCACAGCCATTCGGGCAATCGCTGCAATTCTCTCTGGGGTCAACCGCCTTCCCTCCTTTGACAATAAGTGACCTAGATAGGTTACTTCTTGACAACAATATTGGAGTTTAGAAGGTGACACCTTGTGATTTAACACGCAGAGATGTTGCAGCAGCGACACCGTAGCAATTTTGCAAATGTCCTGAGTATCCGCAGCAACCAATAAGTCGTCGACGTATTGGATTAAGGCCGCACCAACCGGCAACGTAAACGCATCCAGCTGACCCTTCAAGGCTTGACTGTAAATCGATGGACTCTCACAGTAGCCCTGAGGAGCGAGTTTGAACCGGAAGCTGCGTCCACCGAGAGAGAAACCGAAAAGGTCCCTGCTCTCCTCTGCAATCGGGATGCTGAAGAACGCATTCTTCAAGTCAATCACCGAAAACCACGATGCAGAAGCTGGAATCAGAGTCAGTAGCGCCGTGATGTCAGGCACAACGGGGAACTGAGGAATCACTATTTTATTTACTTCCCTTAAATCGATAACAAAACGATAAACGGGTGGCTTCGAAGGATCAGTACGTTTTAGAATGGGCAGTACAGGGCTGTTGCACACGTTTCCCCGAGTCTCTTCAATAACGTCTTTCTCGATCAGATCATAAATGATCGCTAACAATGCTCGTTCACCATCAAGAGAGATACGATACTGGGGAATACGTGGCAATCGCACATTAGATTTTAACTGAACAACATACGGAGAGATGTCAAGCAGGCCCACATCATTGGGACCTGTCGCCCACAAAGACGCAGGAAGAGAACTCAATTCCGGTGGAAGCTTATCGAGGGACAAATACATAGGTGAGACAACTCTCTCTCCCAACGTAAGCTTTACAACCGCAGGAGAACAATACAAAGTTGCATACAAACGTTTAAGCAAATCCAGGCCCAAAAGATTTTCACCACAGCCAGTAGTCAAAATCAACGGAGCTTGAAGCTCCCGTGGCCCAATTGTAAGGGGCAAAGGGCACGAAACTGGATTGCTAACGGGGGCGCCAGAGAATCCAACGGAAACATTTGTTAAGCCAGACAAAGGTGCGCCAGGGAGTTTCGAATGCATAATAGAACTTTTCGCTGCACCAGTGTCCAACAGAAAAGGCTCAACGACGCCCGATGTAGCAACTGCGACGTAAGGCCCTCTCTGATCAACCGGAACTGATACCACTCCCTCTCCTTGTCTTTGGCTGTCCTAGTAATTACTGTTGTCAGTTCCCTGATCGACGTAATAATCATCTACATTGTACTGCGCAGATCGTCCTTGCGATGATCCACGTTGATCGAAACAGTTATTAGAATTAGACGAGTTTTCAGAACGATCATTTTGGGCACCACGACCCCTACCGCGTGATACCTGATGCGAACCACCACGACCTCCTTTGGACGAATTACCACTATTGCGATCATTCAAAACAGGGCAATTGAATTTAATGTGTCCCTCCTGTCTACAATAAGCACATTGATTGTACCCTAACGATGATCTATGGGAGGAGGAATCATTACGCGGCTGCGATCGATTCGATTGCGACTGCGATCTATTCTGTTGGGATGCATTCTGATTTGAACGCAGAGGATACGCTTGTTGAAGCAACACTTTAGTCTTAAGCTCTTTCGTCTTTTTGTCAGCCCGGTCGCTCTCTTCTTTCTCTCTGTTCTCATAATATTGTGCTGTGGCCAATATCTGAGCTGAGGTAGAAACGGCCCACGCACTCTCTGAATTCTTTAATTTATTGCTCAACTCGGGCAGTAAGTTCGAAACAAATTTATCCACAAACAATCGCTGACCACCCTCAGTACCCATATCCTGTCCACTATGGTCGATGAATGCTTCCTCAAACCTCGTAAAGAAGTCGGAAACACTCTCGTCCTTCTTTTGCTTACAAACTGACAATTTGTCCCAGTTCACCCTCATAGCTGGCATAAGAGTTTTCATTAAAGTTATTATTCGTTGAGGAAGATCAACAATCAGCTGGTCGGGTTTAGCACCACCAGTTTGTCCGGCATCTGCCGCTACAATGGCAGCCCAAGCACCACCTAATTCATTCGGATGGTTTTCCTGACGAATCTTAGCCCATACCGGTTGCGGTACGACATTGCCGAACAACATATCGATATCGGCAAGATTCATTACCGTAGCATCTACGAGCTGCGATAATTCCTTGTAATACCCTGTAGGATTTTTGCGAGGGTCGGGCAAAGACTGCTTCACCTGTAACACTTCCGAGCGTTTCCATGGGAGATGTATCCATACTCTCTGGAAATGCCCCAGTGTCGGAGGAGCAGCATTAGGATTAGGCGGCATCCAAACCGGTGGAACTTCTCGCATAGGAAATTGGCCAGACTCATCTGGCTGTCTTTCAATATCCTCAACAAACAATGCTTGGGGTATCGGAGTGGGACGAAAAGATAGCAACCGCTCAACAGCACGTCGAACGTTGGTATCCACTATCAGTCCGTTCGAGAACTGAAGCTGAAGATCAGACAGGGCGGTCAGCACCTCGTCAGGTGCATCGGCCGATATCTGATCGCGAAGGACCTTACACATTTCCTCGAACACGTATCTCTGGGTTGGTATATTAAATTGACAAAATGTGTCGAGTACAACGCGTGGCGGATTTCGAAGAGGATGCATCATCCAACCCATCGCCATATTATATAGCGAAGCGCGTTCTCTGTTACCAGGAAGCTGACTACGTCTCTGAGGACCATCGGAACCAGCGGACCCAAAAACAGGTCCGAGCGAATGAAAGAAACTAGCCGCAAGAGGAGAATTACGAGAACGAGTAGAGGGAGAAGTATAGGACACAGGACTGACAAGTGAAGGAGTAGAAACAGTAGCAACAGCAGGAGTTAACAAAACAGGAGCAGTAGCGGGAGCAGGAGTATGTGGAAGCGGAGGAGCAGTAGGGATAGCAGTAGGCAAAGGAGCAGGAACAGTCGGAAGAGCGGGTGCAGGTTGAGGAACAGGCACAGGAAGAATGGGCGGAGGAATAGGTACAGCAGGAGCCACGGGAGCTGCGGTACCCTGTACATACGGAGGTGGCGACTTCATAAGATAAGACATTAAAGGATCCTCAACTGACTCTTCCTTCTTTTCCGACTCCGTAGGCAAAGCGGGATAACATTTATCTACGGTCATACGCTGTAGTCTATCAAACACTTCCTTATCCTTAACCTCCTTGTCGCGCTGAAATTGCTCTGCTTCCTTCACTATAGTAGCAACATTATCTCGCTGATTTCGTTTAGTCTGTCTGATTTCTTTCTGTCGGGCTTCTTTACGCCACAACCGAAAGGCATCAAACATGGCCGGCCTTGACTTTCTCTCGAACAATTTAACCTCTAGATTATCTAAGATCGGGGCCTCGAAGCTACCATGAGGTGGCCAACGAAGGTCACCGTCCTTCTTCGTGTATTTGATCCAGTATTCATTAAAAGTGATCGGGCCTAGCCCATGTTTACTGTAGAGCTCATAAGTGGGAGTTCCAACCGGAGGTATCGGACACGAGTCCTCCAGACGGGAATCCATACCACAAGGTCTGAAACAACTAAACAAAGTACTGCGACCAGGCATCTTGCACACTAGCCGAGTTTCACAAACTTCAAGGGTTACGGGATTTACCAAGTCCCAGCAAAGAACAAAACCCTCGGTTTTTGGCGGCTGCAGTCGTCAAACAATACAACAAAGGACCAAGAACTACAAATGCAATGGAACCATGCAACCACTAAGCAACCACAACCAAGAACTCTGGGAGCGACCCACAAATACTTAACTCAAAGATCGATGGCGTCACCAGGAAGGCCCGTCAATCGTCTTGCTCTACCAAGGTCTACGCCAGGCGCCAAAACAGGTCTACAGTCAGGGCAGCAGTCCGTCGCAGCCGTCAGGAGGCGGGAATCTTCGCGGGAAAAGTCTTCGGGCCACTTATTTCGACAACAGGATCGATGAAGCGGGGTGCACCTTCCCTCGGAGATTTCACACGAAGTTCCTCACGATCGTCGGGCTTGGACCGGTACCACTGATGCAGCCCCACGTTGGGCGCCAACTGAAGGACTGGGTTATTTAGAACCCAGCGGTGCCAGGGCACAACACCTGAAACCTTCGTGGGTAACCTGCTCCGGCGTACCAATCACAGAGACACGGGACACTTCCTTCGGCGTCAAAGATTCAAGGTTTATTTACTGCAGGGAACACAGAAGTCACAACAAGCAACACACGTGCAACTTGGGGAGACTGCTTCAAATTGGTTCTGTGGATCGCTCCTTTTATACATGGTTTTCCCATAGGTTTGCATAGCAGACAAAAGTTTACAACCCGGTTCCCACAATTATCCCCCAGAGGGGTCGCTTTGGTCACTTTGATACACATAAGGCCCGGAACATAAGTGCGGAAACATTTGGCGGTTCCCAACTGCAAAAACCCATCTTCCCAACATTAGTGCATTCCAATCGGCAATAAAACAGATCAAAATAGGAACAAGAACAGGTGTGGAGGAAGACGGAGACAGTGGGGAAATCGGAAAGGGTGAAAAAGGGGAGGTATCGAGAGACACGAGATACAGGCATCAAAGGGACGTGCCTAATGAGATGCACGGCTAAGACAATAAAACCGGCACGGCGAGATGAGCCTCGAGCGGGGCCATCTGCCTTACAGTATCATCCCCCTCATCATAAAGACACTTACAAAGGACATGTGTCTTCCGCAAATATCTTGGGAGTCCCAGGGTCGTGAAGCGGACATCGTCCGTTCGCTGGCTACTTGAGGGCAAGAGACAAAATGGATGCCATATCTAAGATGGAACCCGTGGGTACAGATGAAAAACCCACATAGCAAACGAACGGTTTAAGTTAACACAGCAAAACTGCGCACACTTACTAAACTCGTCATTTGCGGTTCATAGATACCAGACTCGACCATATTCATGCGAGTCGAAAACACCACTTACAATTGTCACGGAACCTCAATACCCCTGGCTGGAAGAACATTTTGGGACTTTTACCATATAAACTGTGGCCCTAGTGTTTGTCATCCTACCTATGGGGTGATGTCCCTGTGGCTCTCTGTTGTTGAGAGTATCATTACAAGCCCCAAAGTGGTGACCCTGTGGCCCCCTGATGTTGTGAACAGTCCCATGAACCCCAGGGGTTTTCAATGTCTCAACATAAGGCTTCTTGGAACTGAAGGAAGGGGCCATACAGAGGGATGGAGTTCCTTGGTTACGCGACCCAGGAGGGCCCCTGCTGACCCCCTTGTGGGGAGAGCCAGTCGGAGGCCTAGTCCTGAGTGGGACAGCTATGGAAGAGGTAGGTGTGGGCCACAGAACGTGAGATGGAGGAGGGCAATTAGTCCTAAGATTTATGGCCTCGACTAATTTCCTCAAGAAGTCTACCTGTCTTTGAAGAGTTTCCACTTTTTGCAATAGCCCCTCATGGGAGTCTCTGCAAGTGCATGGATTCACTGGGGCCACTGCACTGGTGGTGTTGCCAACCCTCCTAGCTGGGGTTACTAATCCCGCTTCCGAACAGTCAAGCACTGTGAATCGATTAGAACAGGGGATTAATGGAGAGGGCTCGTCAGCAGTTCTCTTGTCACTTGAACCCCCTATATCAGTTGGGTTCAAGGGAGGCACTGGGAAAATAAATGCAGAAGTCGCCTGATACCTTCTAACAATGAGCTATGACATTTGGAGTTAGGCTGTTGGGTCAGCTTTTTTTAAACATAGATGGAATTAACCTTTGAGGATTAATACCCAGCCCCGCCTCCTGGTGCTCACCACCCACAATGGCTCCTAAATTATCACCTCCGAGCATTTTTTCACATTTATTTAGTATACTCTCTATTCTATCGAGAACACAATTAGTGGCTGCATGTCTGTTTTCTTTTACCTTTTTGCCCTTTTTATTTCCTGACACCCCCCCCACCCTCCATTGCCTTCCTTTTGCCCATTTAATAGCACTATGTATCCGGATAGGACTTCAGTGGCAGTGCCTAGTCAGTCACCGCCGGATAATGATGCAATAATAGCAAGTCCCCTAGAAATGTTCACAAGAGGTCATGCGGCGATGGTGAACAGAGAGTACCTTATGTCCCGTATCCTCGATGTTAAGGCGGGGCCCTGCCCTTCCTTTTCCTGGTGATGACGGGCTAGACAGGCCCACCCTTGGCCCGGGCTTCGCCCAGCGCACGCCTGCGCGCGTCCCGCGAGGCGGGAGTGGCAAGATGGTTAAATCCTCCCGGTGGTGATGAGGGAGGGGCTGCGAGACGGCTATCTGCCCCTCTGACTCCTGGGGCATGTAGTCAAAATGCCCCCGCTGCAACCACGAAGTGTCTCCTGCGAAGCGGGAGGTGCAAGAAGTTTTTGAAGGTCCCGGTGGCGGTGAGGGAGAGGCTGCGAGACGGCTCTCTGCCCGCTGACTTTTGGGGCGTTTAGTCCTGACAAAATGCTCCGCGGCACCCATGAAGCGTCTCCCCAAGCATCTAGTTATTCTTCCCCAGGCAAGAGGGCAGCACATCTGTTCCTTTAGAGCAGCAGTCCAGAAGAGTGGCAGTCCTTGTAGCAGCATTAGAAGTCCTTTTCCTGGCCGAATATCCACAAGTCCAGAAGTGTACTGAAGAGTTGATGTTTGAGGTCCTTGTTTTATTCACAGTTGTGTCTTTGAAGTGGGGAGAAGCTTCTAGGGGCATGCCTTTCAAGATGACAGACACCCTGCTTTCCTTGCCCTACCTACAGACTATTTACAGGGGTTATGCAGCCCTTTATGTGATGACAGCACATAGCCTATTCAAGTGTAAGTGGGGATGTGCCTAGCTCCTCCCTCCCATCTTGCCATTGAGGGCCCTTCCAGTCACTCCTAAGCTCCCATTGTGTGAGGATATCTAGGAGAAATGCACAAAGCCCGTCTGTCACCCATACCCAGTGATGTGACTGAGAGACATGCTGTAGGCACCAAATGAGTAAGGCAACAAAATGCCAACTTTTTAAAAGTTAGAGTTTCAGAATTTGCAATTTAAAATCTGACTTCATCATAACTTAGGATTTTAAATTAGGATTCCAAAGACACCTTACATTATCTGTTCATCTGTTCCCATTTGGAAATTACACTTATAAATATAATAAGACAACTTCAATATTATCCTATGGGAGAGATAGGCCTTGCAGTAGTGAAAAAAGATTTTAAGAGCTTTTTACTACCAGGACATGTAAAGCTTAAAAGTACAGGTCATACTTTTTAAATCCATTGCACCCTGCCAATAGGCTGTCCAGGGCTAACCCTAGGGGTGACTTATATGTGTTTAAAAAGGTTGTTTGAGCCTTGGAAAGGTTTATTTTGCCTAGTTGAAATAGCAGTTTAAACGGCACACACAGTCCCTGCAATGGAAGGCCTGAGACGTGTTGACAGGGCTACTTAAGTGAGTGACACAATCAGTGCTGCACGTCCACTAGTAGCATTTAATTTACAGACCCTGGGTACATGTGGGACCAATATACCAGGAACTTATAAGTAAATTAAATATGCAAATTGGGTGTCTGCCAGTGTTGTCATGTGCTACGCAAAGAGCACAAGTACTTTGGCACTGGTTAGTAGTGGTAAAGTGCACAGAGTCCTAAGGCTAACAAAAACAAAGTAAGAAAAAACTGGGGACCTAAAGACAAAAAGTTAGCGGGAAACCACACCAAGGAAGCAAAGTCTAACGCCTGTTGTGTTTTGGTTGTTATTATTTCCTTGTCCTGTTCTTTTACCAAATAAATGCTTCAGTCTGGTTTGAGGATGCATTGCAACAAACATATATTCCTTTGCTTGCAACCTTGCTCCCTCCACTAGCTGATCCTGTCTCCTCACACATGAAGAATTCCTCTGTTGGATTGCAGACATCTGGTTTGCTTCACTCCTTTGAAGACTTTGTCCAGCAAGAAGTTTTTTTTTAATGAATTTAGCTTTTCCTTCCTGAGAAGGTGCAGCTTATCCAGGGCACTTGCCTACTGCAAAGTCCACTGTATGGTGACATTGTGGTGTCTAGAAACAGTCAGTCAGTCAAATATCTTTATTCGGTTTATAAACAAACCATAAAAGTAAGAAAAACAGTATATATAAACAGTTGCAAGTACCTAATCCATTCGACACAATCACTACTCATAAATATGTATAAAATCAATCAATAAAACCAGTAAAAACAATTTAATTTTAGACACAATGTTAAAAAGGAAATATACAAGATTAGGGGCCTGATGTAGGTGTCCATTTACCGACCGGTAAATGGTCATTCCTGATGTAGGGCCCCATGTTACCGATTCGGTAAATTTACCGAATCAGTAAAATACCGAATCGGTATTCATACCGATTCAGTAACTTCCTAATGTAGGTGGGACTCTTCTGAGTCCCACAGGCCTCACAGAATCGGTATTTTACCACCCAATCCAATTGGGTGGTAAAATACCGAATCCAGGTGTGCATGCACACAGACATGCCTTTAGGGCATGTCTGTGTCCACATGGCACACATGCCTGAATTCGGGGTGCTAGAGGGTGTCAAAGTGAAACCCCCTGCACCCTTGCAAAAATCGGTATTTACCGAATCGGTAAATACGATTTGGTAATGACCATTGATTACTATGGGCTTCAATGCCCATAGGAATCAATGGGCTTTACCGATTCAGTATTTACAGAATCGGTAAATACCGAATCTTAACGATTCGGTATTTACCGAATCTGAAATACCTACATTTCCCCCTTCTAATTTACCACTTCTTAAATACCGAATCGGTATGATTCTGTATTTTAGAAGTGGTAAATTAGAATTACCTACATCGGGCCCAAAGTGTTTAAGTTAATTTTCTCAATATTTTGAATGCCGCTGATAAAAAATTTGCAATGTTAAAAGTTTCCCAGACATCAGTCAACGTTTGCAAATAAAGAAGGGCTGGTCTCACTTGTACAAAGCCCTTATCACTTAGAATTGGGAGGATAAAACATTTCCTAATGACAATAAGGTGTTCACAGAAAAAGAGGAAGTGTATAGTGTCTTGTTGCGAAAAGTTGTCGCAAGTACAAGGGCCAAGGTCGTCTGCCCTCTTCCAACCTTTCTGTTCGCCAAGAAGAAAATGTAATTGGTTAAATCTGAATCTAGTCAATAAGAAACGATGGTTTTTGTTTGTGACATAGCCTAGATACGGTGGTTCCATGGATAGTGTTGCTTTACATAGCTGGTGGGCCCTTACTGTCACCTTTACCACCTCTCTCTGTTCCCTATCCATGGTGGCTATGCGCAAGTACGTTTCCTAAGACCATTTTATATCACTAAGGTTTCTGGGGAGTGATATAATTCTGGTCAACCCAATTTACCTGCAACCTTCTGAATGTATTTGAGCCAGGGTATACTCAGCCCGCGGTCGAGTGACATACAGTCTTTCAGAATGGTGTGGTTAAGCACTAAGTCAGGATTTAACCAGGTGGCTATCCATTTCAGAAGAGGTGCCACAGCAATAGCATCTTCAACAAAGCCAATTCCAAGCTCCTGATGGACAATGTAATTAGCTGTTGTCTTAGGGACAGATAAGAGGTTCTTTAAAAACCTTTCTTCAACCGTCTGTATGTTCTTAGTGTTTTTTATGCCCCACAGCTCGGCCCCATACATAGCCAATAAAATACACTTGGCTCTGTATATTTGGATAAGGGCCTTCATTGGTCTGGCTCCTAACTTTCTGGCAAAACCCAGTACAGCCAGGGTAGCCCTTATCAATACGATTTTTTTTGCTGTGATTTGGGTTACCCAGGATCCTTGATCGTCAAATAGTACACCCAGATAAGGGAATGAAGTCACCCTGGTTAATATGTGTCCCTTACAATAAAACGTTTTAACCTTTGGGGATTTCTGTCCAATAGCCATTATATGCGATTTTGCAAAATTTACACTCAAATCTAATGATTTCATAAAAACAGAGAAAGAATCTAACATTAACTGAAGTCCCACTGCCGTCCTTGCTAGGAGGGCGGCATCATCCGCATATAAAAGTGCAGGAATCAGGCGTTTTCCTGCATGAGGTATATCTTTACAGGAGGCAATTAGGGCCATATCTAGGTTGTTGATATATAATGTAAAAAGCAGGGGCGCCAAAATACACCCCTGCCTGACTCCATTAGATGTGGATATATCTTCCGTACAGTTACCCTGTTGGTCATACCTCACTGTTGCAGATAAATCCCTGTGCAGGTCAGCTAGGAAATAGACGATGTTTTTGTCTACTCCACAAGTTAGGAGCATGGACCACAGCTTCGACCTATTTACTCGGTCGAAGGCCGAAGACAGGTCCATAAAGGCTACTATTAGTGGACCTTTCTTTGCCACCGTGTATTTGCCTATTAGTAGTTGCAAATTTAAACATTGATCCATAGTGCTCATCCCTTTTCTGAAGCCGTACTGGGCCACAGAAATCGTTCCAGATTCCTCCAGCCAATTAGTCAGTTGGCCAAGGACCACCCTACCTAGCACTTTCACCGAGGAATTGATTAGGGATATTGGGCGGTAACAACTCGGGTCACTTCTATTTCCCTTCTTATATATGGGTATAGTGACAGATCTTGCCCATGTAGAGGGCAGGCCCAATTGACAGGCATTTACAAAGACATTACATAAAATCTCCGACCAGGTTTTTACATCAGATTTAAAGAGGTCTGCTGGAAGTCCGTCCGGCCCTGGGGCCTTGTTACTCGTCATTTGCATAATGGCCTGTGCTACCTCTACCTCTGTAAAGGACAAAGAATATTTCTCCATATTTAGAACTGGGCCTACCAACATCCCATTACCATCATAAACTTGTTTGAAATGACTGTGCCATTCTTTTTCCTGGATACCCCAGTCAAGCTCACTATTGCTTTTATCCTGGAAAAAGGGCTTGTTCACCACAGTCCAGAATTTGGCACTGTTTTTAATTACATCTATTGATAAGAGCTCGTTCCAAGCTTCCTCCCTAATTTCATTTCTTCTCTTTTTTTGTACCTTTTTATAAGTATTCCTAAGGGCAGCAATTTCTGCTTTATCAGGCGGAGCGGCTTTCAATGCTACCATCAACTTCCAATGGGCTATTGAACAGCTGTGATCAAACCATTTTTCCCCATTCCTGGGTTGCCCCTTGACTATTTTTTTGAGGTCACTATCAACCTGGGTGACATACGCTAGTAGGACCTCGTCCCCTATGACACCCTCTTTCAAACAAGTGGTCATATCATCCCCAACCCTTCCCATCAGATTTTCCCTGAAATCTGTCGGCACCACTCGGCACCATTTCAGGCATCGTGCTTGATCGATAGGTCGATTATCATGGATTCCAGCTGTCTGGTTGGATTTGACTTTTTTCTTTAAGTCGTCAGTCAAAGACACCCTGACAGGGTTAGGATCTCCATAGGTAGACCAACTCACATTATACTGGCTAACCCTACTTGCTATATTTACACTCACAAAAATGTAATCAATTGTTGACCCGGGACTTCTTCCTTTATAAGTTGGAATGTCTCCTGTAGACTTGGAAGGATATATCAAATCATTACTTGCCACCAAGTCTTCCAAGTACAATCCCTGCAGGGTGTGTTCAAAATGAGTATGATCTTGGTTCGCTGGACCTAGACTATCCCGTACAAAGCAGTTACCATTATAACAGTGAACATTAAAATCTCCAAGCACAATAACCGAATAACAATTGGTACTGTTAACATTATACAGCTCCAAAAAATCATGTAGACTGACTAAATGTTCATTTAAAATACTCTTTTCAAAGGAGTTATAAAAATTGACAATAAGCCAATTCCCAGATGATTTAGTAAGAATTTCCATGGCTAGACAGTGCGGTGTACCTGTCTCCACTTTAGTATAAGTCCCCTCAAGTTTAAGTGAAATGAGGGTTAGGAGACCCCCCTTCGTCCTCCCCATAGGGGAGGCAACTGCTGCCGACCAGAAAGCCACATACCCATCCAAGAAAAAGGTGTTCCTGGTGTCCCAAGTTTCCTGGAGCCCAATGATGTCACAATCAGTCAAACAGTCCCTCCACTTTACATCATTTGCTTTGCTCTTCAGCCCGGCGATGTTCCAACTGAGGACCCTTGTTCCTCGCCGTGGGGCCCTCTCTACCACCATACCATTAAAACAACCAGCTTGACCGTCCCCTACAGTGTTCATAACATTGAGGCTTCCATCCCCGCAAATGCTCGCTGAAATTCCATTTAACCCTCATTCCTCCTCCACAGCCAATGGAGAAGCTACAGCAACAGGTGTGGAATGGTCCCGGCCGTGTTCAAGTCAATCGTTTGAATCTAGATCACTCAGGGGTTGATATCGGTTGAAAGTGGCCCCCCCATGCCAATTCCTCTGCCCCTACATAAATCGTTAACGGGCTGCTGAGTTAAATGTCTATAAAAATACCCCAGTGAGCGAAGTGTAATGCCCTGATCGGACTGTGGCAGCGAGGAGGCCCTTAGCAAAGCATTATTGACAAGGAGTGGATTACTAAAGTTTATAATGACACAATCGCCACTGATGTTCTTTTGGGATCATCCTATCCATGCAACTCTCCTGGTGGTTAATATCTCATCTGATAAAGCTACTGGAAACCCACACTCTCTGTTTAACCACGATACAGTTTTATTCTTCAGAGATTCGTGGGATTCTTGCTTGTTTAAATGACCAGCCTCTATAAAGGGTGGTACATTTGTCAACTCTGCGACAAACGGGGCACATTCAGGAGGTAAGTCTGGCTGAGCACTAACAGTGCTACCAGTCTTTACTTCTGCCGGCCCTCTGTTACTCCCTAGACATGTTGCTGGTGGTGTATTTTTGCATGCAGTTTCCAGGGATACAGGGGCTGCTTTTTCTACTGTACAGGATCCCTTATTTGTGGGCTTTGTTGACTCTTTAATAACCCTAGGTTCCTTTTCAACAGTTTTATCAGCTTTACCAATAAGGGATCCCGGGAGGCTTCCTAATCTCACAATCTCTGCAGACAGAGAGACAATTTTGGCCATCAAAGGTTTAATTAGCTCAGTGATTTTCGCCTCCATAATGCCAGTCAGGCAATCTAATTGCTCTGTATCTAATTTAATCATGGCATTTTTAGTTGCTACCTCGTTTAGATTTTCCACACTAACGAGTGGCGGGTCAGCTCTTTTATTGAGGGTTCGTCCCCCCCCCCCCCGTTTAGTCTGCGTGTGCTTATGGGTCCTCAACACTCTCTGTGTTACCGGTGCCGTGGAGCGCTCAGCTGGAACGTCATTTGATTTACCCGTGTTGACTGAAATCTGCGGCGATAAATCTATGAGTGGGAGAGCAGGATCTACCACATTTACTGGGTTATTTTGGGCCACGTCACTACTGTCACCCTGAGTTAAGAGAGGCAACGCTGTGGGCGAAATAGGCAATGTAAGAGAACTGTTTCCCTGGCCTAGTGATTTTCGTCTTTCACTATTTATTTTAGTCACAACTTTAACTAAATAATTATCTAGTGTCGCTACTGCAGGAGGTGTTTTACCTATACTGGATTTCTTCATTTTTGGGAGTAGGGAAGAAGCCTTTAGGGAATCTAGTGTAGGGCAGAGGCAGAGAAGATGGGAGCACAATACAATGAATTGAAGTAGTTCCACTCCTTATCCTAAGTGACCCACACAAATACTCTATTTGCAATGAAGATCTCACTCAAAACGTACTAACAAAGATCAGCTATGCAATACACGAACCGAGGTCCATGGCCTAGTCCAGCCTCTTTAGGCCTCTGAGGGCCACAGAGGGCCCGCCCTTGTCCCGGGCGATGCGGCAGGTGTGCCCTTCTCTTAAAGCGCCGCCGGGCGCGTTGGTGACGTTGCTCCCGCTGCGCCAGACCCGGGGCTTCTGGGAGTAGTAGTTCGGCCCGTGTGACCAGCATGCTCGCCTTCTGGCCGTTCTCCTCACAGCAGTCAGGCAAAGAAGAGCAGGTATGAGAGCCAGTATAACAGCCGTTCCCCTCACGGCAGACAGGCAAAGGAGAGCAGGTATGAGAGCCGGTATAACAGCCGTTCCCCTCACGGCAGGCAAAGGAGAGCAGGTATGAAAGCCGGTATAACAGCCGTTCCCCTCACGGCGCTTCAGCAATGACCTGCTGCAAGCCCCCACAGAACGCTCGGCACGCCCTTCTCTTAATGGGCCGCCGGGGGCGTTGGTTTCGTTGCTCCCGCTGCGCCAGACCCGGGGCTTCTGGGAGTCGTAGTTCGGCCCGTGTGACCAGCTTGCTCGCCTTCTGGCCATTCCCCTCACGGCAGGCAGGCAAAGGAGAGCAGGTATGAGAGCCGGTATAACAGACGTTCCCCTCACAGCAGACAGACAAAGGAGAGCAGGTATGAGAGCCAGTATAACAGCCGTTCCCCTCACGGCAGGCAAAGGAGAGCAAGTATGAAAGCCGGTATAACAGCTGTTTACCTCACGGCGATTTAGCAATGACCTGCTGCGAGCCATCTGTACACCAGACCATGGAAGTCCAGGACTGGATTACGGGTAAGCATCAAGAGATGAATGCTTGGGAAAGTTCTAAATGTATATATGTTTGGACTTAGTTTTTTAAAACACTAAATTCAAGATGTCCCACTATCTGGAGCAGTATTCAGATTTGGTCGAGGATTTGAAAGCCTTCCAATTAATCTGTGTCATAGTTCTACACAAACACAAGGAAATGATAGAGGGAGCACTGAAACTTTTCAGACCCGCACCCCCAGTCACAGATTCTGGGCTAAATCCATCATCGTTCTTTAGCTCAATTTGCCACCCCAGATCAGACACAGCTATATGCAAATCAGTCTTGCCCCTGTGCCTCATGGGAACAGTCCAGCCTAAACTGCCAAGCCATGTTTTCCCTGGACTAGGAACAAGCATCCTGGGACCAGTTTTGGGCTAACAGCCCTAATCAGCCAATTTAGCTTGAATCTGCAACGCTACGTGGAGTCACCGGAGCATGTTGAGTCGCTTGTTCACATGCTCGCTTATGGTCGCTAAGTGTTTTTGAAGTTCGGCAACACCGATTGCCTGTTTGGGGAAAAATATCACGCAAACTACACCACGCAGTGGCTAATGGGCGCAACCTCTTGTTTTCCATATCTTTGCCTCTTTTTGGGACCTATTTTTCAATCCCTCTCTAACCTTTTCAATCCTCTGCTTTTTACACTGTTTTTCGGATATTTTCTATTTATTATCTATCCCTCTCTCTCCCTAAGTGTATATTTAGCATTTTATTTTTTACCTTTACTGCGTTCTTTGACTTTTTTTTGACTGTTTTATATCACTTGCTGTTTTACTTTACTACTTCTTGTCCTGACTTTATTTTTTACTCCTACATTTTCTTTTCCTTTCCCCACCCACCCAGAACCATGGCTAAGGGCAAGGCTGCCTCTACTGGCTCTATGGGAAAGGGGAAGGTGCCTGCACCCAAGAGCTGCCTTCCTTGTGACAGACGGTACCCGGAAGGGGTGCAGCCCCAGGCTCTTTTCACCGAGGCGTCGGTGGCCGCAATTGGTTTTTTTTGTACAGCGCCACCTCCCTTTACCTTGGCAGCAGTTGGCAGGCCCAATTCCGGTTATGCTACCCACCGCCGGTGGGCGAGGATATGCCGAGCAGTGTTTCACTGCTCTGGGGTCCAGCGCACCCATAACCAGCTGACTCAATGATGGTCAGACATCTTGGACCGGAAGCAGGACCTGCTGGACCTGCTAGGTGTTGAGGTTGTGGGGTTTGGTGAGTAGCTAGTAACTTATTACTATTGTGTGTTCTGTTCTGTGTTGTTGTGAATATTATTGTTCTCAAATAGGAAAAAAAGATGCTGCTTACATGCTGGTAAGTTAAATGTAAAAATCTTATGTGATTGTTATTCTTCTGAACACTAGACAGGTGCTCAGTGCTACTAACCTTACTTGTTTGCAACTTTGGGCTGATCATTATTTAAGAGAATTTAGAGAACTTAAGTTAGGTAATGCTAGAGAGACTCTAGTCATTTCCTTTGTCCTCCTTTCCTTTCACTAAGATAGTGGTTGATTGATAGGTAGTTTAGTTACTTAATGTTAGTTGGTAATTTTTTAGCGGTCTACGTGACACATCCTCCGTCACATCACGCACGTGCTGCTGAGTGCTGACTCCAGTCCTTTTGTAGTTTGTTAGTGAGTGAGTAACATAGCAACTAAATAATCCGCACATCAGCAGCAACCAACCTACAATATGGTGTATGCAAATGTATGCATGTGTCCATCTATGCATTTTTGAGGACTAAAATAAATGTAAATGCAGACTTTTTGAACAATTGGCGCATCAAAGGGGGTTGATTAATTGATGATTTCCAATGAGATTGAAACTTAGAAGAAGCAAATATATTTTTGGCAATTTATTTCTAATGTCTTTGGATTAGGTGGGCTAGGTCAGGGGGTACTTAGGTTTAGGATTCTGGAATCAGAATGGAACACTGGATTGATAAATAATAACTAGATGGTTCATGAATCCTGCGATACTGCTAGTCGATCAGATTGGATTGGTCAATTTTATTACACTTCCCAAAGCCGCTAATAAATGTCTCTCCGAGTAGCGCATGCGCACTGACTCAGCAAGACCTAAAAAGGGATACACATTCGATTTCCGAATTCTCTGCTGTGGCTAAGTACAAAACTGAAATACCTTTAATGAAGGTGTTATTTTTTGGAGCAGGCTTGGAGGCAGAACATTGTCACAATAAATCACGTTGCACACAACTATCTGGCTTGAGGATAATTAAAACTGTATCAAAACCATGCTATCTGAACTTACAGCTGAGTAAAACTAATGAAATGCTAGTGCTTCTGTAGTGTTTATTTTATTTTAAGCAGTCCAAGTATCTTGGCTGCAAAGGTTTTTCAAAGCACTGATTTCTTCGATGAACTCTTTTATCTGTGCCTGTAAAAAATGGCGTGGAATTTCAGAACAAAGATTTGCATTTGACCAGGACCTCCAGCAAAATTATTTTTCTCCAGCCGTTTCGAATTAAAACAGATTGATTAAGCCAGGCCTTTCAAAAGCCATGAATGTTTCTACGACGATCTGTAACTATGAACTATATGGTTATTTGTTCAAAATTGGGCAAGCAAATATTTTATAAGGACATTTGATTCTATATTATTGAGGAGCCACGCCACTTTTTCTGCCTGCTTATGAAAGCTGTGAGAATACCTAGGTCAGCATGAATTCACCCCTCTTTGTTCAAATCCATTACTGCTTTCTAAATTATTCAAAGAGGTTGAACTTGGTTTTCTAATAGGATTAGCACATTGGGCCAAATAACATGCAAAGGCTGGTAATATTTGAATACTTTTTTTCAAAACTGTAAATATGTCTAGCCTTTGCACGTTATTTGGCCCAATGTGCTTATCCTATTAGAAAGCCAAGTTCAACCTCTTTGAAAAATTTAGAAAGGGGGGCCGAACCGGGTCTCTATCAGGCTCTCCATTTTTGCCCTCAGGGTGAAAAAAAATATTACCTCCGCAGCAGTATCCCCCTTCACTGCTTTTGATGTAACTTCAAAGAGACTTGCTATAGTACTTTCACAGTCTCATAATTTCAATATTCTATACAACGAAGCCATAGTTGTTGCTCATTTATCTTACACAAACAGCAACTATTGGCAAAGCCAATAGCCTTGGCTTGCTGTAGGTGTAATGTTACCGCATCAATTTTATATATTTGTATCCAATGACAGAAGCATACTATGCTAAGCACTAGGCGGCACACTATGCTAAGCACAGATTTTTAGCTTGTATATATAATACACCGGCTACGCCCCTTTGAGAGACCCCCTAGTTTTTTCATTCCACTTAAAGCCCTGGTTTCAAGATAAGCCTCCAAGGGGTCTGGCTACTCAAGATGCCCTAGATAGTGCCTTGGGGAAAACTGGCTGATGGATTATCTCGAAGGAATTGTGTGGAAAAGTGTAAAGGGAGAATGAACACCCCTATCCTTAAGTTGTGACAAGCTGGATTTCCCTCAAAAGAGACAAGTTCTGCCAAATATGTAACTACTTATACCTCGGCACTCCAAACTTTTGTGTTATACAAGCATACTCTTTCTAGGGAGTCAATTCCCAATCATGACCTGCTTAAGGTGTCCTGATTACAGAACTATAGAATGAAACGCTACCTAGATCTATATGTAGGAAGAGAACATCAAACTATTGCATTCATTCAGTGATTTGATGTCCCATTGAGAAAAATTCCTCTCAGTACAATTCTTGTTAGCATGACATAATACATAATACAATATCTCAATAGTGTTGGTGCACGTTCTTCTTTAGTTTGGTTCCGAAGAACTGATGCAATGCAGGCAGCCGACACGTGTTCGTAACTTCCTCAAGGCTGCAAAATGAATTGTTAACAATAAGAACCCTTCCTCTGTCCTTCCTATTGTTAGTAAGGAGTGATTTGTAAAATATATAACCTAATACCTGACAGTGATGTTCTCTTTAGTTCAAATTGTGCTGAGCGGTATTTGTTTCGTGAACAGGAACTACAAAAGTGATGTTAGGTGTGACTGTGACATGGGTGAACCTTTTAGCAAAGGCTGAAAACAAAGAGTATAAAACTTAATTTGTTAAAAAAGATAGTAGTAGGCCAACCAAAGTCTCTAGTTTCATGCCAGGATAAGAGAACATCGCAGTGCACGCTTAGCGCAAATTTGTGTAACGCAGGCTATCGCCAGATGTAATCGCCGAGATAACGCGTTATTATCAACCCACATCTCAACAGTGATAAAAAATCCAGCGATAGCAGGCAAATGTGCAAATATCGCTGGAAATCCAGCGATAGAAGCACAGCACAATGGCAAACCTTGTAAATAGGGCAGGGTGTGCTTATCCAAAGAATCCACCTCCCATAGGACATAATGGCTAAATAAGACTAAAAGCAGGGGTAATGAAACCTGCGATAAGCGCAGTTTGCACTACTTTTATGATCGCTACGCAGGTTAGCGAGCAGATTGCTGATAGGAGAAATGTCGTTAGCGATATTATCAACGTTATTTTGGTGAGGTACGTCCACTTTGCATCTCTTTAGAGATACAAAGCTGGGTGTTAAGGGAAAGGGCGCAGAGGCATTGAAACACGTGCTACTGTGTCCTTGCTGATAGTGCAATACAATTATCACTGCTTTTCGCCCAAAAACCGACGCTAAAGTGGCCCCTTGCTTATATGCCCCAAAATTTGTATACTGTTAAGTAGAGCAGATGTCAGTACAGCATTATACTTCTCAACATTTCGGCTATATTACACTTCAGATAAAATATCCAGTTGGTTCCCAGTATCGAGTATTACACTCAATAGATTTCAATAGATATTTGATACGTCCTGGAATTTATATGATTCTGAACTTCCCTCTGAGGGGTAAAATAGCCACCTTTTTACAATGAGAGTTTGTCGCAGGGCTGGAAATGACTGAAAAAGCTGCACTATCATGGCTGCCCTCAGGTTTAAGGACTGCTGGAAGGGAAAGACCATGCTTTATTCGAATGAACACTGGCTGATATACATAGGATAACTGTAAGAAGCAACACCAAATATCTCCTGCTTTTGGGGTATGGCTCAAGAAGATGAAAACAGTAACAACATTGGAGAGAAATGCTTCTATTTGAAAATGGGATCGTAGAAAAAATGGATAAAGTATGGGGAGACTATCTGTCTCGAATTTCAAATTGCAGTTCACGTTGTTCTCTCATCTTTTTTGAATGGAGGAAATGAAGTAGATAATGAATTATGGATTCAGGATTTCACGTGTGTCTAGTTTAATGAACGGATAACCTCTATAATTGTTGCCCTGGCAGTTTAGAGAAAGAGAAAAAACCTCGAACTATAAACCCTTTATTAGTGTATGCTAATATTTACTGTGTTATCCCTTTTTCAATTTCTGCAATGCAATTTATAGTTTATGCCTATAGAATTTGTCGTTGTACATTGAATGGTTCAATAAAAAGAAAAACACACAATTGTATATGAAGGGTTACGCTTTCATAAGTAATTCGTATTAAGCAGGGCTCAACTAGACCGGTAAAAGTAACTTAATAGATAATCACATCTATGTGAGTCATGCATAATTCCAGAAACCTCCAATGTATTCACTTAATTTTGCATGTTCAATAAGTACTTTTGCGTCATCGGTGAAATGTGGTCCATTTAAATTAGATGAGCGATGTCCAAAATAGACCCAGGAGAACTGGATTCAAGCCAGGTACATTTGATAAAAAACGATATTGAACAAAAAGGTATGGATCATGCATTTAAATATATTTCTTGGAAAATATTGTATTTGTTGATAACGTCGAGCCACAGTAAGTGTAAGATTATAGAGATGAAAGAGTACATTCTAAATGCTAACATTAGGAAAACCAGTTTGGGTATTTATAATAGTCATTGTAAGATGTGGGCCATACGCCTTCAGCCATTGCTTGTTAGTATCATGCTAATCTAGGATGAGCTAACACTTCAGCCACTGGTGCTACAGATCGCCAGTCATGATGCACGCCAATTTGATGCTTCTAACTTCAAAGTAGTGCTTAGTAAAAAAGTCCTAACTGGGATCACATCTGACTAGAGAACATCCATCCACAAACCCAATTGGGTACAAGCGGGGAGCACATCACAGTTACAAGATGGCAACTACATTCAGCACCACTGACGCAAGCAAAAGGTACTGCTGAGCACACCGAACAGAGATTTCACCCACACCTGCTCCCCATCCCCACTCTCCTTCTGTCAGTGAGTATGCTACCTTGGAGAGAGATGGGCACCTGCTCAAATGAAGGGTGGCCCCAAGTCAGTCCTCGACACCCAGACAGCCATACCCACCATTACTTAACCACAGCCGCAGCCTCTGCAGTGACATCAGCCACAGTTGAATGGACCATCTCTACAGACATCTGTGAGTTGCGGTAGGTGATCTGTGAGTCCAAAGAGAGGATGCTGCCACCTGCAGTGGGTCTGAAACAGCCTGCATCTGTGGTGGCTGCATTAAGTTACACACTGCATTTGAGTTAGCTGATGTGCGAGACGCTCTCAGAAGCAGGCTCTCCTGCCACAACATCATGAGGGCTAAGTCTGCATTATACTCTGGCTCTCAGCAGCTGAGGGGACAGCATGACCTGCAGTAACTATTCATCCTTCTAGCAGGTCCCTGTCCCATTTCAACTTCTCATGTCTATAGTCCCCAAACACCAGCTCCCTAATTATAATATATAATGCTTCACCCTCCTCACTGCTTCAATGCCCTCCCACATGCTTCGTGGCCATTCTTCACCTTTATCCTGGTCGCTGCTTGTGCTCCTTTTCCACCTCCCATTTATTTTGATGCATTACACTCCCCCCACCCTACCTTTTGAGTTCCTTCACTCTTCTTCCACTTGTCAGATTTGCTCTTTTGCCCTTCTCCAACTATGTGTACTCCTTCAACCATCTGCCATCTTGGCTCGTTACCCAGCTGATCATGTAAAATGGTGCTATTTTTTGACATTTTCCGGACACTTCACGGATGGTACCCTACCCTCTTTGCACAAGGCGTGCCTGCCATAACGATGACTATTCTTTACACAATGTGAGCATTTCTGATACAATGTTGGCCAGCCTTTCTGTAATCCTTGCACTAGCATAATATTAACAGTTCATATTAATTTATAGCAACAATATTGTTTGGGGCCTCAGTCTCTCAGTGCTGGTATAAACCAGGGCCCTTATTTATGAGGCCTTGCGTCAGTTTTGCGCCGCCGGTGCGTCACTTTTTGTGACGCACCAGCGGCGCACAAAATGCGCCTTGTTGCGCCATATTTAAAAAGTGACGCATCTAGGTAGATGCATCACTTTTTAAACCCCTGCGCCACATTATACCTGCATCAGGTATAATGTATGCTGAGGGGGCGTTCCCCCGCAAAAAGCCTCATAATAGTGACGCAGTGAAATCTATGAGATTTCACTGCGTCACTTTTAGGTTGCTGTTGCGTCAAAATCTTGTGCCTGCCTCACAGCAGGCGTACGACTGACACAAGCCCTTTCACATGGGGATTTCCCCATGTGAAAGGACGCATTGCTGGAGTTGCGTCACTTTTGTGACACACTCCAGCAATGCGTCACTTTTGCGCTTACAGATGCGTCAGAAATACTGACGTCTCTGTAAGTCCTTGCGACATGATGCGTCATACATTAAATATGACGCATCATTGGTGTCGCAAGGAGTGCACAGTGAAAAGTGACGCATCGCTGTTTTCACGCAGCGATGCGTCACTTTTCATAAATGAGGCCCCTGGGGTCTCCAGACCGGTCCTGGAGGGCCGGTGCCATGCCAGATTTTTGGGATATCCCCATTGAGATACATGTAGTAATTTTAAAAATCTGGCATGGATCCGGCCCTCCAGGACCGGTTTGGAGACCCCTGGTATAAACAGTCTGCATCCATTCACTCTAGTCTTGCACTCGCATATTCATCTAACCATCCACTCATGCACTCACATATTTAAACATTCATCCATATGCCATTCATGCACCTGCTTATCCATTAATTATCCGTACACTACGTCCCTCAATTATTAGTCATCAATTGCTCACTTATCGACATAACCACACATAAATTAATCAGTAAAGGAGCACGTAAACAGATTTAAAAAAAGCCAAGCCTAATGGCTTTATCTATGTGTGCTCTATATCAGATGTCAGTAAATTCCCTTTTGAAAGAGCGTAACTAGCCCGCCGTATGCAAACAGAATATAATAGGATAGATAAAATCACATTGAGATAAACATAAAGGATGGATTCAATAAAGTCATAATAAAAGAACATCAGGACATTTTGGGACGAAAAGTACTAAAGTGCTTTTTATCTGTAGACAAATAGCAGCTGATTTCATTGCTTTCTTTTCTAATATGAATTACTTTTCTGAGACAAAGTGTGCCACTTATCCTACTTGTTCTTCTATTTGCATAATCATAGCACTCCTGTGACTCCGTTATGTCTAACAGGTTGTTATGCTTCTATGGAGTTGGAACGATTTTCCACTAACAGTCGAAAATTACATTAAAGCGCCTGTGCAGCAACATAGAAATCACTTCCAGATTGGTTTTCATTAAGGAATAAAAACATTCCAAATAAACTGTTATTGTTCTGTTCACAGGTTCATGATATCACGAGGTATACGCTCTATGAAGGATGCAACATTTTTTGATATTTCTCTACAGATGAAAGAAAGGTTACCTCTAGTAATGAACTAACGATTGCTTGAAAATGCTGGTGGGTTGGACTTGAGCCTATTTCAGGAACCGGATAGATAGAATGCTTTGCTGTATTTGGTATTGGGGGATTACAGCTTGGTACTAAATATTATCAATTGCAGAAGGAAAACATACATTCTAGCAGAAAAGATCCACTTAATTTGGCTAACATCATGGGTAAAATTACCACTGGCAGCAATTGCAATAATATCAGCGATCCTCGTTACAGGTTACAGGAATTAATGAAGCCGAATAATGACAACTTTTACTACTCAAAATAACGTCAGCTGTGAGTTGGTCTAAAAAAAACATGAAAGCAATTGCCAGCTTTTACAGCCTGAAGCTGTGGCTATATAGCTTGACTTAGCACTTTGAATCCAAGCACTTTAAAGGCGTGAATCTTAACTTTCGGATTCTACATTTATGAACCATTTGAGCACTGAGTTACCCTCTCAAGCTGTTTCAAAATATTTTACTTCATTCTATATTTCACTGTTTATCCCCCTGCTTCCTTGCCCACATTTGTCTTCATCCCCTTGCCTGCATGGCTGCTAATAACTATTATGTTTCGTCGGAGGAACTTGCCTAATGTTAGTTCCATGTACATCTTAACGAGACAACCAAATACGTTCTCTTATATCCTACCCATTGTGTTGGTGCCGTGTAGGAAGATATCATTGCAGACAACATTCACAAAATGTGAGATGAAAACATGTCAAGCTGACTTACTATAACAACGTTCATGGAATTACCACATGAGCAACTAAATGTTGGACACATGCAGGCCCTCTGCACTCAACGCTGAGGATACTTAGGAGCCAGTGCATCACACCAGAGGCATCACAGAGCCACTCACTTGCTCTGTGCTGAGAGTCAGGCAGTCACTTATGCGCAAAGTCACACTTAGCACATTACTGTCCCCCAACTTGCAGCTGGTGGGCCCTTAAACGTCCATCCAGCTCTGGCTGTGTTACTGCAAGTATGCAGGCCATTGGTGGTGTTATGCTGCTGCGTGCCAACCTGCCACTTTACGGGACCAGCCCCAGCTCCATTTCTGCGATGTTTTTGTTGAGCCACCAGATGTCATCCCATCTCTTGTGGCAGTGTGTATGGCGTTGGTTTGAGACACCCAGGGAGGGCGCCTTGCAGGCAATGGCCCTCCATATGGCCTTACGTTGATGGACATTGAGCTGTTCGCATGGGAGACAAGAAGAGGAATATTTGTAACACTGTGTTGTGTACCACTGTGTGACAGTACAGGAGCATGTAAACACATAACACACAGATACATCAATGGACAGCAGAGCCCATACATCATGTCACATAGTACACTTTGATATGGCCATATCATTGCAATGTAAACATATATGATGATGGGCACACTACATGCCCATCTCATACACACGCAGAGTGCCAGCACAGAAAGCAATTTGAAAATGTGACTCATCTATGATGCACTATGCAAGTGAGCATGGCATACGATACACTGTGAATGATGGGTAGTGGTCAGACTCACTGTGTCACACTTCACACCCCTTAATGTCCTTCACCATTGCATATCTACAAGTGTCATGGAGTTCACAATTAAATAACTGATCTTACATTCACACACTCTTGTCACAAGGTGTAGGCCTGTCTTGTGTACTCCTCAGGCCTATGATATCTCCTTCAAAAATAGTATGGTGGCCAACACATATGTTTAAAAAAGTCATTTAAGTGATGGGGCCTTGAAACATTGTGCATTAACTGGGCAGGCCTGAGGGCTTATCACTGCGGAAACACGTGGGCCATCACCAAAATCACATGCATGTACAATCATAATGGTGGAACAGTGCATAGACATGCAAGACTGTACACATTATGGAATAAAAAGAAGGATGACATGACCATCGTACATTTGGAAGATGTGTCCAAGGTGAGTTAGCACAAACAGTGATACATCCAGGCCTTGTACTCCTGTGCAGGATATCCACATCTCCATAGGGTGACTATGAAAGCAGTACACATATTATTCACTACCCACTGGCCAATCTTTATTAGACATGTCACAAATGAGCATATGAACATTTAATGAACTATGACATTACATGGCATAGTGAATATGTGTTCAGAGTTCGAGTGTCTCAAAGTGAAACTGTATAACTGCTAAACCACAGTATGTCCTTTCCATCATTGCATTCAGTCAGGGACCCGTGGAAATAAGGCTATACACCCCATTGACGTGAAGTCAGCATGCTAGGCAGTGTCTCAAACATTTATATTACCCAGTTACCAGGTCTCAGAACAGCATGTAGGTTTTTTGGCTTCAAATGAGCTGCACCAGAGTCTATGTTGCCATCCTCCCCACATCCCCACATACTCAAGTGCAATAAGTCCTAGGTCATGTATGGACCATTCTGTGGGCAACATATTAATGCATGAACATTGGCTTGCACTCACAGGCACATACTACTGTACAGTAACATCACGTGAGCATTCAGGGCACTCTCAAACGTTTACTCATACACTTACCAGTACCTCTGGAGAACCATATAGCTGCCCATACTGGACAAGGATCTAGTCCACTAGGACGTGACAGGTGTGGCTCTCTCACAGACATGTATAAGCCCCTAGGTGTGATTCAGTGGTACTCTGCGGATGCAATTGGTCAGCCTGGTTGGCATCTTTCAATTGTATCCAATGCCAGTGACCGCAGTGGCGTTGCACGCCTACCGCGAGTTTCAAATATGTTTTGCACTACCGCGAAGGCGGCTCCCATTGGCTGCAATGACATTTGCATAGGCGGTGTCATACCTACGGGGCCATGTGGTCTCTACCGCAATCCGACATCTTTCAATTGTGGCCAATGCCTGTGACCGCAGTGGCGGTGCATGCCTACCTCAAATTTCAAATATGTATTACACTACTGTGATGGCGGTTCCCATTGGCTGCAATGACATTCTCATAGACGGTGTCACACCGGGTAGGCCAGGTGGTCTCAACAGCAATCCGGCTTCTTTCAATTGCGGTCCATGCCTGTAACCGCAGTGGCTGTGCACGCCTACTGCGAGTTTCAAATATGTATTGCACTACCTCGATGGCGGTTCCCATTGGCTGCAATGACATTCGCATAGGCGGTGTCACACTGCGGGGGCCAGGTGGTCTCTACCAAAATCCAGCATCTTTTAATTGTGGCCAATGCCTGTGACCGCAGTGGCGGTGCACGCCTACAGCGAGTTTCAAATATGTATTGCACTACCGCAATGGTGGTTCCCATTGTTTGCAATGACATTTGCATAGGTGGTCTCTACCACAATCCGGCATTTTTCAATTGTGGCCAATGCCCGTGACCGCAGTGGCGGAGCATGCCTACTGCACCTATGGACAAAATGTGCTAACGCATTGTCACTTGGCAAATTGCATACATTTACACTATATTGTTGCAACTGGTTGTAAAGTGAAATGAGAGTGTGAAATTCAACTCAATGATGCCCACACATGTCATGTCAGTACACATGATCACATGCATTGGTATGTACTTTTCTGATTGGGGACAAGGCTACTTTTGGATTCACTACAGTTTCTTCATTAAGGAGGAGTACCCCTGTTACCTCTGTCCTCCTTTTGTTACTTTTTGTTTGTTTTTTCCTCTTAACTACCATTGGACTGGTGGAGTCAAGTATTGTGATGTTGCTCCTCTTCATATAAGAAACGCCTCCATCCACTAAATTGGATAAGACAAAGTTTTGTGGGATCTTGTGTGCACCTAGTTATGCATGTAGCTGATTTGTAATATATTGCGAGGTCTAAAGAAATACAGTTGTCCCTTCTAGTTTTTAAGGACACAGCTGTGGTCTTCCAATTGTTGGTTGGGTGTTAGCCACGAAGTTAAGAAGGAGCACCTGTGCAACTACTGTGTTTTGTTGATTCCTTGTTCATTTCCCCACCTTCTCCCTGTATCGGGGTCTCCCGTCACTCTGATTTTATAGTCGGGTGTAAGGTGTCTGCGGTGAGGGTAGCGGATTGGGACATTTTTCGCTCCTGCAGTGCTGGGCAGGTCGGCACTGGAATAAAAGTTTCTTGCCAAATGATTAAAAAAACTTAGAATGTTGATTACTACAACTTACTCGTGGAGACCGGATGCTTGGCAGGGATAGCAGAACACCCAGGTGGCTCTCAAGGTCACGTTTTATGATGCTGAGCTTGGATTCATTCCCCAAGATTGTAGGTCATTTGAGCCAGTGATTATTATTTGACGGAGTCACCTTCATTGTGATGAAAAGATGATGGGCTGCCCTTGCCTTTTCGCCACACGAATACTCAATTGTGAGGCTAAGAGGATGGTGGTCACTTTTGCTAGTCTAAATAATGGACATATCTACTACAATTGGCCATAGACTAAGGTCTACTATATAGTCTATCCAGCTGTATCCGTTGGGCCCTACAAAAGTAATTCACCCATTTTTATCGGCGGTGGCCCTTCCATTAGCAGCCTGTAGCCTATTCGCTAACTACCCCATCTTTGACCAATATCGCCAACATAGATGCCCAGCTCCTCAATGAGTGGATCGGAAAGATGGTCTCCTCCATTGCTCCGGCCTCACGAGCACTATCAAAGAGAGACTCCCCCTCAGCGCCCTGGTTCTCGCAGGACCTAAGAAAAGAGAAAGCAGCTTGCAAAAAGCTGGAAAGACTATGGAGAGCAAACTACGGCCTGGAAGAAAGAATGATATATAAGGAAGCTTCCAAAAAACTGCGGAAAGCCATTAGGAAAAGTAAAAAACAATTTCATGTGGACTCTATTTTACAGGCAGAGCAGTCTGGAAAACAGATTTTCAAGGTGGTACAGTCGTTTTTTAAACCCAAGTGCATTGAGAGGGAGGTTTCACCGACAGCGACTCTTTGCGAGCAAATCTCCGAGTTCTTTGACCAAAAGATCAAAAAGGTGTATGCATCTTTTGGACCACAAATAAAAACGTTGAAACAGGACCCTGCGATTAAAGACGAGCCTAGCGAGACCTTCACCCAGTTTATGAATATTCCTCTGAGTGAGGCAAGAGAAGAACTTATCCGATGCAAATCCGGATCCCCAGACGACCCATGCCCAGCAAAATTATGGAAAAACAACAAGTGATGGACCGAATGTGGATCAATGTCACACATTCCCCCAGTCAAAAGATCTGGGCCCAAATCCATCGTTTTTTTGCACTCCACACCACCCTGGGTTAGACAATGGCGATATGCAAATCAGCTCTGACCCTGTTGCCCCATGGGAACAGTCCAGTCCGAACTACAAAAGCCATGTCCTTCCCAGAACGGAATCAAGCATCCGAGGACCGGACCGGTTTTGAGGTAACACCTCTCATCAGCCCGGCTAGCTTGACTCCAAGTGGTGTGGAGTGCCTGGGACCCACGTCTGGGCATCCCCAGCGCACTTAGGGCGGCAATTGCAAAAACAACAAGTGATGGACCGAATGTGGATCAATGTCACACATTCCCCCAGTCAAAAGATCTGGGCCCAAATCCATCGTTTTTTTGCACTCCACACCACCCTGGGTTAGACAATGGCGATATGCAAATCAGCTCTGACCCTGTTGCCCCATGGGAACAGTCCAGTCCGAACTACAAAAGCCATGTCCTTCCCAGAACGGAATCAAGCATCCGAGGACCGGACCGGTTTCGAGGTAACACCTCTCATCAGCCCGGCTAGCTTGACTCCAAGTGGTGTGGAGTGCCTGGGACCCACGTCTGGGCATCCCCAGCGCACTTAGGGCGGCAATTGCAAAAACAACAAGTGATGGACCGAATGTGGATCAATGTCACACATTACCCCAGTCAAAAGATCTGGGCCCAAATCCATCGTTTTTTTGCACTCCACACCACCCTGGGTTAGACAATGGCGATATGCAAATCAGCTCTGACCCTGTTGCCCCATGGGAACAGTCCAGTCCGAACTACAAAAGCCATGTCCTTCCCAGAACGGAATCAAGCATCCGAGGACCGGACCGGTTTCGAGGTAACACCTCTCATCAGCCCGGCTAGCTTGACTCCAAGTGGTGTGGAGTGCCTGGGACCCACGTCTGGGCATCCCCAGCGCACTTAGGGCGGCAATTGCAAAAACAACAAGTGATGGACCGAATGTGGATCAATGTCACACATTCCCCCAGTCAAAAGATCTGGGCCCAAATCCATCGTTTTTTTGCACTCCACACCACCCTGGGTTAGACAATGGCGATATGCAAATCAGCTCTGACCCTGTTGCCCCATGGGAACAGTCCAGTCCGAACTACAAAAGCCATGTCCTTCCCAGAACGGAATCAAGCATCCGAGGACCGGACCGGTTTCGAGGTAACACCTCTCATCAGCCCGGCTAGCTTGACTCCAAGTGGTGTGGAGTGCCTGGGACCCACGTCTGGGCATCCCCAGCGCACTTAGGGCGGCAATTGCAAAAACAACAAGTGATGGACCGAATGTGGATCAATGTCACACATTCCCCCAGTCAAAAGATCTGGGCCCAAATCCATCGTTTTTTTGCACTCCACACCACCCTGGGTTAGACAATGGCGATATGCAAATCAGCTCTGACCCTGTTGCCCCATGGGAACAGTCCAGTCCGAACTACAAAAGCCATGTCCTTCCCAGAACGGAATCAAGCATCCGAGGACCGGACCGGTTTCGAGGTAACACCTCTCATCAGCCCGGCTAGCTTGACTCCAAGTGGTGTGGAGTGCCTGGGACCCACGTCTGGGCATCCCCAGCGCACTTAGGGCGGCAATTGCAAAAACAACAAGTGATGGACCGAATGTGGATCAATGTCACACATTCCCCCAGTCAAAAGATCTGGGCCCAAATCCATCGTTTTTTTGCACTCCACACCACCCTGGGTTAGACAATGGCGATATGCAAATCAGCTCTGACCCTGTTGCCCCATGGGAACAGTCCAGTCCGAACTACAAAAGCCATGTCCTTCCCAGAACGGAATCAAGCATCCGAGGACCGGACCGGTTTCGAGGTAACACCTCTCATCAGCCCGGCTAGCTTGACTCCAAGTGGTGTGGAGTGCCTGGGACCCACGTCTGGGCATCCCCAGCGCACTTAGGGCGGCAATTGCAAAAACAACAAGTGATGGACCGAATGTGGATCAATGTCACACATTCCCCCAGTCAAAAGATCTGGGCCCAAATCCATCGTTTTTTTGCACTCCACACCACCCTGGGTTAGACAATGGCGATATGCAAATCAGCTCTGACCCTGTTGCCCCATGGGAACAGTCCAGTCCGAACTACAAAAGCCATGTCCTTCCCAGAACGGAATCAAGCATCCGAGGACCGGACCGGTTTCGAGGTAACACCTCTCATCAGCCCGGCTAGCTTGACTCCAAGTGGTGTGGAGTGCCTGGGACCCACGTCTGGGCATCCCCAGCGCACTTAGGGCGGCAATTGCAAAAACAACAAGTGATGGACCGAATGTGGATCAATGTCACACATTCCCCCAGTCAAAAGATCTGGGCCCAAATCCATCGTTTTTTTGCACTCCACACCACCCTGGGTTAGACAATGGCGATATGCAAATCAGCTCTGACCCTGTTGCCCCATGGGAACAGTCCAGTCCGAACTACAAAAGCCATGTCCTTCCCAGAACGGAATCAAGCATCCGAGGACCGGACCGGTTTCGAGGTAACACCTCTCATCAGCCCGGCTAGCTTGACTCCAAGTGGTGTGGAGTGCCTGGGACCCACGTCTGGGCATCCCCAGCGCACTTAGGGCGGCAATTGCAAAAACAACAAGTGATGGACCGAATGTGGATCAATGTCACACATTCCCCCAGTCAAAAGATCTGGGCCCAAATCCATCGTTTTTTTGCACTCCACACCACCCTGGGTTAGACAATGGCGATATGCAAATCAGCTCTGACCCTGTTGCCCCATGGGAACAGTCCAGTCCGAACTACAAAAGCCATGTCCTTCCCAGAACGGAATCAAGCATCCGAGGACCGGACCGGTTTCGAGGTAACACCTCTCATCAGCCCGGCTAGCTTGACTCCAAGTGGTGTGGAGTGCCTGGGACCCACGTCTGGGCATCCCCAGCGCACTTAGGGCGGCAATTGCAAAAACAACAAGTGATGGACCGAATGTGGATCAATGTCACACATTCCCCCAGTCAAAAGATCTGGGCCCAAATCCATCGTTTTTTTGCACTCCACACCACCCTGGGTTAGACAATGGCGATATGCAAATCAGCTCTGACCCTGTTGCCCCATGGGAACAGTCCAGTCCGAACTACAAAAGCCATGTCCTTCCCAGAACGGAATCAAGCATCCGAGGACCGGACCGGTTTCGAGGTAACACCTCTCATCAGCCCGGCTAGCTTGACTCCAAGTGGTGTGGAGTGCCTGGGACCCACGTCTGGGCATCCCCAGCGCACTTAGGGCGGCAATTGCAAAAACAACAAGTGATGGACCGAATGTGGATCAATGTCACACATTCCCCCAGTCAAAAGATCTGGGCCCAAATCCATCGTTTTTTTGCACTCCACACCACCCTGGGTTAGACAATGGCGATATGCAAATCAGCTCTGACCCTGTTGCCCCATGGGAACAGTCCAGTCCGAACTACAAAAGCCATGTCCTTCCCAGAACGGAATCAAGCATCCGAGGACCGGACCGGTTTCGAGGTAACACCTCTCATCAGCCCGGCTAGCTTGACTCCAAGTGGTGTGGAGTGCCTGGGACCCACGTCTGGGCATCCCCAGCGCACTTAGGGCGGCAATTGCAAAAACAACAAGTGATGGACCGAATGTGGATCAATGTCACACATTCCCCCAGTCAAAAGATCTGGGCCCAAATCCATCGTTTTTTTGCACTCCACACCACCCTGGGTTAGACAATGGCGATATGCAAATCAGCTCTGACCCTGTTGCCCCATGGGAACAGTCCAGTCCGAACTACAAAAGCCATGTCCTTCCCAGAACGGAATCAAGCATCCGAGGACCGGACCGGTTTCGAGGTAACACCTCTCATCAGCCCGGCTAGCTTGACTCCAAGTGGTGTGGAGTGCCTGGGACCCACGTCTGGGCATCCCCAGCGCACTTAGGGCGGCAATTGCAAAAACAACAAGTGATGGACCGAATGTGGATCAATGTCACACATTCCCCCAGTCAAAAGATCTGGGCCCAAATCCATCGTTTTTTTGCACTCTTTTTTGCACAAAATTATGGAGCTCTCTTGCTGAGTTTGTAGCCCCTACACTACAACACATCTGGAACTCATCCATCACCTCGGGTATATTTCCAGATGTCTGGAAACATGCTACTCTCCTCCCACTAAAGAAAAAACCCAATGGGGATCCACAAGACCTTAGTAATCTCCGCCCTATATCACTCTTAGCCGCCCCGGGGAAAATGTTAGAGAAAGTCATACAGCGCCAACTAAGCAAATTTGTAGAAGTAAACAAGGTACTACATGAGACACAGTCAGGCTTCCGACCCGGCTTTAGCACGGAAACAGCGCTTATTGAGGTAGCTGAATCAGTAAAGTGGTCGATGGATGCAGGTAACTCAGCAATGCTGGTACTCCTGGATCTGTCGGCCGCCTTCGACACGGTGGACCACGCCAGACTACTCAATCGCCTGGCCGAGATAGGCATCTAGGACAAGGCGCTGGGATGGATTCACTCCTATCTGTCCCAGAGAACTCAAAAGGTGGCACTAGGGACGATTTCTTCAGCCCCCAAGGCCCTCAGCTGTGGAGTTCCGCAAGGGTCGGCTCTCAGCCCCCTTTTGTTCAACATCTACCTTGCGCCTCTCTTTACGTTGATTGCCAACTGGGGTGTCAAGGCAATTTCTTATGCCGACGACACCCAGTTGGTATTTCCGTACTCAGAGATGACGCAGGAGTCCTTTTCGAACTTCAAAGGCTGTCTCCAAGACATTGCCCATTGGATGAACACGAATAAATTAAAATTAAACGCCAATAAGACCGAAGTGATCTTCTTTGGCACAGGCCCCACCCCCGCCTCAGAACTTTGGTGGCCAAAGGAGATGGGCCCAGCCCCCTCACCCAGCCGCTCGGCAAAAAACCTTGGAGTTAGATGGGACGATAGTATGTCCTTTACCTCCCACATCCAACAAGTCGCCGGTTGTTGCTTGAGCAAACTGAGAAATCTCCGAAAAATCCTGAGACTCCTCCCGGAGAGCTGACGGAAAACGGTTATTCATGCCACTGTTACATCTCGGCTGGACTACGCCAATGGACTCTACCTTGGCCAACCAAAATACCTGACGCAAAAACTCCAGGTAGTCCAAAATGCGGCTGCGAGACTGTTACTGCGAATTCCTCTCAAGCAGTCAGTCTCTCCGCATCTTCGCTCTCTGCACTGGCTGCCAGTTGCCAGCAGAAAAAAATTTAAAGCACTTACGCTGGCGTTCAGATCTCTGCATGGCTCCTGCCCAGAGTATTTGAAAAACCGCCTCCCAAGATACGCCCAAACACGCGCACTTCGGTCCAACTGCCGTGTTCAGCTGGCCGTCCCACGTACGAAAAAGGCTCGACTAGGCGGTCGGACTTTCTCGGCAAACGTCACCTCTCTTTGGAACACTTTACCTCAAGAAATCCAGCAGGCTCCTTCTGAACCTTGCTTTAAGAAGCTGCTGAAAACGTGGCTCTTCACCCAACCCCGCTAGCTTCCTTTTTTCTGCCTCTAGGTCAACTATGTTCCTCTAGCGCCGGGACACCTCCAAGCGAGGTAGCTGTTCGCTCTCTATAAAATGCAGTATTATTGTTATATTATTATTAAGGTTACAGCGTTTAACTGCAGGGCTGCTTTGGACCACTTCCTGGTAGGTGGCAGTTCCAATGAAGGAACTAACCATATATTGTTCTCCTCATTGGCCTCTAGAATGTCTTCTTGATCAAGGGGCTCGAAAGGTACATTAAAATCGTCAGCCACAATTAAGAGGTGGGTGGCCTGTTTTGCATCCAAGTACTCATCTAGGGCCTGCATGGGCCTGCCTACCAGCTTTAGAACTCCATGCATCGACATTAAGAATGTCAATGCACCTCATCAGTGGGCCTTTGAGTCTAACCCAGAGAATATCACTGTTATTAGTGGAAAGCTTCTCTATTGTGCAATTTAGTGTCATTTTGACCAGGATGAAGAGCTCTCCAGAGGGGCGGCCATGTTCAGAGGTGATTGCTGGTTTGTGGAACTTTGCAAACCCTGGGATAAAAGTGGGAGTCAAACTCCAGGTTACCTGGAAAATACAGATCTCAAGCTGATTAATAAGCTCAAGCCAGTGAAGCTCAAGCCAGTGAGGGAGACCTAATTTCCCTCTAATGCATGCCACATTCCACAGGGCTATTTTAAGTTTTCTTATGTCTAGGTAGTACGTGGGGGTGGAGGGCAATGGCGCTAGAACAGAATGAGCCAAGGCAATGGTCGAATTAGCGACTAAAATGTTGTCACCTTCCTGGGCTTCATCTCATATTTGCCAGGCGAATTCAACATGTAAGGGAGAATGGGGGCTAGATGACTCTACCTCATGTTCAGCGGGACGGTCCTCTGGACCCATGTGCAGCAATGTGTATTTTGTATCAGAATCGGTGTTAAAGAGACACACCCGTTCCTGCGGGGGTTCTGGGGATAGACAGTCGTTCTGTGATAGGAATGATGATGGTAGATCCCTTTGAGGCATCACTACAACCTTGTTAGTGGCTGCGGATGAAGGGGTGTTTAACTTCAATTGGATATTGGTGATAGGTGGGGGACACAATCTAGCTTCCAGAGCAACAAGACTATAAACTAAGGGTTATATTTACAAGACCGTGTGCTAAACATCACCAAAAAATGCTAAAGCACCTTTAAACATTGCAGGCAATCGCAGGAAAATAATCCCGTGTTAACATGGAATTCAAAACAAGGCGGTAGCATGTGATAGCCTGCTGAAACCATGGGCAAAGTCTCAACGGCGATAAAAACCTAAACCTCAACCCATATTTTGTGGTGTGCTGGCCCTGCACTGCTCCAGCTGCAATACTTCACTGGATGTGCAATATTCCTGCATGAATGTGTGGATGGAAGTGGGGACCGTGAATTCTCTTACGTCAATGATGCTAATCTAGTGGGCTGCCTATCACTGTGTGCTACATTGCCTATTGTGTCCCGGGTGCCGTGGACACTACAACAGGGACACACGCATTAGTCACTTCCTTGTCTGGACATGGACTGAACCACTCCCAGAGCCCCTGAGTCATTGTTGCAAGCCCTGTGCCGGTCTGGTGTAGGCCAGACCACTCCGCTGACGCACCGAGTGGGGGCCCACATAGCTATCTGTTGCAGGCGTACTCGCTGGTGGTGTGCAGGTCACTGGTCTAGTTATCAGCCTGTCACAGCCACTCCCTGAGGGCAGGTCTGCACACACACCACGCCCATCCGGCACAGGCCTTGTGACCCCACAAATATAAGGGGCCTACAATGTCACATTTCCCTCTGCTGGTGGTGGCTGGATGACGGATCAATAATAAAGGGCCCATGATTTGCTTCGCACAGGGTTGGTGGCACCCGCGGGCTTGCGGTCGACACAGGCCTACCACCATGTGGCGCTGACTGGCGTAGCACAGGGTTAGCGGTACCCAAGGCTTTGCGGCTGACATGGGCATACCACCACGTGGCGCTGACTGATGTAGCACAGGGTTAGTGGCACCCGAGGCCTTGCAGGCAACCCGGCATACCACTACATGGCGCTGACTGGCGTTGCACATGGTTGGTGGCACTTGTAATATCTGAGTGGGTGTGCAGCCTGCGATGATGATGTGTGCACTGATGTGCGCTCTGTCATTGATGACTCAGGACTCAGCATCATGTGTGAAACATGCTGGGCCGCGGGGCAGACCCGCATGATGTGGACCATGTCATGGTGGTGTGACAGGGGTCTGGAACTTGCACTGGCACTCAGTGTGCCTACTGATGGACACACTGGTGGCAGCAGGTGAGCAATGGGGCTGTGTGCGCAGGGGCGGCAGTTTCTCTCTTTCTCCCTTCTCTCTCTCTCACTATCACCCTTCCCTCTCTCTCTCTCTCTCTCTCTCTCTCTCTCTCTCTCTATATATATATATATATATATATTGTGAACTCCGTATCGCTTAAGCACACGCTGCTTCCTCAGCCGGCAAATAGGACACCGGACACGGACCTTGAGGTGTAACAAACTTTTTATTCAGCAGAAAGTGTCACAGACGTTTCGGCTCAACGGAGCCTTGTTCACATGACATATATATATACCTTCCCTTCCCTCTCTCTCTCTCACTCTATCTCCCTTCCCTCTCTCTCTCTCTGTCTCTTCCCTCTCTCTCTCTCACTCTCTCCCTTCCCTCTCACTTCCTTTCCTTCCCTCTCTTTCTCTCTCTAGCTGACTTTCCTTCTCTGTTTCTCTATGCCTGGCTCTTTTGATGTGCGCATTAAACACCTCCTGATTTTGTGCTTTCTCTTCCAGGCTGTGCCATCGAGATTGTCCCTGGCTGACCCGACAGGAGTCTTCCGCATTGCTGTTTTGTGTTGTGTTTCAATAAAGTTTTTGGTTGTTATTTCACTGCTGTGTGACTGTTTCTCGTTCTTCTGGCCACACATGTGTGTATTTATTTTGGCACTGTGAGTCATTGTGTGTTTGTTGTGGCTCTTGTGTCGTGCACAGTATTTGTATGTCTGGGGGGGAGGGCGGGGGGCTGGGGTGTTTTTGGGGGGTGTTTTGGCCCTCATGGGTACCCGCGTTGCATGATCATTGTCTCCAAGGCATCTGTGGGTCTTCAGGTGTGGCTCTTGGCTGGGCTCCCTTTCATGCTGCAGGTAGTCGTCCTGCTTAACACCAGCAGAAGGCAGGTGTTAATTCCCTGCTGCTACCTTAGTCTTATCGCCTGTTTTTGTTTTGCTTCACAGATCTGGCAGTTCATTGTGAATGTGGTGTTGTGTTTTATTTGTGTGGTTTTGCACGGGAACACCCACTCTGCATCTCATTAGTGTTAGTTGGTGGTGTCCACCCTGGAGATACATTTTGGGGCAGTTATCACAGGAATACTGGCAATGTCTGCAGTTTGCATCAGCTTGCGAATGGGGTGCTAAATCTAGCTCCGCATTTGTTGCGTTATGGTGGGGATAATTCGGAATTGTGTCCTCGTGAATATCCCCCTAAGTTTTCACTTGTCAAGGTGGATTCTACTGCATCAACCAAACTAATATTTAGGACACATCTTCGCACCCTCAAGATGTCGTCCCTTATCACCAATCAGCAACTACCCCTTACATGCCTAATCCAGTGGATGGCTTTGTTCTTTAGGGTCTAGCCATGTTCGTGTTTGCAGTTGAAGTCAAGCTTTGGTACATTGGTCATATAGATAATGGATTGGGGAGTGCTGTGGAGGATTGGTCGAGGCCCAAAAAGTGAAGGAACTCAATCAATCAATCAATCATAGCATTTATATAGCGCACTACTCACCCGGAGGGTCTCAAGGAGCTTTGGGAGGGGGGGTCCGCTACTGCTCGAACAGCCAGGTCTTGAGCTGCTTCCTGAAGGCGAGGTGGTCTTGGGTCAGGCGGAGGTGAGTCGGGAGGGAGTTCCAGGTCTTGGCGGCCAGGTAGGAGAAGGAGCTTCCTCCTGTGGTGGCTCTTCGGATGCGGGGGACGGCGGCAAGGGCATGGCTGGTCCATCGGAGCTGGCGTCTGGGAGCGTAGAAGTTGAGGCGGCTGTTGAGGTAACTCGGGCCTTGGTTGTGTAGGGCTTTGTGTGCATGGGTGAGGAGCCGGAAGGTGATTCTCTTGTTGACCGGGAGCCAGTGCAGGTCTCTCAGGTGTCCGGAGATGTGGCTGTGACGGGGGATGTCGAGGATGAGTCTGGCTGAGGCGTTCTGGATTCTCTGGAGTGTCTTCTGGAGCTTGGCGGTAGTTTTGGCGTAGAGGTCGTTGCCGTAGTCCAGTCGGCTGGTGACGAGGGGCTGGGTGACCGTCTTCCTGGTCTCGGTGGGGATCCACCGGAAGATCTTACGTAGCATGCGCAGGATATTGAAGCAGGACGAGAAGACGGCGTTAACTTGTCTGGTCATGGAGAGGGAGGGGTCCAGGATAAAGCCCAGGTTGCCTGCGTGGTCTGTCGGTTTGGGTGCGGTGCCCTGGGTGGGGGGCCCACAGGAGTTGTCCCAGGCGGAGGGCGAGGAGCCCAGGATGAGGACTTCCATCTTGTCTGAGTTCAGTTTCAGGCGGCTGGTCATCATCCACCCGGCTACGTCTTTCATCCCTTCGTGTAGATTGGCTCTGGCGGTGGCGGGGTCGTTGGTGAGGGAGAGGATCAGCTGGGTGTCGTCGGCGTTGGAGATGATGTTGAGGTTGTGTTGGCGAGCGATGGCTGCAAGGGGGCTCTTGTAGACATTGAAGAGGGTGGGGCTGAGCGAGGAGCCCTGAGGAACGCTGCAGATGACTTTGGTGGCCTCTGATCTGAACGGGGTAGGCGGACTCTCTGTGTCCTTCCAGCGAGGAAGGAGATGATCCACGCCAGTGCCTTCTCCTGGATTCCGGCGTTGCTGAGGCGCTGCACTAGGGTGCGGTGGCAGACAGTGTCGAATGCCGCGGAGAGGTCTAGGAGGATGAGGGCCGCTGTCTCTCCGTTGTTGAGCAGGGCTCGGATGTCATCGGTGGCTGCTATGAGGGCGGTCTCGGTGCTGTGGTTGGCCCGGAAGCTAGACTGTGAGAGGTCGAGGGATCCATTCGTCTCGAGGAAGGTGGCCAGTTGCTTGTTGACGGTCTTCTCGGTGACTTTGGCTGGAAACAGGAGGAGCGAGATGGGGCGGTAGTTTTTGAGTTCGGTGGGGTCCGCTGTTGGTTTCTTCAGTAGAGCGCTGAGTTCGGCATGCTTCCAGCTCTCCGGGAAGGTGGCGGTGTCGAAGGAGGTGTTGATGATGTCCCGCAGGTGGGGTGCGATGACAGCGTCTGCCTTGTTGAAGACGTGGTGAGGGCAGGGGTCGGTAGGAGATCCGGAGTGGGTGGAGTTCATCGTGCGGATGGTGTCTTCGGTGCTGATCGGGGTCCAGGCGCGGAGGGTGGTGGGGGGGGCATTGGTGCGGTCGTGGGGAGCGTTGGTTGCGTGCTGAAGCTGTTGTGTATGTCAGCGATCTTGTTGTGGAAGTAGGAGGCGAGAGAGTTGCAGAGGTCTTGAGATGGGGTGATGTTGTTGTTTCCGGCATTGGGGTTGGAGAGCTCTTTCACGATATTGAAGAGTTCCTTGCTGTTGTGTGCGTTGTTGTCCAGCCGTTCCTTGAATGCGGTTTTCTTGGTGGCGTGGATCAGTTGATGGTGCTTTCGGGTGGCGAGTTTGAGGGTGGTCAGGTTGTCCAGAGTTGGGTCTCTTCGCCAGGCTCTCTCGAGGGCTCGGCAATTCTTCTTGGAGCTCTTGAGTTGGTTGGTAAACCATGGGGCTTTCTTGCTGCCGGGTCTGATTGGCGGGGTCCTCAGTGGGGCGAGGTCGTCTGCGCAGTTGCTGATCCACTCTGTGAGGTTGTTGGCGGCCTGGCTGGGGTTCACTGAGCTGATTGGAGGGTGCTGGCTCAGGGATGCGGCGAGCTGGTCGGCTGTGATATTGTTCCAGCTTCTGCGAGCAACCTGTTGCTGGTGGTGGTGGATCGTTGTTCTTCTGAAGCTGAAGTGGACGCAGCTGTGGTCCGTCCAGTGGAGTCTGGTGGCGTGGCTGAAGGTGATGTCCTTGCTGGATGAGAAGATGGGGTCGAGTGTGTGTCCGGCGTAGTGGGTGGGGGTGGTCACCAGCTGCTTGAGACCGAGGTTGGCGAGGTTTTCCAGCAGGGTGGTGGTGTTGCGGTCGTTGTTGTTCTCCAGGTGGAAGTTGAGGTCCCCGAGGAGGATGTGGTCAGCGGAGGGGAGGGCGTGCGGGCTGATGAAGTCGGCGATGTCTTCGCTGAATTGTGTGCGTGGTCCCGGGAGTCTGTAGATGAGGGTGCATCTGAGGGTGGTCTTGGGGTCGGTGTGGATCTGGAAGTGCGGGTGTTCGGCGGTTGTGAGGGTGCCGTCGGTGTTGGTCGTGATGCGGATGGTGTTCCTGTGGATGATGGCGATGCCTCCTCCCGTCTGGTTGGCGCAGTCCCTCCGGGTGATCTTGTAGCCCTCCGGGATGGCGATGGCGATGTCAGGCGCTGAGGAGGCGTTCATCCAGGTTTCCGTGAGGAAGGCAACGCCTGGAGATGTGGTTTCGAGGAGGTTCCAGATTTCGACGGCATGTCTGTGGACGGAGCGGGTGTTGAGCAGTGAGCAGAATGCACTTGAGGTGGTTGCTGCTGGTGTTCGGCTTGGTGGGTGCTGGTGTAGTGCAGGTCCGGTTGCAGGTGTACTTGCAGGAGTCCGTGGGTGCGTCTCGGGGTGGCTCGGTAGCATCTCGGGATTCTGCCGGTGTTGAGTGCGTGGAGTTCGGTGGAGTTGTATGTCCGGCGGGTGGGCTGGTGTCTGCGGGGGCCAGGGGTCCTGGCACTGGGCGTGGTCCAGGCGCAGACGGGCTTACCTTTGGCGCACCTTCGGCGCACAATCGGTGCTCCCGCTGCGCGCGCCCGCTGCGCGGTCGCTCAGGGGGCGTCATAAGTAAGGTGCCGGGAGGGCGGGTCAGCTGGGTGGCGGGAGCGGGGCGGCCAATGGGCAGGAGTGGGGCGGAGTCGTCGGAGGTCTGTGGCGGGAAGGGGGGCTGAGGGCGGCTCGGCGGCGGCTGGGTCGTCCGGCGGCAGGGAGCGGCACCCAAGGTAGGGGGAGGGCAGCAGAAGGGGGGAAAACAGGGGGCAGTAGAGGCAAAAGGCTAACACAAAAGGCGAAAGGCTAACACAGAAGGCAAAAGGCTAATATAAAAGGCAAAAGGCTAACACAGAAGGCAAAAGGCTAACACAGGGAAAAAACACAAAGGCGGCACTGGAGGCAACAACGAGGTAGCAGAGGGGGGAAGTTAACAGGAGGCAGCAGCGAGGCAGCAGAGTAGCTCAGCAGAGCAGCGGGCAGGAGCAGCGGAGTTGGGGCGACCTCGCCTGGACAGGCTCAGCGGTCACCACACTATGGCCTGCAGTCTGGTGAGATAAATCTTTCACTGTGGCCGTCATGGGTCCAGTCTGACCCTTAAGGTTTTCCGTGGGGCTTTCTTGATATTTTTCATAGGTAGAGAATTTGTTACAAGGGTCCCCTTGGCAGACACCTCGAGTTTCAGCCAGGGATACAGGATTAGTGCATGTTATTTGTGTGCTATGAGTATTGGAGTGATTAGTGTTCACGATCGTGCAAGTGCTCATGGGGCTCTTGGGTAATAGCGTCTCAGATTACTACGATCTTCTATGATGTGATATAGTTTCGAAATGAGGGTGGTTAGAGTCCCTATTGTTTCCTTAAGGGCTAGAATTTCCCTCTGGAGTTCTACATTAGTTAATGTGGGTTCACTACCCACCATCCTGCAACTCCCACAATGAAAATTTGCGTCCGTCCCGCTAGATACTTTACCCACGCTCTCCTTGTGCGTGTATGCATCAAGGGTATCTGTATGTTCCGCAAGTAATGTAAATCTGTTGCTCATCAGTAGATCTGCTGGGGTCCTGCCTTGGGCCACACTATTGTTGCGCTGGGGACTAGTGGGGAGTGCTTTGGTATCTTCAGGTAATTTCACCGGGCTTTTCTAGGTAGCTGCCTTTTTAAATAGGCTAGGTATACTGCCTGGGCCTCTACGACCAGCTGCAGCAGTGGAAGAGGTGGAAATTTGGGGGACCATAGGTAAGGGGGCAGGTGTTATAGTAGGTGATGAAGATGTCATGAGCACGCCCTCACAGTCAGATATTAAAGATTCAATTCGATCCATCACATTCTCCCCACATTCCACATCCCTCTCATCCTCCAAACTGGGATTCTGTTTCTGTTTCTTTGTCTTTTTCTTCAGGGCACCTACCAATCCTCCCTCAATTACTTCCTGTTTCCCCATAGTTAGGCAAGAATTCGGTTGAGTGGAAAAAAAGAAGAGAATGGTTTGATACTGGGGGATCTTATTATCAATTTATGAGAATGAGGGATAATCACATAACCTCTAGAGTAGGCAGTCCATAGTCCATATTTCTTCAATTGGAGAGGTCCAAGAGGTGGTCCAACCCAGCCTTCTCTGGGCTTTGATGGGCTTTGATGGGCCAAGGGCATGCTACGCGCTCCCTGTGCCGTGGGAGCCCCGAGCATTCTTGTACGCATCTGGGCGTTGTTGGTGGCGTCGGTGCCGCACCTCCTGGTGCAAAGGACCATGGGGCTTGGAGTCCCCCGATGTAGCAGCAACTGGTGGTGGTGGCTTGTATGGGATCCCAGCCCTACGGGAGTCCCGAGCACTCTTGTACACCTGCGTGAACGGTTGCGGACATTGGCGCAGAACCTCCTGGCGCAAAGGACCTTAGGTCTTGGAGTCCCCGATGTAGCAGCAACTGGTGGTGGCAGCTTGTATGGGCTCCCACCCCTGCGCGAGTCACGAGCACTCTTGTGTGCCTCTGTGCGGTTGCTGGCATCGGCACAATGCCTCCTGGTGCAAAGGGCATTGGGGCTTGGAGTCCCCCGATGTAGCAGCATCTGCGTGTGGCTGCTTGTATGGGCTCCCCTGTTCATTGTCTTTATTTGATTTCCTGAAGGCAGATCATAAAAGATACATGCAATAAGAACATCATACAATATAAAACACACATTTTAAAAACTTCCACAATTAAATATGAGAGACTATATATTAATTTACAGTTTGTAAAGTGACAGTGCATACACATTGATTCCAAAGTCACCAAATTTGTTAGAACAATATAATGGGTTAAAAATGAGATGCCAGGAACAAAACTCCCTTTACAGTACAAAGCCCACAACACTTGATAAAAGGGAATATTAAAACGATTTCATCAGAACAACATGCTCCTTCTTTTGGCTAAAATACATGTCAAGAATTTAGCAACTGCATGGCATACATTTTGGTCATTAAATTACAACAAATAAAATAAAGCGGCTTTACACTTGGAAAATTTGTATATGTGTAGCAGGGGTAAGAAAAATTTCCTTCTGAACGGCAGATAACATTTACAAGAAAAGCAAAGTGTTAATAGTTTGGTTAGATTGCTCATCACATGAACAGTGCCACTAGAAGCTGAGGAATACTGACCTAGGGGAAAATATATTATCCAACGGAAGGAGCCTAACCTAAACCTTGCCAACAGTGTTCTCTCATACACGTTAGTCATGTATAGTAAGTATGGAGCAATAGTTGACACTATTTGGATGATGCAATTATCTCTGAGTAAAGGTTTGAACACTTTTGTTAGTTCCCTGGAAGCTTGTTTATGCTTAAGAAAACAGTCTTGAACCCAGTTTTTATCTTTTTTCAGGATGGTCTCAGGGTGCTCGAACAGATGGGCACATCCCATCCTGAAAAACAATTTTTAATATCTTTAAACCATGGGATGGCCAAACCATGAACACGAGATAAGCTATATCTGATAACTGCCCTATTAAGTTTAGCTTCTTTCTTGTACCAAATTGAACACCAAATACCCAGAGGGACTCCGTTAATAGTGGCTTGGACATACGCCAAGCCTAGCTCCAAATGCAGTGGAAAATATAGGGTTGATAGAGGATTGCCTTATAGCCGGCGACAAAATCTATTCTTCTTAATCTGTATTACATGAACATCCCTACATCGCCAGATACCCATTCCATACATTAGAATTGGCAGGCACTTTCGATTTTACATCTCTAATATCAGAGCAATGGGTTTTTTGCCAATAGACAGGACAAGTGAGGAAGTATGGGCAACAGCTTGAGTAAAGTATGATATCCTATTTTTGGTACAAGTAGACCAAGTACAGCCATCATCAAAATCCAAGCCCAGGTAAGAAAAGAAGCTAACCCTGTCTCCTGTAGTACCATCAATGTTTAGAGTACAGGTTTTCATATTTCTGGGTCCACATACCATGGTAAAAGTTTTCTTGAGGTTAGTCTCCAGGTCTAGATCTCTCATGAAACTAATACAGATAAAAATAAGCCTCTTAACCGTCTTTGCCTGTTGAACCGCATCATCAGCATATAGGAGTGCTGCAACAGGCTTTTTCTCCACACACGGACCACCATTCCAGAGTTTCCTCCAGATCATTTGTATAGAGGAGAAAAGTATTGAGTCAAGCACACATCCTTGGCGCACCCCACGCTAAAAGGTTCTGTACATACACCAGTGCTACCATACCTAACTGTTGCCGTAAGGTTATGATGTAAGAGTCCTAAAAATGAAATTAGCCCCTCATAAAATCCCATACTCTCTAAAATAGTCCACAGATTTGCTCTGGATACACAGTCAAAAGCGCTTGACAGGTCCATAAACGCCAAATGGGTGTAAGCTTCCTTAGCATACTTATGTTTAGCCGTAATTAGGTGAAGATTGAAGCACTGTTCAATAGTCCCAAGCCCCTCTCTAAACACATACTGGTTTGGGGCAAATATGCTATTTTTATTGGTCCAGAAAGTAGGCGGTCCAAAACTACCTTCCCAATAATTTTGGCTGAGGATTCTAAGAGGGATATTGGACAATAACATTTAACATCATGTACATTTCCTTTTTTTAAAATAGGGACTATTATTGGTGTGCCCCACGACCTGGGCAAACCCAAGCTACTAACAGAGTTAAATACAGAAGTGAGAACAGGAGTCCAAAACCCTGGGTCTTCCCTAAACAGATCAAGTGGGACACCATCTGTCCCAGAGCCTTCTTACACCTACCTCTCCCTCACTAAACTCCAGGTTTAAACCCAGTGAGATCAGTGGCTGAAGTACATCATCGGCCCCACTGTCAATAGAATACACCCCAGAAAAAAGCACCAGCCAGGCCTCACCCGGGATATGGACTGTTACTTTATATTGATGTAATAGAGGAGATAAAACAGATAGCATGGCTTTCCAAATGGCCTGTGAGTCTTTTAGTTGGCAAGCACTAACAATGGATTCCCATGTCTCCTCCTTTATGGCCTGTTTCCTTCTCCTTACTGCTTGCTGGTAAGTTTTGCTGCTAGCTCGAGTGGCACTTTTTTGCTCCGAGTTGCTCTGATAGAAGCAGGGCCGATGTCAGAAACAGAGGCTTGGTGATCGGCAGCCCCTCCACCCCTGTAATTGGAAGAATGATTTGAGGGGGAAATAGAGGTGCATTGGGCCTAAATCGAGGCCTAGATCTCTGTACTGGGGTGAATGTAAGACATTGCTCTGCATTCTGTTCATCAACTGTTGTTTTTGCATTTGTCACCCCGAGTAGGATGGGTATGCTCAGACGTGAGTCCCGTGCTCTCCACACCACTGAAGTCAAGCTTTCCTGGCTGATGATGGCTGATAGCCAGAAACCGGTCCTAGGATGCTTGATTCCAATCCAGGGAAGACATGGCTTGGTAGTTCAGGCTGGACTGTTACCATGAGGCACAGGATCAAGGCTGATTTCCATATGGCCATGTCTGAACTGGGCTGGTGTGGAGTGCAAAAAAACAATGGATTTAGGCCCAGATCTCTGTAATGGGGTGAATGTATGACATTGTTCTGCATTCTGTCCATCAACTGTTGTTTTTGCATTCGTCACCTCGAGCGGGATGGGTATGCTCAGACGTGAGTCTCATGCTGTCCACACCACTGGAGTCAAGCTATCCTGGCTGAAGACGTCTGATAGCCAGAAACCGGTCCTAGGATGCTTGATTCCGGTCCAGGAAAGACATGGCTTGGCAGTTCGGGCTGGACTGTTCCCATGAGGCACAGGGTCAAGGCTGATTTGCATATGGCCATGTCAGAACTGGGGTGGTGTGGAGTGCAAATAAACGATGGATTTAGGCCCAGATCTTGGTACTGGGGTGAATGTATAACATTGTTCTGCATTCTGTCCATCAACTGTTGTTTTTGCATTTGTCACCCCGAGTGGGATGGGTATGCTCAGACGTGAGTCCCCTGCTCTTCACACCACTGGAGACAAGCTATCCTGGCTGATGACGGCTGATAGCCAGAAACCGGTCCTAGGACCCTTGATTCCGGTCCAGGAAAGACATGGCTTGGCAGTTCGGGCTGGACTGTTCCCATGAGGCACAGGGTCAAGGCTGATTTGCATATAGCCATGTCTGAACTGTTGTGGTGTGGAGTGTAAAAAAACTATGGATTTAGGCCCAGATCTCTGTACTGGGGTGAATGTATGACATTGTTCTGGCATTCTTAGCACCACTGAAAAAACGTCAAAGCAAACCTGGCAGCAAGAAGGCCTCATGGTTCAACGATGATCTCAAGAAGTCCAAGAAACTCTGCCGCTCCCTTGAAAAGGCCTGGAAAAAAGACCCAACCACTAGCACCAAGGACGCCTACAAAAACGCCACCCGCACTCACCACCAACTAATCCGAAAAGCCAAGAAAACAGCATTCAAGGATCGACTTGACAACAACGCCCACAACAGCAAGGAACTTTTCAACATCGTCAAGGAATTTTCCAATCCCTCGGCCAACTCCAACGACATCACCCCCTCTCAAACCCTCTGCGACTCCCTAGCCTCATTTTTCCACAACAAGATTGCAGACATCCACAACAGCTTTGACAACCAACCCGGAAACCAACCCACCCTACCATTTGCTGATCATCTTCCCCCCGTGAACACCCTTAACGACTGGAACCCAATCTCCACTGAGGACACCATCCGCCTGATGAATTCCATCCACTCAGGATCCCCCACAGACCCATGTCCTCACCACATCTTCAACAAAGCAGACACCGTCATAGCACCGCACCTCCGAGACGTCATCAACTGCTCCTTCAACTCCGCCACCTTCCCGGAAGACTGGAAACACGCTGAACTCACCGCCCTTCTGAAAAAACCCACAGCGGACCCCACCGAACTCAAAAATTACCGCCCCATCTCGCTTCTTCCATTCCCGGCCAAAGTCATCGAGAAAGCTGTCAACAACCAGCTCGCCGCCTTCCTCCAAGCCAACAAATCCCTCGACCCCTCACAATCTGGCTTCCGAGCAAAACACAGCACTGAGACCGCCCTCATCGCAGCAACAGACGACATCCGAACTCTACTGGACAATGGAGACACAGTCGCCCTCATCCTCCTTGACCTCTCTGCAGCATTCGACACAGTCTGCCACAGCACCCTTTTACAGCGCCTCAATAACATCGGAATCCAAGGAAAAGCACTTGAATGGATCACCTCGTTCCTCACCGGAAGAACCCAGAGAGTCCGCCTTCCACCATTCAAGTCCGAGACCTCTGAAGTCATATGCGGCGTACCACAAGGATCCTCACTCAGTCCCACCCTCTTCAACGTATACATGAGCCCCCTCGCGGCCATCGCACGCCAACACAACCTCAACATCATCTCCTACGCGGATGACACTCAACTGATCCTTTCTCTCACCAATGACCCCAGCACCGCCAAAACTAACCTACACGAAGGAATGAAAGAAGTTGCCGAATGGATGAAACAAAGCCGTCTGAAACTGAACTCAGACAAAACAGAAGTCCTCATCTTAGGTACATCCCCCTCTGCATGGGACAACTCCTGGTGGCCGGAAGCCCTCGGAAAAGCACCCATCCCGACAGACCATGCACGGAACCTAGGCGTCATCCTGGATTCTTCACTCTCAATGAACAGACAAGTCAGCGCCGTATCCTCTTCCTGCTTCAACATTCTTCGCATGCTCAGAAAAACATTTCGCTGGATCCCCTCCGAAACAAGGAAAACAGTCACCCACGCTCTGGTCACGAGCCGACTGGACTACGGAAACACCCTCTACGCAGGTACTACCGCAAAACTCCAGAAGAAACTCCAACGAATCCAAAACGCCTCAGCCAGGCTCATATTAGACATCCCACGCAACGAACACATCTCTGGTCACCTTAAAGACCTCCACTGGCTACCCGTCAATAAGAGGATCACTTTCCGACTGCTTACCCACGCACACAAATCACTCTACGACATCGGACCAGAATGCCTCAACTCACGACTGTCCTTTTACACCCCCTCCCGCCAACTACGTTCTTCCAGCCAAGCCCTCGCCACTGTACCTCGCATCAACAAGACCACCATGGGAGGCAGATCCTTTTCATACCTGGCTGCTAAAACATGGAACTCACTCCCCGCTTACCTTCGCCTTACCCAGAACCACCTAGCATTCAGAAAGCAACTTAAAACGTGGATATTTGACAAGTAATCCTCCTCCCCTTCCTAAGCGCCTTGAAACCCTCTGGGTATGTAGTGCGCTATATAAATTCTATGACTTGACTTGACTTGACATTCTGCCCATCAACTGTTGTTTTTGCATTTGTCACCCCGAGTGGGATGGGTATGCTCAGACGTGAGTCCCCTGCTCTTCACACCACTGGAAACAACCTATCCTGGCTGATGACGGCTGATAGCCAGAAACCGGTCCTAGGATGCTTGATTCCAGTCCAGGAAAGACATGGCTTGACAGTTCGGGCTGGACTAATCCCATGTGGCACAGGGTCAAGGCTGATTTGAATATGGAAATATCTGAACTGGGGTGGTGTGGAGTGCAACAAACAATGGATTTAGGCCCAGATCTCTGTACTGGGGTGAATGTATGACATTGTTCTGCATTCTGTCCATCAACTGTTGTTTTTGCATCTTAACTTTTGCAGCAGGATAATTATTTATCAGAATTTTGACATTTTTCCTCCTGCACTTTGGTTTTGGACCACTGTCTGAATCAGTCTCAGGGTGTTGGTCGCTATCCACTATACCATTAGGGCTACGCTCAGTATTGATCTCTCAGCTCCTTTTCCTTTTACTGAAGACACACCCCTCTGGTAATCCACCATATTGTTAATAGTTTGTCCTCTCTCCCTTGATCAGGCATAACCAGATAAGCCAGCTAATGGACTTGAGACCAAGGCGCTAGGTCTACTCAACCGGGGGAGTTCATGTTGACTTTGAATATTAGACTGGAGGAGGGGTTTCACTAGGGCAATCGCCTCAAGTGTAAGAGAGAGGCTTCGCTCTACTAGTCTTATTTCATTTGTTACCATATCCACAGCCCGAGTTAAATAATTATCAATTGTAGAATGAGTGCGAAGCATTATTAGCGAACCAAGGGCGCCAGAAGTTCCCTTCTTATTGTCCATACTAAAATACTGCGATAATACAGATCAGTATGAAGGGAACAGCAGGAATCCTCAGGCCTCCAAACAATTGCACACAAGAGGAAACAAAAAGGCAAATGCACAGTACCTCTGGTAGTAGTAGCAAACTTTAGTGCCCTTGACCATGCTCCAATATCCAAAGGCAACTCTCAGGGGAGTGGCCTAGCCCAGCCTCTTCCGAGCTATGACGGGCTAAGATGGGCTAGTCTTGGCCCGGGCGGGCTCACAGTGGGATGCCTCGACTGGTTTTGTGACACCCCGGAACCATTTGCAGGCGTCATGGCCTCTCCTCCGGGGCTGGTGCGACAAGGTTTCGCAGGCTGGAGGCTCCCACTCAGCGGGATGCCTCGACTGGTTTTGTGGTGCTCCAGCGCCAATTACAGGTATCACAGCCCCTCCTCCGGGGCTGATGCTGCAAGGTTTAATTGGCTGGAGGTGCACACGCAGCAGGGTGCCTTGACAGGTTTTGTGGCGCTCCGGTGCCAAATGCAGACGTCACAGCCCCTCCTCCATGGCTGGTGTGGCAAGGTTTCGCAGGCTGGAGGCATGATTGATTGATTATCCATCATAGGCAACTAAATGGAAGTAGAAAGACTGCGTAAGTGGGTTATATATTTATCAAATATTTACAAAGAATTGATACCACCCGAGTACTACGTAATGATGATGAAACAATGCAAATGCCTGATTGTGCTAAAATAGGAAAAATAGCATACTAGTAAGTTTTGGCTAATGTGGAGCTAGCAGTATTATTTGTGAAATTCACAACTTATCAAAAATGGACTCAAAGTCTGGAGTTGACAAGTTTAGGTTAGGCATTTACGGTAAGGCAACACAAAGCTCTAATGATGATGATGCTGACGACTGATGTTTTTCATTCTATATCTAAAAAACTATTTTTCATTTTTAATGTACGGGTTGATAATGGGCTGGGGTAGGCTACTGCTGTGAAGATTCTACCATAAATTGGTGCTGCTTTCATAACACCCGCCCCACCAAGTGTGTGATCCTGTGATGGAGTAATTTAAGCTACACCTCAATAAATCACACAGCTCGGGGGAAGAGATTTCGAGGTTTGACGAATAGATGGGTAATGGGATTTGGTCAAAGGTTTGACAAAGACAAACACTACAACACAAGGTCAGCATTCATCTGTGCAATAGACAGCAGCACATCCTTTGCCATCAATCTGTTGTTAGAAGGAACAAAGGAATGAGTATGACGGAGTACAGATACTTGTATTACAAAAGTCCTTCTGCCCCCAAGACCCAATTTTCCATATTTCTAAACATTTTGTCTTCTAGGTTAGGGAGTGAACCCACCCACCCACTTCTCTTAGTTAATATGATTATTGAAAGAAAAATGATACTGTATTGCAAAATTGGGTGGTGCGTCTGCATTCTCCTTTGGAATGTCCACTCTTTTTGACCTCTCTGCACTGGTCCGGTAGGTAAGCAGGAGTGTTGTTGAGCTCAACTAGCTTTCACATTTTTTTTCATGAAGGAGACTCGAAGAAGGCCCGCAGATTTTAAACTAGCAACTTTATTTAGAGTCAAGGAGAAGGACAGAAGAAAGGTAAGCTTCATGAGAGCCTACCATCTTCTTTTAACCCTACAAACAGCATGATGCCACCAGAAGTACACACGTTCGAAAAAATGATCTTGGAGGAGATGGAAACTTTGAAAAAGAACAAACAATTCATACCATACAACATAACACTTCTAGAAAGACAGGCCCTCAATAATCTGAAAAAAGATACTTCCATAATACTAAAACCCGCCGATAAGGGTGGGGGGATTGTAATTCAAAATAGGACGGACTATGATACTGAGATTACAAAGCAGATCTCTGAAGAGAAACATTACAATTCGTAATCCTCTCTCTGAGATCAAAGAAAAAATCATGGCAATCACAAAAGAAGGTTTAGATGAAGGTTTTATCACAAAAAAGGAGTTTTTGAATTCATCTAACCCTAGAACGCCCGTTATATAGACCCTCCCCAAGGTCCACAAAAGTATAACACACCCTCCGGGTAGACCTATCCTGTCTGGATGCGGTTCAATTTTAGAACCAATTGGGAAGTACATAGATTTTTTCATTCAAGACTTTGTTCCTCTACAACAGAGCTATGTGCGAGATACTATGCACATGATTAACTTAGTTGACACAATACCATATAACAAAGATACTGACTGGCTTGCCACCCTTGACATATCGTCTTTATATACGAACATCCCCCAAAAAGAGAGTATCACCTGTATAAAAGAACTTCTTGACGCAAGATCAAGACCATTTAATGTGCCCACTTTATTTATTATTTCTCTGTTAGAAATAGCACTTCAGAGAAATGACTTTGTCTCTAATGGACAATTTTATGAACAATGCTGCGGAACCAGTATGGGCGCAATTTTTGCCCCGAATCTGGCGAATATTTATATGAACCACGTTGAAGGAGTCTTCGTCTTGAATGATCAAAATCCACACTATGCCAGCATTAATTGCTGGTATAGATATATAGACAAAATTTTTCTCAACCTGGAGAGGTAGTGAAGAGAATCTCACCAAATTTATCGTATATCTAAACACTGTCCAAATTCATTTGACTTTTACCTCCTCCATACATAAAAAGACAATTCCGTTCTTAGATTTAAACATCTTGAATGTAGACGACAAGTTGATCCCATCTCTCCATAGAAAACCCATGGAGAAAAACACATTGTTAGCATACAAAAGTCAACACCCGCGAGCGTTGAGGGATGGCCTGCCATTCGGGCAATTCTTGAGAATCCGCCGAAATTGTGCTAGACGGGAGGACTATAAGAAAGAATCAGAAATTTTGAAAAACAAACTAATACTAAGAGGGTACCCCAACAGACTAGTACGAAGATCACTCAAACGGGCTTGGTATTGCCCATGAGAGGAATTATTGATCACTAGATCAAAAAAAGAGATGAACAAAATCGTGTGTGTCACGACTTTCGGTGTCAATACCAACAAAATTCGCAAAACAATTAGGAAAAATTGGGACATAATCCAAAGTATTGACCCTGAAATGGATGTACCTTTGTTCGCATATAAAAGGGCAAAAAATCTAAAAGATCATTTAGTGAGGTCATCCACTGAAAAAACATCTCAGAAGAGTGGCACCCTTGAAACATCTTGGAATCTTCCCCCTCTCCTTGGTCACTACCCATGTGGTAACTGTGTGATCTGCCCATTAACTTGCAAAACCACCAGTTTCAAACTTGGCAATTGTGATCATAAGCTCGATTTCTTTTCGAATTGCAATACACGGAATGTCGTGTACTGCATATGGTGTCCATGCGGTCTACCTTATATCGGGCAGACTCAACAACTGATAAAAGCCAGAATAGGGCAACACCGTAGCCGCATAAGGAAATCTGTCCTAACAGCTCCTCTCGTCGCACATTTCCAAGAATTTAAACATTCCACAGATGAAATGCGATGGCAAGTTGTAGATATTGCGACATTGCCCGAGAGAGGCGGTGACATCACTCAGATTCTACAACGCCGCGAATGCCACTGGATAGACAAAATCAATTCAATCAACGAGGGTTTGAACTCCGCTGATGAATGGAGGGGTTTTGTCTCTACATTGACTTAATCTATACTTGTTAATAAGTTTTACTCTGTTACTGAGAACTGTAATGTCAGAAACTGTATATTACATAAGGGAGAAGGTTTCAAATGACAACGTGTTTGCTAACGATACCACAATAAGAGCTTAGCACTATGAGTACAAATTGTTTAGTGTACATGCTCTAAGAGGAAGTTAACTGTACATGATCCTCTTGGTAAGGCAACATGAACTAAATATTAATTTGTGACACTGTATGCTTAATGATGATGGACTACATGATGGACAATTGATCATATGACTCTGCTTTGTGAAACCACGATCAGCCAATGTGCTTTTATATAACTGCATGCAATTGTAAATATGAATATGCTAATCGTTTGTTCGAAATCTGCCTGTTGATTCGTGATACCATCTCTTGTACAGGTTCTCCTCAAGATAAGACAATATGATCAAAATATTAATTTGTGACGCTGTAGATAAAATGATGGATTACGTGATAGGTAATTGACACCACGATCAGCCACTGTATTTTGCAAACTATGAAAAATGTATACAAATGCATGCCAATGTAAATATGATATGCCACTGTTCCTTTGCAATCTGTCTTTATCCGTGATACCATCTCCTGTACACCACCCCGTTCCTTCCACATCTCTGCCACTTCATAATAAGCTTCGCGCAATACGATACGGAATCATTCCTCCTCGGAATTGTAAACAATGCACCATAGTCCGTTCTTAGTATCCATTACGTGCGCAATGCCGGTCTGTTTTTTTAAAAATGCGGTGACGTCACCCGCCAGCTACCACACAATTCCAGGAAGTCAGCGATCGAGCTAGTGGTTAACGCGCCCAGGTAGGCATTTTGAGATGATTATTTAGCGCTGATTGTTTAGCGCTTGTAATTTGAGTGCGATAGTTGGCTTATAATATATTAAGACACCGTCTCTTACAATTACAGAAACTCTGGTTAATTTGCGCAGTGACGGCATCTTCCGTCCAAGACAGATAGACTACAAACATTAAGGTGTCTAAGACAGTGGTAAGTTGTAACGACTGCATTGCACCAGACACAGACAGTTGTTGTTTTTTCGCATGTTTTTTCGCGTGTAGCTAATTCCATGCCTCTTTCTTGTCTGCCCATCGACAGTGCCCGGCTGGGTCCACTGCAAGTAAATTCGAATTACTTCCACACGCATGGGTTACATTCTCTTTTAGCCCACTACAAGGTAAATCTTTTCCCTTTCCAAGAATATTTATATATATTCATGGTGACTACATATACTTACAATTTCACACTATATATTATGTTTTTTAGATGTCCCACACTCTTTGTCCTGATGAGACCCTCACTCTAAGGGTCGAAACGCCGTCGACGTACTTGGAGGCGAATAAGACTCATACAGTGTCTATGATTGTATAGCAGCTGTTCCAAAATTGATTTTTAAAAAAATTGCTCTGAGTCATGTCTCTCTCTTGTAAATAGCCACCACTGTAACCTGTATAGTTCACTTTACTGTACACACGTTGTTTTCTTTGGTTACTTCACAAATCACTGGGGACACATTGCACTTTGTATATTGTATTATATGTCGTAGTCAAAAGTAATTTTTATTATTTGTGTCATTTGAAACATATATAAAAAACGGTTTGAAACTGATATAGTTGTGTCTCTCTCTCCTTTCTGCCATCCTTTCTCCAATACTCAGATTGGTATTAAGTTCCCATCTATTAAATATTCACAAAAAGTGATATGCCACAGGAACCATTGTTTTTCTGGATAAACGTTTTGCCGTGGTTCCTCTGTGAGTAGGGTCTCCCTTGTTCTTCTTTTTTCGCATTTCCTCAAAGTCTGACATGTAGAGACATGCCAGACTAGGGGCAAAGGTACCCCCATAGATGTACCCTGGATTTGGTGGTAAATGTGATGTTCAAACTGAAAGTAGTTTTCAGTGAGTGCAATATGTGCACATTCCATGATGAATGTTATTGGTGTCAGGCTGCCCATTCGGTGGAACGTAGCATCTCCTTCACGACCTCTAATGTGGCCAGCTGTGGAATGTTGGTGTAAAGGGCCTCTACATCTAGGGTGATTAGTGCATTGAGATGGGGGCCCTCCTTGTTTTGTTTTTCTTTGATGTTAAGGACATTTCTAGTGTCTTGTAAGAATGCAGGTGTTTCTTTCACTAATTGTCAGAAGAAATTGTTGCATAACCTGGACAAAGGTTCCAACACTGACCCGATCCCCAACACAATGGGCCTCCCTGGTGGCAGTCGAGTGGTAGAGTGCCCTTATGGATTTTTGGTAAGGTGTAGAAGTAGAGGACACGTGGGTTGTCATTTGTGAGAAATTCTGACCCATGTTTTGTAATCCTCCCCTGGGTTAGGGCCTCCGTCACAATGGACCTCACTTAGGTGGTTAGTCATGTTGTTGTGTATTCCTTTAGGGGGGTGTAATATCTTCTGTCACCTAACTGCCACAGGCACTCAGTTCTGTAGTCCGTGGTAGACATAATGACAATTGCTCCCCCCTTGTCGGCCTCCTTTATGGTGATAGACTTATCATTAGCCAGGTTTTTGATGGTCTCATTTTCTTTCAATGAGGTGTTGTGAAAGGCGTTGTTGGTCCAGATAGTCCTGATATCCTTAAGGACTGCCTTTTCAAAGGTTAGGACCTTGGGTGGTATCATGCCTGCAGTTGAAGTAAAGGTAGATTGTTTTCATAATCCTGTGTCAACAGGTGCGGGATTAGGTTCGTCTGCGAAAAAACTTCTCAGGCGGACTTTTCTAAAAAAGTCGTGAAGTTCACAGTTGGTTCTGAAATCATTGGTCTTGGGGGTAGGTACAAACCCCAGTCCTTTGTGAAGGGCCTTTTCTTCTGTTTCGTTTAATGTCCATTCAGAGAGATTGACAACTAAGTTTTCTTGCCTGCCTGGCTACCTCCCCCCAACGTCCCCTATAATTGCCCTTTCTATTACCAAATTTGCTGCACAGGCCTCCTCGACTTATATATAATTATAGGTACAAGATGTTGCCCGCATCTTGTACCTATAATAAACAACGGAAATAAACAAAGAAATGGCAATCTAGACTCCTTGAATACGGTTGCTTGATTACAGAATATGACACCATATACTCCGGCCATACTTATGGGGAGTACTGCACATGCTGTTACCAACTGACTTATTGTATGTCCCATATTACGCACAAACCATTCAATAACGCTAGATTCATACTCCTAAGATGGCCCCCCCATCACACTCTTGTGTTTCCATGCTGATACGTGATGATAAGGCTTACTTAGACCCGGCAGCCGGAGGCACTTTTAGAGTATCCAGAGTAGAGGTAGGATGACCGCTAGTCGCACTCCACTCTCACATGAGTACTTATTGCCATCCGCCACCGGGACCTGAAATGCAATAAATATGCCGGTAGCCGGTAAGACAATGAGCACATGTGCTGATGCCTGTTGTGTACTTTTCAGAACCGAGTAACGAAGTGCTCTGTTAATAATCCCATCAGAATTAGACCTCATATTCAATGGTGGGTGTTTGTGTGTTGAGCTGTAGTAGTTTTTGGTGTGACATCTCTGCTAATCACTTAGGGGCATTTTATCAAGCACAGCATTAACATTGTTGCCACTTTAGTGGTAGAAAACTGCAGCTAAAGCTGCGATAATGGGCTTGATAATACGCCATAGAGAATTCCCATAGAAGCCCATGTTCACACCCTCGATAATGTTAAAGCCGTTTCTTGATAATATGCCCCGTAGATGCTTATCACGGTGCCTCACAGCCCCACACAACTGCGCCAGCACCGACAGGCCATGAGTGACAGGCCTTAGATTTGATCGCTGGGCATAATTATCCCAAAAACCACACCACCAGAATAAACCAAGCACCGCACCTCAATACACTTTTGTGGTAACCCTTTTAACTGTATTTACGAGAATGTTTGTGCTACACTCTTAGCTCTCCGTTCATAGGTCATGGACCTTTCCTCGCATGCAGTAAAAAATTCAAAAATAATTCTGTGCTCATTGTATCGGCACTCACACCGTCACAATACTGAGTATAATTGTCCTCTCATACAAACCTATTTTACACCATGGGCGATCTTCAACCCAGCTGGTTGTACATCGAGTACTACATTATGTGCTCCCAAAAACAAAAGTAATTTGGCCACACTGAGAGTTTAATTTGCCATCCACCCTTTCTCATATGTACCAATGAATAGCTGCACACCTGTCCAAGAGTTTGGGTTGGTATATTACCAATACCAGGTTCTATCGCTAACAATATTTTTGTATTTTACTTTGTTTCATTCTAGGTCTCAACCAGTCCAGGCCTAACGTCCTGGTACCACTTAGTCAACACTGGTGACACCATGATACCCAGCACTGACATTGTGGTAGTGTAAGAGTTAGGATTACCTTCTCTTCCTTCTAGACACCGGTCCTGATGAATTGTTGCTTGACCCATTAAGGGCTGCAGGCAAGAAACATGTTGACCACTTACACCAATCAGAGCCTGTAGGATCATTGGCTCCAGACAGGGCTCACGCATTTTAGTTAGGTTAGTGCACCCTCAGAATAAAAATTGATTCACATAGGGCAGAACTAGACCTATTTTAAATCACAGCACACACTCACCTCACTACCCTGACCACATACCGTCACACACCAAACGGCTTCCTCTAAAAGATTTCCGGCAAAATGCCCCTTCGCGGGTGCCCATCGGGCATTGCAGTGCCAGCCCAACAAGGAGCACAGCCCAATGATGAAGAATGACATTCTTCGAGGTGTGTGAGGGCAATCCTTAGGAGACCTGTACACTCCTTCACTTTAGAAACTGCACACCAACATTTTTCCCGTTGATACATTGATGCCAGATGTTATGAAAATGGTAAAGAAAATCTGAAAAACAAGTAAAAATGAAAATTACAAAATGAAAGAATTAAAACTAAAATTGAAATAAAATCAAATTAAAAAAAATGTAAATAAGTGACATTATCCTCAAGCATATCATTTTTTTATGTATTAAACTGCTATCTTATTGCTCAAACATCCATGCAAACATATGGCAAAGGGCCATACTGGCTCAACACTCAAAATGGCTGCCTGCCTTTGCCACATGGTCATCATCAACAACAACAACATCAGAGAACAAATAGGCATTGGGAATGGGAATAAAGAGATGAAGACAAGCACATTGGCTAACTACACAAAATGGCCACTGACTGACCCCATGGTGAACCAGCAAGCAAGGAGGCATGGACGCAATGAAATGATAGAAGAACAAAACACGCAAGTCTAAGGCAAAATCACACTGGATGCCTACGCAAAATGTCCACCAGTCACATGTTCAAACAGCACGCAAGGAGGCACGGGGAACAAAGAGAAGATAGGCAGGCCTCTGACAGAAGCACACTGGCTAGCTACTCAAAAAGGATGCCAGCCACATGGTCAGAACAAAAACAATCAGCAAGGAGGCATGGTCACTCACAAACAAAGAAGACATGCAGGCCTATGGCTGGCTACACAAAATAGCTGCTAGCCCCATGGTAAGAATAACAACAACCAGCAAGGAACATGGCCGCAAACAGAGAAGATATGCAGGCCTGTGGCAAAAGCACAGCGGCTCATCAAAATAGCTGCCAGACACATCGCAAGACCTCGCAAGACCTCTGCAACTCCCTGGCTTCATACTTCCACAACAAGATCGCGGACATACACAACAGCTTCAACAACCAACCAACGCACACCATGACTGAACAACCACCCCCCACCACCACCCTCCACGCCTGGACCCCGATCAGCACCGAAGACACCATCCGCACGATGAACTCCATCCACTCCGGATCACCGACCGACCCCTGCCCTCACCACGTCTTCAACAAAGCCGACGCTGTCATCGCACCCCACCTGCGAGACATCATCAACACATCCCTCGACACCACCATCTTCCCCGAGAGCTGGAAACACGCCGAACTCAGCGCCCTACTCAAGAAACCAACAGCGGACCCCACCGACCTCAAGAATTACCGCCCCATCTCGCTCCTCCCGTTTCCAGCCAAAGTCATCGAGAAGACCGTCAACAAGCAGATGGCCGCTTTCCTCGAGACGAACGGATCCCTCGACCCCTCACAGTCCGGCTTCCGAGCCAACCACAGCACCGAGACCGCCCTCATCGCCGCCACCGACGACATCCGAGCCCTGATGGACAATGGAGAAACAGCGGCCCTCATCCTCCTAGACCTCTCCGCGGCATTCGACACGGTCTGCCACCGCACCCTAGTACGGCGCCTCAGCAACGTCGGAATCCAGGACAAGGCGCTGGAGTGGATCACCTCCTTCCTCGACGGGAGAACACAGAGAGTCCGCCTACCACCGTACAAGTCAGAGGCCACCGAAGTCATCTGCGGCGTCCCCCAAGGATCATCTCTGAGCCCCACCCTCTTCAACATCTACATGAGCCCCCTCGCGGCCATCGTACGCAAACACAACCTCAGCATAATCTCCTACGCCGACGACACCCAGCTGATCCTCTCCCTGACCAACGACCCCGCCGCCGCCAGAGCCAACCTGCACGAAGGGATGAAAGAGGTAGCCGAGTGGATGACGACCAGCCGCCTGAAACTGAACTCGGACAAGACGGAGGTCCTCATCCTGGGCTCCTCTCCCTCCGCCTGGGACGACTCCTGGTGGCCTCCCGCCCTGGGCACCGCACCCAAACCGACAGACCATGCACGCAACCTGGGCTTCATCCTGGACTCCTCCCTCTCCATGACCAGGCAAGTCAACAACGTCTCCTCGGCATGCTTCAACATCCTACGCATGCTACGGAAGATCTTCTGGTGGATCCCCACCGAGACCAGGAAGACCGTCACCCAGGCCCTCGTCACCAGCCGACTGGACTACGGCAACGCCCTCTACGCCGGGACCACCGCCAAGCTCCAGAAGAGACTCCAGCGGATCCAGAACGCCTCAGCCAGACTCATCCTCGACATCCCACGAACCAGCCACATCTCCGGACATCTGCGAGACCTTCACTGGCTCCCCGTCAACAAAAGAATCACCTTCCGCCTCCTCACCCACGCACACAAAGCCCTACACGACCAAGGCCCGAGCTACCTCAACAGCCGAGTCAACTTCTACGCTCCCAAACGCCACCTCCGATCAGCCAACCACGCCCTCGCCGCCGTCCCCCGCATCCGAAGAGCGACTACAGGAGGAAGGTCCTTCTCCCACCTGGCCGCCAAGACCTGGAACTCCCTCCCGACCGACCTGCGCCTGACCCAAGACCACCTCTCCTTCAGGAAGAAGCTGAAGACCTGGCTGTTCGAGCAGTAGCGGCTCCCCCCCCCCCAGCGCCTTGAGACCCCACGGGTATGTAGCGCGCTTTATAAGTGTCACTGATTGATTGATTGATTGATGGTCAGAACAACAACAACCAGCAAGGAGCATGGCCACAAACAGAGAAGACAAGCAGGCCTATGAGGAAAGCACACTGGCTGGCTACACAAAATTGCCACCACCCACATGGTCAGAACAACAACAACCAGTAAGGAGGCATGGCACAAACAGAGAAGACATGCAGGCCTATGGCAAAGGCACACTGACTGGCTATACAAATGGCAGCCAGCCAAATGGTCACAACAACAACAACCATCAAGGAGACATGGCCACAAACAGAGAAGACATGCAGGCATATGAGGAAAGCCCATTTGCTGGCTACACAAACTAGCAGCCAGCCACATGGTCAGAACAACAACAACCAGCAAAGAGGCATCGCCACAAATAGAGAAAACGTGAAGGCCTATAGCAAAAGCACACTGGCTGGCTACACAAAATGGCCACCAGCCACATGATGAGAACAACAACAACCAGCAAGGAGGCATGGCTACAAACTGAGAAGATATGCAGGCCTATGGGGGAAGCACACTGGCTGGCTACACAAAATGGCCACCAGCCACATAGTCAGACAACAACAACAACCAGCAAGGAGGCATGGTCACAAAAAGAGAAGAAAGACATGCAGGCCTATGGCAAGAGCACATTGGCTGGCTACACAAAATGGTTGTGAGCTACATAGCTACAACCATCAACAACCACCAAGGAGGCATGGCCACAAAAAAAGAAGAAATGCACACCTATGGGTAAACCACACTGGCTGTCTACACAAAATGGCCACCAGCCTCATGGCCAGAACAACAACAAACAGGAGGCCATGGAAATTAAGAACACATGCAGGCCTAGGGTGGACACTGACTATACAAAATGGCCCCTGGACACAAGATATAATGAACAACAAAGGCAAATGCTGGCCTATGCCAAACACACTTGCACACACACACACAGTGGCCAGACAAAAGGTGCATGGTAACACAGAGAAAACAGCATTAATTTATAAAAACGTTCACAACAACACACATCTTCCAAAGGCATTACCCCCCTAAACACTGCAAGCGAAAAAAAACATGAGAAACCACCATATACACTTTTTGTATTTTAATCCAATGCCATCTATGGCCTAAATGATGTTTCAATTCTAAAGACACCACAGAAATAGTTGTTTCATGCACTCAGGAATAGTACAGGGCCTACTGGCTGGCAGGCCAATTGGCAGACTAGGCCATATGGTGAATTAAACATGCATGGGCAGATTTTGCGGATTCGCGATCCGCAAATTTGCGGATTCGCAATCCGCAAAAATCCGCGAATTCCCGCGGATCTGCAGATTTTTTTTTTGTGTTTGCACGGGTTTCTGCCAGTTCGCGAGGGTTTTTGTACAATTTCGCAAACGCAAACTTACCTGTCGGGTCGCAAGTTTTGCGAACTTGTTGTTTCTACGTGTCCAGCCTGTTTGCGACCCTCTTCTTCATCACTGCCACCCTCTGTCACCACTGCCACTCTCTGGTTCACCCATGCCACCCTCTGGCTCACCCATGCCACCCTCTGTTTCATCACAGCACCCTCTGGTTGACCAGTGTACATTATTGTGGCAAAGCAAAGCACACCTTCCCTGCCTCAAGTGACCTGAATTAATTTGGGGCTGATTAATGTGTCACAGAATATTTTTTTAGCTGGCACCTGCTTCCTTAGTGCTTCCTGATTAATGATGTGCTTGAACTTTTGCTCCTGCTAAGTGCTTTAATTTTTGCAAAATTAGTTACAACACCTGCACTGCCCCAACTGACATTAATGAATTAGGGGCTGATTAATGTGTCACTGAATTTAAACTTCCAGCCTGGCTCCTGCTTGTCTCCCTTAGCTGTAATTCAGGACCTTTGTGGCATACGTGTAACTATTCTGAGGGTCAGATCAGGGTCACACAATAGTTGCAAGTAGGCAACTGAACTCTGGAGGGGCCCCTCAGGAAGCACTACAGGAAATGGCTGCTAATGATGAGCTTGAACTTTTGAACCTGGTAAGTAGTTTCAGTTTTGCTAAAATCATTTTTCTGCAATTTAGCGCTTATTCGCGGGGCGCGAATAAGCCGAAATTGAACCGGGAAGCAGCGAACTCGCGTGAATAGTGCGAGCAAGCAATAAAATCCGCCGCTCGCGGATTTGCGGATTTTCGGTAAATTCGCGGGAGTTCGCGGATTGCAGATTTACCGAAAATCCGCAAAATCCGCGAACGGAACAGATTTTTCGCCCATGCTTAGAATTAAATTAATCAATATTGCAAACTTAATAAAAAAAATTGGAGAAGAAAATGTCCTGAATTGCGCAATATTTTTCCTTTAAAAAAGATACATTTAATGCACAAAAAGAACTAGGCCCCTACATATACTGAGGTCCACCTACCACAATAAGTTATAAAAATCAAATAAAAGTACAAATAAATCCAGGTGCAGGCCCCCATCCAAACAACCAGCACCCATATACACCAGTTTTTCAACCTACTTGTGATATCTCAAAAACAAAGTCCTTAAAACTAATGGTATACATGCAGCAGACAAGGAGAGAGGTCCTATCAGCTCCAAATCCCAATGAAAAGTGACCAGGAGAGGGACAAAGCACTGGAAAGAGCCTGCTGGACAGGCATAGAAACTTGAAGTCGCTGAGGAACTTCTTTCTGGTTTGAAAAAACAAAGTTTGAAAAAAATGGTTTCTCACACAAAAAACACAACTCCAACGCCATTTTGAGAAGAAAATCTATTCCAAATGCCTCTCAGCTGCATTCTCAAGAAAAAAAGCTGCTCAACCTCTCTGTTTGCGATTGCGATCAGCTCTAATAATGCTAGATTGGTGCCGTTGTGGCTAGAAGCCTTGCGAGTGAGCATGAAGTCTTGCGGAGCTCACTAGAGATGTGAAAAGTCTTGCTCCTGCTTGCAAGCAGCCCGAGTAACTTGGCACTCTCAGTTGAGTGCCAAAAGGAAATTCGAACTGAAAAAAAAATCTGCTTTGCGCCCGAATGGCAAAATTCTCGAATTCCCAGTTTCTCCGCGGAAATCAGACTGCCCGAATTCTGCAAACTGAGTGAGAGGAGTGGAGTTTACTGCCAAGGTTTAATTCTAAACCCTTTGATGTTGCCCAGGAATCTAGACTGACAGCCCTTTGTAGCCACGGGCCAAATCAACCATCATGTCCAATTGGGGACTGATGAATTAAAAGAACCTTACGTATCATGGTGTCTAATGTATCCTCACTGAAGTGTGTTAAGAGCTGCCAATTCTCGAAGCGTGAGAATGCGGTAATATGAGGTGTGTTCAATTCCTTCATTTTGGCAATTCCAAGACAGAAAGTCTGTTGCACTGCTTTATTAAGAAAAATTATTTGATGTGGTATGATGCATGCTCTATATAAAGTTTAATTTCTGTGAACCTGCCAATCTTTAATCCCCAGACAGATTTTGTCTCTATGGTGCCTTTCCAAAAGTTGAAACCTTGTACAGACAGTTAGAAAATAAAGGAAGCAAAGTATATTAGCTTGGTGTTTGTTAGCATATTTTTCTTTGCAAGTGTAGGTGAAAGCCTATAATAATAAGAGGCTGGGTCTGATGTGTCAAACCTAGAAATACAAACAAACTTTTGTTCAAATGTTTTTGACTACCTTTGGCGGTATTGGGCAGTGTTCTCATTAAGTATAATTGTAAACAGTATGTGGGATACTAGCTTTGTGTAAGAAATGGTGACAATAATGGTGATAACAAAACATGTCTCCAAAATTAGATGTACCATCATACAATTCATCATTAGAAAATGCAGCTGATTGCTCTGGACCTGCAAGCAAATTACCCATAGTTCCAATGTCCCAATCATCAGAGAAAGTACTAGAGGTGTTGATATAATTTAAAGAAACTCTAGACAAATACGGAATTTATGAAAGTTCAGTAGGACCATACACATCATACAATACCCTCTCCCAAACTATTCCCTCTGGAACCAGAACTGCTGTAATTGTTAACCAGGGACAGGTCTCTTAGTTCAAATATAATGATGCATGTGGTTTCATAAGCAAGTTCACAAGTTGTACTGCAGAGAGTCTGGGAGATAGTGCCCATTCAGAAGTAGGAATAAGACAGTTACCAAACCAATCCAGAGGACCATGAAAAGTAAACCAACTGTAATCCAAAGATAAATCCAAGGAGCAACAAAGTATGTTTTTTTCAGTCAAAGATAGAGAGCATACACTTGTAGCTTTAAAGGGACAGGTAGGGGTGGCAGCTCTGGTTCACTTGAATTCATAGAAAAGTCATCATAATGCACAAAGTAGCCAGATGCTGTCCGGTCTATTCTTGGCAGCTCAGCAGGCTTTGTATAACTGGGAGATTACTCTATCTGTGGCATATTCAAATAGACGCCCTCAAATGCTTCAACAGGAGGAAGTATCACTTCATTGTTTGTTTACAGCTTCTCTTCGGAGAGGGGAATCTTTTGTAGTTATTAAAGCTTCCATCTGAACTTCTTGAACGGTAGTGAGAGGAGTGTGACAGCTACCCAGGAGCCAATGCGGCCTACTGTTGAGAATCACACACAAAGTGTGTTTTGATCAGATCAATGGAGACAAACCTTTTATCTCTGCAACCGGCGAGGGACAGAAGAAGTAACGTCCTAGTACCTTTGATAACCAGGACAGGTAAAGTTGCTCTGTAAGATGGCCCAAATACTTTCTAGTCCAAACTTTTCCCTCTGACTAAGTCCCCAATCTACGTGACCCAGGCAGGTCTTGCCAATACGACCTTCACTTCTCCAGTGGCAATGTGTTTTACTTGGACATTGCTTTCTGCACCCCAGAATTAATTGAGTTCCTGTAAAACACCAAGAAAGGGAGATATTTAAATAAGAGAAATCTGACAAATATAGAGGGATTGATCTAATACGATCAAAAACAGATAATTCCATGCGTAAGATGCACATACATATATATGTCCACTTATTTATCCCGACAGAACATATCCAGTTTACCGACGAAACCGCGATGACATATGCCCGTTCAAAGAAGGTTTTATTAACTTTTAAGGTAAGATGAGATAAACTGTTAATGACGGCCTTAATAGATTAAATTAAGCTCGTGAAAGTAAGGGGGATTTAGCCCTCAACAACCCAACGCCTCTAACATAATAACCTTTGTCTAAATAGATAAATATTTAAACGGATCAAGAAGAGTGGAAATACCCCCATATATCCAAAAGAGAGTGGAGAGGTCCACCACCTTCTGGCCCTTATTTTCACTAAGGTAAATTGTCTAAACATATAAGTCTGGGTAAGGGGCAAATGCTCTAAAAGTGTAGAAAATCGAGGCTGAAAGAACGTCACAAAAAGAGGGGGGTATTAGCCCTAAATGGTATTATGTCTTTTTGTCTTGATTAGATTTCTATATAGCTGGCTAAAGAAAAGTGAAAGTGCCACCACATATCAGTAAGGAAGAGAAGAGGCTTCCCACCACCTATCCCTTCTAGACTGGAAAGGTTAATGGCCTTAATTTTTAAGTGCATAATAAGGGTAGGACTCTAAGAAGTAAGATATTGAGATTTCCCTTTATGCCCTCATTGGGAAAAACTGCAACCTATATCAGAAGCCAGGACCTGAACCAGTATACTACACCTACTGTGGTGTCCTACTCTAAAACTATATGGTAAGAATGCGTGAAACTGAGATGAGCTCAACTTGGATGCAAGCTATGACGCGATAAGATTATATAAGGTATACAAAAGGCGCCTCACCTCCCTTATCTCCATCTATTTCCACACTAAAATGGAAACGGAGGGAAATTATAAGCAGAAACGTTTGCTTGATATAAAATGTATGATTTATACAGATGTTAATAACATGTCCTGAATGGGGAAATAGAATCTCCAGGTTGAACAAGATGAAATGTGTAAACAAATGATTGCTCCTCAAGGTCTCAGAGAAAGACAAAAGTGAGACAAATTGATAATGTCAACGTACAAATATGAGTGTTATAAACTAAAACTCTTATTGAAAGATGTATACCAATGTGGTAATACCATTAGATCATGCGATTGTGTCATAAACTGCACATAAATAGTGATACCCTGCTTTTTCCCTATATATCTACAGAAAGGGTGTTAAGCAATAATCTTTGAAGCCGGTGACCCCAAAGAAACGGCAGTCCTGAGGAAGGTGCTACAGTATCTTGTGTTCTCTGCACCGAAACGCGTTGACTCACTTTTTTTTTATATAGAATCCAAGCCAGGTCCAATGAACAATCGATACACACACATAAGTGGTACTATTGTCGTCACTCTTTTATCAACCAATGACCTTTGGATCCAATAATTAGTAGTGGTAAAAATATCAGTAAGCCACACTGTGTAGGGGTTGTTTATGTTTTGTACTGTGACTCAATGTTATTCTTGCCTGTGATATTTGTTCTATATGATTCTGATGCTTAATACTAGGTTTAAACTTTTTTGTACACGTGATGAATTGTAATGAATTGTTATGATTAATTGCTTTTATTATATTTTTTCAAAGATCGTTCCAATTTTAGTGTGGAAATTAAAATTCTTTTTTGTTATAGTATAATAGTTGAGTTTCCTAAACTTGATGGTTGAATGTTTAGATAGACAGATATGGAAATATAGGTAGTCCATACGTGAGTGTGCACCCAGGGATTTCCCTTTGACTAATTCCTGTAAAACATAGCCTTGTTTTACCTCTCAACCACTGAAATTCCATCAGAATGGTAGGTGGAGAAGTACGGCAAGGCCACACTCAAACCTCCCATGGCTTCTTTGTAAGCCCAACAGCTAAATGACAGGCCCTGGTCGGAATGTAGTGTGTCAATTGCATATGTGCCGATGAAGACTCACAAATCCTTTATAACAGATCGAGTGTCAGCCGAGCAATGTGGCTAAAACCCATAGGAATCTTGAGCATGAATCCACTGTCACAGAGATGTAATTGTAAGCCCTGTCTGAGTGTAAGGGGCCACAAAGATCCAAATAAACAACAGCTAGAAGCTTGTCTGAGATCAATAGGGGTGTCTGTGGCGTACTATGGTTGAGCATTTCATCTGCTGGCAGATGTCACATTTAAGGACAAAGTCCTTGGTCTGTTTTGTAACACCAGGCCAGCAATTGCAATGCTTCAGTAAAGAAAATGTAGCATTGACCACTGTGTGTGCTGAACATAATGTACTGCATGACGTTTCTATATATTTTTACTTGATCTTTGTATAGTCTTGTTATTTCTGCTGCATCTAAATCATCAAGATTAAGATGTGGTGTATAATGCTGCTAGCGCCAGCTAAGTCTCTCCTTTACCGAGCAGACCAAGTTTCACTTTTTCTATGGTATGGGGGAGGGCACTTTTAAACCAATGTATTTGCTTTTGGTGAGTTAACAAAATTTCTATGCCTAAATATGGAAAATATTCCTCTGTGGTTTCATCTTCAATGTAAGTGGGAAACAATTTTGTGCATGCATCCGCAGCTGGGAATTTAGCCCAAGAGTAGAAAACCTCTGTTCTGAATGCTTCGTGTGTCTCAAATACAAAGGTAACATTACCACCCATTGCCGGGAGGCCATAATATAATAATTTCATAGTAATTGCAGGTCTGCAATTTTGCGTAATATTTAATATCACTTCTTGTTCTTCAATGACCTCAGTTTGTTCAGTCATTGTTAAAGAAAAGACAATTTAATAAATGAATTTAAGGAGATAGGGTAAGCACAAAGTGGGAATATTTTTATCCGACAAGCTTGAATAGCCTACAGCCAATACATAGGGTATCCTCACTCAGCTAAGTAGGATTTTTTCCTTCCCACCACAGACATCTCCAGTTTGGAGGTCAATAGGAGTCTTTGAGAAAAGCACAACTGAACTACTCAGATAGACTATTAAATAAGAGCCCAACTAATGGTGGTGCCATGTCGTGTAGTTATCACTAGTTCGTAGGATCTGTGCGTTTGTTGGACATCATAAACTTCAGGCGAGGTGCCTAGACTGATTCAGGGCACCACAGCAGGATATGTTGGCCTAGAGACCAGCTAGCCCACAGTACCACTCTAAGCCAAACTGACCTTACCAGGCATCAAATGGTTTCTGGCAACCACTGAACATCACAACACGGACCCCTCAGGGATTGTGGTTTTTTTTTTTAACTTTATTTATAAATTTCAAAACGAAAAGTAACAGAGCATTAGGAGACAATGCAACAAAGTATAAGGGTTAGGAGTACGCATTAAAAAGCAATATTATTAAACATAGATCAGAACAAAAAAAAGAAGAATATGTACGCAACAGGTTAAATGGACGAATCAATGGGTAACAAGAAGAGAAAAAAAAGCAATTAAATGTAGAAGAAAATCATTAATGAGAAAGCCAATCCTCAAAAGGGGCCCAGTTCTTAGATGCCAGTAAGCACCTTCTCCACCCCTCAAAGACTGCACAGATGACTAGTTTGTACCGTGCAAGCATCCTAGCTTTCCAGTGGGTGAAAGTGGGGGCCTCTGGATTTAACCATTGTGATGTTATACATAGTCTAATCATAGCCATTGCGATAAACAAAAAAGCTGAAGTATGCCTTGTTCTTTGGAAAGCAGTTGAATATTCATACCCCATTATTATTAACTCCGCTGAAATCTTGACCGGAATCTGAAATGACTGATTAAGAAAAACTTTGACTTCATTTAAAAAAGAACTTAAATTGGGGCATGAATAAAACATGTGTATCGCATTGACAGAAAACAATTTACATCTAGAACAGGAGATCCCACTGGTCCATCTGGCAGCCCCCAGCTAGCTATCTTAGCAGGGGTATGTTACAGATTGAACATAGCCATATATCTTCGGGTACGCAACGTACCAGAAACTAGGACAGAACTGGCTAATTCAAGCGGGAATTTCCAAACTATTATTAAAGCCCCAAATTTACCGGCCAATTTAACATTCTGGGCAGCTAGATCTTCCGGAAGTTCAGACAGAAGACTTTGATAAAGGGCACTTAGTCTAGATTCTTTCCTAATTAAATCAATTAAAGTAATCTTAGCATATACTTTAGGATTTCTGGAGAAAGTTTTGTCAAGAAAGCTTCTTACCTGTAGGTATTTATAAAAATAATTGGATTGCAAATGAAATTTGTCCTTCGAAACAGAAAAAGAAGCAAACTTGTCATCCTGAACTAAGTCACCAATTGCCTTTAGGCCTAGATAGCTCCATTTGATCATCATACGATCAGAAAATATTGGGGACAACAGACCAGAAGCATTAATTGGGGTATAATGATTAAGTTTTGAAATCACCAAACGAGAGCGGATTTTCTGCCAGACGGAGAATAAGGCCCAACAGATCTTAAATTTGTTTTTTTTAAAGTAGCTTGGTTCCAATACACGCGTTAATGCTCCCTTAGCAGCATTGCCAAGTGCTATTTCATAAATATATGGAGACGTACAGAGAGGAATATCAACTGTGTCACCGAGCAAGGGGAGGGCAAAATGCTGAACCAGAGCAGCCCAGTAATAATATAGCAAGTTGGGGACTGACCAGCCACCCCGCTCCCGGGGGAGATAGGTCCACTTCGCAGACCTTCTTGGCCTACGGTATCCCCAGAGAAACCGTTGACATATTCTTTCAGCTCTTACTAATGTTGACTGAGGAATTAAGAGTGAAATGGACCTGAAGAGATATAGAAATTTTGGGAGGGCAAGCATTTTCAAGATGTTACAGCGTCCATACAAAGAGAGGTGTAGGTGGTAAGGGTGGGCGTAAAATCCGTTTCGCGGGCGAATTTGCGGATTTTCCGCGATTTTGCGATCTGCGAATCTCGCGAAATCGCGGTAAAATCCGCGAATCAGCGGGGACGAATTTTCAGCCAAGCAAGGGTTACAGCAGCAGGTGCAAAAGTTGAACGTAATTTCTTTGTAACCTTTTACAAAAGTGTTACAAACAAATTAACTTCAACTTGGACACCTGCTGCTAATTGCTTCCTGGCGCCTCCTTGCCTACTTGCAACTATTCTCTGACCCTGCTCTGACCCTTGAAGCAGGGTCAGAGAATAGTTACAAATAGGCAACGAGGCACCCGCCAAGCAATTAAACCTCATCAGGAAGCACTTACAGATATAAAAAACAGGAAGAAGGGAGAGGATGGCAAATATACCTATTTTGAGTTGTCAGGAGGGGTTAAACTAAAAGAGACCTTTACAGCACAATTTTCATATGCATTTTGCTAAAAATAAAAAGCTGTATGTTCTGTAGGGGCAACTCAGGAAGCTGGCCCTTCAGAGATCCGGCCTCTCTTTCTTTCTCTCGTTCTCTCTCTCCCTTTCTCTTTCCCTCTCTTTCTCTCTATCTATCTATCTATCTATCTATCTATCTATCTATCTATCTATCTATCTATCTATCTATCTATCTATCTATCTATCTATCTATCTATCTATCTATCTATCTATCTATCTATCTATCTATCTATCTATCTATCTATCAATCTATCTATCTATCTATCTATCTATCTATCTATCTATCTCTCCCTCTCCCTCTCCCATAAACGACTGCATGGGTAACTTTGCTATGCAAGCGGCTCGCGAAGACGCAAAAATCCCCGCGAACATGCAAATACCCCACGAACACGCACAAATCCCCGCGAACAAGCAAATAAACAAAAATCCGCAAATTCGCACAAATTTGCGAATTTTGCGGATCGCGAATTCGCAAATCCGCAAATTCGCGGATCGTGAATTCGCAAAATTCGCCCATGCTTAGTAGGTGGTCCATTCTCTCAAATTTAATATGGAGTGAATCGATTATAGGGGGGTAATTTAAATCTGGGATCTGATCGACCTCAGAAGAAATTTGGACCCCCAGATTCATAGCCTCTTTAGCTATAGGAACCTGCGAGGAGGGCATAGCTGACGACTGGATAACTTGGGTCTTTGCGATATTCAACTTATACCCAGATATAGCGCCAAATTGTCCCGCGAGGTTCTCTAAGGCCGTGAAAGAGGGACCGACGCTGTCCGTTAATACAACAATATCATCGGCATATGCCTATGCCTTATAGCCCACCCCCCGAACCCTGACTGGAGAGATGCCCCGACATTTTTCAATCATGTTCAAGAAAGGATCTATAAACAGGGCAAATAGGAGGGGGGAACAGGGGCAACCCTCTCTAGTCCCCCTACTAATGGAAAATAGCCAGATTCTTTCCCTGAAATATGAATTGCAGCTGTTGGAGCCAAATAAAGCACCTGAAGGGCCTGGATAAACTCAGCAGTAAATCCCTTCCAACGCATTACAGTCCAGAGGAACCCCCAGGAGACCCTGTCAAATGCCTTCTCGGCGTCCAACAGGATCACCCGAGGGGGGAACCCCTGGCCTGAGCCCAATCAAGCAGCGCAATGACACGCCGGATGTGATCCGTTGTGTCCCTGCCGGGAATAAACCTGTGCTGGCAGATTGAAACCAAGGGGCTATAATTTGGGCTAATCTGCTGTCAATGTTTATTAGTGCAATTGGTCGATATGAGGAGGGATTCAACTTGTCCTTGCCTTTCTTCATGAACAAGACAATAGTGGGCCGTCGCCAAGAATCAGGGATGACCCCGGTTTGAGCGGCCCTAAAAACAGCTAGCATTTCTTGTCTGAGCAGTGGCAAAAAAGTCTTATAAAAAAAGAGATAGATAAGATCGGGGCCAGCAGCTTTACCATTGGACAGAGATTTAATAGCAATTTCTACCTCCTCCCAGCTAATAGGAGCAGAAAGAGCTTCATTCTGTTCCGTTGTTACCCTCAAGGTGTCTAAGGCCTGAATAAACTCATCCAGGTCAGCTTGATTTTGAACGATATTAGGATCTTCTGTATATAATTAGGAATAAAAGGTCAAAAAAACATCCAAAACACCACTAGGGGTCTCCTGCAGACAGCCCTGTTGATCCGTGACTCGGACAATTCGAATAGCCATAGCCCTCTGTTGTAGTCTCTTTGCAAGAACCTTTCCTGAATTTTTCCCAAATTCGTACATTAAAGTTTGAAATTGGACGTATTTGGCTGCTAGGTCTTGATAAAGTGGTTCGAGCAAATTAGACTTTGATATGGCGACCGCCTCCTGACTACAGGATAACTCTTGACCAGACCGAATATTGTTACTCAATTCAAGTTCGGCTTGTCGTAACGCTAGGAATCTGTCTTTGATCTGTTGCTGTGCTCGTTTCCAATGGTGGGATGCAAAACGTTTAGTTTCCCCACGCAAAGCAGCTTTGAATGTATCCCAAACCAGACAGTCAGAAGCGGTCCCCCTGTTGATATTGATAAATTCTGGAATCCATGTAGCCATGTGTTCCTGATATTGCTGATCTATTAGAAGCTTCCTCTCGAAAGTCCATGATCTGATTTGTTTAGTAGGGCGATCCCATAAGAGATCGATAATTATAGGGTTGTGATCGGATATGGTCCTAGGAACAAGCTCGATGCTAGCAGAACCAGCACTTTGATCAGACAAAAAAACATAATCAAGGTGAACCATTTTATTGTGTGGGATAGAATAGAATGTGTGTCCATCCTTATCTTGTTGATGGTAATGCCATAGATCTATAAGACCGTGTTCCAAGAGAAGAATCTGGAGAGCCTTAAATACTTGGGGCTTCCGGCCCACATAACCACTATAAGTAAGGGATTGATTTGACTAGATAAATTAATATTAAAGTCACAGCAGAATAGCATTGGATGGGGCCACCCCACTAGTTCCAAATTCAGACTCCTAAGAACTTGAGGGTCGTAGATTGAGCAGACTGACAAAGGACATCTATTTACCAATAGTTCGATAATAACCCACCTTCCAACATTTTCTTCTTTCACTTTTTTAAGAGACCCAAGCCCAGTCTTTAACAAAATAGCAACACCCCTTATTGTTTTGTCTGGCGAGAGCAGGCAACTAACTCATAACCAGGGAATCTTAACCACCCACGCTTATTCCACGGGATATGAGTCTCCTGTAAACACATTAAAGCAACCTGTAAAATTTGAAGAATCTTGCAGAAAATCCTACGTTTTTTGGCATCATTTAAACTACAGATATTCCATGTGGCACAACGTAATTTATCCCCCACCATTCAAAAATTGCAAAGACCAACAACCTTCGAGACCCAGTTTACTAATAAAGCAGAAATTCAAACCTCTAAACCTGAGTGTACAAAGTATTTCAATCATTACAGCGTAAATCATACTTCCTAAACACATACATGATTCTGGAAACAAAAACAGCCTCCTGAGCCCCCACCACCAAAACACCCCCCATCCCACAACCCCCCCAGAACCAGCACCCCCCCTCGCCCCCCAAGTGGAGCAACAGGACTGTAGTCCTTATGACGGTTAGGTTGGTGAGAACCCCCGTTCCCCTGGATCCAAAGGCCCCCCGTTAGAAGATTGCGGATTACCTGAACACCCAATGAGGATAAACTAGAGGAAAAGAAAAATATAACCATCAATCAGGTCATCTTAAGTCTCTACAACTTGAAACGAAAAATCCTATCCCGATTCAGTCAATCAGATTAGATTCAATAAGACAGTCCGACCTAAATAGAGCCTAGAAACTCCTTAGCGAGTATCTCTGAAGTAAAGTATTTAGTTTGGCCTTTAAAAACAACTTTTCGCTTGGACGGGAAAAGTAGAAAAACCTGGGCTCCCTTTGCCTGAAAGAGAGAATTCAGCTGGCAAAGATGCCAGCGCCCCTCGACTGTTGCTGGGCAGAAGTCAGGCCGAACAAAGAATTGGCATCCCTTCCCCATCCGCTTCTTATCTGGCCTAGCCAGATCAAATATTTTCTCACTAGCGAGAAAGTTATTGAAACATATCGGGATGGTTCATGGAAAGGTATTGTTAGTGCCAGATGAGGCTGAGGTCTGCGGCTTCCGAAATGGGAACCGATGTGCCCGTTGTATTTCTAAATTCCAGTCCCATTGTGTAACTCCTGGGAAAGCCTCTGTAAAAAGCTCAACTATGTACTGCCTAACATCCTCGCCTTCTTTATTTTCTTCAGTGCCTAAAACTCTCAGGTTATTTCTTCTTGCTCGGATTTCCAAGTCTGTGAGCTTCCATAGAATGTCCTCACGCTGCTCCTTAATCTCTGTTGTCAGTTCCTTCTGGGCTACCGCTGCATCCTCTAGAGCTGAAATCTGCTCCTCAGCTTCACCGACCCTGGAGGCAATATCGGTGCATGTTCTCACCACCCGGGGAAGAGAGTTTTGCATTCTGCGGCAGGCCCCCTGTGTTCGAATAGTCTCCTGTCTTGTTGCCTCCCTATGCGTGATAATAGTTTGGTAGATTATTGAGAGGGTCACCTCCTCAGAAGTTTCCGTTGGGGAGCCACAGGGGTTGCGAGCCACATCTTCATTATTTATTGCGGATTGATCTGATACTTTAGCCTGTGGGCCTGCAGCGCTTATCCATAGCTTGGAGCTAAGGACTTTACGGACTGTGTTGACTGCAGCCGCTGCATTCACGTCCTTGGAAGACTCACTAAGGCGCCAATCCCCAGATTCACTGTCATAGTTAGACCATTCAAGTTCTGCATCAAATTCTACATCCTCCTCCACTGATAATTGATCCGAGACTGAGTAAAATTTATCAGTGGCCTTAGTGCTCACAGAGCCCCTTGAATCAGGACCATGCTCGACCGGGAAATCAGTAACATTAGGGAGCAATAGATTAGAGCACTGCTCTGAAACAGAAGCCGGTTGGATACTACATTGGGTACATGACTGAACTACAGTTCCAAAAATGCATTGGGGGGGACATATGAGAGCAGTGGTAGTCAAATCCTTCGAAATTTGTATGAGCGGAGCCCCTAGATAGCTATCAGCGTCAGCCTGTGCCTCATTATATCTCATTATCGGCTGAGGATCAAGTTTGCTACTCTTCTAGTTTCGCTCTAATGATGCCTTCCAAAAGTCTCAACATTTGCAGAAAAATCTACTTGGACTAGAGTCCTTGAATTGTAGTTGTAAGAAGGTAATCCAATTCCCCATCAGGCTGGCAGCTCTACAGTTAAATTTCGATTTTCACTGGTCACAGCTTTCTGTTTCTTTGTACTACAAACTTTCCTCCATGAGAAAGAAGTTCCAACATTAATTTATGACAGTTGGCTAACCCATCATCAAGATGATAATGTGTTAACAATTGAAATTCTCTCAGTCACAGAAATATCTGCCAGGAGAAAAGGATTAGCCCATTGCTCACACTTGTAAAACTTATACACGCAATGTAATATTATAAAAGTAATGTTTGCAGTGTTATTAAACAAAAAACAATGTTTTTATTGATTTTCTATGCATATACTATAAAAACGAAGGGGCAGATTTTCAAGCCTCTTGCGACCCTTTTGCGCCACAGTTGTACTACTTTTTGTGACGCAGCGGTGGCGTGAACAATGCGCCACATTGCGGCCCATTTACAACGTGACACATCCAGGGAGATGTATCACTTTGTAAAGTCCTGCGCCACACCATACCTGCATCAGGTATAATGTATGCAGAGTGGGCATTCCCACGCCGGAAAGCCTTGTAGAAGTGATGCAGTGAAATCTACAAGATTTCACTGCACCACTTCTAGGACACCACTACGTCAAAACACTACACCTGCTTAGAGCAGGCAGAAGGAGTAAAGCATTGGATTAGGAATAGGCCTCCCATGCAGTGCTGGAGTTGTGTCGTGCTTGGGACACAAGTCCAGCAATGCTTGACCTTTGCACCCACAGATGCGTAAAAATTTCTGACGCATCTGTCAATCCTTGCACCGTGGTGCACCGTGTTGTAAATATGGAGCATCCATGATGGCATAAGGGTTTCACACGAAGGCGCAGGGAAACTCAAGCATATATATATATATATACAGGTGCGCCTGTTTCTTGTAAATAAGCCTTGAAGTCTGTAGATGTTTCCCAGCAAATGTTAGTGAATATATGTGTAAGGCAATAATTTTGTACTTCAAAATTCAGCCTTTTTAGAGCTCTTGACGAATGCGGGGGCAGCTTTTTCTGCTGATATTGTCAGCAGGGAGTGAGAACTAAATCCCCAGAGTACCTTTCCTGCAGTAGACAGGGCACATACTCAGCGCTCCAAGCGCTCATTTCCCTGTGGCGTGGGACAAACTCTAGCGTTGCTGGCAGGGGGTGTGGAATTCGGCCCCCAGAGTACCTTTCCTGCAGGAAGCTGGTGCTTCAAAAGGCTCCTCATTTCTCCACAGTGCAAACTTTCTCAGAGAGTTGCCCAGGAGAGGGCCAATCCAAGAGCGAGCCTACCTGCGTCTATCCGAGCCCTGAGGAGGATGGGCTGGGACCCTCTTAGTTCTCTATTATTTAGTGTGTTTCCATCAAAGTGAAAAGAAGACTACCTCCATCTAAGTCTCAGGGTAATCCTTGTTCTTCGATTACAAAGTTTTTGACTACCACAATGGCCATGCTTGTTAAAGAGATTACTACTGTTGAAGAGAGACAGTGATTTGCCGTCACGCATCGGCGTACATTGAAAGTAATTTCCCTCCAACTGCCTTTACCAGTAGTGATGTGGGGACTAATGGGTCTGTTTTGGGCAAAGTGGCTAAAAGGTATGTGCAGCCGAATTTAGATGGTGTCATCCCAATCTCCCCATCTGAATAGATATCACACCCTCCTCTGAAATGTATACAAATTCCTGATCTCTCCCTGGGCCTTCCAGACACCAATGCTCAGGATGGGCCAGCGCCATTAATGAAGTCTTGCAGGCCTATTACCAAAAGGGGCAAAACTACCAAAATCCCTAAATCAAACTTTTTAATTGTTTACTTACTACAGTCCAGGCTCTGGAAGATCTAGACAAATCATCATTAGATTCCTTTCTACTAGACTAACCCTAGTAGAAAAAACAACTGCTTGCTGTTTAGAAATTTTGCAACCTAAATTCAGCCTTAGGTCCCATCAGAATTGATTTTGATGAGTGTTCCACCTTCTTTCATCTACCTTCCCATCAATAAATGTGTACCAATAGTCCTCCAGTACGGCTTGCTTCCAATTGTGGTACTGCTATCTCATCTGTCAACCATATAGACAATTTTACTCTCCTCATTAATAGTAGATACACAACCCAAAAATGCTAAAACATCTCTGGCTCCGCGATAAGAGGGGGAACATCCACAGTTCTTGACCTCCCCCCGACGCCTTATGTTGTGATTCTAGTGAATGTGCTGATTCTCTCTCAACCTGAATTTGAGACCTGGAACAGCTTAAAGAACAAATCAATTGACTGGGTGGCCAAGAAAATGTTCTTAGACCCAAGAACTTCTTGGTTGTGGTGGGCCCCCTGCTACCACCAGCTTCTGGGGAAGTTCCACAGAGGCGGGTGCTATTTTAGTCAGGACAGCTCACCCAGGGCCATCAGACAACCATGTCTCCTCTACTTCACAGAGGTATGTAGCTTCAGTGCCTGATGCGGCTCACGGCCCGCATCAGTGCACGCACCACAACTTGATGATCTTAGCTTCACATGGGTCTCAGGCACCCTGCCTTCACTCATGAGCAGCCGCGGCTCACAAATGCTGGATCTGTCCGCTGCAAAACTCTGGATGCACTCTGCACCTTTGGAGTCAGGATACTCTGCAGAAGGGCTCAAGCACTGTCAGCAAGGTTTCTGGAAGACTGGCTTCTGGCATAGCTCAATGCCCACTGTACTACAGGTAGGCTGCAGGGTCTTCTCTCCTCTGCAGCCACCCGACCGGTAGATATCAGAAGCTCCAGGCTCCCACGCATGAACCTGAAAAGGTGGCTGTGGCAGTGAGGCAGATCTTCAAAGCCCCAAGATTAAGAAGGCTAGATGTGTGGCCAAAGGAGCTCACCTAAATGGCAGCCATCTTCATGCTGGTCAAGCTCCGCTTCTAGTCAATCACAAAGTTGCAGCATATCCCTGTGAATGTAAACATTTATCATTTAATTACATGTATATATCTAAAGCTTAACATATATATAGCTTACTGCATAGTTTTCAAATCAATTATTTGATTAGATGTTTATGGGTCTCTCTTTTATTTATCTATTACAATATGTAAATATTATCATAACTGTTTTATCCACGAGTCCTTCACTATTGACATATCGAGAAAAAGATGAAAGTAAAATAAAAAAAATATATAATTTCAAAATGTATCATTATAAAAATTCACAAATAAATTAGCTTCAAGTACAGTAATACTTGAAAGACTGAGTTTATACAATACATCTTTAAATCTTGATATATTATCTTTCTTATAAATGTATACCCTTTCTACGTAGGTTTATATCTATAAATGTATTTCTTTACCCCTAGTGTATAAGAAAAAAAGATAGAAAAAATTAAACATTTGACTCTTTCCAATGCACTACTTTGTTTCCCCTATACTTCTCTCAATATATCCTCTACCTCCAGTTGCTTACCCACCCCAAACCTCATTTTCGACTTTGATCTCCCAAACAATCCTTTCTAAATTCTACCCTCATGCATCCCTCCTTGCAAAAATCCCAAACCTCCATTTACTAGTATGATCTCTCTATTTCCTTTCTAGCAACCCTTCCCTCCTCCATCTTTCCTTTTTGCTTATCCCAGACCTCATCTTACAACTATGATCTCTTTCCTCTTCTAACCCTTTCTTTATCCTACTCAATCCAACTAACCGACTTACATGTTCACTACTCAAATTAACTCATATTTCCCCAGACTAATCCACTACTAATCCTTTTTGGGATCCCAAGTAGCATTCTACTCGCCAAATAGTGCTTTGACGCCTTGTCTGCGGTAGTACACACTATATAAATACAACTACAATTACAATTCAATCATAGAAACAATGATCAAATATTTTTTTACTAAATTGGTGAGAGTTTTAAGGGTGTGCTATTGCATCTGGGAACTGCTAAGACAGTACCAGATGTACAGAGGACGGCAAAGTAACATATATACATGGAAAAAAATGGGTCAACATCACAAAAATATGAATGTCTGAAATGTGAAATTAGAACATGGTTTTGACTGACCACAATTTTTTGGTAGAATGTTGCAAGAATTATATTTTAGATTGTATGCCCTAAATGAAATATGAAACTACGTGAACTTTTAGAGATTGGAGCACTCCTATTATTCTTCTAGGTCGAAGGAATGTCTATCTGAACTTGTTGAAGCAAAATTTTAATTTAATAAGGAATCAACAGACAATGCTTCACTTTATTTACTTAAGTCTAATGCAAAGTTCTATGGAGGCCAATATAAAGCGGCAAACTATTGGCAAATTACCTTAAAGTTAAACAAAACAAACCTAATATTGAATCTATTATGGATGCAAAACAAACACTAAAGTTTAAAGATTCTGATATCGTAGATGAATTCCTACGATTTTACAAATCACTATATACAGCGGAGCAGTCTCCATCAGTCACTTTTCTCAATATCTTTCTACAAGTAAAAACCCTCTGGAATCTAAAATTGCTCTTACATGATTAGATTCAGCTATATCACAAACAGGACTTCACACAGCATTACATGCACTTAAAAAAGACAAAGCTCCGGGACCAGATGGCTTTACAATTGATTTTATTATACACTTCTCACAATCACTTATCCCCAAACTACATACTCTTCTCTTTTCATTTTTACACTCAACCAATCCTTCTGGCTCCTTTATAGAAGCCTTAATTGGTCTTATCTCGAAAGAAGGGAAAGCTCAACGATTTTTTTTAAAAGTACAGACCCATATCCATAGCTAATATTGACTACAAGATTTTCTCTGGAGTTTTGGCCCTAAAATTGGAGCAATATCTTCCTAAATTATTGGCCAGGGAACAATTGGGTTTTGTTAAGGGTCATTTTATCTCTGACTTATTCAGTCAAAATTCTCTCACATTTCTAAAACCTATGGCAGCAATTACCCTAGATGTGGAAAAAGCGGTTGACCGGGTTTACTAACCTTACCTTTTCAAACACTTAAATGGTTTGGTTTTGGTCCAAAAATAACATCCTTGATTTCTATTATATATTCCTAGCCCAGTGCAGCAGTCTTTGTAAAGGGCCTTACCTCTCCTTATTTTAGTTTGGGCAGAGGTGTTCGTGAAGGTTGCCCTCTCTCCCCATTCCCTTTTAATTTAGCCTTAGAACCCTTCTTATCTAAAATACGTCCAAATCAACATATGCATGGATTTGACTTTCATAATCAACAAATTAAACTAGCTGCTCATGCTGATGATGTGTTATTATTTCTATCACAACCTCAGACCTTTCTTTCCATTTTTTCACAAGAAGTAACTTCCTATGCTTCAGTCTCTGGGTATTGAATATTGATAAGTGTGAGATCTTACCATTAACCACATTTACTTTTAAAACAGAATTTACAATCTTGAACTTTACATGGAGTCCTCAACATATAAAATATTTAGGTCTATACTTCACCTTATCAATTAACACATCACTCTCTATGTGTATGGATAAATGTCTACAGAGAATTTCTACTTTAAAAAATAAATGGCATCCTTTATATCTATACTGGTGGAGCCGCTTAGACACTATTAAACTGATGCTAGTTCCTATTGTACTTTATACTGTTTCCAACACTCCATTACCTATTCCTCAAAGATTTAAAAAATAATAATTCTGTATTAACTCTGTTTCTGTGGAACATCAAGAAACCTCGTATGTCGATTTCAAGGTAAATCTGAGCAAAATTGGAAGGTGAGGTGAATTTTCCTGACTCTCCTAACTATCACAAGGCATTTTTGCTTCACCAATCCTCTTTGTGACTTTCAGACTTTTTTGGGTTGTCCACTATGGGTTGAGTTAAAACTTTCTCATCTTTCCCCCTTTTCATTTAAGGAATACTTATCTTTTACATGCACACTGCCAATGCTGTCTACTACCATCCTTAAGCATTCATGTAAAATTCTGGCATTTGTTTCATTATCTGTACCTATAAATATTGACACTTTTCTTAACTCCACGGTTTGGCATAATAAGTTTGTATTGACATGCGGTAAACCCTTTTATTGGAAATCTTGGAAACATAAAGGTTTCATTTGGATTGATCAATTATTTGAACAGAATGAGATTATATCGTTTTAAAAAGCTAATCATCTCTTCTGCCTCCCTTCCTCTTTCTAAACCAAGTATAGACTCCTTCAGTATCCTCTTATCACTGCATATGCCCAATTTCTCTCTCGTACACCTCATACACCTCCTCTTACTAACTATTTGCATACTCTTCTCCTCACACATTCGAAGGCCTCCACATTGTACTCTCAATTACTTGTATCTCATTTAGACAGAGAGAAAACTAAGGTGGAAATATTCTGGGAACAATACTTAGAAGTGAATTGGTCTACCCTACTCTGGAATAACATATGGGCCAAAATTAGAAAAACCTCTAGAGTGGCATATACCGTACAAACATTATTTTTCATTTACAATAAACGTCTTCTTTCTCCTATGGCCTTACACAAAATGAATATTGATCTCCCTGATACCTTTTGGACTTGTCTCCCTGAACATGCAGTTATAAAACATTTACTCTTTACATGTCCTTACATACATAATTCAGAGAAAAAATTAGGAAATCAGATTAACTTCATTTTTTGTTCTACAGTTCCCTTTTCTTTTGTTAGCATATTTCTAGGAAGTGTATCTAAGGATTGGATGACTTTCTTTTCCAATATTAAAATCCTAGATTTATTATCAGCAGCTGCTTTTCAGAAGATCACCAAAAACTGGAAAGACTTGACTAAATTATCTTTTCAAGACTGGTGGTATGTGGTATGTCATAACCATAGGTTAGATACAACACATGTCGACCCTTTCTCTCTCGATATGAAACGGTTACATTTATGGCTACTTGTTGCTGATTTCCTTGGTGCTAAAGCTAAGAGGCATATTCAAAAGGAGCTATCGCCAAATTAACAGCACTTTATCGCAGCCAAAGTCGTGATAAATTTACCTCCCCATTCACAAGATGGTGTTAACAGCCCACAGCACCAGTTTACTCGTGATAGCAGCCGCAAAAAACATCGCCACAGAGGACCTCCACAACTATCACTAATGAGATGTAGAGTTGGCCTCCGGTGCAAAAAGCAGCGACAACACTACGCCTCAACAATCTTGACGACCAGCCAGATCAGCAACAAGACCACAAAACACGCGATAAGGCGCGTTAGCAGCAAGAAATTAACACCTGCTCTGACCTGGTGTAAAGTCGGACCACAGCCTGCACCGCAAAAGGGAGCACAGCCCAGAGCCACACCTGAAGACAAACAGATGCCATGGAGCAACTGAACATGCCGCACGGACACCCAAGAGGGCCACAACACCCACCAACACCACACCCAGGACCACCCCTCCCTGGCACCCCCACCAAAAGACATGCCACATCAGCTACACCTAAACATGTAGGAAACAATGCGCCTGATGTCGCACAATCACAACTGGTGACAATGCATGTGTTGTCACAGAAATGAGCATCACACATTCACTTTTGAAGCAAGCAATGAAACTTTATTGAAATTAACACTGAAAATGAAATGAAGACACATGGCGGCTTCCCTCGGGACAATCCGTAGGTCACAGCCTGCAAGACAAAAAACATGATGTGAAGGTGTGTCCTGTGGACATCAAAGGATAGAGAGAGAGCGAAGAAAAGAGAGAGAAGAAGAGCGGGCGGAGAGAGAGAGAAGAGAGGGAGAGAGAGACAGAAGAAGAGAATGGGAGAGAGAGAAAGAGTGCTGCCCCTGCGCACCCAGGCCACACTGCTCACCTGCTGCCACTGGTGTGTCTCCAACCACTTGCCGGTTTGTATAGAAGTACACCAAGTCACATATCAGAGTCAGAGCCGTCATCTGAAAAAGAGTCCAGATACATGACTGGCACAATACACACACTTGCAAAAGACAACATACCCCGCCCACCCATGCACACCCAGGCAGAGGCACCCCAGCCCCTCTCGCTGCCCATCGGAGCATGCCAACCCATGCACACCCAGGCCTCACTGCTTACCTTCCGCCACCGGCGTGTAGACAGGAGGTCCCACCACGTGCCGCTGCAAGCCACAAGCCTGGAACCCGTGGACATGGCACCCTGCACACCATGCAGCCACACTGCGCAGGCCACCAGGTCTCACGTCTGGTGCTGGGTCTTGATTACTCCATGGATTAGGCACCATTGCAGGCTGCATACCCATTCAGCCTAATGGGTGCCACTAACTCTGTGATACCGGAAGCGAGGCCACATGGCGGTAGGCCAGCGCTGCACTGGCACTGGCCTACACTGCGGTCCAGCAGGGCACACAAATCCTGACCAGTCTGGACTGCCAGGACGGGGCATCATCGCAGGCTGCACACCCGCTCAGCAACTTAAGGTGCCAATGACTCAATGCACCCAAAGTCACTGTCATGTGGCAGGGTGCCTGTGCAGGCCGCAATGCACCATGTGCCGCAAACCCTGTTGAACCCCAGCCAGCACCACGTGGTGGTAGGCCCGTGCCGGCCGCAATGCACTGTGTGCCACAATCTCTATGCGCAGCAAATCATGGACCCTTTATGATTGAGCACCATGGAGCGTCCGTCATCCAGTCTCCACTGGCAGAGGGGAACGTGACTTTGTCGGCACCTTATATTTGCGGGATCACATGGCCTGTGACACCTGTGCTGGATGGGTGAGGTGTGCGTGAAAACCTACCCTCAAGGAGTGGCTGTGACATGCTGACAACTAAACCAGTGACCTGCACACCACAAGCGAGTACGCCTGGGACGGGTAGCAATGAGGTCCCACCCTCAGAGCGTTAGCAGAGTAGTCTGGCCTGCCATACACCGGAACAGCGCAGGGCTTGCAAAAATAACTTGTGTGCCCTGGGCGTGGTTCAGTCCATGTCCGGACAAGCAAGTGGCTGATGCGTGTGTCCCTGTTGTGGTGTCCACAGGACCCGTTACACAAATTGCTATGTAGCACCCTCTGACTGGTATCCCACAGGATGAGCATCAATGAAGCAAAGGGAAATCACTGTCCCTACATTAATCCACACATACATACATGAATGATGAAAGACATGACACAGCAGTGCGTTAGGATGTTTATTGCGCATCCAGTGCAGTTCTGCAGCTGGAGCGGTACAGGGCAATGCCGAGCACACTGCACAATATGGGCCCGTGGAGGTCCATCCAGAGTCCATCCGGGGATGACAAGTACTGTGGAAGAGGAAGGGTACAGTTCGCAGTCTGGTCACCGTGCCATTGGTCATCAAACAGGATGTGGCAGTCCATGTCTTTATCCAAGTTGAATGCATCTGAGTGAATCAGGGGTCAGTGGAAGGTCATGAGGCGATGTGCAGGACCAAGCAGAAACAGACCAGATGGCGGAAATGAATGCTACTGATCCTTCTGATCACAGGCACATCCATGTCCTCGTCCCAGATGAGTCCTCTGCCCCACCTGTGGGTGTTGCTGTACCGGCTGCGGCACTGTGTCCCACTGACATATCAGGTGCTGGAGTGGTTAGGCTTGCCACACTGGGAGGCAGAGACACACCAGGGGGCGGAGATGTGGATGGTGTGGGGGCTGCAGCATTCATCATCGCCACGCCTTGTGGCAGCAATGCCATGATGAAGATCTGCAGGGCATGGTAGATCCCAGCAACATCCCGCTGATGTGCAGCAGTGGCTCCAATCCTTTCCACCTCCATCCGCACTATGTACTCCATGAGCCTCCACATGTGTGCGAGCTCATGGCTGGTATCGCTGGAGCCACTCTGAGTGGACAGGTGTTATCTCCACATCATGACACCAGCGATGTCAGTCAGGGCTTGTTGGAGACCATGAAGGGGGCCTAAACACCCATGCGCGAGTGATTAGCACTGAATCAAACGCCGAAGGATTTGGATGTGGCTAAACGGACCCTTTCAACTCGTAAGGCGTCCTTGATGAGCAAGTTTCTCTGCAAGATTGATTAATATCGTGACGATTCCTCCAGGAGTGAGCAGCCCTGGGACCCCTGGTCCCCTTACAGATGTCACATTTACCCTTCTGCCTCTCAGGACACGCTTACATTCAGGATTAAGGATATTTTCATCATGAATACGTTTTTCTGGATATACTCCCACTGAATAGCCTAGCCCTGAGGAGAATCAGCGATGTCAGTCAGGGCTTGTTGGAGACCATGGAGGGGGCCTAAACACCCAAGGATGGTGTCAAGTTTGGTTGCCATGATGCCAAAGCCCAACTGCACCTGCTCTGCTGTCTCCCTTTGGCACTCCAGCACACAGCATTGGAAAACCATGTGTTGTTCCTGGGGGTCTTGGGGGAGTGCCGGGGCTGTGAATGCCTCCTGAGGGGTGCATTGGGTAGAGGGTGGGGTCTCCTTGATGTAGCTTGGCTGCCCTGATCCTGGAGGTGAGTGGCAGATGAGATCAATGATGTCTTGGATAGTTTGGGTGTTGATGCGGGTGTTGTCCTCCTCATCATCAGTGAAGAGAGGCCGGGACTGCTCTGCAGGAGTGGTTGGCGGTGCTCCTGCGATGTGAAGGTGAGATGGTGTATTACAATGTGTCCACATGTATGTAGCCGCATGGTACATGTTGACATTCAGACAGCATGGCATTGTACATTGTGACAGTTTGTAGATCTGGGCGAGGACCCAGAGTCATTGTGGGTGTGCACTGTGCTCTGCTTGATTGTGCATGCGTGCAATTGTGGCCACCTCCACCCATCCCCACAGTACCTGGTTGTGAGAAGTTGGCCTGGTAAATGCTGTCCACTAGTTATAGTGGGCACCATGCACCAGTCCAAACAACCCCTTAGAGGTAATAGGTTAAAGACAACCTTATTTGAAAGCTATCCTAGTGGTAGCTATGGTGAGCAGCCTTCAGGCTAAGTCTTGAAGGAATGTAAAGCAGCTTGTTTTACCAGTCTATAACCTTCTGAATGACCAAATGAAAGGAGAACCACACCAGATATCTATATATAAAATATATGTATTTTTTCTAAACACACCCTACTAGTCTCTTTATGAGGCTAGAGGTCAAAGCACATAAGATACACTTAATATATCACAGTAAATTAGCACACTATACGTTGAGCCCTAGGGGCGTACCAACCCATATATTAGGAAAGTGGTATAAGAACCACGACTTGACTAGAGACAAGGCCTGAGCCTGTAGAATCGGTGGGACCACAAGGAACCACCCAAGGTAGTTGCATAGGGGACCCACGGGGGACTCGTGCAGTGTGAGAACACAGGAGCGAATCGCCGTTAGCTTTTATAGGCAAAGTCTCAGTTGTAAATTTAAAGATTAAGGACACTTAGGAGAGGACTTTGAGCAAACACCTTTAGACTTAATGGTTTCTAGGGCCAACACCCACAGGAGCACCAGAGTACTTGAGTTATCTCACCCAGGGAAGCCAGGTGCATAGGTGTCTTTTGGTGTCGGGAATCGTCGTTGATTTCAATGACGATCTGCTGCAAAGTCCTGCTGCCATCGAGAAGAGAAGTGTCCGGTGTGATCCAAACATGGATTGAAGATGAGAAGAACCTAAAAGCAGAGGGGACAGAGTCTGGGTCACTTGCCAGTGATCAGGGGCACGATAGACGAATGCCCACCGATGTCGGGTGATTTCAGGTTGAAGAGGTGAAGCTTGACTCTGCAGCCAAGAGCACCAGGAGGCGTCGACCACAACCAGGAGCAGGATTCAAGCTGTCCCACGAAGGATATTGATTGCTGTGGCATCAGTGACTGTATTGGACTCAACAAGCCTTGGCAACAGCAACCCACGCAGAAAGTGAAGAATTACTTTGGTGCGGACCAGCAAGGTCTGAGGGACACGAATACACTAAAACCTGTCTGGGAGGTGGTTACACCTCCCTGTGACAAGAAACCTATTGTCTATGCCTCCCCTGCCAGAGTTTCGTCCAGCAGCAGGAGGCCAGACTCATGTCTGTGGCTGCAGCATCCATTTTGTGATGCCAGGGCTCTTTTAAACTGGTACCGCGTATACCAGTGTGTACATGTTTCTCCCTCTAGAAGGGTGGGATAATACACCCACCGCCTGGACTGGTGGGGGGTATGATTACAAAGTGTTTGACACCAAACACGCCATGTTTCCGTGCAGCCATTCCGAAGTTAGCATTTACCGTGAGGTTATAATGCATTTAAGAGTATATGGTCCGGCTACATTACAGAACAGCCCAAGTGAATAGGTTCCAAAGGCTGCAGAGGGTCCTGCTCATGCATGGGCACCCGCTCACACAAAACCCAGCACCCTGCCTTCACAATTGATAAGGCCTGCCATAGGGGTGACTGATAGGTATATGTGTGTAGTGATTTAAGGTAGATATAGGTACCCTATATCTAAGTAAGGGGTGCATGCACCACCTTACCCAGGCTGCAGCAGCAGTCCGGTGGTGTCATTTTAGAAGGCTTCCCAGGGGTGGCATACTACATGCTGCAGCTCCTGAAAGGCGTCTGCGGTACCTGTGTCCTAGGTTCCTAAGGTACCATATACTAGGGACTCATAAGGGTACCCAGGTAACCAAACTGAAGGTTACCTAAAGTACTTGGTATCAATTTAGAGCAGAAGCAGCTAGGCCGGGGTCCTGGATAGCAGGGCCCTAGATAGACTAAAGTAGAAAAACTGCGAAACATCAGCAAAAAAGTGGGGGTAACCATAAGAGCAGACCCTACTCTCCAACACACACCCCAGTTCCATGACATTAAACTCACCCTGACCAGTTGAGTCTTCATGTTCTAAGTGGAAATATCTGGAGAGTCAATCTACATTGGCATGGTTCCAGGTCTATGATCCACTGTATAGTCCATCCCCTGTAGGGAAATGGACCACCTCAAAAGTTTGGGGGTTTCACCCTTCATCTGTTTTAGCCATAATTGGGGCTTATGGTCTGTCTGAACAGTGAAGTGGGTACCAAACAAGTACGGCCTCAGCTTCTTCAGATCCCAAACCACAGCAAAGGCCTCCCTCTGAATAGCTGGTCAACGTTTCTCTCTGGGAGTCAGCCTTCTGCTAATAAAAGCTACTGGCTGATCCTGACCTTCATCATTCAATTGTGATAACACAGCCCCTACCCCAACTCAGATACATTTGTTTGGAAAATGAATTCTTTGGAGTAGATAGGACTTTTCAGAATGAGAGCAATGCACATGGCGTGCTTCAGGTCATCAAATGCCTTTTGACAGCTAACTGTCCACTGAACTTTCTTAGGCATTCTCTTGGAGATAAAGTCATTCAAGGGTGTCACAGTGGATCCATACCCCTTGACAAACCTTCTGTAGTACCCAGTCAGACCCAAGAAAGCTCTGACCTGAGTCTGGGTAGTTGGAGCAACCCAGTCCATGAAGGTCTGGATTTTGCTCTGCAATGGTTGAACCTGGCCTCCACCTACAAGGTGGCCCAGGTACACAACATGACTCTGCCCTATCTGGCACATAGTAGCCTTAATAGTTAGGCCTGCTTTCTGCAGGGCCTCCAAAACATTTCCCAGGTGGACCAAGTAATCCATCCAGGTTGAGCTAAAGACAGAAATATCATCTTGATATGCTGCACTGTAGACTTCCAGGCCTGTTAGGACTTTATTCGCCAACCTTTGAAATGTGGCAGGTGCATTGTTCAAACCAAAGGGCATCACCACCAATTGGTAGTGCCCACTAGGGGTAGAAAATGCTGTCTTTGTCTTTGCATCATCATCTAGTCTGATCTGCCAATAGCCAGCTGTCAGATCAAATGTGCTCAGAAACTTGGTGGAGGCCAACGCTCATCTAATCTGGGTCTTGGAAGGGTATCAGTACTAGTGACTGCATTCAGACCCCAGTAGTCTACACAAAACCTCATCTCTCTCTTACCACCCTGGGTGTGAGGTTTAAGCACTAAGACTACTGGACTAGCCCAAGGGCTATCTGAGGGTTCAATAATTCCCAAATCCAATATCTTCTGGACTTCAGTCCTGATACAGTCCCTGACATGGTCAGGTTGCCTGTAAATCTTATTTTTAACAGGCAGACGTTCCCCAGTGTCCACTTCATGAGAGCCCCAGGTAGTCTGACTTGGAGTCAGAGAGAACATATGTCTGCACTGATTGAACACTTGTCTGCAATCAGCTTGCTGCTGGGCATTGAGGCTGCCTGCCAAGGCTACACCATCCACTGACCCATGATCAGGGTTCTGTGAGAGCAGGTCAGGGAGTGGATCACTCTCTTCCTCCTGTCCCTCATCAGTAGCCATGAGCAAGTCCATGTCTGCCCTGTAAACATATGGTGTCAGTCAGTTGACATGAAGTACCCTATAGGGGCTCCTGAGAGTTCCATGGTCTACCAAATAGGTAACCTCTCCCTTCTGTTCAACAATTGCATGGGGGCCACTCCACTTGTCTTGGAGGGCTGCTTTGTATTCTGAGTCAGGGGGCAAGGCACTGCCTTAATCCTACTGCTCCTCTTCTTGGAAGGCACCTGGTCCATACTTCCAGAACCCAGGGCCTGTTCAGTTTTTGACATTTTGGCCTGTGACCTAGTCACAGAAAACACATGTGCAGGGATTCCTAACATTTCTGCATGGGTCCTGAGCTCCAATTCAGCCCAAGCTGAAGTCTCTAAATCATTGACAAGCAAGCATTCAACAGGGAGGTCTGAACTTACCACAACCTTCTTGAGGCTAGTTACCCCTCCCCAGGAGAAATTAACAACTGCCAGGGCATGGTCAGTCCTGACATTGCTAGCATTGGTCACTTGGTAGATTTCACCAATTATGATCTGCCCAGGAGCCACAAGGTCTTGTTTCACCATTGTGACACTTGCCCCTGTGTCCCTGAATGCCAGAGCCTCTTTTCCACTAATCAAATGCTGCTGTCTGTATTTGCCCAGATTATTGGGACTAATAAAAGAGGACATGTCCATGCCTCCATCACAGATAAGTACAGCCTGAGTTGAAACTCCTACTAGGCCGGAGTCCACCTCAGAGCCCAGGGTTAACCCTACTACACCCTTATTCTGATTACCACCACTTGGAGCTGAACTAGGGGAAACAGTTGCCTTAGGGGAAATGGTGGCTGGTGTTGAGACTTTGGATTTATTACAATCACTAGTCCAATGGGTTTTCTGTTTACAGATTTTACACCATGGTTTCGTAGGCCTTTTCATTTGGTTGATTTGGACTCTCCACCAGATGCAGATTTTTGGGGACCATGAGAAGACTTCTGGTCTTTACCCTTTTCCCCACCCTTATCATAGTTCTTGGAATCTTGCTTCTTTTGGTCACCATCTCTGTTCCTAACCTTCTGCTTCACCCTGGTTCTGACCCATTTGTCTCCCTTCTTTCCCAATTCTTGGGGAGTGGTCAGATCAGAGTTCACCAGGTACTGATGCAACAGCTGATTTTGACTATTATTAACACCTTGGCTGCTAGGCGTTTTCCCGCTGTGTGCTGGAAAATGCTTTATTCCTTTATTTATGACGAGCTCAGCTCGTCATCAGCACAGCTCAACTGTGCATCATGACGAGCTGAGCTCGTCATAAGCATCGAAAGGGTTAAGGATCTGCTCCATCATAATCAAGTTGTACAATCCTTTGAAATCACACACCTTACTGCAAAGTAACCAGCCCTCCAGAGCATTAGTAGCACAATCAACAAAGTCAACCTAGTCCGGAGTCTGAGCCTTTTGGGTATCCCTGAACTTTATTCTGTATTACTCAGTTGGTAGGCCAAATCCTTAAATCACAGCACTCTGCAGGACTGTATAATCATCAGCATCCTCCTCTCTAACAGTGAGGAGCTTATCTCTACCTTTGTCTGCAAAGGAGAACCACAGGATTGCTACCCACTGCTCCTGGGGGACCTTCTGAACTTTACAGGCCCTTTCCAGTGCAGTAATCCATTTATGGATGTCATTCCCACTCTGGTAGGAAGGGAAAATCTTGCTTAGGTTCCTATGGTCATGAGATTTTTCTCTACTACTAGGGAAGTTGCTGCCACCATGGGGCTCTAGCCCTATCTTCTTTCTAGCTCTTTGGAGCTCCAAGGACTCCATTTCTAAGGCTACCAGCTGTCTTCTGATTCTCAGCTGGGCTTCTTCATACTTGATTTGCCTTTCTCTCTTCTCCTCTGAGGATTCCCTCCTGTGAGAAGAAACAGACGTCCTTATAGATGTGTCAGACTGGATAGACTCCTCTGAAGGCAATCTTGACCTTCTAGGCACAACTCCAACTCACCCTGGTGGGACAAAGAGAGGGCCACCTTGGCATTCTTTCTAATCTCACTCAAGACTCACCTATTTCGCTCTGCGTACAATTAAAATTATAAATTTCCTCCTCTTTTCAGGTTCCCTTTTACCCCTCTTCGTCTTGACCCTTACCTCTGCCTTATTCTCCCTAACACTGCCCAGGTAGCTCCCTCCTGTCCTTTTGCTTCAGCACCAAGAAACTGTATAGTGTATGCTGTGCTTTATAAATGCCTTTCACATCACATCACATCACAATCTCCAGGAGGATCTGCACTTTCCAGGTCAAGGTCACTGTCACCTTCCTGGTCAGCATCAGAGGGCAGGTCCTGGTCATTTTCACCCCTGGGCTTGTCCTCTTCTGCTGATTCACACACACTGCTTACCCCTCCAGGCCCTGAGGCCATTCTAAGATCAACCAACTGCAGTACCTTTATGAGGCGTTGGGTGTTTGCACTTTTGCCTGTCTTCAATCTCCTAGTAGCACACAATGCTCTCAATTCCAAGAATGGGAATGTGTCATACTTTTATGCCAGCACTGTACTGACATCTGGCAGGGACCCACTGGTTCCTGGCCTTGAAGACATCACTAGTGAGGTGTGGTGTATGCACCTACCTACTCTAGTGTGGCCTGCTAAACTCTCTTGAGTTGTAGAAAGGGTGTGCCAAGCTGTGGCGCTGGGCCCTCACCTCCAGTCTGGATTGCTGCCTTCTGGTTGGCAGAGACTTTTTCCTTGGTCTTTCGCTTATTGTCATTCCATCGCCTCTTGACCTCGTCCATTGTCCTCCTGTGCTCTCCGACGGCATTCACCTTGTCCACCATGTCCCGCCATATTCCATTTTTGGTGAGTAATGACACGTTGGAGGTGAGGAACAATTGTTTATGGTGTTCCATCACCTCCGTGACTATAATCCTGTTCGCCTGCAGACGGAACTTCGTCTTCCTCTTCTTCTTGTCTTTGGCCTTCCCTGTCCCCGAGGTCTTGGGCTGGTCGTACGGGGTGCTTGTGGGGTTGCGCTCCTCGATGCGCCTGCTCCGGCTGCCTCCATGGTACTTGAGTGTTGGTCAGTTTGTGTTTGATGTTTTTTCTACCTTTTTTTGTGATTTTTCCCGCCTGCCAGGTGTGTGTTGCAGGCCTGGTGCTGCTTATTGCTGATTTCCTCATTGCGCTTTGGCCCATCGCAGGTTTTTTGGTGCTGTGGTTTGTGTTTTTGTCTCCATTGAGGTGGTTGTATTGCGGACATAGTCCGCGGTTTCGGCAGACTATCGCATGCTACTGCAGCGTTGTGAATTCCACGTTGACACTGGGTTATTTTCCTGCAATAGGCTGCGATGTTGAAAGTTGCGTTACACTACTCTTGCAGTAGTTATCACATGTTCTTTTGAATATACCCCTCAGTGTTCTTTTGCCTACACTCCTATTCAACAAGAATTTTATAAACCTCCATGACTTCCCTCTTTTCAACATTATAATTGTTTAAATGTGACTATCATTGCTATTTTGTTTCCTTGCATGGTATTATCATTTAAACAGTTAACTTTCCTCTTTTTAAATTTTGTACACCCCATATTTTTACCTAGATATTCCTTTAATTCCCTACTTATATGTATGTGATTGTTTACAATGTTATTGTATTTTTTATCCATATCATTTGACTTAATAAACTTACTTTTGAACTTTAAAAAATCAGAATATGTTTTGCAGAAATCTAAGAGTTTAGAAATTAGGAAGTGGGGTCTGTTTCTTGTGCTATCTTCTTTGAATTTGGTTCCATTATCCTTTATTTCTTTGTATACTCTGGTTATTCTTCGGTAAAGAGCATTGCAGTCTATTAACAAAAATGGCAGTGTCACCCAAACAATAGCGCTACTATTCCAGATGTGAAAATCGATATAAATACCTCTGATTTGAAAATTTAAAAGATTAGGAAGAGGTGTGGCGCCGCGGCCAGGGCGACTGACTCTGGAATCTGGGGATCATGGTTCGATCCCTGTGCAGGCAGCAGATTAGTCCAGCACCATATGACTCTGGGCAATAGCTTGCTTAATCTTCACGACGCCCCCCCCCCCCCCCCCCCCTCGGTGCCTAGAGACCCTTACGGGTGATTGTGCGCTTTACAAATGTGGATTATTATTATTATACTCTCTATTTGGGCACCTTGGCAGCTAGAAGAGTCATCGAGATGGATGGATGACTGTTTCCCCTATCAGGCTCCCTGGATAATAGAGATAAGCTCTATTTCGACAAGGGATGAATTTTATTCCGTTCGAATGCATTTTGTAAAATAAAATGGGAGCACATTTGGGCTCATTTGATAAAGTGGTCAAATATCGCAGGATCTGTGAAAGGAACTCATTACAGAACATATTTGGAGTACTGTAAGAGACATTTCATATCAGACAATCACTCACTGAAAACTATAGTAGGCTTATTTATGAGCAATTTAATACCCATAGCAGTTTGTCAGTAAATGTGTTATTGGAAATTAGGCACTGTTAATCCTTTAAATTCCTAAATGAAAACTTGATTAACAAAATTCGGAAGGCTGCAAATGATAAACTTTATTGTGCAGACATGGAAGGGTTTTTTTCTGTCTTCTGCGCTTATATTAACTCCAAAAATCTTAGGGCCGCATTTATGAAAAGTAACGCATCGCTGCGTGAAAACAGTGATGCGTCACTTTTCACTGTGCTCTCCTTGCGACACTAACGATGCGTCATATTTACAGTACGACGCATCATGTCGCAAGGTGTTACAGATACGTCAGTATTTCTGACGTATCTGTAGGCGCAAAAGTGACGCATTGCTGCAGTGTGTCACAAAAGTGACGCAACTTCAGCAATGTGTACTTTCACATGGGCAAGTCCCATGTTGTTAGTGCCTGCGTCAGTCTTACGCCTGCCATAAGCTGGCGTAAGATTTTGATGCATTAGCGGCCAAGAAATGGCGCAGTGAAATCTTATAGATTTCACTGCGTCACTTCTATGACTCTTTCTTGCGTCAAAACGCCCCCTTGCATACATTATACCTGGTGCAGGTATAATGTGGCGCAGGGGTTTACAAAGTGACGCATCTACCTAGACGCGTCACTTTGTAAATATGGCGCAACAAGGCGCATTTTTTACACCACTGGTGCGTCACAAAAAGTGATGCACCGGTGGCTTAAAAGTGACGCACAGCCTCATAAATGAGGCCCTAAGAGTTAGTGCATGGCGGGGGGGGAAGGGGGGCAGACAGTAGAGCTTGGAAGAACAGTGCAGCAATTGTCCCTTCACGCATGTCAGGTAGACGGGAAAAAAAGATCACGCAGAACGATTTTGCATAGAAGTATTGCGAGGAATAGGATCTTGATAAGGCCCTAGTTGTTGAATCATTGTTTATTAATTATATTTTCTGCTCGTAACTTTTAATTGTGTAGCAATGCAATAAACCAATTGCTTTTCTCTGACGCCGTAACATTTGTATTTAAAAAATAAAAGTATAACAAAAGTAGGAAAAAACATGATTCCACCTTTAAATTGGATGTTACTTTAGAATCACTATCCTGAAATTCATATATTTGTGTTAGTTTCCCCAATTTGTTTGCTCTGTGTTTAACAGGTGAACTTCTGCACTAAAGTACAGGTATGGAGTGTCAAAGATAAGCACATCTACTTTTTTTAGGTTCATAAAACATAGAATGATTTAAGATTACATGTTTTTGTATAGACTTGGCTGCAGGATATGTTACTAGCGTGATTCTATGTGCATGACGAATCACGTTACAGATACTCTCAAATAATTTAGATCCTAGTTAATAGTTCAGTTCAATTATTTGGCTTTGCTCAACCGTGAATGACAATCTCCAAAAGAAAAGTAGGATTTTGACAGTCTTGGCTAACCTTTTCTAATTGAACTACAATCAGGATAGAAATGCTTTATTACTAATTGAAGCCAGCATACCTTATTTAACAGCTCCGGCTATGTTTGGGTCAAGCATATTTCGAATGTCTGCATTTAAATCATGAATTGCAGCACTAGGATTATGCCAGGTCTGTGTCGAATATGAAGAGTATTTTTTTCTTTTTTTTCTTCTCAGGAAAAGCCATCTCAGTATAATGAGGTGTGTGTAGATCCACACAACTTAATTTGTAGTATTTTACCACTATATGGGGTCTGCTTAATTTAAACACCCCTCTCAAATGTTCCTACAGATTGGGTTCGTCATCCTCCTGCCCTATTCACCCCAAATTATTTCTTGAATGGTACTGGTGGTAACTGAGTCTGACTGTGCCCTGGGCTCTGCTGGCAGGCCCAGGCCAGTGCTATGTTTAAAGCAGAACACATGTAAAGGGTACACTAGGGGCCTCATTTACGAGGCCATGCGTCACTTTTACGCCACCGGTGCGTCACTTTTTGTGACGCACCAGTGGCGTAAATAATAATTTACAAAGTGACACATCTAGGTAGATGCGTCACTTTGTACACCCCTGCACCAGGTATAATGTATGCAAAGGGGGCATTTTGACGCAAGAAATGGTCATGGAAGTGACGCCGTGAAATCTATGAGATTTCACTGCGCCACTTCTAGGATACAAATGCGTCATTTTCTTACCCCTGCCTCACAGCAGGCGTAAGACTGACACAGGCCCTTTCAGGACACATTGCTGGAGTTGCCTCACTTTTGTGACACACTCCAGCAATGCGACACTGTTGTGCCTACAGATACGTCAGAAATACTGACGTATCTGTAACTCCTTGCGCAATGATGCGTCATACTGTAAATATGACGCATCATTGGTATTGCAAGGAGGGCGCAATGAAAAGTGACGGATCGCTGTTTTCATGCAGCGATGCGTCACTTTTCATAAATGAGGCCCTATGTTAGGGGAAGATTTCAAAGGACCCCTTTCACGCCAGGAGTCTGCCCGATTGAAGGGACACTCGCGAGGAGACTCGGAGTCCCATCCTGTACCGATGCCATCTACTGCATCGTCAGCGATAGCGGACAGCATGATCCCCCGGTGCAGGAGGTTTTGAAAAGCTGCTATCACGCCACAAGACTGCTCAGTGAAGGGCCAGTCACAAGGGGACTTGGAGTCCCAACCTGCTCCGGGGCCATCTTCCATATCGTCAGCGCTGTAAAGCGCACAGCATCAGCCCGCGGCACGGGACGTTTTGAAAGGGATGCTTTCACAGGCCAGGACTCTGTCGCATTGAAGGGCCGATCACAAGAGGACTCGGAGTCCCAGCCTGCACCAGGCCCATCTCCGCATCGTCAGCGCTATAAACCGCATTTCATTTGCAACATCCTGCGGGCCGTCCTTGCCTGTCATTGCCAGGAAGACGCAGGGCAGGGCCACCTCGTGGATTTTGCTTGCAGTAAATCCTGTCTTTTGTGACCTTACTGGGGGACTCTGCTCTGCAACACATTGTAAGGCAGTGGATAAGAACACTGAGTCCTAAAACAACAAGTGACGTTTGACTGCACTCTATTGTCCTATTTTTTCTTGGGCTATAGGAAGTGACTTAGCTTTTTCCATGTAGGAACTGCCCAATAGTCTGAAATATCTGAACATATGGTCTGAATGCCGATATATTAGGAAATGAGTGTATTTGATGTTATATTCGTCTCTTTCCTTGACCTCCTCCCACTTAAGTTTCCTTTTAAGATTTTCGTTTAAGATGGGAAAAAGGAAGGCTGCAAACTCACTATAGAAAAAATCGCCAGGGAAAGCATGTGTAACATTAATGAATTATATTATTGGGGCAATGGGAGCAATTGAAAAACAAATCTTAACCATGGAGGAGAATTTGAATTTAGAAGGGGAGGGTGTAGTAGTACCACCTGACTAGGGGCAGGGAGTTAATCCAGTTTACACAGTTGAGAATTGAAAAGAGATGCCAAAATCAAAATTGGTGTACAATTTGCTCCTGATCATATATCTGTTATCGAACTTGAGCCCAATCTACAATCACCTTTGAAACGGCCCTGGAGACCCAGAGATTAGTCCCAAAGACAGCCGGTTCGGGGCAGAAAGTTCCCGCCCAAAACCCACTAATCCCAGTTCATCAGCAATATCAGTGATAGAGGGGTCAAAGAGCAAAATTCTAATTAAAGGACCTCCAAAAATTATCCCCTGTGACTTGGGAAAAATGACTACGTAGTCGAAGGACTAGACATATTCATAAGAACGACAATAAATACACTAACTACAAGAGTTAAACAAATAGACGCAACGCTAAAAACATGCATGGATACGTTAAAGGTGAAAAGGGTTAAGTATCTAACTCAAATGTATGGGGGAGAATGAAAGACTATGAATAGTGGGGGGGGGGGGGGGGGGGGGGGGGGACATAACCAGGCCAGTTAGTTCGTCAGGTTATACAACAGACAGCCCGGTTACAGAAGGGTATTGTTAAGAGTGCATACTAAGGGATGGCATGAATAAATTAACAGGTAACACAGAGTCATCACAGCATCTTAACCCCAAAGGGAGAGACTATAACGAAGGGTGGAGTGTTGTGTACAACTAGGAATTCCTCGCACAACACAAAGCATTCTATTCAATCTAGGAATCTGTCTCACACAGAGGGACTGGATTTGCCACCAGCGGCTACTCCCTATGTAGTAGTATTAGAGAATGTCCTGACTTTATTAGATAACAAAAAAAATAATCTTAGAAGACACTGAGGAATACAAAGATTGGAGGGCATGCAAACGAGGGAGGCTGTCACAAGGTCTTGTATAACATTCCAGTCAGCAACCGTTTAGACGATCTGACAACATTAGATGGTGAAGATTGACTAATTGCAAAACACTATATAAAGATTGTACACAACGGACACAGCCCGCACATGGGTCTCTCCCTAGTTACGCAAAGAACGGACACAGGGGTAAATTCAGGAAATACACTAATCACAGATACTCCAACTTTGACCCCCTATCCCCCTCTAAATGTAAAGGGAAGTAGAGACATAGATAATATAAGAGATGATTAGTGCACCTCGCTATCCTGGAATGTTGCATGCTTACGAGCGAAAGCCACAATTGCAGAATGAACGGATTTTGTTACCAACTTTAACATTCTCTGCTTCCAAGAAACCTGGGTAGAGGATCCATTTCACATCGATGGGTATACGACCTTCCACACTTCAGCCATACCGTCTGTGCATGGAAGATCTAAAGGAGGGTGATGTGCATATATTTTCAATTACATGAATGCAACCAAGATAAAGCTGCTGGCCTTTGAAATTTACTATTACATTTCCCCTATTGAAATCGATAAGCACTGTTGATTAGCTGTGATAAATTATTATAATAATGCTCCGCCTGAACAGATTTGCATGGCCCTCAGACAACTGTGTAATGATCTTTCGTATTTACAAAATGACACAGTAAAAGACACGGTTGTACTTTGGGGTGGAGATCTTAATATTAGTCTTGGTCTGTGTAATGCGGACAAAAATTGTGGGATAACACTGGAGGGTGCTATAGGCAATACCTATTTTCACCATTCACTTTAAGGGGATACTCCGAATTATGTTTTGTTCAAGTTTGATCTAGTTTTTGTCAACGAATTCTGCACCCCACCAGTATCATTCAATTGCACCCTTAATGGAAGAGGTGCGAACACGATTATAGATTAACCCCCCGATTCATCCTTGTCATGTTTTGCGAGTCCTTAACAGCCATTTTTAAGGAATCGCTATTAAAGACTCGCAAAACGGGATTCATGTAGAAATCGCAATATTTTTTGCGATTTCTACAGCTTCCTTATTTGCGATTCGCTAATTGCAAATCGCAAATAATCCACCACTCCCCATTCATTCCTATGGGCCTAAAGGCCCATAGGAATGAATTGGGAGTCATTCCTTATTTGCGATTAGCAAATAGCGATTCGCAAATAAGGAAGCGATTTCAAGGATGCCAGGGTGTCCAAAGGACACCATGTAGCACTCCTGAAATGGTAATGTACACTGGTGTTGCACACACACAAAGGACATGTGTGTGTGTAACATACAACTTAGAAAAATGCACTAAAGTGCATTTTTCTAAGTTTTTGCTATTTACCACGTAGTTAGACTTCGCAGTAAATAGCGGCCCCAGATTGCGAATTCGCAATTTTAAAATTGTTCATGAATTGCATTTAAGGAATCTCAAATATAGATTCCGTAACTGCAATTTTTCGCAATTTAGCGATTTTTAGAATTGCGATTTTTGCATTTGGGATGATGAATCCCAAATGCAAAAATAGCGCTCGCAAAGGGCCAGATTCTTAGAATCTGTTTTTTTGCGAGCCGATTTCAGCTTCATGAATCTGGCTGTTAGTGATAACAGCAAACAGACATTCACCTAGAGTCAATGGTTTTAAAACACATACTAATTCTTTAAGCGATCACTTTCCGCAGTGCGTAATCTTTAAACTGTCTAGCAAAGTCATAAAAATAAAGGTAAAGTACTCACATGCAGTTAATGACATTTCTCTTAATAAAATTCATGGTTACTCTTTACGGTGGTACAAAGTTGACGCTGTTAACTTCACCAAGCAGCTTATCAGTAAATACTACACCGTTTTTTTAGCTTGTCTAGATGAGAACATGGATCATGTCAACATTTTAGAATCCTTCCAATTGATCACTCATGGGATTAAGGAAGGCGTATTGGCCGAGAACAGAAAAGGGTACAAGAAAACTCAGGGTTGGTTCAACACTAAATGTACAAAGGCATATAACAACTGAAAACACGCACTACAATAGCCTTTAAAAGTTAAGCAAAAAAGCAAAGCATGCAGATTGGTGTATAAATAAGCACTTAGAAAACGCAAGAAGGACATGAGAGAGGATGCATGGAGGGCCCTGCATGAAGCAACCTTGGTTAGAGATAATAATGCGTTCTGGTGGGCAGTGAATGCCCCCTTCTTGAGCCCCCAGTATATTCCAACCATAGAGATTGCGATCAGTGAAGAGGAAATGGGTGAACCACTACTCTAATGTGTACAAACTTCTAGTAGAAAAGATAGAAACTGATAGTGCTTCAAGGGCTATGGGGGCCATTGCCCACCCTAAATTGCCAATAAACCTTCATTTTACCCTAGAAGAGGTTAACCTAGCTCTGAAGCTAATAAGTGGGGGAAAGTACCTGGTCCTGATGGCTTACCAGTAGACCTCTTTAAATCCAATGTGGTCCTGTGGGGCCCACTGCTGACACAAGTCATGTTGTAACCTAAGTTTTATTGAGACCAGGTCAGAATCACTTTTCGTTCCGATATGCAAGAAAGGTGACCTCCAGACCCCCACTGCTATGGGCCAATCTAACTACTTGATTCTCTGGTCAAAGTGGCTGGACACATTGTACTAAATAAACTCCAGGGCTGGGCTGAAGCAAATGATATTTTATCTGAGTTGCAATTTGGCTTCAACCAGGTCTTAGCACAATTGAGCAGGGACTACATTTGAACCTATTAATTGGGAAATACATTCTGGCCATACAAGGTAAACTCTTTTTGGCATTCGCGGATTTAACCTCCACCTTTGATTGTGTAGAACATGACAAACTATGGATTATAATTAACCCTGGGCAGACAACTACGCTACACTTGTGTAGTTTGCGAAGTTTGCGCTACTTCGCAGTACGCAAAATGCACATAGCACAGTGCGAGCACACGTAGTGTAGTGTAGCAGTCGTTTTTTGCTTGCTCGCGGTCCTCAACGTCAAGTTGGCAACCGCGAGTGAGCAAAATGACACCCCGGTGAGACTTTTTCCTCATTCGCGATCAGCAACATCAAGTTGGCAATCGTGAGCGTGGAAAATAACCCTCCAGGCGAGATTCTCAACGCGGGGAGGTCAGGGTTCTCATTGCGAGTCGTCACGTATGCTCGCGACCGCTCACAATGAGAAACTACCAGTCCGCGTTGAGAAAGCTGCCGCTTGAGTAAAAATCTACTCAAGCGGCAGAAAACAACAGCTCGCACTATGCAAGATGCCGTTTTAAATGATTGCACAGTGCGGAGAAGCATCCAGAACTGTGCAATCATCGCAAACAGCACACTACACAGTTTGCGTAGTACTACGCGTAGCTCGCTTAGTGCAAAGTGCACTTTGCTTAGCTACGCGTAGCGCTACTTTGTGAACTACACCCAGAGTTAATTATAATAGCCAATTTAGGCATCAAACCACCACTCTTAGACTTTTTGAGGGAATTGTACTCTGACTTCAAAACAACGGTCCGTTTTGGGGTTAAGGGTGAGTGCACTGCATCAACCAGCGTAGAGAGAAGCGTAAGAAAGAGTTATGTTTTGGCTCCCTTTCTTTTCACATTATAAATTAACAGTTTGAGACTGACAGTGTTTGATCAGTGCCGGGATTTACCACAAGTTGGACATCACCCAATACTCGCCCTCCTCTACGCTGATGATGCAGTGCTGATGGCACTTGTTGCAAAGTCATCCTGTGCCCTGGGCACCCCCCCACTTTTTGCTGACTGATGCTGGTGGTAACTGATTTTGACTGACCCTGGGCTCTGCCTAACCAGGCCCAGGGCTAGTGCTAAGCAGAAAGGAACACATTAGAATACAGTTAAAACACCTAACATACACAAGGGTACACTATGGTATGGTGCTGTACCTCTGTAATTGGCATGAACTACTCCATAAGCCCCGAGTATATATTAGGGCAGGGGAATGAAACTACCTAGAAGTCCCCAGTACCCTGGGGCATGACAGTTTAGAGACCAGCAGCTTTTTCTGCTCTTGCATGTGGGCACTGCTGAAGCCTGAGGTCAGTTTAAAAACAGCCCTGAGTGCCAGGACTGCTTTTAAACAGTAAATTGTGCCCACACTCGGCTTTGGTGGTATGGGCCCTAAAAAATTGATAACCTACAATGTTGTGGCATATTAGGGACCCCCAGGGTCTCCCCTAGGTATCCCAGGGGTGGGGGGTCAGATATGTATAAGGTACACCCTTATAAAAATGAGTCTTTCTATGCCTGGGTAAAGTGAAATTTCACATTTCACTCCCTACATTGTGTTAAAGTGCTACTCAAATTCGACTTTGATGCCAGGAGCACTGGGTAAGGAGGATCTACAATATGTCTGCAGATTCAGAACCCCTAATGTCTCCCCTAGTTGCACAGGGGGTTGGGGTCCTGTAGAAAGTAGGGTAATACTTATAAAATATGTTTTTATAAACCCTGGTGCTAGAAAACTGGCCCAGGTCATTTTCCCCATTGCAATTCCCATGGCCCATAGTTTAACATGTCAGGAAGTGTTTGATTAATAACTATTGATAGGAGAGGACTAGCCTGACCATTCAAAGACTTCCCAGAATGGTAGTAGTAAACTCAAAAATATTATATTGTTGAACGTCTCCTAAAGTGTAAAGTTATAAGACTTTCTTGTTTGTAAGTCCAAATTCAGCCTTCCAGTGGTCTGCCCTGATTGGTCAGAGTCAAGTGGATTAACCAGGCTGCTTTGAAGAGGCGATACAGAGCCCCTCGGGTTACCAACACTGCTGGGAGGGCAGTGTGCTGGCTCATAGGAATGCCAGGCCAGGGGGTGGAGTCGTAAACCATGCTCTTCAAAGGCAGAGGGGAGGCCTGGGTATCAGTTACACTTTTACACTCTTGACCCAGAGTCAGGGCAAGGGTTAAGGAAGGTATGTGCAGATGGTAGGGGAGAGTCTATGGAAATAAGCCATCTCAGGGTAGTGTTTAGGCAGCTGTTACTTCCTTGCTGGAAAATCAGTCGTTATGGATTTGGAAGATTTGATGCACTCTGGGACAAAATAATGCCACACTCTACAGGATGTGGTCATAACTATGAGGAGTTACCCTGCTCTCATTGGTCAGAAGTGACCTGTTGCTTGATCCAGAGAATTTTGAATAAGTATCTGAGAGGGGCAGAGCCCTCCAGATCTGCTGCTTGAAACTGAATGAAGCAAGAAGTGCCCTGCTGAGAAGATTTTGCTGTGCATAGAATTCTAAGGCCTGACCTCTGAAGACTGCACCATCTGAAACTACAGCCCTGTGGATTATCTTGTTGGAAAAAAAGTAGAGTGGACTCCCTGAAAGCTACAGGTTAAAAGAAGCTCAACTGGAACATCTGCAAAATTAACAGTTGATGGACAGAATGCAGAACAACGTCATACATTGGAACATCACCAACTAAATCTGCACCTTGGAGACCCATCAGTGGATTTGTAAGCGTTTTTTACCAGTGGATTGTGGGAACTGAAGTCCTCAACTTCCAAGGACCATCTTGGAGCTTCCAGACCCTTGGAGTAAGTTTGAGACACTTTGGGACCCCTTGAGGAACCTGAAGAAGAAGTTCAAGAAATTTGGAGACGTTTGGACCAACTTTGAAAAAAAGCTCCATAGAGGGATCAACTCAACCTGGCCAGCCAGGCTGACTGCCTTCAACAGCGAGCTGGCCAAGATAGCCAGGTACGTCCTGCTAAAAGCTCCTTAGCTCCAACTTCCAGAGATTAACCGGGACTAGAGAAAATTTGAAGCCAGCGAACCCTCACTGGATCCAGCTACATGAGGAGCATCGAGAGACCCCGTGAGAAAAAGTTCCAGAAAAGTTTCTAAGTCCGCTCGTAATAAAGTCGACCGGGAGCAACCGCGAGAGCCAAACCGCCTGCCTTCCATTGCATGTGGGCCTGGATTCCTGGTTTGGCCCGCTGAAGCAAACTTGAAATATCTTCTAAGTCCGCTCCAGGGAAGTTTACCAGGACTTGCTGGGAGCTTTAAGTGGCCATGAGAGAAAAAGCTACAGAAAAGTTTGTAAGTGTGAAGGTAGAAACTGAGACAGGGACCTGCAGGGGGCTGTAGTCGCTCAGGGCTCCATCGCCCCTGGCCTGAAACTTTAACTTTGCCCTGGTCTATCGCGAGCAGGTATAACAATATGGTGCTATAATCTTCTAAGTGCTATATTTTATTAAATCTTTGAAAATTCATATCTCCTGTTCCCTACATTGGATTTTTGTCGTTTTGGTGTCATTGTAAAGATAAAAATATTTCGTATTTTTATAAATTGGTGTTGGATTTTTATTATGTGTTGTGTCTTAAACTTTTACTGAAGTGGTGTTTTTAAATGGTTTACATACCTGTCTTTGAAGTTAAGCCTGTCTGCTCGCAGCCACGTTACCAAGGGTTGAGCATAGGAAAGTTTTCTAAGACCTATGCTGGGTCCTACCATGTGTTAGTGGCCTTATTGCCAGTGGCAGACCTACATTTGCCCCTACCAATAACCCACTTTCCAACATTTGGTGGCAGCGGTGGAATGAGGATTTGAGTTTGAAAAGTACACCTTTCAGTGAATCATTTAAGATTATAAAAATCCTCTAAATTGCCTTAGAACAAAACTTTTGAGTTTGATTTTTGGAATTTGGACTAAACTGTTTTCAATCCTTTGTTTTGATTTTTCTAAATTGTTCTAAGTCTGTTGTGCCTAGTTTTTTGTGACCCAAAACTAGGGAACCATGGAGTTGGACCTTGCTCAACTGTCCTAGTTTAAAATAGCTGATCTTAGGGAACAGTGTAGGCTTAGGGGGCTGCATGCTGCCAAGAAGACGAGGAAGGCAGGGTTGCTTGAGTCCCTATAGGCCTGGGCCAGGGCAGCTGAGGAGAACCAAGGGGGATGGGAGGATGTTCCCCCCAACCTCACCCAAGAGAGGGATGAGGATGAGACCTCTTCCATTGTGACTAGTGTTAGCCAGGTGAAACAAGGTGGTGGTCGGAGTGGGGAAGGGTCCCTTACTCAGGAACCACTACCACCTCTTGCAGTAAGACAGCTTCAGGCTCAATTAGCTTTGATAGCTTTAGGAAACTGGACTTGGCTGAGAAGAGATGGGAGAAGGAGGAGAAGAGGAATGGTGGCAGTGAAAGTGAAGAAAAAATGCTGAAATGTTCAGGGGTGGTAGAGTTGAACCTAAACTTCCCAAGGGCATAGTACCCAAGTACACTGAGGGGGATGACATTGATAGGTGGCTAGCAGCTTTTGAGAGTGCCCTTAAAATGAGTAGGGTTCACTCTAGGTATTGGGGTGCACTCCTGTGGGAGTTGATTCCAAAATCTTGGAGGGATAGGCTCCTGACCCTGAAGGGAGAGGATGCAGAATCATACCAGCAGATGAAGGCATGCTTAGTCAAGAGATTTGGTCTGACTCCAGAGCAGTACAGGTTGAAGTTTAGAGGTACCCAGAAATCGAATTCAAAGTCTTGGGTAGACTTTGTGGATGTTTCAGTGAAGGCACTGGAAGGTTGGATTGTTGGTAACAAACTTGACACTTATGGGGGATTGTATAATTTGTTTTTGAAGGAACATATTTTGACTCATTGTGCAGAAGAGAAGTTACGCCAGTATCTGGTGGACTCTAAGCTGACAGACCCCAGAGAGTTGCGGGAATCCGCTGATGATTGGGTGAGAACCTAGGTTTCCATTCAGCATCAGGGAGGTGACCAGAAGAAAGGAGGAAAGGACCCTTCCCTAGGGAAAGCCCAGGGAAATGAAGGTCAAAAACCTAAGGAGTCCTCCAAAGACCCACATATACCTGCACAAGGAGGGGGGGCACGAGCCAACCCAAAATCAAAGGGAGGGGGGTTCAGGGAAAGCCTGGTATGTTCTTTGATCCCTCAAATGTGGGTAAGTGCTTTGACTGTAATCAGCCAGGGCATAAGCAGGGAGATGCTATCTGCACTAAGAAACTCCCCCTAAGGGGTCATCCACAGGGATTGCCAGTCTCAGTGTAGGGGTGGAGAGTGGTGCCCCAGAGAGGGGTAGTCAGGTGGAGGAAGCAACCTTAGTGTCCCTGGGAGGGGCGAATATTGCCACCCTTGCTGTCTTACCTCCTAACATGGACAAGTACAGGCAGAGGCCTAAAGTGAATGGGACTGAGGTTGAGGCTATCAGAGACACTGGGGCTAGTGTAATTATAGTCTTGGATGATCTGGTGCCTCTAGTGAGGTTGTTACCTGGTGAGTTTCACCAGGTAACATATGCAGACAGCACTACCAAACTCCATCCTATGACTGTGGTGGATTTGGAATGGGGAGGTGTGACAGGCCCGATGAAGGTAGCTGTGTCATAGGTGGTCCCAGTCCAGTGTTTACTGGACAATGATCTTGAAGCCTCTGTGAGGTCATAGGTGGAGAGAGGACTCCATATGAAAATATAGGAGCTCCCTGAGTGGGTATGTTCTGTGACTAGGTCACAGACTAGCCAAAAGGGAGGGGCTGGACACTTGGACCCTGGAGCAAAGGGCCAAGCATCCAAGGACAAGGGCACTGGGCCTGGTGAGGCAGCCCAGGGAACTCCAGAGGTGCAGGAAGAAATCTAACCCTGATGTGGAGGATCTGGCCTCTGAGGGAAGGACTCTATCCCTGCCAGAGCTGTCAGATTTGGCAGACTGATGGGAGCAGCTGGACACTCCAGAGAGTAGTTCAGTCAAGGGCAGCGTGACTGTCCCACCCTTAAGAGCTTGAGGTGGATTGCTTCAAAGCAAGAGGAGGGGGATGACAGTGGGTTTCAGAAACTCTACTGGGAAGATGGACTCCTTTATACTGAGGCCAGAAACCTCAAGAGAGTTCATCCTGACTTTGGGTCAAGCTATCCCCTTGGCAAGACATTTGGGACAGACAACGACATGGTACCGGAGGGTGAACCATTTCTGCTGGTCCCTTATGTATGAAAAGGTAAAGGAGTTTTACAGCTCCTGTGTCACCTGTCAGGCCAGTGCCAGGGCAGAGGACAAGACAAAGGCTCCCCTAATACCACTGCCAGTGGTTGGGGTTCCTTTTTCAAAGGGTGGGGATAGATATTGTTGGTCCCCTGGACCCACATACTGCATCAGGGAATAGGTATATCTTAGTGATAGTTGACCATGCTACTAGATACCCTCAAGCAATTCCTCTTAGAACCGTTGATGCTCCTGCTGTGGCTAGAGCACTGCTTGGTGTGTTCACCGGAGTGGGTTTTCCAAAAGAGGTTGTGGTATGGATTAGGGCCACCTTTTGGGTGCATGTTATGTTAGCATGGCTTTTCTGAAGTTAAACGCCAATTTTTTTCCTTTGGCTGTTTTTTGTGCACAACACTGCTGTTAGTTGTTTTTGCAAGTTAGCTTTCACGAAGGTGCTCACATGGGAAAGGGTTTGTTTTTGACATCCCAAGACATACATCGTACCCTCAGTCTGCACAGTGAGTGCTGAGCTGCCAAGGTTATCATAACGTATGAGACTGTTTATCGGCATGCCCCTGTAACACTTTCTAGACACAATATTTTGGCAGCTGCGAGCTGAGTGAGATTCTCCCTCCTTAATCATAGCCCACTTGACATAATTTCACACACTTGGAAGAATCCAAGGATGCAGAGAGACATGCTGATCCTGATGTAATTTACAGTTACTGAGGGGAAAGGTAAATGGGGTCCATCTGATACTCATGAGACCGTCTATATTTTATAAAAATTAGAGAGAAAAACCTCTGAAAACGCCTGCTTGTCTCCTTCTAATTGACCAATAGAAGGGTTTCAACTTGATTTATTATTTGAGCCACCTTCTGACTTTTTGTGGTCCAGGCCAAGAAACTAACAATATGCTGACTCTCTTCATATATATCTTGTTGGAATGCCTGACTTCCCGAAATCTCCCCTAACAAAAGAAAAAACACAGATGATGGCTACTGCGAATCCCGCCTTGCGTGCCACAGGTGACCACATGGCCCCTTCCTCCTGCTACAGAGCAGATTCGCGGATGCCGGAGGCCGAGTGAGGAGATGCCGAGAGGCTGGGAGTTTTGGACCCGATAATGTTGAGGCACTTTTTTGATTACACAAGAGGATTTTCATTATCTGGGTCTTTCTCTTACCTGTGCTGGCCCTGGTGATTGCATAGGGGCTCGTTAGAGAAGAATTTGAAGTAGCCTGAAGAGGATGCTGGGGCAAGGGTTTGAAGGCGCTTCTCATTTAAGGATTGGCAAGTGAGGTGAGCCATCCAGAGACAATTTTCTTGGAGGGGGTCCCTTGTTGCTGCTCGAACATTTCTACAATCCCGGTTGGCATTTGCTTAGACGTTGTGCAGGGTAAAACTGTAGGAAACTGTAAGAAGCATTAATTAAGTACTGACAGCTGCTATTTAGCTTGACAGCACATCATGCCACTCTGCAGCCACTAATGAAATGCTCAATATACATACATGTGAAGACGGTTAAAAACAACTGGGCAGAGTACTTACATACAACTGCGAATATTTGGATGTTAGTGGATAGCTTTCTCCTTTACAAGAAGTCGGAAAATCACTGTGGTTTGGCTTCCTGGACCCTCTGTTAGGATGCGGAAGAATTTAAAGATAGCCAATGTAATGGCTTATGTTGACTCAAATGTGGGTCTGAAGTAAAAAACTCGAATAACCCAGCTGAAGATTGCCTCTGCAAATGCAAGAGCTGAATGCTCGCACATAGCTTGTCAAGGCTCAGCCCCAATATGTAGCCCTTTGTGCTCAAAAGGCGATGTCCTGGATCTCGGGATGGGGGCTGAAGGTAATCAAAATCAGGGCATGTTCAAAACTCCCCACCAGGAAAAGTTGACTGTGGAAGTAGGTGCTGAGGGGTTGGTCTCGGCCCAATTTGGCTCAGGCAATAAAGTGGTGAGTACTGGTGTAGATAGCCGGACATCAGGGAAATTTGAAGAGACGACAAACCAAGATATTGAAAGGAAAGACACCTCTAATATGTCTCAAAGCAAGACTATGGAATTCCCACTACTTTGGAAACCCAAATTGCCCTCATGGCCTCTACAAAATCCAGTTCCAGAGCAAGAGCTTCTTGATAAAATACAAGTAGGCACGCCAATCGATGTTCAAGCTTTCACTTCACCTCTCAGGCCACTGGATAGCCACCCCTTAGCCTCTTTGGTTGATAAAAATGCAGGACAGCAAGAATTGGTTCAGCTGCGCTGTAAGAGCCCCTAGGGAACCAGCAATTAGATGCCAGGACCAGCATCCAATATGACATCAAAACCATGCTAAATCTCATTCTCAATGAGATACGCGAGCTGAAAGCAGCACAAGCAAATGAGATTGCAGCATTACATTCTTGCCTATCCAAAAATGAAGAAGCAGCTGGTACCTATCCAGCAAGATTGTATGAAGCTGAATCCAGAATATCCCACATTGAAGATCAGATTACCTTGATGCAGCATAAGGTTACTTTGGATTAAAAAACTGAAAAACCTATTGGAAACTAAGCTGTAAGAGCTGGAAAACCTTTCTCGAATCTCTAACCTGTGTCTGGTCGGTGTCCCAGAAGGATGTGAGGGCTCACAAATGCATCAATGGGCCGAGTCATTAATTAAGGAGAATGTGCTTGCTGAATTCTCAAGGGATTTCACTATTACTAGAGCACACAGAATCCCAGCCCAGCCATTTCCGAATTCAAAATTACCATGAACAATTATAGTACATTTAGAAGATTTCTGGGTTAAAGAACCGATACTGACTAGAGCCATTCAAAAGAAGCACTTCTCAAACTGCGAAGTTCACAGTTGCAACATTTTTTTCTGATATGTCAGCAGCAGCGGCTCGTCGGAGGAAAGAATTTGTCAAGCTTCTCTACTTATTCAAGTCACAGGGGGCCCAGGTGGCTATAGCTCAACAATCCAAGCTATGAGTCCTTGTGCAAGGGAAATTTCACATGTTCGCAAATCTTGAGGTAGCACAGGAATTGTTACAGTAAATTACTATGGAAAAGTAGAGAGTTAAGAAGAGTTGCTGTGTTTCTTCCTCTTTCTCCATTTTTCTCACTCTTTTTGAAAATGGTTGGATTTTTCCTTTTTTTCCGCTGAGCCTAAGGGGGGTGGTGATAGGTCACTCCAGGGTGCCCTACCATGGCACCCAGTTTAGGGGTTTTTCAAGGTTGGGCTGTAGGGGGTATGGTGGGTTATTCCCCAACTGTCAGGGGCTGGAAGGGGCACGCAGGGTGGGTGTGGGTAAAGGATGGGTTAAGCAAGGGGAAAAATGGGATGGAAAATAATGAATTATATAGGATATGTTTTCAAGCTAGTGAGATAACGCACAGGTTAATTTTGGCAGGAGACGACAGTATAAGAAAGGCCAAAAACTGAGATAAAGTCTCTGGAGTAGTGGGGGCTGAGATAGATATGTGAGCAGAGATAGATCAAATGACACAAAATATAAAAGTGATCACATGTAACGTGAATGGTTTGTTGAGTATGTGTAAAAGCTCTACATTTCTAAATTGGTTAACATCCCTCACTCCTGAAATCTTATTTCTACAAGAAAACCTTTAGATCTGATAACCTCAAGAATTCTCTATCTAAGAAATATACGTTGGCATATTTTTCATCTGCTAATTTAGCGGTACAAGGGGTCAGGATTTTACTATCAAACTTGTTGGAATGGCAGGTTCTGGAAGTCCTGCAAGAATGGAAAGGCAGATGGCTATGGTTGAAGGTAAAGCTTGAGGAAACAGTGTTAAATTTAGTTAATTATTACGGCCCCATAGATGATGAAACCACAGCACTTGAGCAAATGTATCAAATAGCAATGAATTCTGACGGTATATTGATCATGGGTGGCGATTTTAATTTCATTCAGAATCTGACTCTTGATACCTTGAATAAAACAAAACAACAATTAAAGCCTATAACCACAACGTTTATTAAAAGTTTGATAATAGATTTTACTTTAACAGATCCCTGGAGGCAAGGAAACCCTGGTTTCCCTCAATTTACCTGTTATTCCTCGAGATACAGTACAGCATCTTGAGAAGATTTTTTGTGGGTAGACAAACTGTTAGCCAATGGCAAAACAGAGATACTGGCCAACACTTTTTCGGATCATTCTGTATTTTCTTTTACGTTAATGTTAGGGATTACCTGGAGAAAGAAATCAAGATGGCAGTTTAATAAATCCCTATTAGAAGATACTATTTGGCTGACAGAAACTAGAATTTTTATCAGGGAGTTTTTTCAGTTCAATGTTAATACTGCCCCAATCTTTATGGTTTGGAACGCATTTAATTTGTAAAGCCACTTTCAGAGGACAGGCGATATCCTATAAAACTTGGTTACGTTATAATGCAAGCAAAAGATTGTGGAGTTTCAGACTGCTGTTGAGAAAGCTAATACAAGATGCAAGCTTAACAGCAACAGTGGTGTATATTATTAAGGCACAACAGCAAGAATTATTAAAGACTAAGGAGCAACTGAAGGATTCTTTTTTGTTTACAATTAATTCTTCTTGCCAGAAGTTCTTTCATGTTGTGGTAGTATCATTCTCTATGCCTAATTTGTAAAATATTAAGTTCCAAGCCCCAAAGTTTTCTTCAGGGGGCCACCGTGGCACCACCATCTGTGTGCTGAAAACCAAGCCTGTCTAGTTTGGATTTCACCTCATGTCTCTTTCATCCACTACCCTACTCTCACTGACTTTTCATTCCACTCTAGAGACAGAACAGGGGAACCCTGCTCACTAAGGAACCAGGGTAAGTATTAGATTCAAGAAAATATTGGTCCCTGTGAAATAATACTATCTATTTTGATAATGGGATGCGGAATTGCAATGTGGAGGGCTTGAGTAATGTCAGAGGGGGAAGAAACCACATACACAAATGGTTCAGTATATCACAGTTATATTTATATTTTTCAAAACAGGAAACAGATATATACAATGAGAAAAATAAAGAACATTTGTGCGAGGTGTCCCAAGTGAAAACAGGAACCTAAGACATTAGTGAAAGTTGTGACAATTTTTACAAGGTTTCCAAAGTTTTACACAAGTTGACCATTATCACAAATATATAGGGTGAACAGCAGCTCTATACAATGATATGCGCTGAGTAATTGTTCGCTTTCTCTTTGATGTCGATGACGTTACGACCCTCTACGTGGTATGAGGTCGCATCAGGACCTAGGGATGTAGAGACATCTGATGGTTGGAATGTGCAGCCGCGTGAGGAGTGCCACACGTGAATGAAAGAAAAAGGGTAATCACAATCACAAAGGGTACCCAAGTGTGAGTGGGTAAAAGGGACTGGCATTAAGTGGATAATGCATAGCTTGAGATGTAGTTGATGGCACACTTTAGCGGTAGTAGGCTGATAGTGTTCTAGGGAACTCTGAATCAGGGTGTTCATGAGCGAACCGTTGCTTCAATACCGTCCTAATGCAGATGTAGGTGAGCCCGTGACCTAATAATCGCTTTGAAAAGGGGTAGGTGAATGGTATATTTGCAGCCATCAATATTGTTGACAAGATCCCGGATTTCAATTGTAGAGATCCCTGAGCACGTGACGGTCCAACGCCCAGCTGGCAAAGCAGCTTAAGTCTGCTCTGCTCGGAGGCGGGATCTTGTCAACAACATTGACGGCTGCAAATATACCTTTCACCTACCCGTTTTCAAAGCGATTATTAGGTCACGGCCTCACCTACATTGGAAAAATGTGTTTTGTCCAGCAGAATTTGGAAATGTGTGCTTGGATTATGCAGAATGAACCCAAAAGGAGATTTACGTAAAAAAATTCAATACATTTGCACATTACTTACTCCTATAATTGAAGCTTTCCTTGAAAAAATCAAGTCCCATTCAGTATAAAATCATGAACAGAAGTCCATCATATGAAAAAACGGATTCTCACAAGAAGGAAAGTACTTTTATGTAACTTGATTTAAAGCCAGATGAAGGCTGCAATACCTGCATTTCCAAAGTGTTATGTGGGGTGTCAGGCAGAGCTGCATCATGTGCAGCAAGTCAGCCTGCTAGAGGGGTGTTCGTAGGGTACTGTAGTGTAGTTCCTAGTTTCCCACTAGGCCCTGCGCATTGGAATAACATAAACAGTAGTATCGACATGGAACTGCGGATATTCCAGGCCTCCACTGACCATGTTAAACTTAATTGGGTGTGTTACCAACTAGCTCAGAGGTCACTGGAAACTTTCTTCTCTGCATAGGAAGTGATCAGCTTCCCTGGCACAGACAAGAAGGGATTCAGTTTTCCAACAACCGTGCAACATGACAACTTTGCTCCTCAGATCAAGAGTCAATCTCTAGGGTCGTGTGAAACAATAGACATGTATTTCACTCAGTCAGTCTAGTGCAGTTTACTTTCACGAGATGTAGAGAATAGAGAGACGGGCGTTTGTCAATAAAGGGTTAACATTTATTGAACAGTCTTTCTTCTCGTACAAGAGAAATGTATTACCACAATTGCAAAGCTTGTTATGATAAAAAGTACGTACAGTAAGATAAGTATTGCGAAATAATACTGTAAAATCATTGATATGGTTTCTTAGCCATACAATGGTTAAAAGTAATAAAACATATATACAGTCATATATACATTAGGCTAAAATACTCAACTGATGCTTCTAACTAAGCCTACCCCAGTGTGCCTGACCTAAGCCTAACACGTGGAAGGGGAGTAAGTAAGTAGCTTTAAGTTAAGTTGGTTTTGCCAGGGTTTGTTTCAAGAATTCTCATTTAAGGGTTTAGTCAGCACCATACCTCTGAATAGAATGATGGAGGTTTGGTATCTAATTCAGGGGAAGCTCGATATCCCTGTCACCCGCGAGGGTAAACCGGAAAAGCCGGAGCTGGATTTCTCTGCACGAGAAAGGCAGCGGCTCTTCTTCAGCGCGTCGAGAGGAGGAGGCGGGGGACAGCGTCCGCGGGCAGCTGGATCTGCTAGGCTCTTCGCAGAGGGACGTCTGTTCGGCTCCTAAGCGTACTGCACCATCGTTCGCGCTTTAGCAGCGATAATGGTATCAGTAGCTTCACCACCACAGGGACAGCAGGCTGCAGCGACAGAGTGCCACAGTGCTCGGCAACAGCAACGGTATGCACAGCAGCGTGCACAACAGCTCTCGACCACAATTGCTTAAGGCAACGTTGGTAGTATTTATACCTGACAGGTGCCGGGTTTGACGCAAGTTTGCTGGACATAAGACGTCAATTAAAGATATCACTAGGAAGTGATAGCTATCAGTTGCTCATTAGAGTTCTATTACTAATCAAAACATAGCAAGGGGGATTTCCCAGTTTGCTGAGTTTTTATCTTGTTGAAGAACTCGGAGTGTTAATCTAGGAATATCAGATAGTGACTTCTGCTCTGTCATTGCACTAATTGGTCGCAAAGGAAGTGGCAGAGAGAGATATCCTTGAACGTGGCTCTGTTCGTGTGAGGTCAGAGATGACTTTCTGAATATCGCACTTGAACGGTTATGCCAATATAGGGAATGAAATGGATTTATAGCCGAATAGGGGCATAAGGTCACAGTATCGATCAGGACCCTAGATAAACACGCAACACCCACTCCACGTTTACATGTCCATCAAATTACTAAAACTAAAGCAATAGGATGCATGTGTAACATTGCCCACCCCAAAATACATAAATGCCTTCGAAAAAGGCGTACTTGTAATACATGGAATTTAGGTACTGTACGTTTTTGAAGCATAGAAATCATTCAAAAATGATGGCATGTGAAATCAATGAACGATTATGCATAAAAATTTACACATGAAGTATCTCTGACAGAAGAAGGGCGAGATAAATCATCACATATAAATGCATTTGCAAAATGTGTGCTAGAGGCTAATGTAAGTTGTTATGTCTCTAGGCGTGTGTAAAAAATAGAAGTATGAACTTCTGTTCTTTAAGAATAGATTTTACCTCAAGCAAAGATTTGTTCGTGCCCAAAAAAAAAAGGTCAATATTTGAAAAATATCCAATCCAAAGAGATATAATGCTTGAACGGGGAAACAGAGTTCCAACGCTGCTAGCAGTCTTTGTTGACTAGAAGTGAAGGCCGAATTCAGAGTTTCATGGGAACGCTGTGTGTCGGAAAGCTTCTCAAAGTTATTGTTTCTGTATGGGTGGGAACATCATATCAGACAGGCTCGCAAAGAATTGGTCTACAAATTCAGGTGACAGTTCAACCAAATTTGATAGCGCTGTAACTTGGCAGGTGTGAGAATGATTGCTGTCATCGTAGTCAGGAGCAGCAATGCTCACAGAGGGCCGTGCCTGGGTGATGTTGCTTTTGTCACTTGCTCCACTGTTACCACTTGGCTGTAGTACAGGAGTCTCCACAAATGCCGTCATCAGGATTGGTAGCCGCTGGGGACAACACAATGCGTGAGCCGTTATTGGACTGAGCAAAGTATCGACGTCCATTGGTACTGCTGATGGAAGTGAAAGACAGATGTCCAACACGCATTCATCGCCGCAAAGCATACATCGTAGCACAGGTAAAATGCAATTTTGCCATACAGGTCTGAATGAAAGGAACCAGGTCATGTTTAGATCTCTCAGCCTGGCCAATCCGAGGACGTTAGTTATCCTGTCCCGGTAGCGCATTGCTAGGATTGTCTCTTCCATTCCCATGGGAGCTATGTCTGAGCTGAGGCTTGCCATAACGAAGTAGGAGGGTCAAAAATAAAATCCCTGCTACAAGTCCCAAAAATAATGGTATGCCGCCAAAAACAGAATGCACAAAATTAGGAACGATTCCCAAAATTGCTTGAAAAGGCGTTAGCAGTCCTGTAAAGACTGTCTTGAATATGCCTGAGATGCTTGTGGCACTAGACATGTTAAGGAGTTGGCTTAGCATTTGTACGAAATGCACGGGGCAATTTGTTGATAAAAGGTCATGAACTTCAGTAGCTGTCCTTGCAACTAGAAGATCATACGTCTCTTTTGATGGCGTTATAGGCACTGTTGTCTGTAAAAGTACAGATTTAACTTTGCTTAAAGTATCATTTCGTATAGAATAGAGATTCAGACGAGGCCAGATGGGAGTCACTGAGTCTGCAGCCCCACTCGGAAACAATGCTTGCATACAGCATTTGACCATGGATGTTACTTCTACTAGATAACTTTTCCCTGGCACGAGGCCACCACATCTGTGATCCGTTCTAAGAATGTAACTCCCGTTTGCGAGTTGCATAAAGAAGGGCTCTATCTGAGTTGCAGGTGTGACTAGCTGGTGGCATGAAAGGTTGTTAGAATTTCCATCACATGCTCCATGTAAATTAATACCCTGACACAAAAGTATACCGCTTAGTGAATGTCTACAGTTATTACCACTAAGAAATACATTTTTGTCGCTGTCACTATAGCAAGAATGAGTGTATGGTAATTTCCATTCAGATTTTACATATCCTTTACCCAATTGTTCATATTGGCCAGCAGGTATGTACTCAAGGCACTTTTTAAATCGGAAAGTTGTTATCGGAATTGTGATAATTCCGTGTATTATCCATTCAATGACAGGGCTCTCTGACATTGTCAATGGTAATCTCTTGAGTTTTTCGATGCTCAAGATTGTATAGTCTGCTCCTTTCTGTGCCAAACTGATCTGTTTATCAGTAAGGTTAAAACTGGAAAATAATGACGTTGTGTTGATTAAACGCCAAGGCACATAGCCTGAACGAAGATTTTGCAGCGTCCAGCCTAATTCTATAATAGAACGTAATTGAGACTGGCCATGTTGTAACATTAGCAAATCTCTGTCTATCACATCAAAGGCAGAGGATACAATATTGTCCAACGAATATATTCTGGAAGACAGAGTCATTAACCCATTGTCTACTACAGAAAGTGATTTTTCCAAATTAATACGATCAATTTCTCGTATTTTTTCAGCAGTTTTAATTTGCTTTACTTTCCAAGCCTCGTTGTAAGCAGCATAGATACTGGTCGCTATGAAACGCTTTTGACGCTGTTTGCGTGGTCCAAGAATGAAATCGCGCAAATCAGCACCATCTTTTAGTAAAGACAAGTGTTGCTTAATTTCAGCCAGTGTGGACGAAGTTAGCCATTCGAGGCAGAGTTTCCCTACACTGTATGTTGTTATAATCCCTGGATGCTGTCTCTGGGAATATCTCGAGTCTAATCTGGTCATTTTTAACCCCTGTGTTTTATTCAGGAATCTATCTTGACAGCTGTTTGTGTCAGTAGGCCAGATTAACCACTTTTTCCAATCAGGATGTGTTCTGTTCAAATTTAAAATTTGTGTTACGTCTAACTCAATATCTGCAGTTGCATTTTCAGGTATTGGCTTTGGTATAGACGGTGTTTTAAGGTCTTTGATCTTAGCTAGGCCAAGACAAGATGTTTGGTGTATTGTGTCATTTAAAAACAACATTTGTTCTGGTATCATGCAGGTTCTAAATAGTGCTTCAATGCCTTGCACCTGCCAATCTTTTGTACCCCAGATTGTTTTCGTTTCAATATTATTTTTCCATTAATCAAAACCAAATGTCATCATTTTGTCATAAAATGCTTCTGAATATATCAATTTAGAATTTGTCAGCATTGTTTTCATTCCTGTTTTCTCTAACAGTTTATAATAAAACGTTTCTGCATCACTGGTGTTAAACCCTGAGAAGTATTTGAATTTCTCAAAAAATGCTTTAGAACTGCTTTTAGGTGGTGTAGAACAATGTTCCCATTGATTATACATAGAAACATTTCTAGGCTGTGCAGATTTATGCAAGTAATGATCTCCATAGTGGGTGTAACAGAATAACTGCTCATAACTAGATGAACCTTGTAAATAATCATGATCTGTGAATCTAGCTGACATTACTAAATCAGACATCATGTCATTAATACTGTTAAAGTCCCAATCATCAGAGAATGTACTTGGTGTCACAAAGTCACTTAAGGAAACCTTCAGTTGATGAGGATACTTCAGGATTTCGACCGGACCATATATCTCATAGTCTGTTTTCTCCCATACTACCCCACCAGGTATTGGAATTGCTGTGACATTTACTGTTGACAGTTCTCTTTTCTTCACGTGGGATGATCTGTGTGGTTTCAGGACTAGGTTGATGTTCTGACTTGCTGTGTCCATTGTAATATATTTTCCTTCAATGAATTTTCCCAAACATAGTACCATGATGAGCCAAAGCAGGAGGAAAAATACACCTAGACCGAACCCGAACTCTAGCCAAGGGGAAACAAGGTAGATTTCCTTCAGTTGATGAAAGAGTTCCGTTGCTTGTTCTTTAGAAGACTTTTTTATTTCTGGCATCACTTCGGGGTCATTTAAATCTTCAGAGAAGTTGTCGAAGTTGATGAAATAACCAGAGGCAGTTCTGTCAATTGATGGGATTGTTCTTTCAATCTGTCTTTCCGTAGCACTTTCTGATGCCACATTAGTGTAGAATGGTGTTGCTTCTTGACGAACTGTTTCAATCTGTGTCTCAAGAGGCACGAGTTCCATGGCATTATTGCATAGTCCTTCATTGTGCACTGCAGGCTGATCGAATGTGATTAGTCTTTCAGTTTGAACCTCTTCGATTGTTGCAAGTTTGGGTATTCTGTTGTTTCTTGGGAGTCCACTGGGCCTACTGTTGATTATAGGCCACATGTTTGTGGTTTTACCAGATCGATAGACACAACTCTGTTCTCCTTTTTACCAGCAAGGGGCGGTAGCACAACTGATCTTGTTCCGGTGACTGCTAAGACAGGTACTGCTTTTCTGTAAGAAGGCCCAAATTCCATCTTAACCGCGATCTTTTCTCTGACTAGATCCCCAATCTTTGGAATCTAGACAGGCCTTGCTGGGGCTGTTGCTGGTGGTGCCTCGTCAGTGGTAGGTGGCTGTTACTTTAACTTTGTGTTGCTTAAGGATTTTCTTGTTTCGTTCAGTTCCTGTAAAACAGCCAAACGATCCTTTACATCAAAGTGCGTTGTTTCTTCTTGTACCACTGACATCTGACTATCGAGGTCCTGAACTCGCATTCTAATTCCGAACAATAGTTCGTATGGGCTGAAACCTTTTAGAGAATTTCTTGGCATGTTGTTAAGACTAGTCTGGACACTTATTAAATGTTTGACCCACCCAGCGCCTGAACCTAATACCTTTGCTGTTATAGATTGCTTTATGTCACGTTTTTTTCTTTCTACCACACTATTCCCTTCCGGGGTATGACGGACAAGAATACCGCAACCCAATTCCCATGCTAGCCATGGCCTCCTTATAGGCTCGAGAGCTGAAAGCAGGACCCTGGTCAGAATGGAACGTGGTAATTGCGTATGTGCCGATAAAGACTCGCAAATCTTTTATAACCGTTCTAGCGTCAGCCGAGCGCTGGAGGCCTCATTTTTTAAGTGCTTTTCGTCTTAATGGTGTACACTGGGACGCGCTTCTCTTCTTTGATTGCGCAGATAGACCGCCTTATGCTGTCTAGCAGGGATCCTGAAACTACACTGGCCTGTTCATTACTGTGATCTCTGTTGCAGTCTTCACAATTTTGAGCAAAACATTGGATATCTATACTCATTTGTGGCCACCAGTACTCTGATTGTAATTCTTTCAGAGAGGCTTTGATTGTTTGGTGTCTCAGACCCAATCCCATGTGTGCTTCCAGTAAGAGGAAGCCCCTCCTGCTCCTGTTTGGAATTACTCTGTCCCCCACTCCAGGGATTCGAGCAAAAGGAACGGAGTTTGCATCGATTACGTATGCATAATTGAGTGGATAATTTATGGGTAGTGCTGCACAGTCGCCTTTTACGGTCGTTTTTACTGCCAGCATGGTTTCCCCGTCAATATATTTATCTGTACGCTTTTTTGTGGCTACGGAAGCCGGTTTAGTTGCTTCCGTGGTGGCTGTATTAGCCAATGAATTCCCTGCAACGTGAACGCCATCATGTTGAAGACTCTGTGCGTGAATCACGTGAGTCTTTTGTAGTTCTTTACTTAAAAGAGCTACCTCGTTCCAGAGCAATTTATGCTTTATTGTGGCACCTGTGTCATCTTTGTAGTCGTTTTCAATCCAACTCTGCAGTTTGTTATTGTAAGAGTTGACGCAAAAATGAGAATCGCACACTATAAGTGTCGGGAATTCGCGTTCTGCATTTTCAAGCGCCATCTTTAAAGATCTGATTTCAGTTCTCTGAACCGAACAGTACTTTACTGATTCGGTTTTTGTTACCTTCGGTCTGATTTTACCGCACAGCCAACGACATTTAATGATCGCACATGCTGCATCGTAGGATTTTCTCTCTACGTTGAAATGCTGTACAGAGCTATCTGTATAGATTATACAGGCATATTGTGGGAGAGGCAGAATTTCGTTTGGCAGATGATATTCTTCTTCATATTCTAAATCATTCAGTTCTTCGTATTGCGGGGCGAAATAGTATTTTACGTCTTCCGCTCCTAGAGAATCTATACACTGTATCCATTTCGGATCCAGTGACACTGTAGGCAGATTTACTGGGCTGAATAGCGCTTCGAAGGCGGATTCCGCTGTGAGGATGTTAATCCTTTTGCCGTGTGCTAGTTCTCGTTCACTTGCTAATGCGATTTGCACTGCGTTCACAGTTCTTTCTGTGTGACTGAATGTTTTTTCTGCTTGTGTGTACAAGTTAGATTTAATTGAAATTGGTACCTTTTCTCCCTCATTAGAGGTTAGGTATGTGAATCCGCATCTTCCTGGGATGACTCGGATTACAAGATCACGTGTGTTGTCACGTGTATCTAATTTTGTTTTTGCTAACATGTCTGTTTGCAGTGATCTCAAAATTTCTGTGTGTTTTTGAGTCCAATTGATTTGTTTAAAATCAGGTTTAATTAGTTCGTAGAGAGGTTTAGCCCTCTCTGCGTAATTTAGGATGTAAGTTCTTCCGAAATTCAGAAAACCTAATATGGATTGTAAATTCTTCAGCGTTTTTGGAGCCTGGAGTACAGCGCACTTATCTAAGAAGTTGTCCGCTAGGCTTTTCCCTTCACTTGATAATTCGTACCCTAAGAATAGTACTGTCAGATGGGCAATTCGGGACTTCTTAAAGTTGAATTTGTAACCCTCTGCTGTGAACCCAAGTATGATGGTGTTCACTCTTTTCAAGTGAGTATCCAAGTCGTCGTCTGTGAGATAAATATCATCTACGTAAGATAATGCCTCATCATCATAGATTTGTAGTAACTCCGTTACCCTAGCTGAGAATAGTCCTGGGCTGTTCTTGAACCCCTGTGGGAGTCGACAGAATTTTTCTGCGACCCAAATGCAGAGAAAGCGGTCAAATATCTGCTTTCTGGAGCAATGTTCTGACAAAAGAAACCATTAGATATGTCTAATGTCGTTTTATATTTTTTCCTAACTATATTATTCATTAGGGCTGCACTATGCGAGTTTTGTACTGCAAAAGTTTTACAACATGTATTAAGATGTCTGTAGTCCAAAACTAGACGATATGAATTGTCTGGCTTGGAGACAGGAAACAAAGGATTGTTCATTTGAGAGGTGCATGTTTCAATCACCCCCTGGTACTCAAGTTGATCTAAGATCTCCCTGGCCTGTTTTTTAGCTTCTTGCTTTATGGGATACTGCCGTTGGGCAGTTGGTTCACTTTTTAACTGGATTTTGTGAGGAGGAGAGTCCTCATCCCATCCTACATGATTTTTATACAATGCAGGGGCCTGGGCTACTGCCCATTTCCTTGCATATGTATATTTTTTGTGAATCGGAATGTGATTCGAGAAGGCAGGCATAATCACTTCTTCGCCACGAGGGCACTCCCTGACAAACTCCGGGGGCCAATCTTTTTCAGCTAACAGAATATCATAGCCTTTTGAGAGCTTATCCCAAAATAGACCCTTAATTTTCCTAGTCTTATCACCCTCCATACGCAATGTTATTTCGTATATTTTATGGGGCTCGCTAAGTCTGGTGTTGGCAGTTTCAACCTGAATGTATTCATTCGTGTCCACTGTCTCCAGATGACTCATCAAGATCTTCCGTGCTATACTGATTTCTGCTGCACTGTACAAAATTGTCAATGCTCACTCCCCGTTTTTCAACTGTGTCCTCAGTATTCTCGGCATGGTTGATTACTCTAATACTGGCTACCTTCTTTTTCTGAAACTGAGATTTTTTACTCTGAGCAGGTTCCTTGTCTTTGGACTTGGTGTGCTCTCCTGGGTCTGACCGTCCTCTTCTTTCCAAATTCTGTGGAGAAGATCGAGAGGGACGTGTATCAATACTTTGATATCTATCAGGTTTTTTCAGATTATCCCTATTTCTGAGGTTATATCTTTTCTCAGAGGGCTCCCTCTGGGGAGACTGGCGTTCTCGAGTCGGAGTTCTTTCCCTCCGTCGAGGAGACCTTCCTCTCGACTGAAAAACCTTTTCCTTGGGAGTGGATTGTTTATTTCCATCCCAGCTCTTTTTAGGAGTATTTAAATTATTTTTAATAAATAATTTTTCAGGACTTTCGAGCAGTTGGGGTTTTACTGGTTTCCCACCCAAGCTGTCTCTACCTAATTCTTCATAGCATTTTTCTATGATTTTTGCAAGCTCAACAGGATCTTTTATATCTGTTTCCCTCACCTTCTGGCGAATCGCCACAGATGCTGCTTCTCCTTTTATGTTGGCTAATAATATAGCCGAGACCTGCTTGAAGTCTTTCAGTAATTTCATACCTAGATTTAAAGCGGGCTCTGGACCAAATTCATTTTGAATCTGTTTTAGCACTTCTGGTATTACCGCCATAGACGGAACACCGTGTGTTTTTCTGTAAATGGAAGCAAAGACCGTACCCCAAGTGTCATAGTCCTCCACGTGTGGTGCGATTCCCATAGGAAGGCAGATGGTCAAGATTCTGTGTTTCTCAATAGGGGTAGTATCAGGAAATACTGCCTCTATTTGAGTGATTTTCTGTGCTAACCAGAAAGGAATTTGTTCCCGTTTTACGGGTGTTTTACCAAGACATGACTGTATGTTCTGTGGTGTAATTTTATTTGTGTTCCCCTGATGAGGGGTCAGCTGTGGTGTATTAACAGCTGGCTGGACTGTTGCAGTCCGCATTACATATTGGACTAATTGCCTATGTATTTTTATTAATGTGTTTAGCTGTACTAACAGCTCTTCTCTTGACATTCTTACAATGTCAGGATGTGGTGTGTAGCTGGCTAGAACCGGCCACATGGCTCCTGGTCTACCTAGTGGACCGAGCCTAGTTATGTGATCATTGTGTTTTAGGGCGCCATTAAACCAGAGCAGGTGCTCTTGAAATTTAAGTGGAATTTCAATCTCCTCGAAAGGAGCGTACTCTTCCGGAGGTTTCTCTATTTTGAAATAGTGAAACTCTTTTGTTCTAGCGTTTACCGCTGGAAAGTTTATCCATGAATAGAATACCTCTGTCTGCCGATACTCGTGAGCCTCTATCACGAAAATTACTGTACCACCTTGAGGTGTCAGTCCGTTTTCTATAAGTTTTAAAGTTATAGATCTTTTTAAGTGGACTGGGATGATTATAGCATCCGGGTCTGCTTGTTCGGGACCTTGCTGAGTCGCATCTACTGCGGCCCCAGAGGTTCCGTTATTTTCTACCGACATTTGTTAAAATGCAAGGTTTGCAGAGTAGGTCTCCAAGGAGACAAAGATTAGGTGCACAATATTTTGGAACACTGTATCCTTCAACGTTGAATAAACCAGAGCTTTACATAGGAATCTCTTCCTACTAAGGTCGGGCGGATTTTAACCTTTCACCCACTCCAGACGTCTATTGGAGTATTTACGGGAGAAAGGGGTGTGAAATATGCACGACTGAGTTACTCTAACTGTCTTACGTTAGTTTATCGCCTTACCAAACGTTTGGGCGCCATGTAGTGTAGTTCCTAGTTTCACACTAGGCCCTGCGCATTGGAATAACATAAACAGTAGTATCGACGTGGAACTGCGGATATTCCAGGCCTCCACTGACCATGTTAAACTTAATTGGGTGTGTTACCAACTAGCTCAGAGGTCACTGGAAACTTTCTTCTCTGCATAGGAAGTGATCAGCTTCCCTGGCACAGACAAAAAGGGATTCAGTTTTCCAACAACCGTGCAACATGACAACTTTGCTCCTCAGATCAAGAGTCAATCTCTAGGGTCGTGTGAAACAATAGACATGTATTTCACTCAGTCAGTCTAGTGCAGTTTACTTTCACGAGATGTAGAGAATAGAGAGACGGGCGTTTGTCAATAAAGGGTTAACATTTATTGAACAGTCTTTCTTCTCGTACAAGAGAAATGTATTACCACAATTGCAAAGCTTGTTATGATAAAAAGTACGTACAGTAAGATAAGTATTGCGAAATAATACTGTAAAATCATTGATATGGTTTCTTAGCCATACAATGGTTAAAAGTAATAAAACATATATACAGTCATATATACATTAGGCTAAAATACTCAACTGATGCTTCTAACTAAGCCTACCCCAGTGTGCCTGACCTAAGCCTAACACGTGGAAGGGGAGTAAGTAAGTAGCTTTAAGTTAAGTTGGTTTTGCCAAGGTTTGTTTCAAGAATTCTCATTTAAGGGTTTAGTCAGCACCATACCTCTGAATAGAATGATGGAGGTTTGGTATCTAATTCAGGGGAAGCTCGATATCCCTGTCACCCGCGAGGGTAAACCGGAAAAGCCGGAGCTGGATTTCTCTGCACGAGAAAGGCAGCGGCTCTTCTTCAGCGCGTCGAGAGGAGGAGGCGGGGGACAGCGTCCGCGGGCAGCTGGATCTGCTAGGCTCTTCGCAGAGGGACGTCTGTTCGGCTCCTAAGCGTACTGCACCATCGTTCGCGCTTTAGCAGCGATAATGGTATCAGTAGCTTCACCACCACAGGGACAGCAGGCTGCAGCGACAGAGTGCTACAGTGCTCGGCAACAGCAACGGTATGCACAGCAGGGTGCACAACAGCTCTCGACCACAATTGCTTAAGGCAACGTTGGTAGTATTTATACCTGACAGGTGCCGGGTTTGACGCAAGTTTGTTGGACATAAGACGTCAATTAAAGATATCACTAGGAAGTGATAGCTATCAGTTGCTCATTAGAGTTCTATTACTAATCAAAACATAGCAAGGGGGATTTCCCAGTTTGCTGAGTTTTTATCTTGTTGAAGAACTCGGAGTGTTAATCTAGGAATATCAGATAGTGACTTCTGCTCTGTCATTGCACTAATTGGTCGCAAAGGAAGTGGCAGAGAGAGATATCCTTGAACGTGGCTCTGTTCGTGTGAGGTCAGAGATGACTTTCTGAATATCGCACTTGAACGGTTATGCCAATATAGGGAATAAAATGGATTTATAGCCGAATAGGGGCATAAGGTCACAGTATCGATCAGGACCCTAGATAAACACGCAACAGTACCAGGAAGCATGGGGAGGGGTAGTTGTGTGCCAAATTATCGTATACATACACAGCGCATTCGTGCTTTTTGGTGCTATTTTCAGTTTTTTCCTTACTAAGTCATATCTCAAGTTCTGCTTGTTAGGTTTTTGTCATTTTGGTCTTGTTTTATTTATTAAAATATTCTCTATTTTTCTAAACTAGTGTGGGACCATTTTGTGCGCTGTTTTCACAGTTTGTTTACTGTTTGAAATGTTGCACAAATACTTTACACATTGCCTTCAAGTGGAGCCTGACTGCTCTGTGACAAGCTGCCAGAGGGTGATTTGGAAATTGCTAGTGCCTTACCCTTACTAGGATTGTGGTTTCTACTTGACTAGGGCTCGCACCCCAGTCAACCAGAAACCCAATTTCTAAAAATTTTCAACTTAAATCGTTGTCACTTTTGAATAACCATCATCTGAGCCACTGCCTGGGGCTATTTTTAACTAGATGGCCAAGTATTACATGAGGCAGAACCCAAGCAAGATGAAGTTTCCACTAACCCTTGACAAAATGTAGAAGCTTCCTGTTAGCTATTATCTGTGTTGCTAAGTTGTGCATGAATTGTGCTGCCCCTGATATTGCTTTTCACGTTAGCCCATAGTAATTCATATTTGATGGAAGGTTACATTTACAAAAACACATTGAGGCCATTGTCAAATTTGTTAAACTTCAACTCTTTTTGCTCAGAAAAATTATATCTAATCTTGCGATTTTTAACAGTATTTTAGTACCTAGTGCAATCCGACTGGATTGAGTGAGTGAGATTGAGTGAGACTTAGTGACTGAGTGAGATTGAGTGAGTCACAATGAGCAAGAATGAGTTTGAATGTGAGAGACTGAGTGAGTCAAAATGATAATGAGTGAATCAGAATGAGTGGGACTGAGTGAATCAGTGAGTCAAATTGAAACTGAGTGAGAATGAGTGACACTAACTGTGAATGAGTGAGACTGAGTGGGTCAGAGGGATATTGAGTGAGCCAACATGAGTGGGACTGAGTGAGCATGAGTGAGTGAAAGGCAGATTAAGTGAATCAGAATGTGTGGGACTGGGTGAATCAGAGAGAACAAATGAGTTAAAGTGATACTAAGTGAGACTCAGTGAAAATGAATTTGACCACATGAGTTTGAGGGAGTCATAATGAGTGAGCATGAGTGGGACACAGTAAGACTGAGTGAGGCTGAGTGAGACTGTGGGAATCAGAATGAGTGAGAATGAGTCAGACTGGGTGAGAAAAGTGAGAATGAGTGAGGATGAGTGGGTCACAGTGACAGAGTGAGAATAAGTGAGTCGTGACATCAACTGAGTCTAAGTCAAAGGAAGTAAATATGAGTGAGTGAGAATGAGTGAGAGTGTAAGACTGAATGCAAGTAAGTTTGTGCGAACCCACCTAACCCTCAGAGAAGAAGTAAGTCTCGCTCACTGAAATTAAAGCCAAGAGTTACGTCTCATCAATTTGAAAGGTAACCAGGCACTGCTGTAATTCTGAGTAGGCTGGTAGCTGCCATTACCAGACTCATCTGAATGGAAAAGGGTTTATCATAATGAGACCATAGGAGAGACTCCTTTCTTCAGTTACACAGACCTGAGTTGTTTTTATGTCATTTAGGAAGCAAAAAAAGCCCTGAGGCCCTTTCTAGTGAACTCTGCGTGCTTATTCTACAGAATGGTGAAACCTGCGAATGGCATGTTCCCCGCATATCATGGACCCTGACTACATTATCCCTGCTGCCCAGTATCTATTTCAGTTTTCAAAAGTAATAGGGCCAGATGTATCAAGGCTTTTGCGACTTGCAAAGGCCGAAATTCGCAGAATTTCGGCCTTTGCGACTCGATAACGGCCTTTTAGCATGATTTGGAATGTATGAAAAAATCGCAATTTAAGGAATCACAAAAAATTGCGATTCCTTATTTTGCCATAGTATTTAAGGAATCACAATTTTTGCGATTCCTTAAATGCTATGTATGTAGCAATTTCAATTTGCGAATTTGGGTTAAGAAATCGCAAATTACCACCAACTTGTAGTTGGTGGTAATTTGCGATTCTTTTAAAAATGCCCTATTTGGCATTTGTAAGGGTGGCATGTGATGCACATACATGCCCATAGGGCATGTATGTGCGCCACATGCACACACATGTAAATTTCAGGGGTCCTGCAGGGTGTCTTTGAGACACCCCTGCACCCTTGAAATAATTCTCAAATTGCGATTTGCAAATTGCGAATTCGCAATTTGAGAATTATTGCACTATCGATCCTATGGGCCTCCTGGCCCATAGGAATGCATTGGAAATTATTCCTTATTTGCGAAATCGCAAAATGCGAATTCGCAAATAAAGTATATTAAGGAAACGCTAAAAAATAGCGATTTTTTACATACATTCCATTTTGCGAATTCTAAATAGCGATTCGCAAAAAATCGCTATTTAGAATTCGCAAATCGGAATCTTGATACATCTGCCCCATAATTTTTATGGATTATGCTGCTGCTCATTGCTTCTCTTGCTGTCACAGGATCAACTTGAAATGGATATCGTAATGGGAGATTATTATGTAGGAATGTGTTTTAAATACCCCTGCTTGCATACCACAAACAATTCTTGTATTTTATTCTTGGTAATTATCTAAGGTAGATTCTGCTTTTTCTCAGGTATATTTTTTTTAATTACATATCGTTCAAAAAACTTTTTAACGATATTGCTGCACAGGCAATTATTGTCGTTTTCTTTTCAATTTATATTCAGCCTGCCGAGTGAAATCTTCCTCATTAGGGATTATGCAACCTTTGTACTGCCATCACAGTTCCATTAGCTAATGAATTCTGTTAGGCTGCAACAGAAGCTCGCCTCTGTTGATATCAACATCAATTCCCACAGAGTTTGCGAGATTGCTTTTTCTTTGCATAATGATCGCATTTGCTATTACATATTTGCATTTGCTATTATACAGTTGCAGTAATTACCATGTTATTCTACTGCGGTAGAGATTATTTTAAAAAACACGGAGAGCGCAAATGGCAAGTTTACTCTTTCAAACGACAATTATCCTTTCACATTCACATTCACACCTCACATCTTGCTTGCTTGTAATCCAAAATATTGTGAATGATATAAGGATATTCTTGTTTGTCAATGGATAGTGGCTTATCGATTTTTATCAATGCAGCTTTTGAAAATGGATATATGGACATATTTCATTGAATTGAAAGTTCAACGAGTAAGACTTTTGCATCAGTTTTGCATGGTGGAAAAATGTATCCCATGGCCCATATTAAAACTGGGACTGAAAATTCTGCTCCCTGAGCAACCCCCTTTTTGTACAGGCATCCGACTTATGAGTTGTGTCTAGTTTTCACAAGCAGTAATTACCAGATGCTCTAAGTCTAAAGTGTTCAATGCTGCAATTTTTGCCAGGTACTCATCGGAAGGTCAAACTATGACTAAAGCCACATCCTGAGCAAACCCCACTTCATATGGTAAAAGCCCATGCCCATGGGAGTTGCCAGCCAGCCGATACCTGGATGCGGGCCTGGATGTAGAACAAAAGTCAGCATAACAATGGTTGGCCACCGTCGTTGGTTTGGTACATGACTTGGTCACAGGCTGTGCACTGACATATATGGTCTACTTTAAGTAAGTTTTTTTTACAGTATATGATACAATAAACAGAAATTCACTGAAAAATGTTAACATTATGCATTGATGAAAAAAGCCTTGTCCGCATAGCAATGGTTGGCAACCGTGGTGGTTTAGATCAGGAATTGGTCACAGGCTATGGCCTGCTGGGTAGGGTCTACTTTAAGTAAGTTTTATATAGTATATGATAAAATAAACAGAAATTCACTGAAAAATGTTAACATTATGGATTGATGAAAAAAGCCTTGTCCGCATAGCAATGGTTGGCAACCGTGGTGGTTTAGATCAGGAATTGGTCACAGGCTATGGCCTGCTGGGTAGGGTCTACTTTAAGTAAGTTTTATATAGTATATGATAAAATAAACAGAAATTCACTGAAAAATGTTAACATTATGGATTGATGAAAAAAGCCTTGTCCGCATAGCAATGGTTGGCAACCGTGGTGGTTTAGATCAGGAATTGGTCACAGGCTATGGCCTGCTGGGTAGGGTCTACTTTAAGTAAGTTTTATATAGTATATGATAAAATAAACAGAAATTCAGTGAAAAATGTTAACATTATGGATTGCATAAAAAACCTCAGAAACCTAGTTGAAAAAATACATTTGAAGTAGAGGTACGAAACGAATTAAAACAAAAGAAACTAGGGATGGGCAGCTAACTCTGCTCTGCCAGCGGAGTCTGTTGAGTTTTGATACTCTGCGCTCCGCTCCGCTTGGAGTATGAAGTTTGACAAAAGCTCCTCCAACTGGGGAGGAGCGAAGTTTACCGGCAATCACCCCTTTGATAGCATTCAAGTCTGTGATGAAGGAAATCTTAATTTTTCTTGAGCATGCTCGGTATTGGTTGGTCAAGAAATCGTCACCGATGCTTGTAAAATAGGCAAGATGCTGGTCTGTTCTTGTTCCCCCAGGTGCTTGTGACAGTATGTGATGCAGCTTGTCCCTGTTCCCCCTATGACTTGAATTGCTCGAAGTGTGTCAAGAGAGCGAGTTCGTGCCTGAAACATTTCTGTCTGAGTTAGAGTTCTGCCATTGCTGTCTGGTTGTCAGTGGTCTTGTGTGACGATAAACACAATAGTCTGCAAAAACAAATGCATCCATTGAGTCCAAAGGAGAACAGCACTGTGTGTCATGCTGCAATGCGGCGTCCAAGACATTAACCCCCAGTATCATCATTGTCATGTTTTGCGAGTCCTTAATAGCGATTTTTAAGGAATCGCTATTAAAGACTCGCAAAACGGGATTCATGTAAAAATCGCAGTATTGATTGTGATTTCTACAGCTTCCTTATTTGCGATTTGCTAATTGCTAATCGCAAATAAGGAATGACTCCCCATTCATTCCTATGGGCCTTCATTCCTTATTGGCGATTAGCAAATAGTGATTTTTGCATTTGGGATGATGAATCCCAAATGCAAAAATAGCGCTTGCAAAGGGCCAGATTCTCAGAATCTGGCCCTTTGCGAGCCGATTACGGTTTGATGAATCTGGCTGTAAGACATGTGTGGTGCATGGACAGATACTTGGACAACGAAGGTTCACTTATCATGAAGACTGTGAGGCAGTCAACGAGCTGCATGTTTGTTATTCTAAGGCTAATTGTTGCTATGCACGCAGAAAACAAACTGACATGCCGGTTATATCTGCCTGTACAAAAGGGGGTGGTAATGGACGGACCATCTGAACCAATCAAACACTCACACCCAGTAAAAAGATCTGGGTTTAATCCATCACCGTTCTTTAGCCCACTCTGCCACCCCAGTTCAGACATGGCTATATGCAAATCAGTCTGACCCTGTGCCTCATAGGAACAGTCCAGCCCGAACCACCAAGCCATGCCTTCCCTGGACGGGAAACAAGCTTCCGAGGACCGGTTTCTGGCATTCCAGCCGTCTTCAGCCCGGCTTGCTTGAATCCAGTGGCAGATTGAGCAAGGGACTCACTTCTGAGCATACCCTGCCACACTTATGGCGGCCAAAAGCGGTACAAAAGGAGATGGTAATGGACGGAGCATCTGAACCAATCAAACAATCACACCCAGTCAAAAGATCTGGGTTTAAACCATCACCGTTCTTTAGCCCACTCTGCCACCCCAGTTCAGACATGACTATATGCAAATCAGTCTGACCCTGTGCCTCATGGGAACAGTCTAGCCCGAACCGCCAAGCCATGCTTTCCCTGGACCGGAAACAAGCTTCCGAGGACCTGTTTCTGGCATTCCAGCCGAACGGTGATGGATTAAACCCAGATCAAAAAATAATACAATATTCATAGTCATCTCTTTCATAATGTTAAGGGCAGTTTGATATGTAATCTCATTTATAAATTTGTTTATGACGTTTATTATGAATAGTGGATTGCAGATATCAACTGAATTCAAAACTAAGTTGGGAGGAAGGGCTTAATTTGTATTTTAGTTTTTATTGGTTTGTAGCAAGGAGGAGTCCTTGGGATTACTTTTAGCCAAACCTGAGTGTTTGGGATCTTCCACTATGGGTTCCTTAGGGAGGATTTGGGCTTTTCCTTCTCTAACGGTCTACATTTTGATGTAGCTTCTTTTCTTCTTTCCTTCCATACTTCTGTGGGTGAACTGGTCGGTGGCTGCTCTCACCCTTAGAGGAACAAGAAATAATTGGCAGGTAAGTATACTATTATTCTCGCTTTCATTGCCTTTCATTTTTTTTTCATCTTCCTCTAGGGCTCTCTAGAACTTTGGCTGCTTTGCTAGTTTTTCCTCTCTCAAACTACTGCCCCATTGCCTCTCTCTTGATGTTCAAACCTGTCTCAGCTCTTGTAGGTTATTTCCTCTCTCTCTCCAATTCAGAGTTTTTCAAGATAGTTTCTGCCTCCTTCCGCCTTCCATTTTGGGCTTAATGGCTTCACCTGATTGCCTTACTGCCACTTTCCTTTTAACATGGGCCTTCTCTTTGCAGCATTATCCACAATCTTTCACACACCGAGGTAAGCCACCTTCCTCCAGGATCAGTCAAGTCAAGTCAAGTCAAACCACTTTATTCGATTAATTAAAATCATAAAATTATACTATACACTATACAAAACATTATAAAATGTATTATACAATATAAAATACAATTAATAAACATCTAAAAAGTCAAATTCATTTGTTAAAGACCAATAATCAATGTACATAAACTTATATTATATGGTTAGACATTTCCAGTAGAGCTGCCTGTCTAACCCTCCTACTTCTGACAGACGCAACTAGAAAGCTGGCAACTCTAAACATGATTTCAGGGGATTCCATCAATTGTAGGAACAATAATGCAGGTTTACATTGTATAAAGTCCATCTTTTTCATTAGAGGAAAAATAAACCTTTTTCTGGCTTCTTGAAAAAAAGGGCAAAAGAACATAAAATGCATGGTATCTTGGGTGGAGAAATCATCGCATTTACACAGGGTTGCGTCTTCTAGCCTGATCCAACCCTGCAGATCCCATAATACCAGGTGAATTTGGTTGAAACGGAATTTAGTCAAAAGCCATCTGTGAAAAGGGTTAGAAACAATAGACAGATATGATGGCATTGCTAATGACAGAATTACCAAGAAGTGGGTCCTGACGGATGGTTTGCATAGCTCCACTGCTTCTCGGTCTGCTTCGCTTTGCCTAACAAAATTTCTCTTAACCCACTTCAGATCAGCTTTACATAAGGATTCAGGATGAAGGTACATCTCAGGGCGCCCCAGTTTCTCTGATGACAATTTTACATACGACAGCCACTGGATATCCTTCATTCTATCTAGTTTAATACCAAATTCTAATCCATAACAAGATTGGGGCTATTATAATTATATCAGTGATGTATCCTAAGCCCAACAAGAGATGAACAGTATGGGTCGCAGTGGATTGTGGGAGACCAAGGAGGGCACGAAGAATTTATTCTTTTCTGTCTGTATACAGTCAGGTTTACTGTACCCCCATATAGCTGCCCCGTACTTTGCAATTGCGATAGTTTTGGCTTTATATATAGCCAAAATAGCCTCAAAGGGTTTCCCCCCCAGTCGTTTGGCAAATCCTGATATTGCGGCTGAAGAATTTCTCACAGCATTCACCTTTATAGAGAGCTGAGGTGACCACGTTCCCCTGTCGTCAAGACAACTCCCAAATAGGTGAACACTTTCACCCTGGTGATTTCTTCTTCCCCGCATTAGAAAGATCTAGCTGTACCTTTAGCAGCCCCTAAAGACATAATATATGATTTGCCATTGTTGACCACTAGGTCCGGAGAGTTCATAAAGTTCCCAAATGAGTCCAGCAGTCTTTGTAAGCCCTAAGGAGTCCTTGCCAATAAAACGGCATCATCCGCATAGAGAAGCACCGGAACCGGTGATCCTCCCATACGCGGAATGTCTAGTGTAGCTGTTAATAAATTGGTTTCCAGCAAATTTATATTCAAGGTGAATAACATGGGAGCCAGGATAAAGGCCTGATGCACCCCCCTTCCGGACTTAAAACTAGCCGTACATTTCCCCTCTTGCGTCATCCTTATTGAGGCTTTCAAATCTTTATGTAGCTCGGCCAGAAAATATACGAGGGGCCAGTCAAGGCCCATTTCCAACAGCATAGTCCACAGCCTAGACCTATTAACTAGATCAAAGGCCGTGGACAAATCCATAAAGCAGAGGAAAATAGAGCCCCTTGCTGCCATCGTATATTTGGATATTATTAGGTGTAAATTGAGGCATTGATCCTCCGTGCCCCTCCCAGCTCTAAAACCATATTGGGCATTGGGCAGTATGTCTTTTTCCAGAGCCCAATCTGTTATCTTTGCTAATATTCTTTCCAAGTATTTTAAAGGAGGAGTCAAGTAATGATATAGGCCTATAGCATCTAGGGTCTCACCTTTGGTCCTTCTTAAAAACCGGGATTATAGTTGATCGAGACCATGATTTAGGAAAACCTGAAATGGCCGAGGTATTGAAGACAATAGTCAAAATCTTTCCCCAATAGGTGGAGTTAGTCTTATACATATCTGAGGGAACCCCGTCAGGGCCTGGTGCCTTACGCCCCACGGTGCCATCTATTGCTTTAACAACTTCTGCTAAATAAAGTTTACAGGTATAATTGGGGGATTAATGATGGGAACCTCAGAAATTCCCAGGTCAAATCACTCCCATATTTTTTTTTTAAATGGCTTAACCAATCCTCCTCTGCAATATTTAATTCCAAAGCAAAGTTCGGATTGCCAGAGAACAGGGGAGTATTAATTATAGACCAAAATTTGGCGCTATCTTTCAATGTCGCTTTATCCATTAGATCAGCCCACACTTCTTGTTTTATTTCATTTTTCCGTGCCAGGACAACTCTTGAGTACTCCTTCCTAAGCTGAGCGACTAAACCTTTATTCCTAGGCCGTTCGTTTAGAGCCTTTTTTAATAGATTATGTGCTTTGGTACATTTATGATTAAACCAGGCCTGTACTGGTTTATTTTTCTATTCTTTGCTATTTATTGTAAGTTCTTTAGCCACCTGAGAACAAATGGCTTCAAACTTGGTAATTACATCCCCCCCATGAGATTGTGGGTCCGCACATATTTTTAGTTCCTGCGCAGCCTTAGTCGTAATAATATGGAAGAAGTCTTCTGGGGTAACCTTACTCCAATTTAATCTTCTGCCCTGATCTTTTGTTTTTACCTCAGCTACGACCTTCGGCAAATCAGTTTTATTTAATAAGGAAAATCCATTTATCAATTCAATCACCACCGGGTTGTGATCACTGAAAGTGGAATGTATAGCATTATAAAAAGTACATATTTTAGAAGTCCTGAGGAAAGAAATATGTAGTCTATTATTGACTCACAGTCCCTAGCAACATACGTCGGGGTACGAGCACTCTTATCGAAGAACCCTGCCTCAAACAAATCATTGTTGGACAAGAGTATCTCCAGAGCTTCCCCCTCAGAATTATGCTCAAAATGCTGAGGGCATGAAAGATCTGGTCCATTAATATCAATAATTTGACAATTAAGACTACAAGGATGTACATTAAAATCGCCCAACAAAATATAATGGCAAAAAGTGGTTTGCTTCTCCTTATAAAATTTAAAAAAATCAGACAACAAATTAAGATGCAGTTCACCAGGATTAGTTTTGTGTTATTCTCCAAACTTATTTCCAAAATAAGAAAGTTATGAGATGCAGTCAACCCTTTTTACTTTTCCCCGTATGTTCACAAAAACCAAGAACATAAGGCCCCCTCTATCTCTCCCAGCCAGAGATCTCAATGCGGGAACGAAATAGGATGTAAAACCAACAATCCAAAAGTCACAGTCATTGTCCTATGTCTCTTGGAGAGCCACAATGCCATATTGTTTCACAAGGTTTAGCCAGTTGCTATCATCCCTTTTGCAATGTAGACCAGCAACGTTCCAACTTAACATCTTTACCTTGTCCCCCACAGTTTTACTTATACTTTCAGGTTTACAACAAGTATTTTTAGGCCTTATTATGTTTTATTCAGGCTCCGTGTGTTCCCTTACTGCAGATGTCTCCCCCGAAGCCCTCACAACCCTCACGTCAAACACACAACTCTAATCCAGATAGTGCATCAAATCTATTATGAGTGACAAGGTTAGACCCAAATTTAAAGTAATTATCTCCCCCACAGTCCTGCGCAGATCCTAAGGGCCGGGTCTCGATAGGTGTGGGTAGTGTAAACGGTCTCATTCTCGCACTTTGTGGGGGGGCTCTGCTTAGATGTGAGTAAAAGTACCCTAAGGGGCGCACACAAATACTATTTGCGTCAAACGACATAGAGGCTGCCCTTAACAAAACTGTAACGACATGTTGTGGGTGTCTAAAATTTACAATTATGCATTCCCCACTACACATCTTCAAGGCCCAATCCAATTTGCCCTTCTGGTTCATATAATTTCTGTAGCAAATTTTGTTGGAAAGCCACAGGTCCTATTCAGCCATGACACGGTTTTATTCTTAAGAGATTCAGGTGTTTCCTCAGCTAGCTGGGCAGAACAGGGGTCACAGACTGGTACATTGGTTAAAACCACTACATAAGGAACGCAGTCAGGCGGAAGATCTATAAATCTACTTCTCCTCCCCTGATTGCTTCCTAATCTACCCTTTGGGCCTAGTTGAGTTTGTGAGTCTGCGCTAGTTGAGAAAGAAGGAACAGGTATGCCTGGTTAACAACCAAAACTTCCTTCTCCACTCCAACTGCACCCTTCTCGGTAGGTTTTACTCTGTCGGTCAGAGCCAGTTGTTTTTCTAAAAGCACTCCCAACCTCTTTAATTCTGCCGCAAGACTATCCAATTTAAGCGCTAAGGGTTGGACATACTCTTCTAGCTTAGCTTCAAATTTAGCTTCCAGAGAGTGGACCAGTAGCTCAAACTGCTCTGGGTTTAACTTAAAACTCGCTGCATTGCTTCCATCCTGCGGGATGGTAGCCACAGCGGGGATATGTTTAGCGGGTTTAGGGATATCAGCCCTTTTTTTACTATTTTTTCCCCCACGTTTGCTTTGTTGTTTCCTGCAGGATCTTATTGGTCTCGAGGTTGGTGGAACTTCCTCTGTTTCACTAGAAGATGTGTTTAGATCTTCGACCTGCAACTCTGGATGAACCTGGGCATCCTCTATTAAAACAGCCCGCGATCCCATCCAAGTAAGGTCATATTCCGGAGGATCCACCACGATAGTAGTAACATCTAAGGCTACATCAAGTGGCCCCTCTCTGCCTAAGGAGGCTCTCCTGTCATTATTAATTTTATGTACCATTTTGACCATATAATTATCAATGGCGCCTGCCCCCACTATAACCTTCTCACTTTTGGATTTAGACATAATTTAACCTGGCTGTACAATTTTTTGCAGGTTCCGAACTTGTTATATAATTAAAGCAGTAAATGTCTAATCACACAGTTATATACAGGAATGATTAGTAATATGAAAAATGAGTAACAATCTCACAGTACGGGGGAACCAAGGGCAGCGGGACGCAAAAATCAAAATCTGTGGCCCAGCCCAGTCTCCTCCTGTCCTGGACTGTCCGCCCTTAGTACGGGATTCGTCTGGGGCGTCCTGCGCGCGTCCCGCGGTTACATGAGGCGTTCCTTCCTTTTCAAGCGCCTCCGGGCGCGGTGTTGCTGGCGTCATGTGAGCGCCGCCGGGGCACCTGGGTAGTGTAGTCCGGCCGTTCCCCTCACGGCGTTGGCTGGACTCCCCCCGTGCGGTCGCTCCCCTCACGGCAAGGCGAAATGCAGGACGCCTGGTAAGTTCCACAAAAATGCTTTCCCGGTGAGCGCTCGGCACTCCTTCCTTTTCAAGCGCCTCTGGGCGCGGTGTTGCTGGCGTCAGGTGAGCGCCGCCGGGACACCTGGGTAGTGTAGTCCGGCCGTTCCCCTCACAGCGTTGGCTGGACTCCCCCCGTACGGCCGTTCCCCACACGGCAATGGCGAAATGCAGGACGCCTGGTAAGTTCCACAAAAATGCTTTCCTCCAGGATCATGGGGGGAGCCGAGTGCAACACCAGGCCTTTCCCGGACTGGGAGACAATTAGTGGTGGGTATTTGCCTTCCAGAACAACCGGCTGTTTAGGCTGGTTCCTTCGGTGCTCAGGGTCCTTCTCGTGCAGATACTGGTGTCATAACTCTCGGCTTACAGGCTGCTTCTCCTCTCAGCCGGCGTGATCTACCTTCAACCTCCTCCCATCTCTTTCTCTCTCTGCATTTTCCACAGTCCTTCTCCTCCGGCTGTGCATTTGCTTCCTGAAAGAGTCTGTCTTCACTCTTTTTCCTCTTCTCTGTCTCCTTTTGAATTTGCCCCTTCTCTATTTCTTTTTCTCATTTCTTACTTTTTTCTTCTTTCTTAGGTCCCATGTTGCCCTGGTTTAGTTTAGTTAGTTTAGTTTATGGCATTTATTAAGCGCTTGGTTGCACAGAGAACAGTGCGTCCCCGCGCTGACAACCCTACCTACAACTCTTCGGTCGGGCTCAAGAGGCTGGACACAGGGGAAGAATACACTATGCTGAGTTTAACCTGGGAAAGAGATGGGTTTTCAGCCTCTGTCTGAACCTGGTTTCAGAGGGCTCCATCCTCAGTTCGATAGGAAGGTTGTTCCAGTTGTTGCTGGCGTGGAGTCTGAAAGAGCGTCCTCCCATCCTTGCTCTGTGTATCCGAGGTACCACTAATTGCATGCTACCCATCGACCTCAGGGGACGTGTAGGGCGATATACTGGAAGCAAGTCCTGGAGATATGGAGGTGCTTTTTTGTGGGCTATACGGTGGGTGATGCACATGGTTTTGAAAATGATTCTTTCCTTTATTGGGAGCCAGTGAAGGGTGCGTAATGCATGTTTCCCCGAGGCTCTCCTAGGGAGGTTGAGGACCAGCCTCGCTGCAGCGTTCTGGACGCGTTGAAGCTGTGTTAAGCCCTTTTTACTAAGTCCACATAGGAGGGAGTTCCCATAATCTAACTGGGAAGTGACCAAGGCGTGTACCATGGTTTTTCTGGAGCTAGAGGGCAATAGGCCCAGGATTTTCCTTAGGACCTTCAAAAGTCCGTAGCATTTTCCCGCAACCTTACCCACGTGATTGGTGTAGGCCAGTTTAGAGTCCAGATGAAAGCCAAGGTTCTTAACTGTGTCCACTGGGACCGGGACAGAGCCCAGTTCGGTGGGCCACCAGGCAGAGGTCCAGATGGAAGGACGTGGACCTACAATAAGAACTTCCGTCTTGTTACCATTAAGGCGGAGACAGTTTTGTTTCATCCAGCCGTCTAGAGCCACTAGGCAAGCCGAGAAATTCTCAGCATCCACAACTGGATCACGGGACAAATTGATCACCAGTTGTGTGTCATCAGCATAGGAGACTATTGCCACACCATAAGACTCCACCAGTTTGGCAAGGGGTTCCATGTACAGGTTGAATAATGTAGGGCTCAAAATAGAGCCCTGAGGAACCCCTTGCCTGAGACATCTTACACTGGATTTGCATGGTGGGCAATGCACTTGAAATCTTCTGTTTTTCAGAAAGGATACCAGCCACTCATGAGCGGGACCGGTTATTCCCTTTTCCCTCAGTCGGTTCAGTAGTACGGGATGTGATACGGTGTCAAACGCCGCACTTAAGTCTAATAGGACTAATGCGGCCGTGTGACCTTCGTCCGCCTTGCTCCGCAGCAGCTCTGTTGATAGGAGGAGGGCAGTCTCAGTCGAGTGTTTCGCTCTGAAACCCGATTGAGACGTGTGTAGGAGCAAGTTTTCCTCCATAAAACTTACCAGCTGTCGATTGGCCAGTTTTTCTACTACCTTCGCGCAGTAGGGGAGAAGGGAGATAGGCCTTAGATTGTCGAGTTGCGCTATGCTTAAGTGGGCTTTCTTTTTTATTGGGACGACTTGGGCCAGTTTCCAGCTGTCCGGCACTCGACATTCATCGAAGGAAAGCGTGGCCATATTACCTATCTGCTTCGCCACCTGGGGAAGGTGATTACGGAGAATTCTCGCTGGTACCGCGTCAAGGGGAGAGCCCGAGTGGATGTCCGATAGGATGTTGATAAACTCCTCAGTTTAGGGAACCGCAAATTTCCTGAGTTCTTTTTTGACCATATTACCGCGGTTATGGTCGGGCAAGTTAGTAGCCTCTAAATTAGTCTGGAAAGAAGCATAGATCTGGTCATCGCGTCAAAATGAGCAAAGCTCCCGGGTCTCAGGTAAGTCTTTGTCTCTCTTACAATATTATACAGTAGTGGTCTCCACTGTATCACTCCAATTAGGTCAAAGTTTCCAAGGCAAAGGCATTTTTTGTTCCTTTGATTACTTTTGCAGGTATTTGAAAACTCTGTGCAAACTGTCCAAATTTCTTTTATCCAATTTGGCACCTTCATGGGAAATTTATTGGGCCTGTCCCGGGTGAAGCATCCGCCAACAATCTACCATACCAAACGTATCCAGGAACCCACTGAGACAGGATTGGGACGGTGTGAGAACCCTGGGAGGATGTCGATCCAGCGAACCATCCATCACCGAGTTAAAGTCTCCTCCCATCACTAGAAGCCCCTCGGGAAGCCCCAGCAACAATTTACCCAAGTCAACAAATGTGGTAGCCTGAAGGCCAGGGGGAACATAGACCGAGATGACAATTACAGTTCTTCCCTCCCACCTCCCAACAATTGCAGCATATCAACCCCTGTCATCCAATATCATGTTGTCAATCTCCAAGGGAAGGGAACTACGAAGCATAATACCAGCTCCTCAGGAGCTTGAAGTAAACACTGAGTGCGCCACCAACCTGTAGCCCCTCCGATTCATAGCACGGAACGCATTCCCAACCAGGTGTGTTTCCTGCAGGAGTACGATGTCGGGAGAATGACGTTTCACATACTGAAGTACAATCCCCCGCTTTATCTTGTCCCCCAAACCATTGAAATTCCAGCTCAAGACCCGTAGCCCCCTACCCCCCATCCCGGAAGTGAATAATCAGGTCCACCGAACCCCAAGAAGGAAACACAGAGTATGCAGCAATACGTAGCCCCAAATGCAGTATAAACAAAGAAAGGAAAACCCAGCCCCCCTCCCCCAAAGCCCCAGAACAACAACCCCCCACCCTGCACCCCTGCGATGAACCAAGAAACCACCCCATTCAGCAGTGTGCCTGTTGCCCTACCCCAAAAACTAAACTACAGATGGAAAGGAAAAACACCCCCGGAGGAGGAGAAGTTCCGAACACCCCGCCGCCCCATGGTCAAAATTATAAAAGTCATTGACCCAGACAAGGAGAACAAACCATCGTAGCACAGTACAATGGAGGCATACACCGGTGCCTCTACTCCTCCTGGTCCCGTCGGCCACCTTCAGCACCACCAGTGTGATCCGCATTGTCTCTAGGCATATATAAAGTGTCCAACCAGTCACTGGCCACCTAAGGCATATCGAAGAAGAGCACCCGCTCATTGTGTTCAATGCGCAGTCGAGCGGGGAAAAGCATGGCATACTTCATGCCCAAATCTCGTAATCTTCGTTTCACCCCAGAGAACGCCAATCTCTGTTTCTGCACCAGGGGAGTAAAGTCAGGGTAAAAGTTGATGGAGGCATTCTCAAACCTGGTAGGGCCGTTGGTCCTCGAAGCCTGCAAAATGGCGTCTCTGTCTCTATAATTGAAGATCCGCGCAATGATGGGCCGCGGGGCCGTCCCCTGCGTGCGTCTGCCACCCGGAATCCTAGGGCGCTTTCCACAGCAAATAGCTTGCTCAAGCCTTTGGGGGCAAGATGGTTAACGATCAGGTCTTTAACAAGAAGGTCCATCGATTGATCCGCCGATGTCTCCGGAACTCCGACTATGAGTATGTTGTTGCGCCTAGGATGACCTTCAAAATCCTCGAGCCGGCGAGCAAACTGATCGCTAGAGGATCGAAGGGTTCGAACCTCAGTCTGGATCTCGGATACATCCGTGGTGAGACTGGCAGTCTTAATGTCCAATGACTTCACCCTCTCGTTGGTTTTAGCCAGATCTGCCCTGATCAGGCCCACATCCACCGCCACTGTGTCGATCTTAGCCGCCAAGGTCTCATATTGTTGGCCCATCGACGATTGTATGCTGGCGATGGCACCCATGACGTCTAGAAGAGTCGGTTCGTCCGACTCCGGGGGGCCACTACCCATGCCATCCGAGGTTTTACCAGTCCCACTCGGCGAGCCCTTGTTAAGTGCAAATCTGTCCATGATGGAGGCTTGGGTCCCGCCACCACAAGTTGCAGTCTTGAGAGACCGTTTGTCACCCTCGAACTTAGCTGCCATGGTGAATTGCCCGCCCCGCTGGGGCTTTCGAGATCTGGTGTAAATAGCTCCCTTGGAGGAAAAATCCACAAAGTATTGAAACACAGGGCGTCAATGGGGATCAATCCGGGAGCCGCAGTTGCCAGCAGGCTCGAAAACAGCTATCTCCAATCTTCGAGGCCAAGGAGAAACTAAACCGAAAGTAGGCCCCGGGCAGCCGTCTCATGCCACGGGCCGTTGTTGTTCAACTACTTTCGGGGTGCTCCTAATGCCCAAGGTCCGGGATTAGCCACGATGTAGGCCTCTAGGCTCCAGGAAGGAGCAAGTCAGGCATCCGGCATCCAAATCAAATTCTGAAAAGGGTCTTCCAGATCAGGAGAGTCGCGGCTAGAAGAACCCGTCGTATAAAACAGGATTAATGCCAGGATAGTCGGTGGAGGCAGCGAGGGTCTCGGGAGCTCACAGCTCACGCGACCATCTTGGATGCGCGCTAAGCTCCTCCTCCCTCCAATGTTTACTTCACGTGCTGAAAGATTCCCTCACTCTTTTCTTGGAGCCACTCGTTATTGGGGTGTGGGCATTGAGTAGTGTAATCCTGCTTGTTTCAGTGGGGTGAAGCTGATTGTGCCGACATGCATGTTGCAATGTCTGCTGCCTATTCGAGAATGCATTGTCCAATGGTCCAGCGGAGGATCTGGGCAGTAACCTTTGCATGGTACAGCTTGGTTGTGCGACTAGCTTGTTTTTATCTTATACACGATGTTAATGCGGGAGTCATTTTTAGGTCTCGTCCTACGCAGCGTGCATGCGCTGCAAAGGAGGAGACGTAATGCCATCGGCAGAACTTTTTCAGCAAAGAAGTGCACGCGTTGCATTGCTTGCAATGCAACACGTGCACATCTTGGCAATTTCCTTTCTGGGGCGCGCGGCGCCATATGGTCGCACACTCCCGAAAGGAAATTGCCCATGACCCCTCCCCCTGCTGCCACTTTGACTGCCGCGTGGTCTGCTGCAGTTAATGTGGCGCCCTTGGCGCAGGAAGTCAGGAAGTTTACAGAAACCACGACTCCCTGAGACATTTGAACCGGTTGTGGTGCAGAGCTCTCAAAAAAGTAATCAGACGGCACCTCCATTTCCATTTGCTGTTTAGCTCCGCTTAAATATCGGGGATTGGAAATATCGTTTGTGACTCACTCCTCTTTTGAGCTGCGTAAAGGAAAATAGGAAACATTGTTTATTTTTTTCTATTGGTGTGGGTGTAGCGGGCCAGTACTCAGGCAAGACGAAGCCTCAATAGGGTCTTCATGCCCCTCCCCTCCCTTAAGAATGGTAATAAGTAGCCTGTTGCTTTTGTTAAACAGGCAGCAGGCAGTGTTTCCTTGTTATATTGCACTGTAGTAATAACAGAACACGAGGGTTGCACTGTTATGCATAATATATGGAGGATTGCACTTTCGTCACTTTATTTGTCCTAGATTTAGTTTCACTGCCTTTGCAAATGCGAGTACAAAACATGTCTAAATGTTTCGCAAACACGCATTTTTTATAGTAATTAATTTGCGGTAGCAGGAGAAAGACAACCCATGCCATGGCTTACATCCACAAATAGATGTATCTTGTCCCCATCCTTCCCACACAAACCTTGTCTTGCTTGATTCACGTGGCACTTCTTTATAGGACTAAAAGTCTAACAGGAACTATCAGTACTTTTTAAAACGTCCTGCGTGGCATCAAGGTGTCTTCTCACAGTACCAGTACTCAACGAAACTCACTTTGATAACCGAGGAAAGATGTTATTCCATTATCTAATCAGGATTGTGAAACAGCCATCCTCCCTCCCCAGGGCCCTGTTCTGAATTAAGCCACCCACTCTGTTGTCAGACATTCCTTTCAGGTCAGAGGCGTTATTCGGGATAAGAATCTCGACCTTTTTTTTCTTTTAGAAACCCAGCTCTCCTCTCTGAGCTCGCTCCTGATGGCTATCTTGTCCTGCTGTCAGGGGATGAGGGTGGGTGCAGTGCAGAGATGGCACTGGTGTTGACTGACTTTTCAAGCGGGTTTTTTTATTATTTTTTTAGGTCTCGTGTTTGGCAGCGCATGTGGTGCATGCGCTGTCTCAGTGAGACCTATAGTAATCTATATGTTGGGTGAAACTCTGGTGTCATTTGTTATACAGCTTGTGATTCATTTAACTGTGGTACTGCTTTTCTTATCTTGCTTTCTGTTGGCTGTTGATCCCATAGTAACTTCCTTGAAGTCCCGAAGCAGCGGCGCCTAAGCACTTGTTTTAATTATTTGAGATGCCCTTCAGCCGAGGAAGAGCGACCCCCTGGCCTCTTCTTGACCAATAGGGAGCTGGGATTTACATCAGCATGATGCTGTGAAAGCCAGTGTGTCTGCAAATGTTCATTTTCAACGAGATAGGGTTGCCGCCGTACTCCCTGATTCACTGCAGTGCAGCCCAGACCTGGTATTGTTTTTGATGTAGCGCCACGCCCCGCATTCTGATCATGTCTGGAATTTGGATGCCTGTTCCCCGGACCCTGCCTTGCATCGAGTCCCTGGGGCTTCAGCGGAGCGGGCAAGGAAGAGGCTTATCAGCACAGGCCGTGGGGGAACACGGCTCCCAAGGAAGGCAGCAGCTCCCTGAATCCACTCTGCCTTCCCGTCAGAGCCAGCCCAGCAGTCATCCCCAGGGTGGGGAACTGACAACCCCACTCTGTCCACCCACGGAAAGCACTGCATTCTGCCCCACCCACCGAAAGCCGCTCATCCTGCACCACACGCCGAAAGCACTACATCCCCATTCCACCTCCCCCAGCAGCACCCTGGCAACACACAAGCACACAACCTCTTCATACAGCAGCAGCCTGTTCCTACATCCCCGCTCCTCCTCCCTGCATCCCAGTATCTCCGCCATGGGTTCCACAGTCCCCCAGATGCTGCAAAACATGAGCTGGGGCAACAAACACTACCGAACCCACTTGAACCGCGGCGCCACACCATCCCCTGGGAAATATAACACCGGCCAGCCGAAAGCGCTTCATCTGCCCCCCCCCCTCTGCCCGTTGCACAGCCTCCAATGCACCCGTGACTGACCTGAAGGTGTAACCGTGAAGCCCCCCAACCACCGGCATCCCTATGGTGGTGCCAACACAATCAGTCACGCTCACACCTGGTCAGCACCCAGGATGTGCTAACATGCAGTCCAGCCTCCCGGGACTGCAGTATCATCCCGCGTATCCCCACTGCCTCGCGCCCCTAGAGCCCCCTCCCCCTTTCCTAAAGGTGACCGTCCGCTCCCCAACCACGTGCGTAAACTACCTCCCAGCTCCCCTGCATTTCTCCCTGTCTTGCACATCCCCTCTTGCCACTCCCACAGCTCCTTACGACCTTTAGCCCAACTCCGCCATTCCAACCCGACTCTCCATCCCAGTGTCTCCATCAGAATTTTCTTTTCTTCTCTTGGGGGCCTTGCCCCCCCCCCTCCCCCTCAATCCCAAAATCAGACCCTCAGCTGCCTGGTCCCGACACCAGCTGCCCAAACCAGTGCTCCCCACTTCTCCTACTGGCACTCCCCAGTCTCCATCTACTCCCAATCAGTGCTTGTGTGTGTATTCCAGACTTGCCTGCCACGTCACACACGGCTAACGTCCCTTCTGTACTATTCCCAGGATACTAAACCATCTGCCCAGGATCACCAGATGTGAACAACACCGAAATTCGCAGGCCATCCCACCACCAGAAAGTCAACAGCCTTGCCCACAATGCCTGAGGCCTCCCCATGGGACCCCTTCATTGCAGTTGGAGGGCAATATCGGCTCAACCCCTTTAACAAACAGATACAGGGTCCTAGAAAACCTAGACAATATGGAAAATGCAGATGAGGCTGAAAGTGTAACAGAAAACTTGGCTAACTCAAATAAAGCCCCTACAATAGATAAAATTCGAGGAAACCAAGACACCAGACCCAAGAGTCAGGTTGCAACAGTTAAACTTACACAGAGCAGTTCTAAGGAGGCAGAAGAGGTGACTAGGAAATTACACGCGAGTAAAGATAACCATTTAGATTCAAGCGAGCAGGAAAGTGACCGTCTAGGGGACCTTTTTCGATCCCTGAGAGGCGACATGATGTCGAAATTTGAGATATCGGAAGCCAATCAAAAAACAATACAGGACAGATTCGATATGCTAGAATCTAAGCTAGAGGAGGTCACTCTGCGTACAGGGAGACTTGAAATAGAGACGGCTGCTCTGGACAAAACTGTACATGAAAATAAAAAAGACATAGAACATCTCAAAGCCCAGAATAGATCATTGGTTATGGACATTGAACGGATGGAGACTCATGCTAGGAGGAATAACTTAAGGATCTTGAAAATACCTGAAGGGGAAGAATTGGAGGATTTAAAGGGATTTGTCTGTAAACTCTTGAGAGACGGTGTTCTAAATGATCGTCCAGATATAAATTTGGAGGAAGAAATCCAGAGGGTACACAGAGACCCCTACAAGAGGCGTATGGACAGGAAAACTCCTAGGAAAATACTTATAAACTTTCAGACATACAGTGTAAAAGAGCTTATCCTAGGGCGATCCCTTACGAAAACAGATCTACGGTATAAGTCCAGTCCCTATCTAATCAGGTCGGACATTGGTGCAAAAACCGCGCAAAGACAATGGGAGCTGGGCACTAGAATGCCGGACTTAAGGTCATTGGGAGCACATGTCCAGATGAGATTTCCAGCTATGCTCAGGATTATGTGGAAAAACAAGACATATAGTTTTACACAGCCAGAAGAGGTTGACAATCTTTTAGACCGAATAAGAAGTGAGCGGGAGGAACAGGAACAGGAATAGGTCCGGATAAACAAGCTGAGCAATTCATCAAAGAAATAATAAAAAGATGAAAGGAATAAAAGGGAAAAGAAGAAGGAAGAAGAAAAAAAGAAAAAAAAGAAAAGGGGGGAAAAGGAGGGGAAGGGGAAAAGAAAGGGAAAAAAAAAGAGAAAAAAAAAAATAGAAGGAAGAAAAAAAGGAAAAAAAAAATAAAAAAAAAAATGATATAATATAAAAAGGGGAATGGTGGGGGGAGAATTCGAAAAAGAAAAAATAATGGATTGTTTGAGTTGGCTGTATGATAAATAGGGGACACGAAGATTTATTCGCAATTTAATTGGTCTCATTTGAATATAGTAACTGGGGAAATGGTGAGGGGTGAACTTGAAAAAGTAAATGACTGTATAAGTAGGCTGTATGATAAAAATGGGGGACATGTAGATTTATTTGTAATTTAATTTGTCTCGCTCGAATACAGTAATCCGGTCAAGGGCACCACATGGGTGCTCCGAAAGGCGAAGTCATCGCCAGGTATGTTGGGGGGGTTCCTCAGGGGGGAGGTGTTCAATGGGCGGGGGGAGTCGGGGGGGGAAAAAAAAAAATCCTCATATATAAATAATTGTTTGATGTATAAAAAAATAGATGGGTGCGTGAGTACATTAGAACTATGACCAATCCATATAAGCTTAAGGTCCTGTCATGGAATATCAATGGTATAGGGGAAAGAATAAAACAGAATAGAATTTGTGAATTCTTAAGAAATTCGGACGCCCAAATTGTAATGCTACAAGAAACACATTTGGAGGCAACAGTATGTGATTCTCTTTTTAAAAAGTGTAGGTGGGTTCAGGATATAATCAGTTCTAGGCAATTAGGTGTTACCAGGGGAGTTTCTATTATAATTCGATCAAACAGCGGGATAAGTTTGAGAAGCTTTGAGACGGATCAATCGGGGAGGTGGCTAGTTGCACAAGTATACATTCAAACTACCCCATATACATTCGCAGTGTACTATGGTCCTAACGAGGACAATCCAGTTCCGCTTTCTAAATTAGAACTAGCTTTATTTATGACAACTGGTCCTCTAATTCTTGGTGGGGATTTTAATCTGGTCTTCGACCAAAAATTAGATAGAACTTCTAAGGCCAAATACCATGCTCCCTTAAAATCACTTGCCATCCTGGATGTTTTAATGAAAGACTTCACTCTAGTGGATGTCTGGAGAAAAAAGTACAAATCTCAACCAGGTTTTACTTTTTATAGTAAAAAATATAAGAATTACTCCAGAATAGATCATTTTCTGGTTGACCAACACCTTCTCAAAGATATTAGCTATCTCTCTTTTACGCCCTCAGGATTATCGGACCATGCTGTACTAGAATTGGAAATTAAACTGAATATAACTTCACCAAAACCAAGGTGGACACTGGAAAGATCTTCTCTATTGGATAACCAGATAAAAGTAGTTGTTAAAGACAAAACATCAGAATTCTTTTTAATAAATTCAGGATCCTCCTCTCCCCAGATAGTATGGGAAACTTACAAGGCTTACTTGAGGGGTGTTTTAAGTTCTTTAATGTATCATAAGAGAAAAAGTATAAAAATAAAAAGAAAGGAAGACTTAGCAACAATAACTAGAAAGGATCTCGAACTACAAAATGCAATACTAACAAACTCCAGAGAAATACATGCGTTAGAGAAGGAACTTGTTGACTTGCAGCTCCAGTTAAAAATTTCGGATGAAAGAATTCTTAAAGAAAAATGGGAGTCCAGCAGATTGAAACATTTTGAGTATGGAGAGAAGTGTGGAGCACTCCTTGCCTGGAAAGCTAGAGAAGAGAGAACGAGAAACAACATTAAAGCGTTGGTACTTAGACAGTCAGGTAATCTGATAGAAACAGACGCAGAAATAAGAGAAGAAGCCAGGTCCTTTATGAGGAGTCTCTACACGGAAGATAAAGATCCCACGGGGGCGGATTTAGAATCCTGGTTGAGTATAAAGCATCTGCCACAAATGTCCGAATCAGAAAAAGCATACTTGGAATCTGAGATAACAGATGGGGAAATTTTAAGCCAGCTGAAGAAAATGAAAAGGGGGAAAGCTGCAGGCTCTGATGGGTTGCCAGTGGAGATTTATTCGGACAATAAAGATCAATTAATAACTCCATTAAGAGAACTTTTCAATCTTTTATTGATCCAAGGCTATTCTATACCTTCTTCGTGGGGAGAAGCTATTATTACGCTTATACCCAAGCCTAATAAAGACCCGAAAAGAATAGAGTCCTACAGACCTATTTCATTACTGAACTCGGATATGAAGATTTACTCAGGTATCTTGGCCACCAGATTATCAAAGGTTATAAAATCCATAATCCACCCTGACCAGAGAGGCTTTATCCCTGGGAGACAGTTAAATGAACTAACGTTCCAAGCTATAGGGGCTGTAGAGTATTCTAATGCTAAAAATCTCCCATTGGCGCTGGTGGCCATAGATGCGGCTAAGGCCTTCGATCAGGTCAATTGGAACTATCTATGGGCCACAATGGCGGCTTTCGGGTTCCCCAAAATTTTCATAGAGGCGGTCAGATCCTTATACCACTGCCCAAAGGCTAAGGTTTTAGTTAATGGAATTTTATGTGAGTGGTTTGACATATCTCGAGGCACTAGACAAGGTTGTCCTCTGTCCCCCCTTTTGTTTGATGTTTATATGGAGCCTTTTGTTTGTGGGATTAGAGAGGACAATATCATTCAACCATTCCAGCTTGGAAATCTGCTTTTGAAGGTGGCGTTGTACGCTGACGATCTTCTTTTATATACCTCTGATCACTCGGCAGCAATTCCAAGGTTATTTTTTCTATCGGAGGAATTTGGGAAACTGTCCGGGTACCAGATTAATAAAGATAAAACAGAGATCATGGGGTGGAATAACAACACACACATAGTTGGTGCAAAACAGAACATGAGGTACCTGGGAATTCACTTAACTCAATCTTTAAATGATACCACTTCACTCAGTTGGCAAAAGGTGGTTAAAGATATTAATAAAACTTTAACAAGATGGGGGAACTTGCCTTTAAACATCTACGGTCGGGTCAACCTTATTAAAATGACAATTCTTCCTAAATTGACCTTTTTATTTAACTGCATCCCCTTATCATTTTCATTGAAAGACATTAACACTCTACAGGGCAAAATTGGATCCTTTATATGGGCCTGCAAGTCAACGAGAATTGCATGGAAGAAATTGAGGAGGGGTTTAAAAATAGGAGGGCTTGCCCTCCCTGACATTTTGTCATACTGTCATGCATTTCATTTAAAAAATTTTAGGCTTCTTGCAAACAAGCTGGATGCATCATCACAGGGCCGCCTGTTTCAAGCTTTGTTAACTGATTTATCCTATGACCATGATTACTTTATTTTCAAGTTTGGAGACCAGAAAGTTTTTAAAATAATTCGCTTTAAAATTCTACAGACTGCATTAAAAAATTGGGGGTTCATGAGGAAGACATTTAATATTTCCTATTATCACACACACTCCCCAATATGGGACTCTCCTAGTACACCTCAATGCCTCCAGGATCAACTATCACAACCCCTGAAAACAGCTGGCTTCAAAAAATGGGGAGACCTCTGGGCAGATTCGGGTCTAATGAGTTGGAACACGTTGGCACAGCTTACAGAGGGACAGTTGACTAGGTTTAAATACTACCAGCTGTCTGCTTGGTGGTCCAGTCAAAGCATGCAAAGGGAGGAAGATACAGATATTCTTGATGCAATTGGCAGAAGGGGGAAATGGGTAAAAGAGTTATCTTTTTGGTACAATTCAATGGTCAAAGAAGAGGAGAGTGAACTGTACCCGGAGATAATAAAGTTATGGGGAAACTGTATAGCCGAGCCCCCTGAAGAAGTCTGTAAGGCATGGTTAGACTCTTTTTCCCTTGCACAGAGGCTAATTAAACCCGCTAATTTAAGGCGCAACCACCTGTTTACGGCTCATAGAGTCTATTGGACTCCGGCCAAACTGCATAAGATAACACAAAACAACTATTATTGCCCCCGTTGTAATCATAACGCCGCTGATGATATCCACATTTTTCTAGAATGTCCAGCCATTCAAAACTTCTGGAAAGCGATAATGGATTTTTTGGGAGATGTACTTTCAATAACTATTACATGTTCTCGCAGATTAGTCTTCTTTGGTTTACTGAAAGAATACAATATCAAGAATCTGGATACTCAATTCATTTTTTACACAATAGTTATCGCAAGGAGACAAATCTGCATGGAGTGGAAGTCAGCGGCTCCCCCTAGATTTGCAGTATGTTTGAAGTATCTAATGGAAGTGTGTAAAATGGATCAGGCTGGCCGCAGCGAGAGCTTGGAGAATGTCTGGTCTAAACTGATGGTCTGGATAAATAGGTGAGCAGTCCTGTGATTATGCCAGAGGTTGTGTCGGTCCTGTCCTCCACCAGGCCTAGGGTGCCCAAAATAGGTCTGGAGGAGTAGGATAAGGAAAGCAGCCTACCTCTGGGAACCCCTGTCTGCTATGATACTGTTTTCCATGGTGGACTCGAAAAAACAACAGTATAAGAGGCAACAGCGAGACCCATCTAGAGCATATATATTCTGGTGGCATATATGAGGACAAAAAAAAAAAAAAAAAAAAAGAAAGTCCCACACATCTCTTATTGTTTAAATGCATCTACCATTGCTTTTGCATTAATTTCTCACATCTCATATAGTATGCCCTCTTGAAATTCGCACCGAGCTTCTCTTAAAAACAGTCAATCGAGACTTGGCTTCACTCATCAATAATGTATCTTTGAAAACTACCTGGAATCTGATCTCAGCTGAAAGCAACACCTTTATGGGAACTCCCGTAAGCTTTGAATGATAAAGTTAACTGTCTAAATACAGCAGAAAGGATTGACCTGAGGATATCCATTTTTTTTTTACCTGGCACTGCTGTTTTTTTTAGATTGTTTAAAGTCAAGGCTTTTCCTGTGTAAGCTTCCCTTTGCATGCAGCATAGATTCAATTAGGTCAGTGCATGGAAGCTTTAAAAGAAATATTAATTTAAGGGTCACTTTGTAAATTAATGCACAAAAGTCTATCATATAGGATTATAATCATCTCCGTGCCATGCGCCTCTGTGCTACATACCACTAGGCAAATGCCTAAAATTTCTCTTTCAGGCAGCACCCTCCTGCCTTGGGGACCGCTTCTTCCTCTTCACCACAAGAATACTGTCTATCGAGCATAACTTTGCTCGCTGTTTTTGCTGCTCTTTGAAGAAACCTGATAAACCTATATGACACCAGCTCCTCTGTGCCCTTTTAAGGTCTGGGTTGACAGCGCAGCTGTTGTCAGACCTTATGAGATCAACCTAAACAAAAACGCAATAGGTCTCGCATTTGCGTTAGTTTAAGCTATTGGCATTGTAAATGACAATGCCTTTTTATTTATGTTTTAAAAACCGATACATAAATAAAAGGCATTCTCATTACAATGCCAATAGCTCAAACTCTTGTAAATGCGAGACCTAGTGCATTGCAAATGCTTTTTTATATAGGTTTCGCAGTGACTCCTCTGTAAAAGCAAATTCAATTTTTCTCTATGATGGTGTGTCTAGGCTCTCTGACAGTGTACAGTGACTTAGCCTAACATGGTACACCCCCCACACATCCCCATTACTTATCTCAAACCATCTTTTACTGCTGTGATAAAAAAATAACACTTTCAAGACCTTCTATCTTCTATCCCTCCCCTGTCCTTTTCAATCCAACTAACAGATTCACATTTCCACTGCTTAAATTAATTTCATATCTCCCTATACTGATTCACCACTAATCCTCTTTGTGTTCCGGAGTAGCATTCTACTTGCCGAAAAACACTTTGACCCCTCGTCAGGCGTAGTAAGCGCTATATAAATGAAATTACCATTACTTCAGTTGCAGTGGTACCCTGGCCTAAGTGTGTTTGTGTGGTTCACTGCACCCAGCATATAAACATCTTTGCCCAGCACCTGACCTTTCTTGAAAAATTACTGCAATATTATTTTTTATAGGTCTGATGTTATCCAAGACCTTTTCATTTAACTTAAATTATGTACAGAATATTTTTTCTTTTTAGGGCTTTCGTCCAGCGCTCTTCATCCACTGGTCTGTTGTTGTTTCAGTTAGATGTCTCTTCTGCCCATTGTAGCATGGGACATGTTGCAGTGGGTCAGGTCAGACCTCATCAGCAAATGGCTAACTTCACTGTGTGTGACTGCTTTTTGCCCTTTTCCAAGGATTGCATTTTGCACTGAGCCGTTCTTAGACTGTGAGTTATTAATCCACTCTGCTTCTTTCCCTCTCTCACTTACCGCTTAATCATGAGACACGTCAAACCTTTCAACCCCAGAACATTGCTTTCAACACCTGTGTTCCAAGTTGAAATAATCACTCTAAAATGCTCCAAAACAAATGCAGAAAGTGAAAGGCAACTACTTATAAAAGCCTATGAGCTTTAGGTGCTAAGGAGTTTTACGGCGCTCTAGAAGGAATACACTACACATACAATTTGCTGTTACCATACAGCGTACGGGTGCCTGCAATAAAATTTGGGGAAGATAGCACCTCACTTCCCACCACCTAATCAGCTATTAGGCACAATTGACAAAGATAAGATACTGCAGCACTCCACTTATCACAATATATTAAGTCTCTTAGTTATTGACTCAGCACTCCAGTAATATCAAATAGTCCCAAGGCTCTTCAATACTTCTTCTTTTATTTACAAATCCGATTCCAATCCCATGCCAACGCGTTTCGCCGAGGTTAGAGATAACCAATCGGCTTCATCAGGGCTGGAAATAATACAAAATATGTGTTTTTACCATCCCCACTTCAATTAAATTTAACAATTCTTATTTACAGAGCCCTTTAAGACCCCCGACAACAACTATGTGCTCAATAGAAACCTCTCAATGGTGATATACATCATGCACATAATATACAATTTCGCATGTGGTGCACCGTGCAATGCTTACCGCTTTTCAAAAAACAATAGTCTCAATGGTTAAATAAATAACAACATACAATTCATTATCGTAATACATTTGAACGGTGCCGTAATCATTTCATGCGTTGCATTAAAGTGAAAGGAAAAATGGTTCATTACAACTGAGACCACTCGTGATATGTTTACTGCACTCACATGCATGCTATCTAGTTATCATAAATGGTATTTACCTCAACTTGGCTTTACAGTGCTACCTATTTGGGATAGAGAAAACGCTTCCTCAATCTCTACCTATTAGGAGCTAGGGCTGCACTTCGGATCAATGTGCTGTATTCACATAAAGATATTTCATGAAACCTACCTCCTGCTCTTCTACTATTCTTTTTTCTCATTTAATGCAACGCATGAAATGATTACGGCACCGTAATGTTGTTATTTATTTAACCATTGAGACTATTGTTTTTTGAAAAGCGGTAAGCATTGCACGGTGCACCACATGAGAAAATGTATATTATGTGCATGATGTATATCACCATTGAGAGGCTTCTATTGAGCACATGGTTGTTGTCGGGGGTCTTAAAGGGCTCTGTAAATAAGAATTGTTAAATTTAATTGAAGTGGGGTTGGTAAAAAACGTATTTTGTATTATTTCCAGCCCTGATGAAGCCGATTGGTTATCTCTAACCTCGGCGAAACGCGTTGGCATGGGATTGGAATCGGATTTGTAAATAAAAGAAGAAGTATTGAAGAGCCTTAGGACTATTTGATATTACTGGAGTGCTGAGTCAATAACTAAGAGACTTAATATATTGTGATAAGTGGAGTGCTGCAGTATCTTATCTTTACTTATAAAAGCCTTTATCTATCTATTTATCTATCTATCTATCTATCTATCTATCTATCTATCTATCTATCTATCTATCACCCTCACTCTATCTATCTATCACATCACCACAGCATCACTCAGGGGCACCACAACATCACTCAAGGGCACCACAACATCACTATGCACTACCAAAGCATCACTGAACGCCACAGCATCACTCGTCGCCACCACATCACTCAGCGCCACCACAGCATCAATCTGTGCAACCATTCAACAACAACTGGTTCAAATATGTTCTCTCAATGTTTCAAGCTTTATTACAAATGTCACAAAAAGATGTTAATATTTTACTCTGTTCTTGGATTTTCGTCACAATAAAATACACTAAACATAATCTTCATAAAAGTTATTTACAAAAGTTTAAGCTATTGCTATTATAAATTACAATAACTTTTATTGAAGTATTAATTATTAAAACAATTAAAAGCCATTATTATTTTTAATATCAATACATTTAAGTCATGTAAATACAACACTTATTGCATTACAAATGCTATAGGTGTCACATTTGCAAAAGTTATAACTATTGGCATTGCAAATGACAAAGTTATTAAGTTCGCTATTTTCAAAACCAACACATAAATGAAAAATTTGTCATTTACAATACCAATAGCTCAAACTTTCCTAATGCGAGGCCTATTGCATTGCAAATGCTTGTTTACTGATACATGGGGCAGCTTGTTGGTGGGACCAGCATGTTCTTGAGCCAGCATGTTCAGGTGGGAGTCGTTTTTCCACCTGAGGGCTTTTACTGATGGCATGTTGGGGCATGTGTTATTGGGTCACAATTTGGGAGTAATCATGTACTTGTGCTGCGTGGGGAGAGGATCACCCTCGGGCAGCCTGTATTGTGGTCTGGTAAGTGCCTGCTGGTTGCGACTTGAAATGCAAACAGGTGGTTTGTGGGCATAATCACTGTGCTTTGGCTAATCATTGTTTGCTTTCCTTCCATGTGTGCTCCCTAGTTGACTCATTTTGGCGACATCAACCTGGACAGTCATGCTTAGGTTACAGTAGAATACTGAAAAAAGGTTACCAGAGTGGCATTATGGCACCCAAATGCGCGCATCCTGCAATGGATAACTGCACCTTACAGGAGGAGCTTCGATCCTTCGGGGAACTACGGAAACTGGTGCAGACACATGGCATTGATTGGGTTCTAAAGATAGTGTCAGAAGGCCCAGGGAAAGACCAGCGGTTAAAGCAAATGTGCACCAAATGGCAGAGGAGCATGTCAGTGCCTTACAAGGATATTCTGTCAGAGCCAGTGGCCGTGGCTGGAAGCCAGCAGCAGGCAGTAACTACAGAGTAGGGTGAGTCTAAAGGGCAGTTTCCAGCTTCCACCCTAGAGGGCCAGGGTACCGTGGGGCCGGTGTATAATGATAATGTGGGGGTGTTGGGGCAGAGAAATGTGGTAATATTTCCAATGCCACAGGGGGATGGTCTCCCCGCGACTGGGTCTGTCCTGCTGCTACACAGCCTGCCACAGCTGTTCCTTCCATATCCCGCTCAAATCTGGTGAGCAATTCAACTGTCCGACCCCAGCACACTCAGCAGTGCCAGTACTAGGGGTAGGCCCAGCAGCAATGTTTGGGTGGGAACTGGTGGTAGAGAGGTCTAATGGTATGGCTGTACAAGTTTGGGCCTACCCTGATACAACTACCCCCAGTGGAAGCTTAGTTCTAGCCACATTCAACTCCAGTCCTATCCTCTTCAGCACTGCATTGTCAACTCTAGCTCAATCATGTGCAATATCTTGGCATGTACCATCTAAAACCAAGGAAAAGATTTAAATGGAAGAGTTAGGGGAGGGCGTGGTCTCACCACGACGCAAGATGGCCACTTAGTTCAGGAGCTCCACGTCGTTGGGAGCTCTGGACGGCGCCAAACAGCTTCCAATCTATTCCTGGTTAAACAATGACGGAAAATCTGGGGACGCTGAAACGGTGCCCCTAAAGTTACATTATGGCTCTACTATATAGAGAATAGGCAGATGCCTAGAGTATTGTGAGATACTGGGAGATATTGGGGAGAGGAGTTGGCCTAACGGCCAGGGCCGTCGACCTCTAATCTGGGGACCTGGGTTCGAGTCTCGACAATAACGCTGAACGTCCTGTGATTCTGGGTAAATCACTTATTCTCCTTCAGCCTAACAAAAATATTCATGTAAACTCATGTAACGCAAATGGTGCTATGTAAGGCGCTCTGATACCCGATTTGGCTCAAGTTCGCGCTATATAAAACTCTATAAAAACTTCTACAAACCTGCTCGATTGGCTTGACAACTCGAGATTCCTTTTTTTTTAACAAACTTTATTGAGCCATTGTTCAGAGCACATCACAGTATAAAGATTGTTCATGGCATTTTTCATTTTAGTTGGAATGTTGACACGTCTGTTTCCATATGGTATATACATATTGTTACCTTCATGTCCCTCAGTTTCACAGTACGGAAATAATAATGCTATGGATGTAACATGCAGAACCATATGCATACATTACACATGTTTCTAAGTTATCTTGGCTGGTATTTATATCTTTATTCCCCAACCTAAGTTAAAAACTACCCCCCTCCCTATCCCTCCCACCTTCCTGATCTGTACTTGTGCCTCCATCTTTTCCGTACCATTACCTTGAGAGTCATGGGTTCCAACCTATTTTGCCTGTACACCATGGGTCTTCCTTCCTTTCCTCTCCAATTATCACTGCCTTCGGAGGAAATTTCTGCCAGAATCAGAGAAGTGGGATATCCAACTGTGAAAGGCCTTCTAACATAATGTTCCAATCCATGGAGATGGGACGTTTCCTCAACCCCCTCGCCTCCTCTCGTTGGAGCGCCGCGCTTTCCGCGCTACCCCACCTGATTACCTCTTCCTTCCATACATGCAATGGGGGCACCTAGGAGACTTCCACCTCATTGTAATTGCTCTGATCGCCAATATAATAGCCAGATCTAGATCCATAAGTGAACCTTCTGAGCCTTGATGCGCTTTCGGAGCCCCAAGAGACCCTCCAGTATCTTATCTGTAATTGTCAGGTGTGTGATCTCTCCCAGGATGGTACAAATATGTCCCCAATATTCCCTTAGGTGAGTGTAGGTCCACAACATGTGAGCAAGGCCAGCTTCTTCTTCCCTGCACCTCGGGCAGTAGCTCTGGGCCTCTGGGAACATACAATGTATACATTTCGGGGTCAAATACGCCCTATGGAGAACCATAAACTGTATATACTTGGGCTTGGCATTTCGGGAGACCCATTTAGGGTGTTCTAAAATGCTTTCCCATGCCTTGTCTGAGATTAGCACATCTGTAGTTTCTGCCCATTTCTCACAGAGGTCCGCAAGCCCTATGGAAGCCTGTGTTTGGATGCCGGTATACAACCACTTCACTAGGTGTCCATCCTCTCCCCATATAATAAAGTAAATGGACCAGGTCATGTTGTGGAGGCTCGCTACGCTGGGGTTCCCATGTTGTCTTGATGTAATGTGACGTCATTGCATGTAGCAGATAAAGGCGGTCAGGGGCCCAATTGGTCCTCACAAATGTGTCATGATCTAGTAGCACACCATCTCCGAAGAATGAACCCTCCTCCACCACCCTTACATGTATCCATTCCTGTATCCTAGCTATTGTGATCCTACCACCCATGACCGGCAGCCCTAGTAGCGGGATATTGGATGTGTAGGGGCGTGTGGTAGACGTGTCCTGTAGGGTTTTCCTCCAACATTGCAGTGCCGCCTCCAACAACGGTGGGCCGTCAGAGGGTATCTTCGCCCTAGGGAGCAGCATACCATGTAGTGTACCCCTGTCCAGCTCATGAGCGGTATGGTTTTTTTCCTGTAAGTTCCTGCCTGTGGTCCAGAGCGAAAGCCATTGCAATTGGGTGGCATAATAATATGCTTGGAAATATGGGACACCCAACCCTCCCCGGTTCGAAGCCAATTGCTAATTTCTGAAACTTACTCTGTGCCTGCCTCCACCCCATATGAGTTCCAGCAAGAGTGTATCTAGAGTGCAAAATGTGGCCTGGGGCATCATCAGGGGCAGATTGTCAAAGAAGTACAATAGTAGGGAAGCATCACCATCTTGGAGATTTCTATCCTCCCCATTACAGACAGTGGCAGGGAGGTTCAGAAGTACAACTCGAGATTCCTTGGCTCATATTTCCCCTCAAGTGGAGCTGACTGGTCTTGTGCCACCTTCAGGTGAACGAGGCACGCTTTTGTCGTCTGAGGCGCTTTTGGGTTCCTTGCTGAACTGGACTGCTGTTTCATATTTCAGGTTAGACGAAAACAGAGGATTCGGAAGTGGCACGCGCACTTTTAGAATACTTCTCTTTTGGACAGTTCTCCTTGATGTCAGGTGAAGGGAGTGCGCTGATCTAATGGTGAGGAAGCTTGATGTCCTTCGACACTCCTATCAATGTTTTTCCTCAAACAACACAGAATGAGCCTGCAATACTTTTAGACAAAGGCAATATGGTGCTATAACGTGGAAAAAAGTGTTTTGAGTCCCTGGATTGGACTCCTCAATACTGACGACTTCGGAGCAGCATCTGCCTCTTTAGGCAACGTTCTTTCTTACAGGTGACTCCTGTTTGAATTGCATTTATAATAAGAAAGTAACACTTGCTGTCCATGGTATATCTTCTTCTTCAGACAGAACAAAACAGGTCCGATGCCATAGAGTGCTGCAGACCCTTGACAGTTGCAGATGACCTGTCCATCATTGGCAGAAATATTTGACAGAAAAAGGCAGCTCCACTGAAGTTGCGGAAATAAAAACAAAGAGCACAACTATGTGGCTGAATATACTCTTTGCTGCCTTTCAATAGTTGCTTTTGTCATAGGTTTCACCTTTACTCTTTAGCCTAGATAAGGGCTGAATTCCATTGTACATACTCCTGAGGAAAACATAGGCTGTCTGAATTCTTTGGAAGGAGGCTTCTTTTTGTCATTTTGTGTCTTTTGTATATATTGGAAATGCCCTTAATCTCTCTTGGCATAGCAACTAACATCTTGCTTACATCACAAATATCCTCATTTTTTGTCTCTTGCATTGAAAGCCCCAGATAAGGGAAACACTTACCAGATTTAAAACAGGAACGGTTGAGGATGCCTTCTTTCAAAATGACTAGTAAAACTGCAAAACCGCTCCTCTATTCTGAAGCTCTAATCCAGAACCGTTTCACCTCTGAGGCTCTGAATAGCATTCTGTCGACTCAAAAGTCATCTAACCCTATTATGACAACCGGACCAGACTCTACTATGGAGCGGATACTATTGGAAATCTCTGCTGTAGGAAGACATCTGGAGGGAATGGAGACATCCATATCTGCTCTTACGGCTGAGACTAAATCTATCCGCGTAGATATCGCTGGATTCCAGTGCTGGTTTTATGGCCTTACTAAATGAGTTGTTGCAGTTGAGAACCACCCTAATAGTATACCGGACCGGGATCACGAACTTATTTTCCTTAGAAGCAAGGTGATAGTCTTGGAAGACAAAAGTCGTCGAGACAATGTACGCATCTTTGGTTTTCTAGAAAAAATGGAATGATCTGACACTAAATCCTTCCCCAGAAAAACTCTTCCAACAATCAAAGGTCTTACTTTTGACTCACCATTAGAGATGTAGAGAGCACATCGCATTGGTCTGTTCAAAAGAGGGAAACATGTACTGCCATGCACACTCATTGTTTGCTTCCTACGACATGAGCAGGACTGCCAATTAATCACTACGGCTCATTCTCTTGGACCATACACATTTGAGGGTCAGGAGATTAGAGTTACAGCAGACTCTTCAAGAGAAACAATTAAGCATTGCAAAGCCTTTCACTGCTTTCGACCCCCCCTGTACCATCTAGACATCAAGTATGGCCTCTTTGAACCTGCACGTTTTAGGATTACTAAAGATGGAATCTCCAAAGAATTCTTTAATCCAGAGGATCTTTGACAATTCTTAGACAATCTCATTCCCTAAAATATGGACTGTGCTGTGTCTATGCCTGAGTTTGAATCTCAACTTCCATGACTGAACTCTAAAATGCCCTCTGGCGGAATTTGACGTAACCCAGGTTGCTCCCAGAGTAGCGGAAGAAACCCAGATCGACGTGTACCTTCCCTAGGAGATCAAGCACAGGCTCTTCAAGCTATAGCTGCTCCCACATAGGAAAGAGACAGGGACAAGTCACATTCACCTCTAAAGTCCCCATCATCGCCTGAAGAGAGTGTGTCTTGAACTTTGACTCACTATCTGACTGCCCAGCATTGAAGAGCTGACAGAAGAAAACTAACTTATTGCCTACAGTAAAGGTGATTGGATGAGTACCTGAATACATACTTACTCTGAAATGCATTACTTGCTTTAAGATGTTCCTAGTTTACCCTATTCCCTTCGCTGAACCCTCCCTCCCTCTTCCCTTTCCTAACATGTATACATGATAAAGGAAACCTATCCTCATATTTGTATGCAAAATTGTATTTGATTATACTCTTCATGTTCTTATTTTTATATGATGTGAATTAAGATTGTTGACTATACACTTAAATTACTGCTTAAATGTTATACATTATATTCTTCATCATTTTCTCTTTCTTTTGATTTTTTCTGATTTTTGATATTTATGATAATATTTAACTATTATAATATTTAAGTGTCATAATACTTAATTAGAACATTGGAATGTTGGGAGCTCCATTGAACACAATGCAGTGCTCTGTGTTTATAATGGCTGGTATAAGCCTGGAGCTCCAACATTCCAATGTTTCTTTGTTCACAGCTCTGGCTGTGAACAAAGGCTTCAGGGAATCTGAGGGGATTCCATTCCCCTCATGCTCCCAAAAGGCTTTGTTTTTTTTGTTAGAACATTCTGTCCTCTGGTGACAGAATGTTCTAATATCCTTATAGCCCTTCGTAGATGGGCTATACCGCTATTAAAGTCCCTCTCCCTTGTTAAAGGCCCTCGCCTTCGGCTCGGGACCTTTAACGCTGGAGAGGGCCTTTAATAGCCGGTATAGTCCTCTACGGCGGGCTATAAGGCTATAATATGGTAACATTAAACTGAATCAATTTTAATTGTTATTAATGTTATACATAGCCTGTTTGATTGTTCTCCATATATGATACATTTAAATAACATAGACCTCTTCTTTATTTCCTTTTATCTCTCACTATCCTTTTTCTCTGCCTTTATCTTCTATTATCCCTTTTCCTTTCCATTATTCCCTGATCCCTTCTTTTCCTTCCAATGCTGCATGTTTCTGATGCTTCTCTCTCCCCACTGTCTCTTTGACTCCATATCTATGTTAAAATCTCTTCATCCTCAAAGTTTCTTCCCAAACCTATTTACTTATGATTTTCATTATGTATTATAAAGTATTATATATTGTTAATTAACTACAATAATAATTAGTATTTAAATGTGTTAATATTTGACTACAATAAGATTGAATTACACAGTGCTAATATTCAGTTATAATACTTAACTGTAATAATATCTACTTATGACAATATTTAATATTAAGTTACCACTACTTCGATATTATGTTAAGTTTGTTTGACTGTATTATGCATATGATAACTTCATATTACATAGATCTTTCTCTTTTTCTTCCTTCCTCTCCTTTTCCTCTGATCTTTTCTTCTCCTTTAACACTATACTCTTAAAATGTTTGCTTCCTTACCACTATCCCTTCCACTTTTAACTCCGATCTGTATATTATGGGTCAAATGCCCACATATTTGAATATTTGAGTATTCTTAAAATCGCAACCTCAATACTGTTACTATTATTGCATAGATGTGTCTTCTACTATTGAGTTTGTTGCCATACGGGGCTCCTCCGGCGTACATAGCCCGAAAGTTTAGACCTGCAGAGAGCAGTCCCATCTCCCTGGTGCTGCGTCTTTTCTACATAGCACATTTACCACTTTTCCTTTTCTCTCCTTTGTCTTTCCTCTAGTTATTCTAGAGCCTTGCTTTTTCCTCTCCTCATTTATTCTTCTGTGTGCATACAAATGACTCTCTTATTTTTCTTTCACAGCCTTCTAACTTTCATGGAATTTTTCAGAAGGTTACAGATCTCATCTTCGATCTTTCTCCTTACCCGGAACCTACTTTTCATCTTTCCCTTCCATCTTTCCCTTTCCTTTCTTCAATTCATTTCTTCAACTCTTTTCCCTTGTATAACCTCTCCCCTTATTCCTTCTTTCCTACCAACCTTCTTTCCCCGATACTCCCCATTATCTACACAGCTTTTACTTCCGTACTTTATTTTCATATTTGCTTCATTTCCCCCCATAACTTAACACCTTTTATTCCTTACATCAGCCTTTCATTAAAACCAACCTCTTTCACCTTCAAATGCACATGGCAGCAAACATTTTTTCTTCATTTCACCTATTACGCATTATCTCGTGGAATGTTAATCGCCTTACGCATTTTATTAAACGCAGGAAAATGTCTTATCTGCAAACAAAAAGAATTGATATTGCTCTTCTGCAAGAGACTAATTTGAATGCCTTGGAATCATATAAATTGCAGCAAGATTGGGTAGGAAAAATCATTCATTGTGGATTAACTACACAATCCCCTTTCTGAGAAGGGCCCGCCACAGAAATGTGGAGTGGGCATTCTCTCACACACATCAGACCCATCATAATTGTCAAGTCCGGTCTTGACCCAGAAGGCAGATATGTCTTTACTAAGTTAAAAATAGGTGATACGATCCTTTGTGTTGGCTCAGTATATGCTCCAAAGGGTGCGAATTGCTCCTATGTCCTCAAACTCACCACTTGCTAGCAGAGATTGTAACAAACAGCTACACCATTGGCAGTGACTGGAATCTTGCTCCCGATGCAGTTCTAGACAGATCAGGTCCCTTAGATAGTTGTAATGAGGGAGACGGAGTCTTGTTGGGTGACATACCATCAGATCACAGACTTGTGGATCATTGGCGCCTCTGTCATCCCTCAGATCAGAAATACACCTTCCTCTTTGGCTCATGGCACCCAATCTATTATAGATTATTTCCTTATTTCTCATTCAGTAGCTACAATCACTAGTAAATCCCAAATTTTTTAAGCTGCTCTGATCATTCCCCGGTTTTTCTTGCTCTGAAAGTAAGTTTAACTTCTCCAGGCAGTTAACCATGGCATATGAATATTCAGATACCACACACCTCAAGAAAAAAAAACCCCTCTGTTCTCATCTTTCTGATTACTTAATTAATAATAAATCATCAGTTTCCTCCTGTAGAACCATTTGTCGGCTGCAAAAATAAATATTTGTGAACAACTAATGAGATACTCAGCTGAGGCCAATAAATCAGTATTCCTGCTTCGTATCTCTCGCACACATTTATATTCATCTTGTCCCACTGTAACTAACCGCAAGAATCTAGAGCTAGCTAAAATAGCGCTTAACAATCTATATACTTCCAAAGCTGAGTATGCTCTTTAGCATTTAAAGGGTAGAGATTACAAGCAAGGGGACAAAGCAGGCTGATTACTTGCAGCACAGCTGAAACAACACAAGGCTGCTCTGGCTATACCTGCAATACGAACGGAATCAGATGTGATTCTTACTAAACCGCAAGAAATAGTAAATACTTTTGCATCCTTTTATGAAAAATGTTACACTCCCGAGAGACCAGCAACTGAAGATCAATTAGATGCCTATCTTTCAGATATTGACCTTCCATGTCTTACAGATGAAGGCAGACATTTACTTGATGGTGATATTAGCAAAGAAGAAATTGCTGCAGCCATTGCCAAATTATCTTATCACGCATCCCCAGGAGAAGACGGATTCCCTGAGGAATATTATAAATGGTCTGGGGAAGAAACAATTGATACCCTGTTCTGCCTTTTATGAGGCCGTTCAGACATCCACACTTGGTCCTATTTACTAATAGTCTGTTAATTGCAGTTATCCCTAAGCAGGGCAGAGATCAGCTCACTTGTGGTAGCTATTGACCTATCTCCTTAATAAATGGAGATGTTAAAATCTTGGCAAGTCTTCAAGCGTCCTGACTCTGCAAAGTCATTCCTTCTCTTAAACACCACTCACAGGTTGGCTTTTTCCCAGTTTGTTCCTCCAGAAACCACCTCCGAACATTAGCTCATACTTTATGGGTACAAAAGGGATGATGAAAGATGCTGTGGCCCTTTCCCTGGATGCATAAAAAACATTTGACTCCATTGACTGGGCCACCACGAAACGTTTTGATCTAGGGGATCCAGTTTATTTCCAAGGTCCGCTTACTGTATGACAACACTGTAGCCCAGGTCAATTGTGGCGGTTTTCTTTCAGACCCTTTTCCAATTTGAAGAGGTACTCGCCAAGGCTGCCCCCTTTCCCCCTTTTATTCTTATTAGCGATAGAACCCCTTGCCTCACTCATTCACCACTCATCGCAGATTCAAGGTATTCCTATAGCGGGAGGTGTATCTAAGTTATATTTATATGCTGATGATATCCATCTTACTCTTAAAGATCTCTCCCATTCTTTACCAGCCTTATTCGAGATTATTAATGAGTTCTGAGCCCTTCCTGGTTATATGGAGATTTGGGACAAAAGCGAAGCTCTTCCACTCTCTCCCAGCACCACAAAAGCATCAGTGGATATTCTTTTCCTGGAAATCGTCCCGATTAAAATACTTGGGAACTTTAGTTAACCGCAGATTAGGAGGGATGGTCTGAGATAATCTATCACCCCTTATAGTGCAAATGGAAACAGATTGTGCCAAATGGTCACTTTTGGGTTTTTCCATGTATGGAAGAGTACAGGTGGTAAGAATGTTCATCTTACCTTGCTTTACTTATGATCTTGGAATGCTTCCAATTATAGCACCTTATTAGTACACGTGGATGTCAGTATAAGAGCCTTTGTTTTGGGATCTATGCCCCCATCTAGCTGCTGCCAAACTAATGCCTCGCCCCTCCCTTGGTGGTTTGGGTATACCATCATTGGAGCATTACTCTTTAGCCTAGCACCTCTCGCTATTAGCTTATCTGCTCCCAGGTGCGACTGGGAATGGGTCATAATAGAGCACTTACTGCTTAATTGTGATGATGGCCTTGAATTTTTATATAATACTCATGAACCATGAACGTCTCCTCCACACCCTATGATTCAAGCTACATATCAATCATGGCAATGAGTGCATCGCCTCTTAGGGGATGCTCACCGTTTGCATTATAAAACTCCACAATGGGGTAGTTAAAGTATTAGAATTAATGGTCATGTGCTTCACTGGTCTAGTTGGAGATGGAAAGGAATCCAGACACTAGACCAGGTCATACTAAACAGTGAGTTGAAATCCTTTGCCCTGCTTCATCAAGAATTTGATCTCTTTTTGCACCAGATTTCACAACACTCACAACTACAGCATTGCTTGTGGAAATATCTGGGTCCTCCTCCCTGGATGTTAAAATCATCCCCGATACAAGATTATCTTCTCACCTGGGGATGACCCAAGGGAGTTATGTCAGGATTATATTGTCTGAACTAATCACCTATACTCACAACCACTTCTCAAAGCTCTTCACAAGAAATGGCCATAGATGAAGATGTCTGGCTGGTCATACTGGAAACCTTAGACAAAGGTACTCGGGAAGCACGTTTGAAATTTTGTCTTTTTAAAACTGTACATGATTGGTACTGGACACCTTTGAAATTACTTTGAGCTGGATTATTACAACATTCTAAGTGCTGGCTGTGTTCTGGAGTTAATTGTGATCTGCTTCATATACTCTGTGAATGTCCTTCTATACAGTATTTTTGGGTCAAGTAGGGGATACACCAAGGAAATATTTCCCCTTCTATTCCTCTTCCTTCTCCCATTATTTTATTGCATGATTTTGGGAGTTCACCTGGCATTACAGGCCCACAATGTTGTCTTTTACGTACTGCACTCTCTACAGCCAAAATTTGTATTTGACTGTGGAAATCATCTAGTCCTCCCTCGAAGGAGGATTGAATGGTAGCAATGGTAGCAATGATTCAGATGGCATCCCAGACCACCAATATCATCTGCGGCATTCCTCAGGGATCCTACCTCAGCCCAACGCTGTTCAATATCTACATGGCACCACTCGCCCACGTCGCATGACGTAACACAGCCTCAACATCATCTCCTACGCCGACGACACCCAGCTGATCATATCCCTCACCGAAGACCCCCACACCACCAAAGCCAACCTCCACAGAGGAATGAAGGCCGTCGCCGAATGGATGAAAGACAGCAGGCTGAAGCTGAACTCAGACAAGACGGAGGTCCTCATCCTCGGCCCCACCCCCTCAGCCTGCGATGACACCTGGTGGCCAACATCGCTGGGGACAGACCCAGAACCCACGACCACGCAAGCAACTTGGGGTCACCCTCGACTCCGCCCTCTCCATGACCAAGCAGGTCAACCCTGTGTCCACTTTCTGCTTCCACACCCTCCGAATGCTCCGCAGGATCTTCAAATGGATCCCCTCCGACACGAGGAAAACCGTCACCCAGGCCCCAGTCACCAGCAGACTGGACTACGGGAGCGCCCTCTACGCAGGAATTACAACCAAGCTCCTGAGACGGCTGCAACGCATCCAGAACGCCTCGGCACAACTGATCTTCAACGTCCCCGGACACAACCACATCACACCCCACCTGAGAGGCCCGCATTGGCTCCCCGTCACCTTCAAACTCCTCACCCATGCACACAAGGCCCTACACAATGCCGGACCAGCATACCTCAACGACCGACTCAGCTTCAACACCCCCACCCGCAGCCTCCGCGAAGGCCAACCTCGCCCTCACCACAGTTCCACGCATCCGGAAAACCACTGGCAGCAGCAGATCCTTTTCCTACTTACCCGCTAAGACCTGGAACACTCTCCCTACCGGTCTACGACAGACTCAGGACCTACTGGCCTTCAAAAGACTTCTCAAGACCTGGCTCTTTGATCAGTAGCAGCCCCCCTCTTCCCCCTCCCCCCACACTCAGCGCCTTGAGACCCTCACGGCTATGTAGCGCGCTTTACAAATGGATTGATTGATTGATTGATCCCATGAACGTGTAATAGATAGACTACAAGATAAGGAAGAAATGTTCCAACAAGTATGGGCTTTTTTTCTTCAATACTCCTTAATGTTTTCTTTTAACACTGTATCTGTTCCCTCACTCCCCCCATTTCATCTCTTCTCCATCTCCTTCCGCTTCCCTTCTGTCTCCCTCCTCTCTTACTTCCAACCTACCTCTTTTTTTGTCTCTCCTCCCCTTTTCTCCTCTTTCTCATACCCCTTTCTCTTCTCTCTACTCTTACCTTTTTTTTATACTTTTCTTTCTTCCTTCCTCCGGGTTAGGAGACGACACTCCTCATTCCTCTATTTAGTCATTCTTCTATTTATTCATTCACCTATTATTTAATCTATTTGTTCATTTATCGATTTATTTATTTATCTGCCTTCTTATTTATATAATTATCTATGTATTTATTTTTTTATGACTTTTTAGGACCTTCCATCATCCTCAAGGTACATCATATTTTATAGATTTAATATTTTTATGGGTGCAATTTAAACCGCCCTATCCATGATCCATTCTACTTGACTCATTCTGTGGTATTGTGCATCCAGAGTTATGGATTTTTAAGCATACTATGTATAATATCCCTCTTTTCCACTATTGGTCTCTTGTCTTTTATTTCAGGCCCCTTTTCCCTTCTTCCCTGCTCCTATGTATAGTTTTATCTCTTAGCACATTAATATATGCATTGATAATATACTCTTATGGGTCCATTATGTTTTGCTACACTTTTATGTATCTATTTGTCTTTAATTTTTTAATAAAGAATTATGACACAAATGGGAAAGTTATGCAATATATTCTATTTAATAAAGGCGGGTATGGTCACTGGGAAAGGAAAGCCAGGAAAAGATGGGGAAAAAAACCTAAGAAGGTGTGGATGGAAACATCATTGAAAAACTGGCTGAAGATTTTATCCATTCATGCAGCTATCCTCACTGAGAAGTTCCCCACATGTCTTTACTTCACAGTGCAGCCTCTGAATTTCAGGGTAATGTCTGGTTGCAGTAATATACCAAGTTCAGGCAGTTGAAGCCGATAAGGCCTGGGGTGGCAAGGGGCCAGAGGGAGATTAATATTTGCATGCAGAGCTCAGCATGGGATCCCCTCAAGGAAGGTAAATTCAAGTGCAGATCTTTTGGTCTGAGAGAGGTGTTGGGTTCAAGAAGGCAGCCTGTTGGCAGTATAATAGGTAAGAGTGTGTATTTTCGTGGCTCCCAAGGTCATCCAGAAACCTTGAGCCATATGTAGGAAGCCAAATTGCGATCGCAAACGCTGGAATTCACAGAATTTCAGCGTTTGCAATTTCAATTTGGGCAGTGTGCTATGTAGCAGACAAAAACCCACTCCCAAATAATTTGGGATTTCTTTGAAAAATGCACTGCTTTGTATTTTTCAAAGTGCCATGTGGTGCACTAGCATGCCCTTAGCACATGTATCTGCACCACACGTGCAAACATGCTTATTTCAGGGGTGCAACAGGGTGTCCTATTGAAACCCTTGCAACCTTGAAATTGCATTCTCAATTTGCGATTCTCTAATTGGGAATCAGAAATTGAGAATGTCTTCCCATTCATCCTTATGGGCCTTCTAGCCCATAGGAATAAATGGAAAGGTAATCCTTATTTGTGAATCTCAATTTGCCATTCGCAAATAAGGAACATGTAGGATTCGCAAAATATTTAGCAAATCCTACCTACATTGCGTTTTGCGATTCTCCAATTGAGATTCCCTAAAAATCACAATTTGAGAATCACAACAACCGTTTTAGCTACATGTGGCCCCAAGTTCTTTAGGAAACATGGTGGCGGCGTGGCAAACACGTCAAGATGGCGGCAGCACTTTGATATTGCTCCAGACCCCTCCATCATCCGCGTTGAGGTTCCGCTGCCATCGGTGCCCTACAGACCCTAATCGCAACTCACCATACTTGCTGGTGTCCCGAACTCCTGATCTGCTGCTTTTCTGGACTGAGCGGCTGCGGAAGGCTCCACTTCTGCGATGGTGATCGCCGCTTCCCGAGGACACAAAATGGCGACACCTGGCTCCTGGTCCTGAGCCACAACAACTGAGGGACTGCTGCGGGCCTGAGGTCCCCCCGAGGCCCCAAGACGTCCTGGGCCAGCCGTGAGTCCTTCTGCCTGTGCAAGCGCACGCTTGCCCTCCCCTACCTGGCCATGAGCTACTCTTCAACAGTTGGCCTCAGGGGGAGGTGGGTGGCGCTGGAGGTCTCCCCTGGTCCCATCGGCGGCAGCCGCTAGATCGAGCGGCTTGGGGCTGTAGCCTCTGCGTGGCGCTTCTGCCCGGGTGTGGGCTGGACCTCCATTGACTCCTCGGCTCCAGTGACAGGGAAACGGCTTGGGGGATCAAGTGTTTTCTGGTTGCCTGTCTCCCGGCTGTCCTACGCTTGATGCCACGGCCTGGGGCCTCCTGGTATGACGTGGGTGGCGGCCCACACTTTCTCCTGGCCCCCTGCTCTGGGTTCACCTATCGCTCCCTGACCGCTCTGGGTGCCCTCTGCATCGTCCGCTGACTGGAGCTGCGAGGGTTGTAGCGCTGCCCATCTGCGGCTTCACCCAGGCTTAAATAAGGCCCTGGCCCAACCCCCAGCTCCCTGAAGCGGGAGGATAGGACGCTCTTCAAAGGGCTCCTGCTGCCTTCCAAGCATTAAGCCCTGGAGAGGACTCTACCCGCCTTGTTTCCTGGACCTCCTGTTGCCTGGGGGGACGCAACCCACTGACCTGAACCTGTGCCAGTGGTCCGGTCTACGGGGTGCTGCGCCTCCCCAGCATCACCGGTCAAACCTATCTCCGACCCAATGAGATTCCCTCTGGACAATGGGAACTTTTTATTGAAGGCCCCACCTGGGGCGGTGCCCGGGATGGGGGCTGACTGTCCACGGTTGGCCGCACGCTGCTAGCACCTTCTAGAAGTGCCAGGAGCCTGCTCATGTCATCCTCCCTTGGCTGCATAGATCGAGCAGCGTGGCACCTGCCTCTCCTCCCCCTTCCCTCACTTATTGCCTGGTGCTGTCCTGGTCCACCTCTTTGCAAGTCTCTTCCACTCTCCGCCTTTGACTGGTGGTTCCCGGGGTGGCCTCTCGTGAAAATGGGTGCTTTTGGACGCACTCATCGAGTAGCGAGGGGTCCTCAGATGGGCCCCCCATTCCTCTGACCTCTCACCACTCCATGTGGGACCCTGAGCTGTTCGCCCGTAGGACCATCGCTTAACTCTGCAGGTGGATTTGAACCTCACGCCAACAGTCGAGATGGGCAGAGACTGCGGCCCGAAGACGCCCGCGCCACAGACCCAAACAAAAATGGACCAATTCACTACTGCTTACCGGAGTCCACCCCAGGGAGCATCTGGCGGCCTGCCTCTGGCAAGGGAATTCCCTCTAGCATCCTGCAGGCGATTGGCACATCCCAGGCCTCAGTGGAGAGTAAAATTGGTGAGGTGTGGGTTGACGTGGCCCTTATCTGCCAGGACCTCCGCAATGCCACAGCAAGATTGTCGGAAGTGGAGTCACGCATCTCCACAGCCGAGGACGACCTGGGACAAATAAAGGTTCAAGTGGCCCGCCTATAGGCTTAGACATCGGAGCTGCACCGCAGAGGACGCGGAGAACCGCTTGAGGCAGAACAACCTGCGCCTCATAAGGTTTCCCGGGCGGCCGAACAGGGTCGTGCGGACGTCTTCATGGAGACCTGGATCAGGACACGGATCCCCAAAGATGCCCTCTCCCCATGGTTCTCCATTGAGTGTGTGCACCGTTCCTTTTGGCTACCAGGCTTCCCCCGGATCCCCACCACGTCCAATTATCTTCAGGATTGTTAACTTCCGGGAAAGAGACGCTATCCTGAAAGAGGCTCAGGCCCACGGTCCCCTAAAATACCAGAACATCACTATCATGGTTTCCCCGGAATACACAAGGGAAGTTCAGGCTCAACACCGCACATACGCCAAGGTCAAACAAAAACTCTTCAATCTGGGCCTGCGCTATGGGCTTCTCTTAACGGCCCGCCCCTGAATCATCTTTTAGGACAAAACACTCTTCTTTGATACACCGCAGGTGGCATGGACGTGGTTCACAGAGGAGCGACCACTGTGGTCCCACCCCACGTCCCCCCCTGAGTCTGGCCTTTCCCGAGCCTTATCCTTTCCCCCCAAACAGCAAAGCAGGCACAACCAATCTCGTAAGAAGGGAGAACATTGGGAGATCGCTCAAAATCACTGGGTGCAGCCCCACAGTCACGGTCCGCCTCTGGGCTTCCCCGATGTTGGAGGAACACAGCTGTGCCATCTCGCTGAGCAACCTACATCCGGAGCAATATCCAACCTCGATGTTGCGTCCAGCCCTCTGTGACTCAGACCAATCCAGGAGTCCTGCGCTCCATGACTCTGGGGAGGGCGCTGGACTCTGAGTGTGGGACCTCTTGGGACTAAAGCAACGCTAACCCTATAGGGCTCATGGCGGCAATAATCAACCATTGATTCTGAAATAACCGACTGTATGGAGGGGTCCATCGCTATCGCCATGACTTTCCCAGCTAACCGTTTTAGTGTAACTTTCTGTTTTTGAATTGGGCGGCAGATGTTTGGAAGTATAGGAAGTGGGGTATTGGGCGGGGGTTGGGGGGTTGCTATTCTTCATATTTTGTTTGTTTTGACTCCATTTGAGTGACTGTTCACAGCATTGATCGTGCAAAAAGTCCTCGTTTTTTAGACAGTCCAACACACATACATTCACATCTTATGAACAGTGCCATACCATCTGGTGCCAGTCCCATTCCTTCTCGAAACCGAGATATGCCACCTTCCAAGGCCCATTTCTCTTTCAGCTCTTTTCTCCCCAGGCCACCTTTTTTTAGATGCCTGTCCTATGTAGGCCCCTCCACGTCCTGTTGTGGAATATCAACGGGATGCTACACTACATCAACCGCGCTGCCATCCTTAGAAGCGCCAAAAATCAGTCCGCCGATATACTTTTTCTCAAGAAGACACACCTACTGGGAACCCAATGCTCTTTCCTTGCCCGATATGGTTTCAAAAGGGTCTGGCATTCGTGCTTTACACGGGCATATCGGGGGTGGCTGTTCTGACCCGGCGTGGGCTCCCCTTCACCCCTACACAGGTCAGGACTGATTCACAGGGCTGCTATGTGGCCCTCTCCGGACGGATTGAGGGACAAGTCTTCAATCTCCTGACAACATATAAACCCCCAGCCAGACTTCCCTCTACTCTTCACCACCTGACAGAGGTAATCACTGCACTGCCCCTGGGACACACCATAATAAGGGGGGATTTAAGACAGTAATGAGGCCGACCCTTGATGCCACAGGTGATCTCTCCTTGTCACGTGTTGCCAGTTCAAAGCGACTGTTGGACTGTTCGGCTAATCTTAGTTTGTTTGATGCATGGCGGGTCTGGCACACCCGCCTGAAGCAATACACTCACACCTCAGCAGCCCATCATACCCATTCTTGTATTGACTTGCTTCTCCTTCCTGCAATAGATTGTCAGCTAGTTTCTGATGTCTCTATTCCGCTATTGTCCACCACAACACGTCGGTGGCTACTATTCACAACTCTACTCTGCCCGGACTCCCGGGGCCTCCCTTACCGACCTTCTGGGGAGTACCGAATCCACCTCCCTTGTCTCTCCCAGGCTGCCTCAGTAGACCTCGATCTTCCCCTTACTCCTGAGGAGATCCACAGTGCTATCTCCCTACTCAATATGCCGGGTCCCAATGGCTTCCCGCAGGAATACTTTGCAACCTATCGTGACATATTGGTCCCTCACCTGGCCGACCTTTTTAAACGTGTGGTAGAGTCGGACTCTTTTCCTCCCGAGACCAACATGGCCACCATATTGGTCATTCTGAAAACCCATCCACCTTCTCTTTCATGCTCAGAATATCGCCCCATCTCGCTTATCAATACTGAAATGAAACTCTTTGCTACTGTATTGGCGCAGCGCCTTTGCCCCTTGCTGCACAAGCTGGCCCACCTGGACCAGTGTGGCTTCATGCCCACCCGCAGCATGCAACACTGTATACGACGCCTCCACCTGGCCCTCGCACAACACCAACTGCTCACCCCGTATTTGGCCCTGCTCCAGATAGACTGAGAAGGCTTTCAATACGGTGGATTTAGGTTACCTGGACGATTTGCAGGTTACGACGGGCTTTGGTCCTCACTTCCGACACCTCATTCGAGCCCTGTATTCGAAACCTTAGGCAAAGGTCCTGACGAACTGCGCTTTTTCAGAAACCTTCCTCATCTGCAGAGGAACTCGCCAGGGATGCCCCCTCTCACCACTTTTATTTGCGCTTGCAATAGAACGACCCTCATGCCTCAAACAAAGTGACCCTCAAATCCAAGGATGGTCTTGGGACACTCACCAGGTTGACAAAATAGCCCAGATCACAGACGATGTCCGGCTTTTTTTTTGCCAACACAGAGACCTCCGGCCCTTGCTGTTTGGATGCGCTTTGGAGGTTTGAGGCAATCTCGGGTCTGCACCTCTACCGGTGAAGTCCACCCTGGTCCCCATCCACTCCTCAAGAGCCTGCTTTGATTGGCAGTCCTCTATCCCCCTGCGTAGACAATCGTTTAAGTATCTTGGGTTCTGGATAGCCCTCCTTCCTGAACTGGAGTGGGTCCTCAATCTTACCCTCCAGTGAGTGCAACAGTAGGGAAAGTGATGGATAGCGGGTGGGTACAAATTACTATTCCAACTCCAGTGAGTGGAACAGTAGGGAAAGCGCTGGATAGCGGGAGGGTAAAAATTACCATTCCCACTCCAGAGAGTGCAACAGTAGGGAAAGAGTTGGATAGCGAAGGGGTAACAATTACTATTCCCACTCCAGTGAGTGAAACAGAGAAAGTGTTGGATAGTGGAAGGGTAAAAATTACTATTCCCACTCAAGTGAGTGCAACAGTAGGGAAACCGTTGGATAGCATACGGGTAAAAATACTATTCCACTCCAGTGAGTGCAACAAGAGTGAAAGTATTGGATAGCGGGTGGTTAAAAATTCCTATTCCCCCTCCAGCGATTGGAACAGTAGGGAAAGTATTGGATAGCGGGAGGGTAAAAATTACTATTCCCACTCCAGTGAGTGCAACAGCAGGGAAAGCGTTGGCTAGCGTAGGGGTAACAATTACTATTCCCACTCCAGTGAGTGCAACAGTAGTCCTACAATTTAATAAAAATTAATTAAAAAAATAATTTGTTATTTAAATATAATTTACCTCCCACTACTTTCCACTATAAACGTCACCTCCAATAATCTACAATAATGATAAATTAACATAATTAATTAACATTTAATGAATCAGCTATGCACAATTAACACAAATATAAAAACAAGGATATATAAATTAATTAACACAATTAATAGTATAAAATAACTGATTAAATATTATACAAATTTTAATACACATTTATTTTCAAATATTTTAATAAACACCATACTCCCCTATAAACACTCAACGCACTCCTCAAAAATGTGACACAATTAACATATTAATACATTAAATTATGAATAATTAATATTTAATGCATTACTTATTAATAACAATTTACATATTTAGCAATTTATTAAAAACTGTTATTAATAACGCTTTGAATATTTAATAATAAAGTAATTAACTTAATTAGCCATATTAATTATCAACCTTAACATTATTATTTAATACATTATAATTTTTTTAATTTAAATTAAATTACTTCCCACACTATTCCCCTATAAACCCACAACCTGCTACAGAACAAATATGCACAAAAATCAATTACCAATAATAATTATTAACCATAAAATTAATATTTAATAATTAAAAAAAATCTTTCACTTTAATGAAATTACTTCCCACCCTATTCCCCTATAAACCCAGAACCCGCCATGGAACTAATACACAAAAATGAATTACCAATATTAATTATTAAACAATAAATTATTAGTTAATACATTATTTTTTTAAATTTAAATTAAATGACTTTCCAACCTATTCCCCTATAAACCCTCAACCCACTACGGAATTAATATACGCAAAAATTAATTAACTTGAAATCAATTATCTTAAAAAAATTGTAACATAAATTAAAAAAATATTATATACTTTTAACACATATACTAAAATATAATATAATTTACAAAAATTCGATATAAGAACATTCTATATTATGACATTCTATATTATAACATCCTATATGATGACATTCGATATAGTGACATACTTACCTATATGTGGATATTATTTCCAACGATATTATGTCCATTCTAAATTCTGTCCTCTCGATATTTTTGATTCGATATTATGTCCTCTCGATATTTTTCATTCTATGTTTTGGGTGTTTACCGCTCAGGTCATGATGTTATTTGGAACAATACAAGGGAACCCAGGGCGCAATAAGCTAAGGACCTTTGGTAGGTACTTATTATCAACAACAACGGTCCTTAGTAAGTAAGGGGAGAGTTCAGGAAATTAATATAGACTAAATAGGACTATATGTTTAAGAAATGCCCAGCCGGACACTTTAATGTCTTGATAACAATGATGCCAAAAGGGAATAAAACACAGAGTGTGATGAACGTGGGACACCAGCCGATGTCCAGCTAACACACTGCGGGAACACAAACAAGGAAAGGAAATAGTAGGCAAAATCGGGTCATCTAACAATCAGGTCATAAGAAGATAATCCACAGTTTACACATATGCATGTTCAATTTTGTGTTAACTATGTATTTAGTGAATTTTTTGTCGACGACGTTTCGAACCATACAAAATATCGGTTCATCCGCAGGACAGAAATGATTGCCTAAAGAATTAACAATTTAGCTTGAATCCACTATGTAGGAGTCAATATGTCATACAATAACAAAGAGAATAATCATAGGAAAAAATGGGGGAGGGGGAGGAAGAGAAAGGAGACATAAAGAGTAAAACATGTCAGTTAAACAGTCCCTTGTCTCAATTACATAAGCAGTGCCACACTCATACCATGCCAAGGTGTCGAGGGCGGCAGGGTGTGGTGCATGCCATTTACATGCAGTGAGCTTGCGGTTGTTGAAACGAGGAAATAGCATTTACGTGGCACGAAATTCAATCGGGCTGGCAGTGGTAGGAAGGTAAGGGGTGTTGATGTCACGAGGCAGGTGTACTCAAAACGTGAAGTGCAGCTCGTTCATACGCGGTCGGTGCATTTAAAGGCACAAAAAACGCGTATTAATCAAACTGTCAATAGTGAGGAAGTGAAAGGTATCACTACCACGAGGAAGAGGCAATTAAAAACACAGACACAACGTGATTGGCTGTGAACAAATGTGAGCGGCTAAGAGGAATTGGTGCGGCAGCTTACCGGTGGGGATAAGCTGAAAGTCACTCAGCCAACAGTTGGCAATGATTAGAGTGAATTTCTATAGGAAAGAAAAATTGAGCAATTACAAGGAATTCAAGGTACTCGCAAACAGGCTGCCACCAGTGGGAGACCAAACTTACCAAAAGGTGGGACCAGCGTAGAATCTGGGGAATCTGGGGGGGATTAAAGGGAGATTAACATACGGTGGCATAAACCGGTTAGATTACACGGCTACTGCCGCTGTGCTTAATGAGCTTACCTACGGGAGCGATGCCTTGGTCCAAGGATCTGTGGGCGAGTAAAAATTACAAGCAATATAAGGACAAGCACTAAGTAACGGTGCCGGGGTGCTCAAGCAAGGTACACAGCCGCAAATGTCAATAGCTTACCGGAAATTGGAGAGAGTGCAGGTCCACAATGGGGGTCCTTGCACGGCGTGAGGCAACCTTCACGGAGAGCAGTGAGCTCTGAATATCGGTAATGTGGAAGCAGCTCCTAGTCACGTGGGGGAGGGTGTCCAATGGAGGTGCGGCTGAAAGTGTCGGCCATTTTGGATAGGGCGCCCAGTACAACTGAACAAAACCAACAAGGGACATAGTCGATGCTTTACGGCGGCCCTCTTGGGTGTACTATGGGCAAGGAGTCCGGAGTGATAAATAGCAGCATGCATAACGCGCTCGAGGGCTCGAGAAGTGAGAAAAGTGTAATTAAAAAACTGCCACACTAAGCAATCAAACAGTGACCTATAAAATTGAATATAAACCAGGCAACATTTATGAGATGTTCTAATAAAATGACACATTTGTTTAAACAGAAATCGATTAGGGGGAGCCAGTTAAGATCATGTACTGTTTTACAAAAGTCAGATATTTTATCCAGCCACAACATATGTTCCATGGCGCAGGGCAGGGCCGGGATCTAGATCAGGGATGTCCAGTCCTCCGTGCGGTTCAAACTAGTGTGCAGGCTCTGAGTCTTAAGTATCTAGCGCAGTTCCTCTTTGTTCAGTAGCTGCTGTAAATTCCCTCCACGATTGGGGAGTTTGATCACAGCAATGATAGTCCACTTGAAGTCCATTTCAGTGAGTGACAGTTCCGTGAAATGGTGCACAAGGGGGACATTCAGAGTTCTGCATCGTATTCTGCTCCTGTGCTGGCACATTCTTGTACGCGCTTTCTGAGTTGTCTGCCTATATAAATCATAGAACATGGACACACAATAGCATAAACGACATTTGTGCTGTTACAATTCGAGAATTCTCTGCGAGCATACTTAATATCATTGTGCGTAAATTCCTTGCCTTCTATAGTGCTGTCACACATAGAGCAGTTACCACATTTCACATGCCCTGTTAACCTTGGAAGACCCCAAAGGTTGTCAATTGCCGCCACTTGACCTGGAGCAGGTAATGCTGAGCGCACAAGGTGGTCTCTTAAGTTCTTGGATTTCTTGAAGGCAAACATAGGTTTGTCCAGTTGGAGTTGGCCTGCATTCAACACTGGCCAGTGTTTTTTAATGCTCTTAGTGAGTGAGTTAGATGCTGGTGAAAAAGTCGTAACACAGACCAGCCGGTCCTGTGTTTTCTTGGGTTTGGGCTCTAACAATACTTCCCTCAGGCAAAACCAGACTCTTTTAAGTGAGGATCTTATAAGTCTACGTGGGTAGCCCCTGTCACTGAGTTTGGTGCTAAGTAATTTTGCTTCCTTGAAATAATCATCTTTTAGAAAGCAATTTCTTCTCAGCCTCAGAAATTGTGAGTAAGGGAGGGAATCACCGAGAGCTCTAGGATGGTTACTCTTGTAGCTTAACAAAGTATTGCGCTCAGTGGGCTTCCTGTAGAGGCTGGAAATTAGGAGTCCCTCTTTGTCCTGTATGTTGAGGTCTAAGAAGGGAATGTTAGAGTGACTAGTAGTCAAGGTGTAAGTAAGACCGCTACAGTTGCAATTTAGCCAGTGTAAAAAATGGGGTAGCAAATCTTCAGAGTCGCTCCAGATCATGAAGATATCGTCAATATACCGCTTCCATAGGGCTATGCCACTATGGAAGGGATTTGACGGGGCCTAAATGCGGCCACATTCAAGGCTGTCCATGTATAGTACCGCTAGATTGGGGGCAAAAACAGCCCCCATAGAAGTACCTTTGATCTGGCCATAATATTGGCCGTCAAACAAGAAATAATTTTTGGATAAACAGATCTCAGGGAGTTGCAAAATAAACATGGTGGGAATGCGATGGGGTCTTGGACGTGTATTCAGAATGTCTTGAATGACCAACATGGAGTCATTCTGTGGTATGTTGGTATACAATGACTCCACGTCCAGAGTGCACCTTGCTTGAGCACCCCGGCACCGTTACTTAGTGCTTGTCCTTATATTGCTTGTAATTTTTACTCGCCCACAGATCCTTGGACCAGGGCATCGCTCCCGTAGGTAAGCTCATTAAGCACAGCGGCAGTAGCCTTGCAATCTAACCGGTTTATGCCACCATATGCTAATCTCCCTTTAATCCCCCCCAGATTCCCCGTATTCCACGCTGGTCCCACCTTTTGGTAAGTTTGGTCTCCCACTGGTGGCAGCCTGTTTGCGAGTACCTTGAATTCCTTGTAATTGCTCATTTTTTCTTTCCTATAGAAATTCACTCTAATCATTGCCAACTGTTGGCTGAGTGACTTTCAGCTTATCCCCACCGGTAAGCTGCCGCACCAATTCCTCTTAGCCGCTCACATTTGTTCACAGCCAATCACGTTGTGTCGGTGTTTTTAATTGCCTCTTCCGCGTGGTAGTGATACCTTTCACTTCCTCACTATAGACAGTTTGATTAATATGTGTTTTTTGTGCCTTTAAATGCACCGACCGTGTCTGAACGAGCTGCACTTCACGTTTTGAGTACACCTGCCTCGTGACATCAACACCCCTTACCGTCCTACCACTGCCAGCCCGATTGAATTTCGTGCCACGTAAATGCTATTTCCTTGTTTCAACAACCGCAAGCTCACTGCATGTAAATGGCATGCACCACACCTTGCCGCCCTCGACACCTTGACATGGTATGAGTGTTGCACTGCTTATGTAATTGAGACAAGGGACTGTTTAACTGACATGTTTTACTCTTTATGTCTCCTTTCTCTTCCCCCTCCCCCATTTTTTCCTATGATTATTCTCTTTGTTATTGTATGACATATTGACTCCTATATAGTGGATTCAAGCTAAATTGTTAATTCTTCAGGCAATCATTTCTGTCCTGAGGATGAACCGATATTTTGTATGGTTCGAAACGTCGTCGACATAAAATGCACTAAATGCATAGTTAACACAAAATTGAACATGCATATGTGTATACTGTGGATTATCTTCTTATGACCTGATTGTTAGATGACCCGATTTTGCCTACTATTTCCTTTCCTTGTTTGTGTTCCCCCAGTGTGTTAGCTGGACATCGGCTGGTGTCCCACGTTCATCACACTCTGTGTTTTATTCCCTTTTTGCATCATTGTTATCAAGACATTAAAGTGTCCGGCTGGGCATTTCTTAAAAATATAGTCCTATTTAGTCTATATTCATTTCTTGAACTCTCCCCTTACTTACTAAGAACCGTTGTTGTTGATAATAAGTGCTCAGGTCATGATGGGAAATTTGGGTAAAAGGGGGGGGGGGTGCCGCGAATATATTGCTCCCTTGTGAACAATGACCCTGTCACCTTAAATGCATTGAGATCTTGCTGGGAGGCATGAGTGGGTCCCCTGGAGGAGGTGGACTGGGGTGATGCCCTGATGGCTCCCAAGACCCTGAAATGCTCTTCGAAACTACACCTTATTCAGTTGTATTATCTCCGCACAGCATATCACCTGCACGCCTACACCGGGCAGGTCTGCGCCCCACTCCAGATTGCACACATTTAGGCCAGGCCCCAGCTGATTTTTTCCATATGGTCTGGCTGTACCCTGAACTCACCTCCTTCTGGGCGGGTATAGAAAATGAACTCACAAACACTTTGGGATGGCAGGTCCCACTTGTTCCCATCCATCTTCTTTTGGGCGTTTTTGATGGCTTAGATGGCTCTCGAGCAGATAAGTGTTTACTGGGTATGCGTTGGCAGTGGCCAAAAGAGACATTGTGGCGGCCTGGTCTGAGGCAAAGCCTCCCACTGTACGCAAGTGATGCCGAGGGGTGGACTGGTGCACAGCCCAGGAAGAACCTCTTTTTGAGTCCTGAGGCTACCCTGAGAAGTTTGAGAGGGTGTGGGGCAAGTGGCTGAACATGCTGGTCTGAAATGTACGCTGACTTCACTTTTGGTGTGTGGCTTTATTCTAGGTCTGAGTGAGAAAGTACAGGTACTTGTATTGTGATTGGGCTTTCTTAATATTTGTTGCTGATTGACACTGATGTATCGTGCTTTTCATTGCTGTCTTCTTATGTTTTTGTTCTTATAAATGCTAATAAAATTGATTATCAAAAAAAAGAAACACGATAGACCAAAGGATCAGTTCACCAAGGGTCACTAAAGCCCCCACTCCATTAGCTAAGGCTCACTCCCCTATTTTCTTACACATACTGGCACACCTACCGGGTAAGTAGAAAAATAGTCACAATGCACACCTGATTTATTATGGGTTTAGAGATGGGTTCCGCATCCCGTTCAGTGCTGTACCAACCTTAACCCGCCTAGAAACCAAAAGTCAGTATAAAGGCAGCCGGAGATAGCCAGGGCGAAGAATCTGAAAGAGGTGCGGGCTGTGAGGGTGATGGGCCTACTTGATACCCAACAAGTGGAGGGGCTACCTGCTCCCTCTAAGGGCTGGTTCCAATAAAGGAACTGGGAAAGTTTCGCCTAATCCTTACTCTATCCTTACATGCCTGACTATCAATGAATGATGGCCTTGAACAGGGGCAGTGCACTGTGAAGTACACTTATTTTGATAAGGCTCTGGGCAAGCTGCAGAATTTAGGGTAGGGACGTGGATGGCAAAATCAGACATCGAGGCGGCATTCCACCTTTTCCCCCTTACATCCGGAGGACACCCGTCTCTTGGGGTTCACATTTGAGAGTCATTACTATGTAGACATTTGCAAGCCTAAGTGGTGTGTGATAGCATGCTCACTAGTTGAGGGCTTTAGTCACTTTATGGAGTGGGCGGTATGGGAGCGTGTGCCCCCTGACGACATTGTGAACAATTTGGATGATTTCTTGTTCATGGGGCTACCAGACATCCTGGGCTGTGGGAGGGTCCTACTGGGCTTTAGTGAGTTAATGTATGCACTAGGAGTGCTCTTAGCAGAAGACAAAATGGAGAGGCCAACAACAAAAATCTCCTTTCTGGGTTTAGAAATGGACCCAGTAGAGGGGGTTTGAAGACATCTGTAAAACAAATGTGTCTGCTTTTCAAGCAAACATGGACGCTTGCCTAGCGGCCAAGAGAGTCACGCGTCATCTGCTATAGGTCTGAGTGGGACAATTGAACTTCGCCCTCAGGGTCATTCCCATGGTGAGTGCTTTTTCCAAAAACATAGCTAGGTCCATATCTGGTCTCAAGTCCAAACACCACCATACCAGGCTGTCCTGGGAGGTCAGAGAAAACTTGCTTACCTGGAAAGAATTTCTTGTGGATCTTAATGGACACTCTTGTGGCACCAAACATTGCCGTCTAATGCAGACCTGGTTCTTACCTGGATGCAGCAGTGAGTGTAGGCTTTGGGTCAGTCTTGGGCACTAAGTGTTGAATACAGCACAGGCAGGCAGAATGGATGGCTACTGTGCGTACCAAGAACATCACCTTCATTGAAATGTTTCCAATCGTTGTTGCACTGTACATTTAGGGGGCTCTGTTGGCCAACAGAAGGATAGCTTTCTGTTCAGACAGCATGTTGGGGTGGCAGCCATTATTAATCACAGTGCGAAATGTCTCTGTGTGCTAAGACAGCTCAAGAACCTTATCCATTGAGGCCTCACATTTAATGTGTACTTCTCTGCCAAACATTTGACTGGGGTGGAAAATACAGTTGCTGATGCCTTGTCCAATTTTAAGTTGACAGAGTTCAGAACACAATGTCCATAAGCAGACAGGGTGATGACGCTTTTCCCAGAAGAGTTGTGGAAGCTCGGTGCCCCATTCTGCCGGACCTTATAGCAGCATCACTCGCCCATAAGACAAAAGAGGAGTATGAAGCAGTATGGCAAGCTTATGCTGCACACTCCAATGTAGGGAAAGTGTTTGGGAGACTTTTCCCCAAGTGCGTGTTGCAGTTCCTAGTGAGACAGAGGAGCTGGGAAGGCCGTTGGCCCTTGTCAGAAGGCAGCTCTTAGCTATAGCATTATTTGCTGGGATGAGGGGTTGGGGGACCCTAAACAGGATGTGAGGGTGACGAGGGTCCACATGGGTTGGGAGCGATTGGCCCTGGTGGAGCAGGATGAGAAAAGGCAGATAGACATGGTTTGATTGTCCAGCATAGTCAATATGCTACAGTCATTGTGTTCATCGCAGTATGAGTCCCAGCTATTTTTCTGGCCTACTCGCCCGCTTTCTTTGGGGCACTCAGGGTTTATGAGTTTGTTGCTGCATCCAAGGGGGATTAGCTTTCTGGGGTGCGGGTCTTGAGATCTCCTTGGCAAGTGACTCCCTCAGGCTTTGGATTCGGGCTCCAAGACAGATCTGTTAGGTAAAGGGGGATGGATGCATCTCTTTGCAGCTCCGGGTTCCTCCTGTTCCCCATAGCACAAATCCAGAAGTACCTCAGCTCACGCCCACTACATGGTCATCCCAGCCTATTGGTGCATGCGGATGCGGCCCTGTTGACATGCTTTCAGTTCTCACAAGTGTGCCAGCACGCTCTGACTGTACTGGGGGGCGGGGCTTGATCTTTTTAGCTCCCACTCCTTCTGCATCAGGGCAGTCACAAAAGCAGTGGCTCTGGTGATCTCTCCTAAGGCCATAAAAGGGGTGGGTAGATGGAGGTTGGCGTGTTTTGAGCATTACGTGGGGCCTCACTTGGCCTGGAGTAGGGGTGAGGCCCTCCCTGCTTAGTTTATGCTTAGTGGGCATAGCCTGGGTGCCCCTCCACCAAATTACTGTCATATATCTTTTCTCGTAGTCCACAGGCATGGTTGACTACATGTGTGCTAGTGTGGTCATTCTTTAATCCGCACGGCAGGCAAACAGTTTCGCGGATCCGGGATGGAAACGGCTGATCTGCTGGCAGGAGTTAAGCACCACTGTCTGAGGATTGGGTACCTCAAATTGTAACAGCTCACAGACCGTATTTTTTCTGCACTCAATGTTGAAAGCATTCCCACACCGGACATTCTAGTGGTGCATTCCAGGGGCATGGTCATGGTCCCCTTGCTGAGACACGGAGAGCACGAAGCTCTATTTTCCTCAATGTCTAAGGTAAAAAAGAAAATGCCTGGAGCCACCATACTGTGGTCTGAGGGGATACCGCTGTCAGTATGGTCAGGTGGGACACCCACTAAAGCTATGAATGATAGTGTCAAGAGGCTGAACCATTCCGTGAAGGAGATATTGGCAAGCTCTTCTATGGGCAGATCAGGTCTAATTTGCTTAAGCTCGGAAGGAGCGAGCTGTTCCACAGGGATGGGGTGCCTCTGTCTTCCTGGTGCCACAAACTGTTCTTATACACAATCTTAGGGCCATGAACGAGGTGATTTGGCAGGGTGAGTTTGTCAACTGCTTGCTCACCCTGTAGCAGAACTCCTGGTTGCAGAGAAAAGGGGGAGACCCTAAAAATCGGACAGTTTCATGGACTGACCCCATGGTGGGGTGTTGGTTTGAGGGGGCACATGACTGGCAGGAGGGGAATTAACCTGCTGGTGGTCCTGGACCTTTCTTCAAATACCCTGAGATGTCTAGATGTGAATGTTTAAGGGGGCTTTACCTAGTGCCAGGAACCCCAGCACGGACAGAGTGCTGTGTGGTTCCCTGGTGTTTTGTGTTGGCAGAGAACCGCAAGTCTTGCTCACCCCTCTGTGCGTTAGAGTATATAGTAAATAAAAGGCATGGCTTTGATGATTTCACTAGTCGATGATCTCGTTGATGCTGTGGTGAGGACACGGGGATGTATATGATCTAACCGTTCTAAATGCAATTGGGGTCTTCTGACAAAATGCCTTCTGTATAGTTTGTACTGCAATGTTTAAATCAAAGATGGAGTGGGTATGTGATGTACTGTCTGTGTGCTTTCCTTCTGTCCTGTCACTATATAAATCTGTCACAACAACTACAGCAGTGCCAATTGTCTGAATGACTACAGTATGCATCTCTTTACTGGAGTTGTGTATATAAAAATGCTATGTCACAAGAAACCATTATAACTGGGTTGTTTAGCTCCTTTGGTCAGTAGGAGTGTACAAGGTAGTGACTTGTAAATGTAATATGTATATTGATACTTGTATAGCGCACTTCTCACCCGCAAGGGTCTCAAGGCGCTTGTACAAATACCGCTATGGAACCCATCCTGGCTTTCCCTGTGAGGCATCCACTCCTGGGCACCCCCAAGGCAGAGGCCAGGCATCCTTAGCGTTATGGGGGCCGTTGTGGAGATTAAGCAAGCTATTGCCCAGAGTTGCAGAGTGGGACTCCATGATTGGAATAGGCACCGAGGCGAGAATTATCAGGTCCGTGGAATTTTGAGCCCAAGACCCGACGAGGCGGGGAATTGAACCCTGGTCTCGGGCTAGACCACTGCATCAGGGTCTGCCACTCTAATCATTGAGCCACACTTCTCCACTTGCATGTTGGGGCACACTATACCCTTTGTAATGCTCATCTGTGGAGGCAGCCGCAGGTGTATTCTCCACTTGTTTTCAAAATGCAGCAATTAAATTCTAGGAAAGTCAACTTGAGCACTCCATTTATCTATCTATCTGAAGGTGGAATATGGCATAGCCCATTTTCATGAACTGAGACAATCATGGGGCCACTCCTTTAATATGGAATCATCCTAATTTAAAAAAAGAAAATTAAATTATTATTATGATATCAAAATCAAATTATCTGTCCGAGAGCACAGGAACTCTTTCTCAATTTGATTGAACTAAGTATCTTAGTTTTGGAGATGTTCATACATTTTAGGTGTAAACCTATTGTATTGAGCAACCCAATAGCTTCAGAAGGTGAACTAAAAGGTCTGCCCAAGTCTTCAAATCAATGCATCTTGGCTATCCTGCTATTTGAAAGTGTCCTTGACAACCAATATCCTGAATATCAGAGTGGCATTGCAACAACTCCAAAGTTTTAACCAAATAACTTCTAGTTACATTTTATTTTATTTTATTGCTTCAATATCATCATATGCAGCCACCACAACGACAAGAAAGCAACATTGAGCAAGTTGCAGAGGAAAAACAATGAATCCTTCCTCAAAATCCCCAAATAAGAATATAAATGGAGGTAGCTTCAAGTGTCCATCTTCCTTCAACTGAACACATGCATCTGCTCTTTGTTAGTTGGATTGTTGTCATAGAATCTCTCAATTCTCTCTCAATAACATCCTATTGGCCATTGCTACCTCAGATTTTTTCATGTAACGTTTCCAGTGCTGTCCTAAACATTTTTGTGAATGGTCTTTTTGTAAAACAATTCTCCAAGTAGATGCACATATTGTTGTATTATACACTAAAAATGCCACAACCAGAAACACATTGCCAGATAATGTGTCCACCACATTTATTCAAATTTCCAAAAGAATAATCCTCATGTCTATCCACCTCTTTATAAAGAGTCCCAAGGTACCCGCCTACGATGTAACTACTAACATTGTCAAAACTGCAATGTAAATGTAATGTACCCATTCTTTAGCTGTATTAGAATATTGGAATATTGAGAGTTCCAATAAAGACAAAGGAGTAGCTCCAGGCTTATTACGCTGGTATAAGTCTTCTGCTCAGACATTTCAATGTTTATCCTCATGTTTCTGCCTTTTTAATTTAAAACATGCTACCTTTAGTGGGTGGAATGTTCTAATAGCCTTATAGCCATTTTGCCTTGGGCCATACTAGTTGTTGAAGGCCCTTTCCCACATTATAGGCCCTCACCTGTGGCTCAGTCCTATAACACAGGTTAAGGACCTTTAAAAACCAGTATAGCCCTCAGGAGCAGGCTATAAGGCTACATTAGAACATTGTAATGTTGAGAGCTCAAGTGAAGACAAAAGAGTAGCTCTGGACACATAATGGCTGCTATAAGGCTGGAGCTCCGACATTATGATTTTTATCTTTATACTTCTCCCTTTTTAATTTAGAACATTTTACTACTAGTAGGTGGAATGTTCTAATAGCCTTATAGATATTCTGCCTCAAACTATTCCATTTGTTAAAGACCCCCAGCCTTGTTAACCCTTTCCACGCTGATGACGAGCTGGGCTCGTCATGGCGTAGCCTCCTCGCACGCTGATGACGAGCCCAGCTCGTCACGTAACATGCGTTTTTAAAAATCTCAGCGCAGGAGCGGAATTCCGCTAGCGCGCATGCGGTTAAAGGCCCTTGCCTGCAGCTCTGTCTATATCTCAGGTTCAAAGCCTTTATTTAACCACTAGTATTGCCCTCGGCAGCGGGCTATAATACTATAGTACATAACCATAACTGTGTGTTGTGTACCTTTCAAAGGTATTGACAGGATGATTAGAGGAAATAACCTATTGATAGACACGAAAATCTTTTACTTTTACGGAAACCTCGCACATTTGTCACTAGATATTTATTAGGAAGCCCATGCCTGAAAGGTGTGGTAGAAGGTGAACATAAAGAAGGATGAAAATGTTGTAATTTTGCTTACGGGTGAGAAGCCTAAGTTCCCCCAAACATTTTCTCATTCAGTCCGGCAAGTTGTAACCTGTTCCTGGGGTGTCGAAACGTCCCACGTCAAAGATATCGATTTGCCTTTCTTGATTTTTGTCCTAGTCTTAATTTCAAACCTGGTTCATCAATGATGTAAGGATGCATAAATCTTTAGGGGCATATTTATCAAATAATCACGCAGGGCAGCTAGTCACCTTGATGTGTTGCGCTATGTGATAAAGAAAGGGCAGGAATGTGCTGTACCATGGTGTAAGAGAGCCTGCATCCAGCACAAAAACAATCCCCTAAGGCATATTCCTCTTTCTATGTGTGCTGCAGTATGCAGCACACCTAGAAATCAGAAGTAACAAGAAGAAATAAAGACATATTTCCTTGTTAGGCCTCAACTGGGGAGGTGTAGTATTTTGACACATTCCCAGGTTTACCAGTAATGGTATATCTGGAAATGTGATAAAATCAATGGTTGTATGCGTGGGAACACCCATGCTCTACCCATGGACAATGGCGTAGCAAGGTCAGGTGGCACCCGGTATGGAACATTTCTTGTCACCCTCGGCTTGAAAAAATAGCATAAATATGTCACCCCCTCAGTGATGACAGCCAGGGCGGCCCGCACCCCCTTCCTTCTCCACTGCCCATGGAATGTCTCCCTGGGGCAAAGTAATGCAAAGGAGCGATTTGCGTTGCATTCTTCCAGATTTATCAATCCCTGCAAGGCCACGCAAGGTGGCCTTCTGTGACTTGATAAAAGAGTTGCGTTAGCTCACACCCTGTTGAGCGGTGCAAGAGCGACACAAGCCTTTGTTAAATTTGCCCTTTAACCTCATGCGCGCGGCGGCTTTTCCCGCTGTGCGCTGAAGTTTTGTAAATACCGCGGTTCATGACGAGCTCAGCTCGTCATGCGCGTACGAGAGGTGTACCCGTCATCAGCGTGGAAGGGGTTAATGCTTGCACATGATATGTAAATACTTGGGAGCATCTTCAACGAGGTTTGGGTATACCTGTCAGGTTTTGTTTTACCCTTTAATTGCTGCCGTCGGCCATTGGCCGACGGCAGCACTACCTCCCCAGTGCTGCCGTCGGCCAATGGCCGTCGCGCCCCGCCCACGCACGGAAACGCCCGCACCGCGGCGGAATTACCGCCGCGGTTAAAGGATGAAAAACTCCAAGGGATAGAGCCGGTTTAGTGTGATATCTGGTATCCCCTCCAGATCGTGTATCTACTGGCTTCAGCAGACCTCGGACGTCCTGCCTATTGTACAGCTCAGACGGGCCCACAAGCAGCCCCACCCACCTCAGGAGAGCAGAGGCCAGCCTCGGCTTTAGCAGACAGAAGCAGCAGCGCGCCGAGAAGCTGTCAGTAGTGCATGCATCTATCTGCTTTCTGCGCTTACCGGGACACTCAAAAAGGGTGTCAATAACTACCCTAACTCTTTATTTGTTTACTCTGCCCTGACCTCTGACCAGTTGAATGAAAAGCCTCTAAATATTAACCTCATGTAAAACAAAAGAGAAACAATAAAGGGATATCTTGAATACAAAAGGAAACAAAAACATTGGAATGAAATCACCACGAGTTAAACACAATTAAAAGGGAGGTGAAAGTATCACAGTAATGGAAAAAGCAAGGAAAGAATGCAAAAATTAAAGAGGGAACAAGGAATAATTTCTGAACTGCAAAAGGACGAGAGAATGCATGACAGCAAAATGGAGAAAGAAAACATTTGGGCTTTTTAAAAACAAAACATGTTCAAAGATACTACATGGACAGAAACAGCGAAAGACTTCCTTATTTGCGTGTAGACATGTGACTGGTGGTGATATCTCATATGACACATCTCTGACCCTCTAGTCAACCCAGAGATGATTATAGAACCAATTACCATGGACAGCCGGGCCGAGGTTCAGCCTTGGCTCTTAGAGCCCGTGCACGAGCTGGACCTTGAAAATGTTTGTATTAACATTTGGAAGCTTAAATATTAATAGGTCTCATGCTAGCACTGCACGTAAAAGTACTTATTAAAAGTGATAGTTTCTTAAACATGGATTTAAAACCATTTCTCCCCTGCCCCTACACTGGTGACAGTGCCATTAGTAAAATAAGAGGCAGGACAGTTTGTATGTGAACCCTGTCTGCGTCCCAGATCACTATCAAGCAACATTATGGTCTTCTAAATCAAACACAGTAGGCTTTTGTGGAGCTGGTATACTGAATTCCCTTATTTGAAAATACTTCTGAAATAAAATATATGCCTAGGATCACACAATTTAAGCAGGGAAGCTGTGGTTTAGGCAGGCTTTCTGGTTTCACTTCGTAAAAAACTGTCACTAAATGGGTATGATTCTGTCTCCTTATTATGTTATGGTTTTGTTTTTTTCTCCTTGTGCATTTTTCTTCAATTTGTAAATAACGCAAAATAAACATTAAGGCATTGGGGGGGGGGGGGTTATATCAGTAATATTTACATTAAGCAGGGTCACATTTCTTTTGGCATGGGGAGATTAAGGGATTTGCCCAGAATCCCACAATGTTGAGCAGATGTTGAGACTTGAACCTGGAAACCCAGTTCTAATGTCGACAGCTCTGGTAGTTAATGTCAGGGAAGGGCTGAGATGAGCAGAACAGTAGAACATTTGGTGCCTACTGCCTGTGTCCTGGGTCATACATAGCTGCCAAGATTTCAGATTGCTTATGTGTGGCATTTTCATAATTTCAGTGTAAATATGAGTGACATTTGACAACTATGAGTGTCACTTTTTTGCGAGGAAAATGTAACAATGAAGACTAGGGAAACATATATAAATATCATGAAATTACACCCATAGGCCATTTGAGCAACAAGAAACTCTAAAAAGATTTTAAAACTGCTTTAGTACCAGAAATGGAAGGGCATTAGTGACCTTGCAACTTCATTGTAGTTAAACAAATGTATAACGATGATATTTATAGACTGCAAGATTGGTGATGTGAGCACAAGCTGCCAGAAAAAAATCTTTTAACCCCTTCGCTGCGGCGGCAATTCCGCCGCAGCGCTTGGGGGGGTGCTCCCATGCTCGTGACGGAACCGCTCCGTCACAAGCCTCGGGTGCGCTGTGCTGATGACGGACCGGTTCCATCACGGCCCGCCTGCTCAACAGAACGTCCAGCGCAGCGCGTCGGTGGCTGGTGACGGAGCGGTTCCGTCACCAGCATGGGAGGGGTTAAAAATGCAAATATGAACTGTTGCATGAAGTTCAAAAGCTGCATTGCTGATTTTGAATATGTTTGGGTGCCGGACGCACACATGTGAAGGGCAAGAAGTTAGACCTGTGCTGATGGCTATAGAGCAACATTAAGTTGTGCCAAGGCAGGTAAACTACTTTCCAAAAGTATCCCTTATAATGTGTTACATTTTCAGCATGCACAACATTTCTTATCCAATATAAATTTGCATTCTGGGACATATAGTTTAACTATTCTTTGAACTGTTGACTAAAAGGTCAGACCTTACTGAAGATGTTTGAAATGACAAATTACGCAATGATAAATAAAAGTTGCTTTAAAGACAAGAAGACATGTAATGTATTCCGTTATTTGAATCATGATGTTCCGCACGTTGTGTACTCATGAGAGAGCTTATTTGTACATGTTACTGACACCGTGCATTGTAGCCAAATCTGTGGTCTTTAAAGCATGCGTATCCCTAATTCTGAGAAATAATTCACCCAGCATGTTTTTATTGCTCGTGCTTGGACCCTTATTACCGAATTATCTCCCGCTAGGTCTCTGTGTTATTAATTGAAGTACACTGTTCTCCCTTCTTGGACATATAACATCACACACTGGTCACTGCCCTTATACATAAGTGCTACTGCTTGCAACCCTTGCTACATCTGTGGCATCTGTCATCTTTCTAGGGGTTGCAGAGGAATCCTGCTGTTGGGGGGCTACACATGCATACGGACTGGCCCAGAGTTCTACTGACAGCTTTAATCAGGTGGAGCCAGGCAGCTGGAGACCCTGTCCTCCACAGTGCAGGTTCTCGCCACTCAGAGGTGAGCAAGGGTTTCTCTAGACCATGAAATGGCACTGGACTAGGTTACAGGATCATGCACTCTGCCCCCGCAGCACCTACTCTGACAAAAGGAGGAGGTGCTACATTACACCAATGATTTGGAAGCAGAGGCTGCATGCACTGCTTCCCCTCCCAAGGTTCATCTGCCACTGGCACCTTCTTCGTCTGGGCTCACCTTGAGGCCTCTGCAGTATATTGGGGCACCACAGTGAGCAAAAACACATCAGTAAGCCTTATCATTTTATACATCCATATTTAAGTTTTAAAGAAGAATTTTATTGAGCAATAATGGAGCAAAACAGAGTAGACAAATATATCATAATGTAACCTGCTATTAGTCAATATAATCTATATAAATAATAAGGAGAATAAGGAAAAAGAGCAGGGAAGAAGGGAAGGAGAAAAAAGAGAATGTTTTTTTTAATACATCTGATTGCTTGTTTCATTCCCCCTTTTTCCTTTGAATTTTCTATACATCCATATTTAATAATCACAATCTTCTGGAGGATTTTGGAGATTTCTGTATTGGAAAGTGGATTAGGGCAGGCATTGATCCGATTTACTGTTATTTTCTCTCCCTCAGGACTTCGGTTCTTTGACGAGATGAAAAAGGAATATACTCTCGATTATAGGGATTTTTAACATTTCTCCAGATCAGAGATTTTTAAGCATGGGCGAATTTTGAGAATCTGGCGTTCGTGAATTTTGCGAATTTGCGAACTCGCAATCCGCAAAATCCGCGAATTTTTGCGAATTTGCGGATTTTTATTTTGTGTGTTTGCAAGGATTTTTGCCAGTTTGCGAGGGTTTTGTACCAGTTCACAATTGCGAACTTACATGTCGGCTCGCAACGGTCGTGATTATGTTGTTTCTACGTCTGGTTCATCATCACAGGTTCCCAGCACCCTCTGTTTCACCCCTGCCACCCTCTGTTTCACCCATGCTACCCTCTGGTACATCAATGCCACCCTCTGGTTCATCATCACTGTAGATTATGGGGGGGAAAGCAAGCACACCTGCCCTGCTTCAACTGACATGAATTAATTTGGGGTTGATTTATTAATGTGTCACTGTTTTAAAATTCCAGTCTGGCACCTGCTTCCTTATCTGTAATTTGCTTTCTGTTGCAGTGCAATTTTTTTTCCAGGACCTTTGTGGCCTACTTGTAGCTATTCTATGAGCCTGCTGTGAGGGTCAGAGCAGGGTCATACAATTGTTGCAACTAGCAACTGAACTGGGAATTTGCGGATTTTTTTGTGTGTTCGCAAGGATTTCTGCCAGTTCGCGAGGGTTTTGTACCAGTTCGCAATTGCGAACTGACATGTCGGCTCGCAACGGTCGCAATTATGTTGTTTCTACGTCTGGTTCATCATCACAGGTTCCCAACACCCTCTGTTTCACCCCTGCCACCCTCTGTTTCACCCATGCCACCCTCTGGTACATCAATGCCACCTTCTGGTTCATCATCACTGTAGATTATGGGGGGAAAAAGCAAGCACACCTGCTCTGCTTCAACTGACATGAATTCATTTGGGGTTGATTTATCAATGTGTCACTGTTTTAAAATTCCAGTCTGGCACCTGCTTCCTTATCTGTAATTTGCTTTCTGTTGCAGTGCAATTTTTTTTTCCAGGACCTTTGTGGCCTACTTGTAGCTATTCTATGAGCCTGCTGTAAGGGTCAGAGCAGGGTCATACAATTATTGCAACTAGCAACTGAACTCTGGAGGGGCCCCAGTCAGGAAGCACTACAGGGAATGGTTACTAATGATGAGTTTGAACTTTTGCACCTGCTGAATGCTTTCACTTTTGCAAAACTCGTTTTTCTGCAGAACAGCATTACAGCAACTGTAATGCCCCAAACAAGCTTACTTGTGAAAGATGATTTCTAATCCAAAAGTGATCCAAAGAAAGTCAAAAGGCCTCAAATCCCAAAAAGTGCAGGCAAATGTCAACCTGAGGAGTTATTCTGATAAAAATCATCATTTTCAGAAGGTCTATGCTGCTTGCTAGTGGATTTCTGGTGCAGAATTGCAATTTTTGTAATTTCGCGAGTGCGAGATTGTTGCTGCCCGCCGCACCTACATGTTCGCAATTGCGAACTTACACCGCACGCCGCAAAATTGTATCACCAAGAAAAAAAAATCCGCTCGGTAAATTCGCGAGGGTTCGCGGATTGCGAATTTACCGAAAATCCGCAAAATCCGCGAGCGTAACGGATTTTCCGCCCATGCTTAGAGATTTTCTCTTACATCAAGGAGGTGGACGGGCCAAGTTTGAGAGATTTAAAACCATTAAAAGAATAGTAAAAGCTAAAGTAAGTTCTATCAGTGAGATCTGTGGCCTTATAAATGTTTCTTTGCCAGATGATTTGTATAAATGTTTTCAAAGATGGCAGTGTAAAGTGGGGGTTTCATCTGGGACTTTTTGGTATGCATATGAAATGTCACAATCTATATTAATGTCTGCTAGGTTACAAGCACAGTTTTATTAGTCCTGTTTTTTCCTGTATTATACGCCTGACAAGATAGCAAAATGGGGGGCTGGAAAGGGAGCATTAGGCCCTTGTTGTGCTCACTATAATGCAGGTATCATTCACATCTTTGCGTCATGTAATGTTTCACAAAATGTAATTAAGGATATAGCACATTTTTTTTATTAGAGGTTTTAAAAGCTGAAATAATATTGTCAAAAGATGTAATTTTGTTAGGGATGTCTATGGCGGTTGCAAGGCTGTGTATTGCCTGTGTCTGGCTGGACCCTACATCACTCGTATTTCAGCAATGGTTAGCCAGGTTATTAGCCATGTATAGTCTAGAATCAGCGATATATAAGCGGAAAGGAAATCGCTTAAGCCAAAAAAGCATAAAAATGTGGGATCTCCTGTGTATATGAAGTCAAGGTCAAAGTAGGGTATGATAGAACATATGTTTGTATTCTCCCTTGTGGTTTTCAGGTGAAAAATGGCTGTTATTTTGTTAGTGGGAGTTTGCAGATGTCACTTTAGGATGTTAGCAATGTCACATAGCCTGTGTTTTAAGGGGGTTGTTTTGTATTGATATTTTCTCTGGAGGATATTTTTCTTACTGATGTAATGCACTACACTGATCAATTATGTTGTATGGTTTGACGTTTTTACCTGTCTGACGCAGGAGTGGTGGGCTGGGGTGGACTGGTTTTGATGTAAAAATAAGACAAATTTTATTTCTTTTTTTTTATAAAAAGGAAGTCATGCCTAAAGGAATAGGTAGCTTTATGAAAGACACAGGACCTTTTACCTTGAAATCAGAGGAAAATATGTGAATTACATCACACAAAACTGACAGGCATTAAAACTGTGAAAATCACATACCTGGGGACCAAGTTGCAGTGCTAGGGCACTAGACCACCACTCCGGCGGCGGCCATGAGTAAGCTGAGAGTCTGTATGGGTGATGATTATGCTGCTGGGTCCTGTCCGGCTCTAGAGGTAGAATGTAGTGGGAGTTGCAGCACTGGCAGAAGGCTCCCAGCTGCAATGGCAGTCTTCCAAAGTTAAACTATGCTGCGCCTGCGGCCTACAGGTTTGGGCCTCACACAGTGTGCCCTGCAAGGCTTTCTCGGCAGCAGCTATTGGGCAATGGCACTCGTGACGTCCTGAGTTATTCAGAGGTGCTGTGCCGGAGTGTAGGATGAATATCATGTTATATTTTGCAGGCAGCTGAGTGAGTTGACTCAGCCCCAATGCCTACCACTAGCAGTACAGATGCGCTGCTGCCAGCTGACAGGCTTCACTCTGTCAGTGGGGTCTAATTTGCAGCTTTCAGCTTTGGCTTGCTAAGGAGGCACTATAAATGCATGACAATGCATTTCAGTGCGGAGATGAGGACCGCCACATTGACATGCATTAGTCTAATGCCTGATGTGTGGTACTTGGCTGGCTGGTCACATACCTGCAATTTACTTAGCTGTTGGTCTTTGTGTATTCTTCCCAGTGAGACAAAAAGGAGATTAGGTGTTGACAGACTTGGCCACCCTGCCAGGAACCAGTCCTAGGATGCTTGTTTCCAGTCCAGGGAGGATCTGGCTTGGCAGTTCGGGCTGGACTGTTCCCATGTGGCACAGTGTCAAGACTGATTTGCATATGGCTGGGTTCAAATTGGAAAAGCATGGTGAGCAAAAAAACGATGGATTTAGGACCAGATCTCTGTACTGGGGTGAATGTATGACATTGCTCTGCAGACTGGCCATCAACTGTTGTTTTTGCATTTGTCACCACGAGTGGGACGGGTATGCTCAGACGTGAGTCCCGTGCTCTCCATGCCACTGGAATCAAGCTATCCTGGTGGAAGAGGGGTGAAATCCAGAGACCGGTCCTGGGATGCTTGTTTCCAGTCCAGGGAGGTCCTGGCTTGGCAGTTTGGGCTGGACTGTTCCCATGTGGCACAGGGTTCGAGACGGATTTGCATATGGCTGGGTTCAAACTGGAATAGCATGCTGAGCAAAAACACAATGGATTTAGGCCCAGATCTCTGTACTGGGGTGAATGTATGACATTGTTCTGCATTCTGTCCATCAACTGTTGTTTTTGCATTTGTCACCCCGTGTGGGTAGGGTATGCTAGGACATGAGTCCTGTGCTCTCCATGGCACTGGAATCAAGCTATCCTGGCTGAAGAGGGGTGAAACCCCGAAACCGGTCCAAGGATGCTTTTTTCCGGTCCAAGGAGGACATGGCTTGGCAGTTCGGGCTGGACTGTTCCCAGGTGGCACAGGATCAAGACTGATTTGCATATGGCTGGGGTCAAACTGGAATATCATGATGAGCAAAAAAATGATGGATTTAGGCCCAGATCCCTGTACTGGGGTGAATGTATGACATTGTTCTGCATTCTGTCCATCAACTGTTGCTTTTGCATGATGGCTGGGGGTAGAGCTGTCCCCTGCCCAACTACAGTTCAATGGGCTGTCTCCGGAACACACACTAAGGAACCTGGAAATGGCCTTTTTTCACCCAGGCTTATTGGAGCCTTGGTAGGCTAAGGGAAGAAAATTCCAGAACCAGATGTGGGGGTAGCATGGTAAATCCCCCAACTTCAAAGGCGGGCACAAGGTAAAATATTGCACCCCAGAACACCTCTTTAGTACATTTCTGAATTTGTGGACTACTTCAGAAAGACTTCCTTGTGCCCTAGAGGACCACCCTGTGTCTTGAGGGCTGCCTTTGTTCCCAGAGGTCTGCACTGCTGCTACCAAAGTACTGCTCTGTTGTTTGAGGAATGCCTTGCTTACGAGAGGACTTCCCTGCTGCCTGAGGTCTGTCTCGATGCTTGAAGGAGAACTGGCCCATCTCCATTAAAGCAGGACCACCAGACATGAGTCCAAGGAATAGTTGGCTTGCCTTCTGTGTGAGCTACAGGGGGATACCCAGCTCCAGAGACCTTGAAATGTACACCTCATCTTTGCTGGAGTGAGTGTAGCACTCTTGGAAGTGGTGTTAAATGTCCTGCACCTGCCTAGCCCTAAAAGGTGGGACTTTGAAAAAGTGGCACCGAAAGTACTAGAAGAACTGACCGAAGACAAGGAGCTACCTGACAGTTGATCTGCCCAAGGAGAGTTGCCAATTGGTCTGCCTTTGCAGTAGCTCCTGTTACATTATTCCATGCAGGAGCAAATCCTGTTCACCAGGACATCTCAGTGACAGTGTCTAGCCTCATGGAACCCTCTTCTGCTACAGATTGTAGCTCTGTCACACTGGAAGTTTCTGGGTTACAAAATGTCCAACTCCGCAGGATAATTTTTTTTTACCATGCTCGATAGTGATCATTGATGACGACAAACTCTTCAGCCTGAACATACTGCTTCTTCTGCTCATAGCTTTTTCCTGCTATTGTCAATGGCTTCACCAAGACTTTGTCCAGCACTCCCTAGTGAATGTACCTCCTCTTTGTATGCAGCCTGCTTCCTTTCCCAGGTGAACTCTCCCATCTCCTGGACTTTTTCTTCAAAATGTAATCTCAGTCTGAAGTTCATCCAAGACCAGACCCAATCCACCTTGTGTATCTGACTTGTACTCCATCATGGACAATCTTAACTTTTGATTTTGTCTCAGTCTCACACAACCAGATACGTGTGGTTGGCATTTTGGTCTTTCAGGTGCTAGATTTCACTGAAAACGTTAAAAGAATCTGGTTGCACTGATAGTATTTCATTTTGTTTTGGTGTTATTTTATTTATTAAAATATATCTTATTTTTGGGGGGCATGGCCAAGCCGACGACTGAAATGGCAGCTCGACTTTGAAGCTCCATCCGGCCACCCAGCTAAACGGCGTGTTCCTGTGCCAAACGCTGACATCGCCGGACGAGCACGATCTAACTGCCTATCAAACCTCCGCTGTGGAGCGGGACCACTGGGTGCCTGGAAACGGCGGCGGAGTGAAGGCTTGCGGCGCGGGCCTCCCGTCACGGGCCTGAATTCCAGCCTATGATTCCTGCACGCTTAGCAGATTTCACCCAGAGCTCCAAGCGGCATGAGAACACCGGTGAGAGCTGCAGCAGCTGCCCCTTGTGCTGTAAACCCCTGCTACACCGGGCTTGCACAGACTACCATACCTGCAATCAACACCGCAGACGGGTCGCTCCTGGATCATCGACGCCTGCTGGGAGTGGGGCACGTGCTGCGGCCTGAGTGCCTCACGGCTGCCGGCGCTGATGCTGCCCCTGTCTCCGTACAGCCGGATACAGATGAGTTTATCCTACATGAGAAGGTGAGGTGATTTGCCCCGGGGGATAACTCAGAGTGCAGTCCTGGATGCATCGGTGCGGCCCTTGTGCCGTGATCCACCACATACACTTTCCTACACAGTGGAAATCTCCTTATATTGGAAACCCTGATATTACACCCTATAAGATGTTCATAGTCCAAGACCCTCAACCCTGTTGCCACACAATACACCGCCTGCGCATCTCCTATGCGTGTGAGTGTATGCCCCTGCCGGCAACCTTGGTAGCCTGAATAAGATAGTGGGACAGAAGCGTTTTCTTAAATTTGTTTGCGTTGACCAGTGAAGTGGTTCCTTCCAGCATATTCTTTGCACATGCTGCCTATATCACCTGATTCGTCCCGGAGGACCTGCTGCTCTTTCTTGACATGCTACACCCCGCTGCGGGGAGACCCTGAAAGTTCCTGCTGAGGCTAGTCAGATTGCGACTGGCTCACTCTGCACAGCATGGGCCGCAAAGATCCTAAGCAGAGAACGCTTTCTTTTGAAAAGATCACAGACACTGACCCTGCTCACAGTTCCAACATGGCGGAGTCTGTACAGAGCCTGGCCCAGAGAGATGGACCCTCGGACCCCACGCACTCCTGGAGATGAGAGCCGGTTTTAAAGCTTTAGACAGCCGCTTTGATACCCTTGCTGAATCTATTTCCAGCCTGGGTGCCAAAGTTAAAGCGTACGACAGATGACTGGATGTGGCTGAGGCTTGCATTTCCGCCATCGAGGATGGGACTGTAGTCAGTCAAATGTCTAGAATGCATGGAACACATTTTGAAGGAAGTAGCTATTAAAAATGAGGACTTGGAAGCCCGCAGTCGGCAAAATAACGTATGCATGCTTGGTGTTCCTGAGATGACCCTCACTGGCCACATGGATCTGTTTGTTGAGACGCTGCTGCTGGGAATATTTTGAAAAGAGGTTTTCACTCCGGGCTTTGTAATGAGAGGGCACACAGATCTCTGGGACCGCGCTCCAACCCCTAGTCTCCCTCCTAAGCCTATTGTAGCATGTATCATGAACTTCCGAGACAGGGACACAATACTCCGACTGGCAAGAGAAAAAAGAGATGTGGACTGGCAGGGCTCTAAATTGTCCTTGTATCCAGATTTTACCTCCATGGTTCAGGAAGCCTGGCGGAAATTCACTGGCGTCAAGGCTGCCCTGAAAAACTTGGGGCTGCGTTATGGTATACTGTATCCAGCTAGGTTGAAAGTAGATTTGGATGGCAAGGCCCGCGTCTTCGATAACCCGACAGAGGTGCAGGAATTCTGTCAAATCTACAAACAGAAAAGCACCCCTCTGCAAGATTGGGACCTAGCTCCTCTCCCCCACAAAGCAGATCAGATGCAAGTGCTGAATTGTTTACCAGTGTCGGCGCAGGATGAGCGGGATGCTTCATATTTCTTGTATGTAGCTTTAAATATGCAGGAACACGCTACGTGACTTAAAATTGATATTGCAGTTAGCTGGAAACATGCCGGGTCGTTGCTGCCCCCCATGGTGTATCCTTTGTATATGGTTCGGTTCACTTTAGGGTACTGTTTTTTTGGAATGTAAATTCAATGTAAAGCAATTTGATACTTCACGTTCACAATCATTTGGAATGTGGCCCTGCCGGGGATGGGGTATGGCTGGGTGGTGGATGGGTAATTTTGTACATTTTCTGTTGTACATTCAAATCATTCAAGATTGTTCGCTATTGTTCATGATAGATTGTCTGACTTCTTAGAAATGTTGTGCCAGCCGGATGGCCAAGTTCGGTAATGTAGAGGGGCTGTCGTCCCTCACCCTACTCTCCTGGAATGTGAGGGGCTTAAATACTACTCGGAAGCATAGGCAGATCATGCATTATTTAATAAGACACAAGGTAGACATTTCCTACTTGCAGGAAACGCATCTCCCAAAGACTGAGAGGGCCCTTTTTGGGCTAACTGGGGCACACATAGATACTTTGCAAACTATAGCAACTATGCCAGGGGAACAGCCATCTTAATAGACAACAGGGCCCCATTCTGCCACTGTTCCATTCTCCAAAATTGCGAGGGATGATATTTGGCAGTGTCTGGAACTCTCTTTGGTAGTAAAGTTACACTAGTTTGAATATACACCCCTAACACGGACAGCCCAGAATTTTTCACACTGTATCGTTACACCTGAATAAGCTGGACCTGCTGACTCTGATAATGGGTGGAGATTTCAACCTTTTGCTAGACCCCACTGCGGATAGTATCTCAATGGTACAAGATTCCAAACCTCGGTCTCACCGAGCACTCCAAGAGCCCTGTGACTCGTTCACCTTGCTCGACATTTGGCAGAAACGCAATCCCACCACTACGGAATACATGTACTACTTGGGCCAATATAACACATGGACAAGGATAGACTTTTAGGTGATCTCGCCTGATATTTCAGGCTGGTGCTCATTGGTTGAAACGCTCCCCAGAACCTATTTGGATCACTCTCCAGTTAAATTGTGTCTACAGATCCTCCGCCCGGAGAATTTCAAACGACAATGATGGTTTCCCAACCATGCCTGCCTTACAAGATGAAGTATTCAAGGCTGAATCACATGAGGCCATCGAAGACTACTTTGAGATAAACATTGGTTCAGTGGATTCCTGGGCGGTACTGTGGGAGGGCTTTAAAGAGGTTCACTTCTTAGAGGCCCATGAATTGCTAAACACACCAGTATCCTGAAAGATCTCCGTAATACATTAGCGCGGCTAGAGCATGACCTAAAGACGTTAGACGTGACATCCACACATCAGGCAATATCCACCTTTCAGAATAGGTGATTTGTACTGCTAAAGGAATACAGGGACATGGCAGACAGGGAAATATTATTCTTAGGAAAATACCAAACAGCTAGGCATTACAGGGAGGGTGAAAGGCCTGGGAGAGTCCTGGCTCAAATATTGAGCCCACCGTATCACAAAACTTACATCACTGCACTGCAGGTGCCTGACTCACAAACCTACACCTACACTGAAGACATTTAGAACAGTTTTTCTCCAAGTTATATTCATCTACCCTAGGTGATGACGATGAGGCGCAGGAGAGCTACCTTGATGAAATTGCGTTAGTTTACCTTGAAAAATATATGCAGGACTTTCTAGCTGAGCGCATCTCTGTCGCAGAAGTGCTTCTTGACATAGATTCCATTTGGGGCACCTCAGCGCCTGGATTGGATGGATTCACGGGGGAGTTTTACAAAACGTTTAAAGATACACTTGCTCCTAAACTTATTGAGGTCTATGCGGAAGCATTAGAAAAACAGATTCTTCCTCCCACCCTGCGAGAACCTGTCACAATCCTCCTCCCCAAATCAGGCAAGGATCCTTCGCAGTGTGGCTCCTATCTCCCGCTGTCCCTTCTAAATTTAGATTATAAAATATCAGCGAAGGCCATCTCTAAAAGACTGTCTCAACTAATGGAATTTATAATCTTACCGGCTCAGTCCGGTTTTGTGCCTCATTGTTCTACCTTCCTGAATCCACGCATGTTGTTCTCGGTCATTCACAGGATTGACCCGGACACTTCCCCTGTAGCCATCCTATTGGACACAGTAAAAGCTTTTGACTCAATGGAATGGCCTATTTTTCTCTCCATCATTCGCCGCATGGGCATGGCCATGAGCTTTATCGCCATGATAGCCCTTCTGTATATCAAACGGACTGCCTGTCTGTGTTTAAATGGCACACTCTCCACTCCTTTTCGGCTACCAAGCGGTACTAGACAGGGCTGTCCTCTATCCCCTTTATTGTTTATTTTGGCCATGTACCCCCTCATACGGCACTTCCAGGAAAGGCATTTACACAGGGGGTTGCAATTTAACAATGGCCCCCTACTGGTATCATTATATGCCAATGACACAATACTCTATGTTAGACACCCAAAAGATAACTTCCACAAATTGATTAGGGAAATATTAGAGGCTGTTTCTCCGGGCTGGGCATAAACAGGCACAGATCAGTCATATTCCCATTGACGGGCTGTACAAAATCTTGGGACTTTGAGTTCCCCCTAGAATGGTGCACTGAATCTGTGAAGTACTTAGGTATCCACGTTCACCTAGACACAGCCCAAATAATGAGCCTCACTTACGGGTGGGCAGTGGACACACTTGCCACTCAAATAGAGAAATGGCTGAAACTCCCCTTGTCCTTAGCCGGACCTGTGGCCGTAATAAAGATGATAGTCCTCCGTAATTTTCTATATTTTTTCAATAACATTCCGATCCAGCTTACCAATCACTTTTTTTGCACACTTCATTCCCTTTTTAGTCATCTGGTGTGGGGAGGGAAACAGGAATGGGTCCGCTGAGCTGTCCTTATGTTACCTTATGAAAGAGGGGGTTATAATGTACCAGATTTTCAGCTTTATCTGGTGGTGCAGAGTAGCTATGCATACACTTGGTATCATCCTGATGCCCGCATTCCCTATCTGAGGCCTGAAGCGGACCTGGTATTGCCTGACTGCCTCTCAACGATCATTCCCACGGGTTTCCCTTGAGACCCACTCGACATTCAAACCGTCTCTTCCATGAGCTGGGCATAGCATTAATTAATCTAGATCACAGTGAGGCTATATTCCTCCCCCCTACCGGTCGTAAACCCACGAATAATACCCATTACAGGTGAAAGACTGGTGCAGTGCACTCTGACAAAATTTGTTATAGCAAACCTGGGGGACTTGTGTCCAGACAGCCACATTTTCTCCCCCGCAGAAGACACATGCTTTAACCTTAGTAGCATCATGGACAAATTAGCTCTGGGCCGCATCCACTCTGCACTACGAACCACTTTCCAGACGTTCCCACTTGAGCCAGTCTCATTTCCCCCTCTTACGCTAGTTATATGAAAGGAGGAAAGCACACGCCTGATCTCCAAGCTTTACAAAGCATGTGCCTCACTGAAGCCTGTAAAGGACAGCAAAATTTGCAGCGCATGGAAAAAAAGACTTAGGAACCATGATTACTGATTTTAAATTGCTGTGTCGCATTTATTTCACTCCAGCCCTGGCTCACGAAATAGACCCACCCAAGCCACACAACTGTCGCAAATGTTCTGCACCCCACGCAGACTTTGCACACCTCTCTTGGACATGCCTCAACCTGCAGAACTATTGGGAACAGGTCCACCACACGTTGGGGCAGATGCTGCACATTCCCCTGACCCCAATCCCGGAAGTTGCCCTGCTGGAATACACGATTACCTTCCCCAAAAAACCTGCAGGTTTGCTTCCTTGAGTCTTTTATTAGCAAAGAGAGAAGTGGTACTACACTGGGGGTGAAAAACTGCCCCAAATGTGCAGGGTTGGCTACACTGTCTCGCCTATTGCAATGTGAACAGTGAGCTCTATAAGTTTGATGCCCAGTACGTCTCGCCCCAAAGACATCTGGGGACCCTACAACTCATACGTTGAGGTCCTTTGATAGGAATCTGAGACCCAACTTGAGCATGGTATTACCCCGGAGGGAATGGGGTGATCCCACATCCTCGTCTGGCATGATTTACTATGTCTAACAGACAGTAGCCCTCACCATGATGCATTTTGCTGTCAGGAGAAAGGAGTGTAGTTGTTGAAGATTCTATTTTTGCTTTTATGAGTGAGGAGGGGTGGCTTAGAGGGACCCTTCTTTTGGAAACGATTGCTTTTGTTATTGATCCTGTTACTTGGGGCCCCATTAGGATGGCGGGCGGATCGCCCCACCGTGCCGGCGGTGGTCACCGCCGGCCCGGTGGGGGCGATCAGCCCGCCATCCTTGCAGTGAAGACCCCCCACCATATTACAAGGGCTGGGGGGTCCGCGGCGGACGGAAAGATCGTCCGCCGCTTTTTCGCCCGGTCAACAAGTCGACCGGGCGGAAAAGGGTTCTAAATGGTGGTGGTATCTGAAAGACATCGCCAGCCATATTACAATGTGGCTGTGTACATGCCTTTCCGTGGTGGCATTGCCGCCACGGAAAGGCATGCGGAGTCTGCTTGGGGGCTCCACTGCAGGCCCCTAGGGACTCCGGGGGGGTGGGGGGTGGACTTGCCCTTTCAATGAACACTGTGGCAGGCACCATGCGGTGCCTGTCACGTTGTGCATTGAAACGCACAACCTGCCACTGTGGCATTGCAGCGGGCGGTGCTCTCTGCACCACCCGCCGCAATGTTGCAGATGATCCATGTGTCTGCCAGTGTGGCGGGTGCATTTTAATCTGGATGTGGGACCGCTGCATCCTCAGCGGGTGGACCCATTACCCGAGGGTCCACCCGCTAATGGGACCCTTAGTGTCTGGTTGAATATATTTGTATAATCAATAATATGCTATTCTGGAATGATGTGACAATCTATGACCTCAGAATGATGTAGTTACATGCAACTGTATTTTATTGGTTAGAAGAAAATAGAAAATAAAGTTTAAAAAAAAAGTCTCTGATTTTTCAAAATTGGGTTAGGATTTTTCTTGTGTTGTATTTTCACCCACTTTATTACTGTTCGCTTCATAAAACTTTACACAGTGACTCTAAGTGAAGCCTGAAAGTTTTTGTGCCAAGCTACCAGACGGCTATGCAAAGGTTAATTCAGTGACTTTTGTGGTTCATGCTGACAAGGATTATGGTTGTTGCTTGAGTAGCATTTCATCCCACTCAAACAATAACCCTATTTCTTACAGTACAGTAACTCAGTATTTTAAAACAACATTCTACTGCTGCTTCTAAAGAAGCAGGGGGATGACCAATCCATATTCTTACACCAACATATGTTCTTCATTATAGTTTGAAGCCAACAGGCTTCTTTCATATTGTTATAAATGGGTTTTCTGGTTGACAGAGGTATGCACCCTGTCCAAGCAGGAACCACTGTCCCAGTAAGGGTAAGGGTAGTACACACTTAACGTTTACCCCTGTTCACCCTTTGGTAGCTTGGCACAGAGCAGTCAGGCTAAACTATAGAGGCAATGTGTAAATTATTTGTGCACAAACACAATAACACAGCAACAACATCACAAAAGTCTTCAACACCACTTTAGATGAATAGCCAATATTTACCTGAGTAAAACAAGACCAAAACAACAAACCTCCAACATTCATAAGTCAAGATATGAGTTTTTCAATATTAACTCAAAATGCAGTGCTTAGAAGTCATTACATCCTCATAAGCCACCTGAGTTACACAGTGAGCTTCAGCATCACAATTGAACCCTCTAAGGAATTTTAAGCTCCAGTTCTCGCATCCCTCCCCAACATGGCCACCCACCTTCACCCTTGACCCAGTACAAAAGGAGGCACGACCCACCCCACTTCCTGTTTTTTTTGTTCTGCGCTGCAGATTCTCTGAGCGGAATTTGCAGGTAAGTGGGGTGAGGTTGTGCCTTAGCCAGCCCTAACGCCCGAGGTAGAGGCCCTTCCAAGCGAGCTCTTGTATGCCTTTTTTCCCATATTTTACAGGGCTTTTCGGCGAGCCGAGGCTGAGCAAGCTCATCGTGGAGGTTGGAATCCCTGCTTCAGCGGGCTAATTCTGGGGTGTCAGGGCCATGCATCACAGGTGCTGGTTGCAGCTCTGCCCCTATGCCTGCCCCTTTTTTTCACTGAAAGTTAGGACTATCAGGCCCCACTATCAGTGGGGCCTTGCGGTTCGGCCTCCTGAAGGGGGTTGATTGGTACTTTTGTGGAGAATTTGGAACGGTTGATATCGAAACAGTGGGTCCTGTGAATTGCCAGGGAGAGTTACTCAATTTTCTTTCACACTCCACCCCCCAAATTTTTCAGCAGGTGATCAGGATCTTCTCGAGAAAGGGGTCATTCATCCTGTTTTGGCCTGTCAAAGGCGTTAAGGGGTCTACTCCATTCTTTTCTGGTAGGGAAGGTATCAGGGGACTTCCATTCTGTGCAGGATTTGAAAAGGGGGAACTTGTTTGTCCCTCATGTTAAGCTTAGGATGCTGTCCTTGCAGTAGATTCTTCCCTTACTGGTTCAGGGGGATGTGGTAGCTTCCTTAGATCTGCTCGATGTCTACCTCCACATGCCCATTCATCCTGAGTCCCAGGAGTTCCTCAGGTATTTTGTGGGACCCAAACATTTGCAATTCTAGGTACTACCATTTGGATTGTCGTACGCTCTGAGGGTCTTCATCAAGTTCCTGGTTCCCTTTGTCGAGCTCATCTGCAGGGAGGGAATTCGGGGATTCCTGCACCTTGATGACTGGCTGAATTCTGCCTTTTCATTTTCAAAGGGGACTCTTCACATCTAGAGGGTCGGTGAGATTCTGGAGAGGCATGGCTTCCTTATCAACCACAAAGAGTTGCATCTGGTTTCCACCTAGGAGTTAGTGTTTATTGGGGGTCACCTGGACATGGTCAAGGGACTGTTGTTTTTGCTGGCTGTGATTACGGCAATCTTGAGGAGGGACCTGGGTTGTCTGCTGGTCTTCCATTCTCCCCTGGTGCATCAGAGGCTGAAGTTGCAGGGCTTAATGTTGGCGGCGATAGATGTACTGCAATGGGCTCATTTGCATTTGTACCCATTGGTAAACCATCTCCTGTCCAATTCATCCCCTTGTTCCACTGCTGACGATCTGCCAGTGGTAGTGTCCCCTCATATTCGTATTGCCCTGGATTGGTGGTTGGTGGAGCCCAATCCGACCAGGCATCTTCCTTTTCAGGTGTCCCCCTTCCCAGGTGGTGACAACAGATGCCACACGGTTGGGCTGGGGGGTGACGTTGGATTCCTGATCTGTAAAGGTCGCTGGGATCGCCTTCAGGCCGGTTGTTCGTCCAATTTCCGGGAGCTGAAGGCGGTTCAGATGGCTTGTCTGGAGTTTGCATCAGCCCTTCGGGGGCGCCATGTTCTGGTCGGGAAGGACAATCAGGTGATGATGGGTTACCTCATTCCGCAGGGTGGCTGCAGAGGTCTTTCCCTGTGGCTCATGGCTCACAAGATTCTGAGCTGGGAGGCTACTTTGTTGTTTCTGCAGGTGGTGTATCTCCAAGGGAGAGAGAATTATGCGGCAAATCAACTGGGCAGGGATTCTCCCCCATGTGTTGGATTTCAATGTCAGGGGAGGTGTTCCATGTGTTGAAAACAAACTTTAAGTGCTGGACAGTGGGGATGTATGATGTTACAACGCGTACTTTTAGCACGCATACCATTACAACGGATTTTTTACAACGCAGGTCATTTTACAACGGATACCATTGCAACGCAAAAAACTACAACGCACATACTATTACAACGCATACCATTACAACGTAAGTATAGGTAAGTATATGATAATAATATATCATTTTAAAATATGTTGTAAATATTTATTAATGTATTATTTAATTTAATTATTTGTTATATAATATTTTATTGAAATTATTAATTAAATTAATTTAAATTTTTTAATTTGTAAAAATAGGTTAAAAATACCCCTCTACCCCAAAACCCAAACCCAGCCCTAAAACCTAAAAATACCCCTGTACCACAAAACCCAAACCCAACCCTAAAACCTAAAAATACCCCTGTACCCCAAAACCCAAACCCAGCCCTAAAACCTAAAAATACCCCTGTACCCCAAAACCCAAACCCAGCTCTAAAACCTAAAAATACCCCTGTACCCCAAAACCCAAACCCAGCCCTAAAACCTAAAAATACCCCTGTACCCCAAAACCCAAAACCAGCCCTAAAACCTAAAAATACCCCTGTACCCCAAAACCCAAACCCAACCCTAAAACCTAAAAATACCCCTGCACCCCAAAACCCAAACCCAACCCTAAAACCTAAAAATACCCCTGTACCCCACAACCCAAACCCAGCCCTAAAACCTAATATTACCCCTGTACCCCAAAACCCAAACCCAGCCCTAAAACCTAAAAATACCCCTGTACCCCAAAACCCAAACCCAGCCCTAAAACCTAAAAATACCCCTGTACCCCAAAACCCAAACCCAGCCCTAAAACCTAAAAATACCCCTGTACCCCAAAACCCAAACCCAGCCCTAAAACCTAAAAATACCCCTGTACCCCAAAACCCAAACCCAGCCCTAAAACCTAAAAATACCCCTGTACCCCAAAACCCAAACTCAGCCCTAAAACCTAAAAATACCCCTGTACCCCAAAACCCAAACCCAGGCCTAAAACCTAAAAATACCCCTGTACCCCAAAACCCAATGTTTAGAAAAAAAGAAAAACTTACCTATAATTATACTTACGATGTAATGGTATGCGTTGTAATAGTATGTGCGTTGTAGTGTAATGCGATGTAAAGGTATCCGTTGTAAAATGACCTGCGTTGTAATAGTATCCGTTGTAATGGTATGCGTTGTAAAAAATCCGTGGTAACAGTTGCATACCGGACAGTGGACTTGCTTGTGGCCAAGGACAATGCTCAGCTGCCCCGCTTCTGCATAATTATTTCGTGTCCGGAGGCATGGAGTGTAGATGTAATGTCATTCATGTGGTCGGACACTCTGCTTTACCATTTCCTCCGATCCCTTTAATTGCCCCGAGTTCTGTTCAAGATTTGCCTGGACAAGGCATTTGTTCTGTTGATTGTGTTTGGCTGGGCTCACCGCCTGTGGTATCCTCTTCTGAGGGAGCTGGCCATTCAGGAGTGTTGAGCGATTCCCAATCTTCCTTATCCTCTGAGGGCTATTGTGACTGCTGGTTGAATTGGAAAATTGAGTTCATTGTTGGGTTCTCCTCTTTTTTTGCATGTCTTGCCATGTCATGTTGTCTTTTGCTCAAATCCTAAGTTCTTGCCCAATGTCTCCTTAGTTGCCAAAGGTTCCAGGGAGATAGTTCTGCTGACTTTCTCCCCAGTGCCTGGCCCAGTAAAATCGGGTCATAAGCTGAGTTGGTGGTTTAAGCAGAAAATCTTTCTGGCCGTTGGTTCCGAGGTCTGAGCTGTCGGCCCGGATCCAGGGTAGGTCCACCCAGGATATTTCTGTATCCTGGGCCTCTTTCAAGGGCGTCTTGATTAAGGATATATGTAGGGTCTCTACGTGAGCCTCTCCACACATGTTCATGGACCACTATTGTCTGGTGTTGGGTGGTCCTGCTCCTGGGGGGTTTGCTGAGGCTGTTCTATAGGCTGGCTTTTCTTTGCACTTGATTGGACCTGCTTCTGTTGGGTGTCTGTATGTTTTTTTCCGTTGATTTGTTGTTTGGATTAAAAACGTGATGTTTGCCCCACCTTGGGTATGTGGTTTCTTGTTGGTGACAATGAAGATTCTTGGCTTTGGTATATGCTCACTTTGTAACTCAACTGGTGAGGAAGACATACGAGGAGGTAATGCCCCTGTTGCTTACAAGTAATCTTTATTACACTGAGTATAGTCTTCCTCGCCACATGAGTTCCTATCCCTCCCTCCCTGTTTGACTATCAGCTTCATGTGGTTTCTTGCTGGGCATGGTAGTTGTACAGGAAATGAGGTGGGTTGTGCTTCCTCTTGTACTGGGTCAAGGGTGAAGATGGTCATTCATATTGGGCAGGAATGGGATGATTGGAACGTAAAATTACTTGGAGGGTTCTGCTGTGGAGCTGAAGCTCACTGTGTAACTCATGTGGCTAAGAAGACTATACTCGGAGTAATGAAGATTACCGGTAAGTAACCGGATCAACAACTCCAACTGAGGCTATCAAGTCATGCTTGGCTGGTGCAAAAGCAAAAATTCTCTCCGACTGCGATGGAGCTTGGGACAGTGACAGGAGTCACGCAGACCAGCTGACAATACCTTGTATACATCGATGAATGGGGATGATGCGATGTTCAACGGAAGAGTATGCATCGCGGGTGCAGTTAATGTGTCGGTTCTGGGGGAAGTGCAAGGTTGTTGAGGTGTTGGCACTCTGGGATGATGGATTGTGCAAAGTAGGTGATGCACCAGTTACGGTTGCGAGGCTTTGGTTGCAGTGTCAGTGATGTGTCAATGTCATGAGCACAGTGAGTCAATTCCATGATGTTGTACTTGAACCAATAGCCTGAAAGCGGTGTGTCAGTCAACAGCCAAGTAGGGCCACAAATGCATTGTTGTCAGGACGGTGCACCACGGATGTCGGTGATTGTTAGAAATGGGGGTCTCCAGTTGACAAAGGTAGGTACCTTTGTCCAAGTAGGGACCAATCTTCCTAGTCATGGTAAGGGAGTTACACTCCTGAAATAACCTCTGCTCACCCCCTTGGTAGCATGGCACAAGCCGTCAGGCTTATCTCAGAGGCAGTGTGTAAAGCATTAGCACATAATAAACAGCAATACAGTGAAAAACACTACAAAAGGACACACACCAGTTTGGAAAAATATCCAATATTTTTATATATCCAAAACAAGATAAAAAAGTATAAGAATCTAACATACAGTGCTTAAAAAAATTATACATTGCAAAATATCCTTAGAATTATAGAAATACTTCAAAAACACAGTTCGTACAAGTTGGTAGCTCCGTCCGGGGCTACGCAATGCTGAAAACAAGTGAGTCAAAACAATAACAGCTCCACCGACGGCGTTAGTACTGGCCAACGAAACCGTTGACAGACTCTGTAACAGTACCTTTCTCGTTGTGGCTGGCACCTTGGTGTGAGCCCGTTGTGGCAATCATGGCGGTTGTGTTGCATAATGGAAGCAGTGCAGGGTGCGGTGCTCTCTCAATGCAATGCAGTCAGCGGCTCTGTGACAATCGTCTAGACGGTATTGGTGAGACCAAGTCTTACGGTGCAGGGTTAGGCAGAGCTCGATGCAGTGCTGGCAGTCTGTGGTGCAAGGGACAGACCCGGTTAGTGGGAGCTTGTGCCTGTCGGCCCAGACTGCTGAGTGGGGCGTGGCGGTGCATCGTGAGACTTACGAGCAGTGCCCCAGCCACGATGCAGTCACAGTGTTGAAGTCAACAGCAGTGATGGCATCGGTGAGACCAGGATGGTGAAGTGAAGCTAGGCGGTTTTAGTGCGGACCCCAGACGTCTCGGTGCAAGCAGCGGCTCGGTGGACGCAGAGTTGGTCGTCATGGCCGGTGAGAACATGGTTGTGGTGCGAGATGTGGACGGTGCCTTCTGAGGTGCCGTCAGGACACAGAGCCAGCAATGGAGTCGGTGATGGAGTCGGTTGTGTTTCCCTTCTCTGTGGCAACTGATGCAGGGATTCCAGAAGCGGTACCCAGCGGTTGATGAAGTCTTTGCAGTCCCTGAGACTTCAGTAGAGGAGGCAAGCTCTACTTCAAGCCCTTGGAGATACTCAGCACAAGTAAAAGAAAGTTCAGTCCAGTCCTTTCATTGCCCAAGGCAGAAGCAGCAACTACTTGCCAACCCAACAAAGCAACAAAACAGCAAACGGCAGTACTCCTCCTGGCAGCTCTTCCAGCTCTTCTCCTTGGCAAGCTCCTTGATTCAAACAAGTTCTAATGTTCTGGGGTCTGTGCCCCATTATTTATATTCAAAATTCCTTTGTTTTCTCAGGCAGAGGGTGTCTGTGCTTACTCCAAACCAGCTCTGTCCTCTCTGGCCCAGCTTCCTGGCAGGATTGTTCAAGGCAAACCAGGCCCATCCAGGTGCAAGGAAATCTCCTCCACTACTCTAAATTCAGCCCAGGTCTATTCAGATGCTAGTGAAAACTCCTTCCACTACTCCGAATGTAGCCCAGGTTTATTCAACCCAGCCCTGACTCATTCATGAATGGCAGGACACACATCACCCCCCCGCCCGGTGGCCATCTGAGAGAATGCACCTCCCAACCCCTGTCACTCCAAAGCCAGACAGTCAATACACAAACCAGCAGAGGCACATAGAATGGCTAAGAAAGCAATTACCTACTTTCTAAAAGTGGTATTTTCTAACCCCGAATATAAAAATCATCTTTACTAAAAGTTACATTTCAAAATTCTGAGTTCAGGCATACAAAACTTTAACTTCCAATCTTGTCCCAATGCAAAGTTATATTTTTAAAATGTTATAAATAAACTCCCATTCTACCCTATAGGACAGATAGCCTTTCCATAGTGAAAAATGAAATGCACTGTAATTTACTACCAGGACATGTCACACACACCATTATAGGTCCTACCTTTTAACAAACATAGCACCCTGCCCACAGGGGTACCTTGGGCCTACCTTAGGGGTGACTTATATATAAGAAAAGGGAAGATAACGGCCTGGCAAGTGGGTGCACTTGCCAAGTAGACATGGCAGTTATAAACTGCACGCAATCTTTGCAGTGGCAGGTCTGAGTCACCTTTACTGGACCACTTCCATGGGTGGCACAATCCTTGCTGCAAGCCCACTAGTTATTAGTATATAAAACAAGGGGACCCTTAAAGGTAGCGAGGGACCTCGGGTAATTTGTAAGTTTAAAGCTAACAAAGGTCCTAAGCTTTTAGTAGATGTAACGTGAAATACTAAGCACAGACTTTAAATAAGGGCTGTGTGTCTTTTACTCCAGTGTCCAGCCGGACAAGGAGGTATTTATTTCAAAGGTTTTAGTGAATATATACAGGATTAGGAAGTGGAGCAAGCCATGGTTAACTGGGCACAAGCCTGTACCAAGTCAAGGAGAAAAGAAAAGACAATACGTGGGGAGAAAGAATAACAGGCAAACAAGTTGGAGAAGAAAGGTGGCTTATGATACAATGAAATCTTACATAAGCTCAAACCGACAGTAACTGCAACACATATTACAAAATTGAAAGGGAAGCAGTACTGCACAAACTGTCGACGTTACGTTTCGATCCCTGTCTCCAAAATTAAATTGGGATCATCTTCAGGACTACAATGAATATTTTGCCTGATTGCATTTTTAACAAGCCTAAGCACTGGATAATAGTGCGGTCACGGCGTGGGGGGATTCAGGTGGAGGGAGGTATCAATCCATCTGGGGCGCCTAGCAGTTTAGCGTTGGGCGGCCTCCCGGTACAGCGTAGATATATCAGTTCCGGTCCAGGCACTATAAAGTGACTTTAGCAATTAGGAATTTACTGCTGGCGTGCATTTACTGCTGACGTAGAGGGAATTTGGTGATGGCCGCGCGCAATGGGGCGAACCAGTTCTTCGCGTTCTGCGATGGAAACGCTGTTGGGCGGCGAGTGGGTCCCGTCTGGTGAGCCGAATGCATATTGGTAAAGGGAAGTGTTGGTTTAAAGTTAGAGGTCCCTCTGTCCATCTATGGGTTTAGATCTTGAAACACCTAGAGCTACTATCTCTTCTCTGTTAAAATCAAATAATTGTCATGGATCGGGGGAAGGCTGTCTTTCATGTCAATGAGACAAGGTTCTTATGCTTGCTGCTGATCAACAAATATACAGACACTCATGCATGCAAGGGTTCAGACACACAGACTCCATGTGCACAGACCAACACCCGTTCTTTTGTTCTGCAGAAGCCTCTGATATCACCATGTGCACATCTACCAATGGACATTAAACATGTGCACATCAGCCTATGCTCAGTGCTCCACATCACACTTGTCCTCCAATGTATACCAGTCTGTGCCCCTTACTGTCAATTAACCTGCCTCCCAAATGCAGAGCATTTATTGCTCCCAATGTACATCGACTTGCCCTTCCCTGACCTAAAGCACGCTATCCTGCACTTCCATTTTGCAGAATACCAGTTAGTCCTTTGCTGCATATCCTCTTTAAGTCGTTGTTGAACACCACACTATGCTTCCCTGATACACATAGCTTTTGCACCTTTCTCTTGGGTGCACTCATGTGCTTCCATATCTTTATATGAGAAATTGCACGAGTTCTGATCTTTCTTGGATTAGAGGTGCTTGTTACAGGGCTGTTGTAAGACATGGGAAATTTGTTCATTGCCCAAGACCTCCAGCATCCAAAGGGCTCCCTGGTAAAGTGATTACGATAGCCAGGAGACCAGATTTTTGTTTGTCAGATGGGCAGGCACACCTCAAAGAATCTTAAACCGCATACTCACCTACCCCACCTTAACCCTCATGCTCTCAGGTATTTTGTGGTAATTAAGTTAAAAAATAAACTTTCTGTCGTATGTCTCTCTTTTGATCATCATATCACCTCTTCTATCTTATCACTTTCTATTTGCCCCTCTACCAAACCCTACATTATGTACCTCTATACTAACTCACTATCTCACTGAATCAAATAACACCCTTGTGGGGCTTAGCTCTCCGTTACAAAGTGTGTCCTACATAGCTCACATCAATGTAGCAATACACAAATCTGTCTGGGAATATTTCTCTACCACATCATTTCCTTATGCCTGAGTCTTCCAAAAGGGAACCTAAGGTCCTCCATTACAGACAAAGTTGCACTCAGTGCACGTACACAACCACAGCACACACACTGTTCAGCACTGTTACCTCTATGTACTGTGCCTCCACAGGGACCCATACAACCAGCACACACATTCACCATGTACATACTGCACAACACTATTTCGTTGATGTACTGTACTTCCTGTGGGTACACATATATCCAGTACATGCATTCACCATGCAAGTACTGCACAGCACTACATCTTTCATATTTTGTTCTCCTCACAGGTACACATACACCCAGCACAGACACTCACCATAAAGCACTGCTCAGCGCTGCCCAGCCCTTTATTGTACCCTTCCCAGGCACACATACACCCAGAGCCAAGTCACAACTCTTGCGCTGTCTAACACTTACACATCTACCTGATGTAGGGTAAGGGTGAGTTAAGCACACAGCAGTAGAACTTTTTAAAAGGTGAGTGAACCTGTAGGCCTCACTCCAGTGACAGGGTACAAAGTACCTGTTAACTCCTGCTGATCACTACACAGTATATTGCCACCACCCCCTAGGACTGCTCTACTCCTGGTGAAGGTGGTAGCCTCCCACCACTATGAGGGTAGAGCTTTGGGAACCCCAAGTCCAACAAGACCACAATCCGTGAGACAGGCCTATGTCATGGCTTGCATGTGTGATCCGTGCATGCCTATGACAGCAAAAATCTGCAGTTGGGATCCAGACAACAGTACAAATGGGCACTCAGGGTAGAGGTACAAGTCCATTACCATGCAGAGGACTTTTCTACCAAAATAATTTTCTTTTCAGAAATGATGCAAAATGATGATCTGGCATTTTATGCTATTTTTAGCATGACATTCTTCCTTACATACATTTTCACGGCCCATATGACACTAAAAAAGTGAACACTTGCATTTGATGTGAACAGCCACTCATATTCCATACATTCACATTGTTCCCATGCTCCCACAATCAAATGTTTAAATAAATGAAAGCTGATTATGCAACATGGTATAATACTTTAATCATGGGAATTTTGTGGAATTAGTCTGACTTGAAATGCAGGTAAATTTTTGGATTATGCCACTGTAAACAAATGTTTTCACTTGCCTACCTTGTGCCCAAATAAATAAAATGAGCACCCTTGAGTTAATTAACAGTACACATTGGCATCAGTTTCAAGAGATCACTCTGGGAGTCATTGTGAACTTTACAAAGCATATATCTCCATACTGGCCTTGTTGAGATAGTCCAGCCCAAGCTCAAAAACCTAGATGGCTTACTTCATAGGGGTTCATGAAGTGAATCATTAGACATGTTCCAATTTCACTCCAATAGACTAAAGTTGTACAGAACAGCTTTACCAACACAGTACCAGACCCTCATAGTAACAGGAAAAAAACAAACTGATGTTTGAATGATTAGCAGGCTATGCTCAGCCTATCACACATGGACTATTTGTGTTGTATAGGTCGCTGACTCACTTGTACTCTGTTAGCGATCAGTGGTCGGAAAACATAGCCTCCAGCTCACTGTATGCCAGCGATTGAAAGCAAATTACAGGCCCTGTATCACACTCACAATGTGATTAATCAACCTATCACCATGCAGCTCAAGCTACATGGTGGTTTGCTGTTTCAAATGCCTTGGCACTGTCAATCACTCAGTAAGTGATGCATGCCCTCCCACGCTGCTGGAAGAGAAACGCAGGGGTATATTTGAAAGGGATATTAACACAAGAACATCAGTTTCAGCAGTGTTCTGGTGGCAATATACCCTTTTCAATATTTACAACGCACCATTAAGCCACTTTTCATGGCTTAACGCCTCTTTGCAAATGAGGCCCCTTTACAGGCATAATTTAGCATGAAAGGGGTGTGCAATGGATGTTGCTGTGTGCATTCAACCACAACACCATTGCTTTTGACGCTGCCCCAGATTTACAAGGAGGTGGAAATCTGAGTTAGCAGCAAAACTAACACCATCCATGAGTAGGATTTGAATGGCAAAATGAGGAGTAATACTTTTATTTCTCCTCGCTTTTGCATTTTCTATGTGTGCTGCTGAATGCGGCACACATAGAAAGAGTAAAATGACATTAATTATTGTTTATGTGCAGGAAGGCGTCACTTCCTGTATATAAATAATCATTAAATAATGACGATATATACATATACAAAATGCGGCGGCCCGCTTGATTCTGATGCTCCCCAGGAGAGCGTCAGCTAAGAAAGCACTCAAAACTCTGCACTGGCTGCCAGTCAAGGAACGTGTGGTCTTCAAAGCTCTCTGTGCAGGCCACCGTATCCTACAGAGGAAGGGCCCAAAGTACCAGCACAATATGCTTAACCCCTACCTCCCGACTCGCCAACTGAGTTCAAGTGGGACCGGGCTAGTCCAGGTCCCAAAATTTAACAGAGCAAGAATGGGAGGGAGATCCTTCAGAGTCATGGCTTCCACCCACTGGAACAGACTACCTCAGAGGTTACGACTTGAAACATCTGAAGCAGCTTTCCACAAAGAGCTACAAACCATCCTGTTTCCCAGAGATTAACTAAGGTACCAGGGGCTGCCCAGAACTTTTGTTCACCAGTTTTGTCATTCACCTTTATCCAGCGCGGGGACACACTAGCTAGTGTAACCAGGCGCTTTACAAGCTTTATATAAATAAATAAATAAATATATGAATAATGACGATTTGCTAATTCTATGTGTGCTGGATTCTGGAGCACACATAGAAGTAACACATTACTTTTTTTTATTGAGTGAGAATACAGAAGATACACAAACAGGCAAATACAATTCCTTTTAGAAATCTCACACATATTTTTAACTTACCCCCACCCCCGAAACCCATCCTCCACCAAAATTAATTACCTAATGGACGTCCAACAAATCCGCATTCACCAGTCCATTAGACAAGTCCTTTATCCAAAGTCTTTTCCTTATCTAATGCAATAATTCCCAGGCAAAATCCCTGTCTGTTTACAGTTCTATTGGTCTTATTACATTTTCTGGCGATTTTCCAGCGTTTTCACAGTAAGACTTAAGAGGGTGCCTTTGGCGCCAGACTAATTATGGGTACTACAAACGAGTGCGCTTTAAGACACTCCTGGCGCCTTTTAGGGATTGGTCCGCAGTGCGGTGTCTGGTAGGTTTAGCTAAAGTAAATTATCATACACCACTCATTTAGAACACAGAGCTACCTGTTATCTTTAAAGATCATTACTTCCAGAGATGGATAAACTCGGGTATAACACAGATCAGATATCTATTTACACCAGGAGGGTTAAAATCATTTGATGAATTAAAAGAGGAATTTACTTTATCCAATAGGGATTTCTTTAAATACCTACAGGTAAGGGATTTCTTGTCAAAAAAGGCAGGAGGTGCACAGATGTATGAAAGTTGTAAACTAGCGGAGAGATTAAACCAACCTGGTGGCCTGAAGATTGGACAAGTGTATGTATTATTAAATATCTATATGAAAGATGACCTGGGGAAATGCTCAGTAAAGTGGCAAGAGAAGTTGGGAATAACAGATGGAGAGTTTCAAGAAGGCTTTTTTAATACTTTAAGGACCCTAATGCTCGCCAATCTGAAGGCACAATTTTATAAAACGTTTCGAGTTGTATTATATGCCATATCGGATCTCCAAGTGGGGAGAGGGGAAAGAAACTTTTTGCCCAAGGAGTGCACTGCATAAAGCCAATTTGATGCACATGTTTGCCACCAGTTGGAAACTCATCCCGCTCATACGGGAAATAGAGATTTTTCTGCAGGGAAAGCTACAGATATATGTGGAAATGACCACCCAGGTAATAATGCTTGGAATACATAACTTGGGGGTTGAAGAAGGTGGGGCTTTGATCTCTATAGCTATGGCAGTTTATCGAATTGTCATAGCATCGCTATGGCTAGACCCTAACCCACCAACTGTTCGTAAGTGGCTAGCCTGCTTATTGAAAGTTCACAGTCTTGAGAAAGCTATTTCTGACCGTAGAGCATGAAGTCTAGAAAGAAAGGAGAGACGATTTGGAAGCACCTTTTGCTCTGGAGGGATCAAGCAGATGAATAGGCCTCCTTGGATGAGGGACAATTAAGGCATTTAATCTGCTGAGATTAAGCCGGCCAGTAGAATTGGGCGCTCGGATGCACTTGCACTTTGGGAATAGTTTTTATATAATTTAAAACCGGGGGATCTGGATGAGGGGATTTAGGCGGAAGAGGATATGTATGTTTATTAACTCGGTTACCATCAATCAATGCAGGGCTGAATCTGTAGCCTGGGGGAAGGTTTGTGTTCAATATATGGTTAATAGAAAAGCCAAAGGGCTGGTTATCACTCTACATTTGCTCGCTCTTAGAATCTGACACTTGCACTTTAGTATGTTATGTTGCTATGCTGGTAAAATGATTGTTTGATTATGTGTGAAAACAGGTGCAATGTATAAGATAAAATGTAGGCAATAGCACTCTACGACAGGTTGATTCCTTTCTGCCAGGGGAAGTGATCAGTTGATTCCTTAATGTGAAGCGAGGGGATGCGTCGATCTTCGGACACATGCCCTTAATTCCTTACTACAGGGCCACGTTAAAGAAGAACTTCGCTCACAGGAATGATGCGCCGGAAATCCAGTTGCACTGGGTCGATGAGGCAGTAGAAAAACAGGCGCTGCATCGATTTCCCAGTCACAAAGCAGGTGATTTGTCGCTTTCTTCAGCCGCCAGCAGGGCCTGTGTCAGAGTTCGAGCATGCATCATGGATTCCTGTGAAATGGTGATTGGGACTTGGTACTCGAGTTGCAGTGATGCTTCAGCTGCACGGCAGGTACTGCGTTGATTCTGCGGCTGCACACGGCAATGCTTTGGTCAGGAAAAACAGGCACTGAGAGTCAATGCATGGATTATCTTGGTTCTTTGCAGCAAAATTACTTCCAAGGGCCCAGAACTGGAGTTGTCATCACTTGGCAGGTGAGAACTACCTGCATAGGAGTTCAGGGGCTGCAGATGAAGTCTTATATGGCCCTGAGACGTCTTAACAGGAGTCAAGCACACACAAGCCCTTGGAAAACCGTGGCAAGCTGGATGTAGAAAGCCAAGTCTAGTCCTTTCATTGCCCAAGATAAAAGCAGCAAACAGCAGGCCAAAACACCAAAGCAGACAGCAAAGTGGTAGTCCATTCTGAAAGCTTCTCCAGCTCTTTTTCTTGGGAGAATGTCCTCTTAGTCTAGAAGTGTTGTGAAGTTATGGTGTCACAGCTCCAGTACTAATACCTGGTTCTCCCTTTGAAGTAGGCACGCTTCAAATTAAAGCCTTTGTAGTGAAGAAGGTCCTACCCTTTCCTGACCTGGCTCCAGGCACACTACAGGTGATGTGGGGGGCATGGGGCATGGAGACAGCTTTGTGTGAGGCCCTCTTCAAGTTTTCAGTGACAACTTTCCCACAACTCTAGCTCGGAAAGACCGATCTGCCAGGCGATGGACCATCAGGATATGCAGGGCACACCACAGCTCCTTTTGTGTGGCTGTCGGTAGTGAATGCACAAACAGCCCAATTGTCACATTCCCACAGATGTGGATACTACAGGCAGGCAGAGGCACACTGGTAAAGCTTGAAAAAGCCCACTTTGTAAAATTGAGCAAAAAGGGAATTAACCTGGACCTTAACAATTTATATACGTCATTAAGTTAACATGAAGACCAAACACATTCCTTCTGTTCTTTGATCAGGTATTTTTTATTTTTCCTTATTATTCAACCCATTTTTAACAGGTTTTCAAAAATTATTCATTATGTGAAAAAGAACACAATGTAGTCATATCAAGTTTTCATACATCAATACAATATGATCATTACATTCATTACTACACGTCTTAGGGAGATAGGAGTCTGAGGTCCGGCTCTGAGCCTCCTGGCCTCTTTTCTCAATCAAAGAGAACAAAGGGTGAAGCTGGGTAGTTTCCTCTCCTCCCCTAAACCTGTACAGTGTGGGGTCCCTCAGGGCTCCTCGTTGAGCCCTACCATTTTAAAAAATCTATGTGGACCCACTGGCCGGGTAGTGAGATCTTTTGGACTGGAGGTGTTGGCGTATGTGAGTGACTCTGCCCTGAACTTCAGGAATTGTATAGAGGCGGTTTCACAATGGATGATTCAGAACTTCTTGAAGTTGAATGGGGAGAAGACAGAGGTTCTGATCTTTGGGGGCAACCAGGACATCTGGTCAAGTGACTGGTGGTCTGCCTCCCTTGGGGACTGTCCCACTCCCTCTCAATTTGCCAAAAATCTGGGGGTTCTGATAGATACCTCACTTTGTTTTGACCGTCAGGTCAGCAGGACTATTTCACACCTGCTGGGTATCATCCAGATCCTTAGAAAGATCGGTCACTATCTCTCCCCTGATGCCCGGAAGCAAGCCGCTGTGGCACTTGTCTCTTCAAGACTGGACTACTGCAATGCACTGTATGTGGTTATTAATAAGAGCCATATCCACCGCTTGCAGATAGTACAGAATGTGGCGGCTATGATGGTTCTCAATCTTCCCGGCTTTCTTCAACCTTATTGGCTAGAAGAAACCTGCATTGGCTGCCAATCCAGTCTAGGATCTCCTTTAAGATCCTTTGCCTTGCTCATGGGGCTGTGTAAGGTACTGGCCAAGATGGTATCAGGTCCCTCCTCCATCCCTATACCCCCAGCAGAGTCCTTCGCTCATCCAATAAAAACCTTCTCATGGTTCCCAGATTTACAAAAGCGACAATTGGAAGTAGAGCCTTTTCAACCTTAGCCCCTAGGCTGTGGAACTCGCTTCCCCCAGGACTTGCTGGGCAACCCTCTACAGTGCTCTTCCGTAAAGCATTAAAAACGTGGCTCTTTGCTGAGGCCTATCCGTAATAGTGTACTGGTGAGAATTGCAGTCCATAAGACCTCCCTGGCACCTTGATGCCCTTGGGATAAGTTGTGCGGTATAAATCTTCTTTCACGCATTTACAAATGACAGTGCAACATTGCAGCATCTAAAAGATATCAACAAAATGACAACATCAATTTCAGGCCCCAATTTAAAGGGTATTGTACATTTTTTTGAGCCTAGACACTCTCAAGAGGTATAAATGAGGTCTCTAAAAAAACCAGGGGGAACACTTGAATGTCTATAACAGGGGTAGGTGAAATAGGTCTCCGTCTAGAAAGAAATTAAGTTCACAATCCTTCAATGTTTTATATTATGCCAACACATTTCAAGTCCCGGGCAATAAGTACAGGGGCTCTCATCTGGGCTTCTGAATTTTATAGGCAATGGTGTTGTCTAAAACAAGGGTAAAAATGTATATTAATGTTCAGCAGGGTTCCCACCCTTGTAATCAATTCTTAATCTCCATAAAACATATTGTTCTATTTAGATGATAGAATGTACCTGGTAGAAGGTATTCTTTCTATCAGACTTTAGCTTCAGTGAAAGGAGTTGAAGTGAATTCTGTTGGTAGTAAATGGAGAGCTGTAAGGCTTTTTGGTCCAAAATTAATTATTCTCGACCTAACACCTTTAACTCAACCGCTTCCTACCTTTTGAGATTCAAACTGAGTCCAATTTCTTGTCCGTTTCTGTGTGTGTGGCCGGTTATGATTTTAATTAATCGAAATAAAGATTTTGACTGACTGACTTTCTTACTATTTTGGTATTGCACAAATAGTTTCCACATTGCCCTAAGTTAAGCCTGTCACATCTGTGTCTTAGCTACTAGAGGGTTTAGTTCAAACTAATTTAGCAACTTTGAGGTTTGTGAAAATGTCTTGAGGTGGGTAGTCAAACACCTCAAATAATAGTCCAGTTTCTTACACTGGGGCTATTACTACAGGTATGCCAAACATTTGTCTGCCAATGAACTAGTCTTTATGGAAACAGTCAAGATTAAGTCAGATGATTCATCAGTCCTTTCCACATCAATTTGAGCAGTAATGTGCTGCCCACCGAGAAGATGTGGAAGCTGGTGACACCTTGAGAAAGTTTATGATAAACAAAGAAACCAAGGGCCTAATTCACAAAGGTAAAGTTACACTTTTGAATAAATGTACTCTTTTTCATATTCTCAAACTACGATTTTATAGTAACTTTACGACTGAGGAGAATCCGCAGTCGGGGCATAGAACTCCTCATATAAAAATATAAGCCTGTCCTGCATTTTAATTAGGCCCCCTGAGAATCTCACTAGCCCACCAGTTCTGCCTGAAATACAGTATGAGGAAGTGTCTCCAAAAGGTACCAGGGAAAATATGGGACAAAGAAAAGACACTGGAGACACAGGTTAAGGATAGGCAGTGGCTATTGGCTCAGGGCCATCTGGGAACCACCGCTTAGTAGCCTTTAGAAAAAGAGCACATAACAGTCAAATCAGTATTCTCTCAACACAAATATTATACTGATATGTGTTTACTCAGTGATACATTTACACCGTTCATGGCACAGATGAGCATTGTATCTGAATGGAGCCCAGAAGCAAAGCCCCAGGGCACTTAGAGAAGGTAACTAAGTTTAACTGAAGTCGCAGGCAGGTACGAATCATCATGCAGCATATGTCCATTAAGACAGAGGTTAATGCATAGGACAAATTAAAGGAAGAGGGAATCAGAAAAAGTGCAGGGTCTAGTCAGTTATGAACTAAGCAGCAGAAAATTAACTGACACAGCAAGGAATTAATTATAAATGTTATTAAAAGAAAAAACATATTTGTTTCTAAGATTAATACCATTCATGCCTGCCACTAGCCTGTGGGCGAGGGTGACCCCTGGCGCCATCCTTAACCAATCGGGAAAATGTTCCTAACAGAGTTTAATTTACACCAGTGGTTTCCGGTGCTCCCCAACAGCACCTAATCCTCAACACCCATGCTTGAGCATCAGTTAAGGACACATCAATTTTAGCTCCTTCTATGCGGACCGGACTGAGTCAAATGATAGACGTTGTGTGTGTGACGGCGCCTTTAAACCAGTTTCTGTGTGGCTGGTAGGTTAATTGGACTTCAATGTCATCGTATGGAATGTAGACACTTGGTGGTTCAACTACAATGTATGTGTGGAACAAATTGGTCACCGGATCTGTAGGTGGGAATTGAACCCAAGAATAGAATACTTCTGATCTGAACACCTTGTGTGCCTCAATTGCGAAGGTAACACTGCCACCTGTTGCGGGTATGCCGTGTTCTAACAATTTTATAGTTACTGGATGTCTGCAGTTCCCTGTGATGTTAAGAGCTTTTGCAAATTCTTCTTCACCTGTATCTGAAGCACCACTCATGCACTCAGTCATTTCTCAGGAGAAGATTTAAAAAGTTCTAGGAACTAAGGATTTTGCACAATGTGGGAACCTTTAATTCTTACAAGCTTGTTTAAAACTTCAGCGAATACACTGAGTATGTCTTCTCAGATGAGGTGGATCTCCCTTCCCACCTCAGACGTCTCTGAAAAGTGTGAGTAGGGCTTTCTGAGAAAGCACAACTGAAGTACTAAGATTTTCACTGTTTAAATAAGAACCAAACCAACGTTGGTGGTGCCAGGATACCCGAGCGCTATATGAGAACATATTACATTACGTGTCGAGTAGTTCCTAGGAATACCCCCGACCTTCTTGTTTTGGATGACCTAAACTGAGGGCTTGGTGTCCCAACAGCTCCCGGACACCCCCACATGATATGTCAGCTGTTAGACCAGCTAGCTCTACAGTGCCACTACCACCCCCTTGTATCCTACAGTGACATAGGTAGTTTCAGGCAACCACTGAACATGACCACCCTGCTTTCTCAGTGATCGTGAAGAACAGTACAGTACGTTCCACTCAGATACTCGTGATTGCTTACTCTCAGAAAATACTCAGGTTGGTAATTAGGATGTTTCAATAAATATTTATCTAGCGACACTCTGATGTAAATATATGTGCTGCAACAATCAGGAGACAGAAGCACACACAAGAGATTGTAAGTGCCAATATGGTGAATAGTAGATACATTTCTATCATGTGCTAATAAGATGAATATAAGCAGTTCAGATAAAAACAGTAGCACTTGCATATTCCTAAAATGTGCACCCTAAGAATTTTTCCTAAATGTACCTAGCCTAGATATGTATGTGTAGCATGTTCTATGCATGTATGTAGCCAAGAATCCCCTTGGGAAGCACCATCCCGCTCACCTGATGGTTTTAAAGGAAGTATGTCTCCGCGTCGAGGATGACACCCCGCAAGGGATACAACGAAAAAACTTAGGGGTCTAGATTAGAAATCCTATTAGTGATTTCTTAGAATAATCCTGATGTCACATCGGGTACATCAGAAAAAGCTAATTATGTTATACCAACAGACCATATCACCAAAATGTGCAACACCCGTAATTGTCAGTCAACCACAACGAGGATTCCCATCAATGTCTTGTGTTGATCAATATTATCATCTGGTAATCCTACCAAGGTATTGTGTCTCTTGATCAATGAGACAACCAGCATACCCCGTTGGTTGGCTCGGGGTAATAACCCACAATCACTCAGTTTTACCACATGATGTTGATATAATGGGAAAAAGTGCAGTGCAAAATTATATAGGTGGTGATTAAAAAAGGATAGGGAACTTAGAGGACGTACGTCTCCGTGTCGAGGATGACACCCCGCAAGGGATGTCAGAACACTGCGTGTCGAAGATTCACCATGCAGAACCCCGTGTCAGCTTGGAAGCATTTCTCCTCTGATTTGTAGTGGGGAATAAGGGTCTTTTATACTAGAGTGGTCACACCAGGGTTTTTTTCTAGAATCAATATGTTTTTAAAACAACCATAAATGTTTTGGAAACAGTTATGAATGTTTTTTCCAAACAAATGAGAGCATGCACAGCTGGCTATTAGCCAAGGATGAACAAAGTGGTGACCCTTATCCAGAATATTTATTCCATGCCTGAGGACATGTTTATATACGTCAGGTACAAAAATTAAGATCGAGTACCGAGAGCCTGGTGTCGAAGAGACAGGAGCAAGCTACTAGGTAAAAGGTCACTTGTTAAGAATCGTTATAGTTGTGTAGATGGGACAATGTATGCAAAATGGGGTATACGTGACAGGGCTATCCTAAAGGACATGACCATACGGGAAGATTAAGTGTGGCACCCAGAATCACAGGATGTTGAGCCGACGCTAAGACTCAAATCTGGCTCCCCGGCTCTGAAGTTGGCAGCTCTGGCCAATATGCCACTCCCCCCCCTTGTAAGGTTTGTTTATTATGTGTCAGGCAGAGCAAACAGGTGAAATAGGCTGGTCGAAGCTGCCTCCTGACTAAAGCCCCAGCACTTTTGTTTTATACAAATTGGTTTCTGAGGGTAGCCCTACCCACTTTTTCAGCAATTCATGTGTGCCCATTTGCAAGCAATCCTACAGTGTCCCACTCTGCCTAAATTTAAGATGGTGAAAACCGTCTCCCCTTGAGCATAAAGCCTGTGTACCCACATGAAATGTGTACCAGCAAAATGAGCAACACCCCCCCTCTGTGGTCACTTAAAACCACAAAGAAGGGCCCTACCAAGTGTCAGCTAATATTTGCCTGTGGCAGGATATGACTCTTTGAAGTTAATTAAGTTCCTGGGCACTGCTCAGATGGTCATCCTACTGAAGGAAGAGAATGCCTCCCCACACACAAGACCCTTGTCTCAGCTCTGGGAATGAGTTCACACCTCATTAATATAGCTATTCCACTCCTGAGTGACAGTTGGCACTTGTGCAAAAGGGGCTTCTGAGGCTTTAAGCAGGAAAAAAGTACCTTTCTACGATTACATTTTCCAGCATATGTGTTACAAATCTGACTTAACCAGTTAATAGAGCTTGTATTAAATATTTTTATAAGTCCAAATATTACATAGTTGAACAAAACATTATTAATATTACATTTAAAATTGTATCCGAACATTTCCTATGGAACATTCAAAACTGCTAGAGTGAAAAAAGCATTTTGGGGCCTATTGACTGTAAGGATAAGTTTTACATTGGATATTTACATGTCCTACTTTTAAATACCTCCACCCGGGGGCGTGGCCAAGATGGCGGAGTGAGAGGACGCTTCTTCTCGATGCTCCCCGGCCCGACTAGGCCCGAGCCCTGAAATATAGCTCTTTTCTCCCCCATCGGAGCTTAACGGCACGGGGAGAGATAGCGGAACTTACAGAGGCGACGCTGGTCGAGTCCTGGCCTCCGTTTAGCCTTAGGACAGCCCGTCGGACGGTGTTGAAGGTCCGACCCGGGAGACACGAGGAGGAGGAGGCCGACCCCAGAGCACGTCGGCCGGACGCACGCCGCGCCCAGTGCCGCTTGGAGTGAGCAGCCGGTAGAGACGCCGCAACGCCTCGTTCAGGGGGTCCTGGAAACTGGGTGAGACGACCAGAGTGGCCCCGCAGGAGCAGCAGGGTGTGACCCCTGAGTCCCGGCATACCCATTTGGCCATCCTCGAGAAGGCATCGAAGAGACGAGGGTGCGGACCCGGGGCCTGGTGCGGTGCCTACCCCCCTCGGCTTCTCCAAAGGCAGGACTCCACAACTTCGTGCCCGCCGTGGCCCGCAGCGACGACGGTGTCCCCGGCGGACCCACGCCATGCCCTGCAGAGTCGGGCCCAGAGAGGATCCCGGCCATTAGCACTGTGACGCACGACGAATTTGGGCGACGCCGAGAGATGATGGAATCACCCTGAGAGGCTTCTGATAGCGAGTCCTGCGCATCTACGGAGGGATTCATAACGCTTCCCGAACAGTGATGGAAAGAGGGGACAGTCACGGGTGATCGTATCTTGGCCTAGTGGGGGCTGCGACAGACGGAGGCTGGTGAGGCCTACAGGCGGAGTGCGCGCCCTGCGATTGCAATCGCACACGGACCCCCATGTGAAGATCCCAGAAGTACTAGCTCCAGAGGGTGCTTGGTGTAGTGCTGGTGGCGATCCACGGACCCTTGTTTACCACGAGAGAGGTGACCAGGCCCGCATTCAACCCAAGATGGCGTCGGACAAAGGCAACAATTGGAGAGAGCGTACTCTCCCGGAGATGCTCAGTAGATCCCAACTGAGGGGAGATAGGGGGCCGTCTTCAGCTAGTCCGGCCGGGGCCTCGCAGAGCTCGACTGGAGGAGAGCCACCGGTCTCCAGATTGTTTCTTGAGTCGCTGTTTAGCACCCTCAGAGACGATTTTCAGACATTGAAACAGGAAGTGGCGGGCGAGGTCCGGGAGGTGCGAAGAGAAGTGGAAGAGATCGGGGAACGAGTGGCTACAGTGGAGGGTACGAACCACCGTATCGATGAGGAGCTGGCCCTGCTACAACAGGAGGTGCTGCACCTCAGAGAACAGCACCTAGATCTGCAGATGCATAACGAAAATCTTGAGAACCGCTCTCGGCGAAACAACATTCGAGTCCGGGGGGTTCCGTCCTCGGACGAAGGTACGGATGTAACTGGCTACCTGAAGGACCTGTTTCGAGCGATCTTGGGAGAGCCACCGGAATTCCTGGTCAGGATCGACAGGGCGCATCGGGTGGGCCCACCACGGCGTGCATCAGCACCCCCCCCGACATTTTGGCTTTCCTTCCGGACTTCCCATTGAAAGAGCGCATCATGGCGGAACCCCGGAAACAATCTGTGTTCACTTTCCGTGGCCACTCTGTGGGACTATATCAAGACCTGTCCGCCATTACTTTGCAAAAATGGAAATCCTTTAAGATCACCACAGACTTCTTGAGAGAGCACGAAACGCCATATGCCTGGGGCCACCCATTCCGCCTCATCTTTCGATGGAACGGCACGATGCACCAACTTCGATCGCTGCAAGACACCTGTGAGGTCCTGGGGATCACGGCGGAGGAGGAGGACACGAACACGCCGAGCGGGAGACGCGGCCCTAGAGACGGCTGGCAGAGGGTGTCGCGGAGACGGGGAACGGCCAACCCCAGGAGGCCGGACTCGCCCACCATTAGAGCCAACATGGCGGACGCGGTCTCCGAGGCTGCCAGAAGCAACGCAGCTATCGGTGATGTGGCTCTTACAGCATGAGGATGCTCCGGGGGGATAACACCACAGCCTTAACCCCTTCCATGCGGCCGCGATTCCCCTGGTGTGCTGTAAACAACACGAACAGGGGCGGGCTGTGACGAACCCCAGCCGTCATCAGCACACGAGCACTGTAGTGCATGACGGCTGGGGTTCGTCATCAGCATGGAAGGGGTTAATGGAATAGCAGGTTCGGGTCTAGGAGGGCAGGGGGGTGGGGGGAAGTGGGGAAGAGGGTAAGTGGCTGGACGTCCACATTGGTAACTCACCACAGACTTGCCTGAGGGCATGACTGGGACTAATATTTGTTTGGGTTTTGGGGGTTTGTTGGGGGGAGGGGGGAGAGATCCTTTGGTTGATTGCATGAAGGGTGTGTTGGGGAGTGGAGGGTGTTGTGGGGAGGGGGAGGGGTGGGTTGGACAGTCTGGGAGTTGATTGGGGGGGGTTTGGGGGGAATCACGGGGTCCGTCCAGTGCAACTGTGCTACTGGCTGTGCTTCTACACATCGCCTACACCGTGCCTACCCCTCTCGGGCCGTGCCACACTGCGTCCGCCTTGGTCTAACCCACACAGATGACAGCTCTCACAGTGGTTACCCTTAACGTAAAGGGGTTAAATAATCCTATCAAAAGAAGGGCTGTTCTTTCTTTACTGGACAATACCCATGCAGATATTTGTCTTCTACAGGAGACACATCTACTGGCCAGGTATTGCCAGAGGATGCGCTCCCATAAGTTTCCCACTCAATTCTTCTCCTACAATACCACTAAGACCGCTGGGGTCGCAATTTTGATATCCCACAAGTTCAAGGGGGAGGTTCTACATAAGTTTGCTGAGCAGAAGGGCAGGCTCCTGGCTTATAGGGTAAAGTACGGGGGACTGACTTTCACTGTAGGATCGATGTATAGCCCCAATGAACACCAGGAACACTTCCTACATTCGGTGGTGGTGGATATCACCACCACACCAGATAGGCACATCATCATAGGGGGGGATCTGAATATGGTCTTCAACTCCTCCCTGGATAGGTCCGTACAACGGCGACCGCAGACTGGGGAGATCTCACAGATAGGCAAACGCCAGCTGGAGGACTCGGATCTCCATGACCTCTGGCGTTCCTTGCATCCCACCACCCGGGATTATTCCTATTACTCACACGCTCATAAGACCTACGCTCGCCTCGATCATCTCCTGGTCTTCAAGCCGTTCCACGATTTAGCCATAGCATCAACGATAGGGGTTCTTTCTCTATCAGACCACGCCCCTGTTACGGCAGAGTTTCAATTGCCACCGATATCGCCGAGGCGTGGGGTATGGCGCCTCAGGGACACCTTGTTGCATAGTCAGACAGTGGTAAAACAGATACAGGATTCGATTCGGAAATTCCAGGAGCATAATGATAATGGTGACACTTCTCTAGCAACGCAATGGGCGGCGCTGAAGGTGGTGCTCCGAGGGGAATTTATTGCCATCTCCTCAGCTGAGAATCGGGAGCGTCAGCGGAAACGTGAGGAACTCACAGGCAAGGTGCGAGAACTGGAACAAGTTCACCAGAGGACGGGGGCACCCAGAATCTGGAAGCAGCTTAAGGCGGCGAGGAAGCTTTTAGCGGCCTTGGATACGGACAGGGCGGAGTACGCTGCACTGCGCTTGAAACATGCGTATTATACTGGTGGGGACAGATGTGGGAAACTCCTGGCACATGAACTTAGAGAAAAGCATCAGAAGCACTTGGTGAAGGAGCTAGCGACGCCCTCCGGGGAGTCGGTGACGGAAGATGATCAAATAGCTGACGGCTTCAGTCGATTTTATGTCGACCTCTATAGGGGCGAACCCCCGTCAGCACAGGCAGAGAAGACCTACCTGTCCTCGGTTGACCTTCCCTCCCTTGCTCCGGAGCAGGCAGAATATCTTGAGAGGGATATCCGAGTGGAGGAAGTAATCTCAGCCATTTCCAGGCTTAAACACTGGAAAGCCCTGGGCCCCGACGGTTATACCTCCCTCTTTTATAAGACTTTCTGCCCCACACTGGCCCCGATTCTCACACGCCTATTTAACTCCTTTTCTGAGCCTGGAGCTATTCCCCCGGATCTGCTTAGAGCAACGGTTTCGGTTATCCCCAAGCCGGGGAAAGACCGGACTCAATGTGGCTCTTACAGCACTATCTCCCTCTTAAATGTCGACCTTAAGTTGTACACTGGGATCTTGGTGGCTCGTTTAGCGCTTTATCTCCCGGGTCTGGTGGACTGGTATCAGGCTGGATTCTTTCCGGGGAGGCAGACGGTGGATAACACCAAGAGGGTGATTCATGTTCTGGAAAAGGCCTCCAGAATACCTGGAGAAAGGATGTTACTAGCAGTCGACGCAGAGAAAGCCTTTGACAGGGTGCACTGGCCATGTCTAGAGAGAGTTCTGGCGAAAGTCGGCATTGGCGAGAAATTCTGTACTCTGGTGTTTAACTGCCATAAGTCTCCATCAGCAGTGGTACGGGTTAACGGTTGCAGTTCTCATCACTTTGCGATCGAAAGGGGTACCAGACAGGGGTGCCCATTATCCCCCCTCTTATTTGCGCTTTACATAGAACCTTTGGCCCAAAGAATTCGTCAGAATCCGAATGCCCTGGGAGTTAAGATGGGGGAGTACACCCACTCTATCAGTCTGTATGCAGACAATATCATTCTGACATTGGAGGATCCGGGGAGGTCGCTCCCTGCTTGCATCCACGAGATGGAAGCTTTTGCTGCCATTGCGGGCTTTAAGATGAATATGGGGAAATCGGCAGCCCTTGACGTCTCACTCACCACGGCCACTAGAACCAACTTGCAGAGGCGATTTCCCATGCATTGGTCGAAATATCTGGTACCTTAACTGGGCATTCTTCTAGCGCCTACACTGCCTGCTATGGTGGCTGCGAACTACACCGCTTTAGGCTCTAAAATCAAGGAGGAACTGGGCCGCTGGGGCAAGGGCACATTATCCTAGCTGGGTAGGATTGCCGCGGTGAAAATGACCATCTTGCCGCAGGCGCTTTACCTATTCCGCGCCCTGCCACTGCAGCCCCCAAAGGGATGGCTGCTTCAGATTCAGGCGGACATTGCGCGCTTTATATGGCAGGGCCGTAAACCTAGACTCAAGAGGACCTTGGCCACTCTGGCACCCGAGGCAGGGGGGCTCGGAATACCGGACCTTCGCAAATATTTTCAAGCAGCCCAACTAAGGTATCTGGTAGAGTGGAGCAAATGGGAGTCCGACAAACACTGGCTCTTTTAGGACCAGGCGGTTGCGGGTCGTACCTTGCAAGAAGTGCCCTTTCTGCGACGAATACATTGCCCTTCCAATCTATATGCATCTTGTATCACACGGGCCCTCTCAGGGTGTGGGATGCCACAAATTTGACTCACTCACTTTCCACCTTCCCCTCTCCGTTCACGCCCCTGATCGATAACCCAGAATTTAGCCCCGGCACAGAACCAGGGGCCTTTGCACGTTGGAGGATGGCCGGGTGCAGGGCTCTTTTTCATCTGTATGGCCCGGAGATCATCATCCCGTTCCCGGAACTCAGGAAAGAATATCAGTTGCCGGAGGGGGAACGGTTGCGCTATATGCAGGTGCGTCATTGGGCACTGCAACCACAGATTCGAGAGTCGGCAGACCGGAAGCTTTTGCCATATGAGAAATGGCTTGTAACACGCACCTCAGACAAAAAACTCATTTCACAAAAGTATCCACATACTGGTATTACACACCCAAAAGGCTGCACAAGATGAATCACAACATAGACGCCACCTGTTGGCGAGCATGTGGACAACTGGGTACCCTCACTCATGTTTTATGGGAATGCCCGATACTAGCTCCCTACTGGAAAGAGGTTTTAGACTTGATTGACTCCAACTTTGAGATTGAATTGCCTCGTTTTCCAGCGTATGTTCTGTTGGGCTTGCCCAACGGGTTGATGTATCCTCTGAAGTTGCGTAGAGGGAGGCAAATTGCGATAGCACTGGGTTCTGCTGTTCAAAATATACTTATTCACTGGCGCACTACCACACTTCCCTCCACCACGGGATGGTTGCATAGACTATGGCATGTCCTGGGAATGGAAAAATTGTCGCTCATGGTGGCGGGAGAGGTGGAACAATTTAATGAACTATGGCAACCGTTTCACTCATTGCTTGTGGGGGAATTTACAGAGCTTACGTGCCCCAGATACCTCTGCCTGTTGAGGCTGACTACATTGGCAGACTTGGAAGGCCTGCGAGCCTAGATGTGAGGGCACGGGACAGAAGGGAACGGTCTTTGGAGGGGCGGGCGGGTGTTGCATTGGCGCACTGGACGGGGGTGGGGGGAAGGGGCATGGTTGGGTTTGGGGTGGTGGGGAGTTGAGGGGTTTGGTCACTTTGGAGCACCTTGTGGTAGCATATGCCCCAGCTATTGCATCTGAATGTACATTGACTTTACAGGACCCTAATGCACTGGTGCGCTATTATAGGACTGTAACAGACGCTTGCTCCCATGTGTCAACTGTTTGTCTTTTTTCTTTGTGAATGCTTAATAAAATGCTTTAAACCTAAATACCTCCACCCTGCCTTATGGGCTGCAAGGCCTACTTACAGATGATTTATTCATATTTAGAAGGAAGGCTTATGCCTGTCAAACTGGGTTATTGTGTTATGCGAATTTGCAGTTTTAAAACTGCTTAGCCAGACTACAATGTTAGGCCAGGAAACATGTATGCACTGTCACTGTAGTGGTTGGCATAGTGGGAGATGCAGTCCGTTGGGGACATTTGATTCACAGGTCCTGGATACACTTTGTACCTTATACTAGGAGACTGGCTAATTACTACTTTATTACCACGTGTTTTTAAAGTTCTAGGGGATCCACCATCGACCATCTTAAGGAATAGTCATTTATTCTAATAGTAGATTATGTGGAACATGTGCAAGTCCCCGGAACCTAACTGTCTTTTCAGCAATGTGAAAGAGAAGCTCAGTGAAAAGTGGTCACTCAAGATGATATAATGAGTAGTAAATGATTTAACTCTGTTTGAGTGGTTATTTGACACCAATATGTAATCTATAGTTGTAAAATGTCCTCTACCATTAAAAGTCTACCTTAGGGGGACAGGTGATGCACATAGCTTGTTGGCGAACCCCAGTTCAAAACCAAGCATTAATTCATTAAGCAATTCCCCAAATTTAGCAGGTGGGAAATGTGTGTAGCTATTCCCATCCTCGTTTATAAACCCACATGTTTCTCTCCCGTTTTTAGAGCATAGGGCAGAGTCCCCTCCCAAAATTATGAACATGTCTTTTGAACTGTTGCTATGAATAGTTTTCAAGTCATTTCCTAATTTCTTCACAACTGTCCTGATCTGTTCAGAAGGCACGTTATTATAGAAATGTATCAGGGCAATGCAGTGCTTCTTATCTATGTGAAATATAATTAGTTGTTAATATATATCTACAATTTCCATCTCTATTTTTCTCATGTTCACCACAATATTGGACACATGAGTAGACAACCCACCCTTTGCCTTCTCTTGGGTCACTGCAACACATGCAGTATGCGAAGTTCTGAATCCATTTATATGTACTATGTCCTTAGCCCAGTTTTCTTTGAAGCACATTAAATTGAACTTTGATATAAAGTCACCCAAAAGCGGGTTGGCCAACTTCGATCGTATACCTGAAATGTTCCAAAAAAACAGGTTACAAAGATCACTATTCTCGCTACCTGTGTGGTGCGCAGAGGTAGCTTTATCGGTGGTTGTCACCGGATTAGGGGGTGGTACCTGATTCAGTCTGGTGCTTTGGATGAGTGTAGAGCCCTCTACGGGATATATAGTACTTTGCATCTCATTTCTCTGATTGGACTGAGTTAGTGGCTGGGCCTGTTTTATTGTTTCATTTTGTGGATTGTCGGGGACAAATCTACATATGTTTAATTTTCTAGACCTATTTCTGTCACAATCCTCCTTTTTTATGGGGTGTGGACCTATTTCTTTAGTCAGTCTATATATTCTAAAGTGGTAAAGCTATCGAAATGGTTACTGACCGGGACCATATATCTATGGTGCATCATGCCCGAGTGGTTCCTAGTCATAGGTCTGCGCCACTGTACTTTTGATGGTTGGTAAAAATACCCTAGTAGAACGATGTTGACCCTCTGAGGCACAATGAAGTGGTTCCCTGCCCTGTGAAGGATAGCCTGCAGTGGGTGAGGGGATCTGAATGTTAGGACCACACAGTCACCTGCAACGGTTTTCCCAGCGTTACCTACCCAACCTACTCTTCTGGCCATTTTGAATTCAGAAAAACGGATTTCGTTTAGTCCAGTTCTGGTGCTCAGCCAATGTAGTGATGTGTTCCTCAGGGCAGGCCAGGGTTCATAAACATGAGTGGGAAAGGAACGTTTGCCAGAACTATTGTGTAGGGAGTGGTCTCTGGTGGTAAATCTAAAAAAACCTGCTCCGCCTGCTTTCTAGATTTGGATCGGAACGTGGCTGAATGAACATGTTCAAGTTGATTCAATAAAGGCGGCATGTCATTTGAATGCCTTTTTAGTGCTATCCTGTCTATATCTCTTAGGCCGTGGTTGTTAGCGTGCCTTACTGCGCCTGTGGGAATTTTTTACCCCGGCATTGATGGGTGAATCTCATGAATTGTCCCGCCTTGGTTCCCTTCCAATGTAGATAGTGTATCTGGTGCTGGCATATAGAACACTTTCTTATCCCTAGTTCTTGTTGCGTCAGCCTGATCTTTGGCGTTATTATCGCTGCGTTGATTCAAATTACCTGTTTTTTTTTTAGAGGCTCTTCAGTTGATGTCAATCCCGCTGACAGTTAGCTAAAGTCTCTATTAAAAGTTTCTCTAGCCCGTCTAACTTTGTGGATAGCTTTTTCATGTCATTCCGCAGATTATAAGGCTGAGTATATGCTACTAATCTCCTGCCAGGACCTGTGTCTAATGACACTGATGTTTTACCCCTCTAGTTGTCTTTTTATACTTTTCTTACTTAGAGTTCTTGCTCCTATCTGACCAATGTCCACGCCCTTTATGTCTTTCCCCGGATTTCTAGAGCCCTTTGACAGGGGTTAGCTATCACTTTCCTGGTCGTTGACCCATACAAGGTTTGAGACATTCTGCACATATCCATTAGTGACTTGTTGGGGATAAGATTCAATTTCCATGGATGTTAAGGGATCATCATTTGGAATTGTCTCTACTCCCCGGCATTCCGCATTTAAAGTCTCCTCAACACATGTTATTTGTTTATCTATTGCCCCCATCACCCCTGTCAGATAATTCATCAATGTTAAGCGTGAACCCACTGTTGGTTTGGATGTGGTCAGCGTGGTTGCAGTCTTCTTACTTTCTGCCTTCGTTTTCCCCATAGTTTGTACTAAGTAAGGCGCATGATACAATATGATACATATTGTCTTTTATGAAGCTACAGGTCTCATCTCTCAGCTCTCGAATCTCAGAATCTCTTAAGTGATCTGGCAGATTATAGTCATATAACATACAAACCCCATGGGCACATAAGTGGTCAATGATGGCCAGATAAGCAAAATTACAACACTCTCCTCTCATATGCACTCACCGGCGATGACAGAAGGGCTGGGGAGCTCCCAACGGCCAGAAGAGGGGGCCCAGCCCAGCCTCTAACGGGCTATAATGGGCTAAGATGGGCCCGTCTTGGCCCAGGCTGAGCCCAGGAACGCTCGCACACATCCCATGCTGTGGGACGCCTCCGGTGATTATGTAGCGCTCCTGCGCTTGTGATCTCGCCTCACGCCACCAGGGTCCAGGGAGGGGTGTAATGTGCCAAGTGCTGGATCTGAGGGCCCGCGCTGTGGGACACCTCTAGTGATTATGTAACGCTTCTGCCCTCCTGATCCCGCCTCACACCACCATTGTTCAACGATTGGGTGTAAAGTGCCAAGTGCTGAATCTGAGGGTCCTGTACTGTGGGACACCTCCAGTGATTATGTAGCGCTTCATGTGCTCGTGATCCCGCCTCAATCCACCAGTGTCCAGGGATCGGATTTGAAGTGCCATGTGCTGATCTGAGGTTCCCTCGCTGCTGGACACCTCCGGTGATTATGTAGCGCTCGTGATCCCTCCTCACGCCGCCAGGTTCTAGGGATTGGGTGTTAAGTGCCAAGTGCTGGATCTGACGGTCCAGCGCTGCGGGATACCTCCTGTGGTTATATAGTCCCCCTGTGCTTGTGATCCCAACTCACGCAACTAGGGTGCAGGGATCGGGTGTAAAGTGTCAAGTGCTGGATCTGAGGTGCACAGAGTCAAAATACCATCAGCATCAGGCCAAAACAAATGGGGCGATCATCCATAAGAGGCGTTTCCCTACAAAGGTATAGTGTAAAATGTGCAATTTGTTATTGCAAAAACATGATTCTTTGTGCTGCTGATAATAAAGAGTTGTGCAAGGTATTGGAATGTCACATAAGAACAGCAATCAGAAATGTCAAAATTAGAGCGAGAAAATAAGTAGGCCAATTGTATATTGTGACGTATAATAATTACATGTACTAAATTTGAAATGTTAAGGATGAAATAATGGAATGTACATTGGAGGGCTAGTGATGAAAGAGTATACCAACAGAGACGTTAGTAGTTCTGTGGTAACACTCCTTATAATAACTCAGAGAACTAGAGAGCTAGAGGTGTGTTTGTTGTGCAACCTCCAACATGAAAAATTGATGCTCATGAGAAACAATGTTACTAAGAGAACCCCACTAGGTACAGCAGCTTACCTATTCTTGCATCCCTTGGCAATTGTGAGGGTCTGAGATATTACGAATATGTGACTACAGAAGGGGGTCCTCTTCTGTATGACTACTGGGTTTGAACCCAATAGAATTAGGGTGAATTACAGTTGGACAGGCAGGTAGGACTTATTTACTTGTATGATTAGACTTCCTACTCAGTCTGCAATGATAGCAGAAAGCATGAATGGTGGTGACTTTTTGGATGTTTGGTGAGCACAGCATCCAACCACAGTACAGTACAATTATTAATCTTCTGTGCACAATGCAAACTCAAGAATAGTCTATTGGCCGGACATCCTAGATTGGGCACACTGGCATTCTAAGCAGATCCTTATCAGACCACTCCCTAATAGTTTGGGTACAGTACTGTAAGGAAGGTACCTGACACTCTCGAACATGGAGATCTAAACCAGAATCCTAATTAGATGTCTCTTTCAGAAATGAGCTGCATAAAAGAATAACAGAATATTCGGACCTGAACCTGATCCCTGTGACGAGTACGTCTATGGTTTGTAGGCCTTTAAAGTGTATGTTGTGGGGAAGGGCATAGCAAAGGAGGCAGCGAAATTGACATTGCTGTGAGAATGATTAACATGACTTGAAATTTCTCTTAGGTAGCTAGGAAAGAATATACAACGTATCAATTATATGTCAACCTTTCCGGAATGAATGAACCATTAAGCAGTTACGGGGAGATTGCAGAGCAGTAAGGGAGATTCTTAGGAAATAAAGCGGAGAAATTGATTATTAATAAGTGTGCGTTATTAACAATCTGCAGAATCTTAATCTACATTCAATTGCACACGTGTATTCTGACCTGATGCTATTGTATGTGAAACGATTTTGCTATGAAATGTGTTATCCTGGCTTATGCTAAATAGGCCTCAAATAGGTTTCAACTTCATCTTGTCAAAATGTATGTCAAATTCACTGTTTATTTCTGCTGCACATAGTCAAGCAAGTCATGTCTGTTTATTTCTGAATCACACTGTTCTTGTAGTAGACTCTTTGGTATGGACTTAGAATGTAACATGTTTCCAAGTCTTTTACATGTGGTATGGCATTGATTCACAATGGTTTACAGTCGTCATGTCACTAGTTTGTTCTGACACCTCCAAACGGCATTCGTTCAGAGGCTTGGGGTGTATTCATTATTTATGTAGTAGGTTAGTGCTTAGGTAGTAAGGCTGTACTATGTTTTAAAGTCTGTATTCTGAGTTGTTGAAAATATATTCCCTTGCTCACTCTACAATTCAGCAGTGTTCATACTGTTCTATGGGGAGATTTCCTACATATCTGGCTGATTTTGGGGATGAGCCAGAAGATCTTCCCTAAGACACTAGTGATGCTGTCTGACTTCTTGCTGATTTTCGTGCATTTTGGAACTTTGATTATTTTTCCTATTGCTCTGCATTGTTCCATTAAAGACAGCCTTCACTTCAATGACTTTATGCATATAAATGAGATTAGTTGCATTTCCACTTTACTATTTTATGTAATGTACAGTTTATATTTTTGTAATAAAACTTCTAATTCTGCACTTTAACTCACTTATTGGGTCAGTCTTTTTTATTTGACTGTAATTTGATATGCTGATTTGTATATTATCTTGAGACAAATTGCCTCATGAAATTGAGTTTACCACCATTCCTGATACACCCAACCAGTGGGTGTGTTTTTGTAGTGTAAAGTTTTAGGAGTACAGTACACTCACAAAACTCTGACCCATTGACTGGAGGAAGGTAGAACACCCAGTTGAATGCTGTCAGTACAATTAGTAATATTGCACGCCTTCACGCCACTGTGGGATGGGTCTAGAGACACTACTAAAGTGAAGCAGATTTGCTGACTATCCTAATGATATCACACTTGCACCATTGGAAAGGTTCACAAGTCTCAGCCTCATGAATTTACTAGAAGTAATACAGTAGCTGCAAAATGGTGAGGGACCTGGGCCTGATGGGATTTAAATTCAATGTTATGAAGCTTATGCTGATTTATTAGGCTCCTAACTACTAAGGGAGCATGAAGAAGCAATTCTGGAAGGTGAAGTTCCTACAATGACATTAAAGGACATATGAATAGCACTTCTCAAACCAGACAGATCAGAAGACCACTGTGCATCATATAGGCTACTGTAATTGTTTATCATTAACAATACGATATTTGTAAAAGCCCTAGGTAATAGATTAAAACAACTTTTGTCAGGTCTGGTACTTCCAGACCGGACTGATTTCACACTAAGCATGGGCGGAAAATCCGTTACGCTCGCGGATTTTGCAGATTTTCGGTAAATTCGCAATCCGCGAACGCTCGCAAATTTACCGTAAATCCGCAAATTCGCATGCAGCGGATTTTTTTTTCTTGGTGATACAATTTTGCGGTGCGCGGCGTTTACTTACCATCATTCAGCGTTTGCCGAGTAGTTTTTCTCGATATTTTGCGAGTGCTGCGCCATTTTGGATCTTGCTGCGGGATCCTGCGGGAATTTGGCGAGCGCGATTACGTCATCGCGGCTTGCCAACTTGCACAGCGAGAGTTTGTCAATGCGAGTACGCCGTGATCACGTATCGCGGGACTTCGCAATTGCGAGCTTGTAGATGCGGCGAGCAACAACAATCTCGCACTCGCGAAAATACAAAATTTGCAATTTTGCACAAGAAATCCACCAGCAAGCAGCATACACCTTCTGGAAATTATGATTTTTATCTGAATAACTCCTCAGGTAGACATTTGCCTGCACTTTTTTTGCGAGGAGTCCATTTTGGGGAGGGGGGGTGGGAGGAAGGAAGTGCCCCACAGTCTTCAACTTCCTGTTCCTGTCCAGCAGGCTCCTCCCAGTGCTTTGTCCATCTCCTGGTCACTTTTCATTTGGATCTGGAGCTGGAAGGATGACTTTTTGTGGATGCTGCTGGATATTTGGATTTGAGGCCTTTTTGACTTTCTTTGGATCACTTTTGGATTAGAAATTTCACAAGTAAGTTTGTTTGGGGCATTACAGTTGCTGCAACTACAATTTTGGAATTTTCGGTTTTTGGGCTGTTTTGGGGCCTTTTGCCCAGGGGTAGTGAGTGTTGCATGGGCCTAGTCTTTCTGTGGGTTGTCTTGAATTTAAACATCATGGAGGGCCTGGATGGTTTGGGATTGTGCTGATTTTCTGTGATTTTCGTTTTTTTGGCCTGTTGTTGTGGCCTTTTCACCAGGGGTAGTGAGTGTTGCATGGGCCTAGTCTTTCTGTGGGTTGTCTTGAATTTAAACATCATGGAGGGGCTGGATGGCTTGGGATTGTGCTGATTTTCCTGTGATTTTCGTTTTTTTGGCCTGTTGTTGTGGCCTTTTCACCAGGGGTAGTGATTAGTGAGTGTTGCATGGGCCTAGTCTTTCTGTTGGGTGTCTTGAATTTAAACATCATGGAGGGCATGGTATTGTGCTGATTTTTCTGTGTTTTTTCAATTTTTTTGGGGTGTATAACTGAACTGATGTTCCTCTGTCTTCCATTGCTTTTAGTTGCACAAGACTCAAGAGAACCACCAGTGCCAGGAAGAAGTTCTGCAGCGGTGTGTGTGTGCAGCATAACGTCACGCGACGTCACGTCTGGCCAAAGACAACGCTTTAACTCGTGCAACTGCGGCCTGCTGTTCTGACCTGCTCTGAAGAAGATGGCCCCCAAAAAAGTGCTCTGTAGCTCCTCTAGCAAGAAAGTTGCCAGTAAGGAGCAGAAGAAGCAAGTTACCAAGGAGGCTGGTGTGCCGGCCGCCGCGTTTTTGGGGAGTAAAAAAAAAAAGTACGCCTGCAGCAGCAGGATCTGCTGCTGGACCAAGCTGGGAGCAGCACCCCCGCTCCATTGGGCTCAGTGCCTCCACCACCACCACCACGCCAACTTAAGTCCAAGCCCTTGAGTGCTGCAGAGGCAGTCAGTGTACTTCTTCAATCACCATCGACCAGTGATGTTGGCTCATCGCAAGAAAGTAGCAGCAGTGTCCCTGAATCAACACAGGTTGTTGTAACTCATCTGACAAGTGTTGAACAACCACAGCCGCAACAACAACCACATGTGCAAGTACAAGCCCTAGTACATGTGAAAGGAGGGGCAGCGCAAGGAGATGCGCAAGCAGAGGTGCATGGAGGGTCACAAGTGCCCACAATAGTTGTTCCTCCCGAAGTAGGGGCACATCAGGAAATCGACAATCAAGCCGAGATATCATTTGAGGAAGCCACTCCTCCTGATGATCATTCATTGTCTTCCACATCCCTTGCAAGGAAAAGATCAAGGGGGGTGTCTACATCTTCTTCAAGCCCACCTACATTCTGATGAACTGGATGAAAATTGGGAACCACCACGGCCGTCTGAGAGTGAGGCACACCATGATCTGACAAAGGTACTTAAGCGTAAAAGGAAGGTCGTCGAAAGACTCATAGTTATGGAGTGTGATGAGGCTCAACAAGAAGTGGCGGATACTCCTGCTGATGAAGACTCTCACGACGACGACGCAGTCATCATAAAGGTCACTGCAGCCCCAGCGGGCATGCAGCAAAAAGACATTTTGACCCTAGCCCGAGAAGCTGCTGAGCCTGATGATGTTGTCGACGAGGAGGCAATGGAAGAAACACCACAATCATTGGAGTTAACCAGTACACCAACACCTACCGCTTCCATATTTCTTAGTCGCCAGAAGGGACCTCCATCCACCTCGACCTAAATTAGTGGTGGTGAAAGTGCAAAACGTACTGAAGTTCGGCAATCCACATCCTCCACTTCATCTGGCATTAGCAGCAGGACCACCACCACCAGTATCGCCGTCTCCTCCTGCCCCCAAAGACATTTCAAGTCCGCAGTTTGGGACTTCTTTAGTGTTTGCCCAAAAAAGGAAAACTTTGCCATTTGTAGCATTTGTAAGTTGGCAGTTACTCGTGGTAAGTTTGGTTCCAACTATGGCACCTACAGGCGATCAAGGAATCCCGAATTGCACGTAATGCTGTTTCATCTGATGATGACGAGGAGGAAGAAGACGTGTCAAACACTTCACTTACACCCAGTACCCCTGTCAGCAGCACACCCCATGTGAGCCACACTAAGAGTGTGGGAGAGAGTGAGACACCAATGAGAAAAAGTTCATCAGCGAGCGTAACTGGGTCGAAGATATCATCATCATCATCATCCCTTAAATGCTTGGTCCAGGGCAACATTAAAAAGATGCTGTTTACAGAAGCGCAATATGAACTCAACCACCCACTGACGCGTCTGTATAACACTAAGCTGGCTAAAATGCTAGCTCTGGACCTTCTCCCTTTTTCTTTTGTAGAAGGTGTTGGTTTTCTAGAATTAGTGGCAGCGCTCTGCCCTAAATGGAAGGTTCGTAGCCGGTTCTATTTTGCCAGAGTTGCGGTTCCAGCACTACATGAAGATGTGCTGGAGGTGATTGGGGCAGCTTTGCAGAAGAGTGCTGTTCACACTATACATCTGACAACAGACATGTGGACCAGTGGCGCAGGCGCTGATTACATGTGCATCACTGCACACTGGGTCTCTTTTTCAGGGGTTAAAGCAAAGCTAAACGCAGGTGTTGACCCGGACCAAGTTTTTAAAGCTGCTCGGAAACATGCAACACTAGCCATGTTTGGTTTGGAGAAACGTCACACAGCGCAAAACATTTTGGATGAGCTTAACACAAAGGTCCTTGACTGGCTGTCCCCAAAAAAGCGACATATTGGTTATGTTTCCACGGATAATGGCGCCAATGTAGTTAAGGCCATGGAGCTGGGTCAGTATTTCAGAGTGCCGTGTTTGGCGCACTGTATAAACCTGGTTGTCAAAAAATTCTTGACTGAGAAAGACAGTCCAGCGTACGAGGTAGTGGACACCTGCCGAAAAATGTGCAACCATTTCAGCCATTCTTTTAAGGCCCGGAAGCATCTGAGGAGCCTGCTACATGAATGTCGAATGCCAGTAAAAGCACTCATCCAGGAGGTGGCAACACGTTGGAACTCAACCTTCTACATGCTTGAGCGTCTGTATGAGCAGTATACGGTACTCGATCACTATTTCTTAAAACAGGGTACAGCTCAGAAGGACCTGAGGATGGGTCCGGCGCAATGGGACATAGTTAAAAGCCTGACACGCATGCTTCGTCCTTTTGAGGTCTTCACGCGTGCAGTCAGCAAGGAGGACTGTAATTTGGGAAAAGCTATCCCATTGTTGTACATGCTGGAGCACCAACTGAAGGAGGTGTCTTCTGTGTTTCAAAAAGATGAAAAAAACAAAGACCCTTTTGTTTTGGCGGAGAATTTATTAGAGCGCCTACAAGGTGATGAACGTCTTCAAATAATCCAGTCACACCGGCATTACATTTGTGCTACTATTCTGGATCCACGCTACAAAAAGGCGCTGGCAGGCCGAGCATTCTTTCCTTTTGTTGATGAAGATGTTACAAAGTACAAACGTTGGCTAGCCTTGTCAGCCAAGAGGTTTGAAAGAGAACGGCAGAACATTGATGGAAAAGGCAGTACATCAGCATCAGCATCAGCAGGCCATCCCCAGTCAAAACAATCCACTTCTGCACCTGTGGCTGTGGCACAAGTGACCTCTCAGCCGTTAAAGACACCGGCAACCGGATCATCTGCACCAGACACAACAGTAACATTGGATGCTGAAGAGGATTGGCTAAATCGGCTTGGGTTTGGTTCTCAAAAGGTCACAGCAAAAGCTAAGCAAAGTGGAGGAACCTTGGAGGACCTTGAGTCGATGGTGCAGGACTATCTGAATGACTCAACGGAGGTCTATGTTAATGCTGAACCATTGGCGTATTGGCATGGGAAAAAAGAATTGTGGCCACAGCTCTCCAACCTGGCTTTAAACTACTTGTCTTGCCCACTCGCAAGCGTTTCTTCTGAACGTGTTTTCAGTGCTGCTGGTGGCATTGTAACTCCCAAACGGAGCCGCCTCTCGCCCAAAAAATGTGGAGAGGTTAACAATGATCAAGATGAATCAGCACCTCATACCACCAGATTACAGAGTACGAGAAAGCACGCCGGATGAAGACGAGGTGGACAGCAACGTAGATGAGGGAATTTCTTCTCTGTCAGGTGACAGTCAGCTCCCCCTGCCTGAATTCCCAGAGTATGATGACGAAGCCTTATTGTTAATCCTGGACCCTGACACCGAACCCTGAAAATGAGACAATGAATCAATAACTTTCTTTTTCATCCTTATTCACTTTTATTCCTGTGTGTCTGTCTTTCTTTGTTGTGCACAGTTAATATAATTCAAACTTTAATCACCTAATCACAAAAACAAGCCCATCAGCAGAACTGTCTTCACTTGTTTGCTTATTGATTTGAAGGTGCCGCAGTCTGCATTCCTCAGGTTCACAAGTTCAGAAGAACATGCTCCTCTATCCTCCTGCTCCAGACTCCTATTTCCATCAAAGCAGAGGGCTGGATTACGCCCAATGAAGAAAGACTCAGCACTTGTGGGGGTGTTCTAATTCTTTGCGGGTGAGTTGACGGCTCTGGGGCCATTGCTGGGAAGCTCCAATACCGGATAAAAGTGGTTTGGACCAAATCGGAGGCAGAAATATTTTTGTGTTTTTGCTGACTTGCTTGCCTTTGACGTGCTCTTTGGGGGGGTTCTGGGTGTTTGTGGGTGAGTTTTGGGGTCTGGGAGCACTGCTGGGACACTCTAATCTTGATTGCATTTGCTTTTCAGGAAATCCGTGGTGGAAAACTGGAGTTATGGCCTAGCTGCACAGCGCGTTTGGACCGAAGGCCGAGAAATATTGTAAGTATGAGATTTTGCTTTTGGGCTGTTTGGGGGTGTTGTGCTTTTTGGCGGGTGGGTTGGCGGGTCTTGGGGCATTCCTGGGAAGGTCTAATACCGGATAGAAGTAGTTGGGACAAAATCCATAAGGAAAAGCCTTTTGGCACTTTTTTTAACTTAGGGTTCTTTAGGGTTAGCCCTAGCAGCAGGATTGCATGTGTTTTGGGGTGTTCTAGATTTTTGCAACTGAGTTCTGGGGTCTTAGAGCACTCATGAGAATGTGTAATTTTGGTTGCAAGTCATTTGAAGAAAATCCATGGTGGGACAGGGGGGATTTGGCATAGTTAAAGAAAGCCTCTGCCACTATTCTTAACTTAGGGCTCGTTAGGGTTAGCAGTATTTCTATTGCATGTATTTGGGTGGGGGGGTTTTCGAGTCTTGGAGCGATGCTGGCTATGGATACTTTTGCTTGCTTGCAAGTGGTTTGAATACAATCCACGGTGGGTAAGGGGGTATTTAGGCCTACTTTTACTTTCGAAGTACGTTTTGTCACCAGTTTTCTGCTAGGCCTCGTTTTCTGAGATCTGATTGGGGGTCTTCTACATTTTTGCAACTGGCTTTAGTAAGGGTCTGGGTGGAAGCACTGCTGGGAAGGTCTAATTTTGTTCTAAAACACAGTTTACAGTACACCTAGCTTGAGGGGAAAGATCCGCTAAATTAATTTGCCCATACTTATTTATCCTTGAAAAGGTGACTCAGACAGAGTACGCACTTTCAAAAATGTTGTACTGTCTATTAGGAAAATCAAAGTGTGAATTTTTGCACTACACAGCGTACTTACCTTATATTTATTTTATATTTATTTATCAGTGCTGTTTTTCGTTCACCCACCCAGGCTGTTCTCCTTCCACCCATCCTTGCTTCATCATTCACCCAGCCATGCACAATACCATATTCTTTCCTTCCCAGCCACCACGGGACCAAGCAAACACATATCATTCTTCTTTGCCAGTCATCATTACATTTCTCGTCCTTCCACACTTACTTACACCCTTCTTTCGCTTTTCGTTCATCCCATCCATTAAGTTCATCTCAGATCTGATTGGGATTCTTCTCACCAAAAACTTCACAGCTAAGTCGAAGTACATTTAGAGGAGGCTACCACCTGGTTTATTTATAATACACCCGTGCAAAAAGCACACTCTGCAGTCTTCAATCTCAATAAGTAAGGAATATATAGCTTACCTCTGCCTGCCACCACCGTGTCATCCCCCACAGAATTGTCCGGCACTTCCACCGCCTCCTCCCCAGAGTTGTCCTTGTCCAATGCCACCACCACCTCCGCGCTGGCCCCGCCTCCAGATGTTCCACCTACAAAGTACATTTAATAATGTTAGAATACACCAATCACTTCTATATAATATTTGGTCTAGGAGGAAGAAAGAAATGTGAAAAAAACAGTATACAATTTAATAATTTGTGACTGTCTACTCTAAAGTAAAAATGTCCCTTTTTCCAGGGAAGGCTGTTGTCTTGCTGCACTTTTTGGCACAACTGATGAATGCTTGCTTTTTATTTTTAACAAGCACCACTTTTTCTCCTAACAGACAGAAGCTTGACTTCTAAGAACACGAGCAGGATCAAGTTCAAACCAGGTGAGAGCTCAGATCGACCACAAGAAATGTGTCCAATTAATCGTCAGCACTAAGCACTTTTCCATTTTCAGTTAAACGTTTACTTTTATGACAAACTTGATTTTAATAAATGTGTTTACTTTTAATAAAGCTTTTAAACTTAAATAGACTCTGTGGTTTTTGGTCCTCCAGACTAGAGTGGATGAGCTAAAGGTTTTGCAATTTTTGCAAGCATGAGTCCGTGCCTCTGACGTCATTGGGGAATAATCATTGGTGACTTTGGGAGCTAAATGACTCTGCCACACTATCTTGTCAGTAAGGAGATTGGGGGTTCAACTACAAAGTCTGTTATCACTGAGGTATGTGGAAAGTCTAACAGCACCTATTATAATTGATAAGCTAAGCAATGCATTATTTAGTGTACATAGTACTGTTTGTGCAGATTTGTCCCTGCAACAGTAGTAGAATGGATTGTCCTCCTATCCAAACCAAAAGTAAAGTAGTATCTTATTCTTTCTTGGTGGTCATTCACCTTTTTATTGTTGGCAATTGTCAAAGCATAAACATTTAGAAGACTTGAAAAGACATTATGGACAATTCCAGAGGACTGCACTCAGTGCATAGAGCTATTGCTGACTAGAATGGGAGTCCAATGGAATTGCCAAATGTGCAATCCTAGTTAGCTACACAGACAGACTAATAAGAATAATCTAGTAATACCACACAGAGTCATAGTCGAGGCAGGATAAGAATTTAGATCCAGTCTACAAGAATATCAAAGATGATTTAGAAAAAATCGAATGAGGAACGCTGGGAAAAAATAAGTACTCTATATTAAAATTAAAACGTACTGGGGCCAGCAAAGGAGCCCTCGCCTGCCCGATCCTGGCCTGCATCCTGAACACCACCCTCCTCCTCCTCCTCCTCCTGTGTCCTCCTCTTGCCCCTGGGGGAAGCTGATGTACAACATGAAAGAAAGAAACACAGAAAACATGGATGATATTTGTCAACCAAATCAAACGTTTCAAAAGAACTAACAAAATATTTTGGCGAAATAGCAAATAGACAACTATTCCACGGGATATATTATTGACCAATCTCAAGTGGTCTACTACGTTATTAGTATTGCTTGATTTGCGGACCGTCGAATTGGAAACTTCTTATGTAACTCACTAAACAAAGTACTAAAAAGGTTTGCCTAGTATTGGTAGGCAGCAGTCCGCAGCACGCGAAGTGACAGCCAAAGTCCATCGTGATTGCAGATCAGCGACAACACTAAAGTTTCCTACTACATTAACCAGTCATTAAAATACTCAAACTATCAATCCACCACCACTATTTCTTTTATCGCCATGTGTACAAAGGAAGGACTGGACTTGAGTCTGTAGGGGCTGATTTAGAAGCCCCTTGCGGCTCTTTTGCTCCATTATTGCGTGACTTTTGTGACGCAGCGGCAGCACAAAAGAGGTGCAATGGTGCGGCGTATATTAACAACGTGACGCATATGGGAGATGCATCACGTTGTAAAGCCCTGTGCCATCAGGGGGCGTTCCGGCGCAAGGGAGGGCGTTCCTGCGCAGGAACGCATCCTAAAAGTGGCTGAGGGAAATCTACAAGATTTCAATCACTCACTTTAACGACAATGATGCGTGACTCAAACCCTGCACCTGCTTGAAGCAGACGTACGGCTTGACGCAGCATTGGGGAGATAGGGCACCCCAGAGCATTGATGGAGCTGCGCCATCGTTGCGACGCAACTCCAGCAATGCGCCACCCTTACGGCACAGATGCGTAACGCTTTGGTGACGTTTTGGGCCCATGGTGCACCGCATTGTAAATACGGTGCACCAAGGGTGATAGTGGCGTGGCGCACAATTACTGGCGCATCCCTGCTACTTTGCAGGGATGCTCCGGTAATTAAAAATCTGAACCTTAGTGTGTAGCATTACGCAGTTCTTTAAACTACACTCATACATAATTTCACAGGCCAATGAAATGAACACAAAATCGAAAACAAATAAGCATAGTAGCAACACTACTGAGAAGGAGAGCAGTGCACCTGAAATGCACAGAAGATTTTGAAATATAATTTACCTACAATGTAATGAGCAGCATTATTGCTCTTGGTAAAAAACAAAAATTTGCAATATAATAACACAGCAGGAGAAAACAGAGTAGTAAAGAAATAGCTACTACTACTCACCAAGCCCGGGGATCTCGAGGCCAAGCAGGTCGAGCAGATCTCGTTCACCGGTCAGGACATCCGTCCAGCGGTGGGTGGCCTTGTTGCAGGTGCACCGGACCCGAGAGTGGTGGTACATGGCCCGGCACACCTTCTCCCACCGCTTCCGGCGCTCCCGCATCCCGTACCCGCCTCCGATCTTGCCGCCTGCCATGATGGTCCTGGGGAGGTGGCGCTGTACATAGAACACTAGTGCGGCCACCTCCTCCGTGCTAAAGATCTCCTGTGGCATCACTAGCTCCCCCCTCAAACGCCCGCACGAGAGCCGGGTACGGGGTGCGGGACCCTTCCCCTTCTCGGGATGCTTCCCGGCTCCCTTCACCATGGTCTGGGCAACAAGGAATAAAGAAAATAGAATAGGGAAGAGAAGAAAAGAAAAGAGTTTAAAAAAGTAGTTTAAAATTAACCAAAAGAAGCAGTAAACACAAAAATATAGGGCTAGAAAAATAGAGGGATAGATAATAAGTAAAATAGATAAAAAAAACTTCAAACAAGCAAAGGATGGCAGAGATTTAGAGAGGATACAAAAAGCATGCCCAGAACCATAGCAATGAATGAGAAACAAGATGGCCGCGCCCGTTCACGACCGCGCGGGTAAGTTCGCGCGAGATGTTCCTCGCGAACACTCGCAAAATTGTACTGGCGAGCTGCACACTTTGCGAGATTACACTTCGCGCCCGGAAACGGAAATACGTCATGCAAACAAGATGGCCGCGCCATTGAATGACCGCGAAGGTAACTTCGCGCCTTGCGCTACAAGCGGCTCGCGAAAACGCACAAAACCTTGCGAACTAACACGCCTCAAAAAATGAAATCACATATTCGCATGAATTCGCGGCATCCAAATCCCATCTTGCGCATGTTCGTGCCCCCGAATCCCGCGAAATTGCAGAAAAACGAGTTTTGCAAAACTGAAAGCACTCGGCAGGTGCAAGAGTTCAAACTCATCATTAGTAACCATTCCCTTTAGTGCTTTCTGACTGGGGCCCCTCCAGAGTTCAGTTGCTAGTTGCAACAATTGTATGACCCTGCTCTGACCCTCACAGCAGGCTCATAGAATAGCTACAAGTAGGCCACAAAGGTCCTGGAAAAAAAAATTGCACTGCAACAGAAAGCAAATTACTGATAAGGAAGCAGGTCCCAGACCTGGAATTTTAAAACAGTGACACATTAATAAACTAACACCAAATTAATTCATATCAGTTGAAGCAGGGCAGGTGTGCTTGCTTTCCCCCCCATAATCTACAGTGATGATGAACCAGAGGGTGGCATTGATGTAACAGAGGGTGGCATGGGTGAAACAGATGGTGGCAGTGGTGAAACAGAGGGTGCTGGGAACCTGTGATGATGAACCAGACGTAGAAACAACATAGTCGCGACCATTGCGAGCCAACAAGTACGTTCGCAATTGCGAACTAGTACCAAACCCTCGCGAACTGGCAGAAACCCTTGCGAACAAAAAAAAAATCTGCAAATTCGCGAGAATTCAAGGATTTTGCGGATTGCGAGCTCGCAAATTAGCAAAATTCGCGAACGCCAGATTTGTAAAATTCGCCCATGCTTATTTCACACCCTGCGACCCAACATTGTTAAATGTAAGTACTCTCCCAACAGTAATACAACATTTAGACTGCCCAATTAATGACAGTGCCACCTTTTTTGATGCTAAAAAAGAATTTGACTGTCTGGAATCACCACATATATTTAAGGTATTAACCAAAATGGACCTGGTTAGGTGTTTTATTAAAATTATCTTGTTCTGTAGGGACCCTTGGCCAGTGTGTTTATCAATGGACAGAGGCACCAGACAGTGTTCCCCATCTCCATTACTGTGAAACACTTGGTCTTTGTGTACCGCAAGCTGCATGCACATAGAGGAATGCATATAGGTGGCAGGCCATTGGTTGTATACATGTAGATAGAAGATGTCCTTCTGTATACACAGAACACAATCAGAAACGTAAATCCAATTGCTCAAGAAACCATCGGATTAAGTTTTATCTCAAGACTAAAAATCAATAGTGCAAATCAAATTAGCCATTGAGGCAAGTTTCCTTCATTTACATCGGCATGTCCAGACATAGCTAGGTTTTGGGGAATGAGTGATGACTTCACTGTACAAGATGAAGTCTATCCTTGCACCGTTGTTCCCATTGTTGGCACTATTGGGCTTGAGGATTTGTAGCCGTGGTTCTACTTTTGTCAAAGTGTGGAATTGCAGTGTGAAGGATGAAAGGTCCGACACCTAAAAAAAGGAAACAAGACTTAACTTATTGAAGTGGTTTGATGGACACTCATTCAAAACTGGTCCATCCAGTGGCAAGATCATAGGACTTCAGGGACCCACTGAGAACATAACTTTTTTTCACATTTCTTTATTCGTTCTTGCAGAAGAACAAAAAAAACATAATAGTGGGAAATTCGATGTGCCACTCACAAATGATATTACATCAAAAAGAATAACACATGTGAGCAGTGAAGTCACAATAGCCTAGACTTGTTGCACCCCCAACCACAGGTGTAGAAGCATGTCTTAACGAAGAAGGCCTGTGCACGGAAATGGGTCGCAGTATAGCGTATTGTAGCAATAGTCCCTGGGGGGACAACATAATTGGGAAGGTCACCCAGAAACGTGCACACCCTAGGACGGGCTACTTGGCAGGTGGAGCTATAGGAATATTCTGCAGGCCAATGAGAGTGGTTGCTCTTGGCCAGGGCACGAATTCTGGGGTGCCTGTCAGGACCCCTGATGAGACCCACACCCCATTGTCATAAGGGGCAATGTTGGTGTGGCAGTATTACCTAAACTATCTGTGGGTATCTTAGAGATGCCCTCTGAAAAATGACCTAATACTAGTGTCCAGTTGAGTGGCTGCTCACCAGCTGCCACCACCAGACATGTTTATGGACCCCTGGGTTGAGAGCTTGCTGCTCTTGAGGGCCTCAAAGAATGCACATCCTAGAACGAGGTGCCAAGCCTCCTCCCTCAGGATGGGCAGGGTTCACGAAGGGGAAGCTTCAAAGGCTTGCCGCTTTTGTGAGCTTCCCCAGGCCACTTGCTGCTTTCAGCAACTGGTCCCCACTGGTTCTGACCCCCACTTTGGGGGGAGAACCGGCCTGCGGGAAAAACAAGTGAGGAAGAGAGGTGTGCCACCTCTGCCATCTCCACGTCTCAGGTGGGGGAGGCGAGAGGAAGCACAACTCTCAGTCCCTGCCATCTTGCAGATGGGGGGACTCAGCCTACCAAGGAAAGGCGTATGCGCCCCTCCCTCTTGAGTGTGACATAACAGGGGGTGTCCCCCAAAAGGCACCCCTGCACCCGACGTCCCACAGCCTTGGGTGGCCAAACCCATGGTGCCTAACCAACCACAAGCTTCCCAGCTTACCTCTGGAAGTGGTGGTCGCACCCAGAAGACCTTTGTCTCTAAGCCTGCAGTTCCTTTGCAAACCGGAGGTTCCCCAGTGCAAACAACAGAACGCCCAACGTCGAAACAGCATCCTGCTCCGGCCACCCTAGTGGTGCTGAGGGTACACTTTTGGGGCTACGTTGTTTCCCCATTAGCCCTGAGCTAAAAATCAGGAGCTTTTCTCCCACAACCAAGAGGCCTGCACATCAGCAGCCACCAACCGGGGGACCCCTATCTCATATTGGATAACATTGGGCCACAGCACTCCGCACCCACCCGCCCTAGTGCAGCTCAGGGTGTAACAAGAGTGCATCACTGACCCTGGGGGACCCTGGAGTCTACCCCCAGCACCTCAACTCACCCTACCAAATACTTACCTTAAAACCAATAACATTATTTTCCTCCATGGGATAACATTGACTGTTTTTCTTGGAAAAGTTTCTAAGTGTGGAGTTTGAAACCAAAAGAAATTCTTTAACATTGCACTGCTTAACAAAAACGCTTTTTCTTACCTGATTACAGGAAATGTCCCAGTGTAGTATTCATGTATACTACACTGAATAAAAAAAAGTAATCTCAAAAGTAATTTACCTGTAATTTTACTAAAAAAAAATACAAATTATATGTACTATGTTCTAAAAAGCATTGCATTATCAGTAACACTATTGTAATCAAATCAAAGTACATTTATAATTGCAATTCAAACTGTGTTACAACTGTATATCTACTGCAAAGTATGTATCACTTACCTGTGCCAGGCTTGCTTAGTACTAGGAAATATAATAACTAAAAGAATATTTTTGTACAAAAACAATTGGTCTGAAGTTCTGTCTTTGAGTGTGTGAATTCATTTGCTGACTAGGAGTGTACAACACATGCTTACCACTATCCTCTGATAAAGCCTTACTGCTCGACCACACTACTACAAATAGAAAGTGAGGTGCTATCTACTTTACCTCTGCCTACCTTTTGGGTTCCACAGGACTCTGTGCACACTATACCTTACTTTGGTATAGTATATACAGAGCAGTGGTGTAATGAAAGTTTAAGGGCCCTCCCCTGCAATGTACATGGAGGGGCCTGCTTCGGATTTAATCTGGAGCGCTCAGGACACAGTACTTTGCTGAGGTGAAGACCAATCAGATGAGGAAGAAGAGTGTGAGGATGACCAGGTAGATCCACCTCCCCCACTTCTTAGGAAGAAAAGGGCCCCAGTGGCCCTGAAACCAAGAATCAACCTCTCAGTACCTAGATCCCACACAGGTGGGGCAGGCACTACCGAGGACATTGACGAAAGCCTCAATGAGGGAGATATCCTGCTAGCCAGGCTGACCAAAAGATTTGACCTAGCTCTGGAAAATGAAAGAGCAGAGATGGACCTAGGACCCAATAATGGTGGCAGAAATCTAAAAAATATTAAAAAATAGAAGGATCCTATGATCCCAAGATCCCCAAATGGGTTGTCCCTAATTTGAGGAGGGTGATGATGTCACCAAATGGTTCACAGCCTTGAAATGGCTTGTGAAACTAGAAGAGTAAGGAAATCTCACTTGGGGGCTCTCCTTTGGGAACTGTTCTCTGGTAAGTGCAGTGACAGACTTCTAAGCCTAAGTGGGTCAGATTCTGGGTCTTATGGCCTCATGAAGAGAACTCTGATTGAAGGATTTGGACTGACTCAAATTAGAAGTATTGAGTTAGAGTATTGAATTAGATTCAGGGGGGCTCATAAAACCCAGAGTCAGCCTTGGGTGGAAGTTGTAGACTACTCAGTTAAGACAATAGATGGCTGGTTGACTGGAAGCAAAGTGCAAGATTATGATGGTCTTTATAATTTGTTTATGAGAGAGCACATTTTAATTAATTGTATTGATGAAAAGTTGCATCTGTATCTGGTAGATCTAGGTCCATTTCTCTCCAAGAATTGGGAAAGAAGGCAGACCATTGGGTCAAGACAAGGGTAACTAGGATGTCCACTGGGGGTGACTAAAAGAACGAGGTTACAAAACCTCCCAAGAGGAAAGAGAGTGAACTTCTTAAAGATAAAAGTTAGGAGTCCCAGGTATCCCCCAAAAAACCTGTCAAGAGGGTGGGCCCAAAGACACCTCACAAACTAAAACTGGGTACCAAGGTAAGAATTGGGATCCCACCAACTGATGGTGTCACCACTGTCAAAAGGCAGGACACTACACCAAGGACCGTAGCTATCATAAAAACAAAGCCCCTAGTGTAGCTCCAGGAGTTGCTATTGTAGCTTTGGAGGATGATACCTCAGATGAGGAGGAAGTCCTCCTAGCCTTCAACTGGAAATTGGGCCCAAAAAGGTGGGTTGCAGATTCCAGAGGGGAGTAGGCAATTCCACCACCTACTGGTGAATGGAATCCCAGCCACTGCCCTGAGAGATACCTGTGCCAGTCACACTGTGATCTATGACAGGTTGGTTCTCTCAAACCAGTATGTCCTAGGGGAAAAAAAGAGTAAGGGCTGTCCCAGTAGGTGTCAGTGTTAGCCCTGTGGCTGTAGTGCTCCTAGAAATAGCTGGGTCCCTTAGATGGAGAAAGGTGGTAGTCAGTAAAGACATCCCCTTGATTATCTCCTTGGGAATAACCACCCTGAGGTTGGTCTAAGCCAAAGAGAGGCACTGGTCCAATGCCAGACCTCACCCAAGAAACCTGAGGGGGGATTAACCTGCAGTTAGTACATATAAGCCTCAAAAGAAAAAGAAGAGACAGTATAGGAAAGGTGGACAACTGTTAGCCACAGTTCTAGTGGGCCAGGGAGATTCTATCCCAGTTCGGGAGAACTCCAAAATTGGCACTGGTGAAGCCCCCCTAGCCAACAAAAAGGTCTAACTAGTCAGGTAACTGTCCAACCTGAGTTGGTGGCTCCTCAGCTGGCAGAACAGAGGGTGGAAGTAGGGTGTTTACTACCAAGTGCAGGGACCCCCTACCCTAAAACAGCAGATATGTCCCCACAACCCAAAGAATCCAGTAGGTTAGCCCCTTCACCTTCCAGGGAAGAGCTAAAGGTGTGGTTCTGGGCACTGACAGCTGTTAGTAACCTCTGCTTGGTGTTTGCCTTCATGGCGGCACTGACCTTGGCCGAGCCCCCTGCCAAATAGCAAGTTAGGCCCCCTGACCCTATTGGTCATGGTGGGGTTGCTCAAGCTGTGGGTAACCTCTGTGGGTAAGCTGTGCTTTGCCCTAGCTAGGTTGGAATTTGCAGAGGTAGGCACCTCTGAACCCAAACTAAAAGGATGGGGTGAAGACACTAAATAGATAGGAAAGGAGCATTGGGAATTTGCCTACAACCCTTTGCCCTGGCACAGGTCAGTTACCCCTCTAGCTGGGTGCACTATACCAGTGGTAAGGGTACAGGTGCATGAGCTATGTACCCCTACAGTGTCTAAGTCAATTCTTAGACATTGTAAGTACATTGCTGTCATTAAAAGTATAGGGTGCTGAGAGTTTGTCATTAAGAACTCCACAGCACCATATTGGCTACACTGAATTCTCAGCACATTAAAGTGTGGGATTTAATGAAAAATGCACACAGAGGGCATCTTAGAGATTCCCCTGAAAACTAACCTACCACTAGTGTCCAGGCTGAGTGGCTGCATTCAGCTGCCACGACCAGACATGTTTCTGGACCCCTGCGTCGAGAACCTGCTGCCCTTAGGGGGCTGAAACAATGCACCTCCAGGGAAGAGGTGCCAAGCCTCCTCTCCGAGGATGGGCATGGTTCACGAAGTGGAAGCTTCAAAGGCTTGCCTCCTTTGTGAGATTTCCCAGGCCACTTGATTCTTTCAGCAACTGGCCCCCACTTTGGGCAGGAGAATCAGTGTGAAAACCAATGAGGAAGGGAGGTGGGCCCACCTTTGCCAACCCCACCCCTCAGGTGAGGGAGGTGAGGTGAAGCACAACTCTCAGTCCCCACTGTCTTGCAGATGGGGGACTCAGCCAACCACAGTGAGGCATATGCCCAACTCCAACCTGGAGGGTCGCATAATAGGGGGTGTACCCACCCCAAGGAAGGGACCCATTGGTCCCAACCTTACTTACATGTAATGCCCATAAATCTAGTATTTAAGGGCAACCCTGAACCTTGCCTCCTCAAACATTAATAGATAAGAATAGATAATACTGAACAAGAAGAAGAGAAGAAGAAGGACTGAAGAAGCTGTTCTGAAACTAACAAGAGGAAGAACCTCCCTGCTTGGCCCCAGGCCTACGGCCTGTCCCCACCTTCAACCTGCTCCAGCGAAATACCGGTGTGTGCTGCAGCCAGCAACCTCAAGAGCCCCGAGGACCTGCCCTGCCTTCCAAGCTAAAGACTTTGGGGCACATTCATCAACAGAAATTGCATTCGCAAACAGAGCGAATCGCTAAAATTTGCTGTTTGCGAATGCAATTTCTGTTTTTGGTATGCATCGTTTTTTTCATGTTTAGGAATCGCAATTGGCTTTGCGATTCTTTATTTTTTTGCAAACGGGATTGCGATTTTTCCCAAATTCGCAAAAATAAGGATTTCTTTAAAAAATTGCGAAAAGCGGTATGCATGAAAATTCACTATTTGCGATTTCCATAGAAATCGCTATTAAGAATACCTAAATTTAGAAGAAGTGTGAGCAGGTGCTGGTTTTTTTTCTCAAAGAGAAACATGTGCGATTGATTAGGCAACTACAAAAGGGGTTTCACAGACCCTCAGGAACTCTTCCAGGATGGCAGCAGTGATTGTGCTGGCACGTAGGTGGCATTTGAGAGCAGCAGGGAGGAGGAGAAGAATACTGAGTGAAAGAATCTTTAGATTGCACATCATTTTGTTTGGGCAGACACAGGTAGACATATATGATAAGTGTAGGCTTAATGCACTCAATTTTAGATCTGATATCAGAATTAGACCCCATATTGCAGAGGCAAACAGCTAGGACTCAAGCTATACCCACCCATGTTCAGGTGTTATGTTGCTTCATCTTCTAGCCTCTGGCTCCTTTCAAGGTGTCATTGCTGTTGCTGGGGGGGTGTCACAGAGTGCATTGTCTAGATTTTTTAGAGACTTTCTTAATGCAATGCTACGTAGAATAAACCATCACATAAAGTTCCCTACAACTCAGCAGGAGTTGCTGCAGACTAAATTAGACTTCTACAACATGGCACATTTCCCACATGTAATAGGATGTGTAGATGGAACTCATGTTCCCATTTGTCCCTCTTCTGCTAACGAATATATATTCAGAAACAGGAAAAATTATCATTCCTTAAATATTCAAACAATCTGCAATGCAAAAGGAATCATCATTGACTTAGTTGCCAGTTATCCAGGGAGTGCTCATGACTCCTACATTTTTAAACATAGTGCCATCCATGCTCGCCTGCTTGCTGGAGAATTTGGATATGGATATTTACTAGGTAAATGCAATTATTCAATGTGAAAAGTATTTCAGTCAGTCACTTAGCTTTATTCGATTTTGATTTAAAAATCATAAAAGCATACAAATAAAAAAGACAATTTTAAAACAAAAACAGGGGAACATACATACAGTAATATATCTACAAGTTGTAAAAGGACGTGTGCCCAGCCTGTTAAAACATTCCTTAGTTATATCGCACTGTACATAAGTTTAGAATTTATAGTCTGAAATTACAATTTTTATACTGTAAATCAAATCTATTGAACGCAGGAGAGCTTCTACCAGTAAAAGCACGGGGTCCCCTTCCCATCAGATATTTGTGTACTGCCTTTGATCTTGGTAGGGGGATATGTGGGGTACATGGGTAAAAATCGTGCAAGTCCCAAATGGAAATGGGGCCATGTCCTTCTTGGGGCTGGGAGGAACGTAGATGGGGGACAATGTTCCGATTTCTGAATTTAACTAGAATTAGGTTCCCAGGGATGTCTTTAGGTAGTGACCCTAACCAGCCCACCCTTCAAACGCTCTGGATTCCGCCATCTTGATTGGGTAACAGGGGTCTATTTTTATTTAGCCAAAATATGACCTTATTTAATAGGTCATGATGTCTTTTGGGTTTCCCAAAAGTAGGTGCAGGTATTCCTGAGAGAACAAGCACAAAGGGGGCTGCTTCCGGAGGTAAATGTATACATGCTACTCTATTTCGTTCCGCTCTGGCAAAAGTGTGGTTGGTTAACACAGATTTGGGGGAACCAACAGTTGGTGGTTTTATGTTTGGAGTTTCACCATCGGCTGGGACAATTTTTCTGGTATTAGTTGGCATAGGCACAGGCACTTCGGGTGCGATGGGTGGGTTGGAACAATTGGATATTACCGTCTTTATAGAAGGTGAAGAGTTTACTTTAATGATTCTTTCTATGGTTGTCAGCCTATCCCCCAGGTTATTAATTTTTTCTACCAAGGGAGCTATTATAGTTCTTAACATTTGCTCAAACTGAAACAGTAGTGGCGACTGGTATGATGATGCTTGGTCATCTAGACTTTCAGCGTTCCCCTTAGATAAGACAGAGTTAATTGCGGGCGATGAGGGACCAACACACAGATTTTGTACTTTAGGTTGATTTCCAAAGTCATTAACCCCGTCGGGCTTCCTTTCAGTGCATGGCATCTGGGGCAGTACAGTAGCTTGGATGTTGGCCCCCTTAGGTGATAGCAATTGTTCAGGCAGTCTGACAACGGGGGCGTCGATACTGGAGCATTTTGCAAGGGAAGGGGTAACAACTGGAATAAACTTCGTGCCACACAGAGCATTAAGTTCCTCCCAATAAGACAAGATTTGCGGACTATCCAGGGTTAATGGGGTAGATTGCAGAGGTTGAGTAGTAATTGGGAGTTGGCGGGAATCATCAGTGTCAATTTCACTTAAAGTAGGCAGTATCATCTTACTCGGGACTAGCTTTAGCATCCCCTGCCACGGGCCCCGCTGTGGTATAGATTTATAGTACGCCCCGTAGCGTGACAAGTATGATGAAATTTGATCAATAATATAGTCTTTAACTGGCAGATAGAGTGTCCATAGAGAGGCACAGTGGAGTGTAGAGTAGATCACAGTACCTTCTCTTGTCAGGATGCCAAGGGAGGTGGCCCGTCCCGTCCTCCTCAGGCCTCTCAGGGCCTTAGAGGGCCCGCCCATTACCCGGGCTTAGCCCAGCACTTTCATCCGCGCGCGTCCCGCGGGACAGAAACAAGGACTGTGTAAATAGGTCAGGTCGGCGGGGCAGGCTGGGGAAGAATACCAGCTGTTGGTAATGTCAGGGACTGCTGGTACTCGCAGTCCCTGGCCGCCGCACCCGCCGAATTCCTACAGCTAATAAATGTCAGCAAACAGTCCCCAAATGGGCAGGAAAATCCTCGGGTCCCCCAGAGGGTCTCAGTCCCAGCAAACCTCGAGCCGCGAGTCGCACCCAAAGTATTTAAATGTCATGCTCTTGCATGTAATTGATACTCATTTCCAACTTGTATTTTTTAACTTAGGTGATAGTGCATATGGTGTGAGGTCATACATACTCACACCTTACCTGACTCCAAATACCCACAAAGAACAGCAATACAACCATGCCCATATCTCAACCCACATTATCATAGAGAGGACTTTTGGTGTCATGAAGTCTAGGTTTCACATATTGCATAAGACTGGTGGAGCATTGCAATACCATCTGGATGTCTGCTGCAAAATAGTTGCAACATGCGCTATCCTGCACAACATAGCTACTAGGAGAGGCCTTGAACTTGATATGGAGGATATGCTACCAAATATTGACAACCAGCCTCAACAACCCCGGCCAAGATTACATGGACCTGAAGCAGCAGAAGGGAGTAGAAAAAGGGCAGAAATCACTCAACACTATTTTTGACAAAAGGTGAGTTTAATGTAATGTATTTGACATTTTTTTTAAATTTGACAAATGATGGTAGAGCATGGCACTTCAAAAAACAATACTGCTTGTAATTTGAAGAAAAAAATAAAGTGAAAACAAACTTCAATCAGTCAAGGTGTAAGTTTCAGAATAACATGAAATCATGACAATATCAGCAAATTAATAATGAAAATCATTTCTTCCTTCCACGCAAACCTAAAGCTTTGGTTTTGACATTCTCAGAATTTTTTGATTTTCCTGTACTCATATCTTGACCTCTTGCACTACGGCGTTCTGGCAAATCTTTAGGTTTAATTTTGTCATTGCTTACTTCATAATCTATGTTTGGACCCCTTCATCAGATTTGTGAAGGTTATCTTTAGGCTGCATCTCAGTAGCAGCACTTCTCATGGACAGCATACCATCACAGAGTACCCCACAACATTGCTGAATGTCCTTTTGAATGGAAATTCTATGTTTCATTACTCGTGCATTGCTGGTAGTAACTCTATTTAATGCCCTGGCATATGTGTGCATGCTCATCATTGACCTCATGTGTCTATTGCAATTTGCAATCCTCTGGCCTTCCATTCCATGAGAAATGTTCTCCAATGCACTTGCCATGCGGTCAAAATGTGCACATGAGGCCTTATGTTCACCTTCAATCACTTTTGTTAGTGTTGTAAAATTTTTGTTCATTGCAGTAATATTTTCACTGATATCACTGAGTTTCCCCTTCATTATTCTCATGTCCTTCCCTTTGCAGACGCTGCTCTTTCAATAATTTTAATTCTACAGCACTTGCAAGGGTGTTATCGTCTATGGAGTCACTTTGATTTGTGGACCTTGGCCTTCTCCTGAAGAATTTTTGCAGTTTTTTGCGCCGATTTGACTGTTTAGCAGTATTGTCAGGGATTGCTGCAATTTCCTTTTCTACTTCAGTGACATTATTTTCATCCTCAGTGTCTGACTTCAGAAGCTGGCGCACTTTCTTCCTACCTTGCAATGTGTGCACAGGTGTAGAAGATTTTTTTGACTGTGGATCACATGTGTTCTGCAAATCCATGTTGTTTTCTTCTGAGACATTTATTTCTGTTTCCTTATCAAAATCTACAAATGATAAAGTGCATTCAGTATATGTTTTGATTTGAAGTAACATGTTTTAATGTTCATTTACATGCACATTTCGTTACCAATAAAATATATGAATGCAAGCATTTTAAAAAATCCTTTTGTGATGTTTCATTTCATAACTTAAATCATTAAAAATAAACATCCTTTTGAAAATTATGTGGAAAACTCCATTTCCCATGATGCACTGCTTCCTTCAATAAAATGCCTTTTTAACTGCCATAAGCAAAAGCAAAGTGTCCTATTCTTAAAGGGGTTTAAACACGAGCTTTACTACTATGTGTAATTACATCTTGCACACCAAGGGCATGAAAATGAAAAAGTAACCTATTTACAATGTACACATACCTTGTGAAGTGCCAGCATGCTCAGAGGTGTCTATCTGAATCACTCCAATCACAGATTCAGTCACAAGCGTCCCCTCAACCAAATCCTCAAGGGGGTAGTTGGTGTGTCCTTGGGAGGGCCTCCACCAGTTTTATTTGCACTTTTGATCCTTGTCGCAATCCTTTCTTTTGTGCGAGAGCGTAAGTCATTCCACCTTTTTTGCAGGTTGGTGATGTCTCGGTGGGCAACCCCCACAGCATTTACTTTGGCTTGAATGGCCAGCCAAGGTTTTCTTTTGACTGCTTCTGGGACCTTCAAAGACAATTTTCCAAAAAGCTCTTCCTGCCTCTGAGCGACCTCCTCTATTAATATCTGCAACTCCTGCTCACTGAACTCCATCTTCCTTTTTCTAGCATGAAGGTCTTGACTTCCAACTTCTGAATCCATTTCTCCCTCTGCAGCTCTCAAAGAACAGTCCTCCTGGTGCAGCAAACAAAGCTGTACTGACCAACTGCCACTACCTAGTTCAAACTGGGTCTCAGGTGCATTCAATTAGTGTGTAGGCTTCCTGGGTGTGTCCTCAATCCAATGCATCAAAATGCGAATTCGCAATTTTGCGATTTTTTTACGAATTCGCAAAAAATTGCAATTTTTTGTGATTCCTTAAATTTAATCAAAAATAATGATGCATCCGGTTTTGCGATTCGCAAGTTGCGATTCCTTAAAAATCGCAATTTACGAATCGCAAAACGGAACAATGATGCATGTGCCCCTTTGTCTCTTGTGAGCACTGGATTTGCTCACCCACAGACTCAGGCCCCAGCCAAAACCACGAGTCTGCACCGCTCTGCATCCAACGCCAAAAAATCCTAGTTCGAGTGGCCCAATACCACGAGGAAGTCTTCCCGGCTATTCTGACATGAGATCTAGTGATCTCTGACCTGCCTTGACTCTCCAAGCGAAGCCTGCAGCCCCTTTTGGGAGGATCCCTGCCACTGGAGTTGGTAAGGAAAACTGACGCCTAAAGACACCCCTGCACCTGACGTCCCACGTCCTTGGTTGGACAAACCGATGGTGTCCCAGAATCTCCAAGCATCCCAAATTACCGCTCCAACCAGTGGTCACTTCCAGAAGATCTTCGTCTTCGTCCCCGAGCCTGCTGCCTTTGTTGCAATGGGAGAATCCCCACTGAAAACAACAAGGCACCCAGCGCCAAAACATCACCCTGCACCCAGCCGCCCCTGCGCAACTGCAGGTGCACTTCGGGTGCTAACTTAAATCCCCCTTTTCCCTGAGCCTAACACCAGCAGCTTTGCTCCCACAATTTTGTGACCTGCTTGTGAGCAGCCACCAGCCAGAGGTCTCCTATCCCCCATGGGATAACATTGGGCCTCAGCTCCCTGCACCTGGCCGCCCTAGTGCCTCTGAGGGTGTTCTGAGAGTGCATCCTTGACCCTAGGAATCCTGATTCTACCCCAGACTACCAACAACCACAAACCAGTACTTACCTGCAAACCGTTAACTTCACTTCTCTCTACTGGTGTACATTGACTGTTTTTCCTTGAAAATTGTTGTGTGTGTGGAGTTGGCATGTATGGAACATTGAAAAACTGCATGTGTCCTAAAAGTGAATATCTTACCTTTTGTCTAAGAAATGTCTCAGTGTGATATCTAGGCATATCACACTGATTAGCAAAAGTAATCTAAAAGTATCATACATAGTAATCTGAAAAGTAACTGAAAAGTAATTTAAAAACATTTGTAAATCAATCAACTGCATTTGAACCTGCATTCAATTCTAAAACATTGCATAAGATTTTGCAAAGCAATTATTTCACTTACCTGCACAGGCTTGGCTTGGTTCTAGAAATAAAATACCTACACATTATTTTTTGTACAAAAAAATTGGTCTGAGTTCAGTCTTTGAGTGCATGACATAATTTTGCTGCTTAAGTGTGTACAACAAATACTTAATACTACCCTCTGATAAAGCCTCACAAATAGAGAGTAAAGTGCTATCTACTTTTACCTCTGCCTACCTTTGGGGTTACACTGGACTCTGTGCACACTATACCTCATTTTGCTTTAGTATATACAGAGCCAGCTTCCTACAATGTTACCCTCTACAAGATCCTTGTCCAAGTGGTAGATCTGTACACCCAAGTACTTGGACATGTCAACGCCCCATTCCAGACAATACCACAGCAGGGTCCTCCTATTATCCTCAGGAACCTGACACATGGCGAACAGGCAAGACTTAGACCAATTTATTCTTAGGCCTGACACGATTCTAAATTCCTGTGTGACAGTGGCATTACACAGATAAATAAGGACATTGTCTGCTTATAAACAGATGATATGGTGTTTGTTATGTTCTAGGACACTCCAAAGCTGCACTTGCAAGTGCAGGCAACAGGCCAGGGGCTCCATGGCCAGAGTACACATCAACAGGGACAGGGGACAATGCTCCCTGCTGCCATCAATGTATGTCAAAGCTGTCAGATATCAACAGTCCCATGTTGACTCTTGCTGTTCGCTTCCTATAGAGGGCATGACTCTAACTGGCTCAATGCCCATTTTTTCTAGCGTTGTCAATAGGTAATCTCACCCCAGTATGTCAAACGCCTTTTCTATGTCAAGAGAAACCAACAACTGTTCACTCATCTCATTACAGTCAGCTTAATCAGATGAAGTAGTCGTGGTATGTTGAAGATGGTATTGCATTCAGGAATAAACCCACATTGATCTATGTGCACTAGGGTGTTAGCCACAGGGAGCAGCCTATTGGCCAGGGCCTTTTCAACTATCTTATAGTCTACTGTTAAGAGGAAGATCAGCTAATATGAGGGGACTTCAGGGTATCCCGGCCTGGTTTTTACACCTCTATCAGCACCTCAGGGAGCAAGCCTGGAAGCTGACTCTTCTACCTTTTTTAATTAAAAACTTCCAAGAGATTCTGGGAAAGGTGTGCATTGAAAGTGGCATAATATTCTATTGTGAGTCAATCCATACCAAGAGTTGCATTTCAGGCAACTTGGGTGATAGCCACCCATATCACATCCATTTGAAGGCCCTCATTCACTTCGGCACATTGGAGAGGAATCTATCATGGTAACAGTAGCCCATGAAGAAACCCCTTGAACCTGTCAATGGGGGGGCTGTCTATGTCTGCATACAGGGAGCAATAGTACTCTGCAAAAGCAGCATTAATGGCCACTTGCGTTGTAACCACTGTACCACCTCCCAACTTGATTGCTCCTGTCTATAACCAGCCAGACCAATAACCTATCCCAGCGATCCCTCTCTGCAATGAGATGGGCAAGGCAGTGCCTATAGTCATGTTTCCCCAACCGCACCTCTAGATCCCTGTGACTCTTTCTCAGCTGCTTGCGTTCTTTCTGTCCCATCAGCCCACCATGACACCTCAGTCTCAAGTAGTCTCAACTCCTGCTTCATGTCAAGGAAATCCTGGTGCAGGGCCTTATGAACCTCTCCATGTAGTGGCAATGCATTGCCCTCTGATGACCACTTTCTGGGCATTACACTCTAGCACTCTGGAAAGGGTGGTGCCTGTGTTAAGTTAAAAAACATTGGGTAATATGTATTGAAAGGAGGGTTCTGAAGTGCTTCGGTCTATAACCTCCAGGTCTGTAACGTCATCAGCAGTGGGCAGTGATCTGAGAGGCTTCGCGCCAAGAACTAATAATTATGTGTGTGCCCAATGGTTAATTGCAGAGAAAAATATCAAGCTTGGGTTGGAGGTCGTGGATCAGGCAATAAAACAAGAAGTCACTGGTGTCTGAATGGTGCAAGTGCCACATATCGAACCCGCTCATGATAACCATCCCGTCCCCAAAGTATTGTGACACCCTGGCACACATAGTGCCGTTCAGTGGAGGGGTGGAGCAGTCCTGTACAACATATGGAACACAATAAAAGTCTCTGCCTACTATGCTGTGATTGTGTGAGTTCCAGAAAAGAGCTCGGGTGAAGAGACTTTAAAAAAGTAGCAGTGCTGGGGCATAAACAACCACCAGTATGAGGGCGGCACGGTCCAAGTGTCCTTACACCATCATGTATCTACCCTCAGTGTCAACTCTGTGTATGTCTTTCACAAATAGGACCCCCATGGCAATCCATATCATGACCCCCTTGCATATGTCAGTGTTGTAGTGCCATACACCTGTCCCCTCAAATTTCATGTACTTTTTCTAACTCTGCCTGTGTCAAACCCATCTCTTTAAAAAAACTATGTGTTTGCAGTGGCGCTTAAGATATGTATGAACTCAGTGTCTCTTTATGGTTGTGGCCAAGTACTTCCCGTTCCACGTCTGCAATTTATAGTGTGGGTTAGTGTGGTTAGTAAGTGTGCCCATTGCGTATGATAGTAAGTAGTGCTGCATCATATTCGATTATTCCCATTCCCCAGAACTCCAGTATGCGGGTCCCAACAACTGCACCATTAACAATCAAGAGACCAGTACAGTACAGGGCCATACCACAGAATTATATGTAGAAAATTTCATCCCTGCGTCAAAAGAAAACACAAGATTTGCAACCCCATCTCCCTGACCAGGACTCCTCTGAGTGACCAGCCATAACCATTGAACGAATGAACAACAATCACAGAGAAATGTGTAATAAAATACATGTTCTCTTTGGAGAGTTCAGGGCTCCTGTAAACCCTGGCCGTCTCCAATGAAGTTGCAGCCCAACCCTCTCTCATGAGGCCCCAAGGTGTCCCCAATAGTCACCACTGAGCAGTCCACACCACATATCACACAGCAAAGAACAAACCCCCACCCCTCATTGCAGATCATTCACCAGTCATGGCGTCAACTCAGGCTCCTGGGAGTCCTCCCCAACAGAGGCCATGGAGCCATTAGTATCCGACTGTCAGAGTCATGGTTTGACAGCAATGCCTCAAAAGAGTTCTGACCATATTGCAGCACCACTTCCCCTGCCTGTGCTCGCTCCCTGGCTGCCTATGCCATGAAGGGGCAGCTCTGGGTTCCCTGCTCCTCCTATGCCTCAGTTGCGATGTCAGCTATTTACCAGAGTTCCGGTCATCCATTGTAGGTTTCGCAATTCCCTTAGCATGTAACCAGGTTTATGCATATCCAGGAGTCAAGAAAGAATGTGTTCACTCATCATTGATCACCTTAAGTCTATCAGGATAAAGAAGAGCATACTTCAGGCCTAGCTCCCTGAAGTGTTGCATGACCATTATATGAGAGTTGCAAAGATGCTGCAACTTCACAGTAAAATTTGAGTAAGCAGTGATGCTGGTGCCCTTAAAGTGTCAGAGACCTTTCATCCAAAACAACTGCAGAATCAAGTCGCTGTCTCTCTATTTAAGGTGTTTTGCAATTACAAGACTTGACTGGGCCTCTGGGGCGGCGACCCCCAGGATGACAGTGTGCTTTCCACATAGAGAAGAACGTGGGTGTATCGCCTGTCAGCACTTTGGTCAACGGCCACTTTTAAAGGATGAGTTCCAGACTCAGGCTCTCCAAGCACTCCAGAAATCCCTAGCAGTGGACATTAGTATGCTGCGAGCAGCCCTCTTCATCCTCCGATGTAGAAAGGTCACCTCTGATCTCATGTCCTTTAGTTGAGTTTAGAATTCCTGCTATGTGGGTTGCATCATGCTTAATGTTGATTCAGCAACATCCACAGGGTCCACCAGTTTCCTGTGATCCATACGGAGCAGCTTCACATCCAAGGAGACTGCATTGACCTTGGTTTCAGCGCAGCTTATGTGTCCAGAATTGCTTGCAATATCTATTCAAAGTGGACATAGTGACTGTGGAGAGTGGCTCAGAGTGCCAACTCCATTAACACGGGGCGGCGGAAGGGCTCGCTGTATCCCCAATGCCTGGGGTGGGGTTCTTAGCAGTTTGGGGCTTTACAATCATGGTAACATTGGTATCAACCACAAGTGAAAGCTCCAACAAGTTCTAGACAGTGCACTATCACCCCTGACTCTCCACCAGGTTCAGGCTGCAGGTTTGTCCAGTGCAGTGCTGGAGCTGCATGTGGTGTCCGCTGGGCCCCCTCAAAGGAAATGAATGTGAAAGCTTGTGTAATGTTATCAAACATTTGAAAAAAATCTATAAAGTGCTGTAGGAAAGTAGAATCTGATTTTATGGTCACTCCCCTTTTTACTGGTGTTCAACTGTTTCCTGACTCGTCTGACTGTGATCCTGGCAATCAGGACCCCAATCACTGTGCTATCTCCCTAAAATGGTTATGCTAAGTGCCTCAGCACATCTCTATTTGGCTAATGGGCCACCCTCGTAAGTTCCTAGTATGTGGTGCTAAGGTATCTTGGGCATGGGTACCCCAGAGGTCGCCTATGGGCTGCAGCATGTATTATGCCACCCAGAGAGGATCCTCCAAACCAACACTGCAGGCTGGCCATTGCACCCTCTGTGACTTGGTGCATGCACCACTCACGAGAGATGTAAGTTTCCATATATCTCTAACTTACTGCACTAAAGACCCATAAGTCACCCCTCTTGCAGGCATTTCAGTCCTGAGGGCAGGGAGCTTGGTTCTAAGTGTGAGGGTGCCCCGCATGAGCAGGACAACCTTACACCCAACAGAATCCATCCTCCCGGGTTGTAAGTGAATCAACCATATAACATATAGAGGGGCATTGCGTCATTGCCCGATGACCATCTGTAAACTGGAATTAACCTACCATGTTTGGTATTAAACAGGTTGGAATTATACTCCAACACGGTATCCGGTGTTGGAGGTATGATTACATCCACAGTATGGTCCTTCCAGGAGGTCCTCCAGGCTCCAGAGATTTATCTAACAGAGCACAACAACAAACTAGAGCTGCTGCCGACCACAGACATGATTCTGCCCTCCTGCTGAGGGGTCAAGCCCGGGAAAGGGTAAGGTAGGAAAATAGGTTTCCTGTTGCAAGGAGGTGTGACCACAACCCAGACAGGACTTAGTGTATTGGGCCAGGGCGGGAGTGCTTGCCAGCCCCACATAGTCTGCTAGAAGGGCACATTTGGGGCCCTCCTTGCATACTCCAGTTCAAACAAGATCAGGGAGCAGTTGGCTACCTGCTCTGGCGCGAAACTGGACAAAGGACATGGGATTATCCTGCCCACTGTCTGACCCTTTCTCTGGGAGGGACTCCTGAATAATCCTTACCCTCACCTTAGGAAACTTAAGGGCTTACCTGTGTGAGGGCACCTAGATTCATTGTGGGATTCGATTCAGATTCAAATCCACTTCTTCTTTGACTGTCTGGAAATCTTGGCTGAGTCGTGCTGACTGATTACATCGTCCTTCTGCTTCCGGACCGAGATTGCAACGGAGAAGACTCTGTTGTCTCCTGACCTCATCGTCCTGCTAACTAGCTACAACATCAGTGTCCATGCTCCTTACAGGTTCTGTCCTGGGCCTGTGGAGATCTAAAGACCTCCAAAGGAATCTCCCTTGGAGTGAAGGAGTGACTCCTCTGCATTCTCGAGGTCTGAGTTGTCCGATCTGTCGAGTTGACACCAGTATCCTCCATAGAACATCCTGGAACCAAACCCCTGTGCACAGTGTTTCTGCATTGCTTCAATCACCCGGTAACCACAACGGTTACCCCGACTGACTTGTGCCAAACAGAGTGGTACACATGAAGAAGTTCTGTCGACGATCTGTCCCCACTACAAGTGACCTGTGCTGACGCAGGTGGTTGGACGGACCAACTCTGTTGTCCTCAGCATTGCTGTGGCTCAGTCAGAGCTACCGCTTCTGTGTACCCAAGCTTGGAGCCTCTTCATTCACCTTTTGCTTTCTTGAACACGAGTGGCCTTCTTCCATGACTCCTGGATGTCCCGGTGTGGCCTAGACTATGTCTCCTCTGCTTTCAGGTACTCTTTGTCTCAAATTAACTTCTGAGTTCCAACAGACTCTTCGTCCTTTTGAGGTAAGACTGCAACCGCGACGTACTCGCTGATCAGTATAGAGTGTATGGTCAAGTATTCCTTCCTACCTGACCGTTGGGGGCTTCCTCAACTCTCACCTGTGGTGGTTCCTCGGGTCCCTGACTCTTCTATGTCTCTTGGGTCCAGTCTCACCTTAGGTCGTGATTCACTTCCCATTAATTTGATAAATGGTCTGTCTCCCTTCTGGGGCCCACTGTGTGTTGGTGCTAACTGCTATTCTATGTCCACAGTATTGTGTGCATTGTGAAATTCTACAGTGGGAGATAGTGTAATGTGTTAATGAGTGATTTAATAAATATCTATTTTTATAAGTACACAGTGTGGTTTTTTTTCATTTAGCCTACACTAAGCTATTAGATACTGGTGAGCCAGGCTGTGTTGCACTACTCCTAGATTAAGCCTGAAGGCTTCTCTCCACAGCTGCCACTTAAAATCACCATAAGGGTTGCCCAGGTTAGTGCAGGTTGCTACACTTACGTTAGTGGGCACCATGTACTGACCCAGCTTCTCACAACTTTAGTTGGGCAATGGCTAAAGAGTAACTCTTGAAACGTAGGAGATACAATATATTACAGCCCATGCAAAAGCAATATTTTTTGGTATCCCCATCCAAATAGATGTCACAAAATTCAAGGAAGGGTGGTATCCATAAAGGAAACAAATTTGAAAGATTGTGAAATGAAATCAAAATTGTGAAAAGCGACTGCAATCTGCTATCAAATAAAAGGCAACTCCAGTTGGTCAATGGCTAAAAGGTAACCCTTGATAAGTAGGGGATACAAGATAATACAGCAACGAGTATGCCATAATCTCTGTATCCCACAAGTAAAAGTGTTGGAAAACCCAAATAAGGATGCCAGTTGTCCAAACAATACTGTGCTCACTCAACCAACATCAGACCATATCAAATAGAATCCTTGTAAGTTCGAACCTGGGAAATATAGGGGATGTCAAATATCAGTATGGACCATTATATTTGGTATCCCTCAAAATAAACAGATGTGAAAGATTGTGGAATTAAATCATAATTGCAAAAAGAGACTGCAATCTTGTATCAAATAAAAGGCAACTCCAGTTGCTTAATGACTAAAAGCTAACCCTTGGAAAGTAGGGGATACAAGATATTACAGGAACACATGAGCAGTAATATCAGTATTCCCATAGTAAAAATTGTTGGAAAACTCAAGGAAGGGTGCCAGTTGGAAGAACAATACTGTGCTCACACATCCAACCTCAGATTATGTCAAATTGAATCCTGGTAACTTCTAACTCCAGAAACACAGGGAAAATAAAATATTATAGGTGGTAGAGATCGTATAAATGGTATTACCTAAGGCTACTGGATGTAAAATCTTGTGCAATGATTTATAAATGTGAAAACATACTGTAGTCTGCTATCAAATGAAAGGAAACTTTAACTGGTCCATGGCTAAATGCTAACCCATTAAACATAGGGGATAAAAGATAACTATGTTAGAAAGAAAAAGGAAGAGTGATAGTTGGCAAAACATACTGTACCCATCAAGCCAAAATAAAGCCCATGCCCAATCGAATCTTATATTTATAACCCTAGAAACCAAGGGGATACCAAATATTATAGGCCACATAGGCTATTATGTTTGGTATCCCCTAAGGGTACCGAATGCAAAACCTTGTGGACTAATCTACAAAATGTGAAAAAATACTATAGTCTGCTATCAAACAGAAGGCAATTTCAACTGGTCAATGGCTAAAGGTTAAACCATGAAACACAGGTATATGAGATATTACAGCAATAGTATCCCCATACCTAATGATGTTGGAAAGCAATAGGAAGGGTGCAATTTGGTATAGAAATACTGTGCTTCCCCATCCAACATAAGACAATGTCAAATTGAATCCTTGTAACTTCTAACCTGGGAAACACTGAGGATACCAAATATTGCAGCCGGTAAAGGCGATAATATAAGATATCCTTCAAAGGAACCGAATTGAAAATCTTTTGCAATAATTAAAAGATTTGAAAAGAGACTGTAGCCTGTAATCAAAGAAAAGGCAACTTCAACTCTTCAATGGCTAAAAGGCAACCCATGAAACATAGGGGATACAAGATATTACAGCAAAGCATGAGCCGTAATATTTGGTATCCCCCTAGTAAACGATGTTGAAAGCAAAAGGAAGGGTGCTTTTTGGGATAGAAACAATGTGCTCACCCATCCAACATTAGACCATGTCAAATTAAACCCTGGTAAGTTCCAACCCAAGTAACACATGCAATACCAAATATTATAGGTCATGTAAGCTACTGTATTTGGTATCCCCTAAGGGTACCAGATGCAAAATCTTGCGGAATGATGTACAAAATGTCAAACGACACTGTAGCCTGCTATCAAACAAAAGGCAATTTCAACTGGTCAATGGGTAATGGGTAATAAATTAAACATAGGAGATACAAGATATTACAGCAATGCATGAGCCATAATATTTGGTATCCCCATAGTAAATGATGGTGGAAAGCAAAAGGAAGGGTGCTCTTTGGTATGGGAATACTGTTCTCCCCATTCAACATAAAGCAATGTCAAATTTAATCCTGGTAACTTCGAACCCGAAAATGCTGGGGATACCAAATATTATAGGGCACATCAGCTATTATATTTGGTATCCCCTAAGGGTACCGCATGCAAAATCTTGTGGAATGATGTACAAAATGTGAAAGATACTTTAGTTTGCAATAAAATAAAAGGCAAATTCAATTGGTCAATGTCTAAAGGGTGACACATGAAACATAGGGGATAAGAGATATTACAGCAATGCGTGAGACACAATATTTGGTATCCCCATTGTAAATGATGTTTGAAAGCAAAAAGAATGGTGCTATTTGGTATAGAAATACTGTGCTCCAGCATCCAACATAAGGCGAAGTCAAATTGAATCCTGGTAACTTCTAACCAGAGAAACGCTGGGGATACCAAATCGTATAGTCCTTATAGGGTTTTATAGTCGGTATCCCTTAGGGTACGGATGAAAAATCTTGCGAAATGATGTACACAATGTGAAACGATACTGTAGTCTGCGATCAAACAAAAGGCAATTTCAACTATTTAATGGCTCATGGGTAACCCGTGACACATAGGGGATAAGAGATATTACAGCAATGCTTAAGCCATATTATTTGGTATCCCCATAGTAAATGATGTTGGAAAGCTAAAGGAAAGGTGCTATTTGGTATATAAATACTGTGCTCCTCCATCCAACATAAGGCAATCTCAAATTGAATCCTGGTAACTTATAACCAGAGAAACGCTGGGGATACCGAATATTATAGGCTGTATAGGCTATTTAATTTGGTATTCCCTAAGACTACCAGATGCAAAATCTTGCGAATGATGTACAAAATGTGAAAAGATACTGTAGTGTCCTATCAAATAAAAGGCAAATGGGCGAAATTAGCGAATTCGCGTTCCACGAATTCGCGCGAAATCGGATTTGCAATCCGCAAAATCCGCGAATTCGTGCAAATTTGTGGATTTTTGTTTTTTTGCGTGTTCGCCGGGGTTTTTGCGTGGTCACGGGGCTTTTTGCGTGTTCGCGGGCCGCTTGCATGGCGAAGTTACCCATGTGGTCGTGTATGGGCAAAGCACCCTCTGGTTCACCACTGCCACCATCTGGTTCATCACTGCCACCCTCTGGTTCACCAATACCACCCTCTGGTTCAGCACTGCCACTCTCTGGTTCACCCCTGCCAAGTCAAGTCAAGTCATAAAATTTGTATAGCGCACTACATACCCAGAGGGTTTCAAGGCGCTTAGGAAGAGGAGGAGGATTATTTGTCAAATATCCACGTTTTAAGCTGCTTTCTGAACGCTAGGTGGTTCTGGGTGAGGCGGAGGTAAGCGGGGAGTGAGTTCCATGTTTTAGCAGCCAGGTAAGAAAAGGATCTGCCTCCCATGGTGGTCTTGTTGATGCGATGTACAGTGGCGAGGGCTTGGTCGGAAGAGCGTAGTTGGCGGGAGGGGGTGTAAAAGGACAGTCGAGAGTTGAGGCAGTCTGGTCCGATGTCGTAAAGTGATTTGTGTGCGTGGGTGAGCAGTCGGAAAGTGATCCTCTTATTGACGGGTAGCCAGTGGAGGTCTTTAAGGTGACCAGAGATGTGTTCGTTGCGTGGGATGTCTAATATGAGCCTGGCTGAGGCGTTTTGGATTCGTTGGAGTTTCTTCTGGAGTTTAGCGGTGGTACCTGCGTAGAGGGTGTTTCCGTAGTCCAGTCGGCTCGTGACCAGGGCGTGGGTGACTGTTTTCCTTGTTTCGGAGGGGATCCAGCGAAATGTTTTTCTGAGCATGCGAAGAATGTTGAAGCAGGAAGAGGATACGGCGCTGACTTGTTTGTTCATTGAGAGTGAAGAGTCCAGGATGACGCCAAGGTTCCGTGCGTGGTCTGTCGGGATGGGTGCTTTTCCGAGGGCTTCCGGCCACCAGGAGTCGTCCCAAGCAGAGGGGGATGTGCCTAGGATGAGGACTTCTGTTTTGTCTGAGTTCAGTTTCAGACGGCTTTGTTTCATCCATTCGGCGACTTCTTTCATTCCTTCGTGCAGGTTAGTTTTGGCGGCGCCGGGGTCATTGGTGAGAGAAAGGATCAGTTGAGTGTCGTCCGCGTAAGAGATGATGTTGAGGTTGTGTTGGCGTGCGATGGCCGCGAGGGGGCTCATGTATACGTTGAAGAGGGTGGGACTGAGTGAGGATCCTTGAGGTACGCCGCAGATGACTTCAGAGGCCTCGGACTTGAATGGAGGAAGGCGGACTCTCTGGGTTCTTCCGGTGAGGAACAAGGTGATCCATTCCAGTGCTTTTCCTTGGATTCCGATGTTATTGAGGCGTTGTAGAAGGGTGCTGTGGCAGACTGTATCGAATGCTGCAGAGAGGTCGAGGAGGATGAGGGCGACTGTGTCTCCATTGTCCAGTAGAGTTCGAATGTCGTCTGTTGCTGCGATGAGGGCGGTCTCAGTACTATGTTTTGCTCGGAAGCCAGATTGTGAGGGGTCGAGGGATTTGTTGGCTTCGAGGAAGGCGGCGAGCTGGCAGTTGACGGCTTTCTCGATGACTTTGGCCGGGAATGGAAGAAGCGAGATGGGGCGGTAATTTTTGAGTTCGGTGGGGTCCGCTGTTGGTTTTTTCAGAAGGGCGGTGAGTTCAGCGTGTTTCCAGTCTTCAGGGAAGGTAGCGGAGTTGAAGGAGCAGTTGATGACGTCTCGGAGGTGCGGTGCTATGACGGAGTCTGCTTTGTTGAAGATGTGGTGAGGACATGGGTCTGTGGGGGATCCTGAGTGGATGGAGTTCATCAGGCGGATGGTGTCCTCGGTGGAGATTGGCTTCCAGTCGTTAAGGGTGTTCACGGGGGGAGGATGGACAGCAGACGGCAGGGTGGGTTGGTTTCCGGGTTGGTTGTCAAAGCTGTTGTGGATGTCTGCAATCTTGTTGTGGAAAAAAGAGGCTAGGGAGTCGCAGAGGGTTTGAGAGGGGGTGATGTCGTTGGAGTTGGCCGAGGGATTGGAAAATTCCTTGACGATGTTGAAAAGTTCCTTGCTGTTGTGAGCGTTGTTGTCGAGCCGATCCTTGAATGCTGCTTTCTTGGCTTTTCGGATTAGTTGGTGGTGAGTGCGGGTGGCGTTTTTGAAGGCGTCCTTGGTGCTGGTGGTTGGGTCTTTTTTCCAGGCCTTTTCAAGGGAGCGGCAGAGTTTCTTGGACTTCTTGAGATCATCGTTGAACCATGAGGCCTTCTTGCTGCCAGGTTTGTTTTGACGTTTTTTCAGAGGTGCTAAGGTGTCAGCGGTGTTGGATAACCATAGGGTGAGATTAGCGGCGGCTTCGTTAGCGTTGGGGGAGGGGGCTGGGGTGTGTTGAAGGAGCGATGGTTTGATTTGCTCCGTGGTGATTTTGTTCCAGTTCCTTTTCAAGGTAGGTTGGAGGTGGATGCTGGGTTTTGGTTTGTTGTAGGTGAAGTGAACGCATCTGTGGTCAGTCCAGATGAGGTCCGTAGTGTGGCTGAAGGCGACATGGTTGCTGGAGGTGAAGATGGGGTCGAGTGTGTGACCTGCGATGTGGGTGGGGGAAGTGACCAGTTGTTTAAGTCCGAGGTTGGTGAGGTTGTCCACGAGGGTGGCGGTGTTGCGGTCGTTGATCTTATCGAGGTGAAAGTTGAGGTCTCCCAGAAGAATGTAGTCTTTGGAGGGGAGTGCGTGAGGAGTGATGAAGTCCGTGATGTCTTCACTGAATTTTGCACGGGGTCCTGGTGGTCTGTAGAGGAGGGTGCCTCTGAGTGTGGTCTTGGGGTCGATGTGGATCTGGAAGTGAAGGTGTTCGGAATTGGCGAGGTTGGCGTCAGAGCTGGTTGAGATGCGGATAGATTTCTTATGGACTATAGCGATTCCTCCTCCTGTGTGGCTGGTGCGGTCCTTGCGTGTGATCTTATATTCATCAGGGATGGCAATGGTGATGTCTGGTGCTGAGGAAGCATTCATCCATGTTTCCGTAAGGAAACCTCTGGTTCAGCACTGTCACCCTCTGGTTCACCACTGCCACCCTCTGGTTCACGACTGCCACCCTCTGGTTCATCACAGAACCTTTGGTTCACCACTGCCAGCTTCTGGTTAACAACTGTCACCCTCTGGTTCAGCACTGCCACCCTCTGGTTCACCACTGCCACCCTCTGGTTCACCCCTGCCACCCTCTGGTTCACCACTGCCACCCTCTGGTTCATCACAGCACCCTCTGGTTCACCCCTGCCACCCTCTGGTACAGCACTGTCACCCTCTGGTTCACCACTGCCACCCTCTGGTTCATGACTGCCACCCTCTGGTTCATCACAGCACATCTGGTTCACCCCTGCCACCCTCCGGTACAGCACTGTCACCCTCTGGTTCACCACTGCCACCCTCTGTTTCATCACAGCACCTCTGGTTCACCACTGCCACCCTCTGGTTAACCACTGTCACCCTCTGCTTCAGCACTACCACCCTCTGGTTTACCACTGCCACCCTTTGGTTCACCCCTTCCACCCTCTGGTTCACCACTACCACCCTCTGGTTCATCACAGCACCCTCTGTTTCACCCCTGCCACCCTCTGGTACATCACTGTCACCCTCTGGTTCACCACTGCCACCCTCTGGTTCATGACTGCCACCCTCTGGTTCATCACAGTACCTCTGGTTCACCACTGTCACCCTCTGGTTAACCACTGTCACCTTCTGGTTCAGCACTGCCACCCTCTGGTTCACCACTGGGACTCTCTGGTTCACCACTGCTACCCTCTGGTTCACCCATGCCACCCTCTGGTTCACCACTGCCACCCTCTGGTTCACCCCTGCCACCATCTGGCTCATCACTGCCACCCTCTGGTTCACCCCTGCCACCCTCTGGTTCAGCACTGCCACCCTCTGGTTCAGCACTGTCACCCTCTGGTTCACCCCTGCCACCCTCTGGTTCATCACTGTCACCCTCTGGTTCATCACTGCCACCCTCTGGTTCACAACTCCCACCCTCTACCCAGACTTTTTGTGACGCAGTTGCAGCACAAAAGATGCGCCATGGTGCTGGGTATTAACAACGTGACGCATTTGAGAGATGCGCCACGTTGTAAAGCCCTGTGCCATCAGGAGGCGTTCCGGCGCAGGGGAGGCTGTTCCTGCGCAGGAACGCCTCCTAAAAGTGACTGAGTGAAATCTACAAGACTTCACTCAATCACTTTTAGTCCAATGCTGTGTCAAAACCCTGCGCCTGCTTCAAGCAGGCTCAAGGCTCGATGCAGCATTCGGGAGATAGGGCCCCCCAGAGCATTGCTGGAGCTGCTTCGCAAGCGCGACGCAGCTCCAGCAATGCGCTGCTTTTACGGCACAGATGCGAGACACATCTGTGCTGTTTTTGCCACATGGTGCGCCGCATTGTAAATGCGGCACACCATGGGTGGCGGAGCTGCAGCGCACAATAACTGGCGCATCCCTGGGGATGCGCCAGTTATTGTAAATCTGCCCCTTTACATTTAGCCAACGAGGGAGCACTTACTGATTAGACGGTAGAAAGTACTCCAGTTGAGTAGAGGTATTGCACAAAAAGGTGGCATCTTCGTGGACAAACACGCAGGGCGTGATTCATTCTGCCCCCTGTTAGACTCGTTTTTTTGACCTTTTGCCCTCTGTTAGACCCATTTTCCCCTTGTTTTTCTGCCCTTCTGCCCTCTGTTAGACTCGTTTTTGTGCCCTTCTGCCCTCTGTTATTCCATTGTTTTGTGCCCTTCTGCCCTCTGTTAGACTCGTTTTTCGTGCCCTTCTGCCCTCTGTTAGACTCATTTTTGTGCCTTTCTGCCCCGTTAGACTAGTTTTTTGTGCCCTTCTGTCCTCTGTTAGACTCGTTTTTCCCTTGTTTTTCTGCCCTTCCATCCTCTGTTAGACTGGTTTTTTGTGCCCTTCTGCCCTCTGTTTGACTCATTTTTCCCTTGTTTTTCTGCCCTTTGTCAGGGTGCTTTTTGTGCCTTTCTGCCCTCTGCATCACCACATCATCACCACATTATCACTCAGCACCCACACAACACCCCTCAGCGCCACCACAGCATCACTCGGCGCCACCACAGCATCATTCAGTGCCACCACATTATCACTCAGCACCACCACAGCACCACTCAGCACCACCACAGCATCACTCAGCACCACCACAGCACCACTCAGCGTCACCACAGCATCACTATGCACCACCACAGCATCACTCAGCACCACCACATTATCACTCAGCACCACCGCAGCACCACTCAGTACCACCACAGCATCACTCAGCACCACCACAGCATCACTCAGCACCACCACAGCATCTCTCAGCACCACCCCAGCATCACTCAGCACCATCCCAGTATCACTCAGCACCACACCACAGCACCACTCAGCATCACCAGAGCACCACTCAGCACCACCACAGCACCACTCAGTGCCACCCCAGCATCAATCTGCGCAACCATTCAACAACAACTGGTTCAAATATGTTCTCTCAATGTTTCAAACTTTATTACAAATTTCACAAAAAGATGTTAATATTTTACTTCTGTTCTTGGATTTTCATCACAATAAAATACACTGAACATAATCTTCACAAAAGTTATTTACAAAAGTTTAAGCTATTGCCATTATAAATTAAAATCACTTTTATTTAAGCATTAATTATTTAAAAAAATTAAAAGCCATTGTAATTTGTAATATCAATACAGCTAAGCCACGTAAATACAAAACATGTTGCATTACAAATGCTATAGGTGTCACATTTGCGAAAGTTATAACTATTGGCATTATAAATGACAAAGCTATTCATTTAGCTATTTTCAAAACCAACACATAAATAAAATAAAATTGTCGTTTACAAGACCAATAGCTCAACTTTCCTAATGTGAGACCTATTGCATTGCAAATGCTTGTTTTTATATCTGTCAGTGCTTCCTGTTGAGGTTTAATTTTCGTGACAGGCGCCTCATTGCCTACTTGTAACTATTCTTTGACCCTACTTCAAGGGCAAGGGTCAGAGCAGGGTCAGAGAATAGTTGCAAGTAGGCAAGGAGGCGCCAGGAAGCACTTACAGGCTTACAGCAGTAGGTGGCCAAGTTGAAGTTAATTTCTTTGTAACCTTTTTGTAAAAGGTTACAAAAAATTAGCTTCAACTTTTGCACCTGCTGCTGTAACCCTGTAAGTGCTTGGCTGAAAATTCGGCCCTGCTGATTCGCGGATGTCACCGCGATTTCGCGAGATTTGCTGATCGCGAAATTGCGGAAAATCCGCAAATTCCGCAAGCGGAACGAATTTTCAGCCCATGCTTAAAAAATAGGGGACACGAGATATTGCAATCCGTAGGCCATAATATTTGGTATCCCCTTAGTAAATGATGTTGGAAAGCAAAAGGAAGGGTGCTATTTGCTATAGAAATACTGTTCTCCCACATCCAACATAAGGCAAAGTCAAATTAAGCCCTGGTAACTTCTTACCCGAGAAACACTGGGGATACCAAATATTATACGCCATAGAGACTATTATAGTTGGTATCCCCTTAGGGTACGGGTGCAAAATCTTGTGGAATGACGTACAAAATGTGAAAATACATTGTAGTCTACTATCAAACAAAAGGCAATTTCAACTATTCAATGGCACAATGGTAACCCATGAAACATCGGGGATATGAGATATTACAGCAATGCGTGAGCCATAATATTTGGTATCCCCATAGTAAATGATTTTGGAAAGCAAAAGGAAGGGTGTTATTTGGTATAAAAATACCTTGCTCCCGTATCCAACATAAGGCGAAGTCAAATTGAATCTTGATAACTTCTCATCCGTGAAACACTGGGGATACTAAATATTATAGGTCGTATAGGCTAATATAGTTGGTATCCCCTAATGGTAAGGATGCCAAATCTTGTGGAATGATGTATAAAAATGTGTAAAGATACTGTAGTCTGCTATCAAACAAAAGGCAATTTCAGCTAATCAATAACTAAAGGGTAACCCATGAAACATAGGGGGTACGAGATATTACAGCAATCCGTGAGCCATAATAGTTGGTATCCCCATAGTAAATGTAGTTAGAAAGCAAAAGAAAGCGTGCTATTTGGTATACAAATACAGTGCTCCTCCATCCAACATAATGCAATGTCAAATCGAATCCTGGTAACTTTTAATCCGAGAAACACCGGAGATACCAAATATTATAGGCCGTATAGGCTATTAAATTTGGTATCCCCTAAGGGTACCGGATGCAGAATCTTGTGGAATGATGTAGAAAAATGTGAAAAGATACTGTAGTTTGCTTTCAAATAAAAGGCAAATTCAATTGGTCAATTGCTAAAGGGTGACCCATGAAACAAAGGGGATACGAAATATTACGGCAATGCGTGAGTCACAATATTTAGTATCCCCATTGTCAATGATGTTTGAAAGCAAAAGGAATAGTCCTATTTGGTAGTGAATAACTGTGCTCCCGCATCCAACATAAGGCAAAGTCAAATTGAATCCTGGTAACTTCTAACCTAAGAAACACTGGGGATACCAAATAGTATAGGCTGTATAGGCTATTATAGTTGATATCCACTAAGAGTACGGATGCAAAATCTTGTAGAATTATGTAAAAATGTGAAAATATACTGTAGTCTGCTATCAAACAAAAGGCAATTTCAACTGGTCAATGGGTAAGGGGTAACAAAGGAAACATAGGGGATACAAGATATTACAGCAATGCATGAGCTATATTATTTGGTATCCCCGTAGTAAATTATGTTGGAAAGCGAAAGGACGGGTGCTATTTTGTATAAAAATACTGTGCTACCGCATCAAACATAAAGTGAAGTGAAATTAACTCCTGGTAATTATATCCCGAGTAACAGTGGGGATACCAAATATTATAGGCCGTATAGGCTATTATAGTTGGTATCCCAAAGCGTACGGATGCAAAATCTTGTGGAATGATGTACAAAATGTGAAAAGGTACTGTAGTCTGCTATCAAACAAAAGGCAATCTCATCTATTCAATGGCTTATGGGAAACCCATGAAACAGGGGATACGAGATATTATGGCAATGCTTGAACCATAATATTTGGTATCCCCTTAGTAAATGATGTTGGAAGCAAAATGACGGGCGGTCTTTGGTATAGGAATACTGTGCACCCCCATCCAACATAAGGCAAAGTTACATTTATTCCTGGTAACTTTGAAACCAAGAAACACTGGGGATGCCAAATATTATAGGCCGCCCTTAAGGGTACGGATGTAAAATCTTTTGGAATCATGTACAAAATATAAAAAGATACTGTAGTCTTCTATCAAATAAAAGGCAAATTCAAGGTCAATGGCTAAAGGGTACCCCATGAAACATAAGGGATACAAGATATTACAGCAATACATGGGTCATAATATTTGGTATACCCATAGTAAGCGATGTTTTAAAGCAAAAAAAAGGGTTCTAATTGGCATAGCTACACTGTGCTCACTCATCCGACATAAGACTATATCAAATTAAATCCTGGTAATTTCCAACTCGAGAAACACAGGGGATGCCAAATATTATAGGCCATATAGGCTATTATATTTAGTATCCCCTAAGCATACTGGATGTAAATTTCTATGGAATGATGTACAAAATGTAAAACGATACTGTAATCTGCTATCCGATAAAAGGCAACTTCAAGTGTTCAATGGCTAAAGGGTAACCCATGGAACATAGGGGATACAATATATTACTGCAATGCGTGAGCCCAAAGATTTGGTATCCCCGTAGTAAATGATGATGGAAAGCAAAAGGAAGGTTGCTTATTGGCAAACGTATACTGTGCTGAGCCATCCAACATTAGACCACGTCACATTGAATCTTTGTAAGTTCTTACCCTGAGAAACACAAGGGATACCAAATTTTATATGCAGAGAGAGTCTATTATATATGGTACCAGATATTACAGCAATGCAGAAGCTGTAATATGTGGTATCCCCATAGTACAATATTATGGAAAATGGAGGGAAGGATGCCATTTGCAGGAAAACACTTTGTTTACCCAGACAACAAAATCTCATGTCCAATTGAATCCTGGTAAGGTCAATCCCAGGAAACATAGGGGATACCAAATATTATAGCCCTTAAGAGACATTATATTTGGTATCCTCCAAAGGAACTAGATTTGAAAACTTGCGCAATGAAATAAAAATGTGAAAAGATATAGCAGTCTGCTAGTAAATAAAAGGCAACTTTAGTTGATATGTGGCTAAAAGGTAACGCTTGAAAAGTTTGGGACTGTAGATATTACAGCACTGCACAAGCCGTAGTTTGTGGTATCCCCACAGTAAAAAATTTATGGAAAACCCAGGGAAGGGTGCTATTTGGCAGGAAAATACTTTGTCCACAGAATGCCATGTCAAATTGAATCCTGGTAAGCTCTAACCCAAGAAATATAAGGGATACCAAATATTATAGCCAAAACAAGGCTTTAAATTTGGTATCACCGAAAGTAACCAGATGTGAAAGCTTGTGGCATCAAATGATGCAAAGAATTAGTGTAATCTACTATCATATAAAAGGTAACTTGAATTGGTCAGTGGCTAAAATCTAACCATTGAAAAGTAGGGGATATCAGAAATTACTGCAATGCTGGAGCTGTAATATGTGATATCCTTAAAGTAAAAGATGTTGAAAAACACAGTAAAGGGTTCTATTTGGCAGGAATATACTCTGATCATCTAGCCCAAAGTATGGCATGTCAAATTGTATCCTGGTAAGCTCTAACCCGAGTAACATAGGTAACACCAAATATCAGATTTTACAGAAATGCTTAAGCTGTAATATGTGGTATCACTTTAGGAAAAGATGTTGGAAAACTCAAGCAAGGATTCTATCTGGTAGAAAAGTAATGTGTTCGTAGAGCCAACATAAGGCCATGTCAAATTGTATCCTGGCAAGTTCAATCTTCAGAATAATAGGGGCCACCAAATATTATAGGCTGTACAGGTCATTCTATTTTGTATACACCAAAGGAACCAGATGTGAAAACTGTGAAATTATGTCAAAAATGCTAAACAAGACTGTAGGCGCCTAACAAATAAAAGTACATTTAAACTGGTCAGTGGCTAAAAGAAAACCTTTGGAAATTGGTGACAAAGATACATTAATGCAGGAGCAATGTTGTTTGCTACCTTCATAAACAAAGATATTGGAAAACATAAAGATTGGTACACATTGTTAGAAAAAAATATTGTGTTCACTTAACCAGTATGGAAATGTCTCGCTACTTACCCATTTCAAATGTTTTGTAATTGTGAAATACAAAATACTATAGAGCAAAGGGAGAATGTGCTGTAACCAGTAGCACTCCCAATATTGGCTGCTAGTCACTAACCAGATCAAGTAGAGGGAATATCCACCATCTAAAATCAAATAACATATTGAGGCTAAGGATGTTTTTTAGCTTTCAATTTTTTAAAAATGTGTAATGTTTCCCCAAGAATTTGGCATGCCCTTCACTTTGCACCTGAATCAATCATCTAGTACACCTATAAGCTCTGACCGTAACTTTTATGTATTAAAGTGAAGCTTGCGCTGCAGGTATTTGAATGTCTGGATTCTCTTTGGGTTGTTGATCATTACACTGTTCATGTCAGACAGCACTTTTAGTATTCCCAAGCCAGTCAGTCTTCTCTTTTAAACTACAAGAGCGCTTTGCATGCTGCAATTTCTCAACCATATTGTCAATCTTAAAAGAGAAACTAAAAGTCCCAGAATGCTCAATGTAGACTAAAAAGAGAATTACATCTCTCATGATAAAGAGAGACTTGACACTGGGGCTGCACCAGACACAAATATGATGTGGTTATGTTTACTATTCTGAAACAGCCAAGTGTTGGCACATGAAAAGGTATTTGTGTAAAATGCCCTATATTCACTTGTAACAATTATGCTTCCTTTTTAATAAGCATTGTAGGAAATGACCATATTTTGTGCGGCGTCCCTCCATATTTTTCCCATATCTCCTTTGCTAGCTTTACAACTCTGTGCAATTTACCCCTGCTAGTAAAGCGCCGATGCACCGTCTTAGATATGGTTAATTTGGCTCATTCCTCATCGGAATATTCAACTTGATTGGATGTCCCTACTATATGATGTAGAAAGTGAACACAGGGTCTGGAAATGTAATGGCACTAGAGGACGGCAGTGCCTATATTGCCATCAACTACAGCGGCAGGGAAAACATGGCTTCAGGCCTACCCTGTGCATTCTTGACTTCTGCACTGTAAAAATCTACATTCAACAAAACATTTTTTGTTAGGTAAAATCATTTCTTTTAAATAACAAAAAGTCACTCCTGTGTAGGCTGTATAGCCCACAAGGCAGTGTGCATGGTCTGTGAAAGTCGAACAGTAGAAATATACAGTAAACTGCAGAAATATACAGTTAACATGCCCTTATAGTGACTAGCACCCACAAGCTATTTTTACTGTGATAAGGCTCTTGCTATCCCAAAGGGAAACACAGGGAAGCGATTGTAAAAATAAATGTTGGTATCTCCAGTTAGGGTCAAGCTTACCAGGCCTTTGTCCTTCTTATAAGGCTAGCTCCAAATGCTACCTCCAGAACTGGTGTAGGGTGACCTCAGAGAAGGAGAGTGTTGATGTACCTAGTCATACGTATGGGATGGCAGTGCACACAGGCTCTGCATAAAGAGAAAAGGATTTCTCCATCTTGGATTTTGAGAGTGAGGGGGCACTCTGGAATTCAGTTTTTGCCTTCCTTCTGCCTCCGGTGCTTCAGTGAATGTATGGGTCAGTTGTTTGGTGAGACAATAAGGACTTTCACCTAGCCCATAAACTAAAGCAGTACATTAAACATTCTGGGGCCGCACTACAGATGAGTGAACAAGCGCTAATTGTCACTGTGCTCCAGAGTATGTCTGTGTCAGATGTCATCGCGCCTCAAGGAACCAACGGGTACCGCGGGGAAAAGACTACATTTCCCAGAAGGCTTAGCGGCCGAGAGGCGGAGCATAAATAGACGCCACTTCCTGGAGCCGGTGTCGGATATTCCGGTTCGTGTTTCCTGGCGTTCCTGTCGACTTTTGCGGTGAGGTTTTGTCTGTGCTGTTGGTTATCCTCGGCATCCAGTTGTATGATATTCCGGCGCTTTGGCGTCAGTCCTGTCCTCCGTTGGAGAGCCTTGTCATCGGCTATTGCGGAGGACGGTCTTGGGTTCAAGCCATTGTTTCTTAAGTTCTGTCCTCCGTTGGAGAGCCTAGTCACCGGCTATTGCGGAGGACAGTGAGTGTGTTTTCCTGGTTGTGGTACGCTGTCTCCGTTGGCGAGCCCCCCCCCATTGCTCAGGCTCTTGCGGAAGACACGCTTTCGCTTCTTCCCGTTTCCTCCGTTGGCGAGCCTTTTTGCAACGGCTATTGCGGAGGAAACTGTTGTTTGTTTTCGCATTATTTGAGTTCCTAGACCCTCTGTTGGACAGCCTTCTTGCATCGGCTATTGCAGAGGGTCTGCATTATTTTCCTTGCTGAGACGAAGAGTTTACCTCACCTGATATCCCTTGACTTCAGGTAACCTTTGTTTCCATTGTTTTTGGGTGACATAACCCTTATATTACTTTGTGGGAGTTACTGTATTACTACTGCGCATTCCTTGGAACCTGGTCTACGTTTTCTTCAGGGCTCTGAAGCACAAAGATTAGGGTACGTAGTGTCATTCTTCCCCCCATATAGATATTGCTATTTGCAGGGTCTTAGTGGGTGTTTTAAAGTTACTTTTTGTGCTTACAGGGGAAGGCAATTACTGGCTGATTTACGTAACTTCAGTATAGAGAGGCATCTGCTGAGTTCAGGCGGTCAGCTTTCTACATACAGGTATAACAAGGTAGAGACTGAGTGGTAGCTTGAATACGAGAGTGCTTTCATGACCATAGATACCAATCCCTTGTTTGTTTCTGTCTTCACAGCTCTCCCTCCCTGCAGTCCCCTTCCTTTCCTTCCTGTTTATTATTTTTGCCCTCACCTGATCCTTCTCTAGCCCACGGCTATTACAGCATTCGGGGCTTGGATAGATCTGGAGGTGGCCTACTTGTACCACAAGCTGATCCTGAGGACGGAGAGGATAACAGAATATCCGACCCAAGCTATTTAGTCCTCCCGATCAGTTTAGGGTAATGGCAACTCTGGACGAGGTGATGGCAGCGTTAGTTGTGGTGCAATCGGAATTGATAGCATCCAGACAGGAAAGCACTGAATTACGGAATCGGTTGGATAACATCCAGAAAAACCCCTTTAGCGCTGGGGCTTCAGGGTCTGGTACAGCCGGTTCGGTAGTGGTAGAGATACCCCCTAGCATTCCGTTAGCACATCCAGAACGATTCAACGGCGATGCTGGATCAGTGCAAGTGTTTTTGACGCATGTCCTGATGCATTTTTCATGCAAACCTCGGTCCTTTCCTACCAATCAGTCAAAGGTGGCGTTTGTCATCTCGTATTTGGTAGGAGACGCGGCTCAATGGGCGGTTCCCATGGTTCAGAGAAATGACCCGATGTTACATGACTGGGACGCATTCCAAGCAGAGTTCACAAAGGTATTCGATAGGAGAGCTGATACATATACGGCAGATAAAGAACTATTAGGCCTACGTCAAGGGAATCAAGACCTGGTAACATATTTGAATAATTTCAGACGTTTAGTTGCTGAAACTAAGTGGCCGGAAGCCAAGCAAGCGTCAATCTTTCATCAGGGTTTAACTGAAGAAATGCAAGACATAATCGCTCAAATCGACCCCCAACCGGTGTCATGCGAAGATTTGATTAATTTGGTATTAAGACTAGACCATAGGATGAAGAATCGTAAAGGGGGTGGTGGAGCAAAGAACCGACCAGTACCCTCTTCCGTGGCAGTAAAGACTCCGGATAGTTCAGTATCGCATGCCACCGAGCCTATGGAGATAGGAGCGGTTCGTGCCGCTTTGACCGCCACTGAAAAGGAACAGAGGCGCAAGTTGGGTCTTTGTCTTTATTGTGGCAAAAAAGGCCATTATGTTCGAGAATGCCCGGTCAAACCCAAATTTTCCAAGTTTCGCTCGAATAGGGGGGGTGTCAGCGGCCATTGAGAAACCGGCGGAAAACTGAAGAGCTCTGGGGGTGTTGAAGGGGTTCCCTGGAGTCAGATTACTATCCCTTCCATGTTGAGTATGGTTGTAGGAGCGCAACATCTATTCGTTAAAATAATCTTGATGATAGGCATGATTGAGGTGCATACACAGGCCATGGTGGATTCCGGGGCTACGGGTTTCTTCATGGATATGAAAGAAGCAGAAAGGTTAGGCATTCCTCTAATCCCCAAGGAAGACGGTACTGATGTGTTTGCTGTAGATGGGAGGAAACTGAACACAGGACCCATAAGTTATCAAACGGCCTTAACTGAGATGAGATTCGGTAGTCATAGAGAACGAGTGTCTTTTAGCATCATAGAGGCACCACAGTATGGGGTGATTTTAGGCATTCCCTGGCTGAAAAGACACAACCCTGACATCAATTGGGAAACCGGCATTATTTCGATGAATTCTGCACATTGTGAAGAGCATTGTTTTAGATATGCACAATGTCCTTCGTTTGCTTTGGCCGGTGGGGGTGTGATAGCCACGGCCGCAGAAAAGGCTGTATCTCTTCCAAAGGTATATCAGGACTTTGAAGGAGTGTTTGATGAAGTCAGAGCTGAAGAATTACCCCCACATAGGCCATACGATTGCCAAATCGAGTTGGTTCCAGGGGCGGTGATCCCTAAGGGACGGCTGTATGCACTGACAGAGCCAGAGAACGCCTACTTGAGAACCTATTTAGACAAGCTGTTGGAATTAGGGTTCATACGTCCTTCAAGATCACCAGCAGCATCCCCTTTATTTTTCATCCCTAAGGCTAACGGGGATCTGAGAGCCTGTGTAGACTTTCGAGCCCTCAATGCGGTAACAATCAAGAACAGATACCCTTTGCCGTTAATACACGTCTTACTGGAGCAGGTGAAGAAAGCCAAGGTATTCACTAAATTAGACTTAAAGGGAGCATACCATCTGGTTAGAATGCGGGCAGGGGATGAATGGAAGACAGCATTCCAGACCAGGTATGGGTTATTCGAATACCTGGTCATGCCCTTCGGGCTCTGCAATGCCCCTGCTGCATTTCAGTTTTTCCTGAACGACGTGTTAAGAGAAATCTTGGACAGACATGTCATTGTATATATAGATGATATCCTTATCTATTCCGAATCAGAGGACATGCATATACAACATGTCAAGTCTGTTCTCAGGATACTACAGAAAAACCATCTTTATTGCAAATTGTCCAAATGTGACTTTCATGTCACTACAGTTGAGTTTTTGGGGGTTATGCTTACCCCTCAGGGACAGGAAATGGCGGAGAGGAAGATCCAAGCCGTACGAGATTGGCCAAGTCCTTGAAACATCAAGGACGTCCAATGCTTCCTAGGATTTGCCAATTTCTACAGACGTTTTATTAACCAATTCTCGAAAGTGGTGGCTCCCATAACTCGACTGTTGAAAAAAGATCAAGGGTTCATGTGGGATATGAGTGCTCAGGAGGCTTTTGATGCTTTAAAGGAAGCGTTTGTCACTGCTCCGATATTGACACACCCCAATACGGATGTCCCTTTCATAGTTGAGGCAGACGCTTCAGAGATAGCTACCGGAGCCATTCTGTCACAAAGAAACGAAACCACAGGACAATTGCATCCAGTGGCATTTATGTCACATAAACTTACGGGGGCGGAACTTAACTATTGCATAGCCGAGAAAGAACTTTTAGCTATCAAGCAGGCGTTCACTGAATGGAGGCATTTCCTTATGGGAGCAAAGCACGTGGTGACGGTTTATACCGATCACCGCAATCTACAGTTCATGTCAGCAGCCAGACATTTGACCCCCAGACAGTTGAGGTGGATGCTTTTCTTTTCGGGATATAATTTCATTATCACTTTCAGACCCGGAGCAGACAATCGAAAGGCGGATGCCTTGTCTCGTCAATCATCTACAAAGGTCTCGGAGGCCAGAGCAGAATCTTCGATAGTGGACCCTGTCAAGGTGGTTTGTGGCATCCAACCTGATGCCTTTCTGCAAGGTATACGATATGGGATCAGAACTGATCAGTAGAAGAGATGGCTGCCGTCACATCCTGAATGGCAACTACATCATGGCTTTCCAATCAACCAAGGACGGATGCTGGTACCCTCTGAAGCATTGCGTAAACAAATGTATGAGTGGTGTCATGCTTCACCCAGTGCTGGACATGTTGGAGTAGATAAAACTATGGATCTGATTCAGCGTAGGTGTTGGTGGCCTACGATTAGGGTTGATGTACGAAAATGGGCGGCGGAGTGTGATGTTTGTGCTCGCGCCAAGTCGGATCATCGTCGGCCTGCATGACTATTGCAGCCCATGCCTACCCCGTCTACTCCCTGGGAACGTATTTCGTTGGACTTTGTGGTAGGTCTCCCGAGGGATCAGGGTTGCACCACGGTGTTGGTGGTCATTGATTATCTAACAAAGATGGGGCATTTCATTGCTTGTCCTCAGATACCGACAGCAGGTCAATTGGCACAGCTTCTTATGAGACATATCGTTCGTCTGCATGGTCTACCATCAGTCATAGTGTCGGATAGGGGTTCTCAGTTCACCGCCCAATTTTGGAAGGCGTGGTGCTCCTCTCTCCACATCAAGACAGCGTTATCCACGAGCTTCCATCCCCAGACCGATGGCCAGACGGAACGGCTCAATCAGACCTTGAAGCAATTCTTGTGATGCTATGTTTCCCAGGGGAAAAAAGATTGGGTGGAGCACCTTTGGCTTGCAGAGGTGGCATACAACAACGCGACTCATTCTGCCACGAGAGTGTCGCCATTCTACTGCACTTATGGTCATCATCCCCATTTCCTCCCTTTTGTGCAGCCGTACCGAGAAGAGACCGTGCCCGAAGCCGCTAGAAGGGTTTCTCGACTCAAGAGAATACTGGAGCAAGTACAGGACTCCCTGAGAACCTCCAAGGTGGCTTATAAGATCACGGCTGACAAAAGACGTCGTCCTGGTCCTTTGTATCGTGTGGGGGATTGGGTGTGGCTGTCCACCCGGAACTTCAGGTTTAGACATTACAGTGTGTTTAACCCTCGATATATAGGTCCCTTTCGTGTGGTACAGTGCGTCAATCCAGTGGCAGTGAAGTTGCTGTTACCTAGACATCTGCGTATTCATCCGGTCTTCCATGTGTCCCTACTCAAGCCTGCGGCTGCGGTGGTGCGACGCCTCCCTCCCCCTTTGCTGGTTTCTGATGGTCTGGAATACGAGGTGGAGGGGATTCTAGACTCCAGGTGGCGAGGCCGTGGCCTGCAGTATCTGGTGGCCTGGAAAGGATACGGTCCCGAAGAAAACTCATGGGAACCTGCATCGGGTGTTCATGCACCCAATCTGGTGGCTGCTTATCATCGTCGTTTCCCTGAGAGCCCTGGTCCCCTTCGGCGCTCTAGGTGAGGGGGGATGTACTGTCAGATGTCATTGCGCCTCAAGGAACCAACGGGTACCGCGGGGAAAAGACTACATTTCCCAGAAGGCTTAGCGGCCGAGAGGCGGAGCATAAATAGACGCCACTTCCTGGAGCCGGTGTCGAATATTCCGGTTCGTGTTTCCTGGCGTTTCTGTCGACTTTTGCGGTGAGGTTTTGTCTGTGCTGTTGGTTATCCTCGGCATCCAGTTGTATGATATTCCGGCGCTTTGGCGTCAGTCCTGTCCTCCGTTGGAGAGCCTTGTCATCGGCTATTGCGGAGGACGGTCTTGGGTTCAAGCCATTGTTTCTTAAGTTCTGTCCTCCGTTGGAGAGCCTAGTCACCGGCTATTGCGGAGGACAGTGAGTGTGTTTTCCTGGTTGTGGTACGCGTGTCTCCGTTGGCGAGCCCCCCCCCCATTGCTCAGGCTCTTGCGGAAGACACGCTTTCGCTTCTTCCCGTTTCCTCCGTTGGCGAGCCTTTTTGCAACGGCTATTGCGGAGGAAACTGTTGTTTGTTTTCGCATTATTTGAGTTCCTAGACCCTCTGTTGGACAGCCTTCTTGCATCGGCTATTGCAGAGGGTCTGCATTATTTTCCTTGCTGAGACGAAGAGTTTACCTCACCTGATATCCCTTGACTTCAGGTAACCTTTGTTTCCATTGTTTTTGGGTGACGTAACCCTTATATTACTTTGTGGGAGTTACTGTATTACTACTGCGCATTCCTTGGAACCTGGTCTACGTTTTCTTCAGGGCTCTGAAGCACAAAGATTAGGGTACGTAGTGTCATTCTTCCCCCCATATAGATATTGCTATTTGCAGGGTCTTAGTGGGTGTTTTACAGTTACTTTTTGTGCTTACAGGGGAAGGCAATTACTGGCTGATTTACGTAACTTCAGTATAGAGAGGCATCTGCTGAGTTCAGGCGGTCAGCTTTCTACATACAGGTATAACAAGGTAGAGACTGAGTGGTAGCTTGAATACGAGAGTGCTTTCATGACCATAGATACCAATCCCTTGTTTGTTTCTGTCTTCACAGCTCTCCCTCCCTGCAGTCCCCTTCCTTTCCTTCCTGTTTATTATTTTTGCCCTCACCTGATCCTTCTCTAGCCAACGGCTATTACAGCATTCGGGGCTTGGATAGATCTGAAGGTGGCCTACTTGTACCACAAGCTGATCCTGAGGATGGAGAGGATAACAGTCTGTGCTTGTGTACATTTGCGTCTGTGTGCTAATACAATATGAGCACAGACGCAAACACCTGTTAACACAGAGTTCAAAGTCTTCACCAACATCACGGCGCATTACAGACTGATCGTCTGCAATGCAGTTGGGTGCATAATCTGGCGCCCAGTGACAATTAGCGCTGGTGCAGTCATCTGTAATACGGCCCCAGAATATGATATCTTTTGTGTGGACTTCCAATCGAGTAAGCAACAGAGATACTGAGAAGCTGCTGCTGCGAAGGCTCACTCATAAATGTTGTAGTCCTCAGAACAAAAAGACGGTAATGCTGCCCCTGCTGTGGCAGTTATGCCATCCCTTCCTTGCCCTCACACGGTTACAAGTGTAAGGCTCCAGAAACATGTAGCATGCCTTTTGTGTGCATGATATGCACCAGAGAGTTTACAAATAGGTCTATATTTGGCAGTCTCAATGCCACGAAGTGGCATAATTCTATTCATCAACAGGGCATTGTCAACGTGTCCTTACAACGTGCAGAACACCACATGCATGTGCTATAAATGGGACCAGTCATCAGACTTTTCCTTCATCAGTCATAATTAGTAACTGTCTCTTGTAAGGTTTGATGGAACACAACATTTAAGATTTGAATGGGTGAAACCAGCCTCCAAGTGTAATACTGTGTTGGAAGACTGCAGATTAGGCAGGCATCCAAGCAGCTGACAAAGAAGCATAGTTTTGGGGTAGGGGCACAAAACCACCAACAACTTCTGAATTGTAAATGGGATTTTATGTTTATTGATATCTGGGCCACCATGTAGCCTGATATATCATCCAGTCTTGACCAAAGGTCCAATCCAGTACACAACTTTCCTTTTTATAAATATTTTCCCCATGTATCTATCTTTTTCTTTCCATACCAACCATTTGTAACTTTCCTACCCATGCAACACCTACCATCTTTTCATTCAGCTGATCACCCAGACATCCATGCATGTTCTCATACAGCTATCCATCCATTCAAGCATTCATACAAATAGCTATCATTCCACCAACCCATCCATCCTAACTGCAGCACTGCTTCTTAAATGCTCACATTATCAGGAAGGTAGCCACATAATTCTACTACACACCACATACACCGACTCTACTCTAAAACACATAAATATTTACATTTACAACGCCAATAGCTCTAACTCTTATTTTCTAACTGATCACTCCACTGCAAGCAAAAACAAGCATTTGCAATGCAATAGGTTTCGCATTTGCAAGAGTTTATGCTATTGGCATTGTAAATGACAATGCCTTTTATTTATCTGTTTTGTAATTAACACATAAATAAAAAAACATTGTCATTTACAATGGTATTAGCTCAAACGCTTGTAAATATGAGACCTATTTCCTTGAAAAGAAGCAGCTGCCATTGTCCCGGGCTGCTTGGAAAGTGAATTGCATATGGCCATGTCTGAACTAAGGTGGCAGAGTGGGCTGAAGAATGGTGATGGATTAAACCCAGATCTGTTGACTGGGTGTGAGTGTTTGATTGGTTCAGATGCTCCATCCATCACCACCCCCTTTTGTACCGCTTGGAAAGTGAAAGCACGCATGGCGTGCTGAATGTTGCAGGAAAGTCTTTTCTGCCTGTAGTAATAGAAACTCATTTGAAAACCAGCATTAGATTGTGCTTTGAAGCATGAGGCATAAGCGTGCACCAGGTTCTGTGCGTGAAAAGCAGCCATGTGGGAAACCAGCATTAAAGTGTGCTGTGCAGCGTGAGACGAAAGTGTGCACTTGTACCTGTGCCGTAAAAACAGCATTATGGAAAACCAGCATTAGAGTGTGCTGTGTTGCATGAGACACGAGCGTGCACCAGGGTCCATGTATGAAAACTATTATTAGTATGTGCTTTGCAGCATGAGGCATGAGAGTGCACAAGGATCAGTGTGGGAAAACTAGCCATGTGGGAAACTAGCATTAGAGTGTGCTGTGCAGCGTGAAGCGTGAGAGTGCACCAGGATCCGTGCACGAAAACCAGTTGTGTGGGAAACCAGCATTAGAGCTTGCTGTGCAGCATGAGGCATGAGCGTGCACCAGTATCTGTTTGCGAAAACAGCCATGTGGGAAACTAGCATTGGAGTTTGCTGTGCAGCACGAGACATGAGCATTTACCAGGACCTGGGGGCATTAAAACCAGCCCTGTGAAAAACCAGCATTAGTATGTGCTGTACAATTTGCATGCTGCAATTTCCCAACCATATTGTCAATCTTAAAAGAGAAACTAAAAGTCCCAGAATGCTCAATGTAGACTAAAAAGAGAATTACATCTCTCATAATAAAGAGAGACTTGACACTGGGGCTGCACCAGACACAAATATGATGTGGTTATGTTTACTATTCTGAAACAGCCAAGTGTTGGCACATGAAAAGGTATTTGTGTAAAATGCCCTATATTCATTTGTAACAATTATGCTTCCTTTTTAATAAGCATTGTAGGAAATGACCATATTTTGTGCGGCGTCCCTCCATATTTTTCCCATATCTCCTTTGCTAGCTTTACAACTCTGTGCAATTTACCCCTGCTAGTAAAGCGCCTATGCACCGTCTCAGATATGGTTAATTTGGCTCATTCCTCATCGGAATATTCAACTTGATTGGATGTCCCTACTATATGATGTAGAAAGTGAACACAGGGTCTGGAAATGTAATGGCACTAGAGGACGGCAGTGCCTATATTGCCATCAACTACAGCGGCAGGGAAAACATGGCTTCAGGCCTACCCTGTGCATTCTTGACTTCTGCACTGTAAAAATCTACATTCAACAAAACGTTTTTTGTTAGGTAAAATCATTTCTTTTAAATAACAAAAAGTCACTCCTGTGTAGGCTGTATAGCCCACAAGGCAGTGTGCATGGTCTGTGAAAGTCGAACAGTAGAAATATACAGTAAACTGCAGAAATATACAGTTAACATGCCCTTATAGTGACTTGCACCCACAAGCTATTTTTACTGTGATAAGGCTCTTGCTATCCCAAAGGGAAACACAGGGAAGCGATTGTAAAAATAAATGTTGGTATCTCCAGTTAGGGTCAAGCTACAAAAATGATGAAACAACTATTGCTTATCCCAATTCAATGGTGTGAAGTCATTTTTTTATGTATATTAGGGAAAGGTATATTTTAAAAAGTAAAATGTTCCCTGCTTGAAGCTGCTCTGGCTTATTTGCATTCTCTCATAAGCAGTGGCACAGCCAGGAATAAGCTGTGATGAATGGTATGAAAAATGATCATAGGCCAGGTACAATGGCTTGGGAATCAGGAGTTCATTTTCTCTTCCCCTGGCAGAAAGACCAGTGGGGTTGGCGCCGGAAATTAATTTACTTCAAAGGGATGTCCCCTGTGACAGGCAAATGTTTGGTAACACCTGGAGAGGTCCAGGCCTTTGTCCTTCTTATAAGGCTAGCTCCAAATGCTACCTCCAGAACTGGTGTAGGGTGACCTCAGAGAAGGAGAGTGTTGATGTACCTTGTCATACGTATGGGATGGCAGTGCACACAGGCTCTGCATAAAGAGAAAAGGATTTCTCCATCTTGGATTTTGAGAGTGAGGGGGCACTCTGGAATTCTTTACAGAAGGGCAAACAAGAACAGTTTCAAAGCGGGTTATACCTAGGAACCTTTACCCATTCGCTTTGGGCACCATTAGGAGCAATACACTAGTTGGTACCAAGCATTAATATGGAACCTCAAGACACCCTTTTTAATCACACTTTATGGACCTATGGAAGAAGAGAAGAGGACCGGACCTGATTTCTCTAACTAGAGCAGAGCTTTGAAGGATTAGACTTGCTTCCCCTTGTAACCAGGACAAAACAGTTGATGCCTATTGACCGTGTAGCTATAGGGCCACAACAAGCTGCAAGCGGACTTTTCCATGAAGTGCCCAGCTGACCAATAACAACTGGTCCTGACTTGGAACCTGCAGATGGGCTCTTCTAGAGTGAGTCTTGAGTCCCAACTGTTGTTTCTCAGGTCCTGGAAACCTGAGCTGTGTCTGAGTGCACTTGTCATACCACCTTTGAAAATTTGGGACCTAAAAGCTTTAGATTTCCAGTTCTCAGAAAGACCAGATGACACAACCCCATTCTATCCACCCAAGGCATGGCCACACTGGTTTGAAGAAAGGGGTTTCTCCCACCTGGAGCTTCACCGCAGCAGCAAATTAGTAGGCCCTGATCAATAAGGTACTCAGCTTCATGCAACTCACAGTTGGATACAGCCTAGCGGCTTGATCCACTGAAGGATTTTGACTTCAATTTCAGAGACTGAGTCACAAGGAAAAACTCTACTGTGACCAGTGACTATCAATGATGTGTAATCCTATTCAGTGCTATTATCACTTTAATATTTAAAATTAATATCTGTTGTATCCCTTAATGGAGTGGTCTTGTTTTTGTGTCATTTTGCCTATTAGATTTACTCTATTTTTATAACTCTGTTTGGTATTTTCATTGCTTGGTGTTGTTTACTGTATTACTGTTCCGACAGTAGATAAATAAGTTACACATTGCTCTAAATTAAGCCTGCCTTATTTACACCATTCTAATCAGCGGGTGGAACTTAGGTTATTAGTGACTTTGAAGGTCCACACTGTTTCGAGTTGTGATTATTTCTTGAGATGTATAGTTGTCCACCCCATATATGAATCTATTTCTTGCAATCATAGAAGAAATGCATATTTTTAAAGGACTGCTTTGCGTGCTTCTTGTTTTAGGTGCAAATGTCAAAAAGAAAAAAATACATAGTTGTATTGCTTTTTAGGTTGAGCCTAGGGAACGCACATGTGCTGTCTGGAAGACCTGTTATATTGATAAAGGAGTTTGCTCCTACCTGCTGCTTACCATTGGTTCAGTCCAGTGCCGCTCTTCTTTGTTGCCTCATACGTGGTTCATGCAGCAATACCTCACTTCAGTTTTTCGCAGAGGAGCACCGCCTGAATACAGTTTCTTCCCGCTTGCATTCTTCATCTGTTGTGGAGGAGATTTTTTTTTTCTTATTGTGACAGAGAGGCACGCTATGCTTTATCACTGTGCAAAAAATGTAAAGCTGCGCTCATATGTACAGCTATCCACCCCTGCATTTCTCTCATGCCCAGCCCAAAACCCTCCATTTCTCTCATCAGTCAGTGGTGAGAATAAAATAGTGGAGGCTCGCCTGGATGCTGTGAACTTGAATGCATGAAGTCTGCCCTCTGTGTGACAGTGCCTCTGTTAAGAGCCGTCTCGTTTCTTTTGCTAGTACTTATTTTGTGTTGCCGCTGTCTTAGGTTCGCAAGCCCTCAACCATAATTATGCAGTATGCAATCCCTTAACCAAGATGGCGCATCCTAAGCTGATTACCTTCAGCATTGATAGTACCTCAACTAATTTGGCGCCCTTAGGGTGACAATGTACGGGTGCTGCGCTGGTCAAAATAATCCAGTTTTTGCCTTCCTTCTGCCTCCGGTGCTTCAGTGAATGTATGGGTCAGTTGTTTGGTGAGACAATAAGGACTTTCACCTAGCCCATAAACTAAAGCAGTACATTAAACATTCTGGGGCCGCACTACAGATGAATGACCAAGCGCTAATTGTGGCTGTGCTCCAGAGTATGTCAGTGCTTGTGTACATTTGCGTCTGTGTGCTAATACAATATGAGCACAGACGCAAACACCTATTAGCACAGAGTTCAAAGTCTTCACCAACATCACGGCGCATTACAGACTGATCGTCTGCAATGCAGTTGGGTGCATAATCTGGCGCACAGTGACAATTAGCGCTGGTGCAGTCATCTGTAATACGGCCCCAGAATATGATATCTTTTGTGTGGACTTCCAATCGAGTAAGCAACAGAGATACTGAGAAGCTGCTGCTGCGAAGGCTCACTCATAAATGTTGTAGTCCTCAGAACAAAAAGACGGTAATGCTGACCCTGCTGTGGCAGTCATGCCATCCCTTCCTTGCCCTCACACGGTTACAAGTGCAAGGCTCCAGAAACATGTAGCATGCCTTTTGTGTGCATGATATGCACCAGAGAGTTTACAAATAGGTCTATATTTGGCAGTCTCAATGCCACGAAGTGGCATAATTCTATTCATCAACAGGGCATTGTCAACGTGTCCTTACAACGTGCAGAACACCACATGCATGTGCTATAAATGGGACCAGTCATCAGACTTTTCCTTCATCAGTCATAATTAGTAACTGTCTCTTGTAAGGTTTGATGGAACACAACATTTAAGATTTGAATGGGTGAAACCAGCCTCCAAGTGTAATACTGTGTTGGAAGACTGCAGATTAGGCAGGCATCCAAGCAGCTGACAAAGAAGCATAGTTTTGGGGTAGGGGCACAAAACCACCAACAACTTCTGAATTGTAAATGGGATTTTATGTTTATTGATATCTGGGCCACCATGTAGCCTGATATATCATCCAGTCTTGACCAAAGGTCCAATCCAGTACACAACTTTCCTTTTTATAAATATTTTCCCCATGTATCTATCTTTTTCTTTCCATACCAACCATTTGTAACTTTCCTACCCATGCAACACCTACCATCTTTTCATTCAGCTGATCACCCAGACATCCATGCATGTTCTCATACAGCTATCCATCCATTCAAGCATTCATACAAATAGCTATCATTCCACCAACCCATCCATCCTAACTGCAGCACTGCTTCTTAAATGCTCACATTATCAGGAAGGTAGCCACATAATTCTACTACACACCACATACACCGACTCTACTCTAAAACACATAAATATTTACATTTACAACGCCAATAGCTCTAACTCTTATTTTCTAACTGATCACTCCACTGCAAGCAAAAACAAGCATTTGCAATGCAATAGGTTTCGCATTTGCAAGAGTTTATGCTATTGGCATTGTAAATGACAATGCCTTTTATTTATCTGTTTTGTAATTAACACATAAATAAAAAAACATTGTCATTTACAATGGTATTAGCTCAAACACTTGTAAATATGAGACCTATTTCCTTGAAAAGAAGCAGCTGCCATTGTCCCGGGCTGCTTGGAAAGTGAATTGCATATGGCCATGTCTGAACTAAGGTGGCAGAGTGGGCTGAAGAATGGTGATGGATTAAACCCAGATCTGTTGACTGGGTGTGAGTGTTTGATTGGTTCAGATGCTCCATCCATCACCACCCCCTTTTGTACCGCTTGGAAAGTGAAAGCACGCATGGCGTGCTGAATGTTGCAGGAAAGTCTTTTCTGCCTGTAGTAATAGAAACTCATTTGAAAACCAGCATTAGATTGTGCTTTGAAGCATGAGGCGTAAGCGTGCACCAGGTTCTGTGCATGAAAACCAGCCATGTGGGAAACCAGCATTAAAGTGTGCTGTGCAGCGTGAGACGAAAGTGTGCACTTGTACCTGTGCCGTAAAAACAGCATTATGGAAAACCAGCATTAGAGTGTGTTGTGTTGCATGAGACACGAGCGTGCACCAGGGTCCATGTATGAAAACTATTATTAGTATGTGCTTTGCAGCATGAGGCATGAGAGTGCACAAGGATCAGTGTGGGAAAACTAGCCATGTGGGAAACTAGCATTAGAGTGTGCTGTGCAGCGTGAAGCGTGAGAGTGCACCAGGATCCGTGCACGAAAACCAGTTGTGTGGGAAACCAGCATTAGAGCTTGCTGTGCAGCATGAGGCATGAGCGTGCACCAGTATCTGTTTGCGAAAACAGCCATGTGGGAAACTAGCATTGGAGTTTGCTGTGCAGCACGAGACATGAGCATTCACCAGGACCTGGGGGCATTAAAACCAGCCCTGTGAAAAACCAGCATTAGTATGTGCTGTACAATTTGAGAGACGAGCGTGCACCAGGATCTGTGCGCGATAGCCAGCCACATGGGAAACCAGCATTAGAATGTGTTGTGATGCGTGAGACACAAGCGTGCATCAGGATCTGTGTATGAAAACCAGAATCAAAATGTGTCCAGTGCTGCGTAAGACACGAGCTTGCACCAGGATAAATGCATGAAAAATACCCCTGTGGAAAACCAGCATTAGTGTGTACTGTGCCGCATGAGGGTGCACCAGAATCTGTTCATAAAAACCAGGCATGTGGAAAAGTAGCATTAGAGTGTGCTGCGCAGCATGAGACACAAGCGCGCATTAGGATTTGTGTAGGAAAACCTGCTGTGCTATGTGGAAAACCAGCACTAGAGTGTGCTGTGCAATGAGTGACATGAGCATGTACCAGAATTCCTGTACAAAGACCTGCCACGTAGGAAGCTGGCACCAGAATGTATGCTCTAAGTTTCACAAAAGTATGAGACCGATGCGTTGCCAATGCTTGTTTAATTAGCATGGACACAAAAAGATAGGGCTGCTGGTAAAATGCCAAGTATGTTGTATGAGTCAAACTAAACATGCACTGTTATGCAACTTATTGTGCAAGTTATATGTTTGTCGTTAACACCTTGTAACATTCATTATACGCAAATCAAAACACTTTCTTTCATCATTTTAACACTTAGCTTTTTTCATTGCCTTTTTGTTTGCCTTTTTAATCTTTCGCTCGATTTGATATTATTTTTCCCCTGCCATTGTTTCCATTCTCTTCCCCTGATGTTATTTCGTTATGCTTTATCAATATTTTCTTTGCTTTCACAATGTTTACCTTAAATGCTATTTCCATTACGATTATTTCTCTCAATTTCAGTGATTTAACGCCAGAGCCGAGTTTGGCATCCTGTTGAATCGTGTGTCCTCTATCTAACTCCGCCCGAGCACGGCGAGCAGTGATCAGCTGCTTCTGTCTGAACCTGCTGGGCTGCGTTTCGTTTCCGAAAAGGGCCGAAGAGCAGGGGATACTCAATACTGTGGGGATACCAGATATTACACAACACCGGCAGTCACAGTTGTTCACCCATTCCAATGAAGATACAAAACTGTGGGAAAGGGTAATGCACTGAAGGCACCGGTTCAGAAATGGCGTCAACAACAGCCTTGGATAAACATAGAACCACAGCTCGGTAATCTTGAGAAAAACAAATACAAGACAAGAATATCCTTTTTCTCAAATAACACAAGGCACATCATAATCAATTGTGTTAGCAGCCTACCTCGTGCCTGGTTCAGAAAAACTTTAATCAGCCCAAGTTACAGGATGCAAGCCCAGAGCCGAAGAACTCTGTGGCGAGGAGAACAGCCAGCACTTCAGAGATGATGTGGAGGTACAGTGCCCTTTGGATGAAAAAGTATGGAGAGGTTGAGGGTCTCAAGACTTGAAGAGAAGGAAACCTTCGTAATAAGGAGAGTGTAAAAGTACAGAGAGTCAACAGGAAAAACATAAGCGAGGTATCTGGTGAAAATAAGTGTTGAGACTCAAGGCCACGTGACAAACCAAGTTTGAAAGTGAAAACTTGAACCAACTAGGGCTGTTACTAGGCACCTGTCGATTACCCGTGAAGTTTTAATATGCTAATTCTGCCTTACATGCCCCAGACGTTCCACACCTAACCCAGAAGTGTAAATCTGCTACTACTTGCGCTAGCTTCCTTGTTCCCATCGTTCATAGTCCTGACTACTTCTGACAGTATATATTATAAGGCTGTAAACCATGGACAGTAAAATATTTCCGCCAGTATTCTTATTTTAGGTCGTTGTTTTTTTTCTAGTCCTTAAAATTCCATAAAATGGGATCTTATGTTTTTACCACTTTATAACCAGCATACTAATACATTTTTAATGATATTAAAACCTATATGACGCACACAGAATAAAGTAGTATTATCCTTCTGTCATGCTATCTATTGTAGATTGAAACTCATCCAAATGATTGTGAAAACTGAATTTTAGTTCAACAAAAATGTGTGCTAAACATTATGGGGCAGATTTACAAGCCCCTTGCATCACTTTTGCGCCGCCATTGCGTCACTTTTGTGGCGCAGCAGCAGCGTAAACGTTGCGGCCCATTTAAAACATGACGCAGCTAGGGAGATGCGTCATGTTGTAAAGCCCTGCGTCACGTTATACCTGCGCCAGGTATAATGTATGCAGGGTAGGCAGGCGTTCCCATGCAAAAAGCTACGTAGAACTGGTCAGTGAAATTTACAAGATTTCACTGCATCACTCTATACCTTCACTGCAGCAAAATTCCTACGCCAGCTCAGACCAGGCGTAAGGATTGACGCAGGGCATTTTACATGGGAACTACCTATGTTTTCTGGCGCATTGTTGGGTTGCGTCACTTTTGTGACAAACTCCAACAATGCGTCACTTTTCCTCCAACAGATGCGTCAGAATTTCTGACGCATCTGTAATTCCTCGCGCCATGGTGCACTGTATTGTAAATACAGTGCATCCATGGTGGCGCAAGGACATTTGAAGGTGACACAAGGAAACTGACTCATCTAAGCAGATGCGTACGTTTTTTGTAAATCTGCCCCTTTGAACCTTTGTGCAGTTAAACGAAAACACCGCACTTGACAGAACTGTATTTTCCCGTGTTTGGCTAAACTGTGCTCCAGCTAGACCTGACTTCCATCTTCGATTTTATCCCAGCCAAGATGTGTGTTTTAGTTTCTCACTATGACACCACATGTAACTAAAATGTGCACGTATGCTCTGAATTGACATGCTGTTCTTGAAGAACTGCACTGTTTGTGTAATTACATTTGTACTTCCACCTACGATGAAATTAGGTTAGACTAGAGCACATCAATATGCAGGTAGAGGCTAGTGCTAGAATGGTGAATTACGAACATATGAAAACAAATTTTTAAGGAAACATTGTTATTTAATCACAATGTATCGACCAAAATATATTATACACAAAAATACATATTCCCGTCATCACAATTAGTGCCCCAGAGGGAAAGGGTTGGTTGGGGAGGGTGTCAGTGGAAGAAGCCAGATACATAAAACATGAATGACTTAAAGTTCAAATCAAATACACCATGCTTCTAAAAATGCAGTAAATATCATGCAGAGGGTAGAAGCTAATAAGCGGACAGGCTGTCGACGTTTCGACCTACAATGACGTAGGCAGTTATGGAGCCTTACAGTAGGGTCTTCCTCAGGACGGGGGTGGGGCGGAGTGCCTAAAAAGTGGGAAAGGGATATATGTTAGGGCAAGTCCCGAAGGATCCCGATTAAAAATGATGGAATTAGCAGAAAAAAGGTGGAAAAAGGGATTTATGATTACCGTGAATCATGAAATGAGAACTTGGAACATTTAGCTGATGCAGAGGCGACTTCACAATAAGTGGCATCAATCAGAATATCTAAGGAATACAGAACTGGCATTAGAAACCTGGACTGCATCGCAAAATGCACCGTAAATCAAAGTTAAACAATAATGAGCACAGAGGCAAGGACAGGAAATTGACAGTCCTGCCAAGCATCACGCAACACGTGTGACGCTCATGCATTTCAATGCGGTGATCCGCATCACCGCACTGAAACGCAATGCCACGCATTTTGCACCTGCCACCAGGCGAGCCACCAACGGTGCCTGTCACTGGCAAATGGTACGGCTGCAGCGCCAGCACGGCTCATAACACAGCAAGGGGCCGGGATGCCTTCACTCTCAGTCCTATAGTGCAGCCAATGAATGATCACCGTGTCACCAGTGGGGCCGGGATTAAATCCGGATGTGTGGCGGTAGAGTGCCGTCACGTCCGGACAGGAACAGGAAGTTAGTAAAGCGGCGGGGGAATCTTAGAGTGCATGCTGCCTGCTGCCTGCTGCTCACTCACAGCCTCTCATGGCAGGCCGGGCCGGCCGCGGCGGCCGCAAGGGGTCCGGCCGCATGATCGATTGCGGCCACCTGTGCCCCGCAAACCAGGCTGCAGCAGCAGTTGACCTGACCTCCTGGCAGGCCGCTGAGCCGGCGAAAGTCTGCTCTGGGCTGGCCAGCCCCACCAGGAGGACGAGCGCGGCCACGGCGGGGGGGGGAGCGGTCGAGGCGAGGAGTGTCCGACTCGAGTGGACAGTGGCAGTTCTGCCTGGATGAACACAACACTGGCAGTACTAGTGGCAGGCAGTCTGTGCTGCACATCGTGCCTGGGCAGCACTGCAGCAGGTCACTCAACATAAGTAAGTCAGCCCCCACGCAGCACTACGCACGCGACGCCAGTGGCACTTATTTTTATGTAAATGTCAGCACGTCGTGCTCTGGTGCATCAATGCTTGCAACTTATATTGTACAACCGGTACTAAAATAGAGGCAACTAATTGGAAACGGAAACCCATGTGTTTACTTAGGTAGGATTCTGGAATCCATAACGTAGCAATTATGAGCGCTGCAAGGCTGGCTGTCACACAACAAGATGATGGTACAAAAAGTAAAACCTAAAACAGCACGTTCCTTCTCGGTCTTAGTTCTTGGATAATTTTATTTCCATCGCTCGTGAGTAAACTGCCATAAAAAAACATTGCAGTTGTTGCCTGAAATTCGGACTGACTATAAGGCTGTCTGTCACTGTGCTGACATCACATGATTGGCCAGTGTCAGCAGTAATTACACTCAGCAAGAGCTCAGAGAGCTGTTAACTTCTTTGTAGTCGCTTGCCTCCCTTGACATGCGTTTATTAAAAAAAAAAGTCAGAAAGCCTAGTCTGTTGTGAATGTAGAAACAGTGAATAGTTCTCAAAGAAATTGGGTACGGGTAGGCCAGCCAGAAGGTGAGACACTGTCACACAGCACCTGCGCAGAGAGGTAAGAACTCAGGAACCCTAATGCATTGTTACAGCCCATTCCCCTTAGTCCTTCTACAAAGCACTGCGTCAGGTATTCACATCTACTTGCCCAGCCGTAGCACCGTGACCTATTACTAACCTGAATCATGATGTGAAACTAAAACAATTAACTTAATAAAAGGCATTGATCTGCAGGGCTGCTCTGTCTGATCATCCTTCAGGATTCAGAGAGCCTGCTGCCTGAGTCCTGGTTTAGTTTGTTTACCTCTGCAGCACGTGTTATCACATTACAACTGCAGCTGCTCGGAGTCTCATCTAGGGCTGTCCACTGAATGGGTATTATCATCATCAAGTTGGACAGTGCGTGGACATTTACACTCTCTGCAGTGTTCTTCCCATGATCAGTGTCTTTTTTCTGATTTGTGCCCAGCCTGCCCGAAATGTTGTTGACTTCAGTGGCTCCTCTGCTCACACATCCTGTTGGGGCCTAGACACTCTCCGAGAGACCTGCCACATCATGATGACTCAGACTCGAGGCCTAGGCCAGGGGTCCCCATCTTGTTGCTAAGCAATGGCCCGCTGCCTCATGAACATTACAAGGCAAAGGGAGGGCCCGGCTGCCTCGTGATCATTACAAAGGAAGGCAAGAGGAGGAGAGGCAGAGCTGAGTCCGAGTGACGTCACCTGCAGCCCTCACCAGGACAACAACAGGTGGCCAGCACGGTGCATGTGTCGGCATATGTACACAGAACTTTAATAAAGTACTGCTGCTGATGAACTTAACTTGTGTAATTTCATGGTTATGCATTAGTTTACAGTACAGTCCGGTTACAGGTGGAAGTAATAGGGTTAGTCTCCTTCCATTTCTGGTGCTCTGCAACAGTTTCAAGAAGTTCTTGGAGTTTCTTGTTGCTCAATTAGCTGTAATTTCTGATATTTAGAAGTTTCCATTGTCTTAATTGCATGATTTTTGCTCGCGAGAAAGTGTCACTCATAGTCGTTGAAATGTCACTCATAATTTCACGCAAATTTTTAAAATGTCACACATGGCATGATGGCAATCTGAAACCTTGGCAGCTATGATCAAATGACAAACACATGTGGGCTGTAAAAATCCAGCGTCCCACTCGGAGCTTAAATCAGGAATGGCAAGGGACCCATCATCCGATGGTAGTGTTAAAAGCTACTCGGAACGTGAAGCCCGTGCGTGCACGTTGTTTCACTTGTGATGCGTGGACAAAAAGTAAGGAAAGACTACGGGGCATATTGCGTGAAAAAATTATCGCTGAGCTGCGGCGATTTGTATCGCACATAAACCTTGGTATTACCAAGGTTTATCGCAAATGCGATAAAAATCGGCCGCAATGCATGAATATCGCTGAAAAGTCCGCGATATTCATGCATTAGCGAGCTAATGCTCTTAGCCATGTTATCCACCTCCCATTGGATAACATGGCTAAGAACTGCTGAGGGCAGGTGTTAGCTTTTGGAGATATTCGCGCTTATCGCGAATATCTCCAAAAGTTGGTAATAGGAGATAGCGATGTTAGCAACTGTTTCCAGTCGCTAACATCTTGGCACGCCCACTTTGCATGTCATTAGTGATAAATATCACTGACATGCAAAGTGGGGCCCAAGATGGTCGCTATCTCCTACTAGCTGTCGCTAACTGGTGTTAGCGACAGCTAGGTAATAGGGAGATCATTTTATCTCCGCTTTCTTGGCTTTTAAAGCCAAAAAAGCGGAGATAAAGCCCCTTGATAATAGGCCCCTACGTGCGCAGAGTCCTCTGTTTGTGAAGTAAATGCGAAATGGTGCAAGATGTAATTATGAACACAATCCAATTAATAAATACAAGGAAACAGCCATAGTGAAAAAATAATTAAAAAAAGAGCGAGGTTATCGGCGCTGTTGTAATGAAGGACAACATAAATAGAATACCTTCAGTGTGAAGTTTATTGCAAGATAGAAAATTAAAGATATAAATATTAATCAAGAAAATAGAGCTTTGAATGAGTTGCTGATCGGTCCGTGTCCAGGAGAAGAATGCCGATCATCAACTCCTTCAAAGAGAACACAGAACATGGAATACTGAATTCCTCCAAAAGGTAACAATCTAAATAATTATTGCTGATTATGCATAGATGATTTTAAAAGATGACACTGAACAAACTCGCACTCTTGCGTGACGATCTTCAGAAAACGGACATGGTAAAGTAATCTTACCAGGTTTTCTCGATCGCAGCAATGTTCTTACTTCAGTTCATTATTCTTCTATCCCACGATGTTTTAAAAAGCTCATTTATGCAAATAATTTTCTTTTAAAACACATAAATTCTCTTTCACCAACCTCCGTCGCCAAATTATGTTGTAATGAAGGACAACATAAATAGAATAACTTCAAGTGTGAAGTTTATTGCAAGATAGAAAATTAAAGATATAAATATTAATCAAGAAAATGAGTTGCTGATCGGTCTGTGTCCAGGAGAAGAATGCTGATCATCAACTCCTTCAAAGAAAACACAGAATATGGAATACTGAATTTCTCCAAAAGGTAACAATCTGAATAATTAAAGATAGAGGATACAACAGGTGCGTACCTGTCTCGCAGGATGGTAAAAAGCGCATATAAGCCAAAGATGTCATGATGTAATCAAATGCAACCAGGAATACAGATGGTCTAATCCCTGCATCTCCGTATGGGTCACAGTCTGGAGGAAATCAATATAGATCAATGGTACCATACTAGTGGTGCTCAACTAGTGCACAGGGTGGTACAAGCACTATATTCTCTAAACCTTGTATAGTTAACATAATTAAGGCATGGCTCACTAAGGGTCCAAGGACAAAGCAGTCACCCTCAGAGGCAAGAGATAGGGGGTAGGCATCAGGGATACAGTAAGCAAAGGATGGAGGGTCCTAGTTGGAACCCCCGCCAGCTAAAGCGGTGCTGTAGATTATGGTCATAGCGTCACTAGTTGGGCAAAACTACTGTCATTCTCATTGAGGCCATTGTTTATTGAGTCGAAGAAAAGCATCCATTTGGACTCACGGATATCCAGTACATGTCCGATGTTCTCATCCCGTGGTCCCACAACAGCTTTTTCTAGAACAATCCATTTGAAACTATCCGGCGAATGTCCTGCACATTTAAAATGTTCAACTAAGTGGGCGCCTGCCACTTCACTGCAAATGCGGCTGTGATGTTGTAACATCCTTCCTTTGACTTTCTGCTGGGTCTGTCCTACGTAAATCAAGTCGCAGGGACACAAGATCACATAGATGACATTACTTGTCTTGCAATTCGTGTATGTTTGGAGTGCCACCTTATGTTGTTTGTGGAAAAATTTCTTGGTTTGATTTGTGTTGGGACAGGCCTTATATTGCCCACACCTGTGGTGGCCAATGACCGGTGGAAGGATCTACAAGGATAGGACGGTGGCTGGCACAGGTGGTTCCAGAAACGAGCGAATGATATGGTCCTTGATGCTTTTAGCCTTTTTGAATGAATGCATAGGCAATGCGTCCTGTGAAAGATCATCTGATATGAGCCTCTAGTGTTTAATAATGATTTTCTTTATGTCATTAGTCTGTGTAGAACATGTTGTGAGACAGATCAAAATGTCTTCCTGCATGTCAGACCGTTCTCTCAGCTGGAGAAGGGTTTCTCTGGGCTGAGCCAGGCATATTTCCTGGCCTTCTTGACCAGTCTCTTTGGATATCCACTTCCCTCCCGAAATCCGGTGTCCACACTGCACTTGGCTTGACTCACAAAATCTGGCATAGGGGAAGGTGGTAACTGATGCAGTACTACCTGCTGCAGTTGCCTTATTATCACCTCATTCTGCGTCTGTGGATTTAAATTTTGATTTTGGACATTATTATTCTTAATAAATGTACACTCGTATTTCCAATGCCCCAATTTTCCGCAACGCGACAGGGAAACTTTTTCATTGCCTCTTTGTTGCTCATTCGGTTTACCCCCACTACCTTCCCCTTGACCTTCCCCTCTTCCTTGATTATTTGTGTGATTACTTAACTGGAGTTCTTGTTGCTCTGTTAATTTTTCTTGAGCCCACATTACCTTTTCTTCTAATTTCTTTCGTTTATTGTCAATCTCATCCCCACAGTAAATCAAATCAAATCAAAGAGAACTTTATTCGGTTTCATTCATAAAACCCATAAAAGTTACACAGCATCCGGATCACCTTAAAAACATGATATAATAAAATTACATGCAATATATATCAATAAAAGAAGTTAAAGATGACCCCATAAGTAAAATGCATATACTAGACACAATGGCAAAAAGGACTGGGGATTCCTGCCACCGAATGGGGGTACAAAATTTCCAGATATGCCCTCGTTCTCACAGTAGTTTTCAAATAACCCACAATGAAAAAGATACAGTCTGCCAGATAGAAAAGCGCTGGGCAAACCTAGTTAAAATTCAACTTCTTTAAAAGGGGGATTAAAAAATATCTCCGGGGTACCTCATAAAATTTGCAAAATAGCATAAAGTGTAGCAAATCCTGCAGAGACTCACGGTCGAAGACGCAGGGTGCTAACACCTGACCTCTACTGCACCCTTTTGGGACAGCGAGTAGCAAATGGAAGACATCCAAACGAAACCTGACCAGTAAAAATTACTCATATGTGGACAATGACCCCAGGAGATTAGGCTCTGGTAACAGGTTTGTTTTTATCATCAGGAATTTGCGAACTCTATGTTTTCGCATCTCTAGCTCGTCTCTTTCTAGCTTTCTTAAGCTGCTAAAAGATTTCTTAACAAACTCCACATCCTTTTGTACAATCTGATTAGGCTTTGAGAAAAGTTCCGGACGCCCCAACTCTTCAAGGCAACCACTAATATATTTCAGCCATGGTATTCGGGGCATGTGATCGAGGCTCAAACAGTCAATTAAGATCTGATTAAAATCCTTATTCAGCCAACACTTGAGCCAGAACACTAGGGGGCGCAAAGCCTAAGTGTCACATAAAAAAGGTACCCCCAATTCCTAGTGAACCACCAGGTTCGATTAACCACTTGGCACACCCAGCAAACACTCCAAAAATATATTCTCAACCACCTGTATTGCATCTGTGCCAATATACCCCCAAATTTCACTGCCATAGCACGCTGTTGCTGTACTTTTGGCCTGATAAACTTTCAACATGGCCGCGATTGGGCGCTTACCCATCTTTGCGGCAAAGTTGAAAATAGCAGCATTTACCCTCGTGAGCTCACACTTTTTTTTCTGAATAAGAGGCCCCCACTTCCGGTGATCATCCACTAAAACTCCCAAATATGAGAAGATGGCTCTTTTTGAGACTTTGCTAGTGACCTGTGTTGTGTTGCCTGGACGGGACGCCCGTTCCAAGCGTCCTGCTGCCCTGGTGGGACTCCTGGTCACAGGGTGCACCGCCATATCTTTCCTACCTGCCTGAAAGCTCACAGCTGTTGCTGCAGGGGGAGGCACTGTCATCGCGCTATAAAGCGCCGCCTTCCCCCACGCAGCACATGCCCCTTTTTGAAACTTTGCTAGTGACCTGTGTTGTTGTGTTGCTTGGATGGGACACCCGTTGCATGCGTCCTGCTGCCCTGGTGAGACTCGTGGTCCCAGGGTGCACCGCCATATCTTTCCTGCCTGCCCGAGTGCTCACAGCTGCTGCTGCAGGGGGAGGGGCTGTCATTGTGCAATAAAGCGCTGCCTTCCCCACGCAGCGCGGGGCCCTTTTTGATACTTTGCTAGTGACCTGTGTTGTTGTGTTGCCTGGACGGGATGCCCGTTGCACGCGTCCTGCTGCCCTGGTGGGCCTCGTGGTCCCAGGGTGCACCGCCATATCTTTCCTGCCTGCCGAGTGCTCACAGCTGCTGCTGCAGGGGGAGGTGCTGTCATCATGCTATAAAGCACCGCCTTCACCCACGCAATGTGGGACACGTGCGGGCAACGCTGGGAGAATCCAGGGACAAGGGCGGGGCGGTCTAAGGCCGTCCGAGGCCGGAAGAGGCTGGGCTGGGCCGCCCCTCTTCGTTTCTGCATATTGAAGGTACATTTGGCAAGATAACTTTTAAATCCCCGCATTGCTCCCTTTGCTAACTGTTAATCCGCCCAGTTAATCTGTTCGGGTGCTTATCTTCACTGACTGCCCCTGTGTCCTGCCGCTTTATTGACTCTACTTTGTGGGCAACTATTGAAAACTTTGTGGCAAACAGGAGATATTTTGTCAAACCCATGGTACGTCACAAGGCGCAAATTTAGGAGACTTTTCATCGAGCGCCACACCCCGTAAGCTGGTTTACTTTAGCCCTAAAAACTTGTGTGGCTGGTTCATACAAATAGCTAATTGGGCTACGCCAATCAAATATCTTGGTCATATTTGTTTTTTTTAAATATATTTATTTTGATATCAGAGATGGTGTTGGGAGGCTTTTGACTCATTGCAGCAACTTGGTGACACTTAGCGTCTGCTGTTGATTATGTCAGGCGGGTCAATCTAACAATGAGTAAACGGAAGGGAACTGGTGGAACGCTAGATGATTTTATAACGCGAGCAGAATCTGTAATATGCCACGAAATCAAACTTGCACGAAGAAGACTTTCATTAGATCCCTCTAAACTCCCCACAAACACACAAATCGGGGCACAGTCACCAATAAATGCATTACATATAAACACAGGTATGGTTAGTTAGCATGATAATGCCCAACTTGTTTTGAATAATCCCACAATAGATCTAATGGGATCGCTTGATGTAAATGATCAAGCAAGTCCGGGGATCTTAACAAGACTACGGGTACAGAAAACAGTGGGAGTATCTAAAGAAAAAAGTGAAAATTGCAGTGGGGGAAAAGAACTGGTGAAAAAAAAGAGACAGTGGATGGAAAAGGGAGTTCATGCAATGGGGATTCTAACACATTGGAACAGGAGGGTAGCAGGTATAGAACAATAGGGGTGCAAACTTATGCTAATAACCACTTTGGACAAGGCAGGGATAATGAAGTAGTAGAAGCAGTAGAACAAACTGTGGTAGATATTTTTAAAACTGCCATAGATTCCATTCAGACCCAGATAAATGAATGTATGGACAGCAAAATAAGAGCTATGGATAACAAAATTGCCCAGTTAAATGATGCAATAAACCAACTGGGTAACAATATTGGAGAGGGAAATGGAATAATTGAAGAAGGGGCAAACCTAATAGCCGATCTAAAGATCCTTCTAATGGCCAGCAAGGAATCCAGTATTGTGTTAATAGTTTTTTGAACCAACCGAGCACAGAAACTTTAAATAATGCTCAGATCGGGAATAGAGCAGAGGCTTTAGGGGTATATGAGCCAAAGAAGAAGGCACTTACCCGTCCCAATAATAGTTTAACTAATCCACAGCGTGCTAGTTGTAGGGCATCAGTGTATAGCCCAAAGGGGACAGATTTGATTCCTAAATCGGATATCTTGAATCTACCTCCTGCTACATGTCCTTATGTTCTAGTTTTAGCTGGGGTCCCAGCACTGAAAAGGGACCAAAATGAATGCTGGCACAATCTTAGGAATAAAGTTGTCGATTGGTTATCCAAATATACAAAGTTTAATTTGAACAAAATAAGCGAAATCCTGATGGTGCGCAGGGTAGGGTGGGTGGGGTTTCCCCTAAGGACATACAGGGAGACTGCATTATCGTCAATTTTAGACACCCTCACGTAGTTCGCACCCTATTGAAAGCACATAAGGAAACGCCAACTTGGAAAACCAATATCTATGCCCTCTAATAGCTTCCAAGAATTGTCTTCCCTTGAAGCGGTAGATTAACTGCACCAGTCAAATTTTATTGTAAAAATATTGAAAGCAGCAGAGAGGGAAGTAGAGGGGATAAATATAGTACCAATCATGAACCCTTGCGAAGAAATGGGAGAGGAAGAAACATGCTGTGTGAGAGAGGATGTGTTATTTTCTTCCAGAGACATTGACACAATATCCAGTGAAGGTCCCATGAGAGATGTAAGCTTTAGGGCCAGCGCTGATCTAAAAGTTATCTCATGGAATATAGCAGGCCTTAAAAAGAATGTCAGGGATCCTGAATGGAATGAATTTATTGAAACAAGTGATATCTGTTTACTACAGGAGACCTGGGCAACTAAGATTTCACAAGGGGTAGGGATGATAAAATTTGGCTTGAATTGTTGATAGCAGCAAAAAATAAGGACCAAATGGCATTTTAGAAACTTGTGGCTAAAGGAAATAAAAATGAAAAGGGCTCTAGAGATGTTCAAATTGATGAGACTACCTGGATAGATCATTTTACAAAGTTGTATACAGCCCCTGAGATTGAAAGTTCCCTCAACGACGAGCTATTGCTTAGCTCGAGTGAAGGAATTTTAGATTTTGATTTACAAGAAACGATCTTGGCTATTAATTCAGTTAAAAATAGTAAAGCCCCAGGACTAGATAAGATTCCAGGAGACTTATATAAACATGATACCTATGTCTGGGGCCCCTATATTAACTATTTGTGTAACTCTTTAGCTGCAGGAGCTGATTTACCAGAGACGTGGAGGGGGGCGGAAATCATTTGTTTTTTTAAAAAGGGCGATAGGAGCGATCCTGCGAACTATCGCTCAATTAGTTTAATTGATGTTTTACAGAAGATATACGCAAGGCATATTTTAAACTTTATTAATTTTTGGATTGAGGAAAAAGCAGTTCTCTCAAAGTTCCAGGCAGGATTTAGAGACAAAATAAGCACCGTAGATCAGGTGTTTAGGTTCTGTTGTATGTGTTGGAAGTATGTAAACATAAGGAAGGGTGACTTATATGTGGCGTTTGTTGATTTAAGGGCTGCGTTTGATCTCATCCCCGGACACCTGTTATGGAAGACACTTAGCAGCCAGGGGTTACCAGCCAACCTCCTGGAACAGATCATTAAGTTGCATGAAAACAACTATGCAAAGGTGAGGTGGGGCCCGGGAGGTGAACTAACTAGCCCAATCCCCACATAAAAAGGAGGGTTCACCAAGGCTGTGTGTGGCACCAACCTTGTTTTCATTATTTGTTAATGATATTCCATGTTTTTTGAAGGGTTGCAATAATGATGCATCGAAACTGGGTGGTGAGACAATACCTGCCCTATTACTTGCGGATGATACTATTCTTATATCACAAGCACTGAAAGGCCTACAATGTTTACTTAGTACTTTCCAAACCTACTGCTGAAAAAAGGGCCTTGATATTAATACCAAATAGAAAAGAGCAAGCTGTTATTAACGCGAAACACTATACCGATCCTAAAAAGGCATGGAAACAGCCTCAATAAGACGGTATCGCTAGCACTTGAGGTATTTCGATTTAAAGCCCAATCAGCAGCACTATATTGTGCTGAATTATGGGGGTCTTCATGTAAAAAGGCTTTTGAGGGTAATGAGTACATTGTTAAAATTACCGGTGCATACTCGGCTAATACCAACAATACCAACCATGCTCGATCTTAATATGAAACGCACTGACCACTATGCAATAATGAGACCCTTGATGTTTTGGGTCAGACTCTGGACAACACCTGAGCTGCTGGATTATAAGGTGGCTCTAATAGAAATAAAGGATATGGACACTAGTAATTGCATTATATGGTTGAAACACGTTAGCACTTGGTTAAAGAAGATCGGCCTAGCACACTTTTGGAATAATCCATCTACACTATCTTCAAATTAAAAAAAGATTCTAAAAACATCTTTTTGGGCATTTATGGATCACAATAGATTAAGTGATAGAGTGAATGGATCTTTGACTAGCAAGTTTCTCACGTTCAAAGATAGTGCTTGCTTACGTAAACATAAGGAAGGGTGACTTATATGTGGCGTTTGTTGATTTAAGGGCTGCGTTTGATCTCATCCCCGGACACCACTTGCTAAAACACTATACTTGAAATATAGATATGGTGTATTAATGATAATAACAAGTATAGCAAGGTGGACAAATGACAGTAATGAAATATGCAAGTTGTGTTCTGTAAAAGTTAAAGAAGATATTCCACATGTTTTGTTCTTTTTTCTGGCCTATACGGTCCCTAGAAAAAGATGGATTTAACCACTTTGCATAAATATAGGTGTGAGATTGTATAGAGAAGCAGAAAGGATTCTAAAAACTGACACTCGCCAGGTCACTGTCTTTGGTATTAGCAGGTTAGTGCTGGCTGTAAATTGTATTAGAATAAAAGTTGGTGAGAAATTGTAGAGAACTGTTATTGAGATGCACAAGTTGTCTAGGAAACACTATAACAAATTGCATCACCAAAGGATACATATTTGGTATGCTTAGAATAATTATGTTCTAAACTTCAATGCTTAATATTGTCTTCATATGTGTGCTTCCAAATTATTTGCACTTTAGTTCTTAGATAACTATGTCCTCAAATCCGAATGTTTTTATCTTATTTTTATATGCCTTTTTAAATTATTTATATAAGGTTCATAATATAATGATTGACACCTCCCATCCATGATATTTACTAATTATTGAATTGTACCTAAACCTGGTATTTGTAATATTGTGATCCCTCTCTTGTATGTACTTGCACTGCTTTTTAATGTATCTTTTATGATACTGTAGCATCGAAATAAAGAATGAGAATGAGTGAGAAGATGGACGTCAGAGGGACCTTCTCAGGACATACTGTGAAGACAAACTTTTTCTTGGGCCGTATCCCTACCTGTATTATATATGATTTGGCATTGTTTATTGCTAGGTCTCGTGCCCCCATAACATTTAAAAAGGTGTCAAGCAGGGTTAGGAGTCCCCTGGCAGTTCTGGTTATAAGAACCGCATCGTCCGCGTATAGTAGGACAGGGAGACCCCGTCGACCTACATACGGGAAGTCTGCCCCTGTGTTAACCAAAGCTCTATCCAGATCATTTATATAGAGGTTAAACAAAAAGGGGACAAAGATGTAGCCTTGTCATACACCCCTCCCAATTTTAAAATTACTAGAGACACGAAGATCCTGAGCGTATCTAATGTTCACCTTAATGGCCCTATGCAGATCCTCTAGGAAGTTAACAATGTTATCCTTCACCCCCATGGCCCTCATGGACGGCCACAGCTTAACCCGGTTGACACCGTCAAACGTGGATGAAAGGTCCATGAAGGACAGGTAGATCGTACCTGGGCGGGAAATCGTGTACTTACCAAGGATCACATAAATATTAAGGCATTGGGCCAAAGTTGACTGCCCCGGGCAAAACCCATATTGGATATGAGATTATATTGTGCTCCTCTGCCCAGGTAGATAACCTTTCTAATAGCACACCTCCTATAACCTCTACCACTGAGTCAAGAAGGGAGATCGGCCTATAGCAAAAAGTACTATTGCGGTCCCCCTTCTTAAACACCGGCACAATAGTTGAAGTGGCCCAGGAGTCAGCACAACAATCTCTGGCTGCAGTTTTAAACACGACCACCGGAGCCCATAAGTGGATCAGATTTGAAGAGGTCCGGTGGGATGCTGTCCTGGCTTTGCTCCTTGTTGCATGTCAGGCTGGCAGTTCCAACCTCGACCTCATTCTGATCGAAAACCAAAGCTGCAATATCCGCCGCCCTAACTGGCAGTTGAGATTGGTCCGTACGGCCCTTGAACATAGATTGAAAATGGGACACCCATTCTTCCTCCGTGATATGGGAACCTAGGTCACTACCTGTATCTTTCTCAAATAGCGGTCTATTGACGATCCCCCAGAGCCTTGAACTGTTACCTAACATACTTGTCTCTAACAACTCTCTCCAGGCCTCCACCTTCAAGGCACCCCTGCGTATAGCCTGGATCTGTTATATTCGTTACGACAGGCATGTATCAGAAGTTGGTTTCTCGGGGTAACTTTCAAAATCTCCTTCAGGTTTCGCACAGCTTGGGAACAGGAATAATCAAACCATCTAGGATTTGAAAATAACTACCCTACGTGCAGGTGCACTTAGGAGTACCCCTACCCTGTTGGTGATAACGCTAAAGGCACCGAGGACATTCCTCGGAGAGGTACCTAATGCGACACAAAGTGCTAATTCAGGAAGGCATAAGTCTCTTAACCTAATATGAAAGTCATCGGGGGAAACCTGTGACCATTTAAGATGGCGCCTACCATCTGTTGGTCTTAGTGTGCCTGGTATCACCACCTTAGATTTACTAAGAAGGAGAGGGCCACTCAATTGCATGCAAAGGGGCTATGGTCGCTGTAGACACTTTCCTTAATAATAAACCCAGTAAAAAAGAATTGAAGGGTATATTAAATTAAAATGTAATCAATAAAAGATCCAATACCTCTTCTTTTAAAAGAACGGCTAAGAGATTTGCTTTGTGGGGCAGAGAGGGACATTAATGACATTAGATTGTATTCATTAAGTAAGTTATTCCAGACTTCTCCCTGGGACAAATGCTCAAAGTGGAAAACCCGCATTCGGGGGCAACCCAAATCAACCACACTAGTATACCTCGGATATCCACAAGGGTGTATGTTAAAATCTCCCAGCATCATTAGGTTACATGATATAAAGCCACAGGTCTGCCATATATAAGAACCCAGCTGTGCGATACTGTATTCCCCTAAATTACTTGACGTGGCGTTATAAAAGTTTATCAGGCCCATACAAGTGGTCCCCTTCTTCAATACAATAGCTTGAAGACCCAATTTCGAAGAGGGGAGGGTCTGAATCTGGCAATCCACTTCCAACGATATATAGATAACCAAACCACCCTTAGCTTTTGCCGATGGCGAAGCTGGCACGAAGAAGGCCTTGAATCCCTCCAAAAATAAATTACAATTCACCAGCCATGTCTCCTGGAAACAGATCACTGAAAATTGCCTGACAAACTGCAGCCATGTGGGATCCTGAAATTTATCTGCCAGACCTGCAATATTCCATAACAAGATATTGTTATTGGGTACACTGGGGACCAACACACTTTGTTCAGTTGAAGGATAAACCTTCTGCTGGGACTGTATCTCTATGGCGGGCTTTACAGAATTATGCAGTCAGTCATCACACTCCTCCAGCCTAAATAGTGTAGAAAATCTATTAGATAACTCTAGAGGGGGGACCGGCTGGTTGGTTTTGACTGTGGGAAACTTGTGGGCACCAGTGGTATTGTGCTCAAGAGGGTTTTTGAAGCCACCTTTCTCAGGGAACATCCATATTGCTAGTCCCTGGAATATACCTATATGTGTCTACTTTATAGAAAAAACCTAGTGGTAATGCCTGTACATCAGACCCATAAGTTAAAGGGCCCGATTGAAGTCCCTGGACAGAAGTGTTCCGGCTAGAAATGCTCTGTTGAAATTCACAATTATGCAATCAACACCTCCAGATTTCCATGAGCTACCTATCCAGCAAACTCGACGCACCATGATAATATGTTGTACTAAAGTTCTTATTGCTCTGCTAATTTTACTTGAGCCCACATTACCTTTTCTTCTAATTTCTTTCTTTTATTGTCCATCTCATCCCCACAGTATTTCGCATATTTGAGGATCTCATCAATAGGTTTTGCTTGCCAGCACAACTTATGTTCTTTAATCATTTAATCATCTTACCTGACTTTAACCCAGACACAAAATGATATACGAAATGTGTCATATCCTTATTTTCAATGTTTTCGAACCCACTATACTGTTTGAACACCTGTAAAAGTCATTCATAATATGCATGTACTGACTCATCCTGTTCTTGAGTGGTTATGTCTATTTTTATCCAATCAGTTTCCATTGGGGGAATCTTTCCCTTCAAATAAGTAATTACCTGATGATATTTTTCCATCACATCGTCTGATGGGGCTCCTGTCTTTGCATCTCTGGGGTACTCATCATTAGGCCAATCTACTGTAATTTTACATTGTGCCCATAAATCAGCAGGAACAACAATGTCAAACAGCCCATCTAAATCCTTCAACAAAACTTTCGAAACTTTCACAAACCTTTCAACTTGCCTGTACCATTCGACTGTTTTTCTCTAAGTTTTGGCAACTCATTTGTAAATGATAAAATATGCTTTCAGGTCCATGGAACATGTACATAACCTCCTCCTGGTAACTCTCTCGTTGGACACAACGTTTCAACCTTTTCTGCATCTTTCATAATATACTCAGATGTTGTCCTATTTGCCTGTGCTTCTTCCTTTTTCTTGGTCCATCTAGTTTACCCACTATCCAAATCTCCCCATTTTTGCAACAGTGACAATAATTATTTTATTTGTAACTTTCTTCCTGACACATTCATGTTCTCTAAATCTTTGTCAGAGAATTCTGCTCTATATGGTTTTTGCAATACTTTAGATTTACCTATGTCAATTCCCATTTCTGAAGCCAAATTCATTAATTTTTCATGAAATATTTTGGTATTTCAGGTGATGCTTCTACATATGAAAAGCAACTCTTCTTCTTTAAAAGTATTTAATTTATCTATCTCTACATTTCCAGCTATCATTTCTTATTATTCTACTCTCAATTTGAATATATCCAATACCTTTATTTGCGATTTTGGCTTTTGTATATTTCGTGTCCATTGTTCTATCTCTTCTGGGATTACTACAGTAGCGCTTTTTGTTCCTGCGGGTGTTTCGATCTGTAATTCTTTTGAATATCCTGGTGTGATTTTCCTAAGTGCATCATTTGTTGGCTTTCCTATTGGCAGATCCATTAAAGAAATCACTGACTCACATTCACTTTCCAGGGCATCAATTATTACATTTTCTTTTCTGGTTTGCGTGATTAAAGTAGTCAGAACAGAAGTTTTAGAACCATTTTGCTTATCTCAGTATAAGGGAACTACAGGACCTATAGTTACTGGGATCGTTAATGCTTCAGGGCTTGTATTCAATTGAGTTATTTTCTGAATTAACTCACTTCTATTTTTATTTATTGCTTCTCTTTCCTTTTCTTGGAGTGCCCTTTCTAATGTAGTCTCATGTACAACCTGCGGAACCAAGGGTGTTTTTAGAAACGTGGCACTTGGGGTAATTCTATTTATTTCTTCCTGATAAGGTTGAGGATTTTTCATTAATAAATCTTCAAAATAATCATCTTCTGAATCTTCCCTTCCAGTCATTAAATGCTTTGTTTTCTCTGTACATTTCCTTCCTGTTGGTTCTTCTGTGGTTAATACAGAATACAATCCTTCTAGTATCATAGCTTGTCTCCATTTTTTCATCTGTTTATCTCGTGTTTCTCGGGGGAATTTCGGACAAAGTTTACTCAAGTTCCTGTCACATCGAAGTCTATCTCACTCAAAAGCCTCAGTCTCCCACTCTTCTAAGGCTTCGTACTGAGTTAATCTAGGCCTTGGTTCTAATTAATTCATGCGAATTCGCGAATTATGTAAAATTCTCCCATTAAATGTTCCGTGTTCTGGAAATGCTAATATTCCATCATCCTTTGTGTATTTTATCCAATTTTCTATCCATACACAAGTGTGGTAGCCTCTTTCTACCATCATATATGATGCGAGTGTATTCGGAGGAGGGATAATAATTCCTTCTCTAGTTTTAATGGCTTTATCCTTTTTAAAATAATTCTTGATTTTCTGCATAAATTAAAATTTTCTTTTCTCCCCATACATAGTTCTTGGTTTTCCTCTAATGTACTGCTCGTGGGCAAAACATATAAATCTTCTATCTGGACGAGACCCTATTATAGTTGGATCAAGGCTACACATATATGTTCTACTATCTACTAATACTGAAATTTCAATTTTGACAATTAATTATTTACATCTACTCTAATGCTTCTCCAATACCAGCGCTTTTCTATTCTGATGACCAATTAACATTAGGTTTACTGTTTTCTTTAACCAGTGATTGCGGGGCTTTCCTGTGACGTAAATTTCACTCTCTACACTCTCCCCTCCTTTACAGTTTTACCTCAGCTACACGCCCGCTATTTCTACCAATCCCTACGCGGCTCTCAGTGACGTCAGTGCTGCACCTGCGACTGACCCCTCCTTTGTAAGGTGATTTATGAAAACTCAATTTCTTTCAATTTTACTTACGCATTTCGTTAATCAACAACCTAAAAACATTCACAACTGTGCCTGATTGACTAAATTCAAAGGAAAGCAAATTTATTTTACTGCGAGTAAAACTTTTCCGTTTACCCTTCACATTCTACGAGTAAAACCTCTTCTGCTTACTCTTCACTCAAGCATCAAAGAACCTGTTACTCCTTCAGTTTTACTCTTTCTAGGTGATATAAGACCAAAGTTTCACCAGCAAACTCCTTTGCTACCAATCACTCTCACTTTTATATGAAAATAATCCCTAACTAGTGCTTCAAGTTCTACCTAACTTTTCACACTTTCTTCATCAAGGCAAGTAACCTCACTGCAGTGTGGCTTCCATTTACCATCCGCCATTCAATATCCCTGGGGAATTCTGGACAACATGAAACAATACAAAAGGGTTTTGGTTAATACATAAATCAATATTCAAAAACAACTTAACTACCTATCTTAACTAAAACCTAACTATCATTCTGCTACCAAGAAATACTGTCTGTGCAAGATTACCAGCAAGGGCTACTCGTAATATACCACACTCACCTGGGCCCATAAACATGCACACGATAAGATGGTAATCTATTTGCTGCAGATCAGAAATGTATTTACCTTATAATGTTTTATACCTGAAACACCATATCTTGCCAATTTCCTTGTCACCTCGATTCCTAATTTACTGAGGTCAATGAATCAGGTTGTTAGAATAATAGGCATAAACAACAATTTACCTTAGTTTATAAAATGATCACAGACTCTGGAGCGTTTTAAAGCTTTTATCCATGCAATATTTTGTGAGTCTAATACCAATTCATGTCAATCACCAGCTTCTCAAGGATAAAAATAATGATCAAAGAAAACATTTTAAAAGACTTAGTAAAATCTCTGGACATTGTTACCTAGGAAGGTTAGGAAAGGGAAACAGTACAAGGACATACCACACAGATTTATATTTACCTACAATGGTTCGAGGACCAACCCCTGGCCAAGGGCTGGAAAAGAAAGGGTCTTCCGACTAATCAGGAGCCAACAGGTCAGGACAGGTGCAGGATAGGACAGGTAACCTCCTTTAAGTGCAACATCAGTGTTACACCCCTCTCTGATGCTACTCTTGTTCCCTTCTAGATGGATCGATTCTTCTCCTTCGGCAATCTCCCTATTCTTCTGTCAGAATTCTCGACCAGCCCTCTGCGCTCTGTGACATCCACAATCTCCTTCAGTCAGCAACTTTGGGTCAGTGACTGGTCTGTGACAAGTCAGACAATCTAACTCACTAAGCCTACCTTATTTATACTATTCACAGTGTATTTACCACCCTCCAATGTTTCAATATTTGTGTATTCCCTTCATTTGATTGGTCAGTGGGACGGGGTGAAGTCATCACACCATACTAATGTAATGTCAATTTTCTTACGTTCATTGTTCTATGTTCCCTCCCCTTACTTGGATTCCCATGCTTTAATATTCCCACCCATATTTCATTGAATCAACAACAATGTATTAAATCATTTCACGTCTTCTTTCCTTCTTCAGGTCAAAAGATGCAGTTCTCAAGCACATCACTTGTTAGACAGTCCTTTGTTTGTGGTTCAATGCCATTTTCATGAAGTTCAGAGTGTTCAATGCGCCTGCGTCCCCACTGACAAAATGGTGCTTTCAGTCACCTTCCAGGCCCAAATGTGAACTAATAATAAAGTAAAGGAAGAACATGTTAGAATACGAAAATAAATGAATGCACTGTATACCACTTATTCCTACTCTATTCCCATTAATTTATTTTATCTGTAGCATTAGTAGTTAAGCAAATCACACAAGGTTCAGTTTAAGCACAGCCATATGCATTAGCATGTGAGGTTCAAAGCGGCCATTTTTAAAGCTACTGCACAGCTGCAAAGAATTCCCACCAAAAGCAAAGTACATCACACTACGTAGATGCAGTAGACGCATGCGCAGTAAAGTTCCCGCGTTTTCGGCAGCCATATTAAGACACTCAGATTACTTTTTAGTAAAGCACATTTGAAAGCTTCCCCTTCATGAAATACAATGTTGTGCGGCCCAATTATTAGTAATCACAAAACATGTTGGTTAATTTATTGCATGTTATTTTGAGAGGATTGCATCCAAGCAAGTTTCTTTACATATGAAACCTTGCTCCAGCATTAGAAACAATGCTGGTTTTCCTGGCTTAATGGCACTACATTTTCACTCAAGCTCCTAAGTGGCAGTAGTTGCGTCGAAACTCTAAGAATCAAATCTTATCAAGAGATCAATGGTAATGGTCCTGGCATCCCTCTCCTCACACAAGACTTACTGACACTAGTAGTATCAGTCATTCTGGTCAAGGGAGAGGTCCATTCGAAAGTGGACCCCTATATCCCCCTCCTCCAGAAATTAAAAAAATACAGGGGGATATTGGGAATGCTACAACTTATTCCCCAGTTATTCCTCATTTTCCTACAGAGTTTTTCTAAGGCCTGATTACAAGTTTGGCGGATGGGTTACTCCATCACAAATGTCACTGATATCCTTGTCCGCATCATTATGAGTTCCTCTATATCCAATGGAATATAATGAAACGTGCAATAGGGCGGTTGGGATATCCATCACATTTCTCATGGAGTAACCCGTCTGTCAAACTCGTAATCAGGCCCACACAGACCTATTACAATGTTGGTTGGACGAGCGTCCGACCGACCCCATAGCCGGATGGAATCTACCTGACTATTAGTTAGTGGTTCCACCTGTCGAATTCGTATGCAGCCACCCTATGGGCAGTGAAAAACATTTGTTTTTCCATTGCAGGTTGTGTGATGGCCAGAAAAGGGCTTCAGCACAAGCTGCAATAGAACAAATGATGTTTTCAAACATTCATGCACTTTGTGAAGGCAGTTTCATGCGGTGCCTACCAAACGGTGCACAGATGTTGGGGGGGGTGCACCACAGGTGCCCACCAGGCCCCATAGTAGAGGACCAGAGGGTATGGTACCCTGCTAGGATCCTACAAAGTCTCTTTCTGTCTGCCTTTCTATGGCAGAGGACCCCCATAGAAAGGCAGACAGAATGGGACATCATAATCTCCATGGCAGTGCATGAGCAGGCACTGCCCGTATTGTAGGGATTAAAATATTCACATTCGGAAGTACTGTTCTTAAGTGAGAGATCTTAACACTGAACGAAAGTGGTGCTAACTACTTGGGCTCAATCTTTGCCTCAGTGTCATACTGTGAATATATAGGCGAAAGAAAAACCACCATTATTTTATTCTATTTAGCACATCTTTAAATATGCCCTTCCATACTATTTGGAACATCTCTTCCGCAGCACTGAGGTTCTAAAACTCCAAAATTATATTTCTTTTAAGTGTTCCCTCATATTTAAAACATAATTTTTTAATTCCCACTAATTGAATCTCGCAGGTCTTACAAGTCAAACAGAGAGGCCATACACCATGAAAAGAAATATTTGACAGTTTGGCACTCTCCAGTGGTTCTGCTTTCAAGAATTGTATTTCTAGCTTTGGAGAATTTTGCCTATTACAAAGAGACGCTTGTCATTCCCCCTGGCCCTTATTCAAAGATAATTTAATATGTTCACTGTGAAGCGATAGTTTTGATTAAGAGCTCTATAGTTAATGTCCTATTTCACAACCCGCATCAATCCATAATAGGATGAAAGATGCAATGTAGAGAGAGCACGATCAAAGAGCTTAAAAATGAATCTTTCCTCCAAATTTGCCTAATCACTGGATGTTAATAACTCTAATAAATGCGCAATTTGGCATTTTTGAAGGTGGCATGTGACGCACACACATGCCCATAGGGCATGTATGTGCCCCTTATGCACACACATGTAGATTTAAGGGGTGCAGCAGGGTGTCTTTGAGACACCCCTGCACCCTTGAAATTATTCTCAATTTGCGATTAGCAAATTGCGAATCGCAAATTGAGAACATTTTCATAATCATTCCTATGGGCCTCCTGGCCCTTAGGAATGCATGGGAAATTATTCCTTAATGAATTCGCAAATAAGGAAGACTAAGAAATCGCTAAAATATAGCGATTTTCTACATACATTCCATTTTGCGATTTCTAAATAGCGATTCCTTAAAAATCGCTATTTAGAAATCGCAAAATGGAATCTTGATACATCTCCCCCTAGGTCTATAAAGCTGCTGCTATTGTTGAGAAATAAATTAAACTACATTATTTTTTTTCTTGTAGGTATGCATTACAGTGATTGATCAAAACATATGGGTGATGTAAGAAAATGTTTTTTTTTGCATGATTGCACCCATTTATTTGGGACTGATGCTGGTGAAACGTGGACTTCGTACACTGGCACTGTGCTAACCGGGCCCCAGTGCATGTGCTCTGACCACTAAAAACTTGTCACATTGGATCAAAATGCTTTTTGGCACATTTAACTTGCCTAGAATTCATCACTGTTTGGTGTCCAGTGTACTCAGGGCTTGTAACGTACATGTTACTAATGGAGTGCATCACCTATTGTGCCACCACGTGAGTTCAATATAAAGCTTGTCCTAGGCCTGTCCCTGCAACCTAAGTTTGCAGTTTTAGAACTGTTTATTCAAACTGGCAAAATAAACCTTTTGCCACGCCTAAACCTTCCTTTTTATCACTTATATGTCACCACTAATGTAGGCTCTAAATGCCCACAGGGTAATGTGCCTGGTATTTAAAAAGTAGGACATAGGGGGCGTGGCCAAGATGGCGGCAGAGTAGGACGCTTCTCCGAGCCGCTCCGGCGCCGATCCGGCATAGCTTCTTACAGCACGGTCCTGAGGGAGCGGTTTAGCTTCAAAAGTGCTGCAGAAGTTCCCTTGGCATAGCGGAGTGGTTCGGTGCCGTCGGTGGAGCGGAAAGGCATCAGGGGCGACCACGGGACCGACTGAGCTTTGAGGCCTACGAGACCCCGGCCTCGCGTGGTTCCTGGCACCCGCTATTGGAAGAGGGCAGGCCTCCTAAGATCCCGCCCAGGACCGCCCAGCGCAGATTGAGAGTGGAGGAGCGCTCTATGCCGACAAAGAGGCCGACCTAGCCACCGGTGCGACTTGGGGTGTTCGACATTTCCGGCCTGTGGCGTGGAGCGAGACCACGAGGCATCGAGGCGGAGGTGTAACGACACCCAGCAGTGACCATCGAGGGGAGGCCCGGTGACGCCCGGGTGCCGGCGGGGCTGCGCACGCCAAGGGCGGCTGTGACGAATCGGCAACAGGTGGGGCCCCGAGCTTGACTGGTGGTGGAGAGTGGTGCCGGACCAGCGGTGGTGACTGGCGGGTCCAGACGAGAGCGGATTTGCCTGTGATGAGGACGCGGCCTACGTGATAGCAGCGGCATTCCTGCCTGGCCACCATAGGACTTTAGGCCGTCGGTACGCTTGTGCACCGGTCGTTGGCGCCTGTGAGGCCTACAAGCACGTGCAGGACGGAGGCCTGGGCGGCCGTGTGGGCCGTGTGAGTGAGTCGGAAGCGCTACGGACTACAGTCTGAGGCCTGGACGTTGGGACCGCAGGCCCCGGCTCTGGACTGGAGGTGGAACGAGCGGTTCAGGCCTGTCATCGAGGCACGCCATTTTGTTTGGTCTCTTGGCGCCCGGGCTGAGTGCTGCCCGCCACGATGTCCAACACACTCCGCAAGGGGTGCCCGGGGAAGGATGGCGCTTCAAAGTCCTCCCAGCAGCCGGCATCCCCAGGGGCTAGTGGCTCGTCGAAGCAGTCGGACGATGAGGCGCCGGTGACGAAGGCTTTTATGTTCGAACTTTTTGCCTCCATCAAGGAAGACATCTCCGGGCTCCGCGCACAATTGGCGTCCAACCTGCGGGACGTACGGAGGGATGTGGATGGTATAGGCGAGAGGGTAGCGACCCTGGAGGACCATGATTTAAGTGTGGCCAATGACATACATCTGTTGCAGCAGGATATCATCTGCCTCACCGAACAGAACTTGGATTTGCAGACGCACACGGAGGACCTGGAAAATCGTTCCCGCAGGAACAACATCCGCATTCGAGCAGTGCCATGGGATGGTGAGGCGGGCGACCTGCGTGGCTATGTTCTGGAGTTGTTCCTACAGATATTGGACGAGGAGGATGTGCGGGAAATTCAGATGGATAAAGTACATAGAGTGGGGTTGCCTAGATGAGGGGGGGGGCCCCCCTGACATTCTCGTATGTGTCCATGATTTCCAGGTGAAAGAATGGAAAGGGGCGACCACTCGGTCCCCCCGAATGTATTGTTGGGTGCCTTGATCCCCCCGGGAAACCATTTTGGGCGGGGGGCGTGGCTCGGCTGGTATGCCCGAAGTGGCGTAGCCGGGGCGCGCCTTCTCCCGCCCAAGAGGGGTTGTCCTAGACACCTACACAGAAGACCACGCCCAGTAGGCGTACAGGCGGAGGGTACACGCCCTCCCGCAGAAGAATAAATAGAGCGGGAATCCGAAGAAGCGTCCTCTTGTTCCTGTGCTCGGAAGGCTGCCCCACTCGTTGCTCGTGAGCCCTCGACGGAACAAGCAGCAATTTTGAGAACTTGTAAACTTGTTGTTTCTCTTTCAGTTATCTGGAGTACGAAGGATCCAGGACCTCGTTGATCGACTAGGAGCGGAATACTCGAAACCATGGCTGGCAAGAAAGCAGGAAAGGGTTCCAAGACAGATAAAGTATTACGCCTATTGTCGAACCGGATGGCTTGCATGGACCGAAAACTCGGAAAGGTCCAATCGATCGATCGAGGTTTGGCGGAGGTCAAAAAACAGCTGGCGGCACTGAGCAACTAGGGTCACCCTAAGAAGGTAATAGGCCCGGCCTTGCCAGGAGTCGTCCCCGAGGGTAGAGGGAAACGGGTCAAGAAGAAGGCGGTTTCGGGGGAGGTCCCGGTTCCAGTGGTACCCCCAGTCGCCCCCGTCACGCCGGCAGACAACCCGGTACCAAACCCGGATATAGGTCTGCCGATCCCGGTTGTGATTACTCCCGCTAATGATGAGGAGATGCCTCCTGAATTGGCCATCCAGTTGGCAGCGGTGTTGCCATGGCTCAAATAAAAAAGCAGGGGGGGCAGTGGCCCCGGAAGACCCGGCCGAGGAGGCCAGACTAATAATCGAGCAATTGCGGCAGTCGAGAGAGGCCGCAACGGCGATTGTTCCTCTTGTTTCCCCTCAGGTGGCACCGGTAGGACCTGCAGTTGGTAGCGAGAAGACGGCGGGAGCAACGGCCGAACCTGGTAAGCTCGCATTGCCAATGGCAGGGGAGGGTTCATTACCCTCGAGGCGGGAGAAGGTTGCACAGCACATCCCTATGGCCACGAAAGAATTAATATGGGGAGCAAATATGTTAACATGTTTTCATTATTGACTGACCATCGCGAGATGGAATATGCTAAAACGCAGAAGGATTTATGGCACCCGAGCGTCTGGCGCGCAAAGATGGCGGAGTTCAGGGTGGATGAGACAGTAACGAACTGGGTTAAGGCCTTTTCTATATTTACTGCAATCATGGGGGAACGAAAACCCAAGCTAATGACTGAGTTAACTTGCTATCAAAATCGTATTATGGATTTTTATTCAATGTATGAGGGGGATGAATGGAAAGGTTATGATATGAAATTCCGGAAAGCGAAAGAATTCGATGCTACTTTGACTTGGGATTGCCTGGACTCGGTGTCATGGCACAAACAGCTCTTGCCAGGGGCGGCAGGTACGTCCTCGCCAGGCGGGAGCGGGTCAGAGCTTGTCCGCCAAAAGTCCGCTGTGCCCTTTCGAGGGGGCGCCGGTGGGGATTCCCAGCCCAAGACCGGCGGGAATGGCGGCAAGCATGGGGTTTGTTGGGGCTTCAATCGAGGCACCTGTAAAAGACCGCAGGGAACATGTAGGTTCAAGCATGCGTGTGCGGGCTGTGGGAATTCCTCACACCCGGAGAGTACCTGTAGATCTAAAAACAGCGGGACGGGAGGTAAAGGAGGGTCTAAGCAGGAGTGAGGTAGGACGTTGTGATCAATTGCCTACACCCGTTGATATCATGGCTCTGAGTCCTTGGTTGTACAAATACCCTGATCATATATCCGCTGGGGTGTTGAGGAAGGGATTCTTACATGGCTTCCACATCCCGGCGGGGAATATTCGGGGGGACTCCTTTTGTAAAAACCAGCTATCGGTACAGCACAACCCAAGTGTGGCAAGGAAGAAAATTGCGAAAGAAGTCAGCTTAGGGTGGGTGGCGGGGCCTTTTCATCGCCCGCCGGTGGCGGAGTTCATATGTTCCCAGTTAGGGGTTGTCCCGAAGAAAGACCCTGGGGAGTTTAGACTTATTCATAACCTGTCTGCTCCAAGGGGTTCCTCGGTGAACGAAGCCATTGACCCAGAAGTTTATTCCATGCGGTACGCATCGTTCGATGATGCCGTGGCCATGTTAAATCGCCTGGGCCCCGGGGCGCTGATGGCGAAATCAGATATCGAATCAGCGTTCCGGTTGCTCCCGGTACACCCACAGGATCAGCGCTTGCTAGGTTTTGCATTTCAAGGGAGTTATTACATGGATAAATGCATGCCTATGGGTTGCTCCATTTCTTGTGCTTATTTTGAAATGGTCAGCTGTTTTTTAGATTGGGCATTCACAGAGGCCACAGGGCATGAGCATGTTATGCACTATCTGGACGACTTCCTGTTCTTGGGAGCACCCGGCGATACGAAATGTGCGCAGGCGCTGCGGGACTTCTGCATCCTCATGGGGGAGTTCGGAGTCCCATTGGCACAAGGTAAGACGGTTGGACCATCTACTTCACTGGAGTTTCTGGGAATTGAGCTTGATTCTGTGGAGGGATGTTTCCGTTTACCGATGGAAAAGGTGGCCAAGTTTAGGGCTTCCTTGACGCAATGCCTGGGCAAGGAGAAGGTGACCCTGCACCAGTTACAGCAAACAGTGGGTCAGCTTAACTTTGCCTTGAGGGTGATACCAATGGCCCGCCCCTTCTCACGCTCTATTGCACAAGCTATGGTTGGTCTCAAGGAGGGACACCACCGTACGAGACTGTCGGCAGAGGTTCGCCAGGATATGCGCATTTGGTTGGCCTTTCTGGCGGACTTCAACGGTCGAGTGGTGTGGAACAAGCCACCAGCGTCTTCAGACGAACTAGGTCTATGGACTGACTCAGCTGGGAGCGTGGGTTTTGGCGCCATCTTTGGTAACCGATGGTCGGCGCAAACATGGCCGGCGTGGTGGCACTCCAGCGGTCTCACAGGTAACATTGGGTTCTTGGAGTTATTCCCCATTTGGGTTGCTCTGATGGCATGGCCAGACAATTTCAGGGACCGCTCAGTGGTGTTTTGGTCTGATAATATGACTGTGGTCGAGTGCATTAACCAACAGGCAGCCCGCTGCAAGTGGATCTTGAGATTGTTGAAAGAAATTGTACTACTTTGCATGAGATTGAATGTACAGTTCAGGGCGAAACATGTGCCAGGCGTACTGAATCATGCAGCTGATGCACTCTCTCATTCACATATGCAGGCGTTCAGGGGCTATCTACCGACAGCGGACCTAGTGGCGGCACCGTTCCCCGAAGCGCTATGGATAATCGGTGCCCCGGATTACAAGACCTTGTGGCAGCAAGCTTAGCCTCCAGGACGAGGAAGGCATACGAAGGAGCGTTTCGTTCCTACAGCACATTTTTGGGTCCAACAGGGAGACAGAGCTGGGGTCAGGAGGAATCCTTCCTGGGGTTCCTGGTAGCGCTGCACAGAGAAGGCCGATCAGCGGCAACGGCCAGTAGGCATAGGGCGGCCATTTCATTCATGGCACAGGTGCATGGCATAAAAGACCCGACAGGTTCCTTTTTGGTTAAGAAAGCCCTTCGCGGCTGGCAGCGCCTCGAGGGTCGCAAGCTAGATACGAGGCGCCCGATTGGCTTGGACAGATTGTCTCTGCTTTTAGCAAAGCTGGATGAGACGTGCTCCTCCCATTTCGAAGCAGTTCTGTTCCAGGCAGCTTTCGCATTGGCATTCCATGGGGCTATGCGGGTGAGCGAACTTGTCGCAAGGAACAAGAAAGATGTTGAGGGAGGCTTGAGCAGGGATCATGTCCAAATTAGGCGTGATTCAATGGTGGTTTCGATAGCCAGGTCCAAGACTGACCAGGGAGCTATGGGAAATAGTGTTATTGTGCAGCGCGCGCGAGGGTCCCCCACGTGCCCAATAAAGTGTATAGAGAAATACTTAGCACTGGGGGCGGCTACATGGGGGGAGTTTGCTGAGGCACAAGGATGGCACCCCACTAACGAGATTTCAGTTCCAGAGGGTGTTAGCACTGACAATCGCTGCTGCGGGCATGGACCCGTGCGATTTTGGGACCCACTCCTTTAGGATAGGGGCTGCCACTGAGGCTGCAGCCAGGGGTCATAGTACGGAGGAAGTAAAACAGTTGGGACGTTGGTCCTCGAATTGCTTCAAAAGGTATGTGCGATTGCACATGTTGTAGAGATCAATTGACATGCACTCACGCTTCTTGTCTTTTGTTTGAATTACAGTTTCGCGAGCCTGTCACGCAGGGCGGAATTTGCAGTCGACCCAGCACCAGGAGACCAGCGGTCAAGGATCACCGACTGGGGAGAGAGTGGTATGGGTCGTGGGCCACTCATATGTGAGGCGCGCCGGGGACGTATTCAAGGCAGGTGACGCAACTCACGCAGCTGGGGAATACGGGTACAGAGTGGCCTTCCATGGGAAGGGCGGGCTCTGTTTTGACCAATTCGGATCATTTTTTGAGGGTCTTTTAGGGCGGCAAAGGTCACCGCCATCTGTAGTCATAGTACACCTGGGGGGCAACGACTTGGTGACACTGGGTAGACGAGTGTTATTGGAACACATTTTGTCGGCTGTTAGCTGGTTGGCTAAAAGAGTCCCGGGGTGCACGATTGCCTGGTCCCACATGATTCCAAGGAAGGTATGGCGGGGGGGCCGTTCGGTGTCAGCACTGAACCATTCAGTGAAAAGGGTTAATAATAAAATTGGTAAATTGTTCCGCTCTTCGCAGTTACATAGCATTCCTCATGGGTGTATTCGGGGCGATCACATGTATCTGAACGATGGGGTTCACCTGTCCAGGGAGGGTTATGACTTACTCATAGGAGACTTCATAGCGTGGCTAAGGGGTTTGAGGAAGCATGACCTTTAGGAGGAGTAGGAGGGCCGGATAGTCGGTCAACTATCTGGCCTGTGGCGGTAAGGTCATGATCGTGAGCAGTAATTTCAAGGTCCCTAGGGGGGGCGCCACCCAGAATGGATGGGAGCGCCCGGGGGGAGGTGGCCATTGGCCCCTTCCACAGGGAGGCAGCACCCACTAAGGATGGGTCGCCTAGGGGGAGACGGCCATAGGCCCCGCCCAGGGGGGGAGGCGGCTAGATGCCCCTCCTACGAATTTCGCCGGGGGCCGAATATCCGCGACGGCGGATATAGAGTGTGGGGATGGGGGGGAGTCCACGCTGTCCTTCCTACAGATACCTCACACGGGAACTCGGACGACCTTTAAGATGGCGTCGAGTGGAAAGGGGGCCCCCACCATGACAAGGGAAGTTACAGTTGGCAATGAGGGTAGAGTCCTCTGCGCATGCGCCACTCACACCGTGAGGGCGAGATTTTGGTAGTAGGGATCTGACACCGGTTAAGACCTTGCCGTTGGCCCTTAATGCTAGGATGTACAATTTTAATTTAGAATGTATGCATTTTCAGGATGTTAGACTCGGCTAGGAAACCTTTGTATTAGAGATCTGTTAAGGTTAGCCAAAGTACATGTCTTCATCGAAATGTAATAAATGTAAAATTGTACATAATGATGAAACTTTTATTTAATGTTTTAAATTTTGTTTCATATTTTAATAAATACGGCCGGGAGAGTGACTCCCTCCCGCCTTCCAAAAGTTCAAACCAGTGTCCGACTTCTCCCATCCTTGGGGATTGGTGTTGGGAGGGGGTGGAGGGCATCCCGGCCATATGGAAAGCGGTGACCACTCGGTCCCCCCGAACGTATGGTTGGGTGCCTCGATCCCCCCGGGAAACCATTTTGGGCGGGGGGCGTGGCTCGGCTGGTATGCCCGAAGTGGCGTAGCCGGGAGCGCACCTTCTCCTGCCCAAGAGGGGTTGTCCTAGACACCTACACAGAAGACCACGTCCAGTAGGCATACAGGAGGAGGGTACACGCCCTCCCGCAGAAGAATAAATAGAGTGGGAATCCGAAGAATCGTAATCTTGTTCCTGTACTCGGAAGGCTACACCCACTCGTTGCTCGTGAGCCCTCGACGGAACAAGCAGCAATTTTGACCCACCCACCAGCCCCTATGGCAATGTTTGTGTAAATAAAGTGTTGCTGAGAAATAGGAGTATAGGCCTTTTTCCTTTGTAGAAAAAGTAAAGGAATGTTTAGGATAAGGATGTGACTTCTGCATTTAGGAGAAGGTTTTCTTTGTAGGAGAGAGCAGTTGATGACACATCGAGGCTATGTCAGAATTTTTTCATTCCTTAGTAGGTAAACAACTGTCGTATTTATTTTTTGGTCGGGCGGTAAGGTCATGATCGGTGAGCAGTAATTTCAAGGTCCCTAGAGGGGGGCGCCACCCAGAATGGATGGGAGCGCCCGGGGGGAGGCGGCCATTGGCCCCTTCCACGGGGAGGCGGCACCCACTAAGGATAGGTCGCCTAGGTGGAGACGGCCATAGGCCCCTCCCGGGGGGGAGGCGGCTAGATGCCCCTCCTACTAATTTCCCGGGGGCCGGATATCTGCGACGGCGGATAGAGAGTGTGGGGATGGGGGGGAGTCCACGCTGTCCTTCCTACAGATACCTCACACGGGAACTCGGACGACCTTTAAGATGGCGTCGAGTGGAAAGGGGGCCCCCACCACGACAAGGGAAGTTACAGTTGGCAATGAGGGTAGAGTCCTCTGCGCATGCGCCACTCACACCGTGAGGGTGAGATTTTGGTAGTAGGGATCTGACACAGGTTAAGACCTTGACGTTGGCCCTTAATGCTAGGATGTACAATTTTAATTTAGAATGTATGCATTTTCAGGATGTTAGACTCGGCTAGGAAACCTTTGTATTAGAGATCTGTTAAGGTTAGCCAAAGTACATGTCTTCATCGAAATGTAATAAATGTAAAATTGTACATAATGATGAAACTTTTATTTAATGTTTTAAATTTTGTTTCATATTTAAAAAAATACGGCCGGGAGGGTGACTCCCTCCCGCCTTCCAAAAGTTCAAACCAGTGTCCGACTTCTCCCATCCTTGGGGATTGGTGTTGGGAGGGGGTGGCGGGCATCCCGGCCATACGCATCCTCCGCAAGGCCAGGGCCATCACATCGTTGCAGTTCAGGGACCACCGCCCTCAGCTTTATCAGGACTTAGCGGCCTCTACGCTACGGAAACGGAGGGAGTTTCGTCCAGTGACTGCTTTTTTTGCAGGAACGCAACATCGCCTACTCTTGGGGCCATCCCTTTAGGATCATCTTCCGATGGCAGAACCGGCTCGCACAGATTCGCTCCCTCCAAGTAGCGAAGGACCTCTTGGGCCTGGAGGATGTGCCGCCTTCTCAGGGAGCAACCGCTTCCCCGTCTCGGAGGCGCCACCGCTCTTCTTCCTGGCACAGAGTGGGCGCCTCCCCTGACCGGTGACGGCCGGATCGCACTACCAGTCTGCAGGAACGGGGCAATGCGGTGGCATCGGTGGCCTCGGCTACCCTGGCTGAGACACAGCAAAGTTCCGGAGCAGCGTGACCTCTGCTTTGAAAGAGGATCGGCGCCGGAGGGGCATCGGCCTTCTGGTCTGGGGGTATGGATGTACTTTTGGAGGAGACACCCCTGACCATGGCCGTGGGGGTTACCGTGTTGGTTCCCCTAACCCACTTCCGGAATGGAAGGCCCCTCACAAACTTTGGACTTCTGAACACAATGAGTATTTTCTTCGAATTTATGGTTTTGAATCTGTTCTTTCTATTGTTTTTTTCTATGTGGGGGGGTTGGGAGTTGGGGGGCTTGGGGTGATGGGAGAGGGGGTCCCATGACGGTGGAAAGGGGGGGTTACTGCGAGGATATTTGCTGTTGTGTGTGAGTGTTTTGGATCGGTGTGGGCAGGTTGGAGTTGCGGATAGGATTGCTACGGGTGTGTGGGGAGCTTTGGGCAACGATGGGGGGAGAGCAGCTGCTCCTCTGAAGTTGCCTATGATTGGAGGGCTCCTGAGTACGGGGGTGGGGACTCTTGGGGTGGCACTGGAGAGTTCTGGGGTCCATTTCTATTATGCTGATTAGCATAGGAACTTGGAACGTTAAGGGTATGAATTTGCCGCAGAAGAGGCAGAAGGTGTGGAAATATGTAGTCGATCACCAGCTTGATATAGTGGGGTTGCAGGAAACCCATTTGGCACGGAAAGATGAGTTGCGTCTGCGGCATAGGGCATATCCCATTATCTATAGGTCTTCCGCTGCCACGAAACATAGGGGGGTGGCTCTACTTTTCCGAGCTGCGCTTCACTTCCAACCTGTAGAGGTGCGTAACGATAAGGACGGCCGTTGGTTGATGGTCAAAGGGCTCATTCAGGGACGGCTATGCACCTTTGTGGTGGTGTATATTCCCAATGCTGGTCAGAATAAGTTTTTACAAGGCTTGTTGCAGAAGGTTGGGGATTTTGCGGAGGGACATCTGTTTCTGATGGGGGATTTTAACCTGGTGTGGGACAAGGAGATGGACAGGTCAGGGGGTCATAGGGCGGGTACGGGAGTGTTTTCTGCATCAACTCAGCGGGAGGTGGGGGAGCTGGGGCTGGTTGATGGTTGGCGTTTTTTCCACCCTACTACAAAGGATTACACGTTCTTCTCCCACGTACACCACTCTTACTCCCGCTTAGATTACATTTTCCGTGGCCAATCACTGCGCGGGGACATAGTGGATGCCGCCATTCTTCCGATATCCATTTCGAACCATAGTCTGCTAGTGCTTAGCCTTCGCTGGTCGTCGCCTGGTGCTGCGCAACGGAAGTGGTACTTCCCGGCCTCGGTGATCAGGGACGATACGTCCAATAAAGCATTGCGGCTTGCCATTAGAGAAGTTTTTGATCTTAACCCCCCGTCGGATACCTCGCTCTCGAACACATGGGACACCTTTAAGGGCTCAATCAGGGGCACGTGTCTGGGCCTTAACTCGCAGCTCAACACTCTGCGGAGGAAGGAACGTGAGGCCCTGGAGGCTGAGGTGGTCGAGCTCGAACGAGCTCACAAACTCAACCCCTCGACAGTGACCCTCCGTCCACTGACGGCGGTGAGGGGGAAATTGAGGGCGCACTACGCCAATAGGGCCGAACTCACGCTCCTGCGACTGGGGCGACAATCCTATTCATGCGGGAACAATGTGGGTAGGCACTTGGCGCGGCAACTGCGGGATAGGAGAGAGCGAGAGTATATAGGAGGCATCAGAGACGCTGCGGGAGAGCTGCAACATCGGGACGAAACGAAGGACGCTTTTATGCCGAATTGTACACGGGAGATAACCTGGGAGCAGAATCCCAAAGAGAGTTTCTATGACGTTTGCCCCTACCCCGAATATCTAAAGAATGGAACGAATTATTGGAGACGCCAATCTCTAGAGAGGAAGTTCTCTCCGCCATTAAAAATTTGAAGTTACACAAGGCACCGGGTCCGGATGGTTACACCGCGGTTTTTTACAAGGCGTATGCTACCGAGCTGTGTGACTTTCTAGTGTCTCTCTTTAACGATATGGCATCATCCGGTGCCTCTACAGGGACTCCGGCCGAGGCGGTGATCACGGTCCTGCCGAAACCGGGGAAGGATCTGGCGCAATGTGCGTCCTTTCGCCCCATAGCTTTACTTAACATTGACGCTAAATTATATTCAGCGATCCTGGCTTGCCGCTTACAGGATTTGATGCCGGCGATCATTCACCCAGACCAGTCTGGCTTTATCAAAGGACGCCAGACCCACGATAATACTCGTAGAGTGGTTCACTTAATCGAAAAGGCAGACAGGTTCCGTATTCCGGCAGTGCTTGTGGGCCTGGACGCGGAGAAGGCCTTTGACCGGGTGGATTGGGGCTTCTTGTTTAATACGCTGACAGCTTTTGGTTTTTCTGACAAATTTATCACTATGGTGAGGGCTAACTTCTGCAATCCACGATCGAGAGTGGTAGTGAATGGCCAGTTGTCGGCCTTCTTCCCACACTCGAGAGGCACCAGACAGGGGTGCCCCCTCTCTCCCTTGCTGTTTGCGCTTAGCATTGAGCCCCTGGCGGTGGCGGTGAGGGAACATGAGGGGGTGAGAGGCATACCGTTCACGGGAGAACAACATAAGATCTCGCTCTTCGCGGACGACATCTTGTTCTCGGTGGCGGACCCGGCAAGTTCCTTGCCTTGCATTAGGGAGGTTCTACTAGAATTTGAGGAAGTGGCGGGATTTAAAGTGAATTATGGCAAGTCATATATCCTGAATTTGACTCTCTCACAAACTGACGTGGCTCATGTGCGGACGTTGACACCACTGGCCTGGGCAACTGGGTCGATTGTTTACCTGGGAGTCCACCTGACCCCGACGGTGGGCAAACTGTTTGCGGCCAACTTCCCACCCCTCCTGGCGAAGACCCGGGCCGAATTGGAGAGATGGAAACCCGAATTCCTGTCCTGGTTGGGTAGGATACACGCAATTAAGATGGTCCTTCTCCCCAAATATTTGTACCTATTTCAGGCCCTACCTATTCCGCTGGATAGCGCTTACTTTCGGCAGCTTAAAACGCAGATACTGCGATTTGTCTTGCAAGGGGGCCGAGCCCGACTGTCCTTCACAGTCTTACGCCGGCCTAGATCGGAGGGCGGAGTGGGTCTGCCGGACCTGCATCTCTATTATAAGGCTGCCCAATTGAGGGTAATGGTGGAATGGTCGCAGCAGCTTTCGGAAAAACATTGGCTGCATATGGACCGGAGTGTGGCTGGCCGGTCCATATGGGATCTGGCCTGGAAGCCGAAGAGGGATCGCCCCTTGAACGCTTATATTAGTACCTCCACGGGTACTACACTGAAGGTCTGGGATACCCTGGCTACTGACGAGCGGTGGACGACTTTCCCATCTCCGTTAACGCCCTTGCATTTTAATCTGGCCTTTCCACCGGCGCTTAGTGAGGGGGCTTTTGACGCATGGAGGGAGGGTGGATGTAGGGCACTAACCCACCTGTTTCATGGCCCTGACCCTTTGACCTTCGCTAACTGTGTACGGGACTATCAGGTACCACAAACCGATAGGTATCGGCATGCCCAATTGCTACACTGGGCCACGTCTCCAGGGGTGCTGGAGGCGGCTACGAGACCCCCCTCGACGTTCGAGGCCTTTTTGCTGCGGACGCCCACCATGAAGGGAGTCATCTACTTCCTCTATCAATTATTGCTTAAATCCGAACAGTCCCCTAGGCCGCGTTATATGGAGCAGTGGGAGGAGATGGTGGGAAGAGATGTTACCGATAATGAATGGTCAGCACTTTGGAGGGATATGACCCACTTTAACCACTCGATACATCTTAGGGAGGCTCACTTAAAGACTCTCACGCAATGGTATTTATGCCCGACTAGGCTCCACCGCATCTACCCGGCTACCTCGGATAAATGCTGGAGGGGATGTGGGCTCCTAGGGGACTTCCGCCATATTTGGTGGGACTGCCCGGTGATTCGGCCCTACTGGGAGGAAATTCTTTCCCATATCAAGGATATCCTTCAATACCCTATAGAGGACTCTATGGCCTCTGTACTGTTGGGTCTACGAGACCCCGGTCTTGAACACCAAACACGATCTGATAAAAAGATTATGTGGCTGTGCCTGGGGGCGGCCAAGCTCACGTTGGCGGCGGCATGGAAGCGAAAGGAGGCACCAGCGATATCTCTGTGGCACGCACGGCTTTGAAAGCTTTTAAGCTTAGAAAGAATGGCGGACATCTTCCTCAGTAATTACAAGAATTTCACACATGTGTGGGGACCCTTGGTTGCTTTCCTATCTAAAGGCCTGCCGTCGGCTGTTTGCCCAGCATCTTTGAGATCTCTACACCTCTTCCAAATTTAGTGCGGTTTTCTGAACGAGTGTGGTAAGTGTGTGTCACCGTCATCGGGGGGGGGGGGATTGGGAGTTGCATTTTCTTTCCTTCTTTTTTCTTTCTCCTTTGTCACCGAGGTGCTCGGTCACGCCAATAGGTGCATTTGAATGGACTACACTAGCCTAGAGACCTGCTTGCTTTGGGACATCCTCTCTCCACAATGCTCAGCACCGATGATCGATTGTTTACCTATTGCTCTTATTTCCTGCAGGTACCTAGATTGACTGGCATAGATTTATCTTTGCGGTGTGCCACCACCATCATTTTGATTTGGATTACTCCCCCTGCGTGGGGACGTGTGCGGCACCTCGGTGCTCCTTTCCTGTGTTTCCTTTTGTTATATGCAAAATAAAAAAAAAAAAAAAAAAAAAGTAGGACATATGTAGCTACGTTTTACATGGCTTGGCAGTGAAATATCAAAGTTGTGTTTCATTGTGGCAAGGGTAGTTCTCCCAATCAAAAACACTGGGTTACATTATAGTTCATTGGAATGCATTTCTTTTGGTTGGGAGCAACTAGAGCCATGATTAAAGGACTCAAATAAATAGTGATCTAAATGCCAATCTTATAGTCAAGATGGTTTTTAAATTACTATTTTGGAAATGTCACTTTTAGAACATTGTGTATTATATGATAAGGAAAACCTCAGAATTTTCATAGAACCTGGGGTAATACACCATATTGGAAAAAACAGAGGTTAGCTTTGAGCCATTATTCAAATAAGCGAAAAAACATAAAAGGCCCCTGTAGATTTTACACCCAGAACCTTTCTAGTTCGCCAGGGTTAGTATAGATACAGGCAAATAAATGATGTTCCAATGTAATTTTCTAATTCATTGCATATTATCCAAGCATAGTACATCTTCTGCTAGTGTAAGACAATATTCAGTGTTCACAATTGAGTAAAAGAACATGCTGTGCTAAGTGAGGGGTAAAAACATGCATCAACTAGAACCAACAAGATGTTTGACTCCATTAGTCATTTTTATATAGTCAAATAGAAGTTGGTATGTCACTAGTCGATGCCGTTTTGACCACTATAGATGTAAAGTCATCATCAGGACAAGGTGTGTGAGCACCTAATATCTGGTGGGGGAAATAAAGGTAGTACTCCTTCCCTTTGGGTTTTTTCCCAATTGGAAGAGGACAATGGCAGGGGGAATCAATTAGGCAATCAAATGTGGGATGAAGGGTTATGCATTAGCCTTCTGAGGAATTAATTTATTTGGTTGGCGGTGTCCCATATGGACTGAAGGACTGTGACAACCATTACAATAAAAATGAGCCTTGCAAGTGGTTATGAACCAGTGGCATGCTGCCTACTGGAGTATTGCAACACAAAAAGATGATGGATGGAATGATGTGCATTTTCTAACATTCACCCCCAGTCACAGATCGGGGTTTAATTCATTGGTATTTTTCTCGACAAGCCATTCCAGTTTGGACCCAGCCATATGCAACTCAGGCTTGACCCTGTTACCATGGAAACAGTCCAGCCCGAACTGCCAGACTAGGTCCTACCTGGACCGAAATACAAGCATCCTGGGGCCAGTTTTGGGGCATAACTCCTCATCAACCAGGCTAGCTAGAAACATGTGGCATAGCGAGCACAGGACCCTCGTCTAAGCATACCCTTCCCACTTAGGGTAAAAATGCAACACAAAAAGTTGATGGACGAAATGTTGAACATTGCCAAACATTCATCCCCAATCCCAGGTCTGGGTTTAATCCACTGATATTTTCCTTGCCATAACATTCCAGTGTGGACCCAGCCATATGTAAGTCAGGATTGACCCTGTTCCCATGTGAACAGTCCAGCCCAAACTGCCAGGTCAGGTTCTCCCTGGACCCCAAAACAAACATCCTGGGACGGGTTTTTGGGAATCACTCATCATCAGCCAGGCTATCTTGAAACCGGAGCGAAGCGAGCTCTGGACCCATGTCTGGGAATACCCAAACCGCTTAGGATGAAAATGCAACACAAAAAGATGATAGACTGAATGTTGAGCATTGTCAAACATTCACTTCCAGTCACAGATCTGGGTTTAGTCCATTGTTATTTTGCTCACCATGCCATTCCAGTTTGGACCCAGCCATTTGTAAATCAGCCTTGACCCTGTTCCCATGGGAGCAGTCCAGTCCGAACTGCCAGGCAGGTCTCAGGATGATTGTTTCTGGTCCAGAGAAGACCTGGCTCAACAATTTGGGCTGGACTGTTCCTATGAGGAACAGGGTCAAGACGGTTTTGCAAAGGGCTGGGTCTACTCTAAACTGAGGTGGCCAAGTGAGCTAACAATGATGGATCAAACCCAGATCTGTGACTGGGGGTGAGTGAAAAGTTTCAGTGCTCTGTCGATCATTTCCTCCTGTTTGCTCTGTTCAGCCTAAGTTGGCAGGGTTTGCCTAGAAGTCAGTCCCTTGCTGACTATGCCACTGAATTGAAGCTAGCCTGGCTTATGAGGGGTGTTACCCCGGAACCGGTTCCAGGATGCTTGTTTCCGGGCCAGCGAAGATCTGGCTTGGCAGTTAGGGCTAGACTGTTCCCATAAGGAACAGGGTCAAGACTAATTTGCATATGGTTGGGTCTAAACTGTGGTGGCAAAAGAAGCTAAAGAGCAATGATTGATTAAACCCAAATCTGTGACTGGGAGTGAGTGTCTGAAAAGTTTTAGTGCTCATTCCATTTTCTTATTGTGTTTTCTCTGTTCACCCTAAGTTGGGAGGGTTTGCCCAGAAGTCAGTCCCTAGCTGACTTTGCCACTGGATTCAAGCAAGCCTGGCTGATGAGGAGTGTTACCCAGAAACCGGTCCCAGGATGCTTGTTTCCGGTCCAGGAAAAACCTGGATTGGCTGTTCAGGCTGGACTGTTCCCATAAGGAATTTGAATATGGCCGGGTCAAAACTGGGGTGGTGAAGTGAGCTAAAGAATGATGATGGATTAAACCCAGATCTGTTTCTGCGGGTGAGTGTCTGAAAAGTGTCAGTGCTCCGTCCATCATCTCCTTGTGTTTACTGGATTATTCAAAAAGATTGGTGAGTACATTGGTGGTATTGCCTTTCAGGACTCACCGTCAGGAAGTCTTGCAAAAGAATTACCTTGTCCGAGCCTGCTTACTTCATTTGTAACCATTTGTTGGAGTACTTCAGTAGGCAGACCACCACTGGGTCCCAAAGCCATTCTTTCGCTAGACTCCCTGGCAGTGCGTCCTAATAGGCAATACCACCAATGCACTTACTGCTGATTTCTCCAGCTGCTACATATGCATAACCCTTCATCCCATGGTTGATCGTCTTAATGCACGGCTAACTGATTGTCCCTGCTGTTGCACTCTCCGAAGCGGGATGACCCCAGGTGAAGGAGCAATACCTTAATTAGTCCACCAGATACTAAGTGCTCACACACCTTGTCCTGCTGATGACCTCATATCTATAGAGGTCAAAACGCCATTGACTATAGACATACCAGCTCCTCTTTTACTATATAAAAATAACTAAAGGAGACAAATGTCTTCTTAGTTTTAGTTGATGCATGTTTTTACCACTCACTTATCACTGCACTGTCTTTCACACAATTGTGAGCACTGGATCGTGTCTTCAACTATCAGAAGATGTAATATGCCTCAATAGTATGTAATGAATACATTTTTGCATTGGAACATCGTTAATTTGCCTGCTTCTATACTTTCCCTTGTGAACTATAAATTGTCTGGTCATAAAATCTACAGAGGCCTTTAATGTTTTTTCGCTTATTTGACTAATGGCTTTAAGTGAACCACTTTTTTCTAAAATAACTTTTAGAATGCTAGCATTTGCTTGACTAAAGGCTCCAGTATACTTTTCAGCGTTAATCCCCAACTGTTACGAGACAGCCTGCTGGCCCTTTACAAGTTGGGCACCCAGAAAGAAATGGAACAAAAGGGCCTTGACTGAGATGAATTTTGACCTCTGTCACATGCAGATGTAACTCATATCTAGCCCACAGTGATCGTTGCCCAAGTAGCCAGAATGGCATCAATCCCAATGGGGGGAAAACATACTCCAGAACTGTTTTCCGGAGGGTTGCTCTAATTTTCTTAGATATGCCTCAGGGGTGGTCCAGGTATGAATTGCTCTGCCATATTGGTTGCATGCAGAGAGGGACACTGTGGGGGCAGTTTACAGTAAAACTAATCAAAGATGCTGCAATAGTGGGTAGAGACACCCATTTGCTAGGAAGTGGCCAGGAAACACCTCCACCCACAAACCGACACTGGGCAAAAAGGTGGCACTCCCAGGACTCTCTTCAGAACACCTCCTTACCTTTGGAAGATAGAAGAAGGACTGTGGAGAAAAACCACAATGGCTGAACCTGTTCCCTACTTTTAACCCAGGACAATAAAATGGATTCCAAGGGCTGGTTAGATAGCCTCCTGTTCAGCTCTGGGAAAACCAAAAGCTACAAGAAGCCCAAATCTTTGCTTAGCCTAGTTGACCACTTCCAACTGGTTTTGCCCTATACCTTTTCACCCTTGGCTAGTGTTATAGTGTACTCTTTGCACCTTCAACATTGCAAGACTAGGCACTTGGAAAATTTGTCTGAAATGTCTGCAAAAATAGCCAAGGCTACTGCCAGACCGCTGAAAGGATCCGACTTCCAAGAAAGTTTCTAAGCCTGAATGCACAGAAATTGATCAAGACCTCCACTGAGCAGAGCCAAATCAATGATGATGGTGACACCTTCCTGGGTCCAGACTCTGGACTTTGCCCAGTGTGTATTTTGCTGTTGTGGAAATCAAGAGCCTCACGCTTCTGGCTGGAGTCAAGGCCCTCACAAGGGTCCTGCACTTCTGTCAGCTGCAGTCGACCAGCCTCTCTTCAGATCCAGCTGGCACCTCACCTGCCAACCAACTTGTCAACAATAACTTTTCCCCATTAAAATGACTACGTTAGAAGGTAAACTTTCATCAGAGTAGAATCTGGTCCTAGTATCTGACCTATGCTCCATCGCGGTCAGACTAAACTTTTGCCTTTGGCCTGGTCTAGCGCAACCAGATACCTGCAGTTGCCATTTTGCACTTTTGGTGCTAGAATTATTTAAAACGTCTGAAAATCATTTCTCCAGTTCCCTACATCTTATTTTGTCATTTTGGTGTTTATTAGTTTATTAAAATATTCTCTATTTTTCTAAAGTGAAGTAGTATTTTTGTGTTGTGTTTTCTACTTTTAAACTGTTTTGCACTGAAAACTACTTTGCACATTTCTCCTAAATTAAGCATGTCTGCACAGCACTACAGCTACCAAGGGTTGATCTCAAGTTTAAATTATTTAGTCTGGTTACGCCAAACTTGGACCTTGCCTTACTTCCCAAATTTAGCAGTGATGGACTTTTATTTGCCTACTGAAAGTTGTTGAGGGAAATAAACACTTTAAGATTATACTTACAATATAGTCATGCTTTAAGGACCTCAGACTCCGAATTCTAGTTTATGGATATTATTATAAATCTAAAAATAGCTGGATGTGCACACATCGGAGTATCAATGAATAAATATACAGAAAAATTAATACAGAGCCGAATCTACATATATAATTGATTCAGCATAGGAGACACAGGATAAAAAGGTTAGTACGCAACCCAAGATGGAGGCGGAATCCAAATCCTTTTTCATTACAAAGAAAAGCAGAAAATCTCTTTCCCTACACTACTCTCATAAGTGATGGTTCTGTCTGATTCCCCTGTCTTAATTCTCAAAGGTGTCAGCACATGTGGACTTCCTTAGAAATACTCACGTCAAATGGGTCAAATAGCTTAAAGCTATGGAGCTCATTCTTAAGATGCTCGTTCTCCTTCAAAAATCTAGAAGTCCTATTTTCTGTCCCTGCGCACAATACAAAAAGGATAAATTCAGCCCCCTCCTAAATGTATCACGTGACAATTATTTCACATTTCAGCACCCCGGGGAATTTCCATGACTTCTTTAATTAAATCTTCCTCGCTTCGTTGTGACCATGAAGTGTAGATAGGTCAGGCACAGAAGGTATCCTCCCCTCTTGCTTCTCAGACTGTTCAAAGGCATTCCAGTTATAACCTTAAACTAAAATAATGATTGTGAATTCTTTATACCTACAATGGGATTAGAGCATATTGTTCTGGCACATACAAAGATACATTTAATCATTTCTTCAGTAGCTGAGGAAGTGAAACGATAAACAACCTGCAGCTCCGGGCCTAGACTGCAGGCAACTTTAACGCACATGATTACATTAATATAATTATAATGTCTTTCTGCACCTGTGTATACAAAATAATGTTGTCTTCTTATATATGACAATTGTACGTAAAGCACACATTACATTTCTTGTTTAACTTGCAAAAGAAATGTCTTTATTAAACATAATACATTGCGATACTGAAACATATGCGGGTGAGTGCAAATTATGAGTATAATTTACCTCTATTCTTTAGAGTGCTGTCGGCACTCTATCAAGACCTAACTGCGTTATATGCAGATGATTTCAAGAACGGGAGTGGGGCTACAGAAGCTGTTAAATAGATGTTTCTCCTTTATGAGTGAGCTGGGACTGATGACAAATACTGACAAGTCACATACTATGGTCATAGGCCATACACACACTCATCGCAGGTCACATTTTATTATTAGTGAAAAACGTTTGTGTGTTCCAACTTCCACCTATTTGAGGATTCCATTTGATCATTAAGGCAATGGGTCTCATTTAATTAAGGTCATAAATGCCAATTTTGATCAAACCATAGAGACTCTTTTTAGGTTTGCTGGAAAGCTGGGTTCTAAGCCATTGGATTTCATGATTAACATCTATACTGCTTGTTGTTGTTCCGTTACGACATATAGAGCTCGGATATGGGGCTATTTTGACATTGCCTCTCTAAAAACTAATCAAAAAGCATTTTGTGAGAAGGCTCCTTTCTGTACCTTACAGTTTACAGATATTTCTTTGCCATTTGGAGTTAGGCTTATTGATCTGTAGTACAGCATTAGGCTACCTCTGTTAAGCTGTGGCATTCAGTTTGGTCTAAACATGAAACCTTTTTAAATCATGGAATTATGCATGGCGGTTTATGAGTAGATAAAGCTCATAGTATTCCGTGGCTGAGACATGTAAGAGAACAATTTGTTCTGTTTGAGAGATCTGGTTTGTTGTATAGTCTACACAGTATTACTTCTAACACTTAAAATCAGTTAAAGCTAGATTGTCTCACTGCATGCAGACAAAGTAGAGAAAGCAGAGACATGGGGAAAAAACGAGTCTTCACATACATACCATTAGTGACCTCAGATTTTATGGAACCATGCCTTTTTTCCATTTCACCACCATCAGAGATACTATCTGATAAGGATCAGATTTCTTCTGGTTTCATATCCCATCAAGGTATATCATGAATCTGCCTTGATCCCTGTCTTTGTGATGTATGCTTGATTCAATCTGCACTCTACTTTTACTTTTTATTCGGTACATTGTATGCTACACCTAGGAAAAATGTAAGTTATGCTACTTAGGTCTCTGAATATCAGAAGTTGTAGGCCTGCTCTGCTTTATATACAGCTATTACAATCAGAACATATCTGTATGATGGTTTATAATTGCATGAGCTGTTAGATTGAGGAAACGGATGGAGAAGTACGTTTTTAATGATGGTCTTAATAAGGAGTTTTTTTCTCTATCCAAATGATTTGTTTTTTATTGGAGTTTTGAGTATTTCTTTCCATCATGTTGGTTATATTTGCACACTTTACTCATTATTTTGATTGGTGTGGAGGGATTGGTTGACTGAAATTCTATGTAAGAATTATCTTAGGATGTCCTATTTTTGTATTTACTGGTTTAAAAAAAAAAATTTGCTTCTTTTTAAGCTATTATGAAACATCGTATTTATTGATTCGATGCATTTTTATTGAGATGTACTGTGTAGCAATTGTTTTATGTATTTATGCTTTCATAGTTTTAAACTGAGTAAAACTTGTTAATGATGAAGAAGAGACCTCACTGTCCCTAGTGCAGATTTGTGACATTGTTACTTTGGTGAGACTCACATCCTTCCAACTAAAAATCCACTTTCTCAAAGGTGTGTATTCAAAAATAAATCTTTTAACAGTTTATTTGATTGTAACAGTGTCATTCTCAAGTAAAACCATGGCTCCACAACTAAAAGTCCTGCACCAATGTCAATATGCTTCCAGATCTACCTAAAAAACTAGCGGTTAATGATTTTATTGAGTTTCACAGTGGTACCGACCCCTTGTTAAGGACATGTAGGTTCCCAGAAGTTCTTAACCACAAGGACCATAGAACACCGCATTAGACCCAATTTGAGAACACTATGCACATCCCCAAATGAAACTGATGCAGAATTAGCATTAGTTATTAGGGAAAAATGCAATTTCTGAAACGCTAAAGACTGATTGGTGGCATTCATCCACAGGAAAATTCTGACAAGATGGTGGAAATTCTGTGTGAAGACATGCTCCAAGAATTTTGTTTATGGGCCTTCAACACTACCTAACCAGACCCTTCGCTTAATGTGTGTTCTGGGAGCCCAAACAATGTGTCCCTCTGTATTGACTTTTTTTTAATGGTGGCTTCTGGATTAATTTGTTGACAAACGCAGCAGTCTACATATGTGTCATATTGCAAGTTCACGTGACGCAGGGTTCTAAATCAGATTTATGTAGTCATGTGAAGCCACACTGCTTTGAGTGGCCTCATACATCTGAGTTATGCAAAGCAGCGCTCCATGTGGATTGTGGTGGATTTTCCCATGCAACACCCAAGGATTATGACGCTGACTCAGATTTTAAAAATCATGTAAACCTGGGGAAGCGTCAAATCTGTATGCCTCCCCAGGTGAGGCATAACAAGGAGAAATATCTTAATTTGTCCTTGTCCGTTCTGCAGCACACATAGAAAGAGGAAAATGCCTCTTAGGATTGTTTTTGTGTAGGAAGGTTCTCCTTCCTGCACAAAAATAATCCTTCATGCACCAGAGGCATCCTTGCAACATGGTGAACGGCTTCCTACTTTGGCACTAGGCTGCTGAAACAGCACCAGCGCAGGTAGAAAGTACAGGAATGCAATGTATTGCATAAATATGGTGTATTCCTGCCCTTTTAAGTTTGGCATACGGCAGTGCATCAAGGTGTCTTGCTGCGCTGATCTATGCCAAAATACCATAAATGAGTGCCTATGTGTCTGAAAAATGAATTCTAAGCTTGTGGAAAACTTCTGATTTTGATCGAGCAGCATTGTAAATGTGAATGCATTTGAAATGAGCTGCAATAAATTATTTGTATTTTGTATTCAATCTTGCATGTTTGAAGTAAAAATGTTCATTGAGAAATCCAAAATAATACCAAAATGATGAATATGGCTATAACATAATATTTACTTGAAACCTGCAGCGTTTCAGAATCCGTAAATGTTTATTATGCATTAGCGTATGCTCTGGAAGCTGCAAATGGTGCTGCTTCCCAGGAGTACTCCTAGAATTCTTGTGAAATCCAATAAAGTTAAAGATTTATCATAAATTGTCCCTACTTGAGTACATTTCCACCCTTGTTTGAGAATCGGGTGGAAAGTATTTCATAGCCAATTTTTATTGTAGTTTAATTAAAATCTATGCAGTTAAAAACAACATTAACAAATCCAACAAACATTTGAACTACAAAAATGCACAAAAGACCGGCATACCCCATTCAATAAAGGAACTAAAAAAGTATTTATGAACCATCGCATCTGGTATGTTACGGGAACGATCAGCTAAGTGTTATACAGTTATATTAAGGAGCTTGACCACCTTGTTAGTCTTAATTAAATCACGGTTGCTAACATAACGTTTGTTGCATAACAACATTTTCTGCAATTATATTTTCTCAACATGGGCTTAAGCAGGTTCATTCCATGTCACAACAAAAATTAGAAATCATGCAACAAATGCAATAGGGTCTGTCTCGTTCATGCTTTTGAAATTAGAGCTAGTACTCTATGGCACCTTGTAGACAAGGGGCGTATCATGATGGTTTTCTCTGGTGCAACAAAGAGCCAAGGGCCTATTTTGTGCGCCTCCAGGACATAAACTGATTTTGTTTAACCCAATATTTCTTTGATCTAGAGCTTTAGTTTTAGACAGTACAGATGTGAAACAGTGGGCTAGTTTTGTTTTTTCTTGCTTCAGAGCTGTGCTGTCTGAAAATAAAGCAGTAACTCGCTGAAATACTGAGATAAACAAATTTACTTTGCACCCTAAAGTTGGATAAAATAGGCGCTGACCTCTGTCCTGCACCAGAAAAAGCCATCATGATACAGCCCAGGGTTGTGTAGGGACAAACCTCTTCCATTTTCCTGATCACTCAATGGGTCTGAAGTGTAATGGTGCAGGGCCCTAGTAATGATGACACAGACACAGATAGATATTTGGTAGAACTGTCCCAAGGCACAAAATAGCAATGTTCCGCTGAGTCTATATAGCTGCTGCGCACTTACATCTGCCTTAGCTAGTTTGAGCTTCTCCCTCCAGGGAACAAAGTGTGTTCTCAGCTGCTCCTGTGCACCCAGCCGTTCAGGACCACAGTCTTCCTGTTCACGCTGTCCCGGGGTTATTGTTTCTGCTGCAGTGACTACCTATGGCCAGTAAGCACCACTACCACTTACACTCTCACTGGCAGCCTGTCTTCTTCAGATGTCCTTGCAGTCTCGCTTGCCGATTACTGCTGTGATCCTTTCTTCACCCCCAGCAAAACTGAGACTTAGGGGGGGAAATGGTCTGCCACTCCTAGTCAAGGCAATGTCCATCTTCCATCAAAAGATTTCATCAGCAGCAGCTGCCCCAGAGCAGCTGTGCTTGCCCCTTACGCTGTCTCTTGTGTAGCAGTATTCCTTTCATTCTTTTTTTTAATCTTCATGTGTATCTATAATTTTTTTTCAGGAAAGTCACAGATTTGGCTGCCTTTCCCCTTGCCACTGATTGCAGGCCACAGCAGTCTATCACTATGCTGCAGGTCTAACCGAAACCCTGACTTGCATCCTTCTCAACGTATGCTCCCTGCACCATCATGCCATGGAGATCTGGGACCTGATCAAGGCCCTCTAGCCCGATGTCGCCTTCTTCACTGAGACCTGGACCAAGGCCTCCTCCATTCCAACATCGCCACTGCCATCCCCGACGGCTAAAATATCCATTGAAAGGACCGCCCGCACCACCCGGGAGGAGGACTCGCATTCGCACACAAGACCCCCCTCTGATTCTCCACATCCAGCAAGAGCGACTCCCACTTCAACACAGAACACCTCCACTTCTGAATCTAGACCAGCATCAGGACCACGCTATGCAGCATCCTCATCTACAGACCACCAGGACCTGCACCCAGCCCGCAACTGCCATCACCGAGCTCGCTGCACCCCACGCGATCATCTTCACGGACTAAATTGTACTCTGGACCTGAATTTCCACCTCGACAACAGCAACAACCCCGACTCCACCACTCTCCTCAACAACCTCACCAACCTAGGACTGAAGCAGCTCGTCAACACGCCGACCCACAGAGCTGATCACACCCTCTACCCCATCTTCACGGAAGGCACCAACATGCAGTTGAGCCACATCACCCAGCCCATCTGAACAGACCAACCCTGCGTCCACTTCACCTTCAACACCACTACCACAGCCAAGCCCGCCCCCACCTTGACGGAACTGGAGAAAGATCACTGAGGAACAGCTCAACACCACCCTCCGTCAAAGCCCCCCCAGCGCCACTACCGACCGACACCAACTCCACAGCGAAGGAATTTCACCATTGGGTCTCCTGCTGCACCGACAAGCTGGCACCCCTCCGCCATCCCGCCAAACAACACCCTATGAAGGCAGCCTGGTTCATTACAGACCTCCAAGACGCTAGACGCACCTGCAGATGCCTAGAGAAAACCTGGGGAAACCACAAAACCTCCGAAGCACAGAACAACCACAAGAGCACCCTGAAGGAATACCGTCAGCCCATAAGAGACACCAAACAGACCTTCATAAGAGACAAAATCCAGACCAACTCGACCAACATCGAGGAACTGTTCAACATCATACAGCAGTTAGGAAAGCCCACCTGCGAAGCCACGGACGTCCCTCCCTCCCAGGAACTCTGCAACAAGCTCAGCTCCTAATCCGAACCTGAAGATCAAGGCCCTCTACGACAACTTCAATGAAACAGCACCAGATTCTACCCCCCCTTCCCACCGCCGCTGATAAGCCATCCATCACGTCCGGGGATCCCGCAACCATCGAACTCATCACCGTGACCATGAAGAAAACTCAGTCATTAGCCCCTACGGACCCTTGCCTACTGCACAACTTCCACAGGGCCGCCGCTGTCATCGCACCTGAACTAGGATGGACGATCAACTCCTCCCTCAGATATGGCATCTGCCCAGACGTCTGGAAACGAGTGGAGGTGAAACCCCTTCTCAAGAAATCAACAGCTGACCCAACAGACCTGAAGACTACAATCCCATCTCTCTCCTCCCCTTCATGGCCAAAGTCACCGAAAGACTTGTAGAAAGCCCAGTTCACCACCTTCATTGAAGAGACCTCCATACTACACACCTCCCAATCTGGATTCCGCAGCAACCACAGCACCGAGACCGCCCCCCTCACCGCCACAGACAACAACAGCATGCTACTAGTCCAGGGACACATTCCCGCCCTCATCACTCTAGACCTTTCTGCAGCCTTTGTAACCATCTCACATAGCACGCTCGCAGCCAGACTTCACGACGCGGGATACAAGGAACTGCCCTCGACTGGATCCAATCCTTTCTCTTCGGCAGAACCCAGAGGATTCAACTCCCTCCCTTCCTCTCTGAACCCACGGAAATCAACAGCAGAGTACCCCAGGGATCTTCACTCATCCCCACGCTCTTCAACATCTACATGGCCCCCCTCACTGCTATCGTCAGACACCATGGGCTCAGCACCGTATCCTATGCCGATGACACCCAGCTCATCCTGTCACTCATGAAGAATCCCGACAACACCAGACTCTGCTTCCAGGAAGGAATGAGGAACGTGGAATCCTGGATGCAAGACAACTGTTTGAAGCTCAACTCAGATAAGACCGAGGTCCTCATCCTCAGACCTTGCACCTTGGCCTGGGACAACACCTGGTGGCACTCTGCCCTCGGGAACCCACCCACCCCAACTGACCATGCTCAGCATCATCCTTGACTCCTCCCTCTCCATGAACTGCCAGAGCAATGCCGTTGCTTCCACTAGTTTCAACTGCCTTTGCATCCTCCGTAAGACCCTCAAATGTAAATGTAAATGTAAATGTATTTGAGCTTATATAGCGCACAGCTACCCACAAAGGGTTTCCCGGCGCTTGCTTAGGGAACCCGTCCTGGTATTCCCCTGTGAGATAACCCCGGCAGGGTATCCACAAGGTGAAAGCCAGGCATCCCGCCGCGAGGGGCCGTTGTGGAGATTAAGCAAGCTATTGCCCAGAGTCGCAGAGTGTGAACCCGTGGGTTGAGAAGGCACCGGAGCGAGAATTATCGAGTCTGTGGAATTTTTGAGCCCAAGACCCGCCGAGGCGGGGAATTGAAGCCTGGTCCAGGGCCGATCTCAGCTTCCGGGTCTGCCGCCTCTAACCCCTGAGCCACACTTCTCCAATGGATACACCCATACTGCAGAAAGACCATCAGACACGCACGTATAACCAGCAGACTAGACTACGGCAACGCCCTCTATGCTTGAATCGACAGAACTCTTCTACACAAACTTCAAACCATCCAGAACGCCGCAGCCAGACTCAACCTTGGGACACTGTGCCACCAACACATGACCCATCACCTAGGGGACCTCCACTGGCTCCCTGTCAAGAAGAGGGTCACCTCCAAACTCCTCACCCACGCCTATAAATCCCTCTAGAACATCGGACCTAAAAACCTCAACAAGAGAGTATCCTTCCACGTGCCCAAGAGGAACCTCTGATCCGCCGATCTCGCCTTGTCCGAGGTCCCCCGCATCCGCAGAACCAAAACCGTCAGGAGAGCTTTCTCCTACATCACTGCCAAGACCTGGAACAAGCTACCTGTTAACATCAGATGCTCCCCGACCCTGCATATGTTCAGGAAGGACCTCACAACCTGGCTCTTCGACTGATCTGGAGCTGATCTCCCCCCAGCACCGTGAGACCCTCACGGGTGAGTAGCGCACTTTACTAACCCCTGATTGATTGAATGTCCGTGACAAAGCTGTTATGCAAAAATTCAGTACCACAGATGGCCACTAGGTGGCGCTGCTACTTTAATTTCAAAGGCCCCAGCAGCTTCCCAACGGTGCGGGCCTCGTGTACTCAATTATAAAAAATATCAAGGATTTCCCCTGATGCTGCAGGTCTGATTACCCACCCGGGCCTCACAGGACCTGCCTCAAGGTACTCCCTTGCCAACAGGTGCTGGCACGCAGATCCACTTTCCTCCCCTCACCAGGCAAGTTCTTTATTATTTTTCTCTCTGAGCCTCATCCGTCTTCAGCAGTGGTTCACTGTGAGGAGGGCAATAATTTGTCACTGCGTACTGCGTTATCTGTACCACGACAACCTCATTTCTCCAGCCTCATGGGCGGGGCACCTTCTCATACGGCTGCTGCCCAGGACACACACATGCAGCCAGACTCCACAGGAGTACTTCTTCACCACAATAAGGGGCTCATTAGTATGGCGGGTGGACTTTGTCGGCCCGCCATAGGCCCAGGAAATGGGACCCCCTGCTATGTATGTGGCGGCCTCACATTGGGCAGTAGGATGCCCCCACCATACTGGCGGGCGCATCCCACATTTCTAACATTGCAGCGGGCGGTGCTTTCAGCAGCACCCTCCGAAATGTAAAAAATGCATGTTGTGCATTTGCATGCACAACGTGGCAGGCGCTGCGCGGTGCCTGCCACCTTGTTCATGCAAATGCAGGGGGTACCGTGGTACCCCCATGTGTACCCCCACCCCCATCACCCTGGGGGCCTGCAGTGGGCCCCCAAATAAAAAACCACATGCCTTTCCATGGCAGAGTTTCCGCCATAGAAGGCACATCTCTGCCATTATAGTAATAAGCAGGCACTGCCACCATATTGCTGTGCTTTTCCGCCCAGTAGGCAATCAGGCGGATTGCCTACTGGCAGAAAACCGGCGGACGGTCTTCCCATCCGCCGTGGAAATGGGTTGCGGGCGGTGACTTTTTGCAGGCAGATCGCCACCGCCATACTGGCGGTGGTGATCCGACCGCTGTAGTAATCACCCCCTAAGTGTTTTCTACCTTATTTTTTCAATTTGGAGCGGGGTCCTCGCAGCCTCATGCTGCTGCACAGCCCTACAGCTCACTTCTGTCTTGCAGGTAAGGCCGCAACTCGGCACTCTCTCTGCGAGTGGTTCCCACATGCTGCGCAGTGCTCTGCAGCTTTCCCGTTTCGCACCGCATCGCCTCCCAGATATGGCCGCACCCCCGCAGGCCATTGTACTTCACTCACCCACCAGCAGCCACCTTCCTCAGTTAATCAGTTCCCTCAGGGCTGCCGGGGTTGGCATACCAAGCACAGTGTCCCTTTTCCATGATGTGCTTTTTTGCCTCAGTGGCCGAGGGCCACACACTGCCTCCTCTCTACTCTACCACAGCACAGCAGCCTCTCTCAGTTCACATGCTGCACGGGTTGGGCTGGAGCTGCCACACTGAGACCACGTATCCTATGACAGTGTTCTCCTTCTTCACGGGGTGGGAGGGAGCGGGTCGCTGCTCTGCTCTCGTCCTCCCCTTGTTAGGCTTTCTTTCGATGTACCATCTCCCCACTGAGGGCTTACCTACTACCCACTCACTGATCGGCCTTCACTTGGTCTCATGGCATTGTCTGTGGTGGCGGCTGGTGTCTCGGCAGTCCGGCCTCACTCGCATTTCTCTTCAGCCATCACAAGGGCTCACATCACGTCGATACGGGGTGGGCTCCCACTTCTTCACCTTCACCCCAGGGCTCTTCAAACGCCACGTGGGTGCTCAGATGATTCCCTCACCGGCTGCAGGGGGTTGCCCTTGACACAGGCATCACTCTCCCCCTTCAACCACCGAACAAGGCACCTGCATATCCGGCCAGGTCCCGCTCATCGCCAATGTATTGGTGCAGGGCCCTAGGCTCTCATGCACTCATAATAATGACACAGACACAGATAGATACTTGGTAGAACTGGCCCAGGGCTCGTGCGCCAAGCCCCTTTTATCAGCAGGGTCACATGTCCAGTGACGCCTGTGGTGGATGGGTTTGGGGTGGGTTTGGGGTGGGGTGTAAGCCAGCCTTCTGGGAGTGGCTGATACATCAGAACAACTAGAACAGTGATCAGCTGGCCATACATGAAGGTGTGTTGTCTCGGGAAACAACCTTTACAACGCAGTCATTACATCGCACTACACTTACAATGCAGTTATTACACCGCAACATCCTTTACAACGCATGTCACTACAACGCAGGCATTACACGGCATACCATTACAAAACATGACACTACATCGCATGTCACTACAACGCAGGCATTACAATGCATACCATTACAATGCAAGGTACCCCTACACTATCTAACACTTACCCTACTGTTGCACCCCATGGAGTTAGAATAGTAATTTTAGCCCTTACACTATCCAACACTTACCCTACAGTTGCACCCCCTGGAGTTAGAATAGTAATTTTTACCCCTATACTATCCAATACTTACCTTAAATGCAATGTAATGGTATGCGTTGTAATGGTATGCATTGTAAAGGTAGTATGCGATGTTTGGAATGCGTTGTAAAAGTAGTTTTTTAATATGCAATGTAGTGCCATGCGATGTAATGGAATGCGTTGTAGTGTATGTTGCGATGTAAAAACTGTGTTGTAAGTGCATGCATTGTAAATGTATGCATTGTAACGTCATGCATTTGTTATCTCTGGGGCACAGCTCCAGATCCTGGGAGTAACCCGGAAAAGCTTACAGATGCTTGTGTCTATTGGGCGTGAAGTGCTGATGCATTGTACTCCGTTTGAGAGGTGGGATCTAAAATGATTATCCACCACTGCCTATCAGAGCACTGTGCATATAGGCTCAGATAACAATCAATGTGTGATTAACAGCAAAGTATGTAATGTGGCACTATACTATCAAACACACCATTTGTCAGTCGGACGCAGGGCCTGTCAGGGAGAGCGCAAGCACATTTGAATGCACACAGTCGTGTTTACGTTATTGTAGGATGCGCCCTTAATATAATTCTGCACCAGGCATAATGATGCTTTTGTTCCCATGTTGAAGTCATCCACAACAGGATCATGTCCTCTAACGTTAGAATGCTATCTAGGTCATGATCTAGTTATTCTTGAACAGTTAGTTTAGAAACGGCTGTATTGGAACTGTTAGACAAAGAATGAGTTTCCTTTTCAGAGTGTGGCTTGTACCTTTGGAAGTCTTTGTGTATTATGGGTTTAGACAGGCCAATGGCGATAATTGCACTGATGTAGATAAATGTAGCAGTTGTGCACCGAAGCTAGCTATGCTCAGCCAATGTTGGGTTTAGATGCGCAAGTCACCAACTAGTTAAGCATTGAAACTGTGGAAATACCAGTTGGTTGGATGTAGGAAGGGGGAGGCTCTAGTTGGCGCAGTGTAGCACTAGCGACAAGCAGGGACTCTCTCTTCCTCGTCAGGGCTGAGGGTTACCTTCCAGACAACCTCTGCTTACCCTCTAGGTAGTGTGGCTTAAGCAGTCTTAGGCTAATCTTTGGGGCACATAGGGTTAAACATTTGCAATATCACACCATCACAACCAACCCACCACACAATGACACCAAACTGTATTCGTAAAAATATATATCTTTATATAGATTTCAAGCAGGTTTGTAAATACAGTTATCAACTTTCAATATCGGTTCCAGGTTACTTGAGTTCAGGTTGCCACAGTTCTCTTTTAGCAATAAGTGATCTTTTGGGCCTTCTGCCCAGGTTTGACAAGGTCCAGTGTCTCGTAGCGCCTCAATGCGCTCTCCGCGTGGGCCTCGAGGGCCAGGAGCAGTGCGAGCCTCGGTTTCAGAGGCGGCTCGCGTTGGGAGCGGAGGGCACGGTGCGAGCTCGGATTGCACGTTGCTCGCACCAGGAGGATACAACACAGTACCTTTCAAATTTCTTTGTGGAGCGGGCGGCTTCCAGGGGAGCTGTCCCACGTCGCGTTGCTTTTCCGGGGTCACTGTTCGTTGCGGCTCTCAGCCGGCAGGTCACGGGTCATCCGGGGCAGCGGTGCTCTGTGGCGGCAGGGTCCTTTCCTCGTCGTTCGCTCTGACCCTGGGGCGGCGGCTGTGTGGTGGTGGCAAGTGGCAGTACGGTCCTCAAGTGCAGGACGTACCCAGCCAAGTGCCGGTTGCAGCTGTGCGCTCACAGCTGAGCTGTCGGGCAGGATACCGACCAGGGGGATTCTCACAGGGCGACTGTCCGTCTTTGCAATTGGATTGGCTGCTCGTGGCGCAGTCAACTCGGGAGCTCGGACCGGACAGGTCCTCCTTCACTTTGCTCTCGGGCTCCCGGTGCAGTTGCGGTCACGGTGTTCGGGCCAGCGGCGGCTGGACCTCACGTTGCTCTCGCTGTTGCTTTGGGCCCCGGTCACGGTGGTCAGGTGGATGTCGTTGCCTTGGAGGAGATTCCTCCATTGGTACTGCAGCGATAAGCAGCACACACAGTCGCTTTCTTCAGGATGTAGCGCCCACTGGTCCTGGGGCGCTGGTCAGGGGGCAAGTTCACAGCAAGCCCTTGGAGATCTCTCAACAGAGTTTGGCACAAAGTTTCTCAAAGCAAAAGTCTTCTTGTAGTCTTTCCTTCTTCCTCTCCTTCGGCAGCAAGGCACCAAACACAGGCAAGAGCCAGTACTCTTCCTTGTCCTTCCCGGTCCTTCTCGTCGGGCAGAGTTCCTTCTGTAGCCCAAACAGGATCTAATTTACCAGGAGCAGGGCTCCTTCTTTTATACTGCATTTCTTTTGTTCTCGCAGGCCAGGGGGGCCTTTGCATAGCCACTTTCAGTCCTTGAGTACTCTGGTGGGTGTACTCCGGCTTCTGCTTTCAGTGTGAGGGGCAGGCGCATCAGACGCCCCACAGGAGGTGGAGCCACCATTGTGTGGACAGGGGCAGCCAGAAGTACCTTGTTGATGGGGCTTCGCCCTTCCTGGGCCAGGTGTCGGCTGAGTCCTCAGTCGCTCCCCAGGAGGGTGGAGCCAGCATTGTGGTGGCAGAGCACAGCAAGATTCAGAGTCAAGAGCCACTCCTACCTCCCACTAAGGTGTAATCTGCGCATTCACCACCTGTCATCCCCCAGCCCTGTCACTCACACATCCCAGACAGTCAGATACACATACCAGCAGGGGCGGGCTGAAATGGTTAAGCAAGCAAATGCTAACTTTCTAAAAGTAGCATTTGCAAACACAGGATATTAAAATAAACTTTACTAAAAGAAATATTTTATTATTCTGAGTTCAGGCATACTAAACACGACTCTCTACCGTGCTCCCTGAGCCGGCTGGGATTATAGGGTGTAATAATTCCAGCCCCTCGTTCTGGCCTAAAGGAAGCAGGTAGCCTTACAATAGTGAAATACGAATTTAGTTGTAATTCACTACTAGGACTTGCCACGCACATCAGGGCTTGTCCTACCTTACACTTACAATGCACCCTGCCCTCGGGCCTACCATAGGAGTGACTAACATGAAGTTAAGGGAAGGTTTGGCGGCTGGCAAGTGGGTGCACTTGCCCAGCCAGCGTGACAGTACGCGACTGCACGCGGGGTCTGCGATGGCGGACCCCAGACACATCTTACGGCTGCTTCGGTGGGTGGCGCAACCAGCGCTGCAGGCCCACCAGCAGTATTGACATCTACAAGCGCTGGCACTCCTGGTGCACTTTACTAGGGACTAACAGCAAATCCAATGAACCAATCATGGACATCAATCACATGTACAATTTACAGTAGGGAGCACTTGCACTGCGGCACGGGTCAGCCGTGGCGCAGTGCCCTGAGTATCGGAAAACCAGCAAAACATCGGAGGCACACCAGCAAAAAGTGGAAGGGAGACCCACGCCAAGGTGCCAGGTCTAACATTGGAAAATTGTCAGAACTTTTTTCTATTAAAAGGATCGATAAGACAAGAGCCCTATGAACTGAATTACATAAAAACAAATAAGAAAATAAACAAATAAAAATCCTCACAGGAAAATCCACACTAGCAAATCAACACAGGACACGATACAAGTACAAACCATGAAGGCTTATTTAAGATTCAAAACCATTACAGAATGCAAAAATTGACAGTTCAAACCAATAATTTAAAAATGCAAACAAATACGAAAAGCGTAAGGCTAGAGATAGATATGAAGTCTGCACTTTATAAAAGTAGAACAGGTCCTGTAAAATCTCTATGTGAAAGCAATGCGTCATAGGGACATGCTCAATAGATTTTTAAAGGAAGTCTTCACCTCTCTACATATAAACATGGACATGGAGTCTGCTTTCAAGTAGAGCAAGGAGAAGTCCAGGCTCACATCCCAAATACAGTTTTTTAACTAGGGCTTTAACCAGAAAAACCATACTGTCAGCATAGTGCGAGGCAAATGCTACATACCAATATCCAATTATAAAACAGAAAAGACATTAAAATTACTTTTGCTATACAACTAAAGGATAATCCTGCATTATTTACGGTAGAGCAAACAAAGGCCCATTTAAAACTATATTCATAACATTTACTGGCCAGAGGAAGTTGACTTGTAAAGATAATGTTGAGTTCTGCTCCATCGTTCTGGAGCATCACAAACAAGAAAAAGAATACAACTTATATTACAATAGAGAAGAACAGCAAAAAAGTTGAACTAAGAATATTTTTTAGAAAACATTGAAGGACATATTTTTATTCGAACTGCATTGACAGAGTAAAGAGAAAGCATGTCAACTTTAAATATGTGCAAATGTACGACAAATGTGAGTGGACATGGGGCATAAATAGGACTGTAAATTTTTAAAGCATTATGAAATACAACTCAACTGTTATTTTGCTACCAATTTATATCAACTGAATACGCTTAATTTGTTTCTTCAAACTGTGCTATCTCAGTCCCTTTCACTAATGATCTAAATGCTGCAGAGACAAAGGGGCCCATTAGGATGGAGGGCGGACATCCTATTGTGAAATGGGACCGTCCGCCATAAGGGCGGGGGTCCCGTGGGGGCCATTAGGATGCACCAGCCACAGTGGCAGGCGCATCCTGCATTCCTTTCGTTGTGGCGGGCGGTGCACGCCAGAAAGGCAAGTTGCGCACATCAATGCAAAACATGGCAAGCACCGCGCAGTGTCTGCCATGTTGTGCATGGAACTGCAAGGAGGTAGTACCCCCCCATGTGCACCCCCCAACCCCCAGAGTCCCTGGGGTCCTGCAACGGGCCCCCACACACCATCCCCGCATGCCTTTCCGTGCCGGCAATGCTGCCACGGAAAGGCATGTTTCCGCCCCATCCTAATATGGCTGGCAGGGTCTAACAAACACCGCCACCATATTTAACTCTTTTTCCACCCAGTCAACTTGTTGACCGTCTGGAAAATCGGCGGACAGTCTTTCCGTCCACCGCGGTCCCCCCTGCCATAGTAATATGGCGGGGGAAATGGGTGGCAGACGGGGAAGGATCTCCAGAGGATTGCCACTGCCATGCGGGCGGTGGCGATCTGCCCGAAATCCTAATGGGCCCCTAAATATCGAGTTTTTTATTTCAACATACAGAAATATCGAGTTGACAATATCGACAGTGTCAAATATCGCTGTCCTGTATATCGATATAAAAAATATCGATTTGAGGATTTAAGTGAAATATCGATATAAGTAATGTCGAAAGCAAAAATAGCGACATGTAAAAATTTTGTTTTTGTATGTTTTTTAAAATATTTTATAGTGAGTGTTAAGTATTAAATTGTGTTGAAAATGTGTATTATAATGTTTGATTTGTATATTGTTTTAGGAGTGGGATGTTGGATTTATAGGGGATAAGGGTGGTGAGTGTTTTAAAAAAGTTACATTCATTTTCTAAATGTTCATAATTTAAGTATGAAATTTATTTTTTACATTTTGAATTTCAAATTAAATTTTAGGAGCGGGATGTTGGGTTTATAGGGGAGAAGGGTGGGGAGTGTTTTAAAAAAGTTACATTCATTTTTTATATGTTTATAATTTATATATGAAATTAATGATTTAGATTGCGAATTTCAAATAAAATATTAGGAGCGGGATGTTGGGTTTATAGGGATAAGGGTGGGGAGTGTTTTAAAAAATATTTACATATTTCTTTTAATTAAAAAAAGATTAAAATTAAATTAACATTTTTATATTGAATTTTGCTATAAAATTTAGCAGTGGGATGCTGGGTTTATAGGGAATACGGGTTGTGAGTGTTTTACCATGTTTTAATATAATTTCTTTAAATGAAATCTTTTTTATAAAAAATGTATATTTTAAATTTGAATTTCATTTAAAGTTTTTTGAGCTAGATGTTAGGTTAATAGGGGATAATGGTGTGTAGTGTTTTCATTAAAAAAATAACATTTTTTTACATTTTTAAAATTTACTAAAAAATATTACATTTTATTTTCAAAGTAAAATTTAGGATTGGGATGTTGGATTTATAGGGGATAAGGGTGGGGAGTGTTTTTTTTAAATGTAATTAATTTCATGAATTGAAAAATTAGAAAATATATATATATATATATTTTTTACAATTTCATTTACATTTTGCAGTGTGATGTTGAGTTTATAGAGTATATATTAGAGTGGTCCCAGTGTTTCACTGGCTTTCACATGGAGGGGAGAACAAATTAAAAACATAAATCTTGAAACTGGGCATTCAATAGTATGAGAGAAGAAACAGTAATGTTCGACCAATGTTATTTAATCACATTGGGAATGCATTTTTATGAACAATCGTAGAAACAAACCTAACAAGGTATCACATTCATATGGGTGGTGCCCAGGGGGAAGGGGGTGTTAGATAGTAAGTGATGGGAGAGAGAGTTTGGTGACGGTGACAAATATATCACAAACAGTTTTGGTATATATTGGTCATATACCAGATAGTCAAAGTCCACATCCAATATACATATTTGCCATATAACATATGAGATCACAGTTAATTCATCACTGTCAAATAGGTATTGACAGATGCTGTAAAATCGACGTTTCGACCGCTATATCCGTAGGTATCTTGAACCTTACTACCAGGGACTTTCTCAGGACAAGTGTGACGTGATAAGGGCTGGGAACACCATGAGTGTTGCAGCGGTAGGGGAAGGATTTTCTCACATATCAATTGTTGAAAAAAACGTGGCTCCGTGGCTCTTGAAGGTAACACCATGAGTGTTGCAGCAGGAGGGGAAGGATTTTCTCACAGATCAATTGTTGAGAAAAAACGGGGCTCCGTGGATCTCGAAGGTAAAGAATGTTGGTAGGAGTGAGGCGTCACTGCATGTGTGTGTGCGGTGCGCCAAGCTCCAAACTGTCAAGGGTTCCCTTTCTGTAATGAACAGTGTAATCCCAAAATTTGGTAGTGAATGCAGAGAAACCTGAATCAATCAAAGGCAGTAAATGAATTGAATCTGTTCGTCCATTTGACAGCGTCTACGGGAACAGCTGTTCCCATAGATGCTGTCATTTTAGTAGGAAGTCTTTTGAAATATGTTATAAAGACAATACAAATGTATCAATTAAAGTATGTACTGGAAAATGGGTTGTTAATTTAATAGTTATTATAGTGAGACATTTAACTTAATGTAGTTTAGTGTCCAGCACCTACCCCAATTTAATTTAGATTGGAGTTGGAATAGTAAATTAATTAGGGTCAGTATCCAGCACCTACCCATATTTAAGTTGGAATAGTACATTAATTAGGGTCAGTGTCCAGCACCTACCCCAATTAATTTTAGATTGGAGTTGGAACAGTAATATAATTAGGGTCAGTGTCCAGCACCTACCCCAATTACATAAACAATGGAGTGAGAATAGTAAATTAATTAGGGTCAGTGTCCAGCACCTAACCCAAGTAATGTTAGATTGTAGTTGAAATAGTAAATTAATTAGGGTCAGTGTCCAGCCCCTACCCCAATTCATTTTAGATTGGAGTGGGAATAGTAAAATAATTAGGGTCAGTGTCCAGCACCTACCCCAATTAAATACAGACTGGAGTGGGTATAGTAAATTAATTAGGGTCAGTGTCTAGCACCTACCCCAAGAAATTTTAGATTGTAGTTGGAAAAGGAAATTAATTAGGGTCAGTGTCCAGCACCTACCGCAATAAATTTTAGATGGGAGTGGGAATAGTACATTGATTAGGGTCAGTGTCCAGCACCTATCCCACTTAAATACAGACTGGAGTGGGAATAGTAAATTAATTAGGGTCAGTGTCCAGCACCTACCCCAATTAGTTTTAGATTGGAGTTGGAATAGAAATTAATTAGGGACAGTGTCTAGCACCTACCTCAATTAAATACAGAATGGAGTGGTAATAGTAAATTAATTATGGTCATTGTTCAGCACCTACCCCAATTAATTTTAGATTGGAGCTGGAATAGTACATTAATTAGGGTCAGTGTCCAGCACCTACCCCAATTAATTTTAGATTGGAGTTGGAATAGTACCTTAATTAGCGTCAGTGTCCAGCACTTACCTCCATTAAATACAGACTGGAGTGGGAATAGTAAATTAATTAGGTTCAGTGTTCAGCATCTACACAATTTAATTTAGACTGGAGTTGGAATAATAAATTATTTAGGGTTAGTGTCCAGCACCTACTCCAATTATTTTAGATTGGAGTTGGAATAGTAAATTGATTAGGGTCAGAGTCCAACACCTACCCCAATTAAATACAGGTTGGAGTGGGAATAGAACATTAATTAGGATCAGTGTCCAGCACCTACCCCAATTAATTTCAGATTGCAGCTGGAATATTAAATTAATTTGGTTCAGTGTTGAGCACCTACCAAAAATAAATACAGGTTTGAGTGGGATTAGTAAATTAATTAGGGTCAGTGTCCAGCACATACCCCAATAAATTTTAGATTGGAGTTTGAATGGGAAATTAATTAGGGTCGGTGTCCAGCACCTACCCCAATTAATTTTAGATTGGAGTTGGAATAGTAAATTGATTAGTTTCAGTGTCCAGCACCTATCCCACTTAAATACAGACTGGAGTGGGAATAGTACATTAATAAGTGTCAGTGTCCAGCACCTACCCCAATTAATTTTAGATTGGAGTTGGAATAGTAAAGTAATTAGGGTCAGTGTCCGGCACCTCCGCCAATTAATTTTAAATTGGAGTTGGAATAGTAAATTATTTAGGGTCAGTGTCTAGCACCTACCGCAATTAAATACAGACTGGAGTTGGAATAGTACATTTATTAGGGTCAGTGTCCAGCACATATCCCAATTAATTTTAGATTGGAGTTGGAATAGTACATTAATGAGGGCCAGTGTCCAGCACCTACCCTAATTAAATACAGACTGGAGTGGGAATAGTAAATTAATGAGGGTCAGTGTAGAGCACCTACCCCAATTAATTTTAGATTGGAGTTGGAATAGTATATTAATTAGGGTCAGTGTCCAGCACCTACCCCAATTAAATACAGACTGGAGTGGGAAAAGTAAATTGATTAGGGTCGGTTTTCAGCACCTACCCCAATTAATTTTTGATTTGAGATTACATAGTATATTAATTAGGGTCAGTGTCCAGCACCTGCCCCAATTAAATACAGACTGGAGAGGGAATAGTACATTAATTAGGGTCAGTGTCCAGCATCTATCCCAATAAAATATAGACTGAGGGGTGGGAATAGTAAATTAATTAGGGTTATTGTCCAGCACCTACCTCAATTAATTTAAGATTGGACCTGGAATAGTACAATAACTAGGGTAAGTGTCCAGCACCTACACAATTAATTTTAGAGTGGAGTTGGAATAGTAAATTAATTAGGGTCAGTGTCCAGCACCTACCCCAATTAAATACGGACTGGAGTGGGAATAGTAAATTAATTAGGGTTGGTTTTCAGCACCTACCGCAATTAATTTTAGATTGGAGTTGGAATAGAATATTAATTAGGGTCAGTGTCCAGCACCTGCCCCAATTAAATACAGACTGGAGAGGGAATAGTGCATTAATTAGTGTCATTGTCCAGCATCTACCCCAATTAAATACAGACTGGGGTAGGAATAGTAAATTAATTAGGGTCATTGTCCAGCACCTACCCAAATTTAAGTTAGATTGGAGTTGGAATAGAAATTAATTAGGGACAGTGTCTAGCACCTACCTCAATTAAATACAGAATGGAGTGGTAATAGTAAATTAATTATGGTCATTGTTCAGCACCTACCCCAATTAATTTTAGATTGGAGCTGGAATAGTACATTAATTAGGGTCAGTGTCCAGCACCTACCCCAATTAATTTTAGATTGGAGTTGGAATAGTACCTTAATTAGCGTCAGTGTCCAGCACTTACCTCCATTAAATACAGACTGGAGTGGGAATAGTAAATTAATTAGGTTCAGTGTTCAGCATCTACACAATTTAATTTAGACTGGAGTTGGAATAATAAATTATTTAGGGTTAGTGTCCAGCACCTACTCCAATTATTTTAGATTGGAGTTGGAATAGTAAATTGATTAGGGTCAGAGTCCAACACCTACCCCAATTAAATACAGGTTGGAGTGGGAATAGAACATTAATTAGGATCAGTGTCCAGCACCTACCCCAATTAATTTCAGATTGCAGCTGGAATATTAAATTAATTTGGTTCAGTGTTGAGCACCTACCAAAAATAAATACAGGTTTGAGTGGGATTAGTAAATTAATTAGGGTCAGTGTCCAGCACATACCCCAATAAATTTTAGATTGGAGTTCGAATGGGAAATTAATTAGGGTCGGTGTCCAGCACCTACCCCAATTAATTTTAGATTGGAGTTGGAATAGTAAATTGATTAGTTTCAGTGTCCAGCACCTATCCCACTTAAATACAGACTGGAGTGGGAATAGTACATTAATAAGTGTCAGTGTCCAGCACCTACCCCAATTCATTTTAGATTGGAGTTGGAATAGTAAAGTAATTAGGGTCAGTGTCCGGCACCTCCGCCAATTAATTTTAAATTGGAGTTGGAATAGTAAATTATTTAGGGTCAGTGTCTAGCACCTACCGCAATTAAATACAGATTGGAGTTGGAATAGTATATTAATTAGGGTCAGTGTCCAGCACCTACCCCAATTAAATACAGACTGGAGTGGGAATAGTAAATTGATTAGGGTCGGTTTTCAGCACCTACCCCAATTAATTTTTGATTTGAGATTACATAGTATATTAATTAGGGTCAGTGTCCAGCACCTGCCCCAATTAAATACAGACTGGAGAGGGAATAGTACATTAATTAGGGTCAGTGTCCAGCATCTATCCCAATAAAATATAGACTGAGGGGTGGGAATAGTAAATTAATTAGGGTTAGTGTCCAGCACCTACCTCAATTAATTTAAGATTGGACCTGGAATAGTACAATAACTAGGGTAAGTGTCCAGCACCTACCACAATTAATTTTAGAGTGGAGTTGGAATAGTAAATTAATTAGGGTCAGTGTCCAGCACCTACCCCAATTAAATACGGACTGGAGTGGGAATAGTAAATTAATTAGGGTTGGTTTTCAGCACCTACCACAATTAATTTTAGATTGGAGTTGGAATAGAATATTAATTAGGGTCAGTGTCCAGCACCTGCCCCAATTAAATACAGACTGGAGAGGGAATAGTGCATTAATTAGTGTCATTGTCCAGCATCTACCCCAATTAAATACAGACTGGGGTAGGAATAGTAAATTAATTAGGGTCATTGTCCAGCACCTACCCAAATTTAAGTTAGATTGGAGTTGGAATATTAAATCAATTAGGGTCAGTATCCAGCACCTACCCCAATTAATTTTAAATTGGAGTTGGAATAGTAAATTAATTGGGGTCAGTGTCCAGCACCTATCCCAATTAAATACAGACTGGAGTGGGAATAGTACATTAATTAGGGTCAGTGTCCAGCACATACCCCAATTAATTTGAGATTGGAGTTGGAATAGTAAAGTAATTAGGGTCAGTGTCCAGCAGCTACCCAAATTAATTTTAAATTGGAGTTGGAATAGTAAATTAATTAGTGTCAGTGTCCAGCACCTACCCCAAATAAATACAGACTGGAGTGGGAATTGTAAATTAATTAGGGTCAGTGTCTAGCACCTACCCCAATTATTTTAGATTGGAGTTGGAATAGTAAAGTAATTAGGGTCAGTGTCCAGCACCCACCTCAATTAAATACAGACTGGAGTGGGAATAGTAAATTAATTAAGGTTAGTGTTCAGCACCTACCCCAATTATTTTAGTTCGGAGCTGGAATAGTACATTAATTAGGGTCAGTGTCCAGCACCTACCCCAAATCATTTTAGATTGGAGTTAGAATAGTACATTAATTAGGGTCAGTGTCAAGCATTCACCTCAATTAAATACAGACTGGAGTGGGAATAGCAAATTAACTAGGGTTAGTGTTCAGCATCTACCCCAATTTAATTTAGACTGGAGTTGGAATAGTAAATTATTTAGGGTTAGTGTCCAGCACCTACTCCAATTATTTTAGATTGGAGTTGGAATAGTAAATTGATTAGGGTCAGAGTCCAGTTCCTACTCCAATTAAATACAGACTGTAGTGGTAATAGTAAATTAATTATGGTCATTTTTCAGCACCTACCCCAATTAATTTTAGATTGGAGCTGGAATAGTACATTAATTAGGGTCAGTGTCCAGCACCTACCCCAATTAATTTTAGATTGGAGTTGGAATAGTACATTAAATAGAGTCAGTGTCCAGCACCTACCCCAATTAATTTTAGATTGGAGTTGAAATAGTACCTTAATTAGGGTCAGTGTCCAGCACTTACCTCAATTAAATACAAACTGGAGTGGGAATAGTAAATTAATAAGGTTCAGTTTTCAGCATCTACCCAATTTAATTTAGACTGGAGTTGAAATAATAAATTATTTAGGATTAGTGTCCAGCACCTACTCCAATTATTTTAGATTGGAATTGGAATAGTAACTTGATTAGGGTCAGAGTCCAGCACCTACCCCAATTAAATACAGGTTGGAGTGGGAATAGAACATTAATTAGGATCAGTGTCCAGCACCCACCCCAATTAATTTCAGATTGCAGTTGGAATATTAAATTAATTAGGTTCAGTGTTAAGCACCTACCAAAATTAAATACAGGTTTGAGTGGGATTAGTAAATTAATTAGGATCAGTGTCCAGCACATACCCCAATTAATTTTAGATTGGAGTTTGAATAGGAAATTAATTAGGGTCGGTGTCCAGCACCTACCCCAATTAATTTTAGATTGGAGTTGGAATAGTAAATTGATTAGTTTCAGTGTCCAGCACCTATCCCACTTAAATAAAGACTGGAGTGGGAATAGTACATTAATAGGTGTCAGTGTCCAGCACCTACCCCAATTAATTTTAGATTGGAGTTGGAATAGTAAAGTAATTAGGGTCAGTGTCCGGCACCTTCGCCAATTAATTTTAAATTGGAGTCGGAATAGTAAATTATTTAGGGTCAGTGTCTAGCACCTACCGCAATTAAATACAGACTGGAGTTGGAATAGTACATTTATTAGGGTCATTGTCCAGCATCTACCCCAATTAAATACAGACTGGGGTGGGAATAGTAAACTAATTAGGGTCATTGTCCAGCACCTACCCAAATTTAATTTAGATTGGAGTCGGAATAGTAAATTAATTAGGGTCAGTTTCCAGCACCTACTCCAATTAATTTTAAATTTGAGTTGTAATAGTAAATATTTAGGGTCAATGTCCAGCACCTTCCCCAATTAAATACAGACTGGAGTGGGACTAGTAAATTAATTAGGGTCAGTGTCCAGCACCTACCCCAATTAATTTTAAATTGGAGTTGGAATAGTAAATTAATTGGGGTCAGTGTCCAGCACCTACCCCATTTAAATACAGACTGGAGTGGGAATAGTACATTAATTAGGGTCAGTGTCCAGCACATACCCCAATTAATTTTAGATTGGAGTTGGAATAGTAACGTAATTAGGGTCAGTGTCCAGCAGCTACCCAAATTAATTTTAAATTGGAGTTGGAATAGTAAATTAATTAGTGTCAGTGTCCAGCACCTACCCCAAACAAATACAGACTGGAGTGGGAATTGTAAATTAATTAGGGTCAGTGTCTCGCACCTACCCCAATTAATTTTAGATTGGAGTTGGAATAGTAAAGTAATTAGGGTCAGTGTCCAGCACCTAAGCCAATTAATTTTAAATTGGAGTTGGAATAGTAAATTTATTAGGGTCAGTGTCTAGCACCTACCGCAATAAAATACAGACTGGAGTGGTAATAGTACATTAATTATGGTCAGTGTCCAGCACATATCCCAATTAATGTTAGATTGTAGTTGGAATAATAAATTAATTAGGGTCAGTGTCCAGCACATACCTCAATTAAATACAGACTGGAGTGGGAATAGTAAATTAATTATGGTTAGTGTTCAGCACCTACCCCAATTAATTTTAGATTGGAGTTGGAATAGTACATTAAATAGAGTCAATGTCCAGCACCTACCCCAATTAATTTTAGATTGGAGTTAGAATAGTACATTAATTAGGGTCAGTGTCAAGCATTCACCTCAATTAAATACAGACTGGAGTGGGAATAGTAAATTAACTAGGGTTAGTGTTCAACATCTACCCCAATTTAATTTAGATTGGAGTTGGAATAGTAAATTAATTAGGGTCATTGTCTGGCACCTACTCCAATTAATTTTAGATTCAAGTTGGAATAGTATAATAATTAGGGTCAGTGTCCAGCACCTACCTCAATTAAAAACAGACTGGAGTGGTAATAGTAAATTCATTATGGTCAGTGTTCAGCACCTACCCCAATTAATTTTAGATTGGAGCTGGAATTGTACATTAATTAGGGGCAGTGTCCAGCACTTACCTCAGTTAATTACAGACTGGAGTGGGAATAGTAAATTAATTAGGGTCAGGGTTCAGCATCTACCCCAATTTAATTTAGACTGGAGTTGGAATAGTAAATTATTTAGGGTTAGTGTGTAGCACCTACTCCAATTATTTTAGAATGGAGTTGGAATAGTAAATTGATTAGGGTCAGAGTTCAGTACATACTCCAATTACATACAGTCTGTAGTGGGAATAGTAAATTAATTATATTCAGTGTCAAACACCTACCCCAATTAATATCAGATTGGAGTTGGAATATTAAATTAATTAGGTTCAGTGTTAAGCACCTACAGAAATTAAATACAGGTTCGAGTGGGATTAGTAAATTAATTAGGGTCAGTGTCCGGCACATACCCCAAGTAAATTTAGATTGGAGTTGGAATAGGAAATCAAATAGGGTCGGTGTCTAGCACCTACCCCAAGTACTTTTAGATTGTAGTTGGAATAGTAAATTGATTAGCTTCAGTGTCCAGCACCTATCCCACTTAAATACACACTGGAGTGGGAATAGTAAATTAATTAGGTTCAGTGTTCAGCATGTACCCCAATTTAATTTAGACTGGAGTTGGAATCGTAAATTATTTAGGGTTAGTGTCCAGCACCTACTCCAATTATTTTAGATTGGAGTTGGAGTAGTAAATTGATTAGGGTCAGAGTCCAGTTCCTACTCCAAGTAATTTTAGATTGGAGTGGAAATAGTAAATTGATTAGGGTCAGAGTCCAGTACCTACTACAATTAAATACAGACTGTAGTAGGAATAGTACATTAATTATGTTCACTGTCCAGCACCTACCCCAATTAAATACAGGTTGGAGTGGGAATAGAACTTTAATTAGGATCAGTGTCCAGCACCTACCCCAATTAATTTCAGATTGCAGTTGGAATATTAAATTAATTAGGTTCAGTGTTACGCACCTACCAAAATTAAATACAGATTTGAGTGGGATTAGTAAATTAATTAGGGTCAGTGTCCAGCACATACCCCAATTAATTTTAGATTGGAGTTGGAATAGGAAATTAATTAGGGTTGGTGTCCAGCACCTACCCCAATTAATTTTAGATTGGAGTGGGAATAGTAAATTGATTAGTTTCAGTTTCCAGCACCTATCCCACTTAAATACAGACTGGAGTGGGAATAGTACATTAATAAGTGTCAGTGTCCAGCACCTACCCCAATTAATTTTAGATTGGAGTTGGAATAGTAAATTAATTCAGTTCAGTGTTCAGCATCTACCCCAATTTAATTTAGATTGGAGTTGGAATAGTAAATTAATTAGGGTCATTGTCTGGCACCTACTCCAATTAATTTTAGATTCGAGTTGGAATAGTATATTAATTAGGGTCAGTGTCCAGCACCTTCCTCAATTAAATACAGACTTGAGTGGTAATAGTAAATTAATTATGGTCAGTGTTCAGCACCTACCCCAATTAATTTAAGATTGGAGCTGGAATTGTACATTAATTAGAGGCAGTGGTGGCAAGATGGAGTCCGTGCTGGACGCGTAAGTTTGTTGCTCCTGCTGGACCTCACAGAGTTGAATCGTATGCAGTGAGAAATGGGCCGATTTTTGCGGAGCCATACGTTACAGATATATTTGGGAAATATCTGTGCCCTCTCTGGAGACAATTTGAAGAAGTTTAAACTCTCCATGATCCTGGTACATGGAAAGGGGCGACCACTCGGTCCCCCCGAACGTATGGTTGGGTGCCCCGATCCCCCCAGGAAACCATTTTGGGCGGGAGGCGTGGCTCGGCTGGTATGCCCGCCCAGGAGGGGTTGTCCTAGACACCCGCACGGAAGACCACGCCCCAGTAGGCGTACCGGAGGAGGGTCCCCGCCCTCCCGCAGATGGATAAATAGAGCGGGAATCGGAAGAAGCGTCCTCTTGTTCCTGTGCTCTGAAGGCTGCACCAACTTGTTGCTCGTGAGCCCTCGACAGAACAAGCGGCAATTTTGAGAACTTGTAATCTTGTTGTTTCTCTGTCAGTTATTTGGAGTACGAAAGATCCAGGACCTCGTTGATTAACTAGCGCAGAGTACACGTAGCTATGGTCGGCAAGAAGGCAGGAAAGAGCTCCGAGTTGGAGAAGGTACTGCGCACCTTGTCGAATCGAATGGCGATCATGGACCGAAAACTCGGTAAAGTTGACTCGATCGGTCGAGGTTTGGCCGATGTTAAAAAACAGTTGGCGGCCCAGAACAGCTCAGGCCGTCCTAAGAAGGTAATAGGCCCGGCCTTGCCGGGAGTCGTCCCTGAGGGTAGGGGAAAGCGTGTTAAGAGGAGGGCGGTTTCGGGGGAAGATCTGGTTCCTGAGGTACCCCCAATCGCCCCCATCACACCGGCAGACAGCCCGGTACCAAACCCAGATGTAGGTTTATCAATCCCCGTTGTAATTACTCCTGGTAATGATGAGGAGATGCCCCCGGAACTAGCCATCCAGTTAGCGGCAGTGTTGCCATGGCTCAAGAAGAAAGCGGGGGGCAGTGGCCGCGGGGGACCCGGCCGAGGAGGCTAGACTAATAATCGAGCAGTTACGGCAGTCGAGAGAGGCCGCGACGGCGAATGTTCCTCTTGTTCCCCCACAGGTGGCACCGGGATGACCTGCGGTTAGCCGGGAAAGGTGGCAGACACGACGGTCGAACCTGGTAAGCACACATTGCCAATGGCAGGGGAGGGTTTGTTACCTTCAAGGCGCGAAAGGGTAGCCCAGCACATCCCTGCAGCCACAAAGGAACTGATATGGGGGGAGAAATATGTGAATATGTTTTCATTGTTGACTGACCATCGTGAGATGGAATATGCGAAATCCCAGAAGGATTTATGGCACCCCAGTGTATGGCGGGCCAAGATGGCGGAATTTAGGGTCGATGAGACGGTAGCCAATTGGGTAAAGGCCTTTTCGATATTTACGGCAGTCATGGGGGAACGAAAGCCTGAAGTCATGACTGAGTTGACCTGTTATCAGAATAGGATTATGGATTTTTATACCATGTATGAGGGGGACGAGTGGAAAGGTTATGATATGAAATTTCGAAAAAGCGAAATAATTTGTTGCTACTTTGACCTGGGATTGCCTCGACTCGGTGTCATGGCACAAGCAGCTCTTGCCTGGGGCGGTAGGTACGTCCTCACCGGGCGGGAGCGGGTCGGGGTCAGCTCGCTAAAAGCCCGTGGTGCCCTTTCGAGCGGGCGCCGGTGGGGAAGATCAGCCCAAGACCGGCGGGAATGGCGCCAAGCGGGGGGTTTGCTGGGGCTTCAATAGAGACAACTGTAACAGGCCCCAGGGAACATGTAGGTTCAGGCATGCGTGTGCAGGCTGTGGGAACTCCTCACACCCGGAGATTAGCTGTAGATCTAAAAACAGCGGAACGGGAGGTAAAGGGGGGTCTAAGCAAGAGTGAGGTGATGTTTTGTAACAGATTGTCTACACCTGTCGATATCATGGCTCTGACTCCTTGGTTGAACAAATACCCTGATCATGTATCCGCCGGGGTGTTGAGGAATGGATTCCTATATGGCTTCAACATCCCGGTGGGGGATTTTCGGGGGGGACTCCTTTTGTAAAAATCAGTTATCTGTACAACATAACCCAAGCGTAGCTGCAAGAAAAATTTCAAAAGAAGTCAGCTTGGGGCGTGTGGCGGGGCCTTTTCACCGCCCGCCGGTGGCGGATTTCGTGTGTTCCCCGCTAGGGGTGGTCCCGAAGAAAGACCCAGGGGAGTTTAGACTCATTCACAACTTGTCTGCCCCAAGGGGTTCTTCGGTGAACGAAGCCATTGACCCAGATATTTGTTCGGTGCGGTACGCATCGTTCGATGATGCCGTGGCCATGTTAAATCACCTGGGCCCTGGAGCGCTGATGGCGAAATCAGACATCGAATCGGCATTCCGGTTGCTCCCGGTACACCCGCAAGATCAGCGCTTGCTAGGTTTTGCATTCCAGGGGAGTTATTACATGGATAAATGCATGCCTATGGGTTGCTCCATTTCCTGTGCCTATTTTGAAATGTTCAGCTGTTTTTTAGAGTGGGAATTCACCGAGGCCACAGGGCATAGGCATGTTATGCACTACCTGGATGATTTCCTGTTTCTGGGAGCAGCCTGCGATATGACATGTGCGCAGGCGCTGCTGGACTTCTGCATTCTCATGCGGGAGTTTGGAGTCCCATTGGCACCAGGTAAGACGGTTGGACCATCTACTTCACAGGAGTTTCTGGGAATTGAGCTCGATTCTGTGGAGGGATGTTTCCGTTTACCGATGGAAAAGGTGGCCAAGTTTAGAGCTTCCTTGACACAATGCCTGGGCAAGGAGAAAGTTACCCTGCACCAGTTATAGCAAACAGTGGGTCAGCTTAACTTTGCCTTAAGGGTGATACCAATGGCCCGCCCCTTCTCACGCTCTATTGCACAAGCTATGGTTGGTCTCAAGGAGGGACACCACCGTACGAGACTGTCGGCAGAGGTTCGCCAGGATATGCGCATTTGGTTGGCATTTCTGGCAGACTTCAACGGTCGAGTTGTGTGGAACACGCCACCAGCATCTTCGGATGAACTAGGTTTGTGGACTGACTCAGCTGGGAGCGTGGGATTCGGCGCCATCTTTGGTAACCGATGGTCGGCGCAAGTATGGCCGACGTGGTGGCACTCCAGCGGTCTGACAGGTAACATTGGGTTCTTGGAGCTATTCCCCATTTGGGTTGCTCTGATGGCATGGCCAGATGACTTCAGGGACCGCTCAGTGGTGTTTTGGTCTGATAATATGACTGTGGTTGAGTGCATTAACCAGCAGGCAGCCCGCTGCAAGTGGATCTTGAGATTATTGAAAGAAATTGTATTACGTTGCATGAGATTGAATGTACAGTTCAGGGCAAAACATGTGCCAGGCGTACTGAATTATGCAGCTGATGCACTCTCTCGTTCACACATGCAGGCTTTCAGGGGCTATCTACCCACAGCGGACCTAGTGGCGGCACCGTTCCCCGAAGCACTATGGCTAATCGGTGCCCCGGATTACAAGACCTCGTGGCAGCCAGCTTAGCTCCCGGGACAAGGAAGGCATACGAAGGAGCGTTTCGTTCCTACTGCACATTTTTGGGTCCATCAGGGAGACAGAGCTGGGGTCAGGAGGAATCCTTCCTGGGGTTCCTGGTTGCGCTGCACAGAGAAGGCCGATCAGCGGCAACGGCCAATAGACATAGGGCGGCCATTTCATTCATGGCACAGGTGCATGGCATAAGAGATCCGACGGATTCCTTTTTGGTTAGGAAGGCACTCCGTGGCTGGCAGCGCCTCGAGGGTCGCAAGCAGGATACGAGGCGCCCGATTGGTTTAGACAGATTGTCTCTACTTTTAGCAAAGCTAGATGAGACGTGCTCCTCCCTTTTCGAAGCAGTTCTGTTCCGGGCAGCTTTCGCCTTGGCATTCCATGGGGCTATGCGGGTGAGCGAACTCGTCGCAAGGAACAAGAAGGATATAGAGGGAGGCCTGGGCAGGGATCACGTCCAAATATGGGGTGATTCTATGGTAATCTCTATAGCCAGGTCCAAGACTGACCAGGGCGCTATGGGGGATAGTGTTATTGTGCAGCGCGCACGAGGGTCCCCCACGTGTCCGATAAAGTGTGTAGAGGAATACTTGGCACTAAGGACGGTTACATGGGGGGGAGTTTGCTTAGGCACAAGGATGGCACCCCACTGACGAGATTTCAGTTTCAGAGGGTGCTGGGGCTGTCAATCGTTGCCGCGGGCATGGACCCGTGCGATTTTGGGACCCACTCATTTAGGATAGGGGCTGCTACTGAGGCTACAGCCCGGGGTCGGAGTGCAGAGGAAGTAAAGCAGCTAGGCTGTTGGTCCTCGAATTGCTTCAAAAGGTATGTGCGATTGCACATGTTGTAAAGATCAATTGACATGCACTCACGCTTCTTGTCTTTTGTTTACATTACAGTTTCGCGAGCCTGTCACGCGGGGCGGAATTGGAAGTCGACCCAACACCAGGAGACCAGCGGTCGAGGATCACCGACTGGAGAGAGAGTGGTATGGGTCGTGGGCCACTCATATGTGAGGCGCGCCGTGGACGTATTCAAGGCAGGTGGTGCGACTCACGCATCTGGGGAATACGGGTACAGAGTGACCTTCCATGGGAAGGGCGGGCTCTGTTTTGACCAATTTCGATCGTTTTTTTAGGGTCTTTTAGGGCGGCAAAGGTCACCACCATCTGTAGTCATAGTACACCTGGGGGGCAATGACTTGGTGACACTGGGAAGACGAGTGTTATTAGAACACATCCTGTCGGCAGTTAGCTGGTTGGCTAAAAAAGTCCCGGGGTGCACGATTGCCTGGTCCCACATGATCCCCAGGAAGAGTTGGCGGGGGGCATATCAGTGTCAGCATTGAACCACTCTGTGAAAAGGGTTAACAATAAAGTCGGGAAATTGTTTCGCTCCGCGCAGTTGCATAGCATTCCTCACGGGTGTATTCGGGGAGATCACATGTATCTGAATGATGGGGTTCACCTGTCCAGGGAGGGAAATGATTTACTCATAGGAGACTTCATAGCATGGTTAAGGGGTTTGAGGAAGCATGACCTTTAGGAGGAGTGGGGGGGCCGGATAGTCGGTCAACTATCCGGCCTGTGGCGGTAAGGTCATAATCGGTGAGCAGTAATTTCAAGGTCCCTAGAGGGGGGCGCCACCCAGAATGGATGGGAGCGCCCGGGGGGAAGTGGCCATTGGCCCCTTCCACGGGGAGGCGGCACCCACTAAGGATGGGTCACCTAGGGGGAGACGGCCATAGGCCCCTCCCAGTGGGGAGGCAGCTAGATTCCCCTCCTATGAATTTCCCGGGGGCCGGATATCCGCGACGGCCGATAGAGAGTGTGGGGATGGGGGGGAGTCCACGCTGTCCTTCCTACAGATACCTCACACGGGAACTCGGACGACCTTTAAAATGGCGTCGAGTGAAAAGGGGGCCCCCACGACAAGGGAAGTTACAGTTGGCAATGAGGGTAAAGTCCTCTGCGCATGCACCACTCACACCGTGAGGGCGGGATTTTGGTAGTAGGGATCTGACACCGGTTAAGACCTTGCCGTTGGCCCCTAATGCTAGGATGTACAATTTTAATTTAGAATGTATGCATTTACAGGATGCTAGACTCGGCTAGGAAACCTTTGTATTAGAGATCTGTTAAGGTTAGCCAAAGAACATGTCTTCATCGAAATGTAATAAATGTAAAATTGTACATAATTCATGAAACTTTTATTTAATGTTTTAAATTTTGTTTCATATTTTAATAAATACGGCCGGGGGGGTAACTCCCCCCCCCCGCCTTCCAAACGCTCAAACCTGTGTCTGTCTACTCCCCTTGGGAATTGGTGTTGGGAGGAGGGGGTGGCGGGCATCCCGGCCATACGCGGCTGCGGCTTCGATTCGGCTTCTGACACGCTGCGCGTCTTAACGGCAGCACCTGATTCGACTTCTAACGCGACACACCTGGCAGGCGCCCTGCCCCCGATCGAAGCAAGTCAGTCAGGAGAGCGGCAGCGAGTGGAGACGGAGTGCTGCTCGGGGTAGCTGGCAAAGCGTTATGGGGCCGAAAGGAAGGAGAGCACGAGGGCAGGGAGCTGCCACGGAGATGCCTAATGGAGCGGAGACGACGTCTGGCACAAGAGCGTCAGTACCTGTTAATGCCGCGACCCCCCCCTCCTCCCGCAGTGAGTAAGAACATTATTGTGCAAGGAAACTTGGCAGGAAGGGAGGGGGAGGCTAGCGTGCGTAAGAAGATCCCAGACATGTTTGCGGGACTAAAGAGCAAAGAGATCGATAAAATAAATTTAAAACAATTGAAACCGCCTGGTGAAACGGGCTACTGACAATGGTCAGGAGAGTGTTCTGGAGCCTGCTCTAGAGCCTGTTCAAACAGTATTCATTCTTAACTCAGCCTCCACTCCTGAAATGGGACATATTGAAAGGGGAAAGGAACTGAATGCTGTAGCTAATTTAGACTGCGCTGGTGATACAACAGGTCTGGCTGTACTGGAGGTTAATAATACTCTCCTCAGGATGAACTCTCTCCCCGGTGCACTTTTGGTACAGAATGAGGTGGAGGTTAATGCAGATACAGCAATACAAGCAGGGGGAAAAACAGATTCAGCGGACTTTTTCTCATTGTCAGAGCATTCTATGTCCTCTTCTGAGAGCTTGGTAGAGCTATATGCCACACGTATGAGCATGGAAGATGGTGGACTAGAGGAAGAAAGTGGGCACAGCAGTCTGAATGAAAATATGGAGAGAGATGGACTTGATCCTAGTACTGTTCGCAAACTCAGACTGAATATGAGTGAAAAAGAGCAGGAAGAGTCTTTGATTGCTAATATGGGTCATATCAACTTGGATTTGGATGCAGAGGGTATTTCATTAGAATTGATTTACCAGACCATGATGCAACACAGGGAAGAAAATCATGAGGATAGTATGAAAGTACAGAATTCCTGCAAGAAGTTACAAAACTCTGTGAGAAGACTGGTAAAGTCTCATACTGAATTTTTGGCAAGAGCAACGGAGGCGGAGGCACGCATATCCTCTTTAGAAGACGAGATGGCACAGCAACGAAAGACCATAGAACTACATATCGTGACCAAGGAAGATGTCAATTGGAAGCTTACAGATATTGAGAACAGATCTCGGAGAAATAACTTGAGATTTTTGCAAATTGAGGAAGGGAAAGAAGGGTCGGACGCTCGCGGCTTTATAGTTTCCCTCTTGAAAGCCGCAATACCAAAGTCGGGGAAATGGGATTGGGATCGGGAGGTGGAGAGGGCCCATAGATTTCCTTTCAGAGCCAATACTAGAGATCAGAAGCCACAAGCTATTCTAGTGGCTTTCAACAGCTTCCAAGCACGTGAGGAATTATTCTTGAAGGCTCGTCCTGATAAGAAATGCAAGGGTCTTGGTTGTGAATTTTTTGTTAGACCAGATCTTTGTAAACAATCTGTAGAGATAAAATGGCAGCTTATACAGCTTATTACACAATGTCAAGGGAAAGGTGCGCAGGCATATTTAATGTTTCCTGCAAAACTTAAAGTTATCTATAAGGAGCGCACTAGATTCTTTATGACCGAAACAGCTGCTAAGGAATTTTTGTTGTCACTATAAATCTGGTTGGCTGGCTCAAAAGTTTAATCATGATGTATTAGTTTAAGAATTTCTCACCTAAAGTAAAGGGTTTTTTTTGGATGATGTTAAAACTCTGTTGGTGGGCGGCAGGGGGTGGGGGCAAACTTTCATCACAGGACCATAGGTCCTAAAGCCTCTATGAAGGGTTTGGGGCAGGGGGAGGAAGGGTGGGTGAGAGAGGGGGGGTTTTTTGGGGGGTGGAAGGGGTCACTGGGGGTGAAAAAGAGGGGGAAAAAAAGGGTTCACGACAAATACATGGAAAAAATATGATAAAAAGAAAACTTGAAAAGAAGGGCTTTAGAATTGCTAAATTCGTTTGGTCTCACAGATGGGTCAAACCTGGAGCTTATGATTATGATTTAAAATGGTCAATTTTGGAGATTATGATTATGATTTAAAATGGCGGGGAAAAGCTTAAGAATTTGTTCCATGAATGTATCTGGATTAAATAACCTAACAAAAAGACATAAAGTTGCAGCAGAGTTAAAATATATTCAACCTGATGTTGTTTGTATTCAGGAAACTCACATTCCGTGGTGCAAAAGGGAGGTGTTAAAAGATTTAGGATTCATGTTGGTTTCTGCTTCTAAAAAATCTAGTATGATACGAGGAGTGGCTATTTTAGTCAAAGATAGCTCGATAACTGTTGGACGCAAGGTGGGGGATAAAAATGGTCGTTGGGCTATTGTAGAAATTAAAACTGGGAATAGACAACTAACATTGGTTACGGTTTATGGGGCTAATTTGGACGACCCGGCACCGCTGGCTGAAAATAATTTGGAGTTAGCTGGTTTCCAACATCCGATAGTGATATGTGGGGACATGAATATAAATCTGACCAACAACGCCTTAGTGGAGTCGCATGTAATATATAAGGGCCGTAAACCGAGAGTGTATAGAGCTCTTGTTAACTTATTGCAAGATCAAGGCTTTGTAGATGCCTGGGGTATGCTGAGAGAGAGGGATAGCGGATTTACTTTTTATTCACATCCTCATAAAAAATTAGTGAGATTAGATTGTTTCTTTGTACCTGAAAATCTGTTAGAAGGAACCAATATTAGAATCTATCCTAGGATAACCTCGGGCCCCTCCCCTATAGTGATAGATATTCACTGCTTAGGGAAGAGGATAATACAATCCAATTTTTCATATGATCGGAAGTTAGGTCTAAATGCAGAATTTATAGCACATATGCAAAACTGGATTCAATTTTTTTTTATTGAAAATCAAGGCACAGCTAATATTTCTGTAGTATGGGACACTTTTAAAGCGGGGTTTAGGGGGAATGTATTAGTTTTTCAATGGGGCAACGAAAAAAGTTAAAAAAAGAACTTGATAATCTGTATGATCTTTTGGTTAAGGCAGAGATCTTGTTAACTAGGGAAGTGGCACAAGGTAAAACGGGGCTCTTTGAGGTTGAGAATGAGGTGGCTAAGGCTAGAACTAATATTTTAGGTTTTTGGGATAGGGAAATTGCCAGGAGATTTTTAACATCCAAAATGATGAGTTATGAATTTGGTGAGAGAATAGGCAAAACCTTGGCAGTAAGATTACGAATGAAACAGACAGCTCGGAATATTAGTTCAATGAAATATCCTCAAGGTAATTCACATTCAGATCCAGAACGTATTCTAGGAATATTCCAAAGTTTTTATGCAAAACTTTATGCTAGGGACGATAGTTTGGATTTAAATGGTCAATGGCATGATAGAATGCTGGCTGGTTTGAAGGTTTTAGATCCTCAATTGGCGGAAGAATTGGATTTACCAATAACTATGGCAGAGGTGGAGATTGCAGTGAAAAGTCTTGCAGTAGGTAAAGCTGCTGGACCTGATAGATTGCCAGCAGAAGTCTATAAACGGGTTTTCTATATCCTAAAGCATGAATTGGAGGGTAACCCTCCCCCCACATGGTCTTATGCAACTATAGTTGTGTTTTATTGAATGTGGACAATAAGATATATTCGAAGATCTTAGCCAATCGTCTATCTAGAGTTGTGGCATCCTTAGTTTCAAGATATCAACATGGGTTTATCCTTAAAAGAGGCACTGTGGATCATATCAATAAAGTAATCACGCTATTTGATCTGGCGGCTGTAAATAAACGGAAATTGGCGCTTTTTCTGCTAGACGCAGAAAAAGCGTTTGACTGTGTGTCTTGGGAGTATCTTTGGACATTAATGGTTAAAATCGGTTTCAGACAGAAATATATCAATGCTATTAAAACATTATATGTTAAACCAATTGCAAAAATATCCGCATTGGGAGGACTCTCTGATCCTGTTAACATCACCAGAGGGACTCGCCAAGGCTGCCCCTGCTCCCCGTTACTATTTGCTTTATACATTAACCCGTTTACTGAACAATTAAGCCAGAACCTTTTAATTCCTCCCTTTATTGTTTCCTATTTTTCTTTTTCAGTGTTCGCTTATGCGGATGATATAGCAGTAGTAACAGACACACCAGAAACTGCCAGTTTAGAGATCAAAAGGATGGCGAAAGAATTTGGAATTATAACGGGGTACAAACTCAATGTATCCAAAACTCAGATTCTTTGCTCGGAAGCCATAACTTGAGAGGATGAGAGGGTGGTGGGAGAGGTTACTTATTTGGGGATATGGATTAAAACAAGTATGGTTGAATTGGTCGATGTAAACTGGAGCAATGTATATCATAAAGTTAAGACCTCTTTGGAGAGATGGGATCGTTTATATTAGACCATTATCGGAAGGACTAACGTTATAAAAATGAATGTCCTGCCTAAAATCCTTTATCTATTTCGCTCAATTCCTTTGGAGTTTCCAAAACCCAAGCTACAGGCCCTACAATCACTATGTGGTAAATTTATTTGGAGCCCCGGGAAACCTAGATGAGCGATGAAGTATCTGACCCTATCCTCTGAAAGGGGAGGGCTAGGAGTACCTGATTTTTTTCTTTATTACACAGTTTTTTTTTTGTTAAGAATGAGAGTTTTGACAATAAGAGGATCTTTGGAGTATGCACATAATCACCCTTCTATATTTGAGATTCTGATAGGAGCACATGCGAGACAAAGTTTTTTTCAACGAAATTGATGGTAACTATTATAAAAGGACCCGATTTAAGGTCCTCATTAGTGCTCATAAGACCTGGAAATGGTTGACTCGCACTAGAGATATGGCAAAGTTGTCGTATTACACTCCCTTTATTACATCCAGATTATTACCTATGATATTTTCAGATGGGATAGCTATGAAATGGCAAAAAAAGGGAGTGACTTGTTTGGGGGATTTTTTTTCGAGGGAAGGTAAATGTAAATCATTTGCTGAAATGAGCGAAGAGTTTGGGTTATCTAGAAGTTACTTTTAAAAATTTTTACAAATAAGGGATTACCTCATAAGACATAAACTATGTTTGAAAAAGCACCAAGTAGTAGAGGGAATTGCACGACAGGTGAAGATCGGAACTCTTTATCGAATGCTTATGGAGGAGAAACCTGACGACTTGGAGAGAATAAGGGCAAAGTGGGTGGATTTATTGGGAGATAATGAGATTGATGTGGAAAATTTGTATTGCTCTCCAAAGATTTTCTGATGTCAGCTAACCTAAAAGCACAATTTTTCAAAACCTTATTTGATTTTTACTACACACCATTACGAATGTTAAAATGGCGAAGAGGCTTTGATGGTAAATGTTTTCGTTGTAAAGCTGATAATGCAGACAGCCTACACATTTTTTTTTCCTGCCCTGTTTTAAGAAGATTTATACAAGATATTGAAAAAATGTTGTCTTTAGTGCTTAAGGTTGGTGTAACGATTACTCCCTCTATGTTGGTCCTGGGGAAGATTCCCAATGACAATCAGTTTAATGGACTTTATCGTTTTCGCTACTTCATTTTTTTCACTATGACTATGTATTGCCACAGAGTGGCTTCAGGAAAAACCGCCATTATTTCAGCAGTGGCAAGCACGACTGTATAAATTGTATAAATTAGAGTGGAGTCTTTTTTCGGTTTCTGGGTCTAGGAGGAGGGGAAAAATGGGACGGAGAATTTGGGGGACCTTCTCTGATTTTTATGAAGATTGAAAAATGTACGTTTAAATTCACTGTGTTCCTTTCATGAGTAAATTTTATTATGTGGGGTCAGTACTCATAGGATATAAATTTGAATTATGTTATGCTCTTTTGTATTTTGATGTATTTTATGATTTATGTAATATTTGATTGATGTATTTTGTCGTGAACCAATAAAAAATATAAAAAAAAAAAAAATTAGGGGCAGTGTCCAGCACTTACCTCAGTTAATTAAAGACTGGAGTGGGAATAGTAAATTAATTAGGGTCAGTGTTCAGCATCTACCCCAATTTAATTTAGACTGGAGTTGGAATAGTAAATTATTTAGGGTTAGTGTGTAGCACCTACTCCAATTATTTTAGAATGGAGTTGGAATAGTAAATTGATTAGGGTCAGAGTCCAGTACGTACTCCAATTACATACAGTCTGTAGTGGGAATAGTAAATTAATTATATTCAGTTTAAAACACCTACCCCAATTAATATCAGATTGGAGTTGGAATATTAAATCAATTAGGTTCAGTGTTAAGCACCTACAGAAATTAAATACAGGTTCGAGTGGGATTAGTAAATTAATTAGGGTCAGTGTCCAGCACTTACCCCAATTAAATTTAGATTGGAGTTGGAATAGGAAATCAATTAGGGTTGGTGTCTAGCACCTACCCCAAGTACGTTTAGATTGTAGTTGAAATAGTAAATTGATTAGTTTCAGTGTCCAGCACCTATCCCACTTAAATACGCACTGGAGTGGGAATAGTAAATTAATTAGGTTCAGTGTTCAGCATGTACCCCAATTTAATTTAGACTGGAGTTGGAATAGTAAATTATTTAGGGTTAGTGTCCAGCACCTACTCCAATTATTTTAGATTGGAGTTGGAATAGTAAATTGATTAGGGTCAGAGTCCAGTTCCTACTCCAAGTAATTTTAGATTGGAAATAGTAAATTGATTAGGGTCAGAGTCAAGTACCTACTACAATTAAATACAGACTGTAGTGGGAATAGTAAATTAATTATGTTCACTGTCCAGCACCTACCCCAATTAAATACAGGTTGGAGTGGGAATAGAACATTAATTAGGATCAGTGTCCAGCACCTACCCCAATTAATTTCAGATTGCAGTTGGAATATTACATTAATTAGGTTCAGTGTTAAGCACCTACCAAAATTAAATATAGGTTTGAGTGGGATTAGTAAATAATTAGGGTCAGTGTCCAGCACATACGCCAATTCATTTTAGATTGGAGTTAGAATAGGAAATTAATTAGGGTCGGTGTCCAGCACCTACCCCAATTAATTTTAGATTGAAATGGGAATAGTAAATTGATTAGTTTCAGTGTCCAGCACCTATCACACTTAAATACAGACTGGAGTGGGAATAGTACATTAATAAGTGTCAGTGTCCAGCACCTACCCCAATTAATTTTAGATTGGAGTTGGAATAGTAAAGTAATTAGGGTCAGTGTCCGGCACCTACGCCAATTAATTTTAAATTGGAGTTGGAATAGTAAATTATTTAGGGTCAGTGTCTAGCACCTACCACAATTAAATACAGAGTGGAGTTGGAATAGTACATTTATTAGTGTCAGTATCCAGCACATATCCCAATTAATTTTAGATTGGAGTTGGAATAGTACATTAATGAGGGTCAGTGTCCAGCACCTACCCTAATTAAATACAGACTGGAGTGGGAATAGTAAATTAATTAGGGTCAGTGTACAGCACCTACCCCAATTAATTTTAGATTGGAGTTAGAATAGTATATTAATTAGGGTTGGTTTTCAGCACCTACCCCAATTAATTTTAGATTGGAGTTTAAATAGTATATTAATTAGGGTCAGTGTCCAGCACCTGCCCCAATTAAATACAGACTGTAGAGGGAATAGTACATAAATTAGGGTCAGTGTCCAGCATCTATCCCAATTCAATACAGACTGGGGTGTAAATAGTTAATTAATTAGGATCATTGTCCAGCACCTACCTCAATTAATTTAAGATTGGAGCTGGAATAGTACATTAATTAGGGTCAGTGTCCAGCACCTACCGCACTTAATTTTAGATTGGAGTTGGAATAGTAGATTAATTAGGGTCTGTGTTCAGAACCTACCCCAATTAATTAAGGAATGGAGTTGGAATAGTATATTAATTAGGGTCAGTGTCCAGCACGTACCTCAATTAAATACAGAATGGAGTGGGAATAGTAAATTAAATAGGGTCAGTGTTCAGCATCTACCCCAATTTAATTAAGATTGGAGTTGGAATAGTAAATTAATTAGAGTCATTGTCTGGCACCTACTCCAATTAATTTTAGATTGGAGTTGGAATAGTATATTAATTAGGGTCAGTGTCCAGCACCTACCTCAATTAAATACAGACTGGAGTTGTAATAGTAAATGAATTATGGTCAGTGTTCAGCACCTACCCCAATTAATTTTAGATTGGAGCTGGAATTGTACATTAATTAAGGGCAGTGTCCAGCACTTACCTCAGTTAATTACAGACTGGAGTGGGAATAGTAAATTAATTAGGGTCAGTGTTCAGCATCTACCCCAATTTAATTTAGACTGGATTTGGAATAGTACATTATTTAGGGTTAGTGTGTAGCATTTACACCAACTATTTTAGAATGGACTTGGAATAGTAAATTGATTAGGGTCAGAGTCCAGTACGTACTCCAATTACATACAGTCTGTAGTGGGAATAGTAAATTAATTATATTCAGTTTCCAACACCTACCCCAATTAATTTCAGATTGGAGTTGGAATATTAAATCAATTAGGTTCAGTGTTAAGCACCTACAGAAATTAAATACAGGTTCGAGTGGGATTAGTAAATTAATTAGGGTCAGTGTCCTGCACATACCCCAATTAATTTTAGATTGGAGTTGGAATAGGAAATCAATTAGGGTCAGTGTCTAGCACCTACCCTAAGTAATTTTAGATTGGAGTGGGAATGATTAGGGTCAGTGTCTAGCACCTACCCCAAGTAATTTTAGATTGGAGTGGGAATAGTAAATTGATTAGTGTCAGAGTCCAGTACCTACTACAATTAAATACAGACTGTAGTGGGAATAGTACATTAATGATGTTCTCTGTCCAGCACCTATCCCAATTAAATACAGGTTGGAGTGGGAACAGAACATTAATTAGGATCAGTGTCCAGCACCTACCCCAATTAATTTCAGATTGCAGTTGGAATAATAAATTAATTAGGTTCAGTGTTAAGCACCTACCAAAATTAAATACAGGTTTGAGTGGGATTAGTAAATTAATTAGGGTCAGTGTCCATCACATACCCCAATTAATTTTAGATTGGAGTTGGAATAGGAAATTAATTAGGGTCGGTGTCCAGCACCTACCCCAATTAATTTTAGATTGGAGCTAGAATTGTACATTAATTAGGGGCAGTGTCCAGCACTTACCTCAGTTAATTAGTGACTGGAGTGGGAATAGTAAATAACTAGGGTCAGTGTTCATCATCTACCCCAATTTATTAAGACTAGAGTTGGAATAGTAAATTATTTAGGGTTATTGTGTAGCACCTACTCCGATTATTTTAGAATGGAGTTGGAATAGTAAATTGATTAGGGTCAGAGTCCAGTAAGTACTCCAATTACCTACAGCCTGTAGTGGAAATAGTAAATTAATTATATTCAGTGTCCAACACATACCCCAATTAATTTCAGATTGGAGTTGGAATATTAAATCAATTAGGTTCAGTGTTAAGCACCTACAGAAATTAAATACAGGTTCGAGTGGGATTATTAAATTAATTAGGGTCAGTGTCCAACACCTACCCCAATTAATTTTAGATTGGAGTTGGAATAGGAAATCAATTAGGGTCAGTGTCTAGCACCTTCCCCGAGTAATTTTAGATTGTAGTTGGAATAGTAAATTGATTGGTTTCAGTGTCCAGCACCTATCCCACTTAAATACACTCTGGAGTGGGAATATTAATTTAATAAGGGTCAGTGTCCAGCACCTACCTCGATTAATTTTAGATTGGAGTTAGAATAGTAAGGTAATTAGGGTCAGTGTCCGGCACCTACCCCAATTAAATACAGACTGGAGTTGGAATAGTACATTAATTATTGTCAGTGTTCAGCACATATCCCAATTAATTTTAGATTGGAGTTGAAATAGTAAATTAATTAGGGTCAGTGTCCAGCACCTACCCCAATTAAATACAGTCTGGAGTGGGAATAGTAAATTAATTAGGGTCAGTGTCCAGCACCTACCCCAATTAATATTAGATTGGAGTTGTAATAATATAGTAATTAGGGTCAGTGTCCAGCATCTACCCCAATTAAATACAGACTGGGGTGAGAATAGTAAAATAATTAGGGTCATTGTCCAGCACCTACCCCAATTTAATTTAGATTGGAGTTGGAATAGTAAATAATTAGGGTCAGTGTCCAGCACCCACCCCAATTAAATACAGACTGGAGTGGGGATAGTAAATTAATTAGGGTCGGGTTACAGCACCTACCCGAAATAATTTTATATTGGAGTTGGAATAGTATATTAATTATGGTCAGTGTCCAGCATCTACCCTAATTAAATAGAGGCTGGGGTGGGAATAGTAGATTAATTAGGGTCAGTGTCCAGCACCTACCCCAATTAAATACAGACTGGAGTGGGAATAGTAAATTAATTAGGGTCGACTTTCAGCACCTACCCCAATTAATTTTAGATTGGAGTTGGAATAGTATATTAATTAGGGTCAGTATCCAGCACCTGCCCCAATTAAATACAGACTGGAGAGGGAATAGTACATTAATTAGGGTCATTGTCCAGCATCTACCCCAATTAAATACAGACTGGGGTGAGAATAGTAAATCAATTAGGGTCATTGTCCAGCACCTACCCAAATTTAATTTAGATTGGAGTCGGAATAGTAAATTAATTAGAGTCATTTTCCAGCACCTACTCAAATTAATTTTAAATTGGAGTTGGAATAGTAAATTAATTGGGGTCAGTGTCCAGCACCTACCCCAATTAAATACAGACTGGAGTGGGAATAGTACATTAATTAGGGTCAGTGTCCAGCACATACCCCAATTAATTTTAGATTGGAGTTGGAATAGTAAAGTAATTAGGGTCAGTGTCCAGCAGCTACCCAAATTAATTTTAAATTGGAGTTGGAATAGTAAATTAATTAGTGTCAGGGTCCAGCACCTATCCCAAATAAATACAGACTGGAGTGGGAATATTACATTAATTAGGGTGAGTGTCTAGCACCTACCCCAATTTATTTTAGATTGTAGTTGGAATAGTAAAGTAATTAGTGTCAGTGTCCAGCACCTACCGCAATTAAATGCCGACTGGAGTGGGAATAGTACATAAATTATGGTTCGTGTTCAGCACCTACCCCAATTAATTTTAGATTGGAGCTGGAATAGTACATTAATTAGGGTCAGTGTCCAGCACCTACCCCAATTAATTTTAGATTGGAGTTGGAATAGGTCATTAATTAGGGTAAGTGTCAAGCACTCACCTCAATTAAATACAGACTGGAGTGGGAATAGTAAATTAACTGTGGTGCCGCTCACTATCACCAAACTCTGCCGTTTCCAACAGAGGTTTCCTGCCGCCCAGGAGGGGACTAATTGCCGTGTGCCTGCCCAGAGAGGTCCAGCCACTGGTGGGAGCCTATTCGCATTCGGCGGATCTACAGCACGCTCCCAGTGGGTGAGAGACCTAGAACTACAAGGCGCCTTACCGAGGGACTGCGAGGCCCAGCATTCAACTCTGTCCACAGCTGGTGCCTCTTTCTCCGGCGGACACGCCTCCACGCCTGTTGCCGGTATTTACCTTTCGCGACACCCGCTTCGCGGGTGCCGCTCACTATCACCGAACTCTGCCATTTTCCACAGAGGTTTCCTGCCGCCCAGGAGGGGACTAATTGCCGTTTGCCTGCCCAGAGAGGTCCGACCGCTGGTGGGAACCTATTCGCGTTCGGCGGATCTACAGCACGCTCCCAGTGGGTGAGAGACCTAAAACTACAAGGCGCCTTACAGGGGGACTGCGAGGCCCAGCATTCAACTCTGCCCACAGCTGGTGCCTCTTCCCCCGGCGGACACGCCTCCACGCCTGTGAGAACTTAATTGACTCTGTTATTCCGCGACGCGGGACGCGCGCGGGATAAAGCACGCGGCGAAGCCCGGGCCAAAGGCGGGCCCGTCTGTGGCCGTCAGGGGCTGTTGGAGGCCGGGCTGGGCCACCCCTCTTGGCCTTTGGACATTGACCTGGTGAACACTAATATTAGGTACAGAGGGCGGAGTGGTTGTAGTTGTCCATACAGTTATAGTTGTTGCTGGGTGTCTGCTGTAGTTATAACTTCTGTACTCTGGTTGTATAGTCTTTTAATTCTTCAGTGTGCCGTTACGCTCGGGTAAAGACCGCTCTGTAGTTCTTCAGATTTCAAAGGGGGTGGTATCAGGCCCACTGGATGCTTTTATAATCAAAGCTACGGGCATTTTGGAAAAAGAAATAGCCTTTGTCGAGAAAAGGTTGTCAATAAATTTAATAAGTGGGAAACGTTCCTCCTTGGGGCATATTGTTTCAGCGACAAGCCCCTTATCCAGTTTACCACCTCCCCCTAATTTGATTCATGTACCAGTAGAGATACATAATGACACTGAAGGTTCCCCTCTATTGCATTGTACTTCTGATACCAACATTAGTGATGCAGATTCATCTGTGAGTGGAGTAGAAGATAGCGTACTATCGGCTACACCATCACTACTAGACTCCTCCTCTGAAGAGGAGACTCTGGAGATGAATCGCCCTGGTAAGAGGAAGCGTAACAAGGGCCAGCAGAAAGATGGAGTTTCAAAGGCATTAAAAACCGTTAGCCCATCATTGCCTGTGTCCGATACTCACCTTTCAAGGGAGGACCCATTGCATACTATACTATCGGGTGGCTCTGTTACCTCCACTATTATTCCCCCAGGGGTTCTCCATACTAGCATAGTAAATATGAATGGAAATAATGTCGACCTGCTGGCGCAAATGGAAATCTTATTTAAGACACTTTTGCTGCCGGTATTAGAGAGAACCAGACTTATGAACCTTAAAATCGACAGTCTAGAGACCCTTATTACAGACAATTCCTGCCTACTTAAAAAACTGGTCAGCGACCAGGCTAAGCAGTTGGTTTCTTCCAGTAGTTCTGGTCATTCTAACTCTAAATCTCAAGGCAATACTTCTACAGCTACTAAGGTTATCCCACCTGGGGAATCGTCAAATGTTAGCAATACTAGACCGGTCCCTAAGGCTAGGAATTCGAAGCCACCTAGTGTTCACAATACACTTCCTACCCCGGTTACCCAAACTGCTACACCCAAGAAGGCAAGTTTTAAATCTAATGGATTACCACTGTTAAGTACTTCTAAGCCTATGAGCTCTGCACAGGCCCTTACCTCCGGGGTAGGCAGTTCTAAATCGACCCCCCATCAAAATGTCAGTACTTGTGCTGCAGTTGGGTGTACACAACCTCCTAAGCAAGCCACTAGAAGAGGGCCTCAACCAGCAGACCTACCATTTGATGCCACACCCTATACTATTGTCCTGACAGGTGTCGCACCCCTTAGGGACGGGCAATCAGAATCACATGGGGATTTAATGAATAAGGTAGCCTTTTGGCTTAATAAAAATCGTCCCCTTCCCCCCTCCTCTTCCACAAAGATTCTGACAGTCCGTAGAGTTGATTGGGTGGGTTATTGTGTAAAGGACTTGGAAGGCGATTGCATCCTCATAAACCTTCGGGATCCATGGGTGGTTGACCATATTCGTAGGGAGGCAAGATTCGGAAGAACAGGGGATGTACAATCCTTAAGTTTGTCCTACTTTTATCCTAAAAGGCATGGTCCGCCTCCTCCTAACAATTTTCCACTATACAGACCGGTGGGGAGAAACGTGGTAGAGAGGTTTCCCAACTCGCCCTTCTACCCGTGCCTCTCGAACAGGTTTGATCCACTGTCTGGACTGGAATGCGGTGATTGACTGGGGTATGATCATGGGCCAGATAGCACCAGTAGGGACTCCATAGGTTGTAGCCAATTGCCCATCTCCCCAGAAAATAGTGCCCTTGAGGAGGATAAAAGCAAGGACTGTGTAGAATCTTGCCCTTAATCACCTTCTCTGAGATCTAGTCCCCTGTGGAGGACAAATGTTGCATTAAAGGAGGATAGGTATACCTTAGAGGCAGCCTCAACTTGTAACCAGGTGGGGACAGCTAAAATAGTCTCCTGGAACATGGCAGGGCTAAGGAGTCGTATGGATAGTGAAGATTGGGCTGATTTCATTGACTCCTTTGACATTGTCATTTTATAGGAAAGTTGGGCAATTGCCCCGATTCATAGGGCAGGGTACCTAAACTTTTTCAAGCCTGCTATACAGGGCCCAAAGGGTAGACCCTCAGGAGGGTTAGTGGTATGGATAAGACAGTCTATGGGATATAGTCTATCGGAGATTTCGGTAGAAAATCCGGATCTCCTGTGTATTAAGTTTAGTAGAGGTAACGATAAGGACTTAGTACTTATAAATATTTACGCTAGAGGACGCCCTGGAGGTTGTAAGCAGCCAGTTATAGACGATCTGGACTCGCTTTTGAGGAAAATAGGCAGTGACAGTTTTATTTTGGTCGCTGGTGACCTAAACTGGTCATTTGAGCCCCTGAACAGCGTGGGGGAGGATCTAGGGGGCTGACGAAGATGCGGCATGGGACATCCCGCCTTTATCACTAACAAGGGGCGTCAAGGGCACTGAGGCAGCACTTCATTGGCTGGGGCTATGTCTGGAGTGGGGGCTGGGTGCTGCCAATGGACGCACGCCCTCTGATAAATCAGGCCATCCGACCTTTATTAATGGGGTCAGCAAGAGTCGTATCAACTATTTTCTTGTTAAAATTGAGCTCTGGTCCCTTCTTATTGACATGGAGGTTGTGGAACGCCCAGAGAGCGATCACAACCCCCTTTCGCTGGGTCTTAAGCTTTTAGGCGTTGGAGGTGGGCCTTCTATTACCGCCTGTTTAACGTCAGAGGTCATTTTGTGTAATGATAGAAAAAGAGTAAAATGGTCTAGGTTAGTTGCAGATCCTTCCATAATAAAAGATATAGAGGAAGAAGTCGCGAAAACATTGGTTGCAATGGAAGCTGCAACATCCTCCCAGGGGATTATCTCCCAGATTAGTGATCTTCATGACCTGTGCTTTGCGAAACTAAAAACCCTGTTAACAACCCCATTAATACCAAGGAAGGATAAAATCCGGAACAAATGGTACAATAAGAGTTGTAGGGTAGTGCACAGTAGATTGATTTTAGCGATTAAATCTAGAGACATTGCCGTTATTAGAACGGCTCGGCTGACCTACAAAAAGGCGCTATGGGCCACGAAGAAGGAGTGGGATCACCGTCATTGGTCAGAGCTCCTTTCGGCATGTCTAACATCAAACCAAATTAAGTTTTGGGAAATCGTTAAGTGGGGTGCAAACCTGGATTCCCAAACCCCTGTGAATCACGTCTCTGCAGAAGACTGGGTGGCTTTCTATTCATTGCAGTTTAGAGCTCCGAACGTGGATCAGGATATTCATCAAAGTTGGAAGCAGTCTTGCCCTCTAACCCTGGTTGCTTGCTTGTTTTTAATACCTCTGACACGAAGTATGCCCTGGGTGCAGTCCATTCAGGTAGAGCGCCTGGGATGGACGCAATACCCACTGATCTCTTTAAAATGAATCTTGACATTTGGGTTCCTTACATAGCCATGCTTGTGAATGCAATTGCTGCAGGGGCAAGGATCCCGGGCTCAGTCCCGGGGAACTATCGCCCTATAAGCCTGATAGATTCTCTTAAAAAAATAACTGCCAGGATGGTACTCGCGAGAATCCAGGGGTGGATGGAGCAAGAAAATATTCTGTCCTCAATGCAAGCTGGATTCAGAGTAGGCACCAGCACCTTAGATCAGGTTTTTAGACTTAATATGTTGTACTAGAAGGTTGTCAAGCTGGGTGGTGGTGCTATTTATGCCGCTTTTGTGGACCTTAAGTCGGCTTTCGATTTGGTACCAAGAAAGAAAATGTGGAAATCCCTTAGACTCATGGGTCTGCCACCTGAACTTCTCGACTTAGTGGTTAGACTCCATGAAGAAAACTTCACTAGAGTAAGATGGGGTAAACAAGGTCAGGTGACTGATAGTTTTCCAGTTACACACGGTGTGCGACAGGGATGTGTGTTGGCCCCCACCTTATTTCTTTTGTTTATCAATCAGGTTGTAAAATTCTTTTCTGATACCCCGACTGATGCACCATCTTTGGGCGGGTTTAAATACCCGATGTTGATTTTTGCAGATGATACCCTGCTTCTCTCTAAAACACGAGGGGGGTTGCAAATAGCCCTCAACAGGTTCGCTGAGTTTTGCAGGGTTAATGATCTGCAGATCAACACAGATAAAACCAAATGTATGGTTTTTAGCAATAAAAGCCCAATTAAAAGCTCTATTACCTTGAACGGTGCCCTGATTGAACAAGTGGACACAATGACGTACTTGGGTGTGACCCTGGACTACCGCTTAACTGGAAACCCCAGATCAAGGCTTTATATCTTAAGTTTGTCCGCCTCTCGGGCTGCTTATTACAGGAGCAAAAGAAGTCCCTGACCAAACGTATTGCCCCGGTGATAAAAATTTACGAAGCAAAAATTAATACAGCCATATTATATGGCGCTGATGTGTGGGGGTATAAAGATTTGTCTCTCCTTGTTAAGGCACAAAACAAATTCCTGCGAAATTTGGTGGGTCTCCCTCAATCTACACCCACCAAACCACTGTTGCTAGATTTGGGTTGCAAACCCTTCAATGATTTGGCCCGCTTCCGTCTGGTGGCCCTGTGGCGACGGCTCTGGACCACACCAGAGCTTAGCCTATTTGCCAAGGAACTGGATGAAGTTAAGTCATTGTGGGGCGAATCTCGAATCCCCTGGCTAAGGGAAGTAAAATCTGTGCTGGAAGAGATGGGACTCAACCACCTTTGGTCTAACCCGGGGGGTTCCCCCTTTCCCCCTAAACAGGATTTCAAGGACCTATACTGGGCCACAGTAAAGCATTTAGCAGTGGTCCAGTCAGACGCCACTAACTTAACTCGACTTTTTTTGGTACATAAACGGACCCCTTCCTTAGAACCTTACTGGGATGTGATCACTAAAACTCTCGACCGGAAATTATACCATCAGTTCCGTGTCGGGTCACTCCCAGTCAATTCCTTTGCTGGGAAATGGTCTGAGAACTCAAATTATACCTGTCCTTGGTGCCCCAACCATCCGGAAAGCATGGGTCATTTTTTCTTTGCATGCCCAGCCTACTGTGTTCCACGGTTAAAATGGCTTAAACCCCTATGTAGTAATCTTGAAATCAAAGGGTTCTTCGAAGCCATGAGGATATTTCGTACTAACACATCTGAGTTGGTAGTGGTCGGTGTGGCTAAGTACCTAGGCTGACAGAACAAGGGGAGCTTGGCCCTTAGAGGACAAGTGAGGAGGCTGGGCCTAAATATAGTAATCAAACAAGAGTGCCTCTCACTTTTCAATTATAGCCAAAAATCAAGGCAGGTTGAAGACGCTATTTGTCGTTTTCAACACGGTATTTTTATTTATACCAGTTACTTTTATAGTTTGTTGAATATTTGTCGTACACAACGTATGATAAGCAGACAAAGACCTGTACAGAACATCAATATTAAACAAATTATGAATTATTCATTGCAACAAATTGTCAAAATTAAACGTGGACCTGAATGTGGTCAACAGATAGAAACATTAAACATATGTGAAAAAGTACATAGTGCAACACATATTTACATCAGTGCAAGATTTGATTAAAGCAAAAAACTAGCAAAGAAAGGAAAGATTAGAAAAAAGGAGCGCGAAAATGAATTCGAGACTATATTTTATCGTCAGCAATGGCTTGAATTTGAATTGTCCTTTTCTAATTCGCCGACGCGTTTCGAATCCAGAGATTAACTGTCAGGATTCTCATCAGGGCATAGTTAATCTATCTGTGGATTTAAGAAAAGGGGAAAGGGGTTTCAGTGTGATGATTTGACGTGGAGACAACACTCCTTATGTTGTGACAATCAGCTGTGACCTACCGCTTTTAGAAGAAGCTGATTTCAGCAGGAAAATAAAGTGCAGACTTGCAAGTGGGTCCAAGTGTGGAGCGCCTACAATTAAAATGAACGGACATTATAGCACAAACCGGACATTTGAATGCTAACACTTAGAAAATAAATCTCCACTAAGCATACCGTCATTAGTTTCAAAGTCGATCAGGAGGGCTGCTTATTGCGGGATGAGGGCTCCGCAGCGTGCTCGCAGTCGAGGAGAGGGCAGTGGCGCTGTGTACAAAAAAGTAATTGTATGTCGGTACTTGTAAGTTAAACCTGGGTTTTAAATCAAGTCTCTTCCGACAAGCGGGAATAATACCTTTTGCGCTTGCCACTGTAGGTCCGAAAGGGGATCCTGTTGCCTGAGGGGACGTCTTGGCGAAGTCGACGTGTTAAGGTTTTAGTGGACGGGCTCCAATTCCGCTACGGAAAAACGGAGTTGTTGTTAGTCTACAGCTAGCCTCAATCCAAACGGGCGCGCTGGGACGCGGCGCTGGGCCGCAGGAGCATTGCTTACCTCGTAGTGATTCTGTTGGCGGCTCACAGCATTCTGTCTGGTTTCCCAAGATGGATGCTGCTGTGTTGCTATGGCAATGAACCATTGAGGTATGGCTTTGCATTATGGGATTTGTAGTTTGTGCAAATGTCAATTATTAAATGGGGAAAAATCCGAGTTACATTGAAACGTACTGAGACGCGACCAAGTCGGTCGTCTGGAAAACAAGACACCACTGGATCAGAGTCGAGCGACTTCAGACAAAGTATTGACGCCCCTCTGCAAACTGTTAAATTTCAATATTAAGTAAGCTTCTGTTTTCAAAAGCATCTTGTCAACATCCACATTACTTTGTGCCGGGCGTAGTGTGTACAACACTGTCCATTTGAGATGATTAGCGTCATGGCTGGCATTTATGAAGTGCTCCACCATGGGGGCAGTCATGATTTTATTCTTGATCCTGAATCGATGTTGGCAAATGCCTGTGTTCACTTGTGATTATTAAGTACCTAGGCTGGGCATGGATCATTTGAACTAGGAACCCCAATGTCTCTTAATGCTTGTTTTTATATACCTTATATTTTGATAACGTTGGTTGTTATTATAACTAGAAGTCTTTATTAAACTGTTTATTAAATTGTTTAATATCCTTTTAGATGAAGAAAACTTTAAGATGATGATTGTTATCATGGTTTTATAAAATTTTGGTGTTTTTATGTACTGTCTTTTATGAATTGATATTCGAAATAAAGACTTTTGAACTGAACTGTAAATTAACTAGGGTCAGTGTTCAGCATCTACCCCAATTTAATTTAGACTGGAGTTGGAATAGTACATTATTTAGGGTTAGTGTCCAGCACCTACTCCAATTATTTTAGATTGGAGTTGGAATAGTAAATTGATTAGGGTCAGAGTCCAGTTCCTACTCCAATTAAATACAGACTGTAGTGGGACTAGTAAATTAATTATGTTCAGTGTCAAGCACCTACCCCAATTAAATACAGGTTGGAGTGGGAATGGAACATTAATTAGGATCAGTGTCCAGCACCTACCCCAATTAATTTCAGATCGGAGTTGGAATATTAAATTAATTATGTTCAGTGTTAAGCACCTTCCAAAATTAAATACAGGTTCGAGTGGGATTAGTAAATTAATTAGGGTCAGTGTCCAGCACATACCCCAATTAATTTTAGATTGGAGTCAGAATAGTAAATTAATTAGGGTCAGTGTCCAGCACCTACCCCAATTAAATTCAGACTGGAGTAGGTATAGTAAATGATTTACGGTCAGTGTCTAGCACCTACCCCAATTAATTTTGGACTGGAGCTGGAATAGTACATTAATTAGGGTCAGTGGCCAGCACCTACCCCAATTAATTTTAGATTGGAGTTGAAATAGTACCTTAATTAGGGTCAGTGTCCAGCACTTACCTCAATTAAATACAGACTGGAGTGGGAATAGTAAATTAATTAGGTTCAGTGTTCAGCATCTACCCCAATTTAATTTAGACTGGAGTTGGAATAGTAAATTATTTAGGGTTAGTGCCCAGCACCTCCTCCAATTATTTTAGATTGGAGTTGGATTAGTAAATTGATTAGGGTCAGAGTCCAGCACCTACCCCAATTACATACAGGTTGTAGTGGAAATAGAACATTAATTAGGATCAGTGTCCAGCACCTACCCCAATTAATTTCAGACTGCAGTTGGAATATTAAATTAATTAGGTTTAGTGTTAAGCACCTATCAAAATAAATACAGGTTTGGGTGGGATTAGTAAATTAATTAGGGTCAGTGTCCAGCACATACCCCAATTAATTTTAGATTGTAGTGGGAATAGTAAATTGATTAGGGTCAGTGTCTAGCACTTACCCCAAGTAATTTTAGACTGGAGTGGAAATAGTAAATTGATTAGGGTCAGAGTCCAGTACCTACTACAATTAAATACAGACTGTAGTGGGAATAGTAAATTAATTATGTTCACTGTCCAGCACCTACCCCAATTAAATACAGGTTGGAGTGGTAGTAGAACATTAATTAGGATCAGTGTCCAGCACCTACCCCAATTAATGTCAGATTGCAGTTGGAATATTAAATTAATTAGGTTCAGTGTTAAGCACCTAACAAAATTAAATACAGGTTTGAGTGGGGTTACTAAATTAATTAGGGTCAGTGTCCAGCACATACCTCAATTAATTTTAGATTGGAGTTGGAATAGGAAATTAATTAGGGTCGGTGTCCAGCACCTACCCCAATTAATTTTAGATTGGAATAGTAAATTGATTAGTTTCAGTGTCCAGCACCTATCCCACTTAAATACAGACTGGATATGGAATAGTACATTAATAAGTGTCAGTGTCCAGCACCTACCTCAATTAATTTTAGATTGTAGATGGAAAAGGAAATTAATTAGGGTCAGTGTCCAGCACCTATCCCGCTTAAATACAGGCTGGAGTGGGAATAGTAAATTAATTAGGGTCAGTGTCCAGCACCTACCCAATTAGTTTTAGATTGGCGTTGGAATAGACATTAATTAGGGACAGTGTCCAGCACCTACCTCAATTAAATACAGACTGGAGTGGTAATAGTAAATTAATTATGGTAATTGTTCAGCACCTAACCCAATTAATTTTGGATTGGAGCTGGAATAGTACATTAATTGGGGTCAGTGTCCAGCACCTACCCCAATTCATTTTAGATTGGAGTTGGAATAGTACATTAATTAGGGTCAGTGTCCAGCACCTACCCCAATTAATTTTAGATTGGAGTTGAAATAGAACCTTAATTAGGGTCAGTGTCCAGCACTAACCTCAATTAAATACAGACTGGAGTGGGAATAGTAAATTAATTAGGTTCAGTGTTCAGCATCTACCCCAATTTAATTTAGACTGGAGTTGGAATAGTAAATTATTTAGGGTTAGTGCCCAGCACCTCCTCCAATTATTTTAGATTGGAGTTGGAATAGTAAATTGATTAGGGTCAGAGTCCAGCACCTACCCCAATTTAATACAGGTTGTAGTGGAAATAGAACATTAATTAGGATCAGTGTCCAGCACCTACCCCAATTAATTTCAGATTGCAGTTGGAATATTAAATTAATTAGGTTCAGTGTTAAGCACCTACCAAAATAAATACAGGTTTGAGTGGGATTAGTAAATTAATTAGGGTCAGTGTCCAGCACATACCAGAATTATTTTAGATTGTAGTGGGAATAGTAAATTGATTAGGGTCAGTGTATAGCACCTACCCCAAGTAATTTTAGATTGGAGTGGAAATAGTAAATTGATGAGGGTCAGAGTCCAGCACCTACCCCAATTAAATACAGGTTGGAGTGGGAATAGAACATTAATTAGGATCAGTGTCCAGCACCTACCCCAATTAATTTCCGATTGCAGTTGGAATAATACATTAATTATGTTCAGTGTTAAGCACCTACCAAAATTAAATACAGGTTTGAGTGGGATTAGTAAATTAATTAGGGTCAGTGTCCAGCACATACCCCAATTATTTTAGATTGGAGTTGGAATAGGAAATTAATTAAGGGCGGTGTCCAGCACCTACCCCAATTAATTTAAGATTGGAGTGGGAATACTAAATTGATTAGTTTCCGTGTCCAGCACCTATCCCACTTAAATACAGACTGGAGTGGGAATAGTACATTAATAAGTGTCAGTGTCCAGCACCTACCCCAATTAATTTTAGATTGTAGATGGAAAAGGAAATTAATTAGGGTCAGTGTCCAGCACCTACCCCAATTAATTTTAGATTGGAGTGGGAATAGTACATTGATTATGGTCAGTGTCCAGCTCCTACCTCAATTAAATACAGACTAGAGTGGTAATAGTAAATTAATTATGGTCATTGTTCAGCACCTACCCCAATTAATTTTGGATTGGAGCTGGAATAGTACATTAATTAGGGTCAGTGTCCAGCACCTACCCCAATTAATTTTAGATTGGAGTTGGACTAGTACATTAATTCTATTAGTGTCCAGCACCTACCCCAATTAATTTTAGATTGGAGTTGAAATAGTACCTTAATTAGGGTCAGTGTCCAGCACTTACCTCAATTAAATACAGACTGGAGTGGGAATAGTAAATTAATTAGGTTTAGTGTTCTGCATCTACCCCAATTTAATTTTGACTGGAGTTGGAATAGTAAATATTTAGGGTTAGTGTCCAGCACGTACTCCAATTATTTTAGATTAGAGTTGGAATAGTAAATTGATTAGGGTAAGAGCCCAGCACCTACCCCAATTAAATACAGGTTAGAGTGGGAATAGAACATTAATTAGGATCAGTGTCCAGCACCTACCCCAATTAATTTCAGATTGCAGTTGGAATATTAAATTAATTAGGTTCAGTGTTAATACAGGTTCGAGTGGGATTAGTAAAATATTTAGGGTCAGTGTCCAGCACATACCCCAATTAATTTTAGATTGTAGCTGGAATAGTAAATTGATTAGGGTCAGTGTCTAGCACCTACCCCAAGTAATTTTAGATTGGAGTGGAAATAGTAAATTGATTACGGTCAGAGTCCAGTACCTACTTCAATGAAATACAGACTGTAGTGGGAATAGTAAATTAATTATGTTCACTGTCCAGCACCTACCCCAATTAAATACAGGTTGGAGTGGGAATAGAACATTGATTAGGATCAGTGTCCAGCATCTACCCCAATTAATTTCAGATTGCAGTTGGAATATTAAATTAATTAGGATCAGTGTTAAGCACCTACCAAAATTAAATACAGGTTTGAGTGGGGTTAGTAAATTAATTAGGGTCAGTGTCCAGCACATACCCCAATTAATTTTAGATTGGAGTGGGAATAGTAAATTGATTAGTTTCAGTGTCCAGCACCTATCCCACTTAAATACAGACTGGAGTGGGAATAGTACATTAATAAGTGTCAGTGTCCAGCACATACCCAAATTAATTTTAAATTGGAGTTGGAATAGTAACTTATTTAGGGTCAGCGTCTAGCACCTACCGCAATCAAATACAGACTGGAGTTGGAATAGTACATTTATTAGTGTCAGTATCCAGCACCTACCCCAATTAATTTTGGATTGGAGCTGGAATAGTACATTAATTAGGGTCAGTGTCCAGCACCTACCCCAATTAATTTTAGATTGGAGTTGGACTAGTACATTAATTCTATTAGTGTCCAGCACCTACCCCAATTAATTTTAGATTGGAGTTAAAATAGTACCTTAATTAGGGTCAGTGTCCAGCACTTACCTCAATTAAATACAGACTGGAGTGGGAATAGTAAATTAATTAGGTTTAGTGTTCAGCATCTACCCCAATTTAATTTAGACTGGAGTTGGAATAGTAAATTATTTAGGGTTAGTGTCCAGCACGTACTCCAATTATTTTAGATTAGAGTTGGAATAGTAAATTGATTAGGGTCAGAGTCCAGCATCTACCCCAATTAATTTCAGATTGCATTTGGAATATTAAATTAATTAGGTTCAGTGTTAAGCACCTACCAAAATTAAGTACAGGTTCGAGTGGGATTAGTAAATTATTTAGGATCAGTGTCCAGCACATACCCCAATTAATTTTAGATTGTAGTGGGAATAGTAAATTGATTAGGGTCAGTGTCTAGCACCTACCCCAAGTAATTTTAGATTGGAGTTGGAATAGTAAATTAATTAGGGTCAGTGTCAAGCACCTACCCCAATAAAATACAGACTGGAGTGGGAATAGTAAATTAATTAGGGTCAGTTTTCAGCACCTACCCCAATTAATTTTAGATTGGAGTTGGAATAGTATATTAGTTAGGGTCAGTGTCCAGCACATATCCCAATTAATTTTAGATTGGAGTTGGAATAGTAAATTAATTAGGGGCAGTGTCCAGCACCTACCCCAATTAAATACAGACTGGAGTGGGAATAGTAAATTAATTTTGGTCGGTTTTAAGCACCTACCCCAATTAATTTTAGATTGGAGTTTAAATAGTATATTAATTAGGGTCAGTGTCCAGCACCTGCCCCAATTAAATACAGACTGGAGAGGGAATAGTATATTAATTAGGGTCAGTGTCCAGCATCTATCCCAAATTAATACAGACTGGAGCTGGAATAGTACATTATTTAGGGTTAGTGTGTAGCACCTACTCCAATTATTTTAGAATGGAGTTGGAATAGTAAATTGATTAGGGTCAGAGTCCAGTACGTACTCCAATTACATACAGTCTGTAGTGGGAATAGTAAATTAATTATATTCAGTGTCCAACACTTACCCCAATTAATTTCAGATTGGAGTTGGAATATTAAATCAATTAGGTTCAGTGTTAAGCACCTACAGAATTTAAATACAGGTTCAAGTGGGATTAGTAAATTAATTAGGGTCAGTGTCCAGCATATACCCCAATTAGTTTTAGATTGGAGTTGGAATAGGAAATCAATTAGGGTCAGTGTCTAGCACGTACCCCAAGTAATTTTAGATTGGAGTGGGAATCGTAAATTGATTAGGGTCAGAGTCCAGTACCTACTACAATTAAATACAGACTGTAGTGGGAATAGTAAATTAATTATGTTCTCTGTCCAGCACCTACCCCAATTAAATACAGGTTGGAGTGGGAATAGAACATTAAATAGGATCAGTGACCAGCACCTACCCCAATTAATTTCAGATTGCAGTTGGAATATTAAATTAATTAGGTTCAGTGTTAAGCACCTACCAAAATTAAATACAGGTTTGAGTGGGATTAGTAAATGAATTAGGGTCAGTGTCCATCACATACCCCAATTAATTTTAGATTGGAGTTGGAATAGGAAATTAATTAGGGTCGGTGTCCAGCACCTACCCCAATTAATTTTAGATTGGAGCTGGAATTGTACATTAATTAGGGGCAGTGTCCAGCACTTACCTCAGTTAATTACTGACTGGAGTGGAAATAGTAAATTAATTTGAGTCAGTGTTCAGCATCTACCCCAATTTAATTTAGACTGGAGTTGGAATAGTAAAATATTTAGGGTTAGTGTGTAGCACCTACTCCAATTATTTTAGAATGGAGTTGAAATAGTAAATTGATTAGGGTCAGAGTCCAGTACGTACTCCAATTACATACAGTCTGTAGTGGGAATAGTAAATTAATTATATTCAGTGTCCAATACCTACCCCAATTAATTTCAGATTAGAGTTGGATTATTAAATCAATTAGGTTCAGTGTTAAGCACCTACAGAAATGAAATACAGGTTCGAGTGGGAGTAGTAAATTAATTAGGGTCAGTGTCCAGCACCTATCCCACTTAAATACACACTGGAGTTGGAATAGTAAGGTAATTAGGGTCAGTGTCCGGCACCTACCCCAATTAAATACAGACTGGAGTTGGAATAGTACATTAATTATGGTCAGTGTTCAGCACATATCCCAATCAATTTCAGATTGCAGTTGGAATATTAAATTAATTAGGTTCAGTGTTAAGCACCTACCAAAATTAAATACAGGTTCGAGTGGGATTAGTAAATTATTTAGGGTCAGTGTCTAGCACATACCCCAATTAATTTTAGATTGTAGTGGGAATAGTAAATTGATTAGGGTCAGTGTCTAGCACCTACCCCAAGTAATTTTAGATTGGAGTGCAAATAGTAAATTGATTAGGGTCAGAGTCCAGTACCTACTTCAATGAAATACAGACTGTAGTGGGAATAGTAAATTAATTATGTTCACTGTCCAGCACCTACCCCAATTAAATACAGGTTAGAGTGGGAATAGAACATTGATTAGGATCAGTGTCCAGCATCTACCCCAATTAATTTCAGATTGCAGTTGGAATATTAAATTAATTAGGATCAGTGTTAAGCAGCTACCAAAATTAAATACCGGTTTGAGTGGGGTTAGTAAATTAATTAGGGTCAGTGTCCAGCACATACCCCAATTAATTTTAGATTGGAGTGGGAATAGTAAATTGATTAGTTTCAGTGTCCATTACCTATCCCACTTAAATACAGACTGGAGTGGGAATAGTACATTAATAAGTGTCAGTGTCCAGCACATACCCAAATTAATTTTAAATTGGAGTTGGAATAGTAAATTATTTAGGGTCAGCGGCTAGCACCTACCGCAATCAAATACAGCCTGGAGTTGGAATAGTACATTTATTAGTGTCAGTATCCAGCACATATCAAAATTAATCTTGGATTGGAGTTGGAACAGTACATTAATGAGGGTCAGCGTCCAGCACCTACCCTAATTAAATACAGACTGGAGTGGGAATAGTAAATTAATTAGGGTCAGTGTACAGCACCTACCCCAATAAATTTTAGATTGGAGTTGGAATAGTATATTAATTAGGGTCAGTGTCCAGCACATATCCCAATTAATTTTAGATTAGAGTTGGAATAGTAAATTAATTAGGGTCAGTGTCAAGCACCTACCCCAATTAAATACAGGCTGGAGTGGGAATAGTAAATTAATTAGGGTCGGTTTTCAGCACCTACCCCAATTAATTTTAGATTGGAGTTGGAATAGTATATTAGTTAGGGTCAGTGTCCAGCACATATCCCAATTAATTTTAGATTGGAGTTGGAATAGTAAATTATTTAGGGGCAGTGTCCAGCACCTACCCCAATTAAATATAGACTGGAGTGGGATTAGTAAATTAATTAGGGTCGGTTTTAAGCACCTACCCCAATTAATTTTAGATTGGAGTTTAAATAGTATATTAATTAGGGTCAGTGTCCAGGACATACCCCAATTAATTTTAGATTGGAGTGGGAATAGTAAATTGATTAGTTTCAGTGTCCAGCACCTATCCCACTTAAATACAGACTGGAGTGGGAATAGTACATTAATAAGTGTCAGTGTCCAGCACATACCCAAATTAATTTTAAATTGGAGTTGGAATAGTAAATTATTTAGGGTCAGCATCTAGCACCTACCGCAGTCAAATACAGACTGGAGTTGGAATAGTACATTTATTAGTGTCAGTATCCAGCACCTACCCCAATTAATTTTGGATTGGAGCTGGAATAGTACATTAATTGGGGTCAGTGTCCAGCACCTACCCCAATTAATTTTAGATTGGAGTTGAAATAGTACCTTAATTAGGGTCAGTGTCCAGCACTTACCTCAATTAAATACAGACTGGAGTGGGAATAGTAAATTAATTAGGTTTAGTGTTCAGCATCTACCCCAATTTAATTTAGACTGGAGTTGGAATAGTAAATTAATTAGGGTTAGTGTCCAGCACGTACTCCAATTATTTTAGATTAGAGTTGGAAAAGTAAATTGATTAGGGTCAGAGTCCAGCACCTACCCCAATTAAATACAGGTTAGAGTGGGAATAGAACATTAATTAGGATCAGTGTCCGGCACCTACCCCAATTAATTTCAGATTGCAGTTGGAATATTAAATTAATTAGGTTCAGTGTTAAGCACCTACCAAAATTAAATACAGGTTCGAGTGGGATTAGTAAATTATTTAGGGTCATTGTCCAGCACATACCCCAATTAATTTTAGATTGTAGTGGGAATAGTAAATTGATTAGGGTCAGTGTCTAGCGCCTACCCCAAGTAATTTTAGATTGGAGTGGAAATAGTAAATTGATTAGGGTCAGAGTCCAGTACCTACTTCAATGAAATACAGACTGTAGTGGGAATAGTAAATTATTATGTTCACTGTCCAGGACCTACCCCAATTAAATACAGGTTAGAGTGGGAATAGAACATTGATTAGGATTAGTGTCCAGCATCTACCCCAATTAATTTCAGATTGCAGTTGGAATATTAAATTAATTAGGATCAGTGTTAAACACCTACCAAAATTAAATACCATTTTGAGTGGGGTTAGTAAATTAATTAGGGTCAGTGTCCAGCACATACCCCAATTAATTTTAGATTGGAGTGGGAATAGTAAATTGATTAGTTTAAGTGCCCAGCACCTATCCCACTTAAATACAGACTGGAGTGGGAATAGTACATTAATAAGTGTCAGTGTCCAGCACATACCCAAATTAATTTTAAATTGGAGTTGGAATAGTAAATTATTTAGGGTCAGCGTCTAGCACCTACCGCAATCAAATACAGACTGGAGTTGGAATAGTACATTTATTAGTGTCAGTATCCAGCACCTACCCCAATTAATTTTGGATTTGAGCTGGAATAGTACATTAATTAGGGTCAGTGTCCAGCACCTACCCCAATTAATTTTAGATTGGAGTTAGACTAGTACATTAATTCTATTAGTGTCCAGCACCTACCCCAATTAATTTTAGATTGGAGTTGAAATAGTACCTTAATTAGGGTCAGTGTCCAGCACTTACCTCAATTAAATACAGGCTGGAGTGGGAATAGTAAATTAATTAGGTTTAGTGTTCAGCATCTACCCCAATTTAATTTAGACTGGAGTTGGAATAGTAAATAATTTATTGTTAGTGTCCCGCACGTACTCCAATTATTTTAGATTAGAGTTGGAATAGTAAATTGATTAGGGTCAGAGTCCAGCACCTACCCCAATTAAATACCGGTTAGAGTGGGAATAAAACATTAATTAGGATCAGTGTCCAGCACCTACCCCAATTACTTTCAGATTGCAGTTGGAATATTAAATTAATTAGGTTCAGTGTTAAGCACCTACCAAAATTAAATACAGGTTCGAGTGGGATTAGTAAATTATTTAGGGTCAGTGTCCAGCACATACCCCAATTAATTTTAGATTGTAGTGGGAATAGTAAATTGATTAGGGTCAGTGTCTAGAACCTACCACAAGTAATTTTAGATTGGAGTGGAAATAGTAAATTGATTAGGGTCAGAGTCCAGTACCTACTTCAATGAAATACAGACTGTAGTGGGAATAGTAAATTAATTATGTTCACTGTTCAGCACCTACCCCAATTAAATACAGGTTAGAGTGGGAATAGAACATTGATTAGGATCAGTGTCCAGCATCTACCCCAATTAATTTCAGATTGCAGTTGGAATATTAAATTAATTAGGATCAGTGTTAAGCACCTACCAAAATTAAATACCGGTTTGAGTGGGGTTAGTAAATTAATTAGGGTCAGTGTCCAGCACATACCCCAATTAATTTTAGATTGGAGTGGGAATAGTGAATTGATTAGTTTCAGTGTCCAGCACCTATCCCACTTAAATACAGACTGGAGTGGGAATAGTACATTAATAAGTGTCAGTGTCCAGCACATACCCAAATTAATTTTAAATTGGAGTTGGAATAGTAAATTATTTAGGGTCAGCGTCTAGCACCTACCGCAATCAAATACAGACTGGAGTTGGAATAGTACATTTATTAGTGTCAGTATCCAGCACATATCCCAATTAATTTTGGATTGGAGTTGGAATATTAAATCCATTAGGTTCAGTGTTAAGCACCTACAGAAATAAATACAGGTTCAAGTGGGATTAGTAAATTAATTAGGGTCAGTGTCCAGCATATACCCCAATTAGTTTTAGATTGGAGTTGGAATAGGAAATCAATTAGGGTCAGTGTCTAGCACGTACCCCAAGTAATTTTAGATTGGAGTGGGAATCGTAAATTGATTAGGGTCAGAGTCCAGTACCTACTACAATTAAATACAGACTGTAGTGGGAATAGTAAATTAATTATGTTCTCTGTCCAGCACCTACCCCAATTAAATACAGGTTGGAGTGGGAATAGAACATTAAATAGGATCAGTGACCAGCACCTACCCCAATTAATTTCAGATTGCAGTTGGAATATTAAATTAATTAGGTTTAGTGTTAAGCACCTACCAAAATTAAATACAGGTTTGAGTGGGATTAGTAAATGAATTAGGGTCAGTGTCCATCACATACCCCGATTAATTTTAGATTGGAGTTGGAATAGGAAATTAATTAGGGTCGGTGTCCAGCACCTACCCCAATTAATTTTAGATTGGAGCTGGAATTGTACATTAATTAGGGGCAGTGTCCAGCACTTACCTCAGTTAATTACTGACTGGAGTGGAAATAGTAAATTAATTTGAGTCAGTGTTCAGCATCTACCCCAATTTAATTTAGACTGGAGTTGGAATAGTAAAATATTTAGGGTTAGTGTGTAGCACCTACTCCAATTATTTTAGAATGGAGTTGGAATAGTGAATTGATTAGGGTCAGAGTCCAGTACGTGCTCCAATTACATACAGTCTGTAGTGGGAATAGTAAATTAATTATATTCAGTGTCCAACACCTACCCCAATTAATTTCAGATTGGAGTTGGATTATTAAATCAATTAGGTTCAGTGTTAAGCACCTACAGAAATGAAATACAGGTTCGAGTGGGATTAGTAAATTAATTAGGGTCAGTGTCCAGCACCTATCCGACTTAAATACACACTGGAGTAGGAATAGTAAGGTAATTAGGGTCAGTGTCCGGCACCTACCCCAATTAAATACAGACTGGAGTTGGAATAGTACATTAATTATGGTCAGTGTTCAGCACATATCCCAATTAATTTTAGATTGGAGTTGGAATAGTAAATTAATTAGGGTCAGTGTCCAGCACCTACCCCACTTAAATACAGACTGGAGTGGGAATAGAACATTAATAAGTGTCAGTGTCCAGCACATACCCAAATTAATTTTAAATTGGAGTTGGAATAGTAAATTATTTAGGGTCAGCGTCTAGCACCTACCGCAATCAAATACAGACTGGAGTTGGAATAGTACATTTATTAGTGTCAGTATCCAGCACATATCCCAATTAATTTTGGATTGGAGTTGGAACAGTACATTAATGAGGGTCAGTGTCCAGCACCTACCCTAATTAAATACAGACTGGAGTGGGAATAGTAAATTAATTAGGGTCAGTGTACAGCACCTACCCCAATAAATTTTAGATTGGAGTTGGAATAGTATATTAGTTAGGGTCAGTGTCCAGCACATATCCCAATTAATTTTAGATTGGAGTTGGAATAGTAAATTAATTAGGGGCAGTGTCCAGCACCTACCCCAATTAAATACAGACTGGAGTGGGAATAGTAAATTAATTAGGGTCGGTTTTAAGCACCTAACCCATTTAATTTTAGATTGGAGTTTAAATATTATATTAATTAGGGTCAGTGTCCAGCACCTGCCCCAATTAAATACAGACTGGAGAGGGAATAGTAAATTAATTAGGGTCAGTGTCCAGCATCTATCCAAAATTAATACAGACTGGGGTGGGAATAGTAAATTAATTAGCGTCATTATCCAGCACCTACCTCAATTAATTTAAGATTGGAGCTGGAATAGTACATTAATTAGGGTCAGTGTCCAGCACCTACCGCAATTAATTTTAGATTGGAGTTGGAATAGTACATTAATTAGGGTCTGTGTCCAGAACTTACCCAAATTAATTTAAGAATGGAGTTGGAATAGTATATTAATTAGGGTCAGTGTCAAGCACGTACCTCAATTAAATACAGAATGGAGTGGGAATAGTAAATTAAATAGGGTCAGTGTTCAGCATCTACCCCAATTTAATTTAGATTGGAGTTGGAATAGTAAATTAATTAGGGTCATTGTCTGGCACCTACTCCAATTAATTTTAGATTGGAGTTGGACTAGTATATTAATTAGGGTCAGTGTCCAGCACCTACCTCAATTAAATACAGACTGGAGTGGTAATAGTAAATTAATTATGGTCAGTGTTCAGCACCTACCCAAATTAATTTTATATTGGAGCTGGAAATGTACATTAATTAGGGGCAGTGTCCAGCACTTACCTCAGTTAATTACAGACTGGAGTGGGAATAGTAAATTAATTAGGGTCAGTGTTCAGCATCTACCCCAATTTAATTTAGACTGGAGCTGGAATAGTACATTATTTAGGGTTAGTGTGTAGCACCTACTCCAATTATTTTAGAATGGAGTTGGAATAGTAAATTGATTAGGGTCAGAGTCCAGTACGTACTCCAATTACATACAGTCTGTAGTGGGAATAGTAAATTAATTATATTCAGTGTCCAACACTTACCCCAATTAATTTCAGATTGGAGTTGGAATATTAAATCAATTAGGTTCAGTGTTAAGCACCTACAGAAATTAAATACAGGTTCAAGAGGGATTAGTAAATTAAATAGGGTCAGTGTCCAGCATATACCCCAATTAGTTTTAGATTGGAGTTGGAATAGGAAATCAATTAGGGTCAGTGTCTAGCACGTATCCCAAGTAATTTTAGATTGGAGTGGGAATTGTAAATTGATTAGGGTCAGAGTGCAGTACCTACTACAATTAAATACAGACTGTAGTGGGAATAGTAAATTAATTATGTTCTCTGTCCAGCACCTACCCCAATTAAATACAGGTTGGAGTGGGAATAGAACATTAAATAGGATCAGTGACCAGCACCTACCCCAATTAATTTCAGATTGCAGTTGGAATATTAAATTAATTAGGTTCAGTGTTAAGCACCTACCAAAATTAAATACAGGTTTGAGTGGGATTAGTAAATGAATTAGGGTCAGTGTCCATCACATACCCCAATTAATTTTAGATTGGAGTTGGAATAGGAAATTAATTAGGGTCGGTGTCCAGCACCTACCCCAATTAATTTTAGATTGGAGCTGGAATTGTACATTAATTAGGGGCAGTGTCCAGCACTTACCTCAATTAATTACTGACTGGAGTGGAAATAGTAAGTTAATTTGAGTCAGTGTTCAGCATCTACCCCAATTTAATTTAGACTGGAGTTGGAATAGTAAAGTATTTAGGGTTAGTGTGTAGCACCTACTCCAATTATTTTAGAATGGAGTTGGAATAGTAAATTGATTAGGGTCAGAGTCCAGTACGTACTCCAATTACATACAGTCTGTAGTGGGAATAGTAAATTAATTATATCCAGTGTCCAACACCTACCCCAATTAATTTCAGATTGGAGTTGGAATATTAAATCAATTAGGTTCAGTGTTAAGCACCTACAGAAATGAAATACAGGTTCAAGTGGGATTAGTAAATTAATTAGGGTCAGTGTCCAGCACCTATCCCACTTAAATACACACTGGAGTGGGAATATTACATTAATTAGGGTCAGTGTCCAGCACCTACCCCAATTAATTTTAGATTGGAGTTGGAATAGTAAGGTAATTAGGGTCAGTGTCCGGCACCTACCCCAATTAAATACAGACTGGAGTTGGAATAGTACATTAATTATGGTCAGTGTTCAGCACATATCCCAATTAATTTTAGATTGGAGTTGGAATAGTAAATTAATTAGGGTCAGTGTCCAGCACCTACCCCAATTAAATACAGACTGGAGTGGGAATAGTAAATTAATTAAGGTCAGTGTCCAGCACCTACCCCAATTAATATTAGATTGGAGTTGGAATAGTATAGTAATTAGGGTCAGTGTCCAGCATCTACCCCAATTAAATACAGATTGGTGTGGGAATAGTAAAATAATTAGGGTCATTGTCCAGCACCTACCCCAATTTAATTTAGATTGGAGTTGGAATAATAACTAATTAGGGTCAGTGTCCAGCACCCACCCCAATTAAAAACAGACTGGAGTGGGAATAGTAAATTAATTAGGGTCGGGTTACAGCACCTACCCAAATTAATTTTATATTGGAGTTGGAATAGTATATTAATTAGGCTCAGTGTCCAGCATCTAACCTAATTAAATAGAGGTTGGGGTGGGAATAGTAGATAAATTAGGGTCAGTGTCCAGCACCTACCCCAATTATTTACAGACTGGAGTTGGAATAATAAATTATTAGAGTCGATTTTCAGCACCTACCCCAATTAATTTTAGATTGGAGTTGGAATAGTATATTAATTAGGGTCGGTATCCAGCACCTGCCCCAATTAAATACAGACTGTAGAGGGAATAGTACATTAATTAGGGTCATTGTCCAGCATCTACCCTAATTGAATACAGACTGGGGTGGGAATAGTAAATTAATTAGGGTCATTGTCCAGCACCTACCCAAATTTAATTTAGATTGGAGTCGGAATAGTAAATTAATTAAAGTCAGTTTCCAGCACCTACTCCAATTAATTTTAAATTGGAGTTGGAATAGTAAATTAATTGGGGTCAGTGTCCAGCACCTACCCCAATTAAATACAGACTGGCTTGGGAATAGTACATTAATTAGGGTCAGTGTCCAGCACATACCCCAATTAATTTTAGATTTGAGTTGGAATAGTAAAGTAATTAGGGTCAGTGTCCAGCAGCTACCCAAATTAATTTTAAATTGGAGTTGGAATAGTAAATTAATTAGTGTCAGTGTCCAGCACCTACCCCAAATAAATACAGACTGGAGTGGGAATATTGAATTAATTAGGGTCGGTGTCTAGCACCTACCCCAATGTATTTTAGATTGGAGTTGGAATAGTAAAGAAATTAGGGTCAGGGTCCGGCACCTACGCCAATTCATTTTAAATTGGAGTTGGAATAGTACATTTATTAGGGTCAGTGTCCGGCACCTACCCCAAATAAATACAGACTGGAGTTGGAATAGTACATTAATTATGGTCAATGTACAGCACATATCCCAATAATTTTTAGATTGGAGTTGGAATAGTAAATTAATTAGGGTCAGTGTCCAGCACCTACCCCAATTAAATACAGACTGGAGTGGGAATAGTAAATTAATTAGGGTCAGTGTCCAGCACCTACCCCAATTAATATTAGATTGGAGTTGGAATAGTATAGTAATTAGGGTCAGTGTCCAGCATCTACCCCAATTAAATACAGACTGGGGTGGGAATAGTAAAATAATTAGGGTCATTGTCCAGCACCTACCCCAATTTAATTTAGATTGGAGTTGGAATAGTAACTAATTAGGGTCAGTGTCCAGCACCCACCCCAATTAAAAACAGACTGGAGTGGGAATAGTAAATTAATTAGGGTCGGGTTACAGCACCTACCCAAATTAATTTTATATTGGAGTTGGAATGGTATATTAATTAGGCTCAGTGTCCAGCATCTAACCTAATTAAATAGAGGCTGGGGTGGGAATAGTAGATTAATTAGGGTCAGTGTCCAGCACCTACCCCAATTAATTTTAGATTGGAGTTGGAATAGTAAAGTAATTAGGGTCAGTGCCCAGCAGCTACCCAAATTCATTTTAAATTGGAGTTGGAATAGTATAGTAATTAGGGTCAGTGTCCAGCATCTACCCCAAATAAATACAGACTGGAGTGGAATTATTAAATTAATTAGGGTCAGTGTCTAGCACCTACCCCAATTTATTTTAGATTGGATTTGGAAAGGTAAGGTAATTAGGGTCAGTGTCCGGCACCTACGCCAATTAATTTTAAATTGGAGTTGGAATATTACATTTATTAGGGTCAGTGTCTAGCACCTACCGCAACTAAATACAGACGGGAGTGGGAATAGTATATTAATTAGGGTCAGTGTCCAGCACATATCCCAATTATTTTAGATTGTAGTTGGAATAGTAAATTAATTAGGGTCAGTGTCCAGCACCTACCTCAATTAAATACAGACTGGAGTGGGAATAGTACATAAATTATGGTTCGTGTTCAGCACCTACCCCAATTAATTTTAGATTGGAGCTGGAATAGTACATTAATTAGGGTCAGTGTCCTGCACCTACCCCAACTAATTTTAGATTGGAGTTGGAATCGTATATTAATTAGGGTCAGTGTCAAGCACTCTCCTCAATTAAATACAGACTGGAATGGGAATAGTAAATTAACTAGGGTCAGTGTTCAGCATCTACCCCAATTTAATTTAGACTGGAGTTGGAATAGTAAATTATTTGGGGTTAGTGTCCAGCACCTACTCCAATTATTTTAGATTGGAGTTGGAATAGTACATTAATTAGGTTCAGAGTCCAGTTCCTACTCTAATTAAATACAGACTGTAGTGGGAATAGTAAATTAATTATTTTCAGTGTCCAGCACCTACCCCAATTAAATACAGGTTGGAGTGGGAATAGAACGTTAATTAGGATCGGTGTCCAGCACCTACCCCAATTAATTTCAGATCGGAGTTGGAATACTAAATTAATTAGGTTCAGTGTTAGGCACCTACCAAAATTAAATACAGGTTCGAGTGGGATTAGTAAATTAATTAGGGTCAGTGTCCAGCACATACCCCAATTAATTTTAAATTGGAGTTGGAATAGTAAATTAATTAGTGTCAGTATCCAGCACCTACCCCAAATAAATACAGACTGGAGTGGGAATAGTAAATTAATTAGGGTCAGTGTCTAGCACCTACCCCAATTTATTTTAGATTGGAGTTGGAATAGTAAAGTAATTATGGTCAGTGTCCAGCACCTACCCCAATTAATTTTAAATTGGAGTTGGAATAGTAAATTTATTAGGGTCAGTGTCTAGCACCTACCACAATTAAATACAGACGAGTGGGAATAGTACATTAATTATAGTCATTGTCCAGCACATATCCCAATTAATTTTAGATTGTAGTTGGAATAGTAAATTCATTAGGGTCAGTGTCCAGCACCTACCTCAATTAAATACAGACTGGAGTGGGAATAGTAAAGTAATTATGGTTTGTGTTCAGCACCTACCCCAATTAATTTTAGATTGGAGCTGGAATAGTACATTCATTTGGGTCAGTGTCAAGTACTCACCTCAATTAAATACAGACTGGAGTGGGAATAGTAAATTAACTAGGGTCAGTGTTCAGCATCTATCCCAATTTAATTTAGACTGGAATTGGAATAGTAAATTATTTAATGTTAGCGTCCAGCATCTACTCCAATTATTTTAGATTGGAGTTGGAATAGTAAATTGATTAGGGTCAGAGTCCAGTTCCTACTCCAATTAAATACAGACTGTAGTGGGAATAGTAAATTAATTATGTTCAGTGTTCAGCACCTACCCCAATTAAATACAGTTTGGAGTGGGAATAGAACATTAATTATTCCATCACTGTGCTCCAAGGGATATTGTCATTCAAACCAGTTTTGTGAGTTGAAAGCCTGTACACCCACCTCTGTTCCTTCTCGAACAGGCGTTGTTTCAGATTAGCTCTTGGTTTAACCTGTTCGATAACGGTCCACTGCAGATCGTCCGGTGTATGCCCACTCGACAAGTAGTGCTCAGTGAGTTTGGTGTTGGCTTTCTTGCAACGGATGTTACTCCTGTGCTCTCCAATGCGTATGTTGACCTTTCTGCTGGTCATGCCTACATAATGTAGGTTACAGGGACATGTCACTTTATAAACAACGTTCTCGCTGTTACAGTTCGTTTGCCCTCTGATGGTCCAGGTCTTGTTGGGTTACAGCTGTAGGGTCATGGTGTTGTAGGTGAAGGGGCATACGCTGCAGCTACCACATTTATAGTGGCCTGTCACTTTTGGTAGACCCCATGGGTTGAGTACTGTTTCTTGCTCTCTCGTCTCTTTCTTAGGTCTGGTGTTGACTACTGCGTCTTTGATACTTCGCGCCTTTCTGTACGAGAACAGGGGTTTGTCCCATCTCAGGTTCCCTGTGTTCAGTATGCTCCAATGTTTCCCTATTATTCTGGTTACCTCATTGGAGATGGTGTTATATGTAGTGACACAGGTCAATGGGGTCTCTTCCGTTTCTTTGGTTTGATTCTCCAAAAGTACAGCTCTCTGCTGGTTTCGAGCTCGTTTTTGGCTTTTGTGTAGAATCTTCTCCGGGTATCTGACCATCTGAAGTTCACTTATGTGAAGGATTCGAACACTTTGGTCTTTCTAGACCTGACGATAACAAAAGAGAACGGGAAGTTGTCAACGGTCACTCACTATAAGCCTACCGCTAAAAACAATCTACTGCGGTTTGAAAGTTTTCATCCCAGACCACTACGTGAAAACCTGCCCTACGGCCAATATCTGCGCATCCGCAGAAACTGCAGCAAACTTGACGACTACAAGAGACAGGCCCAAGATCTCACCACTAAACTACAGAATCGGGGATACCCGAAGAAGATTCTACACAAAAGCCAAAAACGAGCTCGAAACCAGCCGAGAGCCGTACTTTTGGAGATTCAAACCAAAGAAACGGAAGAGACCCCGTTGACCTGTGTCACTACATATAACACCATCTCCAATGAGGTAACCAGAATAATAGGGAAACATTGGAGCATACTGAACACAGGGAACCTGAGATGGGACAAACCCCTGTTCTCGTACAGAAAGGCGCGAAGTATCAAAGACACAGTAGTCAACACCAGACCTAAGAAAGAGACGAGAGAGCAAGAAACAGTACTCAACACATGGGGTCTACCAAAAGTGACAGGCCACTATAAATGTGGTAGCTGCAGCGTATGCCCCTTCACCTACAACACCAAGACCCTACAGCTGGAACCCAACAAGACCTGGACCATCAGAGGGCAAACGAACTGTAACAGCGAGAACGTTGTTTATAGAGTGACATTTCCCTGTAACCTACATTATGTAGGCATGACCAGCAGAAAGGTCAAAATACGCATTGGAGAGCACAGGAGTAACATCTGTTGCAAGAAAGCCAACACCAAACTCACTGAGCACTACTTGTCGAGTGGGCATACACCGGACGATCTGCAGTGGACCGTTATCAAACAGGTTAAACCAGGAGCTAATCTGAACCAACGCCTGTTCGAGAAGGAACAGAGGTGGGTGTACAGGCTTTCAACTCACAAAACTGGTTTGAATGACAATATCCCTTGGAACACAGTGATGGGATGATCGTTCTCACGAGCAAACCTAACGTCCAATGACAGTACCATATGTTTCTAACACTTTGAACCATGCAGATCTTTTTACCGCAGTACCAGCCAAGCGGTCATACAGCTTTATCCCATTCCACAAGCTGTACCAATCGACATGATTGATTACTAAATATCGGCGTCCCTTGTAAACACCTGACATTCCGCCATTCCTGTTCTGTCAAAATGACCTCTTTTTGTACCCACTTGCATGAATTTGCAATCTCAATCTTAACATTATTTCCTTCCACGTTTCTGAGTCCGAAAGCGTGGCCACCATGGTTACTATACCGCTACACGTCACGCCCTTGCAGTCACATGATCGGAACTAAAAGCTGGTTCCACCCCTCCAGTGCATTCTGATTGGCTCCTTCGGGGGTCACAAATTGCGCCACGCCCAACCAGGAAATACCAATCAGTTTACTTATCGGCATCACCTATGCAACAGATCATTCCACGGGGCATCCCGAGCAGTAACCAAGTAGGTTTACCACCAGACGATCGAAAGCCGCAAGCAAGTACAAACTTCGCGGACTTGGGTACAACGCGGTTTGTCCGCACCGCACCCAAGTATTACTTCCCTGTGTATTCCACACGGGCATAATTCTGATCTGCGTCTGCCTGTGTTCCTAAACGTTCCCAGGTGACGGACTCTTGCCGTCTTGGAAGTTCCGATGCCCATGAAGCGATAGTTACCGCCTCAAGTGTAAGCATTGCATGCATTAGGATTTCTTACTAAACCACCTGAGCGATGTTAGTATCACACGCCTACCAACTTGCGATTCGAATGCTTACCGGCCATTTAGAATCCCAGTGTTAAATGCTCACTAGCATTCCGCTTCGCAGCACAATAGCGATCACTCCTCATCCCCTTTCCCACTTGCTTAAACAAACCCTGTGCCTCGCTGGACCTACACCTTACCACGGCGCTAGGATTTTACTTACTTAAGCACGCTCCGGTAACCAACACTGGAGCACTTTCCCAATCGGATTAGATGATATTCTAATACGATCTTAGAATATAGGTAGTCACCTTACGGGGGTGACGTCACTCAGCACTGTAAATGTTAAGTGTATGCCCTTGTTTTGTCTTCCCTAGTACGTAATCCCAACCCCGTTTCCCTTTTCTTTCTTACAGGTTTTTTCCTGAATGAGGAAAAGACACACCCTTTTACACTAGATCACAAATTTGTGGTCTTTAAATTGAACGAGGGCCGGACGCACCTTAGCGTGTGCGTACCACCCCGTCCAATCCTCACGGTCCTGACGAAAACCATAGAATCTTTTTAATGGTTGAAACATGTAGACCGTATTATTATTTTCATTGTAATATTCCCATAGCACACTTCGCTATTTTTAAACGTATTACACTTTTTGAGACACCAAAGCCTTCCTAATTAGGCACGGTTGACACACTGGTTTTATAGGGGTTCATGCACTCAGGAATAAAGTCTTGAAGTGAGTAGTACTGGCCCCTTTTTAACACACTCCACTGTAATTTTATGCACATATAAAAGAAAAAAGAAACCCGCTCTACTGTAGTCAGGTGTCGCAGAACACCCTATGGGCACTCGGCCTATAGGGTGAGACCCCGATGATGAAGCATGTCACCAACTAGGTTGGTGAGTGAGGGGTCTTCTCAAAGGACATGCACTGTCCGGTAACGGGTCGGGGCACACTGTGCTAACCTCAGCTTTCAGCTGTATAAGCAGAGATTTTTCTGCTTTCTTTCCCATAGGGGGTACTCCTCCTTTGTTGTTATCATTAATCCCGTGGACCAGGAGTTCCCACCTCACATAGCTTGTGTAACTTCCCTAACTCTCTATTTTGTTATATATGTCCTGTGGAACCCCCTGAGCAGGTCTAGAGGAGAAAAATATTTCTTACCTGCCCCCTTTATACATTTTGAACAGTTGCTCCATTAATTTCTAGATCCTCGCTTCTACGAGGCACAAAATGGCTGCCAACACTTCCTGGTTTCTAATGTTGACAACCACATTACAGCCAATCAGCATTCAGCGCGTGACAGGACGGTGCACTTAATATCAGCGAAAGATGGGTGGATCCACTGAGGCCATAGATATATATGTACTTTTAATTGTCATTTTCTCAGGAACTACTGAACAAATTTACACCATATAAGCAAAAGGCACGAGTTTGAACCAAGGACTACAACTTTGCCAAATTTGTTGTAATTCCGTTCAGCCGCGATGAACAGTACCTATGGAAAATTGCATGGGGAAAACATGTTTTGGGACCCCATTTTTTCTCAGCCCCCACTTCACGAATTACCCCAAGACTTTCAGGATAGGAGCGGACTGGAGAGCCCCACCAGTTTGGAAAATTTGGCAAAGATTCGTCAACCGGCACCAAAGTTATTCCAAATAGAATGTTGCAGATTTCCTATGGAAAATAGGTCCTAACTATAACTACAGTAGGTATATATATATATATATATATATATATATATATAAATATAAATATATGGTTTGTTTATTTTCCTGCAGGTTTCCCCACCTACTCATTTCGGACTGCTAGGAGTCCCTGTTCATGGTTTACAAATATATATATATGTGTGAAGAAGATTTGTCAAACAATGGCAAAGAAATTGGTAAAAGAAAAAACTCTTTTTTAATAGAAATTAGGTCGTAACGATAACTACCTACTGCCAACTGCCAGTAGGTAATGCGTATATATATATATATATATATATATATATATATTACCTACTGGCGGTCGCCAGTAGGTAGTTATAGTTAGGATTTTTTTCAATGTTAAATCTCAAAATTCTATTTGGAATAACTTTGGCACCGGTTGACGAATCTGCCTGAAAATTTCCTGAAAATGGCCTCGTCGAGCTCCGGTCCTTCCTTGAAAGTTTGGGGGGGATTCGTCAAGCAGGGGCCGAGATAAAAGGGGGGTCCCAAAACGCGTTTTCCCCATGTTAATTTCCATAGGGCGGTCGATTTCACTTTTAGCCCGAACGGCTGAATGGATTTACACCAAACTTGGCAAAATTGTAGGGACTGGTAGCCCGATGTGCCTTTGCTATGTCTCAAGATATGTGCTCCAGTGGATTTTGAGTAATTTAGGTTCAAAAAAATATATATATCTATAGCAGCGCACCGGTGCGCGCACCGGAGAGCGCTCCAGGCGCGACACGGGAGGTGCGCATGAAAAGCTGATTGGCTCTCGGGTGTCTGTAAACATTCCAAACAGTCCAGAGCGGTCGCCATCTTGTGTCTCGGTAAAATCGAGACATAAGAGGCGGCTAAAACAAAGTGGGAACTGACCATAAGGCGTCAGGGATAGACCCCTTTGACCCCTAGGTTTGATGTGGGGGCTATAAAAGGGCCCCGCGGGGCATTTAAAATATTTTTTTTTTTTTTTCGTTTTGCGCGGGGGAAGCGCACGGTGCGCGCACCAGGTAGCGCACCGGGGAGCGTAAAATGAGGGAAAAAGATGACAGAGTTTTCAAAAAAATGAAGTTTTTATTTAGAAATTGGAGGTAGTTCTAAAAAGAACTTTTTTTTTTCTTCTTTTTGTTGTTTTATATTTTTTTTGTGTTTTTTGAACTTTTTGAACTTTTTTTGGCTTTTCAAAACAGTTTTATATTTTTTTTTGTATTTTTTAGGGGGAGAAACAAAAAAAGGGAATTGAAACTGGCTCAACTGGAGCAAAAAAACAAAAAACCCAAAAAATTATTTCTTTTTGGGGCACTTGTGATTATCACCTGCAAGGACGATGAGCTTAATACTTTGTTCCCCATAGGAGATAAGCTTGCCACAAGCAGTACAAGTAATTTTAAAATCAGCAAATCTCGGCTGAATGCAAGGCATCACCTCAGATGTTTCTGGTTGCGAGGAAGTGGGTTGGTTTCTTTGGGAGGGGGTCCTTGATGACTGGGGGAGGTTACTGGCCAGTTCCCGGAACTCTGCTCGAGAGTAGTTGTTTGGATGCTTTCTTGTCATGTGCCGAATCATGGTATAGTTACCAAAAGAATATTTCTTGTTTGGGTTGCCCCGTGAAAGTTCATCATTGCAGATGAGGCAAGTCACCTTGGGAGCATTCACCTTTTTTTTCCCCTCTGGAATTGAAAAAAACTGCCAAATAATGTGTGGTTTGGGTTTATAAGGTGTATTTTCTTCTGGCAGCCATCTTCTTCTCCCCTCCTCCTCTTCCTCTTCCTCCTCCTCCTGTTCTTGACCACCAATATAATTTGGAGCTGGTCCTCTTGGTGGTGGTGGTGGTGGTGGTGGGGCAGATGCACCAGCTGATGCTACTAATGAAGCCATTATTTAGAGCAAAAAAGTAGAGAGAGCAACAAACAGGTCTTCCTCAGTCAAAGGACAAAGTCAGAATAAGGAAAAAAGGTGGGGTCTTTCATCATTTAGAAAAAAAAACTGTCCTGAACCAATGAGAAGTGTTATTTTCAGGTCACAAGACCAGGGGCTTCATCATTATGAAACTAAAACTGTTATGAACCAATGAAAAGTGTTATTTTCTGCTCACATGACCCGACGCGCTTACGCTACGCACCCGGGGGCGCGGCCCGGGTCGCGCAGCGTAAGCGCGCCGGAAGTTTACGTTGTGCGATCGTATTCGCTCGAGTACTTCCGGGTGCGCTTACGCCGTGCGTATCACGCGGTCGCGGCTACGCGATACGTCACGATCATGTTTTCGTTTGCGATGTTGACGCTTACGAGACGCTCCCCGGAGCGCGCCCGGGGGCGCTTTTCAGAAATACGCTTTTCGGGGCGCACTCCGGGGCGCGCTCCGGGAGCGCTCCCCCCAAAAATTAAAAAATGGGATAATTGTAGAGACAGATAGCCCTATTCTGAAGTGGTTTGTAAAAAAATTAACTTTATAAAAATATGTATTGTGCTACATTGGGCTTAATATATGTTAGAGCCAAAATGTAGCCCAAATGTAGCCCAAAGTAGCCCAATGTAGCCCAAAGATGGCCACCAGAGATCAAAAATTGTAAATGTAGCCCAAATTTCAACTAGATGTAGCCCAACTGTAGCCCAATGACAGAATGTACCAGAGTGTTAAAAAGAACAACTAGAGTGCTAACAGTCTTATTTATAAAGTGAAACTTATAGTTAGGAATTAGCATTAAAAAAACCTTTGAAATTCACTGAAAAAAACCATAGGTTTCACACCAGTTATAGTTAGGAATTAGCATTTAAAAAACCTATTAAATTCACTGAAAAAACCATAGGTTTCACACCAGTTATAGTTAGCTGGAAATTTTACTGATATAAAACCATTGAAATTCCCACGTTATAGTTAGTCGGACTCACTATAACTTGCGCGTGCAATGCACTGCTGATGACATCACATATTACATCACTCATGACATGGTCAGTGACATCACTCATGACATCACTGATGACACCATCCTTGTGACACAGTGACAGACCTCCTCTCAGTGTAAAGTAACCCTTGAGACACATATTCAAAAATAGAAACTGAAATTTTTAAAAAATGGACATACCTATACCAGTCACAACAAGCACTTCCACTATCTATATACACATCCACTCATTCACCAACAGTTCTATATAGTCACTCATACATATACTCACTCATCATATGAAGAGATACACCTATACATCCTGTTACACACCGACATTCATCCAAAAGTTACTCACACACATAATCACACGTGCAAATAAACTATTGAACAACCATTTATTTGAATATAGAGTTATACACACACTTCCACCTTACTTCTATTGAAAATTACACATATTTATTCTCTTAAACAATCACTTATAGAAACACATACTTATTTAAACAGGAAATCTTACAATCTCTTACTCTCACATATACTCACTTATATACATCAATATTCATATATACTAGATTAAAACATATGTAGTTACTGATAAAGACACTAGTGAGACAGTCATTCACTCACTAACAAACACATATAGACACTCATCCACCCATACAGTCCTGTACATATGCTGTCTTCAAAACACATACAAACAAAGAGTCAGTCACTCATGCATCTATGTGCTAAGTAATACCTCCACCAAACCATATAGACACTCATACTGATACTAATAAAAATATCAAATAACCCATATACATACGCATGTAGCTACTTATCAACACATGTAGCCACTTATACACAAAGTGAAACACTAATATATGTATTTAAATATTTAAACATAACTCACTAATATTTATTTTTCAGAAAGACACATATTCACTGGATGGTGTCATCAGTGATGTCATGAGTGATGTCACTGACCATGTCATGAGTGATGTAATATGTGATGTCATCAGCAGTGCATTGCACGCGCAAGTTATAGTGAGTCCGACTAACTATAACGTGGGAATTTCAATGGTTTTATATCAGTAAAATTTCCAGCTAACTATAACTGGTGTGAAACCTATGGTTTTTTCAGTGAATATATATATATATATATATATGTAGGTAATGCGTATATATATATATATATATATATATATATATATATATATATATATATATATATATATATATATATATATATATATATATATATATATATATATATGTATATATAGATATATATATATATATATATAAAAGAGTTGCCCCTAGCTGGGATGCACTTACAGGTAGGAATTAATGCCAACTTTTTGCATGTGAATGGCGGCAGCGACCCACTTGGGTTCTACTAAACCACCAGTCCCAGAAAGCTTTGGTTCAGGTGTTACACCTGTGTATAATTACTGTGGGTATTTACTGGTGCGTGCAGCTTGCCGTCAAGTCACATGGTCTGCCACTGAAGAGGGCATTGGCCCGAAACGTGTCTGGCAGGAAAAGTACTTTGTTCGCGGCTCGTGCCCTTGCATTGGCAATAATTCCTACCTGTAAGTGCCAACTCTTTCTTATATATATATATATAGCCTACTGGCGGTCGCCAGTAGGTAGTTATAGTTAGGATTTTTTTCAATGTTAAATCTCAAAATTCTATTTGGAATAACTTTGGCGCCGGTTGACGAATCTGCCTGAAAATTTCCTCAAAATGGCCTCTTCGAGCTCCGGTCCTTCTCTGAAAGTTTGGGGGGGATTCGTCAAGCGGGGGCCGAGATAAAAGGGGGGTCCCAAAACGCGTTTTCCCCATGTTAATTTCCATAGGGCGGTCGACCTCACTTTTAGCCCGAACGGCTGAATGGATTTCCACCAAACTTGGCAAAATTGCAGGGACTGGTAGCCCGATGTGCCTTTGCTATGTCTCAAGATATGTGCTCCAGTGGATTTTGAGTAATTTAGGTTCAAAAAAATATATATATCTATAGGCGTGCCCCGGTACACGCACCGGGGAGCGCATCGGGTGTGCAACGCGACTTGCGCACGGAAAGCTGATTGGCTCACGGGTGTCAGTAAACATTCGAAACAGTCCGGAGCGGCCGCCATCTTGTGTCTCGGTAGGATCGAGACAACAAGAGGTGACATAAAAAAAAGGGAGAAATGACTATAAGGGGGCAGGGTACACCCCCCGCCGACCCCCTAGGTTTGATGTGGGGGGTAAAATAGGGTCCCGCGGGGCATTTAAAAAAAAAAACGATTTATGCGGGGGGAGCGCCCGGTACGCGCACCGGGAAGCGCACCGGGGAGTGAAGCATGGGGAAAATCCAGGGCCTTATTTATGAAGGCCTTGCGACAGTTTTGCGCCGCCTGTGCGTCACTTTTTGTGACGCACCAGCGGTGTACAAAATGCGCCTCGTTGCGCTATATTTAAAAAGTGACGCATCTAGGTAGATGGGTCACTTTTTAAAACCCTGCGCCACATTATACCTGCGTCAGGTATAATGTATTCAGAGGGGGCGTTCCCCCGCAAAAAGCCTCGTAATAGTGACGCAGTGAAATCTATGAGATTTCACTGCGTCACTTTTAGGACGCTGTTGCATCAAAATCTTGCGCCTGCCTCACAGCAGGCATAAGACTGACGCAAGACCTTTCACATGGGGCTTTCCCCATGTGAAAGGACGCATTACTGGAGTTGCGTCACTTTTGTGACACACTCCAGCAAAGCGTCACTTTTGTGCTTACAGATACGTCAGAAATACTGACGTATCTGTAACTCCTTGCGACATGATTCGTCATACATTAAATATGACACATCTGTAATGTCATAAGGAGTGCGCACAGAAAAGTGACGCATCGCTGTTTTCACGCAGCGATGCGTCACTTTTCAGAAATGAGGCCCCCAGTTTATTCACTGTGTCACCTCTACGACCCTTTCTTGTGTCAATACGTCCCTTTTGCATACAGTACACCTGAGGTAGGAATAATATGGCGCAGGGGGTAACAAAGTGACGTAACTACCTAGATGCGTCACTTTGTAAATATGACTGAATAATGTGCATTTTTTACAGCACTGGTGCGTCACAAAAAGTGACGCATCAGTGGCGTTAAAGTGACGCATGGCCTCATAAACGAGTCCTTCAGTCTTCTACTCATGCGTCATTTTAAATTTATGACGTTTTTTTTGTTGGAAGTTCTTTTAGATACGTTAGTATTTCAGACGTATCTGTAAGCGCAAAAGTGATGCATTGCTGGAGTGTGTCCCAAAAATGAAGCTACTCCAGCAATGCATCCTTTCACATGGGGCCAAGCCCCATGTGAAAGGGCCTGCACGCCTGCTGTGAAACAGGCGTAATATTTGGAAGCAACAGCGTCATAAAAGGGACGCCGTGATATGTCATAGATTTCACTGCGTCACTTTTACGACCCTTTCTTGCGTCAATACATCCCTTTTGCTTACATTACACCTGACGTAGGAATAATGTGGCGCATGGGCTTACAAAGTGACGCATCTACCTAGATGCGCCACTTTGTAAATATGAATAAATAAGGTGCATTTTTGACTGGACTGATGCGTCACAAAAAGTGACGCTCTGGTGGTGTTAAGGTGACGCATGGCTTCATAAATGAGGCCTTCAGCCTTCAACTCCAGCAATGCATCTTTTCTTACCCTTCCACACCCCGTTCCTTTTCAACATTTTTTTTGAATATTAACATTCCCCATATTCACTCTTCTTCTCCTTACTTTCCTTCCCAACACTCACCTTCTTTCAGTCCCCCTACTTCACTTCCTTTCTCCTCTCATACCTTTCTGTTCTTTCTTACTCATTTTCTTTTCCATTATCAATGCACTCCACTTCACTTACTCTTTTTCATTTTTTAAAGAATATAGCTCTTTGATGAGAATTGGAGGTAGTTCTGAAAAGAACTTTTTGTTTTCTTCTTTTTTCAAAACAGGAACAAAAACAGGGAATGGAAACTGCTCAACAGGAGCAAAAAAACAAAAAAAATTAGGGGTGGAAAGGGCAGTGATGGTTCTCCAATGCTCGAACCATGAGCTGGACACTTTGCTCCCCAAAGGTAAGGAGTTGATTGCAGTATCTGCATCTCAGGACACCATGGTTAAAAGCAGGTTGAATATTTGGCACGAGCTCCTGCGATTGCACTGTCCCAGAAGTAGTTGCTCCTTCGGTGGATGTAGAGGCCCCATCACTGGGAACCTCTTGTGCCAGAGCCCTGACACTTTCCCGGGCAAAATTCTGGAGGTGCTTCCTCTCCTCATGCCGGATCATCGTAAAGTTCCCAAATGAGTATTTTTTTGGGGGGTCACCCCGTGACAGGACCTGTTTGCAGATCCTGCACTCCACTTTTGGAGCATTCACCTTTTTTTGGTTAGGTGGTATTTTAAAAAATTTCCAAATAAAATGTTCCTTCACCTTTGGTTGAGGAGGCTCTTCATTGATGAATTCAGGTTCTTCATCACTGCTGATTCTCTGGCAGCCATGGTAAACCAAGAAAGATCCAGGAGCAAAAAACAGGTCTTTCAGTCACAAAAGTGAAAGAAGAAGTGAAGGAAATGGGTGGGGATTTCATTCTTTGTAAAAAAAAATGTAAGCAACCAATGAAAAGTGTTATTTTAGGGTCACATGACTTGACGCGCTGACGCAGCACGCACTGGAGTGCTTCCGGGTGCGCACACGCGGTGCGAACGTAGGCGCTTCCGGGGTGCATACGCGGCGCAAACGTAGGCGCTTCCGGGGCGCATACGCGGCGCGAACGTAGGCGCTTCCGGGGCGCATACGCGGCGTGAACGTAGGCGCTTCCGGGGGCGCTTACGTTGCGCGCCGAAGTGACGTCTTCATAGTTTTACGGAAATGCAAAATCATTTTCATTTCCTTATTAGAAAAAACTGCTTTTATTTGTATGGTACGAAATGTTTTGCGTTATTATTAACTTTTCATTCATATTTTTTTCACGAACGAAAGTAGCGCTCTGGGTGCGCTTTACCGGAGAGCTTACCGGAGCGCGCACCCAGAGCGCCCCAGGAAAAAATGATTAAAAAAAAAAACTTACAAATTAATACTTACACAAAACAGCAAATTGTAAAAAAAAAAATAGGTTAGAAACTTGATATAGAAAGGAATTAGCATTTAAAAACCTATGAAATTCACTGAAAAAACCATAGGTTTCACACCAGTTATAGTTAGCTGGAAATTTTACTGACATAAAACCATTGAAATTCCCACGTTATAGTTAGTTGGACTCACTATAACTTGCGCGTCTGCAATGCACTGCTGATGACGTCACATATTACATCACTCATGACATGGTCAGTGACATCACTCATGACATCACTGATGACACCATCCTTGTGACAGAGTGAGAGACCTCCTTTAAGTGTAATGTAAGCCTTGAAACACATATTCAAAAATAGTATTTAACATTTTCAAAAAAATGGAGATACCCATACCAGTTACAACAAACAATTCAGTAATTCCACCATCTATATACACATCCACTCATTCACCAACAGTTCTATATAGTCACTCATACATATACTCACTCATTATATGTAGTATTACACCTATACATCCTGTTACACTTCGACAGTCATCCAAAAGTTACTCACACACATATTCACACATGCAAAAAACTATTGAACATCCATTTATTTGCATATACAGCAATACACACAATACCACTTTACTTCTAAGAAAACTTACACATATTTACTCTTTTAAACAATCACTTATAGAAACACATACTTATTTAAACAGGAACTCTTACAATCTCTCACTCTCACATATACTCACTTATAAAAATCAATACTCACATATACTAGATTAAAACATATGTCGTTACTGAAAAAGACAATAGTAAAACAGTTGTTTACTCACTAACATACACATATACACACTCATCCATCCATATAGTTTTGTACATATGCTGTCTTCAAAACACATACAAACAGTGAGTCAGTCACCAACCGATACAGCCACTTATACACAAAGTGAAACCCTGATACATACATTTCAATATTTAAAATGTACTTGCTAATATATGTATTCACTAAGATACACTTAATAAGGTAGTTAACCAATCAATTCTTATATTAACAAACATCCATTTACACACTTATTTAACCATTTATTCTTCCATCGTCCTTTACAAATACATATATAAAACATATATGTTTTTCAGAAAGACACACATTCACTTGATGGTGTCATCAGTGATGTCATGAGTGATGTCACTGACCATGTCATGAGTGATGTAATATGTGACGTCATCAGCAGTGCATTGCAGGCGCGCAAGTTATAGTGAGTCCAACTAACTATAACGCGGGAATTTCAATGGTTTTATGTCTGTAAAATTTCCAGCTAACTATAACTGGTGCGAAACCTATGGTTTTTTCAATGAATATATATATATATATATGAATAAACAAATTGTCCTGTCGCTGCGGGAGCGCCGTCCAGTGGGTACCAGCATTGCGACCAGGACAGTGTCTCAGATTAATTCCATACAAAGAAATGAAGTCGCTGCACACTTCTTGGTTTTCATGCAGTTATTTTATTCCAAACGTGACACAAAACTCCCTATATATATATAGCTAGGGTGACATGATGAAAGCACTCCCAAAGAAGTTACAGGATTACGAGGAAACTATCAAACAGAAAAAACAGCGGAAATTCCTCAGGGATAAACGTGACTACGCTGAGGGGCGCATACTGACATATGCCAAAAGATACAACTGGGCACAAAGAAATTTGAGAGCAAACTGGCCAGATAAGAGAACTGCAACTGTGTCTACTGGATCAAGCTCAGACGCCAGCACGGATTCCGAGGATCTAGGAGCCAGAATCCCTTTAGGGTCGCGACTTCTGACATTCTACCACAAATTTCAGAATTTCAGATATTGAAGCAGAACAAGGAGCAGACCTTACCCAACGGACCCCAGACAAGGGGACAAACAAAAGCGAAACGCCCAAAAATAGGAAAAGGAAAAAGGACGCGGGACAGTGGAAGACAACGACAATTAAAAAGACAACATAAACAAACAAATATGGGCAATTTTTCAAAACTGTTGTAAATCTTTCAAAGCGCATCTTATCTGAGGAAGAAATTTCCATACTTCAAATGGGATTGTCCTTTTGCCCAAGTACTGTTCTGAATTACACCGATACGAGAATCGATTTATTCTTGTTCATTCGTAAACTCAAGTTGATGAAAATATATGAGACACGATCAAAATCAAAACCGTCTGATACCAAAACTGCAGACACATGTGGCATGAACCTTCAAGTAAGTGATATGGAACTATTGAAAGAAATGTACGAACTGGAAATTGGAGATTCCAATGAAAGAAGCAACCATGTTGTTCTGAGAACTTGTGGCATCATGAACAAACAGGTGCAACACAGTGGTCTAAAGCTGAAAACAAAGTACAACCCCAATGTACCCTATGATAACATAGAAGCATATAACACAACGGTCATTTCTAACCTCAAGAAAGCCAGAAGCAAGTTTAAAAATTCGAAAAGGAAAAATCTTACAATTGAACAAAGAAATCCATTGAAAAGCCTGGAGGAGGATAATACAATTTTTATTAAGCCCTCCGATAAGGGGGGCAATGTTGTCCTAATGTATTATGAGAACTACAAACAGGAGGCAATGAGACAATTAATGGATCCAATTTGTTATGAATTAATAGATTGGGAAACATACAGGAAAACCATTAAAGACTATCATTCACTATTAGGGGGATGGCATCATGAAGGTTTATTGGATACTGATGAGTACAAATTCTTGAAAAAGGATCAACCACGCAACCCCTGTATTTATTTTCTTCCTAAGCTGCATAAGGACCCCACTACACCACCAGGGCGTCCCATAGTATCATCAAATGGGGGACTGTTAGAAAATACTTCTATTTTTCTGGACTTATATCTTGCTGAGTATGTTAGTAATTTAAACTCATATTGCAAAGATAGCTCTGATTTTTTGAAAATGCTGCATAGTGTACAATGGGAAAAAGGGTAGTTAATGATCAGTATGGACATATGTTCATTGTACACATGCATTGACCAAAGAAAAGGTATAGACACTACCTGAGGAGCAGACATTGATCACTGGAACCACAATCTGATGTTAGAAACCATGATGCTTTACTGTCTACAGGAGAACATTTTCCTTTTTGAGAAATCAGTGTACCGTCAGCAGTCTGGGACCGCGATGGGAACCTGTTTTGCCCCCAGCCTAGCGAATTTATTCCTAGTCTGGTGGGAGGAACAACAAGTGTGGTCACAGGAATCGGAGATGTACACTGACCACATTATAATGTGGGTCAGGTACATCGACGATTTATTCCTGATATGGAATGGTCCCAAACTACTGACCGGAGAATACATTAAACACCTGGGGGTCAATGACCTAAATCTACGTTTCACTCATACCATCAGTGATAACTATTGTGAATTCCTGGACATAGCGGTAGAGGTTAGAGACAATAACATCACAACTTGCCTGTTTCGCAAATCCACGGCAGGTAATGCCGTCCTGCACTCAGCTAGTCAGCATCCGATACCACTCATTAACAGCATACCATACGTCGAGCTCCTGAGGGCTCGCCGGAATTGTAGCACAGACATGGACTACCAAAAAGAGAAGGAAACAATGCTGAAAAGGTTCAAACAAAGGGGATACCCTGATAAGACAATTGAAATAGCCCAAAAAAAGATAAAAGATCTCACACGAAGACGCCCTTTTCAAGAAATCATCCAGTATGATGAGAAAAGAGGCATTGAGTAGGAATAAGGAATCCAATGCACCACGTATGATAACCCACTACAGTAGGGGGGCAAAGGCACTGGAGAGAATTATGAAAACACACTGGAACCTATTGGTAACTGATCGCATCATAGGAACCCAAGTAGGTCCAAGACCGAAAATAACTTACCGTAAGGCAAGATCTTTGAGAGACAAATTAGTGCACAGCTATCCCATTTATCCCAAACAGAGAAACTGGTTAAGCAAATCTAAGGGCTTTACCACTTGCGGGATGTGCAAAGCTGACCGTAATGGAAAAAACTGCAAGGAATACGTAACTGGCATTGGACAAAAAAGGCCAATAAAACGGGTTATGCATTGCAAGTGACTTCACTGTCTACGTACTGGAGTGCCCGTGTGGCCTCCGGTACGTAGGCAGTACTAAACACCAACTGAAGGTCAGAATATTCCAACACCTACGTGCCATAACTAACAAGGATTCAAATTATCCTATGGCGCGACACTATGCAGAAAATCACAACAGTAACAATGTGAGTTTAAGATTTTGGGGCATAGATAGGATCCCGAAACACATACGGGGTGGAGACCGCGTAGTAAGATTGAGAGTTCTCGAGTCCAGATATATCGTGGACCTAGAAACCAAAATCCCGAAGGGGCTGAACTGTGGGGAGGAATTATCCACACACATAGGTATCTGAACTACATCATGCAATCCGGCAGCCCCATGCTATGAATGAGTCAGTCAGGCTATTGCCAGAATTTTTTATTCACCCACATTTTTAAAGAGTCTAGCCAGGTTATTCACTGAAAGAGATATTGTTATTGATGAATAGGTGCCGACGAGTAATTGTCGTTATATTATCCAGTGGGAAGTGAGTTCCTCTCCCCACCGGAGATATCTCAGAAATTCCTGTGCTTATCTCACAATTTCATTTTATTTTAGACTAATTCACATATGTTAAAAATCAGTACAACAGCTAGACACTCACCTCACTTCCCTTGCACCATTCCCTCATCCATCACTACATGCACGTAAAACCCAAACTTGCCCCCCTTACATACAACGTTGACCTATACACAAAAGAGTGATGCACAAATGTGTTGGGAAGGAGTTCCGTACCAAATACAAAAGTTAAGTATTTGTGAAAGTGGTAGATCAGTAATCACAAAAGGTGGCAATGAAATGTTCTTTTTATAGAATACCGTTATTTTGATTATGTCAGGAATGTTGATTCAGTCCAATATGCAAATACGAGAGCACTCGATTATATCTCGATTATATCTGTTTAAGTATTCATGCGGAATTCTGCTACACAGAAACTAAAATAGAATTTGACTGTTAAGTGCGATGTAAATTGGAGAACTAGATTACCCATGACACACCACTGGGGTACGAATGCGATGACTCGTACAAACTAAGATTGCATCACAATATCAGCAAAAATGGCGTTGTATGAATACACGAAATTCCTTTATATGTATTGCGTATAAATTAAGTATGCAATGACATGAATTGTATACACAATAACTAATGACACAAATGTTAAATCATAGTATTTTCTTTATGTCTATGTAAATGAAAAAAGGAAGGACTTATATACTTGTGGAATCAAAATGGGGGCCACTTGATAAAGACTATACGCCAAAACGCATCGTCTTTGGTTGTTTAGTGCACAATAAAAAACTTTTTTGTGCTGGACTTACCTGGTGTGCCGTCTTTTTCTGGGAACCGGATCACGGAGGTGAACGGAAACAGCGAAATATATATATATATATAACTTCTCCTCTGCCCGTCCTCTATCCAGCTCGTTGCACGTGTAGACAATGTTGTGCATTTATTTTATAGGATGCTGCGATCTGAGTATTAAAACATCTTGTTGTTTGATTAATCTTGCACATTACAGATCTCATCCTAATGAAACGATGTTGTGCTCATTTCCATATTTATTATATTTGCAATATAAGGTCATGGTTTTAACATATATATATATTTATATATTTATGATATATATTTTTGTATTCATTAACTTATTGTGATGCTGTTCATGACCTTGTGTACAGAATGTATATTGTATATAGTACACTATTGTGAAGTCGTATCTTCATGGAGCACATTGCACTTTTTTAATCGTTTACATCATTTGCTATTTGCACAATTGGATTTATCCAGTCATCTTTGTTAACATTATGTGTAGCACATTGCACTTTTTACATCGTTTACATCGTTTGCAATTTGCACAATTGGATTTATCCAGGTATCTTTGTTTACATTACGTATATGTATATGAATTACATTATGCACTTTACTGATACATTTGTCACCGGAGCGACAGGTGATCAGCCAGGGATTATCCCGAGATGTGGTTGTAAATATGAAGTCTGTTGTCAGTATCCATTGTTAGGTGCAACATGTGACCACAGACTCACCAATTGGAATGTATCCCCACTTAACACTAGCACTTTAAATATTGCCTTTCCCTAGCGTGCGTCATGTGATCAAGGCCTCTGTGTAGGCCGAAACGTCATGCTGTGTGCCGCTTCCTTGAGGGTACATTAAAACGAAAATTGCTCACTGCACCTGAGGTCTCCGTCTTCTTTCCTGCGCAGCGGTTCCTGCACTGGGCTCCGGGCGAGAGGTTGCTGAGGATTGTTCTATATATATATATATATATATATAGTTAGTTAGGGTGACATTTCACTTGTACAAAACAAGGGAAATTCAGCCGTTATAACTCGTGCCCCCGCAATGCACTGCTGATGACGTTACATATTGCATCACTCATGACATGGTCAGTGACATCACTGATGACATCATCCAGTGACTGAGAGCTTCTAAAAAGTTAATGAATGATAAATATATATAAATATATACGCCACGGTGTATTCGAACAATGAGTGGGTGTATGAGTGTCTGTATGAATGAATTACTGGGTGTGTGACTAACTGCATAAGTGAGTGATTAAACGTGTCTAGGTGAATGAATGGTTGAGTGACTAATCTTTGTGAATGTGTGTATCAGTCTGTAAGTTGGTGTGTAAGTGTCTGTATGGATTAGTGAGTAGGTATATGAGTGTCTATAAGGGTTATTGATTAGTTATCGGAGTGCCTGTATGGGTGCCTGAGTGTCTGTAGGATGGGTGAAGGTGTGTGTGATTCCCTGCATGGATATATGAGTGGGTGAATCTCTGGGTGTATGGGTTCATGAGTGAATCTGTGAAGTACTGTATGGGCAAGTGAGTGTGTGTATTGCTTTGTCGATGAGTGAATGGATGCCTCAGTGGTATATGGGTGAGTAACTACATATGTGAAAGGCAGTATATGTGTGTTGGAGTATATAAGTGACTGTATATGTGAGGGAGTGATTGTAAGAGTAGCTGTATGGGTGAGTGTGTGCTTTTGTCAGCAACTTCAAGGAGAGTAAGTATTTTTTAGTATCTGTATGAGTAGTGAGTGTGTGTTTTACTGTATGGGTGAGTAAGTGGCTGTGTGATTGAGTGTTTGGGTGTGTGAGTAGGTGTGTGAGTAGCTCAATCGGTGACTGATGGTGTATGAGTGGCTGTATGGATATATGAGTAGATATATCTGAAACTATATTAGTGAGTGTATGGGTGCCTGTGGGGATGTGTATGTAGACCCATGAATCAGTAAGTGGCCATCTACATACTGTTATTGGTGTGTCAATGGTTTCAAGAATGGCAGTCTGAATTTTGGAGTGTGTGTATGATAGGTTATATTGGGGTGTGAGTAGGTACATCAGAGGCTATGTGGATGATGACATCAGTGATGTCATTTGAGATGTCATGAGTGATGTCATATGTGACCTCATCAGCAGTGCATTGCAGAGGAGCAAGTTATAGAATGGCTGAATTTCTCTGGTTTTGAAAGTGTGAAATGTCAGTCTAACTGTAACGTTCCTGAAACCTGTGTTTTTTTCAATGAATTTCTAAGGTTTTTAAAATGTTAATTTTTAACAATGTCTACATAGGTAAGATGTGCACAACGAGGAAGACAGAATAGGAAAGAAGGAAGAGAAGTGAAGAAAGAGGCAAGAGAAGTACAGAAATAGGAAGAAAGGTACAGAAAGAAGCAAGAGAAGTACAGAAAGAAGCAACAGAGGTGCAGAAAGAAGCCTACTTAGACCGTACCTTTCTACAGAATCATACAAATTAGCCTAATCACTAATCCTTCTCCCAAGGTGTCTTAAAACACACTTTCCTCTTAAAGGTTCACTATTCATCGACTGCTCAGAAGGTTAGGAGAACCAAATGTAAAACACCAATCCAAAACATATCACTGTTGTGAGTCTCACCAAATTTCTGAAGGTATGCATGCGTGCATCTGTGCTTTAACCTAGTGACATGTTACATAAAAAGAAACATACAAATTCTTGAATACCTTTGTTTCAAACAGCATACTCTGTAAATTTGGGTACAAAAAAGGTGTATGTACTTCTTTCTACTCATAATACAGGGCACATTGGTATTCAATTGTATATTTGAGGGGTTCTATACACCTACATACGTAAGACATGTCTGCCTGTCCAACCAAATGACAGAGCAGAACTGAGAAGATTTGAACACCTATAGGAGGAGCTATCTCTTTTTAAACTGCCATCTTCGGATGCATAACACATGTGAGAATACATGTACAAGTAGACATACCTCAGTCACGAGTGCACACAGACCTTTAAACTTGACAGCTTGCACTGGCCATTTGAGTACAGAAATAGGCAAGACAAGTACAGAAAGAGACAAGAGAGGCTTAGAGAGAGGGAAGAGGGGTGCAGAAAAAGGAAAAAGGGGTGGAGAAAGAAGTAAGGGAAGTGCAGAAAGAGGCACGAGAAGTGCAGATAGGGACAAGAGAGGTGCAGAAAGAAGAAGGAGAGGTGGAGAAAGAGAGAAGAGGTTTACAGAAAGAGGTAAGAGATGTACAGAAAAAGGCAAGAAAGGTGCAGCAAGAAACAAAAGAAGTACAGAAAGAAGGAGCAAAGGTATGGAAAGAGGCAAGAGGGGTGCAGAAAGAAGCAAGAGAGGTGCAGAAAGAAGCAAAAGAAGTGTAGAAAAAAGCAACAGAGGTGCAGAAAGAGGTATGAGGGGTAGAGAAAGAGGCAAGAGAAGTACAGAAAAAAGCAACAGAGATGCTTAAAGGGAGAAGAGGGGTGGAGCAAAAGACAAGATTGGTGCAGAAAGAAAATTAGTAAAGAAAGAAGAAAAGGGGGTGCAGAAAAAGGCAAGAGGGGTGCTGAAAGAGGCAAAAGGGGTGCAAAAAGAAGCAAGAGGTACAGAAAGAAACAAAATGAAGTACTAAATGAAGGAACAGAGGTGCAGAATGTGGCAAATGCAGTGCAGAGAAAGGCAGAAGGGGTGCAGAAAGACCGAAGAGTGGTGCCGAAAGAAGCAAGAGAGGTGCAGAAACCAGCAGCAGAGATGCAGAAAGAATCAAGAGGAGTGCAGAAAGAACAAACAGAGGTACAGAAAGAGGCAAGGGGGTGCAAAAAGAGGGAAGAGGGGTACAGAAAGAAGCACAAGGTGTGCAGAAAGAGGCAAGAGATTTGTGGAAGGAAATAAAAGAAGTGCAGACAGTAGGAACAGAGGTGCAGAAAGAGGCAAGGGGGGTGCAGAAATAGGAAAGAGAGGTGGAGAAAGAGGCAAGAGGGGTGCAGAAAGAGGCAAGAGGTGCATAAAGAAACAAAAGAAGTGCAGAAAGAAGGAATAGAGGTGCAGAAAGAAACAAAATAAGTGCAGAAAGAAGGAATAGAGGTGCAGAAAGTGGCAAGAGGGGTATTGAAAGAGGAGAGAGGGGTGCAAAAGAGGCACAAGGGATGCAAAAAAGGCAAGAGGTTACAGAAAGAAGCAAGGGAGATGCAGAAAGAAGCAACAGAGGTGCAGAAAGAGGGAAGAGGGATAGAGAAAGAGGCAGGAGTAGTGCAGAAAGAAGCAACAGTGATGCAGGAAGGGATAAGAGGGGTGGAAAAAGAGGTGAGAGGAGTGCAGAAAGAAGCAACAGTATAGAAAGAAACAAAAGAAGTGTGGAAAGAAACAAGAGAGGTACAGAAAGAAGCAAAAGAAGTGTAGAAAAAGCAACAGAGGTCCAGAAGGAGGTATGGGGTGGAGAAAGAGGCAAGAGAAGTGCAGAAAGAAGGAACAGAGACGCTTAAGGGGGAAGAGGGGTAGAGAAAGAGGGAAGAGGGGTATGAATGAGGCACAAGGCATGCAGACTGAAGCAAAAGAGGTGTAGAAAGAAGCAACAGAGGTACAGAAAGAGCAAAGAGGCGTGGGGATATGGCAAGAGAAGATCAGAAGGAAGCAACAGAGATGAAGAAAGGGGAAGGGGTGGAGAAAGAGGCAAGAGGGGTACAGAAAAAAGCAACAGAGATGAAGAAAAAATAAAAGAAGAGCAGAAAGAAGGAACAGAGGTGGAGAAAGAGGCTGGAGGGGTAAAGAAGAAGGGAAGATGATTGCAGAAAGAGGAACGAGCACGAGGGGTGCAAAATTAGCAAGAGAGGTGTAGAAAGAAGCAAGAGAAGTGCAGGAGAAGCAACAGAGGTGCCGAAAGAGTGCAGAGGTGTGGAGAAAGGGGCATGAGACATGCAGAAAGAATCAACAGAAATACAGAAAGGGTGAAGAGCTGTGGGGAAAGAGGCAAGAGTGGTACAGAAAGAAGCAAGAGGTGCAGAAAGAGGCATGAGAAGTGCAGAAAGAATCAATAGAAATGCAGAAAGGGTGAAGAGCTGTGGAGAAAGAGGCAAAAGTGGTACAGAAAGAAGCAAGAGAGTTGCAGGAAGAAATGAAAGAAGTGCAGAAAGAAGGAACAGAGGTGCAAAAAGAGGGAAGAGGGGTGCAGAAAGAGTGAAGAGGGGTAAAGAAATGGGTACGAGGGGTGCAAAAGAAGCAAGAGAGGTACAGAAAGAAGCAAGAGAAATGCAGAAAGAAGCAAAGAGGTACAGAGAGAGGGAAGAGGGGTTGAGATAGAGGCAAGAGAAGTGCTGAAAAAATCAACAAAGGCGTAGAAAGAAACAAAAGAAGTACAGAAAGATGGAACAGAGGTGCAGAAAGAGGCACAAGGGGTGCAGAAAGAAGCCATGAGTATAATATTACTTGCATACAGCCTTTGTCCATCCTCTCTACCCACTAATATATGCATACACAACTGTTTTCCCCTCTGCATAGCACTAACAAGTACAAAATGCCATTTTCCTTCCTACATAATAGAAAAATGCAGATAGCTATATTCTCTGAACTTTAAAAAGGATAATGAGTGTAAGATCAATATTTCTTCTCTGTGTTCACGTACATGTGCATAAGACCACTGTACTAGTCTGCATGGGATTAACGTGTGCATAAACACTCACCCATCCACATAAAAAAACACAAAATCTTCCTACATCAAACATATTAATTTCACACTAACACACATGCAAAGCACTTAGAAAGTTACTTAACACTAAACAATGTATTTTTCAACCACACAAATCAAACACAAAGAAAATAACACATACCATCAAATGATGGTTCCTGGTTGGTATGAATAGAAGTTCCTTTAATGTGGGAAGAGAGCCCCGAGATAGGAAATGTTCTCCAATGCCTTGGTAATAGTGATTGGAGCTATACAAATGCAAAATAACATAACTGAGTTCTTTTTGCATTAACATAGATTCTTGTCCTACTTCCTGGTCTTTGTGGAGAGGGGTCGTAAATAGCTGCTTCCGCCTTTTTGTACTTCTCTGGTAGGCATGCCACCTGGAGACTGTCTTGCTGGACAGAGTGGCATTGCAGACAAATGCAGGTCTAGAATGCGGCCTGGCCTGGAAATATGTAAGGAGAACTGACCTAAATAGGTTTCTAGGAAGGATACCTGGAATACATATCTTGCGTCTGTAAAATCAGTAGAAAGATGGGAGTGCAATATCTATTATTGTTGGTTGTTGTGGTCTCTCCTACAAAGGAGGGGTACTATGTGGAACACTCAGCATTTCAACACAGTCAGAGGTTGGTGTCACACTGACAGTCAGCTCCTCAGAGGCGAGGGAACATCACCTGGAGCCCGATCTGAAAGAGTAATTATTGGACTGGTCTTGGTGCCATGACATTTTGCCTGGGAGCAAGGGAAGGAGGCGCCAACACTGCAAGAGATGCTGTTCATGTAAGTGACTGCTGTAATTGACCATGGTGTTGGGTCCATCTGACAGAGGCTTAGTAAGCAAAAGCGCTAAAATAATTGCAGTACTTCTGGACCAGGCAGTGCGATCTCTGTCACTTATCCCAGTCATAGGTACCAAGGGTGCCTGTTGATGGCCCCTGTTCCCCACAATTAGACTGTGGGACTGCAGCACTGCAGCACTGCCAAAGTGTGCTATTGGTTCGGTACCAGTCCGGAACACCACGTGACCAGAAAGGTGCCTACTGGGTGCCTCGTGAAGAATCGAGGTATGCGCATTGAGGCACTGAGTGCCGAGTATCCCTCTTGGAACCATCATCTGCAGGCATGTGGCCATCGAGCTCAAGAAGTTCCCACTACTCACCAGTGTGTTGGAATGAGTCACACTATGAGTGAAATACACACTAAAGTCTTGGGGTGAGCTGCACCATGAGTCAGGTACCCACAGGAATGTTAGAGGGAGTCAGGACCCACAGCCAGCTGGTCGGAAGGGGGTGACTGACAAAAGCCTCTGCTCCTGCCATGACCCTCCAAGTGAGACATTTCACGGCCGGCCACCGCTAAAAGTCTCTGGAGGACTGACAGGTGCTGCCTAGTCTCTCCCTGTAACCGATGTTGCAGGAGTGGGCTGAATTGACTCCAGAGCCTGAATCTCTCCACTACCTCCTGAGAAGCCTGAGAATGGTCGCCTCAGTACCATTGAGAGTCAATTGAACCGCAGAAATGGTTTTGCTTGGCCCAGCCTGCAGAGCAATGGTAAGACAGGTCCTGGGACAGCAATGGCTACAGGATTCACGCCCACGGCCAATAGCCCCTATCTACCCTGTGGCCACCGGGGCAAGGTCTGGTAGTCAGTCTGCCAAAACTGATTTATTTGGAAAGATGTTGCATAACATCTCATGCAATCACATGACAAGGTCTATCTTTAAAATGATACCTTTAGTTATCTGGGTGGTGTGATGACAAGCACCCCCTCCGTAAGGCTAATTCCACACCACAATATCTCTTGTCTTTCTCTTTACAATTTGAAGGCTACCCATGGACAGAGCATTTCTCAGTAGAAAATGTCAGTGCACAATCCCTGTCGTATGCAGAGTGATATACCTGCTTGTGCCTGAGTCATACATTCAAGGAGTCAAAGCTATAGTACATTTTAGTAATAGCTCTGTCTTGGATGCCTTTCCCTACTTTTCATGCCGTAGTCATTGTCCTTTTCAAAGAATTCAGGGCCTCATTCATGAAAAGTGATGCATACCTGGAGGAAACTAGCTATGCAACACTTTTCAGTGCGCCCTCGCGAAACATGACACAACGGCGGTGCAAAAGTGTCACAAGGGGCTCATAAATAAACCCCTCAATGTGGTTCTCAAAGGAAGCTATGTACATCCTGTTAAAATTCCTAAGGCGTATCTGACTGCCTAGTTTAAAAACGTTCATATTGTCCTTCCCTATCCTCAATGTGACACTGAAGTCCACATAAGGCCTTTCTCTCTAAACAGTGTGGCACTGGCATGTGCCCAGAGCAACTCTCCCTCCTCAGAGTGGCACTGAAGTGTGCACAAGGCTCTTGTCCCTGCTCATTGTGGCACTGATATGTACACAGGGCACTTCTCCCTCCTCTATTTATCACTGATAAATGCACAAGGCCCTTGTCCCTGCTCAGTGTGGCACTGAGGCATGCACAATGCCGGTCCATCATCCTCAGTCGTTCTGGACCAGTAGAGGTTCTTTGGCCACAATGGCAAAAACTGTGTAAAGGTCAAAGAAAGACTTGAGGTAGAAAATGGAGAGCATAACACATATCCTACACTAAGGGTGACTGGAATAATGCAGCAGGAAAGGGCCAAATTATGTGGCACAGTTGAGTAACTTATGCAGCAAGAAAAGGCGAATAATGCATCATTATGCTGCACATTTTGTAATAATATTATTTCATGGTTTCATCTTTTTTTAACTTGCCAACATTATGTGGGCATTCATTGCAGCCCGTTAGAATACCAGTTTAACATCCACACAAAGCAATGTGCAACAGAAAGGTGATCAGTCCAGCTTTCCAAAGGGCCTTTCACTTTGCAGCAAAATGGTTAATCACTTTTCTTTAACTTTTGAAACATTTGAGCTAGAAACGTCTGGCCCTTACTCAAGCTATAAAACACCCCCAGACTTTCAAACACCCACACATGCCAACGGGCAATCTTTATTGTTATCAATATTATTAGCAACCTGTATTTCACTCAGCAACCCAGAAGGGTTTCCCGGCGCAAACTTGCAGGGCTACAGACACCCTGTTACTACACAGTGGAGAGAGGACATATCACCGGGATCTCCCGCCACTTTAGTATCAAGAGCCAGCATGTTCGTGTTTATCTCCTTAACAATATCAAGTTCAACTTGCGTACTCCTAGCGCGCCATCTTAAAGTCTCTTATATACAAACTCACGTTGGGCGCCATGTTTAAACAGGTTAGTAAATATTACAAACTTAAAAAAACACTGCTATCTGTCCCAAATCACCATCAAAAGGCAAGGAGCCTGTTCTTCCCAGGCACTGGATATACAGTACCAAATGTCTGAGTCTGAAAGGAGGGACACACATCTCTTGTATTTCAAAAGTAAATCTCTGCCCACCCTCCAGCCCGCCTGGTAATCAATAAGAATTTGGGGTGGCAAAAGATACACCCCTAATATACAGCTGGAGAAGTCCTTATCTCTTGGTAGGCCACATAAGAGTTCTGACTGCAACAAGGACCTAAAACAGTGTACACCCCTACAATGCAATGGTTCAGCCTCCACCCATGCTTGACCTGCTGGCTTACAACTGGAAATTAGATCTGAAGAGTGTTTACTATCTACAGCAGCCTGTGCCCCCAGAGTATTGCTTTCTGAGCAAAAGAACGGAAAGGTGCAGCTTGCTGGCAGCTAAACTGATAACACCCTCAATTACTTCACTATAATGCAAAATTTACAAAATCAAGTAGTTAAACAATTCGCTCGCTGCCTCTTCTGCAAATTAAGTACAGAAGAAATATCCAGAGAGAAGAAACAGACTTCTGTCACCCATTTTAGATTCCTTGCCCAGTTATCCCACACAGAAAACCAATATTCTTATATGGAGGCCTGAGTCAGTTCCTCAGTTCCCCACAAAGTTGTTCTGGGATATTCATCGTACTAATTACATTTACATTCAGAAATTCCCTGTGATTCATGTTTGCAACAAGCATTTCTCTGCTAGAAAAACACATCATTGTTTGTTAATATATATATTTTTTTTTTATTCAGCAAATATAGCCATAAAAAAGCTACAATACAGTGTATAGTTAAAATGCAAAATATACAAACAGTGCAACCATAAAAACTTTGTGAGACACAATAAATTCCTATCAAAATATACAATAGGTGCTGTACCACTCTATAAAATAGCTCTTAAATAAAAGCCAAATTAAGAAAAAGGTCACATATACGCTAAATATACATATCTACATGCATACAGAGCTCAAGATGTCCTCGAAAGGTGGGTAAACCCGTATTTATACCCCATGATCCATTTTAAATTATATTACCAATTAAATCAACGACTCCTGTGTTGCAATTCAAAATCTTCCTATTGCACATGTCACATTTAAAAATCTCATATTTATCAATAGACTAAGAGCTTGATCCCTGCTATCAATTTTATAGTTAATAAAAAAGGTTTTAAGAATGATTTCTGTTCTTCAAGGAATCACAAACAGTCCAATAAAATGTGTGGGCCACTGCATTTTACTTGTAAACCACATGTACGCAGACTCTTATTATGCGTCATTGCAATTGTTATCTTTCTATCTGTGTTGCATGGATCCAGGCCAACACTGAATCTAAATATTGTATTTTTAAGCTTAGGGTTAGGCATGGCCTTGCTATAGGGGAACATATGATTGTTGGTCCACTCGTTTATCAAAAACTGGGTGGACGATTTGCTCCCCAAGTATTGTAAATCTTCTTCTCGAGCCTTAGTATTGATAATAACACGTAGCACCTGCTTAGGAATCTGCTGCCCTTTTCCATTGATTTGGCTCTAAGGACAGTTTTACAGACAACTTATTTAACTTATGTCTAACTTGGGAAACCCAATTAAATTCACTTTCCTCCATTTGTCTTTTACAAAAGTTTGATATTTTGGGGGTCTCTTCTCTGTTCTGTCTCTGCCAGAAGTTCAATGTTGCTTGCATTTCCTTGCAATTCCAGGCTGTAATTTGACATTCTACTCTCACCGCCTATATCCACATTGATGGAGGGGGAGCAAGGAGCTGTTTCACACATTTACCCTCCTCTAAATTCCAATCTGATTTACCACTCAAGAGTAAAATCTCTGCACCATATTCGAATTGTGGGTGGACCATTGCATTAAAAGATGATAGAATATGCCACAAGGAAGGGCCTCCATACTTCTGTTTAAATTGTTTAAGGCCCCATACTGAGGAGAGAGCCTTTGATTTCAATGACTGTATGTGATCCCTCCAGTTTAACTTGCTATCAAACCACATCCCCAAGTATTTATATTTATCCACTACTTCGACTCTGTCCTCTCCCAGTTGCCAGTAAAAAGAGCTCTTTTTTCCCCACCACCATTATTTTAGTCTTTTCTAGATTGCCCGTGATGCGTTTCTTTGAACAATATTCGTGAAACATGTCTAATTTTTCTTGCAAAAACTGCTCTGTCATGTCTGTTATCACTAGATCGTCGGCGTATAGCAGACATGATATATGGTTCCTCCCATCTTAGGGCTTAACCCACTAGCCTTGCTCAATATGTTTGGTAAATCGGAAAGGAACAAAGAGAATACCAGTGGGGCCAAGACACAGCCCTGATGCAACCCATTCTTTATCTGAATTTTCTTAGATAAAGTTCCAAGGGTATCCAAAATTACCCTGGCCCAATTCAGTGAGTGCATTTCCTGAATTATTGAGCGTACTGTTTTATTGATTCCAAGCTTTGCCAGCATATCCCACAGTAGACTATAATCTACTAAATCTTTTTTTTTAAATTCTTTTTATTGAAGTTGTGTTCAGGTTTTATGCAGCATAGATCAAGGAATACTGACAATCGCAGCAAAATAAATATTTACATTTGATTTCAACTTAACAAAACGTCACACCAATTTACTCAAAATAACATCCCCAGATTTGATAGAATTTTCTAATGCCCCCAACTCTTTGAGCATATAACAGTTCGCTTTTCCTAACCCTTTTCATTTTTTTCCAGCCATTCCTGTAGCGTCGGGATATAGGTTGAACGCCAATTCTGCAATAATAAAGATCTAGCCACAGCCATTATAATATATATCAATTTTGCCAGGTGACTTGAAAATGTACAATCAGGATCATAACCAAATAATAACATTGTTGCATTGCATGGGACTGATAACATACAACAAGTTTTTAAAAAACCAATAATTTCTTCCCAGAAATGCTTAATTTTGGGACAAAATACTATAATGTGTGACCAATTGGCTTGTTCGCAATTACATTGTCTGAAACAGAACGCAGATGCATTATTATACATTTTAGCAATTATTACTGGTGTACGATATAATAGCCACTTGCTAAAATACAGCATCCGGCGCCAATTGGCACCACGTAGTACACAGAAATTAAACTGATTAATAGTTTTCCATATTTCCGGTGACAAAATTAAATTTTCCTGAGTGTACCATTTACGGATTGCTTTAGCAGTCAACTCTACCTCCCGACTTTGAATTAGACACTGTTTCCATGCTCCGAGTTTCTTCTCCGAATTATTAACAAACAGATCTAAAACAAGAGTGGAAGTATAATTCGAAATGATACCGGGATCTAATTGTGCCAACATAGGATGAATTAAATTAGAATAGGAGCCCATTAGCAAAAAATTGCCAACAATTTGACCTGACTTCTCGTTAACAGAGAGCCAAGTCCCGCTGACCAAAAAGTCTGCTAATGTTCTGAACCCGGCCCGGTCCCAATTTTCTATAACAATGGGATCGATTTTAATCTTTAAAAAGGAAAACACTCCAATTAAAGGAGTTAGTAAATGAAAGGGTGGAAGTGAATATCTCTTAATCAGTGCATTACGGCGTTTAAAAAACCAATTTTGAATTTTATACCGCACAAATTTGGGAAATTTCAGAACGAACAAAGGGGATGGAATTTGAATTTCTGAACATATCAGATCAAAGAAAAAATTTATAAAACAACTAGTAGCTGCATTCCTGTTTTTAAATCTCTCTAGATACTGTGCAAAATAAGCAAAGTAATAATCTTTCAAATTTGGAAAGGAAAGACCTCCATAATCAGTTTCTGCAGTTAATGTCCGTATATCTAGTCTGGGTGTTTTTTTTGCCCAAATGAATTTGGAAAACATAGATTCTATTTTGGAGAAAAAAGTACCTGGCAAATAGACTGGAATTGAAGCGAACAAAAAATTAAAAAGAGGAAGGATTGACATTTTAATTAAATTGATGCGGCAAAGAATAGTCAAAGGCAAAGGGTCCCATCGAGCAAACATAGATTGAACTTTTTTTATTAATGGTATGAAATTAAGTGTATATAAATCCAAGATATTGGAAGAGAACCAAATTCCCAGATATCTTTTCGGTTTTGAATTAATACAACCTTGTAAATCTTTGTGAAGAACTGGGTCTGCACCCCCACATACCAATATTTCTGTCTTTTTTTTATTAATCCGGTAACCTCCTAAAGATTCGAACTCTTCGAAAATTTGAAAAATATGGGTCTGTGATTCCAAATCCGGTTTAATAAGTAACATGATATCATCTGCGTAGAGTTTGATTTTGGCCATGGAGGTAACTGGAGATTTAATCTGAAAACAATTCCTGATAGCAATAGTTAATGGTTCGATAAAGAAAGCGAAAAGAATAGGTGATAAAGGGCAGCCTTGCCTAGTGCCACGTTGTACTGAAATTAGGCCTGCTAATGATTTATTAATAATTAAGTTTGCTCTAGCACCAACATATAAATTCTTTATCAAATTGATGATGCGTTGAGAGATGGCAAACTTAGATAAAATAAAGAAAAGAGTGTCCCATACCACCAAATCAAAAGCTTTTTCTGCATCTAAAAGTAATACCAAGGCCTGCATCCCAAGTGCTTCAAAATAAAAAGTGTGTGTTAGTAAATAATTGTCTATCTATTATAAAACCATTTTGATCTGGATGAATCAAGTCCGCCGCATGATCATTAAGGCGGAGTGAAAGCATCTTAGTAGTTATTTTATAATCGGAATTTAATAAAGTAATTGGCCTATATGAGTTTGGGTCTTTGGATTCTTTCCCTTTTTTAAGAAACTAATGACTGTACCTTCATGGAAGGATTCTGGGACTTGCCCTCCTTCCAGCATTGAGTTCAACAATAACAAAAATAAATCGCTGAAGGAGTTAAAAAAAACTTTAAAGAATTCTGAGGGGAAGCCGTCGGGACCACAAGCCTTGCCTAGTGGAAGGTTTTTAACAACTTCTTCCAATTCTGTTTTAGAAAAAGGTCTTTGCATATGCCTCTGATCTTCGAAGGGTAGACTTGGAATTTCATGTTGGTCTAAAAACTCTGATAATCGAAAATATTATTTACAGAGTAAATACTCTCGTAATGTTTAAGCATGATATTATTTATTTCAGCCTGATCAAATATATCGGAATGAGTGAGAGGGTCTTTTAAGGAATGAATCAAATTTGAAGCCGCCTGTTCTTTTACTTGCCAGGCTAGAAATTTCCCTGTAAAGTTACTCTCTTTGTACACTTTTTGTGATTGTTTCTGAAACACCAATTCACTTTGCTCATAATAATGAGCGCTAAGTGCTTGTTTAGCTTCCGTCAATTGAAATAAAACTGCATAATTAAGTTGTTTTGAGATTAAAATTTTTGTACTTCTTCGTGCAATTAATTCTGCTTCATGTCGCTTAGGATGGGGTTGAAACTGATATCCTTTAATGTGAATGGTCTGAATAACGCTAGAAAAATGCGTGCAATAGAGTCCTGGATTAGAACTGAAAATCCTACAGTGATCATGTTACAGGAGACTCACATAGCTGTCGCCAAAAAAGAGGATTTTAAAATGTTTAAATCCTGGGCTTCTTTTCGGGGGTTTTCGTGCGCCACGGATTCACAACGAGGCGTTGCTTTACTTATAAATAAAAATTTAGAGATTGAAATAGTCCAGACTGAAAATGATTCTTCAGGTCGTTGGTGTTGGGTTTCATGTAAAGTTAAAAATCATAACTCCTTGATTACCTTTGTTTGCTTTTATGCCCCTATAGAGGATAATCCCCAGATTTACGATGCTCTGTTTCAATCTCTTCTATTGGTTGGTGGAGATATCATTATAGGTGGCGATTTTAATATACTCATGAACCCTAATATAGACTCCACATCATCTCTTAAGAGGCAGTCTAACCCTAGATCTCTTAAGACTATTCTAAATTACATATCTTTATTTGGTCTATGTGACCCGTGGCGTGTGAGAAACCCTCTGAAAATGGAGTATACCTGCTGGTCAGGAAGGTATAAATCCTCATCTCGTATAGACTTCTTTTTAACATCTAGACAGCTTAAATTCAGTTCACAGAGATTTTACCACAATGGCTTTTCAGACCATGCTATGATAGTGATTAATTTTGACTATGCGGAGACTACTAAGGTTTCGAAAAGATGGATGTTTAATAAAATGTATCTACAGGATTTGAACTGGATATCAGTAGTAAAGGTGGAGATAGCAGAGTACATTAACCGAAATATAGGCACAGCCCCTCTTCATATTATTTGGGACTCGTTAAAGGCTTTTTTACGGGGGGTTTTCATTAGCAAAGATGCGGCTGAGTGGTGTGTTGTGAAAAAGAAAAGGAACTCCTTGCTTCGAAAAATTCAGGATTTAACATTAAGCTATCAACATCAACCAAATTATAATCTACTAAATCGAAGGTGGCTCTGAAGTCAACAAAACAGTGGAACAGATTGCCTCGCACTTAAATAGGCTTTTTTGCCATTGACCATAGACTAAGGCAATGGTCTATTGATGAGTAGCCCTCTTTGAACCAGCCTTGCTCTAACGGTATCAAATTGTCGTCTCCTCTGCCCAGGTCTTCAATACACCTAACAATATATTGGAGAATACTTCCCTCCCACATCCAACAGACTTATAAGGCGATAATTCTGAGGTAGTGTGGCATCCTCCTTTTTATAAATTGGTCTGACAATGGCCTCCTTCCAACTTTCTGGGAAAATACCAGAAGTTAAAATATTTTGGAAGGTCACATTTAGAAAGCCTGCCCACCAGTCAATGCTATTTTTTAATATATTTGGTGGTAGGTTATGTGGCCCTGCAGCTTTGGTTAGTTTAAAAGATCAGATGGTTTCTTTTATATTTTGAAAGGAGAAGTACAGCTTTTTTTTCCACATTCTTTGACCTTATTTCAAAGGTCTGCTCTATCTTCTTACCATTGTACAAATTACTCAAATAGTTACCCAATCATCTTCTCCAACCAAGCAACTCATTTCTCCCTGTATGTTTCCCTCTCTTACATATCGCCAGAATAATCTTATATTATTCGTATTTATCACTTCTAACTTTGTTTGTCAATTTTTAGACATATATTCTATTTTCCTTTCCCTCAGCTTATTTTTATACACAAGTTGTGCTACTCAGAGGTTTTCCATTGTTTCCTTATCCTGTCTTTTTCCTACCTATCTTTCCCATTTTTGTACCCTCAATTTTAGGTTCCTACACTCATTATTAAAGTTTAAACCAAACATTTATTTCCTCTTTTTTCATGAGTGCGGGCAGTGATTTTACATGTATCCTTAAGCAATTTACCACCGGCTCAATTACCTGGTCATACCATATTAGGGTTTTCTCTCTTTTCTCCAGATTGCAAAAGGACGTATAATCGATCATCAGGTCATTGATCAATAACAGACTGTCTTCGGTTATACGGGTGGTTATGCGTCTAGGTTGATCTATCTGTAGAAGGACCACTCTTTCTCTTTCTGACTGTTGTCCTATTCCAATTAATAGTTGTAGGGGCCAGTGGTCACTGTCTTTACTCTGCAGTACCTCAAATCCTTCTACTTCCTTGAAAAAGTCCAAGCATTTATAAAACATAATCAATTGGGCCTATACGAAAGGTCCTCTTTGCAGGGCGGTCGGTGTTACCCAGTCCATTGGCACTAAATAGCCCTATGGAACTAAGAAACTTTGTATGAGATTTGTCTTGTACAAAGCTACCTGCTCCAGCAAAGATTGCTGGAGGTACCTGTACCATGTTTAATAGATCCTTAAACATTTTGTCGCTAGCGGAAGGGTCCAATTTATGATTAAAATCTCCTAGGGGCATTATCAGTTATGATGCTTTTGTTGTACAAATGAGTCCCAGGTCTTCTTCTTGCAATCCCAGTTGCTCTTCATAGTCTGTTGTTGCTCTTGGCTGAGTATATATATTTTGATTACTATTTTGTGTCTTCTTGCCCTGGGGCCACTATAGAGCTCTACTTTGCTAGCTAATGTCCACCTACATTTCACTTTTAACTTGGTTCGGGGACCTCACACAACCAGGACTCCTGAAAACACATTATTTCATAATTACCCAGCATTTCTCTACAGGTGTCTCGGGTTAGCTGTCTCTTATATCCCCTTATATTCCATGACAATATCCGTAGGCTGTGCGAGAACCCCATTATCTAATCCAGGTCACTCAACCCTTCCATCCCATTATCATCCCAACTTATTAAAGAGTCAAATAGTGGTTCAAATCAATTAGTCGACTCTGGGCCCTTTACGGTATTTGCTATTGTTACTTTTATCCTTTCGGTATTTTTATTAGTACAAATTCTTCTATGCTGGGCTCCTAGTATATCATAATGTATTTGCTCCGGGTGTAGTCCTGTGTGGCAGGTGGGGGCCTCAGAATTCCTGGGGTTACTCCCTTCTATATCCAACTCACCATTATGTACTAGTCTTATCCCCTCCTTTTCCAATTCTCCCTCTGCCCTTACCACCATCTGCTTTACACATACGGAATAGAAGAGGACCTTATCACCTCATTTCCTACCAAATTAGTTACAAAGACTATTTGCCTTATATCATCAGGTGCAACCTCACCCAATGTAGGACATTTACCCAATATTTATAATAGGTTTGAGCGATTTAGGGGTTTCATTTTCCTGCCCCCCTACCCTTCGCTCCCATGGTTCCATAAACACCCATAGGCTATCTCTGTTATAACACTTCCTTTTGTTCCTGCCGACTGTAGGTGCTATCTCCGGCCATGGGCAGACTCTCATCCGAGATTGATCTGAAGAGCGCTCTCCCCTTATTCTTATGCCGGACGACTCCCACCCTTCTGCTACCTATTACTTCCTTTTTTCTCTGTACTAAAAGCCCTTGGGGTTGCACACTTCCAGATGAGGTATTCATCCCCTTCAGGGTTCTTATATCTTTCCTATTTAAATTCCCCCTAGTTCCCTCTTAACTTCTAGTTCCGTCTATCAATCGCCTCTCTAAATCTAGTGCCACCATGTACTGCCCTTGCCTCCGACTTTGTTTTAAACCCCTTTTCTTTTTCAATGTTTCTGCGGATTCCTTCCAATCTTATGCTCAGGTATATATCTCTTAATTCTCCCAAAGGGCCTCCTCTTTATTACAAGCATTGGGCATTTTGAGATATATATACCGTCTGGGGATTTTCATAATTTTTATAAGCAAATTTATGGCTTGCAAGCATTCAGAGATGTACCTGAGCATCTGGTATAGAAAATGCATGCACACATCATCACAGGACAGAGATGGGTAAAATGCTGGCAAAAAAACGTAACTCATACAGCCAAAGAATGCAAGAGGCTTTGAGAAAAGGTGTTAACTTGCACATATCCTTACTCTCTAATATGCCAATCACCTTAATTTAGAAGTGTTCAGTTTCCACACAGCCTGCACTAAACATGTTCCCAAGTTCATGGACACATAATCGATTAGACATTTTTTCTTTGGACTATAGTACAGTGCAGTAGTCAACAAATTATAATGTAAAATCGTCCACAAATACATGCTGCTATGCAACCTCTGAATACCTACAGATACTATAGCAAGAGAGTGGTCATAGCTAGGGGAGCCTGAGAGAGTGTTTAGTGTCAATACCCGAAATCGAAGTGGCGCACAACAGGAGTCCAGGAAGTAAAGCGTTGTCACCCCTGCATGATTTCGAAGAAAGTTCCTGCTGCAGGATAGATCTTTCAGGATGTGGGTCGATCAATACAGGCCCGTAGGAGCGAAAATATCAGCCTTCATGGAGTAATTCTCACCCCTGAACACTGGCTGTCATTCCTTTCCGGAGCAAGGCCTGTTGCTGGGCAAAATATTGAAGCCACGCCCTATATCTACGTAAGCCTCCCCAGGCTCTGGAACTTAGAAAAGTAGCAATTTGCAGATTTCAAGAGTACTGTCTGAAGCTAGTGCAGAGTTATCGAGATGAAATCATAAGACACTGCGCAGGTGCCAGATGGGAACTTTACAGGCTACAAATATATACTTCTTAGATACTTTCGTCTCGTGCAGATGCTATAAGAACTAATTTCCCATTGTTTTCCACAATAAATAAAATAAAAACACCACTCACGTTTATACAGGAAAAACTTTACACGTGTGAGCTCCTTGATTCTTGGGGGCTGGTGCACTATGCAATCATGTTGCTCAGCAGAGCCTGCATAACACAACGTAGAACAAACAGAAGACCTGCACAGCCTCTCATTACTTTTTTTCACACATTTTCCAAACTCAATGCAATAATTTATTTTGTAATTACATGCAGTCTGATTGACAACTTCCAAATCTTAGAGCCAAAATCGTGCTTGTCAGAGCTGATTAGACTGCCACTCAGATTGTTCCTACTTGACCAGTGAATAGTAGCGGCTATCTCAGGAAAGAATTAGGGAATAGTGTAACTCGGTACAGATCGGGCTATGTTGTGCAAACACCGTCGCGACTGAGATAGCTGCCTTTAGTCTCATTTTGCAAAACAGCTCCTACCTTTCTCCCGATCTCAGAAAAGTTCACTGGCTGTTCTTTTCACTTGACTTGGCAGTCTTATTGAACAGAAGCGCGAAGATGTCTGGTATGCAGGGCCGGACTGGGAACCAAAACCGGCCCTTGAAAAGTGCCCCCCCCCCCTCACTCGGGGGTTGGAGATTCCGCCAAGCTCTTTCCCGGGGCCGGTTTTCGGCCGATTTTGTTGCAGGGCCTACATTTTCAAAGCAAAAACTTTTCAAGGAAACAATTGTTTTATTTGTAAACTTAGTTCAAAATATTTGGGGGAGGGGGTCAGTGAAGGTGTTAAGAGCCCTGTGCTGGAGTAAATTGTAATATATGTGTGACACTGGGAAGAAAAGACAATGGCCACCAGAGGGCGGTGTTCAGGGTCAATCTGATCAGCCGGAGCACTTTCAGTTTCAGCATGAGTTGGATTAGATCAGCCAAGGCACTGCGAGAGTTAAATGCTTTTTGGGCCCTGGGGCTCCCACAGGGACCCCTTGAGCAGGCCTAGAGGGTCATGGTGTTTCTACCCTGCCCCCTTTTCTCCATTTTAATACTTTTTTCACCTTTTCTCTGGTTACTCAGTTCAACCAAGTCAAACGATTGCTGCCAACACTGCCTGGTTAGAATTGTTGACAGCCAATCAGATATCGGGCTCAATATCGGAGAGTTCAGCCAATCAGATCTCACAATCCTGAAATATCAATATCTGTAAATATTTGAATTTCTCATAAACTACTGTACAGATTTACACAATTTTAAAAAAGGTCGCTTTCGGAACCAAGAGCTACCTTTTTGCCAAAGTTGGTGGAATTCCGTTCAGCAGTTCGGGCTGTAGCCCGTCCCAAAACTTCATATGGAAATCAACATGGGGAAAACGTGTTTTGGGACTCCCCTTTTTTCTCGACCCCTGCTTGACGAATCACCTGAAACTTTTAAGACAGGAGCTGGCAGGAGCACCCCATTCGTTTTGAAACGTTTGTGGACATTCGTCGAACAGCGCAAAAGATATTGGCAAATAAAAAAATGCTATTCCTATGGAAACTAAATCCTAACTATAACTATCTACTGGGGACTGCCAGTAGGTAAAATATATATATATATATATATATTCAATGAAAAAACCATTGGTTGTAGGCCATATATAGTTAGGGATTTGCATTTAGAAAACCTTATTTTACTCGCATAAAACCATTGAAATTCCATATATAGTTATAAGCGCTAACTATATATCGCGCACCCGCAATCCACTGCTGATGATGTCACATATTACATCATTCATGACATGGTTAGTGACATCACTGATGACATCACTGATGACATCTCAAATGACATCACTGATGACATCACTGATTACAACATCCAGTGACTGTATGTTTCTGTAAAGTTAAAACATGTTTTACATATTGAAGAATGAGTGCATGTATAAGTGTCTGGATGAAGGATTTACTAGGTGCATGACTGACTGATTGAGTGAGTGATTAAATGTGTCTCACTGAGTGCATGGGTTAGTGACTAAACTGTTTTAATTTGTGCATCATTATATCTGTTGTTCTACAAACTGCTGCATATGTTGATCAGTAGCTATATGAGTAACTGTATGGGTTATTGATTGGTTCTCCAAGTATTTGTATGGGAAACTGAGTGTGTGTGTATGGGTGGCTGGGAGGTGTGTGACTCTGTACATAGATGTGTGAGTAGTTGATTCACTATATGTATAGATTCAAAACTGCATGTGGAAACAGCTGTATGGGCGGTTGACTGTGCATGAGTGTATTAGTGAGTGAATGGATATCTCAGTGCTACATGTCAAATTAAGTACATATGTAAAACACAGTACATGTGAGAGTTGACATCTATAAATAACTGTGCATAAGAGCTAGTGAATGTGTGAGTGGCTGTATGGATCATTGTGAACATGTATCAGAGATTGTATAAGAGAGTAAAGTAAATATGTGTTAGTATATGTTTGAATAAGTAAGGTGTGTATAACTGTATAGTTGAGAAAATGGAGGTGTGATTAATTTTTGGCATAACTGACTAGGTGTGTGAGTAACTCCATGGATGAGTGACTGTCTGTTTACACTGATTGTATCTAAGGTTATATTAGAGTCTGAAGAGGTTCATGGTATTATCACATGAATGATATCATCAGTGATGTGATCAGTCATGTCAAATGAGATGTTATCAGTGATGTCATCAGTGATGTCATTTGAGATGTCATCAGTGATGTCATCAGTGATGTCACTAACCATGTCATGAATGATGTAATATGTGACATCATCAGCAGTGGATTGCGGGTGCGCGATATATAGTTAGCGCTTATAACTATATATGGAATTTCAATGGTTTTATGCGAGTAAAATAAGGTTTTCTAAATGCAAATCCCTAACTATATATGGCCTACAACCAATGGTTTTTTCATTGAATTTTCAAGGTTTTGTAAATGCAAATTCCTAACTATATATGGAGTATAACCTATGGTTTTTTCTGTGAATTTCAATGGTTTTTTAATAGCAAATATCAAAAGCTGTCAAATGTCAAGTACGTGATAGGTAAAAACGTTTTCGTGTTTATGCACGCTGATGTGCTTTGAACGCTGCCCCCCCCCCACTCCCCTCTTTTCTCTTAGTAGTACTCTCTCTTTGCAGATAGTGAACGGTAGTTAACTCAGACCTTTACCCCTGTTGTAATCCGTCGTACCTGCTTGTCTCTCCATTTGATTGATTATTATCCAAGCATTTACTGTTTTACAATTGGTTCTCTTTGGATCATTCTCTATTTACAAACAAGCACAAAGTCGCAATACTCTGTTTAGTCTTTGCAGATAGTGAAAAATCGTGTAAAAAAATAAAAGTAATCGAGCAAAATCAGTAGACCACTAATTCGATCTCTTTTTGACCTCGGTAAAATACAAACATTAGGAATAACCCTTCATGAGAAATACGAAAATAGTGAAATGAACTGAGCTCCACACCATGAGGGCTGCAAAACAGCTCGACTCCGCCACCCACACCGCCCAAAATAACGGCAAACCCTATGCAAATATTATAAATATACACAACACACCAGCAAAGAAACAGAGTAAAACATTTTATAAAATAACTATTTACATAACTATTTTATACTTTTTATTGCCCGATCCGGCTAGCTCAATCGATCGAGCATGAAACTCATGCACTGATAACAAGCGTTGAGAGTTTGTAGAATGATGGCTTCAGATTTTCCACATACGGTGTAGTGGCGCGAACTGGCAGGGGGCGTTTGGATTCTACCCCTTCTCCAAATAAGATTTTCATACGTGAATGTTCGTTCATGCTTTTTGTCCCTGACTTGCTTCCATGTCACTGCCTTACATAAATGGCATAAGTCCTGGTTGTAGAGTGCCATACTTCAGAGTTCTAAGCAGCTCTTGTAACACTGTTTAAACCTTATTTGCACCTGCTGCAGCTTCACTATTCAAAGTAAGTGGGGTCCATTTGTGGACCTGACTGCATTGGAAAACAATGTGATACGGTGCCTCCCTAAACCGCTTGACGGAGGCCCCCGAGGGGCGGTGAGATGGCGCGGACTGAGAGGGGGCGCTTGGCTCCTGCCCCCTCCCCAAGTCGTGTTGCCCTGGTGAGGCCTGAGATCGCCCCCGGCATAGGCGGCCGGCTCCCGGGGTCCGGCGGAATTTTTTCCCTTTTGAAGAATCTTTCATTCTGGACCTTGTCCCACAATCCGTTTCACCTGAAGACACGCTGTCGTAGGGCGCCCCTTTACCGTTTTAGTTGCCATTCCGCCCGCTTTTGGTACTCTGTGCCTCTTCCGCCATTCAGCTGTTTACCGCTCGCTCTTGCGACTACAACGTCTCGCTCACCATGTAGTTGAGTTGCTCCCGCTCTTAAGATTTGACCGAACTTTTTGGACTGCTGAAAGCGGTTGTATTCCGACCGCTGGTTGGTGGAGACATTTTGACTATATTCTGCAACTGCATTGTCGCGTAATGCGTCATATGACACGACGCGTTAGCGCACCCGGAAGTGCTCCGGTGCGCAAGGCGCAGCTTCCCGGAAACGATCCAGAGCGCGCCGCGCAGCGCGTAACGTAAGCATAACAGGTCATGTGACTTGTTAATAAAACTTTTCATTGGTTCATTTTACTTTTCTTTTCCTAATTATGTAAGACTAGGTCATGTGACCTAAAAATAACACTTTTCATTGGATTAAAACATTTTTTTTCCCCAAACGATGAAAGCCCCACCTTG